>NC_143016.1:141579660-143072160 GCF_055824585.1 Amblyomma mixtum
ATCCATCCATCCATCCATCCATCCATCCATCCATCCATCCATCCATCCATCCATCCATCCATCCATCCATCCATCCATCCATCCATCCATCCATCCATCCATCCATCCATCCATCCATCCATCCATCCATCCATCCATCCATCCATCCATCCATCCATCCATCCATCCATCCATCCATCCATCCATCCATCCATCCATCCATCCATCCATCCATCCATCCATCCATCCATCCATCCATCCATCCATCCATCCATCCATCCATCCATCCATCCATCCATCCATCCATCCATCCATCCATCCATCCATCCATCCATCCATCCATCCATCCATCCATCCATCCATCCATCCATCCATCCATCCATCCATCCATCCATCCATCCATCCGTCCATCCGTCCATCCGTCCATCCGTCCATCCGTCCATCCGTCCATCCGTCCATCCGTCCATCCGTCCATCCGTCCGTCCGTCCGTCCGTCCGTCCGTCCGTCCGTCCGTCCGTCCGTCCGTCCGTCCGTCCGTCCGTCCGTCCGTCCGTCCGTCCGTCCGTCGTCGAGCGCTGCTCCGTCGTCAATTGGTGTGTGGCAGCTAGCGGAGGAGGATGGCTCCCATGCGGTGCAGCGATTCCGACCCAGAATTCACAAAAAAAAAAACACAATGGTGTGGTCTCAGTCGTAACAACATAGGCAGTCATTGGCAGTCGAAGCAGCGCGACAAGGGCTTACGCCTAGCTCCGTTTAGGCTGCCAAAGTGCCCCCATAGTTTTATGCGAAGCATATGAACGTACGTTTCGGGCCATCGCGCGACGCCCGGCGGTGGCCACCATTGACCTTCAAGTGACCTTCAAGTAGGTCACGTGACATGACGTCACGTGATGACGTCGCACCAGCTGCAGATAGGGCCTCATATCGCGCCGTCGGTCGCCTCCCGGCGGTGGCCACCATTGACCTTGAAGTGAGATCACATGATGTGACGTCGCGTGATGGCGTCACACCGGCTGCAGATGGGGCCTCAAATCGCGCCGTCGGACGTCGCCCGGCTGAGGCCTCCACGCTTCGGTGCGCGCCGTCGCGCGCTACGCGGCGGCGGCGCCACCATCGCTGCGTCACGTGATATGTGACGTCACGCCAGGGATGAGGCGGCGCGCACCCGCCGTCGCGTCAGCCTCTGTGCCCGCAACCGCGCCAGCGTCTTTGCGCCGGGCGTGTATGCGGTCAAGATGCCTCCAAACGCTAAGGGCATGCTTCGCATCCACTGGGCTTAACCTTGATAAGCCTCCAGTTTTTTTACTTGGCTCTTGTTTTCACTTTGCGTTTTTCAGGGTACAGACTATTTTGGTTGGAGTACATGACGCTGCTTTTGCTACGTTTCACAGACACTGCTATTCATAATATCTGTTTGGCTATTTTTCGACACTTAGCTGTAAGCTAGTGCTTTCATTGCAGGACAGCAGAGGCGCTCTGAGATTTTGGTTTAGTCTCGTCATTTACAGACTACTTGTTACTGGCTGGCTTAAGAGCGATATCGCGCTGTTGCATTGTGAGTGAGGGTTATAAATATGCCCCTTATCTTCCAACAAACATTTGGCAGCGTGCGCATGTGTTGTCTTTTTCTTGTCCCCAGGATTCCGGCCCATGCGCCTCGGAAAACCGGTCCCGCCATCTCGCGACAGCCGGCGGCGCGGCGACGCGTAACTGATTGGCGATGAAAAATAAAAAATCAATATCTCGTCACGGATAACACTTACCAGCGAGCTCTGACCCTGAGGGGTTAAATACCTTATAAAGTTTCTTTTAATAAAGTTTCATCATTGTGGCTTAAATATTGCGTTTACCCTGCGCGATGAGATATGGTCGCATGAAGCCTATGACGAGGTCGCGAAAAAAACCCCACTTGTTCTCACTTGATCACTCACCGCTGCCCTGATTTGCAATTTATCGGCCTGCTCTAGGAGCTTTAGGTAGCGAAATGTCCCATCTTGTAATAGATGTAAAGTATTTTACATTTGAAAGAGGCAAATTTTTTCCCTGGCTATTTTTCTATTCATCATGCATCCTCAGAATCGGCAAGAAACGTGTGGCGCCCTCTCTCGGTGCGTTTCGCTAGGCGCACGTCTACGCTTTTTTTTTCGCTTGCTTTAGGGAGATCAAGTCATGCCTTGTGCATGCGCGCTTTTATTAAAAGTGTCCCCATCGGATGTAGGCACACAAACATGGGCCGCTGCAAGAAAGCGCTCGCCATGTGTGGGTATTAGAGATGATTATAAGGAAACTCTGGAGCTTTACGGATACATTTTGCGCATGTGATTTCGAAGTTTTTGTTGCGGTGATGTCTCCCGTGCTGTAATGCATAAAACAGGCGATGCAGGTAAAAAATAAATAAATAAATAAATACTATTGCAAACGCTTACAGTGGCTAATTGAGGATGAGTGATAGTGGAATTGCGTCCGCATTAACAATACAAAACAACGAAACTTAGGTATTAGCGCATTAATCGCTACGTCTTAAAGCTCAATAGCGGTCAGCTCTTCGAAAGTTTAGGCGACGTGGTCAAAATGCAGCAGGGATGCGTTGAAGTCAGTAGACCTCTGTAGTCTTTTTATTGAATATAAAGCTATTTCTGTAAGGGTACAAGCCCAATGAAGCCGAATTCGTTTGGTTACTTGCTGTACTCCTGTCATCTGTACATATATAGATGCCCATAAACTTGTATGTTGCAAGTACTGCAGGATTCTATGCAAGGAACCTGGTGCTCCGTTTCGTGCCTGTTTCACTAACTGATTGTGCGCATTAGGCAATCTGTCCAGTGTAACAATTCGTAGTATGGTAATCCACAGCATTTCTTCTAGGATGTTAAAGTGCCTAATTACTCGATCATTCGCCGTCGCTAAGGGCTTTGCCATTGCCGTAATCGCTGCTAATTTCCGCGTTCATGTCAAAAGTGTGTGCAAGCTATGAAGCGATAACGAAGAGTTCATAGAACGGCATGTTGTGAGCTATTCTGACAAATTTGCCATTTGCTTTGCAGGAAGCTACGCCTTTTCGCAAAGCTGCAACCCAGAGGCAAATCTAATTTAAATTTTATGATTATAACTTCCATTGAATTGAGAAGTAAACGCTAGCCAAATAAGTTCTTGTAGGATAACACGACGTTTCAAAACTGGCTCTGTTTCTGCTTTAAGGCGGCCGCTGGGCGCTCCAACCGGGCCACTTGCGCAATGCCCCGCTCGCGCTGTCCATTAGCGACAGGACGCTACGTGCACGCGGCCTTGAATATGCAGTGAATTTACGTGTGTTGTAAATGTGTACAACAATGCTTAGGCACTAGCTTGCGAGCGGCGCGAACTTGATACTTTTTTGTATTTTGTGAATTGTGTACAAAGTTTCCCCTTCTTTTCTTCCAGTCGCTTTCCTCCCTACTTTTCCTCGCTATCCTCTCCCTGTGACTTCCGCCGGCTGTGAATTCCGTGAATTCCGCCGGCTGCAGCTCTCGTCCTTCCTTTTTGTATTTTTTGTCATTAAACGATTACTACTACTTCTTGAAGGTGCGACTGCGGGCGCGTTGCAGAGGCATTTTAATCCCACATAAGGTCGACCGCAGGGTCACGGAACTTAAACCGTAGATGTGGGAAAAGGGAGTGGTTCCCAGAGAACATTCAACAATCTCTTCCTTCATGACTCAAGTAGAAGGCTTCTGCGCAGTTTGGTTCTGTTTCCACCATAATAGTGCCGTCAAAGCAGTGTTGTCGGTAACGCGTCACTTTTTTCGGTAACTTAGTAACGTACTCGTTACCATTTCGGAACTGTAACGGGTAACGTACTTACGTTAACATTTTTCGGTAGCGTGAACTGTCACGTTACTAGTTACTTTTTTATGTCATTTGTCTGCCTCCGCCTCTTTTTCAAAAAAAAAAACGCCGAAAATGATTTTGCAAATAAACAAAATCTACAGGTGTTCTCGACGACTCGTGTTGCGACTCGCATGCATGCCAAAAAACACCTGCCCGTGACGACGCACTAAACTAAAAAAAAAAAACGACCACGCAGTCACACACTTGTCTCCATCCCCAAACCACTCACGCACACTACTTTCTAAAGAGTGGACGTATGGCAAACCACCAATAGACCATTTGCAGAAATCTGTAAGTCAGTTTCTGCGTAAGATTGTTTTACAACCAAAAGGTCTCTTTCTCAGGCGACACTCTCGCATTCTTTGTCAAAGCAGTTCCCTCTTCTGAGCAAACTCAGGAATGTCGCCAGTTGACTTCAAGATGGCCCTAAGAGAGTCGTCGAAAGAGTACAATGGTACAGCACAGAAAAGGGGATTTCAGTCAACCGGCTGTTTCTATCTGCAACTGTGCCTACGTTTCTGGTTATTCCGAGCGAAGCTGACCTTGAACACCTTGACGTAAGCACTCGCATTTTTTCGATAATTATGCAGGTTCAAGTAAAAAAAAATTGTTTTGGTGGGCAAATTTATTTTTTTCGGAACTGACATTTAAGCATTTCTTTATTGCTACACGATTTCCGCGTAAATTCGTAAGCAGAAGCACACCAGAATTCCTGGAAATTTGTTGAGTTCAGCTGTTTTCTTTGTGAAGTTGGAATGATATGAAGTATGAGCTTTATAAAATTGTTATCTTGAGTTCTTACAACGAATTCACAGTGATTAAAATTTATGGTCATAGAGTAATGGCAAAGTAACGTGCGATACTTTTTTCGGTAACGGTACCGCGTTACCTTTTTTGTAGGTAACGCAGGGCGGTAACGCGTTTATTTTTTAGTGTAACGAGTAACGTATTTAGTTACTTTTTTTCGGTAACGCCTACAACACTGCGTCAAAGTCACCCCTGTGGTGGCATGGCTGGGAAGTACGGCTACTGCGTTTCTGTTCATTTCATGACATAAGCTTTGTGCTGCTTCACCCTTTACGTCATATTGTTGGTGTCCCCAGCCTAAGCCTCGTTTACATGAACCGGACTGCGGTAGATTGAATGGGGGGGTCCAGTTGTGTAATGTCAGCCCGACTCGACGATTGCGTGTTTGTATGAACTAGATTTTAGCGAGTCGAGACCGGTTCAACTGCAGCGACACCAAGCGTCGAGCAGCACAGCGGTGAGGGCAGTGGCAGCCTCCAAGATCGCGGCATGGCACCGCTGTCTCGCAGGCGCGATGGCGCAAGCGTAAAAACAGGATCGCAATTTATCCTCTCCCCTCTCGCTAACTCGACTCTTCGTTTCGATCCGGTTCCCCCCCCCCCCCTTTCGGCAGCGGAGTCGACTGGACTCACTTCCTCGCCTTCCGGAACCGACTATGCGGTGTTTACATTGAACTAGTAAAGGCCGTTGTACGATCGTTTTTCGGGCGGATCCGCCAGCGAGCGAACCGCTCGCTTTCAGCCTCCGCTCGGGCGGGGGGCGGAATGGCGTTGTATGATCACTTTTGCTGCTGGCGGACGAGACGGATGGTTCGAACGTTCCGATTGGCGCTCCCGGCAGTGCCGCCCGCCTAATCGCCTGCAGCGGTCCAGGCATGTGTTTGTAACGAAACACGCAGATATCTTGCGGTAGAAATTACCCATATTAAATGCGGCGTATTCAAGACAATATCCGTTGCGTCAATGTTTCTTTTGCTGCGGGATTTTCGTCAAAGGTAGACTCGTGGTCGGCTGTGATTCGGGCTGGAACGGCACGAATCTCGGTTCAGACGACCCTGACGGCCGCGAAACAATTCGCGACAAAACTTTGCAAGATCGAAGGCGAGTCTGCGCATCTGAAGCGATGCCGTCAGAAACGATACGTGTTTGGATCATTTCTACCCAAGAGATTGAAAAACGCGTCACATCGCGTCCCCGTTCGACGATGCGTTCTCACAACGGACCGTGATTTCCGGCCCCAAAATTACAGAATGCTGCCTGTCTGAAAGTTACGCTGCCCTGACGATTTCGCTGCGACGACGCGATTCTTACTGCGAATTCTCGATCGGGCCGCACTGCTATACAGGCTGCTAACAACCGTCCGTAATTACTATCGGCATAATCCCACTTTTTAAAATAGTTACGATTGCATACTTAAAATTTTTTGTCAGTTATTCAAAATAGCACACTTCAGTGTTTTTGCATTGCTGACAGAGAAAAAAAATAATTGCGCTTGCAGCCTTTCCCAAGCAATTTGCGCAGTCACTGCAATATGTAAACGGCCTTCTCCTTGGCTCCCTATACTGTTACTGCAAAAGACATGCTTACCTATTCAATATATAAGGTGCGTGCGTGCGTATGGGGGTGTGTGTTAATTGTGCATGCGTTTAACATTCACAACTTAGCACAACACTGATGTCAAACACAAATGCTAATGGACATCAGAAGTTATGTTTCCAGCTAATTGGAACAGGTAAAATCAGTTGTAATTAAATCAGTTATGCATTTCAGAGAACAGTGAAAATGCAATAATAATGATTTAATTTTGTCATGTTTTCACACCATTATTAAAGCCAACATAGAAATAGCACTCTGTGGCTGCAAACGGGCTAAGACGTGCATCACTGGGCTAAAAGGGCATGGCTTTGTTCTGCACAGTGACAGCGAGCCATCAAGTTGTGGTTTAGCATTCCTTCCTGAGCTCATATTGCAGTTGCACAAGCCAGAATGCAGTGTTGAAAACAACTATGGGAAGTTCTGCTGAAGGCCATCTCATTGTTGCCATGTACAAAACAAGCTGGAATATACTCTGTGCAACTCCAAAGCATTCTCAAATGTTGCTGTGAATGCAAAGCAAAGTTGGTGCCTTCGTATTGCATAGAAGTCTGTGCATGCCATTTTCATTAGTATAAATATAATGAGATGTCGGAGCCAGTAAACTGAATTGCAGGTTCAGTAAATGCAAGAACCAATTTGGAGGGTTTACATGGCCATGGCTCCCGGCTTAGGCTGAGAAAGAATACTTGTATAGTCAGGGGAACAAGGTACGATGGCCATATTATCTGGTTATCTCGAGCAAACACTAACACCTCATGTAGAATTTGTAAAATTGGATTTTACAGTAAGGGAGCTATGATGTCGTGCTATAAAATGAAATTACAAATAAGCCGTTTAAGTATGTGACAGGTATATATGCATATGTTCTCTGATACAGCCTTAAAGCAATATCTAAAGTTATTTTCACTGATCAGTAAAACGTAGAATGACTGAATGTAACGGTGACCAATTCCCAAGGTAGCAAGCAAAAGTGAACATTGCTAACTGTTAAGTGATGTTCATACCACTTAACATATGCTGAATTTTAGAGTGCTATTAGTTGTTGACTATCAACATGTTCAGCAAAATATACCTATATCACTGCCAGTCTGCGTTCAAAAAAGAAATTAACTGAGGCATTGACAGGCAACAGAAATTTGGAAAATAGCAATATGAAGTTAGGCCGAAGAAAAACAGAAAAGCAGTGATGGCTTTTGTCGTTTCTTGCATCTCTATACTGCAACTTGAAGTTGACGGCTTTTGTGTTTAAGATGAACCAGCAGTCCTGTAAACACTATCCTGAATATATAAAAGTCACATGCATATGTATGCATTTGCAGCATTCTCACTGAGCCAAGTTATGAAGTCGATGTCTTGCTTAGCTGAAGATACGATAAGAGAGAAGGGCCAAGGAATGACTCACACAGATAGGCACAGTAATGCATGCTTAGCTTTTCAGAGCACGAGTTTAGCTGGCTAGACCTAGCTTGTGCAGTCTGCAAGTTAGCCTAAATGCAACTGTATACCGTCCGACAAAACTGTTGTGTAAATCTGCCCCAATATTACTTGAAATAGATAGTGAGGATAGTTCTTACACATAAGATAGCATTGTATTGGTTTCCTGAGCTGAGCAAGTGGCTAAGCACTTTATTACAATAACTTATTTTAACATTATTGTACCTGACCAGTACTAATTTATACTAATAAGATGTAATTAACCATTAGCATCCAAGTACAGCCATACCGCTACAAAGGAAAACTTTGTAGGTTTTCTTTGTAGCCTTATGGCTTCACTTGAGTGGATGCTAATGAGTAATTACTCCGTTATCACAAATCTTCACCTTGGGGGATTTACCTAATTCAGTGGATGAACATCATCATTTACTGCATGAATTTCTGCAGTGACTAGCTCAAAGGACAAGAGGTTAGTAAGCGTGGTGAGTTGGAAGGTCATTCCAACCTTTTGTGGCAAAAACAAAAATGAATCTTGAAATGCAGTGGCATGCGCTAACTGAGGCACAACACTGCATGTGCGACTAGTGCAGAAGGAACCATGACTCAGAACAGATTAGTTGGTTATGTGACAATATACAGTTTAAAAAATCTGCAGTTTCTGCACGACATGCAGAAATTTGAAGATTCACTTTTAGTGCTGTTACACTGGAGCTTCAAAAATAGTCTGAGAGAATAAAACAAGTGCCTCAGGTCTGAACTCATTCCAGGATTCTAGTTAAGTTAGATTTTGTGGCATGTGCCATTTAAATACACGAGCTGATGCCACACAGGGAATTTGAACGCAAGCAACTTGGAAGACGGTGAACTAAGGACACGTCGAGTGTAAATATCATGGGTTGTGGGTGGGTGTATGAGAATTATTAGGTATTTGAACCAGTATACAGTGAATATAGCTTTATCGGAAGGCCTTATAAGTTGGCAAAATGTAATGCTGACAATAAAAAAACAATATTAGTGCATTCTTAGTAACATTAGCAAACAGGCCAACGCAGGGCATGCTAATTGTTGTTTTGGAGAACTGAAATGCTGGTATTGATTGCAATATGGCAGACCCCATATGGCTGTCAGTGAAGACATGTGACAAAACACTGAAGGGACGGTAATAATGCAAGTAAAAAAAGCTGAGGCCCAAAGGAGTGCCTTGACGGACGTCCGAGATTGCAGGAGAAGGCAAGATACATAAGAATTGGCAAGGGAAATCTGCCGAAGGCTGGCTGTTTAAGCTTGGATCCAGTTTAGAGCTATTGGATGCAATTTAAAGCACGAGAAAACCAGCCTCAAATAAATAGTGGAATCGCATGCTTTTTCAAAGCAAAGAACAAAAGCATCATAGGGGGATGTTGCAGTCAAGGTGCATGTCGTGAAGAACAAGAAAAAGTTGGCTATTGCAGAAATGTTTTCTAAAAGCTTGCCGATTTGAATCAAACAACTTAATGGGCCAAAACAATCTAGCAGGGTCAAGAATATGAAATGTGTTTGGTGATTTGCAGCACGTGCCAATAACACAAATAGGGCCATAGGTGCTGGGTGATGAAGGGTTAAAAACAGAGGGGCCTGGTTATAATAAGGCAGGAAGCTATCTGTAAAGCATGCACTAGATATGCCTATACAACCTGCTTCTTTTCCCGTTGTTGCTTTCTGTAAATTTCTCAGACCTTGATCATAGCGTACTGTGGGGTGCACCGGTGGCAAGTTGGCATGGCGAAACTGTGCTAAGGGACGACGACAGATCAAGAATTGCTACCCTGTGCAGTGATGTTGTTACCATCGTCTTCGTTCCTAGCGTAGCTTTACCAGCTCCACAGGGCTTATTTTGCAGTCTGCAAGTAGCCATGTCTGTAGCAAGCAGTCACAGGCAAATGAAGGTGTTAGCAGAAAGACATATGCAAGTGTATCGACGAGATCTTCTCAAAGCTTCGAGAAAGTCTTTTTAAACAAACTGCTGCGGCTGACCCAGGAAGCGCCGCTGAACAACCGCTTAACACCAATAAAGCTGATTTCGCGAGCAGCTCTGCAACAATAGCATTGCGAACACATCCAGTTTCGTGCCACTGATCACCGGATCGAAAAGGACCATGAGCAAAATCAACAACAGACACTGTCATTGCCTTTGAGGTGCTTCAAGAGCACTGTATTTTTCTGATTGCAGTGTAAACCAACACCCCACTTAAACTGAATACTGCCAAGCATTTGTCAATATTGACGTACCACTGCTAAGGAAAAAAGAGAAAAAAAAAAGTAATGGCAAAGGTTTCCTCAATATTTTTTTTCTTCTTTTTCATCAAGACTCGTTATGCTCAACTTGCTCTGTGGACAGTTTTGGTTGCATAAGCTGCTGCCACACTTTTTTTTTCTGCGCTACATCAATTGAAATGCTCATGAAAAACAGACTTATGAGTTGGCACATATTAGAGATTTGTACACTGTCAATCAGTCGTGATTTAAAAGCGGCAATGATTCTTGTTTGTAATCGCGTAATACCATGTTGTTACAACCTAAACCGAAATGGCTAGTGAATGTTTCATTCACCCATTCATCACCCCGATATGTTTATTGCAGGCAAATGTGCGCACAGCCAGCAGGAAATAAAAAGAAATGACGCTCCCGAAGATACATTTGCACTGCACCGATGTTTCCACACAGGTTACACAGTTTCTCCGGCGAGTCGTAACCCGAGCACCCATCATCACAAAACGTACTGAATGGAGCACCAAAGCGCAGAAGGATGGCGACATCGCTGTTATCGCCGCAAAACAGTCCTACGGCCGTGCAGCCAAGCTCGCGTCGCGTCACGTCGCACACACGGCAATTCTCAAGTACAGTGCCAACACGAATCGCGTACAAAATGGTAATGAATGCGTAGCCAGCAACAACGACATGTGCACGCTTCGGTCGCGATCACTGCAACTATCGCAACGAATGCGACTAGCTGCACAACGCCACGTTCATTGCAGCATTAGGAAAGCACGGCGTGCGTAGTGAGCTCTCGAAGGTGCACATTTCACTGGTTTGACGTAAAAGCACTCGCTTCGATCGCAATCACTTTCACTACGCGGGCACTAGTCACTGTGCTAGGCACCTCATGCACGCACAGAAGTTCACCTTGAGCAGCTGTTGCTCGCCGCTGTGCGTGATGATCCTCGCAGGAATTAGGAGCGCTTGCAGCAACCACAAACAGCTCCATATAAACACTTCGTGACACCGCCAACGCGTAGGTCTTGCGTCGGTTTGAAGAGGCGCTCTGTCAACTACATCAGCGTCGATTTCAACTCGGGAAACTGTCGCTGCTCGCCGCTGCTGCACGCGGAGAAGTTCGCAGTCGCTCTGAACACTCGTAATATCAGCATGTGGCCAATATAGTATGCCTCGCGGCATAGCTGCCACCACTGCAGCCACGACCTATGCCTCGCTCCCCAGTTCAGTCGAAGGACGGCCATCTTGCCCCGGCAGGAGCGGATGCCTGCGTCGCGTAAAAAGCAGCCAATCACTGCAAATCGGTCGCCAGGCGGTTCGCTCGTCCGCCCGAAAGTTGAAGTTCACCAACTTTCCTCCCGCCCGCCGAACGGGGCGGTTGCCTATTGTCTGGTCGTTCGGTCCGCCAGTCCACCTGCCTGGCGGATCCGCTCAAAAGCGTTCGTACATCGGCCTTAACCCGTTTTCAATCCAATGCAGGGTTTTTTGGTACCACGCCTTGCATCTTTTGTGTAGGACGACGAGTCTTTGAGGCAGTGGAGGAGGCGCCTGATAATGGTGTCCGGCTGGTACCAAGTTTCCACCGCTTCCTTTCCGAGAATGCTGGCCAAGGTTTTGCTGACGCCTTTCACGTACGGATTGCATACGCGTTTTTGCTCCTGGCGTGTACTTGGCCTACGCGTAGAATTGTTTTCGTTCCGTGTTTTTCTATAAGCATGTTTTCTTTTTTTGACGAGTTTTAATGGTGCAAGCGCAGCCTTGCACCAAAGAGCGCCATGGAACAGTGCTTTCTTCTACATAAGGTTAGGTCAAAGACTTTTTTCGAATCAATTCACCTAAGAGAAACCACGAGAAAATTTGTATGCATTGGAAACCGATAGCTACCCGGCGGCACTGGGAATCGAACAACCAAACCGCCCGCGAACCGCTTGCACAAAGCACTGCTGTCGCTGATTTTAAAATAAATAAGGGAGAATTGGGAATCGCTTTCAACCTAAACTTGCTTGAATTTCACCATACCCTTCCGACACCACACTTTGACAAAGTTCCTCTCAAAAAGGCTATGACAACGTGACACAAGATTCGCAGAATTAAATCGATGACGAATAGGGAGGGGCGATAGTGTTAAGCGCGAGGCGCCCATATCTGTCCGTGCTAGATATCGGCGCCAGCGCACTGGCGCACGCGCCGGAAGCGGAGTCCGGTTGACAACATTCGGAGGACCGCGGGGATAGCTTCGTGTTCCCCGAACTTTTCTTCGCGGTTTAATTCGTCCTTTCAGCGCCCCCAACCCCTTTTCTTCACGGCTTGAAATTCCTTGCCTCGACTCGAGAGGGGGAGCCAGCCATCACTAGGGACATGGAGATGCGTGCCTCTTTTCGACGCCCGTTCCGGCGTACGCCAAGAGCGCCGACGCTGGGCGCGTACGCGCAGGAAGTGTCGTTGGAGTTGGGGCCTGCGCTGTTTTTTTACTTCCTACACTGAAGAACGACAAAGCTGGCGCGTCTGCCAAACCGGTCCTGAAAGGTGTCATGCATAAACGGAGCCTTGCCCGCTCACGTAAAAAAAAAAAGAAAACCTCACAGCGGCTATTGTGTCACTCCTGGCGAAGGGTCAGTCCTGAAGCGGTGAAACATTTCTGAAAAATCCCATCGGAGTTTTTGGAGAGAATCAGTTGCATTCTTTGACGTGCTGGTTACGCAGGACTGCCACGAGCTTTGTGAAGAGCGCAGTGCAAGGCACAAAGAGTGGCATAAAAACAAATTTTCGTCGATTTGCCGTGGCTACGGCAAATGCGAATTAGGTGTGTTACCACAGCGGTTTCGATATTCGTAATCGGATCCACTCCGCACGGCTGGAAGTTGATGCAGAAGATACCCAAAGTCCAGCGCGAGAGACAGGTAGTTTAGGACACGGGATGTTCGGCTGCGGCCATGTAAGGGCGAGTGCTGTGCTGCTGAGGTGTGTCGTATTACGTGTTATGTCGATCTGCCACTGTTTTCCTTATGGTTTGTACATTGTTCATGTACATAGAACAAAAGGCGATGATTTAGTGGTCTGATGCAGTGGCCAGCAAAACTAATCTAATCGCGCCGTCAGAATTCGAAATCCACTCGGGCCGTAAGGTATTTTCTTTTAGTTAATTTTATTTAAGGTCAAGAAAACTCCAGACATACAGACGGACGTAGGAAAACACTAAGACTGAAATCCTCACCGCCGGATAAAAAAAAAATCGATCTCATCAGGTCGCTGTTGTTCCACCGCCGTGCGGAGGCAACGGCAAGGTGTTCTCCGGCCGCCCGATGGAAATGCATCATCGTGCGGCCGTGGTTCTCGTCTGCTGGCTTAATGAAGAAGACGGTACAAGAAAAGGCTCTACCTTAGAGCCTTTACTTCGCAAAAAATTCATTACACAACCATCATGAACAGGCGAGACCTTTGTGCGGCGACGTACTTGGTGAAAGCTTCGAAAGCCCCGTGTCCTCAGCCTGTGTGTCAAGAAACCAGTCGTATGGAGCAAGGTATCCATTTCTCTACAGATCATTTGTAGGTGACAAAAGCGACACAGCCGGAGGATCTGGTTGCGTGTTGCGTTCTCGAATATCTTATTTGCACTATCACAAGACAGACGCCTACACTTGCAAAGCATCACGTCCTGTGCCGATCCAACCCCTTCTAACCGCTGGTAAGGCTCCACCAGCGCTGGTGGAGGCCTATCGGTGGTCTAGCTCTTAGGCCTATATCAGTTGTTAGGTGTGTGTGTGTGTGCACGCACACATACAAAAGGAAGCGAAAAGTGTCAACAAAACGTTGCGTGAATACAAGCGCTATTCCTATGTAAGCGCATCAAACTATATCATATACGCGACAGCAAATATCATGAAAATGGATATACGTTGCAGTAGAGCTATCTCCATAATACTGCACGGATGCAGGAAACGGGCGCGATGCGTATTGTGTTGCTGCGTTTCGGAAAAATGAAAAGAACATGGTGACTGTGGTTATGCGTAGATGTGAAATACCGTAAATTAGCCGCATGCCCTGCTGAATGTATCCGGTCACCATACGAGATCAGCCTACACTGACGGACCCATATGACTGCAGCCTCTTCGAGCAAAAAGAAAAAAAAAGTGAAAATAAATCCGCAATACCGTGTTTTCACTAATGCTTCTGCGGCCGCTAGTTTGTTCAATAACAGTTTTGCGTGGCGGGTATAGCATGTGGTAACATCTGTCCTGCTATAGGTAAACAGTCCTTCGTCTGCGGCAGGGCAGTATTATATTTTTAACTGCCCACAAGGCACCTATCGAAGCCCCCCCCCCCCCCCCCCCCCCCCCCGTTAGCTCGACATTTACCCCGGGCTACTCTCGAAAAGAATCCCTGCCTACGTGCCTGCTGTCCGCACTACATGTACATTGAGGTGTTCACGCTGTTACTGGGATTTAAGCTGACGACATGTGTTTCTGATTAGTCGATATGACAGTAATCTACAGAAATACCCAAATAACTGATATGGAAATAATTTCGTAAATACAAAAATAATTGGTACTACGTAGAACATGTGCTGAACGCAATCATGACAAAACTGGGCGTTTAGACCATCTCAATTTCCCACGTCTCAAAGCAATATGTTTGCGTGGTTCTTAAGTTTCTTAGGTTCCATTTTTCGTTTGATGCACTGTTCACCTCACAGCTGTCCAGGCTCTTAATTTTTAGTGATACACTTTCTCTCAGAATGTGTGTGCGCATTTACCTTGTTCTTCATACTTTAGAGAAGTTGTCGACTGTGTTAATGAGAGCAACTGCCGGACTTTTAAGGCGCCACTGTCTGGTTATCGCAGCAACAAGCTTGTCTTTATCAGTCGCTTTGGCACTCTCCTTGTCTCGAAGTTCTGAACGGCTTTTGGAACTTTTGGGTATTTCTTGTCTCGTATGCAGACTTGCATTATTGGTACGAAATCACTGTTCCGGTGTGTAAATCCCGAGCAAGATCTTGCTATAAATGTAAGTTTGTGCCAAGAACATAGCAACTGGAACATAGCATCCGCAGCGACATAGCAGCGCTGTAACGTGGTTATGTAAACAAATTAACAAGCAAACAAAAGAAATATTGCCGCGACGGAGTTTGCAACCCGCGGCGGTGCAAACAGATCAGTCTCGCTGGCCTGTACACGAGAGTACTATGCTCTCGCCGAAGCTGGGGCCGAAGCCGATCATCGCCTCGTGCTAAACTGCAACAGACTCTCACGCTGTGCTTTGCGCCTCGTCGTCTTCACAAACTCCCATCTGTGCCCAAGTCAAGAAAGGAAAAGAAACAGGTACGCGGCGTTGGTGTCCACATGCAAAAACTCGCTTTCGAAAAATATTTCGTAGTTAGCAGGGCTAAACCGCCCCCAATTTTTCGACGAAGACGGCGTGCGTACAAGGCACTAGCCACGGTCCGGCTTCTTTTCTTTCACCCCAGCAAAGAAGGGAGCGAGTAGGGGAGCCACACAATCAGCGCGCCTTGAACACTCTGGGTGACAAAAGAATAAAGAGAATCTCAGCCGGGGCCCCGAAAAGCTGGGTTCACTCGAGGGGAGTACTAGTACACACTAAGTGGACAATGGGGGAAGGTGAGGCATCTCTCTCCCAAACCAGGAAGGAGGAATGTAAGAGGAGAAGGAGGAGCTCAACTTCATGCGGCGCGTGGTGGCGGATTTGTGAACCAGGGGCGCATGAATTAGAATCCTGGCCATATTCGTTACACCGCAGATTTTCAGTCGGTATTTAAGATTCACTTCTTCAGCCGTTTTCTGTCTCCTGCCTTCTTATTCGGTTTTTCGTTCATCAATCTTTTCGTTGATCGGTTATGATGGAACACAAAAAAAAGACATGACAGAAAGTAACACTGCATATGCAGGACGAAGAATGTGATCAACAGAGGCGCTGAGTCGTTCAAAATTCACCACCGCGCCACATCTTGTGAAACGGGCGAATTGGAGAAATCCAGGCGTCGTTCTAAATCAGTGTCGTGCACTCCTTGGTGCATGCAGGTGTGGAATGGGTATAAGGCATTCTTTACAAGCAACCTCCACGGTGATGCGGTCTGAGCCATGGCAGACGTCGCGAATTCATGCGCACTCGCGTCACGTTTGGATGCCACGTACGCAAGGACGCTGCACTCAAACTCTTCACTAATGATTTACTTTCTTTGGTTTGGTTGCGAAAGCAGTACCTCAGTATAACTCCTTAAAAACTCTAATATTTGTCAGAGGCCTCTCCAGTCCGTCGAGTGGTAAAATAAATTTTGCCCCGAATGGGTTTCAAACCTGCGGCGCGAACAGAACAGCTTTAGGCACAGGACAGAGTAAGGGAAGCTACACCTTCTCTTTTCTATTACTCTTTCCTGTTCGTTCGCGCCTTTGGCTCATCCTGAATTGCTACCAACTCGGCCAATCTGCCGCTTTTCTTTCATGTCCTTTATGCCACTGAACTTATTAAGGAGTTCCCTGCAGTTCCGCCTTAATATGAATGCCGCCTTGTGTTATGTATGTGGTGATAGGAAATTAGGTTTGGCTTGGCCGTGTGATTCCGGGACCTGTCTCTCTTTTTTTTTCTATCCAGGGAGCTCCACCGTCTCTGCAACATCGACGGCATGGAGCTGCCCTGAATTGTGCCTGTCACCACTTCAGCGGTGTCGGGCGACCACCGAGACTGCATGTGGATGAAGAGTTGGTACCGGTCCATTATGAAACAACAGCGCGAATAAGCAAACAAAAGGAACTCATTGTGTCGTCTTTACTTTCGTGTTAAGTAAATGTATACGCATCGCAACAAACAGGGACAGAAGAGAACGGACAGAAGGCATGTTCTGCTGCTCAAAAAACGGATGACTCATGAAGAACAACAGGACAAGAAGTCATATCCTATCAAAGGCTGAGATACGGAAGTCATTAAGTGTAGAAAACTCAGTCAAACGAGTAAAAGCGAAACAACTAAGTAAAGACCCTAGGAGACCAGCAACAGTAGAAGAAAAAAAGCGAAAAGAGTACCAAAAGCTGTGACCATGAAGTGAGTGAAAACAGAACGAGAAAACAAGGCGCCCAGCGAAGGGAAACACCTAAAAGCAGAAAGGCGGGGCTCACCAATGCTACCGTCCGGAAATCCAATTTCTTTCTTGAATAAGGTAATATATGGTTTGCTTACGCATCAATCACCTCCCATGGATATGAGGCAGGCCTCGTACACCTTTGTCTGGCGCTCGTCCTTTGGCGTTGGTCCTTTTTCAGACTCCCCAGACAGAGGCTCGCACTTGAAGCCACAGTCCGATCCGCCGTCATTGCCTTAATAGCACTTCCTGCATTTCCTGCAGTGGTCTGCCAGATTTACGCCCGCATTGCTATTCACACACCTGCCATGTTCCGCTAAACGGTCATTTACTCATCTGCCAGTCTGCCCTATGTAAGAACTAGCACAAAGAAGCGGAATCTCGTACACAAATGCGTAGTACATTTCATGGATTGCATCGCATCTTTGATTCCCCAATCTTCACCCTTTTTTGTCTTGGTCGTCATGCTGCCGATGGCAGACAGCTTGCACGGCGCAGAAAACAGTAGATTAACCTTGTACCTACTGGCTATTTTCTACAGATTCTGCACAGTGCACAGCACTCCTATCTTGCTGCCTAACTCGCTGTTTCTTGGGCTCGGGCTTTTATAGACTGCCTTCTGATATCCCGAAAATGACATTTGTTGTACACCCTGCACCGCTGAAACGCATCACCTGGCCCTCCAAGATTTTCTTTGCACATTGCTCACAGCTTTTTGGGAAGGCTGACTGCAGGCTATTACTAACAATCTCCCGTTTAGCAAGCTTAGAGTGGGCGCTATTTTAAGGACAGGGGCTTTTCTTGAGCGAGGGCTCTACATCCAATAGATGCGCCCTTCTGAAAAATATATGCATAAATCTAGGAACTGGATGTGGTGGTTCTCCATTGGCTCGGAAGTAAGAGTAAGTCCGCTAGATTTATCTTCGAAAGGCTTATAATTGCTAGCATATCCAGTGCGCCTTCATCAATGATGAGGAAATCATCCACATACCGGATCACCTTGGCCATGTTTGCGCCAAGAAGGTCTTGTGCTTTTTGTTCGTCCAGCGCTTCGAGATAGAAGTTGCACAGGACATGGGCCAGGAATGACGCAATGCCTATACCATCTTTCTAGACATAGTACCTGCCGTCGAACTCAATAACAGTTGACTTGAGGTAGAATTCCATGATTGCAAGGACGTTGTCGCCGCTAAGACCGGTAGCATTTTGAAACCTAACCGCTCCTTCCTCCTCTATCCTGTCTGATTGCCCCGGAGAGACCCGCATGTGGCACTGAGTAGAACTGATTTACTACATTGATGGAGGAGGCTGAAGGTCGCATGGTGTGTGTCTCTCTTTGATGACGCGGGAGTAGTGTACGAAATTCCGGTTCTTTGTGCTAGTTCTTGCGTACGGCAGACTGTCGGATGCATAAATGAAAGTTTAGCGGAACATGGACGGTTTGTGAATGGTAATGTGGGCGGTCATCTGGCGGAACACTTCAAGAAATGCAGGAAGTGCTCTTGCAAGTATTACTGCGGATCGGACTGCGACTTCAAGTGCGAGCCTCTATTGGGGAGTTCGAAATTAGGGCCAGAGCGAGGGACCAACGCCAGAGGGAGGTGATCGATGTCTGGCTCATATCCAGGGGAGGTGACTGGTGCGTAAGCAAAACATCATTGCCTTATTCAAAAAAGAAATTGGGTTTCTGGATGGTAGCAGTGCTTAGCCCCACCTTTGTGCTTTTAGGTGTCCCTTCTCTGGGTGCCTTGTTTTCTCGTACTGCTTTCTCTTACTTCATTGTCACCACATTTGCTACGTTTTTTTTAGGTTTTTACTTCTTCTGTTGTTTCTGGGGGTCTCCTGGGGTGTTATTTCGTTGCTTTGCTTTTTTTCGTTTGGCTCTTCAGTTTGCAACGCTTAACGACTTCCGTGTCTGAGTCTTTGATACGATATGACTTCTTGTTCTGTTGTTTTTCGTGAGTCAACCGTTTTTTTTTTGAGTAGCTGCACATGCCTTCCCGTGATATTCGGGCTGTAAGTTGTTCACTCTCTCCGTGATAACTCTTTGAGTGGTTTTGATGCTGGTTAGACAATGTTATGCCGATTCATTATGTACTTGGCCATGTGAATGCCTCTCTGCATTTAAAGCTCTGTCCTTTTCAATAAAATTTGTGTCTTCCCCTTTGTCCCTCGTTTTTGCGCTCCGTGTACTTTTAACTTAACATGAGCCACCGACCAGCCCATAGCCAGATTTTCAGCGCATACGTTCGTCGCCGCCCTTATTCACGCTGTTGCCAGTGGTTCTCTGTCTCTGATTTGATTCGTGGGCAGACGTGTTGAGGCTCGCAGCCTGGAGAGGCAGCATGACCTGCTTCGAAGATGGCGGAGTACTGTTAGCTACTTCCAACATCAGCGAGGATGGCCCTACCACAGCCTCACAGCGTGTTGTCTTAACAGGAGCCATAGGATGGTGTTACGGCAGGATGCGTCACACAACATCGGCGAAGATTGTGTGCACGTTGATAGGAAAGTTGTTTCATATTCTGATGCATGTGAGCTGTTTTCTTTGTTTTGATGTTATTATTTCTTTTTCAGTCTTCCACGAGAGGAAAGATGTGGAGGTACCGCTCGGAGGTACCGTCTACAGGATGCAGGGCTAAAGAAGTGTGTTGTCTTCATCATGGGGCCTTAAAGGTACAAATACTCTGGCATCAGTTAAACCACAAGAATCCCCTTTTCCTCGGACACGGCTATGCCACGTAGGGTTAAACGTCGGTACTCGGGTTCGTTATGGCACACTGCTCGCCAACGTGCCCCTGCGAGAATGCTCCCGCGGAAGCTCGGCAAACCGTGTGGTCGGAACTCAGCATCGCCTGCATGTTGTAGACTTCCCTTCGGGGTTTCTTCGGAAGCTTTTGATGTCTCTGACCTTCTCTTTTCCGTCTTTGCTTGCTGTTTTTTCCAGGAATGTTGTAGCCACTTTGCGGGCACGTTTCTAATACTGCATTCAGAAGCATGTTTAGGTCATGGGCCCCACATTCAATGCGTGTGATATGCTCAGATTTCCTACTAACAATACTAAAGGCTGCTTCCATTTTGCTGGCGCTGTCCGTTACTGGATCAATTATTTTATCGCTTTCTAGCCATTCAATCGCTTTGCACATCTCGCTAGCATCATACATTTGAGCGTGGTGATTCTTGCCCGTTTCCACTGATGAGCAGAAGAGTAGTTTCCGCGTAGCCACGACGAAATTTATGACTGCCTCGGCAAAAATATTGGTATCTCAAAAGTGTCACGCACAAAGCATTTGTCCAGGACTCCACAACCTGATGCTCGCCTCCGATGTACTCCTACTCGAGAAAAGGTCGGCTCTGTAGGCGTCGAGAAGACCGAGAATTAGGTGGGCAAATCATCTGAAAGCTTCTTTCCCATGTCCTTTCTCAGTCACAGAAATAAGCGAAATGGCCGAGTAGACCCCTTTAACCAGGATAGCACAACTTAACTCCTCTACACTGAGCCGCCGCGGTGGCTCAGTGGTTATGGTGCTCGGCTGCTGACCCAAAAGATGCCGGTTCGATCCCCGCCGCGGCGGTGGAAATTTCGATGGAGGCGAAGTTTTAGAGGCCCATGTACTGTGCGATGTCAGTGCACGTTAAAGAACCCAAGGTGGTCGAAATTTCCGGAGCCCTTCACTACGGCGTCTCTCATAGCCTTATTCACTTTGGAACGTTAAACCTTATAAACAAACCAATCTACATAAGCCTTGAGTTCAGAAGATAAATTTGTGTTGTAACGTTCAGCCTGGCAAATCCATGAGAGGTTTGAAAAAAAAAATGTTGGGGTTTTAATATAGCGAACCCGTGTAGTACATTCGAAAACTTTTGCGCACATATGGAACTGAAACGTTATCGGACACAGGCGATGACGATTGCTCTCCAATCGTCCATCTATATGTGCGTGGTTGTTTTGCAAACAAAAATAGGGCAAAACTGTAGGCAAGAACTCATAAAACTTCAAACTTCAATTCTGAAATTTTCGACTCCTCTTGCGCTTTTTCACTGGTGATAAAAATTTTTTTTTTTTTGTTAAAGTTGCGAGTTTTCTCTCGCCTTCACATTTCCACTCAATACAAAAACGCAAATGCTCTTGCTTGCATCGCGCTTGGCTGCGTCTTGTTGCAACGCACGCATGCGGTAAATAGGCTCCGTGTGTGCGAAAGCAAATGCGTGAAGATATCAAGGGCGGACGCAGACTGCAGAACAAACTGCTGATCGCGGTCACGCACGTATAGAGGGGCTACGGCGAGGCCAGTGCGTTTCTTCGATGCGCTGTGGGCTGTCGGGAAGTGTGAACTAAGATGCGAGGCATCTTCGAAGGCATGCGCGCAGCTATATTTTCTAATGCATCCGGTCTGAGCGAAAAACTGCACGAGCATTGCTCATGAAACGGTGCTGTTCGCGGTCGGTTATCTCTTGTTTGTAGACTAACTACGCCGTATGATCCGAGACGATACTTGCGATAGCCCCAGCTGCGGTCGTTGGTGATCTATATGTCTGTGAATTCTTTCCTGTCGGCTTGAAGCGGAAATGAATCACGGTATGTTTCCCCCAAACGCAGTCTGCTGCGTGCCGCCTGTAGCTGTCAGCAGGGAATGCATGCAGAAACTTCAAAATACTTCAGCTGGTTAAAAGTTTTGCTCGCGGAAGCACGTGTGCCGTTGATGTCAATTTAGCTGCATATCAGATCTGTATGACGTAAATTATTCATAGACAACGGGCACTGGAAATAAATGCGCTCACAGCCTCTGATGCATTAAACAAAGCCAGTTGCAGCGAGCCCGCTATCTCATTATGAACCTGCAGACGGGCGCTCTTAGCTCCTTTTGTCCAATGCAATTAGTCAACGTGAAAGCACACGCCGGCTGTGATTTTTGCGCGATATGCAGCCCGACAACTCCGTCTAAGTGCAAGACTACAGTTTTGTATACAGCACAAAGTGCGTTTAGGGCCTGTCCTCTACACTGTTTGGTGACAATGGCATGGTCTCGGCCTGCATGAGGCATGTGTGTTTTATTTTTTTTAAGGTGGCTATGTCACGAAGCAGTCTCTGATAACGCGTCTTGTAACGTTTATTCATTGCAGGAAAGTGAAGTGAAGAGCTTTGTTGTTAACGCAGCCTGACTTGCACACACATCTCTTTCAGCCATAGCAGAAGGCACTCGACGATGCCACTAGCTTTAATCTTGGTCATTTTTTACTCACTGGAGCACGGAGGCGGCAGTATCCATAGCAGTAATGAGCACCACTGTCGCAGTAACACGGTTCATCGCAGGGGCGAAGGCCGCAAAGCTGAAAGAGGATTGTTATCAGGGTAAATATGCTTTAGGAGTAGTCTTTTAAACCCGGAGTACGCGACTGCAATGAAGTTTTTGCATGAGAAAAAAAACTTACCAGGCATGAGAACTGAGCCCTCAGCTCGCATGATATAATACCGAGGTGGGTACACCAAAACGGGTAAACTGAGAAACAACGATGAAAGGAGCCGCAAATCAATGCACTTACGTGAATTGCAGTCCTTCAGATAAGTATCCAAAAAACATAATTTCAAGTTATCATGTGCTCTAAGCCGTTCGTCGTGACACGAAGATTGGCTATGAAATGAGAATCAAGTGAAGTTATCTGGGACCCTTTAGTTTGTTGTACAAGAAAACTAAGAACATAAATAAAAAGGTACCTGGTTTGTTTTGGCTTATTGGGGTTTAACGTCCCGAAGCAGCTCAGGCTATGAGGGACGGCGTAGTGAAGGGCTCCGGAAATTTCGACCACCTGGGGTTCTTTAACGTGCACTGACATCGCACAGCAGACGGGCCTCTAGAATTTTGCCGTCATCGAAATTAGGCCGCTGCGGCCGGGATGGAACCCGCGTTTTTCGGGTCAGCAGCCGAGCGCCTTAAACACTGAGCAACCGTGGTGGGGTAGAAAGGTACTTTATGAAGTGGTAATTCACTCGCTTTCCGTTTGAAAACATTGATGGTACGTATTTTTCAGCCCGACAGCAACCGTGTACTATACAGACACGACATCGAAGAAGACTAAGGATCATTTCTCCCACATTTGGTCCTTTACAGCATCGCGAAGCCTAAGCACTGCTGTGAGTTATGTATTTCAAGGTCATTATGATGCGGCAAACAAGGGCTAATTAGCACTGCGTACTTTGGATCAGCAGCAAAACACAAAACTACAACGGATCTTTCTCAATTATAAGCACATACATATAAAAAGTCTATATGTATTTCACTAGTGTGCTCTTCAGCGCCATTGAACAGGACGCAATTTTACAGTCTCCGCCCAAGGGAGAGTAACTGAGAAGCTATGTGACCATTGCGAAGCATGCAGTCATTATGCTCCCCCTGTCAGACACACTAAGTTCTGGACTAACTTGTCCACGCCTGCTCATCTCAACTTCTTTCACAGACAAAAGATATTTTCTATAAATTGAAGGAACAAAGTAATATTTTATCTAGCTAGCAGTTTAGTTTAGCGCACTAGGGGCTGATTTTTGTTTTGTTCAGTAAATATAATTTCACGCACACTTACGATGCGCACCTAAGAAACCTTCTTCCCTCCGGCACATTAGAATGTTTTTAGAGTAATAAATAAAATACCGCCATTTGGGCCTCGCACTTTTTAAAGCCAGGTACGTACGGAGCAATTCATGCGTTCACTTGTACAGGCGGAAAGTTTTTGCGGTTGGCACTATATTTTATAGTAACGTCGATAAATTTTTTTTCGTTCCAACCTCCTAAATCACCCCTGCATGGAATCCTCTAGTGCCAGAAGCAAACTCGCTCTTGGTGAAAGCACTTGCGCAAAGAAATGAATTATTGTACATGCAAGGACCACTATTCATAGTAAGAAGACATAGAAGTTAATATTCGAGTGGAACGTCAACACAGTTCTCTCCAACTTTGGTAGCAGATATGCGGGGCTCATTTGCACCACTTTTCTGATAACCTGAAAGCTTAGCGCACTGCGGGGCAAATTTGTGTGTTTCCGCGCAGCGATTATGGTAACATGCGGCCTTACGAAGTATAAAGTAAAAGAAGGCGAGGAGAGTATCTGCACGTAATGTTGAAACTTTATCACGTAAACTAATTTTCACTAATAAATATCAGTACACGAATGAAACAGAGCTCTGGGTAAGGGTTGCACAACGCATAGCGGAGTGATACGTTGGTGAGTCGGATGCTTCCTAGAGACAACTGAGACTAAAAATCTAAATCAGAGCCGCAATAGAAAAACTCTTTATACCAACGATGACCAATGATGATGGCGTCCGCATTCCAAAAGAAGGAAAATGCTAAAGGCTGTACAGTGCGATGCCAGTTCGCGTTAACATTTGACAAGGCACAACCTGCGTTTATGTCTCCCATGCATGAAAATATGATACAGTGGCACTCAGAATTGCCCTAGGAATTGAAATACATCATTTTCAAGCCGTTCGACTAATGGTTTTGTCGAAACAATGATGTGTACAATCATTCCTAATGTGATACGTAACCTTACTTCAGCCTTCTCGGTGTATTGTACAAATTGTCTTAATTAAAATTACTTACAGAAGTTTTTCGAAGCAGTTGACTCATGAAATGAGCGCTAAGCCTCAACAATGTTTCAATTTTTCCCCAACAAGGACGGTGTCGTACAAGTGTGCACCACCGCATATAAAAACACGGAGAACACTAAGGAGGCCTAATAGCGAAATATGAAAACGCGCTCTATGGCTTGCTTGATTGTTCAGTAGTATTCTATAAGCAAAAATATGGTACTAGGTAGTTTGTTTTGCGTTTTCCTGCACTTGAAGCAAGTGGGATACGCGTTCCCGTACTGCACAATAGGATAAAGAACCTCCTCTTTCTTCTCATCATCATCTTCAGTCTGACTACTCCCAATGGAGGGCAAAATACTCTCCCGTATGTCTCCAATGAACTCATTCCTTTGCCAGTTGCGTCCACCGTATTCCTACAAACAGCCTAATCTCATGCGCCGCCTAACCTTCTCTCGCGCCCGTTACGGTTGCCTTCTCTTAGAATCCACTCTGTTAGCCCTAAGAAACAGCGATTATTTTGCCATCGCATTACTTGCCCCGCCCAAGCCCATTTCTACCTCCTGATTTCGACTAGGATGCCATTAACCCACGTTTGTTCCCTCACCCACTCCGGCCGCTTCCGATCTCTTTACGTTACTCCTCTCATTTTTGTTTCCGTATCTCGCTGCGTTGTCCTTAACTTAACCAGAAACCTCTTCATTAGCCTCCACTGTTCTGCCCAATAGGTGAGTACGGGTAAGATGCAGCTGTTTTATACTTTTCTCTTGAGGGATTTGAGTAAAGTGCCATTCATGATCTGAGATAACCTGCCATATGCACTACACCCCATTCTAATATCTGTAGTTATTTTTCTCTGATTATCCCGATCTGCTGTCATCACCTGCCATATGTAGAGATATTGCCTTACTTATTCCAGCACCTCGCTACCATTTAGAACTGGTGTTTTCTTGCTAGACTGTTCGACATGGCTTTGGTTTTTTGCATATTCATTTCTAAACCTACCATTCCGCTCTGCCTGCCTAACTCATTGATCATGCTTTGCATTTCACGCCTTGAGTGACTTGAGAAGGCGATGTCATCAGCGAATCGCAGATTTCTTAGTGATTCTCCATGAACTCTTATCCCCAACTGCTCCCAATTCAGGCCTAGGAATAACTCCTGTAAACAGGCGGTTCCTTATTGACGGTTGCTTAGCGGTTCCCTCCTTATTAGAATTTTATTGCTAACTTCATTGAGCGCTATAGTATTTGTGTAGTTACACATATCTTCCATTATTTTCACATAAGATTCTTCTACATCCTGATTCTGCAATGCCTGCATGACTGCTGAGGTTTTCATTCAGTGAAAGCTTTCACGTAATCAATAAAGGCTATATACAGATGTTTGCTGTACTCTGTCCATTTCTCTATCAACTAGGTGACAGTGCGAATATGATGTATTTTCTAGTATCCTTTGCGAAAGCCTACCTGATCACTTGGTTGATTGAAGTCTAAGGTTGTCGTGATTCGATAAGCAATTACCTTAGCAAATACCTTGCAGGCAGTAGACAGCAAGCTGATCGGTCTGTAATTTTTCATATCCTTGACGTCCTCTTTCTTATAAATTTAAAAAAAATGGTAGCGTTCTTTCAAGCTTTAAGTATTCTCAAGGTCACAAGGCATTGCGTCTACAGGGTGACTGCGTTTTCTAGCACAATCTACCCTCCGTCATTCAAGAAATCTGCTGTTACCTACTCCTCACCTGCTTCTTTCCCAATTTGCACTGCTCCTAAGGCTTTCTTTACTTCCTTTTTTGTTACTGGCGGGATGTCCCAATGCTCTGCGCTACTGTATCTGTCATTAAAGTTATGATTGCATTGGTTACCGTATAGATTAGAGTAGAACTATTCGGTTATTTCACCTATCTTATTCTTCTTGTTGATAATGGCTTTGCCCTCTTTGTCTCTTAACGGATAGAGCTGCTTTTTGCTTATGCCTAGTCTCCTCTTCATCGCTTTTACGCTCCCTTAGTTGTTTAGACCATGCTCGATTATCTATGCATTAACCTTCCTTATGTCGGCTACTTTGCGGCCTTTTATTAACTTTGATAGCTTTTTGATAGTTTGATTTGTTGTGTAGATGTAGACGCCCTCATGCTTTGGCGTTTGTTAATTAGATCTTTCATCTTCATAGGTAGCTTGCACGCACCCTGTAGAACCAATCTATCGCCTACTCCTACGGCGCACGCTATAACGCTAGCTGGGAGATTATCGCTCATTCTTCAACATTACGGACGTCTTAGTGTAATCGGATTATCTGTTCTGCAGGAAAATCCTCAATTCCTCTCTTGCTGCCAACTCCTTAAAGGACTTCCACTTCACTAATTTCCTTCATTCCCTCTTCAAATGTAAGGTAACACGAGACCTGACCACTCCGTGTCACTATATCAGACCTTTCCGAGGACCTGCAGCATCCAGGTCTACGATGCCAGGGTGTGCGCATAGTGCAAAGCTTATTTCATTTTTGTCTCACCATTGGCGCTGTTCCACGTCCACTTTCTGTATTCTCGTTTGCAGAAGAAGTCATTCATGATCCGTCAATTATTTCTATCTGTGAACTCTACTAATAATTCTTCCCTGCTATTCATAGAATCTATGCCATAGTTACCTACCGCCGGGTCTCCAGCCTGCTTACTGCCTAACTTCGCATTGAAGTCGCCCATTCGTACAGCGTACTGTGCTTTTGCTTTGTTCATTGCTGATTCCACGACTTCATATAAGCTTTCAACAGTGTGGTCATCATGGCTGGATGTAGGCGCATAGGTCTGAACAGCCGTCCGCTTGTAACTGTTATTAAGCCTAATTACGATAGGTGCCACACTATCGTTAATACTATAAAACTCCTCTAGGTTGCCAGCTATATCCTGATTGATGAAAAATCACGCACCTAGCTCTCGTCTGTCTGCTAATCCACGACAGCACAGTATGTGCCCGCCCTTAAGAACAGTATACGCCTCATCTGTCCTCCTAGCCACACTAAGCCCTATGACATTCCGTTTAATACCCGCTAATTCCTTGAACAGCACTGCTAAGCTAGCCTCACTGGATAAGGTCCTAGCATTACACGTTGGCTGGTTCAATTTCCAATTGCGGCCTGTCCAATGCCAGAGATTCTTAGCACCCTCCGCTGCTGGTGATTCTCAGCTGCTGATACTCAGGGTCGAGTGTCAATTGGTTTGTTCATAGAAGGTTGCGGCCAAGTAGCACATCAGGGTGGCGAAATCCTGTTCTGGTGAAAGAGTGCGTTCTTGGTACTCGTCACCGAGATCAGGCCGCACCCCAGGCCTGGTTATGCAAGTACATCGACATGCGGAGTGTTTTTATTAAACTTGGTGAAGAATTGCGCGGCACCAGGATTCGAACCCCTGTCCTCTAGCACGTGAGGCGGATGCTCTACCTCTACGCCGTCGCTGGTTAAAAACCTTCGGCGGCCTAAGTTACCCGAAGCCCTCCACTACGGCGTCCCTCATGGCCTGAGTCGCTTTGGAACGTAATACTGCACACAATCTTCCGGTGCATGTGCCTACCAGACAGCTTCATTTAAGTGACGACCATTTGCAACTCTGTGGCCGGGAACTTTCTTTAAAGCGACAGCTCCTGGACAGATACCCGAAGCCTTTGGTGGAATCTCACGGTCAGAGATCAAATGACATTCGTGGCTCCGCTTCTTTTCCCGCGCGCCTGATTCTGACAGGTTAGTTCGTTCTGGCGCACCAGGGATAGGGAACAGAGACCGTTCCGCGCCCCTTTTAGGGTGGCACTAAAAGCCAAAAGCGGGGTGTCCTTAGAACCATTAAAGGAGGAGGCGCCCGTTTTCCTTTAGTCATATATTACAACCAGGAATTCCTGGTACTGCATTTTCATAGATCATTTCATTGCCTACAGTTCTACGTTTTCATTTTCTGGACAAAAAATTTCTGATGCAGCAAACGAAGGAATTCTAACCATAAGTCATGCTCGCATTTCTAGTGGAAATTCAAGTAGTAGCGACGCATAGGATGAGTAACTTGTGTAATACTAATAAAGTATGTGTGGCTCGAGGCAATGAGATTTTTGTATACCTGTCTAAAGCGGAAAGTTCGGCTTTAACTCGACTAGTAAAACTACTTTAATGTTCTAATAAAATTAAGTTCAGGGTTAAATAAGGAGATTTCATTATTATATTTTACAGAAACACAGAGCATTCGAAACCACTTCCTAGCCTTCGATAGTGTGGCTGCTAGCATTCATACCTTACTTTATAGTTTGCCAGTCGGCAGCGCTGCAATGTCCACTTCCGCGGCGTGCCTATTCTCTTGAGCATCGTTTTGAAGAGAGAGCACTTTCACTGAAGAATATATTTTACATTACTGTGAGCCCTGGCGTAAGGGCCAGTAAAGTCTGTTCCTTGCACTAAACATTATACTGGCTAGAAAAAATTCAGTATGTATGTCTTATTATGTGTGCAGGTGAATTTCAAGTTGAATTTCAAGATGGTTATCAAGAATTTAAGTAACCCCAATAGGGGTATCAAAGCCTTATTCTATATTCTTCCTTGGTTTTACTGCGTCTTTTTTCTCGAAGTAAATATTTCACCTAAATTTTCTGCGTGGTTAGATCATTTCTTAGAAGAGGTTTTTTGTCCAACTTAACAGTGATGCACTCCATTTGGATCATAGAGTTTCTCCAGATTACCTAGAGGTAAAGGTCGCGCCACCATCTATGCGAATTTATTAAATAGCACTTCCTCCGCCGCAGGAATGCCGGGAAGGTAAGGTTTCTGTTTCGCTTGGCTAGTGTTGGCCTGAAAACGTAAATTCTGCCTCATAATGTGCACTTTCTTCGCAAGACTGTCGTCGGTGCGCAGATCGACTGATTTTATTGCTGAAATTTCCACCTCAAAAAAATTGAATGCAAGCCATACACTAGCATTTATTAGCGGTTTGCCTCGAGAATACGGGTACTGTTATGATTGAATCTGCGTATCATACCGAACACTGGACGAGAAAAATCCGAAAACTCATCTTGCAGGTGTTCCTGTGCCTCTGCCAGGTATATGAAGTGCAGCGCGCGAGTTTTCCTGCTAGGTAATATTAAGAAACTCCATGTTCCAAATAACACTTTCCTGCCCACACTCACACCATGCTCTGGCAGCATCATTCCTCTGCTAATACATGGCCAAAAAATACTGCAAGGGTCGCATCTCCTGCTTAGAGACAAAATAAAATGGGGGTTTTATGCACATACATTTGACAAAAGCTTTTGCAATGCTACTGCTACGTAGAATCACGACTTCGGCTGATTGCGCGTTCCAGTGCATTCAAGTGACGATATTGTTTCGCGTAGTTGGGCGCTCAACAACGTTGAAGGTGTAAACACAATGGTTAGGCCGATAAAGAGCACGCGGGCAGCGTAGATCTCCAGAGGATGTTATCCGTAGTTATGTAAACTGCAGTAACCACAAAGTTCTCTACGGTGTTGAAAGATTGCGCTTCGACCTCAATATTCCTGGGCTCTAATACTTTCTAGCAGCTCGGCGCGATCAGAGATGCAGGGTACAGCGAATGCGGGGCTGACATCTGTAGCCAGAAGAATACTTCAGGCCGCAGGGGAAAATTTGCACTGCATTCGAATTTTTCAGGACCAGAAATCACGTTTTTACAAATTGAAAAATGAATATTTATACTGCTCTTGCTCGTGGAGAACTTTCGCTAAATATCCGATAGGTGTAATTTTGAGACGTCTACGGATTCCTTGTCTTGAATAATCAAAAAATAAATTCGTGTGCCATTGCAAAATGTAAACGTACGAGCACGTGTACTATGTAGGACGCAGTATGCATGAAGAGAGCAGTGCAGAATAGAATAAAAACGCATACTTGTCCAACACAGCGGTATTTCTTCTTTTCCTCATGACTTGGCTCCTTAGGACAGTATGTACTGGCTGTAACTCTGAAAAGGCAGAGGAACAGTTGGGGAGAACGTGGAGGCTTTACATTTATAGTGTATTTATTACCACTTACGGGCATATGGTCTAAACCCCTGGTAGCTTTGCTTTCCTGGCATATTTTCTTTCTGCTAACCAGCCACATCATTGCGGGTAACACTGCAAATCAATTCCTCCGAGTGAAGAAGCGAGGTTTTAATGTGAAAGCTTAAGAGAAAGAGGCGAGGGGCCTCCTTTGGCATAAGAGAAAGACGGAAGGCGTCTTCAGCGTATCCAGTGCACCGTGATCTGTGAAACTTCCAGTTAGAAAAAGTAAAAACTACTCATTCCTTTGGCGTAATAATAAATAATCATGCCCCCTGAACTACTCAGCTTGGAAATTAGCACATCCGCACTGCAGTGGAGCCAACTGCTCCATACTTTGGCTCCTAGGTGGTGTATCGACGTACAAGAAGTACAAGAAGTAGTCGTTCACTAAAACACAACAATGGCTAGTACAGTAATTCAGCATGAGGTGCAGCTCTTAAAGCAACTCCCAACTTTGTGGTGTGATTAAAAAGCGGGAAGTATTTATTCAAGGCAGTGATGAACTACATAAATGTTGCTTTTCTGAGCTTGTGCTTGGCTCATGATGGCCTTAGCTGCATATGTGCCATTAACCACAACACAACACACGCTTTTTTGAGCTGAGTTGGTACCCTATGCCACCCTCGTATTGCTAATAAGTGTAATGTGTGCCTCCTAACTGGAGAAAAGTTTTTTGAAGCGATTGCTTCATTGTTCACAGGCGACAAAAGATCAGTTACACTTTCTGCAAGACGACTTACTCATTTTGCTGTTGGAACTCATGTACAAAAGACAAAACGACAGGAAACATGAGTTATCAGGTCACAACGGGAGTGCTACTCCGGGCGCATGTCATGCGCTCCGGTTTGAGATTTGCGCCGTTTTAACGGAAAATAGAACCGCGTTGATCTCGTAGAAGAAGCTCAGTACAGGATTCTAACAGTGTATAAAGCTGGAAAATTACATGCCCAAGCATTCCCACATAAAAACGTAATTAAGTATAGTAAGTTTTTTTCTTCCCTTCTTCCATACCCTGCTTTATCCCATCTCTTACGGCGCAGTTCGGGTGTCCACCGATATATGTGAGACAATTACTGCGTCATTTCCTTCCTTGAAAACCAATTTTCAGTCGATGTAGTATTTGAGAAAGTTAACCAGGGAAACAGATATTACTGAAAGAAAATAATAAACTTGATGTGCAAAAAAGTACTCGTCTTTGCATATAACCCAGCCTCAAAGGAGTAGTCTGCAACTAATAGAGCTTAAAAACTGTGCCAAATTTTTTAAAAAAGAAAAAGGCTACTCACCCTGCAAGAATAATGTGAAGGGCAAGTACAAGCAAAACAAAAGCCTGCCTATTGGTCAGCATATTGAATTATGAGCCGTCTTTCTTTCCCAGTGACTGTAACAAATCGTGGAGCAAAACGAATATCTCATAAATTGACTAAATCGATAACAGTACACGAATCACTACAGCCTTTATCGTGCTACATTAGAAAGGCAGTAAAAATAATTATCATGCACGCTGCTTTCCATCTATATTAGTCGGGCGTGAATCGATAATATTTCTAGCTGCAATTTATGTAATGTGATGGCGCGTGCTGGTCCAATGTCCTCTAATATTTTCGCTCGTGCAGACGAAAGCTCCTATAAAGATGAGGAGAACGTGTGTGTGAGGAAGTGTTCTGGAAGCGCAGGTCCTGGGCCACGCCGCAGTTGACCCTGTTGTGGATCAGGTAGCATGATCGGGCCGGAGAGGGAATGAGGGAGGTCGGAGACGAGGATGCGAGAAAGACAAGGAGAAAAACTTTATACAATTAAATTACATGATGTACAAACAAAGAGTCTCGACAAGGAGCTTGATGACGAGAGGCTCGATGGTGAGACGATCGATGGTGAGACGCCCGATGGTGAGACGCTACTCGCCGAGTTTTTCAAGCATTTCCTTTCCCTAGGGTCCCTAGATGGGGGGCGGCCTGCCGAGGAAGGAGTGTCCTGGAAAGTTCACTGTGGCACCCATCACACCTCCCTATCCTTAGGAGACACGCCCCCATCATGTGTTAGGAGAAGGAGAAACATGCCATCAATGTTGCGCAGACGCTGGAATGCCCACGAGCGGCGTTCCCGCGCATTGAATTCGTTCGCACGTGCAGGGTCCCGGCTACGTGCAATTTCCACGCGGTGTAGGGGAGACGCTCGCTGAAAACTTCTTCCTGCGACGGACGCTGCTTCCGTGGGTAATCCAGGCGTTGACCCAGGGTGCCTTTCGTGACTAGTCGGCATTGCGCTGCAACTGCGCCGATTTTTCTTCAGGACGAAGGCGAAGCGTAACAACCCTCGGCCGCTCATTACCAACGTGACATCTGATGCAAGTGCTGGGTACGTCGTTAATGCACCATGCGCCCCCTTCAAGCCGCATTTCAAGCCCCCGACAGATACCGAAGGTAGACACGCCAGTCCACCAGGGCAGTCGCCGGTTGCAGGGCTTACCTCCCGAATTTGGAGTGCTTCCTGTTTCCCATTGTTCACGGAGGGCAAGTGCTACAACAATGAATCCTCCATCTACAGTCCCGCCGGTCCTGCTCCATCACCAGCGAGAGCCACCCCGTTTCCACGGTCACCCACACGAGGACCCCGAAGATTGGCTGGACCTGTATGACCGAGTGGAATCTACAATGGTTTGGGTGCTGACTGCAAGATGCGGCATGTTTATTTCGCCCTTGAAGACTACGCGAGGACCTGATTTCTAAACAATGAATTTGGACTTCGAACGTGGGATACGTTCAAAACAGAGTTCCTCCAAGTCTTCAAGGGCGGCACGTTGCGCAAGGAGAAGGCTAACCTGCTTTTAAGGGCCCAAAATGAATTCCCCAACGAGTGTGTGATGGTGTATGGTGAGGAAATGAAGAGACTCTTCCGACGTGCGGACCCAAGCAAAAGGGTCAAGCAGCAGCTGTTCGCTGGCCTGGTTCGAAGTCCTCCAGTGACTGTAGCTGACTTCGTAAAGGAGGCGAGCACCATCAAAAAGTCTCTTGACATGAGGGCCCGTAAGTACGACCGTTCAACAGCATCGACGCTCACGCCCACTGTGGAGGGCGCCACGGTGAATTCGTCGGACACTCTACGTGAGATTATTCGATGGATCGTGAGGGAAGAGCTGGCGAAGCTCTTTCCGGTTAATGAACAGCTTCAAGTTAGCACATTTGCTGACGTTGTCGGTAAGGAGGTGCAGCAAGCTCTGGGTACTTGTACACCACTACCCGTTTCCGGCCCTGTAGAGCCTCAGCCACCGAATCTCAGCTACGCCACCGTCACACGCCGTTTTATTCCATCCCACCCGAACCCACGTTACGACACACTGCCTCCGCCGCTACACGAACTCCCCCTCCCCACCCGAATTCTCTTCAGCGGCTAGGATGCCGCACAACGGATGTCTGGAGAGCGCCAGACAATCAGCCGCTGTGCTACCATTGCTGTGAAGTTCGACATGTCTGGCGCCGCTGCCCATACAAGGATATGGGCCTTTGAGTATTCCCCGTCGATTGTCCTCGTCCGATGTATGGAGAACAACCGCAGGAGATAGCGGATTACATCTCGCCAGCGGTCTCCGTACAGCGCCATTTCTCTCGATCTCCATCACCGCGTCGCTACAGCTCCCCAGGACGAGGCCAGTCTCAGAGTCCCCATAGGGGAAACTAGATGCAGCAGCCTCTGGAGGTTCGGCTGCTCAACGGCAAAGTGTAAGAGATCCTCCATGTCCACAAGGCAGTCCTCAACCAACGCCGAATTCGGTAGCCGTACCGACGATTCATGAGCCCACGTACCTCAAAACTAGCCGATGTCCTGACGCAATCCTCCGTGGCCACGACGCCTTTTCTCGATGCCGACCTCCTTCGACGCACCGCAGCCCAGACCGAATGCCTCGACATCCACAAACACCACCAACTGCCGACTTAGAGATTTCGGTTGAGGGCGCCGATGTAACCGCGCTGGTGGATACTGGTGCCGATTATTCTGTACTGAGAGGACAATTCGCCGCGGCACTAAAAAACGGCACATCCACTGGATATTGTCTGCATATAGACAAATTGAGGTAGACGAAAAAGCCAGCGAAAAGACGGCATTCATCACTCCAGACGGGTTGTACGAGTTTCAAGCCATGCCATTTGGCCTTTGTTCGACACCTGAGACTTTCCAAAGGCCCATGGACACCGTACTTGCGGATTTGAAGTGGCAAATTTGTCTGGTCTACCTGGACGACGTCATCGTTTTTGCCCCGTCTTTCGAGAAGCACCTTCTTCGCTTCGAGGAGGTTTTGCAGGCCATAACGTCATCAGGCCTTACTCGAAAAGCCGAAAAATGTCATTTTGCATATTAATAGTAAGTGGTTAGGCTATGTGGTGAACCAAGAAGGGGTCTTTCCGGATCCCGAAAAAACATCCACAATTGCCCAATGTCCACCGCCGCTTGACCAAAACGAGGTTCGTCGCTTCCTCGAGCTATGCGCGTATTACCGCCGCTACGTGGAGAATTTCTCTAAAGTTTTTTCACCTCTTACTGATCTGACAAAAGCGCATGTACCGTTCAAGTGGGAACCACCGCAGCAGAAGGCGTTTCAAGAGCTTCAACGCCGCCTGCAGTCACCCCCCCCCCCCCCCCCCCCCCCGTGCTGGCGCACTTTGATGAGCTTGCTGACACAAGGGTCCACGCCAATGCGAGCAACGTTGGTTTCGGCGCTGTCCTCGTTCAAGTTCAGCGGGGCCAACAACGTGTCATCGCCTACGCCAGCCGCGCACTCTCCAAGGCAGAAGCCAAGTACTCTGCCTCTGAAAAAGAATGTCTCGCCATCGTGTGGGCAGTTTCCAAGTTCAGAACATACCTTTATGGCCGCTCCTTCAAAGTAGTGACCGATCATCACGCACTATGCTGGTTGAACAATCTCAAGGATCCTTCCGGCCGCCTAGCTGGATGAAGCCTTCGACTTCAAGAGTTCGATATCACCGTCATTTAAAAATCCGGTCACACACACGCAGACGCAGACTGCTTATCTCGTGCTACTGTGCAACCACCTCCGGATGACGCTGCTGATGACGATGAAGAATTCCTGAGTGAAATACATACAAACGATTTCGCCGAGCATCAACGCGCCGACCCCGACCTTCGCGACGTCATTCGTTATCTTGAAGGTGCAAGCAGCTAAGTTCCTAAAGCCTTCAGGCGCACTTTGTCGGCTCTCTGCATACGTAACGGTGTTCCCTTTAAAAAGAACTTCGCTGCCAACACTAGACTATAATTGCTGGACGTCCCCGCAACCCTACGCAATGAAATTCTTCACGCCTGCCATGATGAACCAGCTTCCGGTCACCTTCCTGTTGCTAGAACACGAGCCAGAATTCAAGAGAAGTACTACTGGCCTCGCGTGGATCATGACTTTGCACATTATGTCAGCGCTTGCCGGGATTGCCAGCGCCGTAAGGTTCCGCCCGTGAAGCCAGCCGGATTCCTCAAGCCCATTCAGCCGCCTTCGCAAGCGCTTCAACAAGTCGGCATGGGCTTGCTGGTACCCTTCCCTACATCAGGCTCCGGGAAAAGGTGGATAAGCGTAGCCACTGATTACCAAACGCGTTATGCAGAGACACCATCCCCTCCGAGTAGCGCTGCCCTCGAGGTAGCCCAGTTCTTTGTGCACCAAATCATCCTACGTCATGGTGCTCCACAAACTGTGATTACGGACAGAGGGGCTCCCTTCTGCTCTGAGCTCCTGCACCGTATTCTATTTTTCAGTCGCACCAGTCACCGTAGGACGACTTCTTATCATCCCCAAACTAATGGACTGACGGAACGTCTAAACACGACGCTTGCAGATATGTTTTCCATTTACGTGGACGTGGAACATAAGACCTGGGACGACGTCCTGCTCTATCGCGTATATACAGCCGTACAAGAAACCACCAGCATGGCGCCGTTTAGCCTCGTTTATGGCCGTCAGGTGACGACAACACTCGATGCCATGCTGCCCCATGACGACGATCACCCGATTGATGACGTTGCATCCTTCTTACAACGCGCCGAAGCTGCCCGCCAACTCGAACGGCTTCGCATTCAGGACCAACAGGGCCAGGACGCGCAACGCTACAACCTACGGAGGCGGCTTGTGGAATACCTCCCGAGTAATCTTGCCTGCGTTTGGTCCCCAATCCGACGACGCAGCCTAAGTGAAAAGCTCTTGCGCCGCTATTTAGGTCCTTACCGAATTGTGCGGCGCTTTGGAGCCCTGAATAATGAAGTACTTCCTCATAAGATTCAACAATCTCGAGGCCACCCCCGCCCGGAAGTGTTCCACGTCGTTTGCCTGAAGCCCTTCTACGAAAGGGCGCACTAACTCTTCTCGAGACCACCCCTGCGTTCGTGGCGGCATCGGGTCGATGCCTTCGGAGAACGGGGGGGGGGGGGGGGGGGGGGGGCGCTAATGACGCCAGCGCTCGTGCAGACGAAAGCGCCTTTCAAGGAGAGGAGGAAGTGTGTTTGTGGATGTGTTCTGGAAGCGCACGTCCTGGGCTACGTAGCTGTTGGCCCTCGGCCGCTTATTACCAACGTGACAATATTTTGGAGAGATGATGTTGATCCGGCATGGTCTTCTGACTAGGACGAGCGTGCACGGACGCTTCCAAGACTGCCGACATAAGCGCTCGAATATGCAACGGCAGACATATAAACCGAGGTCATAAAACTGAAAAGATGGCGGCTATGATTTGAAGCTGTCAAGTCACGTTTAAAAATCCAGCAAATGCCATAGCTGAAAGCGTATGGCAAAAGAGATCCGAGAAAAATGGCATCAGCTATAATTCATAAAACGAGTATAATGCTGGAACCACAGTTTGTACAGGAATTGAAGATTACATGTTATTATCACCTGCGACCTGAAAGAAACTCTTGGGCTGTGTTAAGAAAAAGTCAATACTTACCTCTCACAACGTTTTTAGCTCCACCGTGCTGACACCAAAGAGTCATCTACACAGTATTAATATATGGCGAAGTGGGATGGAGAAACTAATAACACCACGTGCCCGAGGGCACAGCACGCTAGCATAAATGCTGAAGTGCCTTCAGCTGTCTGATTTATTGTGTAGTTAAGCTTGTTTTTGCTTATCGCCGTTGCTGCATGGAACATTAAGCAAAGCGGAAAGTTGGGCAAGTTGGATAACGTTCATGATGTAAAAATAGCGCACAGGGAACACAAGGGACGGAAAGTAAACGACGAAAAACGAAAGTAGCGCTTGTCTGCGTCGTTTACTTTCCGTCCCTTGTGTTCCCTGTGCGCTATTTTTACATCATGCATTGAACACATTTGCGAAAACAACCCCATGCATCACCATGGCGAACAATGTGACTTTTTATGGCATGTGGGCACCGATATATTGCAATGAGCGATTACTGAAACATGAAAAGCAAAAATAAAATGTAGCCTGTAACGCTGGCTGCGCTACGTATTTCTCGACGGGTACGGCGCTCGCGCAACTCACGAGAACGAGACAGTTGGTACGAACCGACGCCTATCTGACACGTCTTAACATTGCAGAACCGCAGTGCGAGCGGGGAGACTCCTGCTACGAGTTGCGTTCAGAAGAGCGCGTGACAGGCCGCGGGGGGTCAGTGGTTATGGAGCTCGGCTGCCGACAAGTGTTGGGTTTGGGATGCCCCCCTCTTGTCTAAGTGGATTAAGGCAGCGGACCCTGACCGGCGAAGGCCGAAGATGCGGCGGGGGCTGGCAAAGACGGCAGCAGCGGCAGAAGCAGCGGCGACGTGGTGGCGACGTGGCAGCGGCGAAGGTCAAATAGGGGTGCTGTAGCGCCTGTGATGCCTCCCCTCCTGCCTAAGTGGATTAAGGCAGCGAACTTCCAGCGGCGAAGGTCAAAGACCGCCGAAGGCCGAAGATGCGGCGACGATGGCGGCGTTCCGTGGCCGAGTCGACCCTCGGGTCAACGAACAGAGTGGTGGTGTGCTGAGTGAAAGACACTGAGCCTCTACCCTCTCCCATCAACCGAGCTGCGGGAGAGCCCCACGGCCCAGCGCCGCCCTGCCGTGGGCGGTATCAACAGCATCCACAACGGTCCGTCTGATTGGACGCGTCATTCTTCGAACTATTTCCCCAGACAAGGATCTGGGGAATCCGTGCGTTATTTAACGGCTGTTGTTTTGAGGACTCCAGGGCACTCCTGTTGACTCCTGAAGAAGTTCTCCCTTACACTGAGAGACCCTCTAAGTTACCCCTTTTGTAAATAATGTAAATATTCGTGTATAAAGTTCTCCTTTCCTTGTTTTTCTATTTTAACCCCGTCTCCCGCCTTCCTCGTCCCTTCTCCGGCCCGACCACGCTCACCTCGATCCCAATACCAGTAAGATGCGGTTTTAAACCTGGCCGCGGCGGTTGAATTTCGATGGAGGTGATATTCTAGACGCCCATGTAATGTGCGTTGTCATTGCACGTTAAAGAAACGCGGGTGGTCGAAATTTCCCTAGCACTTCCCTATGGCGTCCCTCTTTCAGCAGCAGGCTGTGTTATGACCACGCGCAAGGCTAAAATGTTGCTAAAATATAATAAAGCGAAAATACTTCATTCGAGCCGGCATTTTATATGTAGCTCGTGCACGAAATGCGTGTTGATATTCTGTAGCATAGCTAAGAAGCTAAGGTTCTTTGCCGTGACTGATAATGAACGTTAGTGCTTGCAAGACGACGCTGCAGAGCGAAGTCGGTGGCAATCTAGGCGTGATATTTGTGAAAACTCCACGCTTGCTTCTGTGAGCAGCGTGTTTGCACAAATACTTTTTGGTATTACATTCGCATTACCATCGTGAGTAGGAGAACAAGAGCCGGCATCTCACGTCGTTTTAGCCGCCGCGTCTTTGGCCATTGGTCTTTAGCTAATTCATTCCGCTGTAGGGCGCTCAATGCTGGCAAGCGGCGCTAACTAGGTCGGTGTCAGTGATGCTGTTTCGCCTTTCTGGTTTACCTTTGCAATCCTCCGAAACTAGACTAAAAGACATTACGCCTTCTGTAAAGAGGGTTGTAATTAGAATATGCTTCCATAGTTCCCGCCTTTTGAGGAGATTGCAAAGTGTACGAGTACCAAATCTGGCCGTCTTCATCACATTATGAAGAAAGGAGGAAATGATAAGCGCTACTATTTCAGACAGGGATCGAATCAGCAACGTAGCGATTATAAGAAAGACGTCCTGCTCAGTTGTGTATTGCGGGCAACTTTCTTTATATTGAATCGCATCAGTGATATGCATGCTAGCTAGAACCTGAGTTTTATAATGGTATATAGTACGATGTTCCCTGGATGTGCAGACGTGCGGTATGAAATGCCGCGGCACATTGTGCGCACCTTCTTTGCAGGTTTTTATCTTGTTGCTACAGAATCTGCTTGTTCCATTGCGTAAGAGAGTCTTTCGACTTTTGCAGTTGGGAGTTTGGTAAAATATGAGATTGGTAGCTGCCCGTTAGTAGGAGACGCATATGTTTTCAGAAATATAAAGCAGATATTTAGCACGTGCTGAGCAGTCTAAGTACGCGTCACTCAAAAGCGCATATGTGAAGCTACCTTCTTTTTCCGGTGTGGGTTCAAACAGTGGCCAGTTGCGGGCACTGTAGCCCAAGCTGGATGGAGTAGGTCAAGCCGCATGTTCAGTAGGAAGCGCCGTGTATCTGTTGGCCTCATTGAGCAAGCGCCAAAGGCCTCCTCTTTTCTAAAGGTTCGAGTGATGGTGAAGTATTTTTGACCCAAAGCGCCGCGGATAATCGCATCCAAAATGAGAAAGAAATGACATTCCTATCATTAAGGGAGAAGTAAACCTCGCCAATTGGCTAAGTTGCGGATGTAATAAGTTAACTACCTAATTATACACTATACTGGCTGACAGCTTATATCTGTTTTCTGGTGTTCGCCAAAACTGGGATATCTGCCACCTTTAAATTATTTTTGTACAACCTTTCAATTTTTAAAATTCTTTTTAAGGTGAAGGAAAAACGGGCGAGGCAAAGGCATGCCCAAAATTCGTGCTGCTTGTGCTAGCTTCGCCTGCTATGCTGTTCTGATTAGTGAGAAGCAACCACTGCCCCTCATCGGCTGTTGTGCATCGGAGCCCCAAGAAGCTGCGAGCAGTATTTCATGCGGTCCATATAGCGTGGGTGATTGCGAAAGGAGCATACGTTTGGGAGCAGCCTAGCAGGCCCAAGAAACCTTTGCAATCCTTACTTACTAAAAACTGATTTAAGAGGACCCTCAATATTTCCGCGTTTATTTAGTCGAAGCAAATGGTCTTGAGACGGTACCGGCAAATGCAACAGGGGCCGAGAGTAGTGCTTGAAACGCTGCGCCCTTTGCAGCAGCTCAAATCGACATACACGCAGCAGACAGAACTCGGAAGAAACGCCCTCGGAACTATGCCATAGAACTTGCTTCGCAGGGGTTGCAAGTGGAGCTGATATGGGTGCCTGCGCACTCCAGGAATCCCGGAAACGGGGCCGCGAACCTTTTAGCCCGAGGTTCTTTAAACCGGGCTCAGGTGGGCGCGGATCGGGGATTCACGAAGGAGCGCATGCACTCATTCAGCGAGCTGATACAGAGCCTCACGCCAGCTCTACCCCCCGCCCCACCCCTCCATAGATAACAAACAAGCAACACTCTGGCGCAAACTACAGACACACACTCTCCTCTCACCCCTTAGCCTAGCTGACTATCATCCCTCCTTCCCCGCTCTGGCATGCGCCCTATGCCCACAGCCATTCGCCTCTTCCCTCCACATCCTTTCCCTCTGCGTGGCGGACCCTCCCCAGCGGCACCTAGAGAACCTCAAGACCTGGGAGGACTGGGAGACCCTGCTGCGCTCCGAGGACCCGGCCGTGCAGGCCATCGCCACCGGCCTGGCTACCAGTGTTATGGACCTTAGGAGTATAAACGCTTGAGTGCAGTGGGGTCGTGCGGGGACCATGGCGTGTGCCCCGAATTCCTCTTACAATAAAGTTGCTCTCTCTCTCTTCACATAAAACATAGCAGCTTAACAGACGCTATTAATGCAGCCTCATTATCGCCACGCATGCACGTTCCGTCCCCCGATATCCGGCCTGCTTCGATTCGGCACCACTACAACGGGCAGTCGGCGCTCGTGTGTTCATGTTAAATCAGCCTAGGATGCGAAGCATAGTTTTGGGGTCTGGCGAGCCGCCCTCTCCCTGGCCGACATCTCGCTGCTCAACTGACTCAACGAGTGCGTCGCCTTTTGCGTGACGCCAGTATCTCCCAGCGGTAGGAGCGGGAATTAGGCCGCCGGCGGAGGCTCCGCGTCCGCAAGCGAGCGCACGAGGCCCCAGCTTTCACAGCTGCTGTGACGTCATATCACGTGGTGCGCCGATGAAGGTCAAGTGGTAGCTACGCGGCCGGGCGCGGCGCAGCAAGGAAGAGCTCGGTTGTGCGAGTAATATGCTTCGCATAAAAATTGGCAGCATGTGCAGGGTCGTCCGCTCTAAGTACGAACACGGCAGAGCGTGGCCGCGTTCCGCGCGGAGCGAGCGCATCCGGCGCTCTGCGCTCTGCGGTGCAGCTCTGCAGCACTGCGGCGCAGGAGCACACGGGCCTGGAGGCGGTGCTTCGTGTCGTCTGCTACAGCGCGGGTGCTCTTGTCCTGCGGTGAAGCGCACCTAACTTCCTCCATGATTACGGCGCTGGTGTGTACCGAGACAGCACTGCGGGAAACCGCACTAACTACAGCACGTTGTCGCTGGTTGCGCGTACAACTCAGCGGCCTCTCGTCTCAGTGCCACGAGCTCGGTGATATGCATGTATTGCTGCAAACTTGTCATGTCGGGTTTGAATTGATTTGGTTTATGGGGTTTAACGTCCGAAAGCAACATAGAGGACTCCAGGTTATTGCCGAATATATATGCGAAATTGAGAAACGCTTAATTCAGGGAAACATTTATTGCAAATCGACGTTTCGGACAGAGCCTGTCGTTTTTGCCTGACAACACGCTGTAGTTATTGCGCTTTCACGCATTGCTGTCTCGGTGCACACGAGCGCTGTAATCATGCCCAAAGTGAGGTGCGTTTCACCGCAGAACAAACACTGAGCGCCAGGGTGTCGACCCGGAACTGAACCCGAACCCGAAACCGGAACTGAACCCGAATTTCCGCCTGGAACCGGAACCGAACCGAACCCATATTTTTTTCGCCATCTTGGAACTGAACCCGAACCGGAACGATTCAAAGGAACCGTTCCGAACCGGTTCGGGTCCCGGTTCAGCCCCACTTTTTTTGCATCCCGGCATACCTCTTGTTTTCCCACAAAATGATATGATGTATCGCATAGACTTACCCACCCGTAGCTGTCTGCGCTGGGAAGTGCCAAAATGGTACCCAGTATATGCGACAGCAAACTTACAGGAGGTCTGGTGCCTGGGAAGAAGCCTAATTGTCGCTTCCCTAATGTACTGCCGCCAATTCTAAACACTTGTACGTCATGTTTATGTGAAAGCTTGAGTTATTACTCCTCCGTTTTACATATTTGCGTAAATGTTTAATCAAAGTGTTAGGACTGCTCTAACTCAGTAAAGTACTATAGACACGAAACTTTTTCTTGCGTGCTTTCTTCTTTCAAACGATGCGTTCGACGTTGGTGTACATGGAGCACCGCGTGGTATTCACCAACACCTAATAAATAATTTGTGCTTGAATTTCTTCTTGATCCTGTTTCGGTTTCACCAACATAACAATGGCTTTGACGTGTAGTGGAAATTAAGTCGCGTGAGGTGTTATAAACGGCAATATAACTGCTGATACGTAGTTCGTTGTAATTATAGGTCTTGAAGTCGGCTGATATAAGTGCTACAGTGAGTCAAAACAACGTATCAGCGTTTGTATTAGTTTTCCCTTGCCTCACGTGACCTAATATCTAACTCACGTCAAAGCCATCATTCGGTTCATGAAATCGACACAGCAAGGGAAAAAAATTATTTTCTAAATTATTTAGCGGCAGTAGGCGAATACCACACGGTGAACCATGTATTCTAATATCTATGGAGTCATTTGAAAGGAGACTTCCAGGTAAAGTATGCGAAGTCCTTTTGGCCTAGCATTTGAAACAGTGACGTAATCACCAATTAAAATTGCGACGGCCTTCAAACTTCTCCGCAGCGCACAACGCTAAGTGGGGGGACGCATGATGACGTCATCGAACGTATCCGTACATTTTCAACGCGTAAACGCCTGCTTTGAAGGAAAAAAAAACAAACCAACGGAACCGAAGTCAAAGCCCGCCGAACGTTGTTTGGAAGCGTCCAACGAGGCGGGGCAGGGCGTGGTTGACGGCAGCAGTTATTTAAAATCATACCTTCCATGACATCACACTGAACTTCCCCGCACTCCTTAGTTGCTTTGAGGAGAAGTGCAAAATTTAATCGTCGATTACGTCACTATTTTAAATGGTAGTGCAAAAAACTTAGTATACTTTACCTACAGCCTGTATAGATTTGAATCCTTGAGTATCGCGAAATCTCGTAAGGTGGCGCAATTGCCCTTTAACTTGCACTGACATTGCGCAGCATACGGTGCCTTTTGCGTTTCGCCTCCATCAAAACGTGGCCGCCGGGAACGAGCTCGAACCAGGGTACATCGAATAAGAAACCGAGCGCCCTAACCACTGAGCAACCGCAGTGGGTAGTGCAACATTTACTTTTGTAGGCGCTCATTGCCTTAAACACCAAGTTCTAAATAAAACCCCTCACGATGAGCCTGTAGGGCAATAAAGAAAAAAAATTGCTCAGTGGCTGTGGAGCTCGGCTGCTGATTCCAAAAATTCAAAAACAGCGTGCTCTCTCGCGCGTCGAAAATCCCCAGCTGGTCTCCGTTAATCTGGAGCCCTCCACTACACCGTCTTTCATATAGCCCCAATGTCTACTCGACACGTTAAACCTGAGATATTACTACTAGTATTACCAAAAGAAGGATGTATAAATTGGTGCAGATTCTTTTTTTTTAGAATCCGGATATTCTCGTTTGCGCGCGACGGAAAAAGCACGAAAGGAGGGTTTTTGGCAACGGTGGAGATGTTCTAAAAAGGAAAAAAATTCAATACCGATTACTCAAAAGGGCAATGTGGAAATACATGTGCTCGCTGGCATGCGATATGATTACGCCCAAAAAGATGCTACTGCGATGCAATGTAACTACGATGAAGTGATTTCGTTATGCCGATTCGCTGAAATTGTTCTGCTTCTAAGAAAAAATTTCTTCCAGTCGCCAGTGCGCGGCTCCATTCGCAGTTCTCGCACTGCTCGATCTAGAATTCTCTGTCTGGAGACTTATATCTACTTTTCGCAGTCATATTTCCCGTTCTTAGTGTCTGACGTGACAGGCTTATGATTGTTAGTGTTTTTGTTTTTCTTAGAACGCTTGGGCGATTGAATACGTTGAGCCTTCACAACAATCTACCTCGGCTATATCGGTAACAGGTGGGTATTGGGGGTTGGTGAGATGGGTGAAAGTTTTTGAAGGTGCATTTTTACCAGTGAATGCCCTGATGTGTCGTCCACCGAAGTGTGCATCAAGAATGGAGGCTGCACGCACGCAGCGGGGTTATTTTTGGGAAAGCAGGCTATACTGCTAACGCAGTAAAAAGAACAACTAAAACTGTATGCATAGTCTTACCTCTGATTCCGAGTGGGATTCGTAATAATGGCGGCGCAACAGAAAACTCTGTTTACAGATGCTTTAGGCTATTCGGCTATCTTGTAGGCTTCTTTTTATGGTTGTTGCATGGAATATTTGGAACCTCTCTGACCCTCCTCATGCCTTACTTGGCAGCGTCAAATTCAGGATCTCGTCATAAGGCCTCACGTCACCATAACTCCCTGCGTCCGCCCGCACGTGAAAATTCCAGACGGTGCACACGCCATGAAAGGGGAAAAATTCAGGAGGTTGAACTTGCGCAGCATATTCCTCCTGCGTTGAAGTGCACTGTGTCTGAACAGTGACCTCGTGGAACGCGGCGGTTCTGCGTCCTATGAACACGAAGAGTTCGCACGGAATTCAAAAGTTATTCATCGCAGACATAAACGTTATAATGAAATGTATGATGTCAATCGTTTTTTTAAGAGACTGCTTAAGTATGTTCTAAACGAATACAGCATCATGACAAAAAATATCATTTTATTGCTGAAATTGTTTCTCGTTGCTCGCGCAGGTTGAAATGCACTGACTACGGCATGAACGCCCCTTTGGCGCGAAGGTTGTACGTCCAAACTTGTAAGGTCCATGCCTGAAGGGTGAAAAAGGTTTTTGTGGCCGATTAAAACTAAGCCGAGCCCACTTATAGCGAACCTGACGGTCCCGCAGGTTCCATTCGTTATATCTGATGTTTGTCGCAAGTGGATTCTTCTTACAACAGCCAAAAATACTAAGGCCGCTAAAAGTGGCAATTATTTCTTACAAAGCTGCGTTATGCCTGCCTACTTATGCAAAGCAGAGCCTGCCGCTGCTCTTTACAGGCTATCTAGGGCGGTCATTTAATCCTCGTCGAGACCTTGCTGCCAACTATCAAATGTAGGGACGGGGTATAAGTAATCATGGATGAATTGTGCATGGCAACTGGTGGCAGGTCTGCCACGTAAATCAGATTCCTGGCAGTAGGAAGAGCTCGCACTTGGTGTTCAACGTCGCCGTCAGAGCAGGCGCTTCTGCGATTTTGTGGTCCGCAGGAATGTAGTTATCCGAGGAAACATCCGGTCGGCTATGGATCAACGAAGCGTTGCCAGAAATCTTCAATCATCTGGTCACGCGTGTTTTCGAGCTTCTTCTGTCGTTACTGGGCTGATGCAGCAACGAAGTAGTGCAGCGCTTGTGGCGCAGAATGCATCCGTTGCCCTGTCAGCTATATGACAATGCCTGCACATTGCAGCGGCGCCAAGGATTGAGACGACTGGGCAGGCTATGCATACCGCGTGGCTGGCATGACCAGCAAGGATTTCAAAATTATCTAATGGCTGATTTTAGTTGATCCGCGAGGTTGGTCTGTAGCTTCGCTTTTGACGATGCCCCTGTCTCACGCGCACCACGCTTCTTCTACTCAGGATGCTTTGCCGAGCCGGCGAACGCGTAGGCAATGATTGCCCTCGTTAATTGGCCATCGACGCGGGTTTGGCCGGCGGTTACTTACTATTTCAATAGAGAATTATAGCATATCGTTACCATGTTTACATTAGCATTTACAGTGTTACCGGACGCCGGACTTTCCGGTTAGCGCTGCGCACAGCAGTGCCGCCTTTTAATTCAATTTCTGGGTTGACATGTTCTTTCCGGGGCGGTGTAATGAAGGTTGAGAGGCGCTATTTCATCTGCGTGCTTAGCGGAAGGACGACCTCTACAACCTCGGGGTAGTTCACCACGCCACCTCGTTCGCTATAACCGAGTGGTGTGGCCAGAGTTGTTCGCTGTATCTGCGACGAATTTCCGTTGCCCTTATGCATATTTTCACGGTAGCACCACACCCGCTCGAAATAAGCGAGCGTTCATTATATATGCGGCCATTAAAGTGGGCTCCACTGTACATCCGCTGACTTCGCTTTAATACACTAGTATCAAGAAAGTTAAGGTAAGGCTGAAGGTGTATGGGTAGAGGAAGTAATGACCGATCGCAAAATTTCCTTGTGGAGAGGCCGTACAGGTAAGTAAAAGCCAAGAGTGAGAAAACAGAATGAATCTGCACTCGCGAGCATGTCCAGAAAAGACAGGCAAGCACTTACTAACCAAATAAGCATAGCTGCTAGAAAGGGGTTGTTTGTAGCTTTGGAAATAAATGCCTGAAGCAAGTTGGTGGACAAATGGTGCACGCCAGATTAACCCCTCTGTATCACTCTATCAAGGACGCAAAAAATTCTGTGGACGCAAAGGTAGCCTTTGATAGCGCCCCAGGAAGAGTCCCAAACAGTCTATCACGAACAAATTTCTTACTTTACGATAGTGAGAAGCCACGATTAGCTGAGGTTTTGAAGATACTGAGCTATAGGGGCTCAGGATATATAACGTGAGTCACAAAGGCGATGTCGAATAGGTGATTTAAATAAAATATGGTTGGTAAGTTATTTATGTTAGGGAGAGCCAGTGCTCCCGCGAGGCTCTCGTTGGGTGGGGGATGGGCGATGCAGGGATTATCGAACATTTTCTTACCATGTAGTAAAGGAGATGGGGACTGGCAAGTCGGTTTCGGTGTGACGGAAAGGTATCTGTCTGTATGTATACGTGCCGATACATGACAGTTTCATTTCTCAATAGTGCGCGGGAACGTAGCGGGCGCGTGCGGCGGCAATTTTGGGGCCCCGTAAGTACACTGCGTACTTACGGGGCCGTAAGTACACTGCGTACGAGACCTATTACTCGCGCTACGGGGTCGCCCAAACAGCTCAAGCAGGAGGGTCTTGTAAATGCAAAATGTATCGGCTTTTCGTCCTGCACCTCATAAGGTGGATAATAGCGTATATACACAGCCGATTTTCATTTATTTCGAGTTCATTTTATTTTGCGGCTCTTACCGTAAATTCGTCTTTTTCCTGCGGACAATAAATAAAATGGGTAAAGTGAGAACATCTCGCATTAAACAATTTTTTCATGCTCAAGTAACGCTGTAAACACGACAAAAGGAAGAAAGGAGATGACACGAGCGCTGACTAACAACAGGTTATTTTATTCTGGAAAAAGGATATAAAGGCGCAGGGCGCAGGAAACAACCCCCCCCCCCAAAAAAAAAAATCAAAACAAAGGTTAAAACTTAAAAACCATACTGCGCATGCACATCACAGTCGAGTCGTGACGTCTTTTTCAACGAAATTCGAAGAGTATCTTCGATAGTAGACGGCACTCCCCTATCTCCTGGGCCTCACGCAATGCCAAGAAAGCCTGACTCCTTAACTACCAAACTGATAGATGGTGTAGCAACACGCTCATCTGCTTCTCCACCTAGAAAGACAAGTCTCCTGTTTAATCACTCTGATCGTATTTTTAGGGAGATGGTGGAGGCCTTTGTGATCAGGAAGGATGCAGATGATTCACTTGCCACATAGCGCTAAAAAGTCACGGACACACAGAGAGACACACAGCACGGGCGCTAGCGCCCGTCCTGTGTCTCTCTTGTGTCTGTGTCTTTTTAGCGCTATGTGGCATGTGAACCATCATCAACTCGCCCAAGCTTCTACTCTGACTATACTGATGCAGATGAGCGTGTTGCTTCACCATACATCAATTTCGTAGATAAGGAGCCAGGCTTTCGTGGCAATTGTATAGGGTCAAGGAGATAGGGGAGTGCCATCTACTATTTGAATATAGTCTCCGAATTTCATTGAAAAAGATATCATGACTGGACTACGATGTGCATGCCCAGTATGCTTTTAGTTTTAATTTTTGCTCTTCTGTTTTCTGGATTGTTCACTGTGTCCTGCGCCTTCATATACTTTTCCGAGAATGTAATAACCAGTTGTTAGTCGGCGTCTGTGTCGTCTCCAGACTTGGTGGTTTGGTTTATGGGGTTTAACGTCCCAAAGCGACTAAGGCTATGAGAGACGCCGTAGTGGAGGGCTCCGGAAATTTCGACCACCTGGGGTTCTTTAACGTGCACTGACATCGCACAGTACACGGGCCTCGAATTTCTCCTCCAAAGAAATTCAGCCGCCGCGGCCGGGATCGAACCCGCGTCTTTCGGGCCAGCAGCCGAGCACCATAGCCACTCAGCCACCGCGGCGGCTCTCCAGACTTCCGTTTGTCCTGTTTCCTGCGATGCTTAAGCAACCGTTACCAACGAGCCCACTTTTATGTTCTCGTAAACAAATCTTTGCATTTTTTATTTTGTATAGCGATGTGCAAGAAAAAAGAAAACGCATATCACTGAAACCCATCTGCGTTCTAATTTTTTTTTTGTACTGAACCCGTGTGAACCCGTTTGAACCGGTTCGAGACGGTCCGAACCGGTTCGAACCGGAACGGAATGGCCCTCTGGAGCCGAACCCAGAACTGAACCCGAAAGGCGTGAACCCGAACCCGAACCGAACCCGAAAAAATACCGGTTCGACACCCTGCTGAGCGCACCCGCGCTGTAGCAGACGACACGAAACATCGCCTCCAGGCCCGTGTCCGCCTGCGCCGCAGAGCTTCGATGCGCGACCGCGCCGGATTTGCTCGCGCCGCGCGGAGCGTGGCCACGCTGCGCCGTGTTCGTACTTAGAGTGGACGACCCTGTACATCGAAAAGACTATTTCAAAAACAGATTTTGGAAAGACGTTGTTGAAAAAACATAGAAGCAGCGCGAAATCCTGTTGCCACCCATTTTTGCCACATCTTTCGCTCTCCGGCAGCCGCGGAAACTCAAAGGTTATAGCGCTCGCCTGATGACCTAAAAGACGCGTGTTCGATCGTAGCCGCGGCGGTCGCACTTCGAGGGAAACGAAATACTGCTGCCTTGCGTACTGGGCGATGTCAGTCCACGTTAAAGAACTCAAGATGCTAGAAATTATCAGCAGCCCTTCACCAGGGCGTCCTTATAACCTGAGGTGACTTGGGACGTTAAATACGCAAGCGGTGGGCGGCGCTCAAGCAACAGCAGAAACTAACTGCTCGCATCTTTTCAACATGCAGCAATTCAGCCTGATATTTCATCAATCTCTGGACATGTGCGACGGATTATCGGATCCTCCCTTTCCTGCCCTAAGCCGAACACAGTGATCTGACCCATCGTAACCAGTGTGTGTGCCTCGTATATCTTCGACTGTTCTGAAATCAAGCACCGCTTTTGAAAGATCTGACGCGCTTCGCAGGGATATATTGCCCCACCGACATCGCGAGCGTTTCAGTGGGCTTGGCGGTACGCACGCAATGTGAGGTTCTAACTGCTTGCATCTTTTTTCCACGTACGTAACCAATTGGCAATGTCTTTATGCCAAAAAAAAATTCCTTTCATCGAGCTGTTTTCGTGCTGTCGAGAACAAGATGGATGCATTGCTTGTGACTGCGATTGTATATTGCCAAACATAGCGTTTGCCGGTGACATTGAAACAAATTCTGGTCAACCTCTCTACTCTAAGAACTGGTTTATGCTCTAAAAAGGTTCAAACACCGATGTTCTGAGATACTTTGGTAGTTAAAATCTATCCAGTCCACCTGAGTGGACCAGGAAGGATATTTAATTGAAAAAAGTTTGGCTGCTTAGGAGAAAGAGGAGGAGGAAAGGCCGGGATGTTAGCAGGTAGGTGAAACGAGTTTGCTGCCCTTCACTAAGGAAAAGTGATCAAGGGTTATAAAGAGTAGAGAAAAAAGGGGGAGATAAGAAAAAGCAGAAGGCAAGGGGTATCGGCAAATACATAACCTGTCATGAAGGCACGACACTCTTAAGAACCGCAGGAAGGCCTGGAAGGCCCTCGCCGCCGATGATCCCCGCGGCCAGTGTCCAAGAATCTTGCACTCTGTTACCGGGCGCGAGTCGATGTGTTTCAGCGCACGGCGTAGAGAATGCCTTTTGGAAGTGGACGCTGGACATCCACAAAGGATATGAGATATGGTGTCACCGCGGCCACAGATGTCAAATGGAGCGTAATCAGCCATGCCAATCACTGTAGAGAAGTGGCTTGCCAATGCGACATTAAGCCACAGGTGAGTCAGCAACATTGCCGCACGTCGGGGTAGGCCGGAAGGAAGCCGTAGCTTCAGGTCGGGATCCAGGGATAAACAAAAATTGGCTGAAGGCTTAGCTTGGTTAAGCCTGGCTGATTGCGAAAGCAATACCACGTGGCTGCGCTTGGTTTTGCTGGTAGTTTCGTTTCTCGAATTCACACGTAGCAGACTCTAACTCGCCAACTCTTATCTCTTGTTCTTCACGTCGCTGAGCCACGATGTCACCGTCTCGAATCACCACAATGCTCTGCTCTTTCTTCTTGGCTGTATAGTGCAATCTTCTTTTAGCAAGCCCCTCTTCTTCCTCTACCGGCGTTTCTTCCGCACGGCGTATTTTTCTCTTGTGATTATATCGCTCCGCACTACTCATAGGTTCTTCTTCGGCATTAAGTTAAGTTAATGAAATTAATTAATTTATTTACTAAACAATTGCTTAAATTAATCAATTAATTTAAATTAACTTATTTGATTTATTAATTACTTACTTAAAATAATTGATTAATTACTTCAATTAAATTAATGAGCCTCCATCGAAGAGGCGAGTTGGGCCCCCAGGTCTCCTCTTGTGACGTCACGCGGTCACGTGGTAGCGCGCCGCAGCTGCGCCGGAGCGAAGGATGGACCTCCATCGATGGCAGAAAAGTGCAAGCAGTATTGCTTTCGCAATAAAACTGGCAGTGGCTTAGCTCTGCTATCCCAGGATACAAGTAGCGTGAGGTGACGGCGAGGTGTCCACATCTCAGAGGACACCTGAACCAGAGGGAAGACGCAAAACTGTCCTCTTGGAACAGGAGACAGCTCAGCCGTGCTTTAAGCTAAGTGACGATAGTGACAAGTTTGCGCTGCATGTGTCGGCATTGACAACGTTGTGCCAGAAACGGGGCGCTGAAGCCATAGGCTGTCGGCGTTCGTTGTGTTCATTGGCGTTGGCGCTGACAATGTTTTAAGGAAAGGAAGTGCGCATAATGGCCCCCTGGGTAAGTGGACGCCTGAATCGTGCTTTTAGGTACGTGGTGTGATGAGAGAGAGAGAGATGTGGGCTGCAGGCATTGACAAGGTTGCGCCAGAAACGCGGCGCTGAAGCCATAGGCCGTCGGCGTTAATTGTGTTCATTGGCGTTGGCGTTCTCAACGTTTTACACTCCGATCATTATAAGAAAAGGAATACGAGTGCGTGCGCTCAGGCACGCCAGCTGTGCGCAGTGACGTCACATTGCTCCTCGCGCACGCGCAGCATGGCTCTCCAGGAGCCACGCGAAACTCCTCAACCTCGGCCAGTGTAGCTCACGCTACAATAGACGCGGGTTCGAAAACTGTCCGATGAAACGTTTATTTAAATCCGCAATGACTTAGATTAAGGGAACTCTGATCGGGTCCCTAGTCCGGGACGCCGTTGCTAAAAGCCGCTGCCCGTGGTCTGGCAACGAGGGCTCGTTGTTCTTCGAGCTGCGAGCTGGACAGGGCTGCCTCCCAGCCCCCCCACCCCCCCCCCCCCCCCCACGTTGGCTGATTTATTATGTCAATACTGCTATTTTCTTGCCCAAGCCATACCATATGGTATCAGTTTGCCTCCTGGCCACAAAAGTTGCACTGTGCCGAAAAGGACTTGGGCTGAATGGCGTGAAGCGTAACTGGACTATTAAACGACATAGTTTGTAGCCTTCGAAGGTGAAATTCTTATGATTTACTAAGACCCTCAGCGGGCCTCGGGAGTGTCTGCCTTTCAAGGCGCAAATGCTGTAATATCTCTGAATATGTTTTTTAACGGAAAAGGGGAGCCTGAATCACTAAAGGGAGACATAGAAGGATTCAGGGGAAGAAAAGCTCAGGCCGAAGCGTGTGCGCGCTCGTTTCCTTCAACTCCCTGGTGACCTGGTACCCATATTAATTCCTTCCGTTCAGTTGAAGTCCTACATTGACTGAGAATCTTCCAGGCTGGCGGCGTGATTCTGCCATGCATATAGTTTCTATAAGCCGCCTGGGAATCTGTAGCTATGTATTTCGATGCGGAGCGCGTTGCGGCTAGGGCTATCACTACATTGTCCATAGCCTGTGTATCCCCGTTACGAACTGAAAGCCCATCCACGACCTGCATTTGGTGTACCACTGAGCTTGTTGATATCCCTTCTACAGGACCCGCAGCGTCCACGAAGAAGGTTCCTTCTTCTCTTAAATTGCACTCGTTCATCATCTTGCTCCTCGCCATTCGTATAGCATGATGATGCTCCGGGTGCATGTTTTTGGGAAGCGGAAGCGTAAGGAACCTGCTCTTCCACTCTTTAGGTATATCTTGTTTCCCAACCACTTCCTGCGGAAAGCTAATGTTTAAATCTTCTAAGACCCTGCGGCGTGTCGTGGTTGTGGCCAGTAGCATCATCTGGCTTGTAAGATGGGCGCTAATCAGTTCATCCGCCGTATTGTGTACCCCTTAGTTTTAGCAGGCGCTCCATAGATGCTTTCATGGGTAGGCCGAGCGCCTTCTTATAAGCCGTTCGAATGATAACGTCGCGATGGTTTAGATCGGTTTTCCTCATACGAAGATACGGGGCCACGTACACTATCCTGCAGATGATAAAGACCTGTATTAGTCTAATGGTGTCCTGTTCCTGCGTGCCGTTTTTCTTGCTTGTGATCCGAGATATCATACGGATGAATTGCTCGCACACCGTTCGCAGCTTGGTGATCGCTGCTGCGTTCACACCCTTGTTGTTAATGAGCAGCCCGAATATCCGTATTCTTTCCACATCGGGGATAGGTGTATTGAGCACCGATATTTCCAGCGCTGCAGTATCCCTTTCCCACGCAGGACGAGGAGCTCCGACTTCTCCGGGGAACAGCGCAGTCCGCATTCTTCTGCATACTTTTGAACCATAGTGGCAGCCTCTTGGAGGGCCTCGTCCATCTGCCCCAAATTTCTTTTTGTTGCCCATATGGTTATGTCACCCGCGTAGAGGGCGTGGCTGATTCCCCTTATGGCTTTAAGTTGTTCAGCTGCCCAGCTAGCCTCATTGGATAAAGTTCTAGCATTACACGTTGAGAGGTTCAGTTCCCAATGGCGGCATGTCTAGAGCCAGAGATTCTTAGCACCTTCCGCTGCTGGTGATTCTTAGCTGCTGATACAGAGGGCTGAGGGTTAAATGGCTTGTTCGCAGAAGGTTGCGGCCAAGTAGCACAACAGGGTGGCGAAATCCTGTTCTGGTGAGGGAGTGGTCGTTGGTCCTCGTCGCCAAGATCGGGCCGCTCCCCAGGCCTGGTTATGCAAATGAACCGACACGCGGAGTTTTTTTTTAAACCTGGTGGAGAATTGCGCGTACCGGGATTCGAACCCCGGTCCTCTAGCACGTGAGGCAGGCGCTCTATCTCTACGCCATCTCTGCTTAAAGAACCGTAGGTGGCGAAATCATGAGAAGCCCTCCACTACGGCATCCCTCAAGGCCTGAGCCGCTTTGGGACGTAAAACTCCATAGAGTAAATCTTCCGGTGCATGTGCGTACCAGATAGCTTCGTTTAAGTAAGAACAATTGCAGCACAGCTGCCGGAAACTTTCTAAAGCGATAGCTCTTGGACGGAGGCCTGAAGCCGTTGTTGGAGTCTTACGATGAAAGATCAACTGACATTGGTGCCTTCGCTTTTTTTCCCGGACGCCTGCCTCTGACAGGTCATTTTGTTTTGGCGCACCACGGATAGGCGACGGACCGTTCGACGCCCCTTTTAAGGTCGAAAGTTGGGGCGTTCCAAAAACCATTAGAGGAGGATGCGTCCATTTTTCTGTAGTCATATATTTTAACCAGGAGATCTTAGTACTGTACCCTCGTTGCTCACTAAATTGCCTACAGTTGCACAATTTTTCTTCTCGACATAAATTTCTGAGGCAGAAAGCAAACAACTTCTAAACATAAGTGCTGTTCCCATTTATAGTGGATATTCAAGTAGTAGCGAACCATAGAATGAGTAACTTGTGCAATATTAATACTATATGCATGGGCCTAGTCAATGAGATTTTTGTACACCTGACTAAAGCGCAAAGCTGAGCATAATGCAGAGATGTAAGCCTGCTTTGATTTTCTGATAAAAATGAGTTGAGTTCATTTTGATATTTTGCGCAAATGCCGAGCATTTTAAACTATTTTGTCGCCTTCGAAAGAATGGTTACTTGCATTCATACCTCATTTCATATTGTGCAAATCGAAAGCGCAAGAATGTGTACTTTCGCAGCATGCCTATTCTCTTGCACATCGGTTTGAACAAAGAGCACTTGCAATGAAGAATATATTGTAAATTATTGCGAGCTCTGGAGCAAGTGCCAACAAGATGTGTTCCTTGCACTAAATAATATAGCGTTTACAAAAATTTAAGTATCTCTTATAATGAGATAATGAGTGCAGGTGAATTCCAAGTGTAAAAATCAGTTTACTGGGGTAAGAAGGCCATAAATAATTTAAGCAGGCGCGATAGCGGTATCAAGGCCTTACACTAAATCCATCCCTGAGTTTACTACGCCTTTCTTTATCAAAGTAAATACTTCACCTGAATTTGATGCGTGGTTACCTCATTTTCTTGAAGTGATTTTTTGTCCAACTTCACCAGTGATGCACTCCATTTGGATCATAGAGTTTCTCCAGATTACCTAGAGGGAAAGCTGGCGCCACCGTCTATGACAATTTCTTAAAGAGCACTTCCCCCACCGCGGGAATGCCGGAAAGTCAAGGTTTCTGTTTCGCTTGGCTAGTGTTGGTCAAAAAACAAAACTCCAGCCTCATAATGTGCACTTTATTCGCAAAAATGTCGTCTGCGCGCAAATCGACTGGTTTATTACTAAGTTTTGCATCTGAAAAAATTTAATGCAAGACATTCACGTATGCAAACTTTCACCGCATTTATTCGCGGTTTGCCTCAAGAGACGGGTACTGTTATGATTGAATCTGGGCGCCATACCGAACATTAGCCGAGGGAAATTTGAAAATTCATCTTCCAGGCGTTCCTGCGCCTCTCCCAGGTATATGAAGTGCAGCGCGCTAGTTTTCCTGCTAGGTAATATTTAGAAACTCCATGTTCCAAATACAACTTTTCACCCCACACTCACACCATACACTGGCAGCACTATTCCTCTGGTAATACATGGCCCCCCAAAAAATACGGCAAATATCGCATCTTCTGCTTAGAGACCAAGTAAAATGGGGATTTTATGCGCACACATTTGGCAAAAGCTTTTCCAATGCTTCAGCTGCTGAGAAGGACGACTTCGACTGATTGCGCGTTCTACTGCATTCAGGTGACGACATTGTTGCGCGTAGTCCGGCCCACAACACCGTTGAAGGTATTAACACCACGGTTAGGTCGGTGAAGAGGGCGCGGACAACGTAGATCTCCATAGGGTGTTATTCGCAGTTATGTAAACTGCAGCCACCACAAAGCTCTAAAAAATTTTGAAAGATTGCGCTTCGACCTCAATAATCTTGAGCTCTAAAGCTTTATAGCAGGTCAGGGCAATCACAGATGTAGGAACAGCGAATGCGGTGCCGACATCTGTAGCCAAAACGTGCAGAATACTTCTGGTCTCAGGGCCAAATTTGCATTGCGTTCGAGTTTGGCACGACCAAAAATCACGTTGTTGAAAATGGAAAATGAATTTTTAGACAACTGTTGCTAGTGGCGAACTTTCGCTAAATACCCAACAAGTGTAATTTTGAGTGCTCTACTTATTCCTTATCTTAAATAATTAAAAATAAATTTATGCGCCATTGCAAAATGTAAACATACAAGCTCGTGTACTACGTCGGACGCAGTATGCATGCAGAAAGCAGTCTAGAATAGATGAAAAGCGCATACTCTCCCACAAAGTACTGTTTCCTCTTTTAATCATCACTTGGCTTTGTGGGACAGTACGTACCGGCTTTAGCACTGAAAAGGGAGAGGAAAAGTTGGGGGAGATGGTCGAGGCTTTAACATTTGTACTGTATTTATTACCACTTACATTCTTATGTTCCAAACCCCTCGTAGCTTGTCTTTCCTCGTATATATTTTTTTCTGCTAACCTACCACATCATTGCGATTAACTCGGAGCAATCGATTTGGAAAGTTATGAGGAAGAGGCGAGGGGTCTTCTATGAGATAAGAGAAAGACGAAAGACGTCTTCAGCGTATCCACTGCGTCGTCATCTACAAAACTGCCAGCGAGAATAAGTAAAAACTACGCTCACTCCTTTGGCGTAATAGTACAGAATCATGCCACCTGAACTACCAGGCTTCGACATTAGCAAATCCGCAGAGCAGCGGAGCCAACTGTTCTATCCTGTGCAACAGGAACTAGAAGAAGTAGTCGCTCACTAAAACAAAACGAATCTGGTACGGTGTCAGCATGAGGTGCACCTGTTAAATCAGCTCCCAAATTTGTGGTGGGATCACAAAGCGGGAAGTACTCTTTGAAGGCTGTGATCAACTACATAAATGTTCACTTTCAGAGCTGAGTTGGCATCCTATGCCACCGTGATATTCCTAATAACGGTAAGGTATGCCTCCGAACTGGAGAGAAGTTTTTTGAAGCGATAGCTTAACTCTTCACACGCGATAAAGGTTCAGTTATGCTTTGTGTTGGGCGACTTACTCATTTTACTGTTAAAACCTGTGTAGCGCGACAAAAAAAGATGGGAGACTGCAGATAAACGGGGCGATAACGCGAGAAAACGAGAAAACAAAACGACAGGAAACGGCGTTCATTACATCATAACAATAGTGCTACTTCCGCCGCACGTCTTTAGATTTGCGCCGTTTTAACGGAAAATAGGACTGCGCTATTCTCGTCGAAGGAGCTCAGTACAGGTTTTTAACCGGGTAGAAAGCTGGAAAATTACATGCCCAAGCATTCCCACATACAAGCATAACTTAAATCTAGTGACCTTTTCTTCTTCCTTCCTTTCATTCCGTGCTTTATCCGATGCCTTACGGCGCGGATCAGGTGTGCACCGATATTTGTGAGACAATTACTTGATCATTTCCTTTCGTGAAAACCGGTTTCCTTTAAATGTAGTAATTAGGAAGTTTTGCAGGGAAACAGAAATTACCTAAAGAAAATAATAACCTTGAGTTGCAATGCAGTCCTGGCCTTCGCATATAGCCCAGCCTGAAAGGAGTTGTCTGTAACTAATAGAGCTCTTAAAACTCTGGCAAAAATTTTAAAAAAGAAAAATTCTACTCACCCTGGCAGAATAATGTGAAGGGCAAGTAAAAACAAAACAAAAGCCTGCCTATGAGCCAGCATATTGAGCAGTCTTTCTTTCTTTCACAGTCACTGTAACCAAACGTGTAGCAAACGCAATACTTTATAAATTGTGTTAATAGATAACAGTACACACATCACTGCAGCCTTTATTGCGCTACGTTAGAAAAGCGGTGAAAATATTTATCATGCACACAGGTTGCCATCTATATTGGTCAAGCGCTAGCAAATAATATTTCCAGCTGAAATATATGTAATGTGATGGCGCGTGTTGGTATAGCGTCTCGGAATAGTTTTGGACATTTACTGCCAATCCAGTATGTTCTTCTGAATAGAACTAGCGTGCATGCACGCTTCCAAGACTTCCGACGTGAGCACTGGAATATGCAGTGGCAGATATATGAGCCGATACCATAACAATAAAAAGGTGGTGGCTGTGATGTGAAGGTGTCGAGTAGCATTTAAAAATCCAGCAAATGCTAGAGCTGAAAGCGTATTGCAGAAGAGAACGAGAGCAATGGCATTAGCTATATTTAATAGAACGAGCATAATGCTGGAACCACAAGTTGTACACCAAGATTCCATTTTAATTTCGCAAAAAACCCCTGGACTGTGTTAAGAAGAAGTCAGTACGTTACCTCTCACGACGTGTTTAGCCCCACCGTGCTGACAACGAAGAGAAGTCTACGCAGTATTAATATATGGCGAAGTTGGACGTAGAAACTAATCACACCACGTGGCCGAGGGCACAGAACGTTATCATAAATGTTGAAGTGCCTTCAGCTGCCTGATTTATTGTGTAGTTAAGCTTTCTCTTTTTACTTATCGCCATTGCTGCACTGAACAAATCTCCAAAAACAACCTCATGCATCACTATGGCGAACAATCTGAATTCGTATGACATGTAGGTACCGATATATTGAGATGAGTGGTTACAAAAACAGGAAAAGTAAAAATAATGCCTTTGCTGCGTATTCCCCGACAGATACCACGCGCGCATAACTCGCGAGACAATTGGTACGAACACACGATAACTCACGAGACGCGGAGTAGCATGCCAGCGATTTTTAAATGCCGGCTAAATTCTCTGCATTTATTATATTTATTAAAGAGTCTCTCTCTCTCTCTCACGTTCAGCAGGATGCGCCGTGTATCTGTGGGTGTCACTGAGCAAGAGTCAAAGACATCCCCCTTTCTAAAGGTTCGAGCGATGGTTAAATATTGTTCAACCAAAGCGCCGAGGATCATCGCTTCCGAAATGAGAAAAAATGACATGCCTATCATTAACGGAGAAGTAAACCTCGCCAATTGGTTCAGGGCAGTATGTAATAAGTTAGCTACCAAATTATACGCGACTATATTGGCTAACCTCTTATATCTCTTTTCTCGTATTTACCAACACTGGTATATCTGTCCAATTTAAACTCTTTTTGTACAACCTTTCAATTTTTAATTTTAGCGAGAAAAAAAGCGTGCGAGGCAAGGGAATGCCCAAAATTCATGCTGCTTGTGTAAGCTTCGTCTGCTAGGCTGTTCCGATTAGCGCGAAGCAACCACTGTCCATCATCCCATGTTGTGCATCGGCGCCCCAGGAAGGTGCGAACAAATTTTTATGCGCTGCATATAGCGTAGGTGATTCTGAACGGAGCATAACTTTGGGAGCAGCCTAGTTATCCCAAGAAACTTTTGAAATCATTACTTACGAAATACTCATTCAAGAGGACCATCAATGTTTCCGCGTTCATTTCATTGAAGCAAATGGTCTCGAGACACTACCGACAAGCCGCCGCGGTGGCTCAGTGGCTATGATGCTCGGCTGCTGGCCCAAAAGACGCGGGTTCGATCCCGGCCGCGGCGGCTAGAATTTCTTTGGAGGAGAAATTCTAGAGGCCCGTGTGCTGTGCGATGTCAGTGCACGTTAAAGAACCCCAGGTGGTCGAAATTTCCGGAGCCCTTCACTACGGCGTCTCTCATAGCCTTAGTCGCTTTGGGACGTTAAACCCCACAAAACCAAACCAACACTACCGACAAATGCAACCGGGGCCTAGAGTAGTGCTTGGAACGGTGTGCGTTGGAGCAGTCCAGAGCCACATACACGCAGCATATTCAACTGGAAAGAAACGGTTTCGGAACTCGGCTATAGAACGTGTTTCGCATAAAACAGAGCAGCTAAACAGTCACTGTTAGATGAAGCCGCATTATCGGCGCGCATGGTTGTTCCCTCTCCCGATTTCCGGCCGGCTTAGATTCTGCACCGCTGCCACGGGCAGTTCACGCTGAAGCGTTCATGTTAAGAAACTGGGAGGATGTACTATCGGGGACAGAAGTGCCCAGGACGTGGCTCCGCCAGCCGGAGCACGAAAAACTGCATTGTTGCGCCATCTAGAGGCAGTTCACCTGGTTCGAGATCAAGGAGGAGTGCATGCGCGTCCTAGCTTGCGCGTAAGCATGTACGGATGGTGCGTTCATGTGAGCTGCTCCTCGTCCAAGAGTCTTCCGCCAGATAGCGCCCAGTTAGCGACAATCATTTAGAATCCGCATGCGTTTTTACTCATGCCATATAGAACCGACACTCGCCTTGAAGCTTTAACGTCCCAGATCGGAGAAGGGAGCCGCTGTTGGAAACAGTAAGAATAATAAAAGCCTGCCATTTAATGCACACTTGTTCAAAAGAATATTGCGTTCAATTGGCGAACGACATGACAAGGGCCTTGTCATTCTATCGCAGCAACAACCCATGTAGCAGAATATCACAGCGATGCCCATATAGCGGCATCAGGCGGATGACTCCTGGGCGAAGAGCAACTCGCTGAAGGCACCGTCGGTACATGCTTACGCGCAAGCTAGCACGCACATGCGCTCTTCCTTGATCTCGAACCAGGTGAACTGCCGCTAGATGGCGCAACGATGCAGTTTTTAGCGCTCCGAATGGCGGGGCCGCGTCATGGGCACTTCTGTCCCCGATAGTACATCAAAAAGTCTTTTTCACAAACACAGATTTTAAATATTAGGGCCGGGCTTTCGAAACATCCGACGTTCAAATTACATTGTAAATTTCGCAGGAAGAACACGTGCTTGTTTTTTTTTCTGCCCCAAATCTAGCTCATCATGGCAGCAAAACGGGTGAATTAATGATATATTGTTGCTGCAAAAGTGCGAAAGACGTTGTCGAGAATGGACCGAAGCAGCGGTCAAATGTGTTGCCACTCATTTCGGCCACATCCTTCGCGCTCAGGCCGCCGTGGTCAATCAGTGGTTATGGCGATCTTTAAGCCTTTAAAGATTAAGCCTTTCCCACATTTTGATTTGTGTGTTTTGCTTTGTACTACCTCAAGTCATGACGAAAGATGAGATGAAGGCACTGGATGACTTCAAACGTGAACTGAGAGTGTAACTGCGCTCGATAAAAGATTGTGTCAAATATTGCAGATACACGTGTGATGAGGCCAAGGTAATTAGTAACGAGGTTAAGTCACGTAGGAAGGAGCTGGGCGAGATAATGAAGTGTAATGAAGCCCCGAGAAATGAAATTAAACTTCTTGAAGTGCTTGAGCTGTACATCAGATTCAACAACCTTGAAATAAACGGTGCAATGGGTACGGCAGGCCCTCTGGATGCTGTAAGGAAATACTGGAGGAACCATTGATGAGCGAATCTCTGACGATGATATTGACATGTGTGACAGGGGGCCCACGCGGAACTCCAATGTGACCAACACTGTCGTTCGTTTCGTTCGCCGAAACAAGCGACCTACTTTACTCGCTAAAGCAAAGAAGGAAAAGATTACGAATGAGACGCTTGGCTATGATGGCAAGGGGGTGGTCTATGTGAATGAGCATCTAACGCCACCCAACAAACAGTTATTGGAGCCGCAATCGCGCGCAAGAAGCATCTTTGAAAGTTGTCTGGACTTGTGGGGGAAAAGTTCTTGCTCGTAAGAGCGAAGTTTTGGACGTCATCTGGTTAAAAGATGAGTTCGACCTGCAGAAGATGACAGAGTAAGAAGATGCTTCCATAGGTTACTTGACTCCTTTAGAATCTGCTAGCTTTCGTCATGGCTTATCTACCCCACAGCACTTACTGCGATAACGCAGGTTTCAACACCAGTTTCACAGCAGCGGAGAAAAGATTTTCTACTATTCATTTAAATGTACGCAGTGTAAGCAATAAGAGCAAGGAACTTCAACACTTTTTCTCTGCTTTGAACGTAAATTTGGATGCCGTTATTATGACTCAAACTTGGGTTAGATCGCAAGAAGACAATTTTCATTTGGTTGATTAAAAGTACAATCGCCTTCTCAGACGAGATAGCACGATTTTTATTCCCGTTATGTTATTGATGACTAGCGTTTCCCCGAGTGTGGAAAGTCTCACCGTCGCCCGGCCACATCTCACCGTTGCAAGTATATACAGGCCGCCTGCAGGCAATAAGTTGCATTTCTTTGATTTTCTTGACTGTTTCTTTTTACATGTCAGTTCCACCAAAAAACCGTTCCTTCTAATGGGTGACGTAAATATAAACTTAGATGATGTACACTGTCATGAATTCTGCAGTTTAATTTCTTCACAAGCTCCTTTCATTCATATAACTGTTCCCGCTAGGATAACACCTACAGCATCTACACTATTGAATATCTGCGTTACAAACGAGACATCCAGTGCCCTTGTGCCTGCTGTACTCCCCGCAGACATCAGTGACCATTTACTTGTTGTCTCTTTCATCCCTACTGTGCGTAGGAAAAGCGTACGTAATAAATTAAAATATGAATTCCGTAACATTAATAAACTACCTCTGAAGAGATTTAGGACTTTGATTGAAACTACTAACTGGAATGAAATTTATGACTTCGAGAAAGCTAATGTGGCGCACACCACCTTCGTCAGTAAGTTCTTGCAAAGCTACAATGAAGCTTTCCCCATTCGTGTTTGAACCTTTAACTGGAAAAAGTACAGAAAACCCTGGAAGAATAAAACTGCATAAAAACATCCAAAAGAAAAATAAGATTTATCACGACTTTATGCAAACGCGTGACCCACTGCTTTTTGAAGAATTCAGAAAGCTGAGAAAAAGCCTAAATGCCTGAGTATTATGCGGAGTATTATGCGAAGAGATTTTCCCAGATATGCAGCAATGGTACAAAAATTGGGCAAGAGATCAACCACATTATGGAAAGGAAAAATGTTGCTGAAGTCAACGAAATCTTAACTGCCGATGGTAGACTTTCTGGCCTTGAAATGGTAAATGCCACGAATAGTTTTTTTTATTAATGTTAGAAATCCATGCAACAATGTATCGGGGTCAAATGCTCTTCACTGTGATCTCGGTAGCCGCTTCCCTACTCTATTGTTTTAGCACCTGTAGCCGCACACGAAGTTGAAAGCTTGACTAACGGCATAAAGAACAATGAATCCCCAGGATATGACGATGTAAAGCCATTTTATTAAAATATGTGTCAAACACAGTGTGTGAAATTTTTGCATATATCATCAATATAATGTTAGAAACTTGTGTATCCCTAAATGATCTGAAGATAGCACGTGTACGCACAGTATAAAGGAGCCGCCGCGGTGGCTCAGTGGTTATGGTGCTCGACTGATGACCCGAAAGACGGGGGTTCGATCCCGGCCGCGGCGGTTGAATTTCTGTGGAGGCGAAATTCTAGAGGCCCGAGTACTGTGTGATGTCTGTGCAGGTTAAAGAACCCCAGGCGGCCGAAATTTCCGGAGCCCTTCACTACGGCGTCTCTCATAGCCTCAGCCGCTTTGGGACGTTAAAGCCCATAAACCAACCAACCAACAGTATAAAGGAGGAGATAGAAATGGAATTTCCAATTACCGCCCAATCTCTATTTTGCCGGTACTATCTAAAGTATTTGAAAGTGTCATATATTGTAGGCTAAAAGCATTTATTTTTTTTTTCTTAAATATAATGCCGTAACTATGTCTCAGTATCGAATCATGAAAGGCAAATCTACAGAAAAAGCATTATTAACCGACAGAGACAGAATCATTAAAAATATTGACTAGCGTAGATACACATTGGGACTGTTTTTGGACTTTTGCAAAGCATTTGACTGCGTTCAACGTAACATTCTTCTGCGAAAGCTATCTGCTTATCGTGTGAGCGGAATACCTTCTAATCTGCTGATGAGCTATTTAACTAATAGAGTACAGTATGTCTCGGTGAATAGTACCTGTTCTGACAAATTAGTTCTCATTCAGGGTGTTCTTCAGGGATCGATATTAGAACCTCTCTTGTTTATTAAATGTTTTAATGATATCTCTCTGATACCAGAATCATCTGACCTCGCAATGTAGGCAGATGACATCAATTTATTCTTCACAGACCATTCGCTGCACACTTTAGAACAATTGGTACATTCTCATCTTCGATAGTTGCATATTTAGCTACAGTTTAAGAAACTCACTTTAAATCTTTCTAAAACGTATTACATTATATTCCAACCAATTAATGCTCTTGAACAGTATGTTGTAAATGTCAGATAAGAAAATACACAACTATAACATGCGGCTGACCGAAAATTTCTTGGTGTTTGTTTTAATGAAACTCTTTCTTAGAACACTCATATTGCCACTCTAGGTAAGGATCTCAGTAAAGTAGCCGGATGCCTGTATGAAATCGCTAGTTTAGTACCTGTCTCTGTCAAGCGTCTATTATACTATGCACTGTTTTTTTCGCGACTCACATACTGCATTCTTATTTGGGGTACAACAATGCATAAAAGCCTAAACCGGCTCATTGTCGTACAAAAAAGGGCGCTAAGAGCAACTCAAGGATACTACGGAAACCCACAATATCTGCATACTGCACCGCTATTCCAGAAGCACAGTATGCCTAAAGGCAATCGGATTTATCACTTTCGTTTGTAACAGTATATCCATCAGCAGAAATTACATGTAAAAATTCCTCATAACGACACAGTAGGATACGACCTTCGAATACACAGAAAGTTTATTCCTAAAGTTGGAACAAACTATGGCAAACAAACACTAATTTTCCAGATTCGCTCTCTCCTCAATAGGCTTAAACAGGACGTTGACTTTTCTGTCAGCAATGCTACATTTAAAGGAAACATTAAAAATACCTAATTGCCAACAACGTTGAATTTTGTTCCCTCAAAAAATGCCTTCGGATGTCTTTGTTCGTGAGTGACAGTAGGGCCCGATACACCCATGTCTGTACTTTATTATTGCATGCATGCAATTGATCTTCCTTGTATATATAATTGTGGTTATGTTGGTCATTTGACTCTAGCTGTATAGTTTGTGTTCTGGCAGCTCTTGCATGTGTACATTTCTACGCATGTATGTATTAACTAACCCGTGATGTTTATTTTGCTTCTAGTATTTCACTCTTCTCTGTCAAACTGTGAGGGTGCTTAGGCCTCGTCAGGCTTTTCAGCCTTTTGACTCGGCTGCCTCGTTCAGTAGAAAAAAAAACAAAAAAAAAAACGTACCGGTGTCACGCGTGCTGTGCGACGTAAGTCCACGCTAAAGAACTCAAGATGGTTGAAATTATCAGAAGCCCTTCACTACGGCGTGTTTAACACCTGGGGTGGTATTCTCCCGGTGTCGCCTTTTGCGACATGTCGCATTCGCTCTTCGCTGATTGGCTCGAGCCGCGGTGACGGCGGCGTGACGACACGGACCCGCCTTCCTGCTACGTCATCGTGACGTCGCCCCAATTTACTACGCTCAGTCGAACAACGGAATGCGCTGAAGCAATTCGCGCGGGCGACGGGCTACCGTTAGCGTACGAACGCAATCGGCAGTTGCGGCTTTTGCGCCCTTGGCGTGAAAACATGGCGACGTCCTTTCAAGCGAGAGCCGCCCGCTTCAGCCAATTCAGCTGTCCTTGCGATTCCGGTCGGCATGTTTACCGGCAACTACTGGTGTTGTTACTTTTCGCTATGACTTACCTTGCTTCGACTATAAAGTTTAAGCTGCAATTCAGCCTAGTTTTTTAGATACGCTCTCGATTCTGGAGCTCGCAAGCCTAATGGGACCTCCAGCTACACTGCTACCGTTTGCAACTGCCCGAACCGCAGCCGAAACATCGCACAACCGTCCGGAACGAAAGAAAAATAGATTTGGAGCTTTTTCGCAGTGTTTTATAGACTTCAATGAATTAAAGCGAGTTTATATTAAATTTGCGAATTTTTTTTGAACATTAGACATCATGTGATGGCAAATATTCTTGCTATAAAAGATACGAAACTACTGCTGCTAGTGAATAAGCAGTGGTAAATTGTCGCTTCTTGGAGTGAATGAATGCACCGCAGATGAAAGTGCCGGCGGCTTTTTCCGTTTCTTCGAGCATTTGTAAGCACTTTTTTAGGCCCCGCCCATATGCGACATGTCGCAAAAGGCGACACCGGCAGAATACCACCCCTGGATCATTTGGGACGTCAAACACGCAAGTGGTGGGCGGCATGCAAGCGAAATGAGGCTATGAAAGACGTTGTAGTGAAGGGCTCCGGAAATATAGACCGTCTGGGGTTCTTTAACGTGCACTCGCATCGCACAGTACACAGGCCTCTAGAATTTTGCCGCCATAGAAATTCGTCCGCCATGACCGGGATCGAACCCGCGTCTTTCGGGTCAGCAGCCGAGCACCATAACCACTGAGCTACCGCCGCGGCCCCCGAAGGATTTTTGGATCCTCGGTTTCCTGCCCTAAGTCATGGCCCTCCAAATACACCGACCTGTCCTTCAGTGGCTTCTTGTTGCGCACTTTTTTCGAGCAGCTAAATCATTCCTTGTAACCCGTGCGTGTGCCTCGTATATTCTGGACTGCACCGAAATAAAGCATCGCTTGTGAAACACCTGACCTGCTTTGCAGGGATATAATGTCACAGGTCATCGCCAGCGTTTCAGTGGGCTTGGCGGCGCGCAAGGGATGCGAGGATCTAAGTGCTCGCAGCTTTTCGCCATGCACGTAACAAACTGCCAATGTCTTCTTTATGTTAACAATTATTTTTATCGAGCTGTTTTCGTGCTGCCGAACGCACAACGTGTGGATTATTTTGCTTGTGACTGTACTTGAAAGTTGCCAAAGTTATTAGCGTTCGCCGGTCACATTGAAACAAATTCTGGTCCACCTGTCCGCCCTCAGAATTGGTTTATGCTCTAAAAGGGTTGAACTACGGACAGTCTCAGATACTTGGGCAATTAAAATGCATCCAGTTCAGCTTAGTGGCCCCGGAAAAATTTTTCCTTGAGTTAAAATCTTGGCTGTATAGGACAAAGAGTAGGAGGAAAGGACGGGAGGTTAACCAGCATATGGAACCAGTTTGCTACCTTCTACTGGGGAAAGAAATGAGCGAATCTAAAGAGTAGAGAGAAAAGGGGGAGATAAACCAAGCAGAAGGCAAAAAGTATCGGCAAAGTCGCAACCTGCTCTGCAAGTCCGACACTCTTAAGAACCGCAGGAGGCCCTGGCTGGCGCTCACCGCCGATGATCGCGAAGGCCAGTGTCCAGAAATGTTGAACTCCTTTAGCGGGCTTGAATCGATGTATTCCAGCTAACGGCGTAGAGAATGTATTTACAAAGTGCACGCTGGCTACACGCAAAAAATATGACATATGGTCTCATCGCGGCCGCAGATGTCAGATGCAGCGTTATAAACCAAGCCGGTCACAGTACAGTGACAGTTTCTGAAGGCGACACCAATCCAGAGGCTGCACTGCAAAGTTGCCTCACGTCGTGGTAAGCCGAATGGAAGTCGTAACTTCAGCTGAGGATCCAGGGATAATAGGTATAGGTTCGAAAACTGGCCGGAATTCCACTAGGTAAGCGTAATCACTCGCGCCAGTGTTCGATGCCTACCCGCTGCGTCCGCTCTGGAGATGATGATGCACACTAAAACGCCCTTGTGGTGAGCAGTTAGCGCGGTCTCGTCGCCGTGGTGGTTGGCTGCGATGCCGCTGTGTCCTGACAGCCAGTGGTAGACAATTTTTTCTCGAAGTAGTGTGCGCACGCCGGAGAGCAGGAAGACGGCGAAATTGTCTTCTAAACAAAACTTTATTGGGGCCGAGTTGCGCCCCGCAAAGAACTGAGTTAGTCGGCGGCGGCGTAGGAACAAGCGTGCTCAGTGGTCGTCGCACCGAATGCCCGCCACTCTCGGGCGTGCTGAATTTAAAGGTGACAGTGAACTTTCGAGCATGCACAGTTACTAGAACAGTCTGGAACACCGTATAATTGCCTCCGACCGGACGCGATCAATCGAGATAAATCTGGTCGTTTCTTATATCACAAACACTTTGCAGAAATGTTACCAGTCATGTTTCGTTGTGTTAACACCTGCTCACCAAAATGTGTACCCACCACTTATGGAATACCCCTCGTGGGTCTTTAAGGTAATAAAATGAAATTAAATGAAACAATCTGAAAAAGCGGCGTGCCGGCAGCTTTGAAGAATAAAGAATCAAACACTACAAAGATTCGCGGCAATATTGTGCCCTTTGTTGATAGCGGTGTCGTGTAGCACCGACCAGTTGTTCATGGGACCTATGACGAAGAGCAGAATTTAACGCATGGAGAGATGCTTTCGAATAAATGAAACCACACCATTGCTGAGCTGTTTCTTCACTCATATGCACAATGGCGACATGATTAGCGGCAAGTTCAGCACCAGTCAATAATATGTGGTGTGATGTTCTGACTTCCTTAACTATAGTTCTTACGGGGATGATGACGGGGCCCAGGAACCGGAGGGTTTGACGGAGCCGTGGTTGCATACGTGCAGTCTATCTCTGTTCTTCTCATAGAAATATTCAAAACTGGTCTGTTTGATGTCTTCTTTTTGATGCCTGGTATGCCTGCTACAACACGAGGTTGGTGCAGGCTCCATAATCGAAAGGACGGTCTAGAGGCTCGTGTAACTTAGGTGGGTAGAAAGTCACGATGTGCATCAGTAATTTTCGCAAAGCATGTACGTGGCCGCTTAGCAGAAAGACTGGCAAGATGGTGATCGGGAATCCGAGATATGTGTTAAATATGCGCTCTCAATGCACCGTATGTTCGTCTTCCTCGATTTTACAAGTGCAGGGAGATTGTACCGAATGATTCCTATGAATAATGCGGCGTACAGCTGGAGCATCGACTGCACTTACGATCCCCACTACTTCCTGCTGAGAAAGGAGAGAACATGACCGATTGATGTCAGTCGCCTTGTGATGCACGATTCATGTGGGCTTCTCGATCGATTACGATCGGTGATTACTCGAAGGAAGCTATGGCTTATTTCTTAGGGTATTCTTGAGCCATTATACACATGAGGTGATGAAACTTGCTCTTTCGTGTAAAGGCAACAAGAGAACAAATTTCAGTGGAAATCTAAAGGTCTTGCAGGCGGAGGTAGGCCGGCAGAAGGCTTGCCGCCTTTTGAAGCCCTGCTCTACCTTGTGGTCACTTACCTCCTGCCATGATACAAACAAATTCCGTGTAGACTGAGAGTGGCGCTGGCTATGGCAACACATCAGTAAAGGCGGCAAGCGCAAGATAGAAGGCTTTGGACCAAGTGCTGCACCCTGTGGGACTCCACGGGTAGTAAAGTGTGAATGCATTCCTCAGTCTACATAAAGAGTAATCTGTTCGATAAATAACTGCGTGTCCAGCACAACATGCGACCACCAAGTTCTGCAGATTGCAGAGCGTCTAAAATAGATTGATGAGTAACATTGTCATATGCCCCATCCAGAAACAACGCCGTGGTCTAGCGCCTCTGATGTTTTTGATGTTGAACTATGACACTAGAAAAATCATGCTATCAATAGACAAACGTCCACATGGAAAGCCGGACAGCGCATGGTTAAATTTGGGAGCGCTCCAGATACCACTCAATTCGTACAAGTACCATTCTTTCCAGGAGTTTGTCCATGCAACTAGCCAATGTACTGAACAGTACAATGCGAGGTCAAGCGGCGATTTTCTGGGTTTAAGAACTGGAACCAGACGACTTGATTTCCACGTGTCTGGAAATGCACCCGCACGCGATGATGAGTTAAAGTGGTAAGAAGCACGTCGAGCACCTTGGCCAAGGTTTTCAAGTGTAGAATATGTTAACCTGTCGGCCACAGGCGATGATGGCCATCTGCAACCACCCAAGGCGGCGTCTAGTTCTTCCATGACGAAAAAGAGGTCCATTCGCGAATGCATAGAACTAGGCACTTCGTACTAATTCGGAGTTGTGGGGTAGTTGTCGGGGCCTACTATACTTGCGCAAAAGTCTTCACCAATCTTCCTCGCTTCCTCGTCCATGTTATGGCATGGGCTCACCTCAGCGCCGTATCGCTGGCCTCATCTGCCAGTGACGCAAGCAAGTTACCGTATCATTTCGACGACGCACGAGGATCCGCTTGGCCACCCGAAGGACACATTTTCACGGTTGGGCCTCAACAACACCAAGAATCCGGATCGACGGAAACATCATCTTCAGCTGCCGAAATGAATAGCTGGAGGAATCCCAGCGCCCTTAGTGGGCGTGAGAGCAGCACAACGATGAGGCTTACTAATCCGCTCCGCTTCCTCGTCCAGATTTGTCCTGTTACCTCTATGTACGCTAAGAAATCGAATAATGTGTGCCTGTTGCTGTTCCCACGCCCGGGAGTTTTGCTTTATTTGTTTTGTGATTGTCTTGATGTTACAACTCAACTGCTAATGTTGTCCGGGGATGTGGAGCTCAACCCTGGGCCTAACAAGAAAGCCCAGGTGCAGGACCCCTTGCCCGTTTTGCCGTCCCAGCAAATTGACGATATGTTTGCCATGCTACGAACTATCAACACTCGAACTGAAAAAATGGAAAAGAATAAGATGGATTTAATTCAGTCAGTTCGTGAATTTAAAAAAACCCAGGAGGAATTTAAGGAAAATCTATGCGAGATAGACGACAGACTAACGGAGGTTGAGCACAAAACTGGTGTCTTTGACAGTGTCGCGAAGGAGGTGGAGCGTCTTCGCCAGTCGATTGACCAGCTTATAGGTGAAAACAATGTACTACACTGTAAGCAGGCTGAGCTGGAAGACAGGCAACGGCGAGACAATCTTCTATTCTACGGCCTAGCCGACACCGAATCAGAATCCTGGGCCCAGTCGGAAGAAAAATTGGTCAATGTCCTTTCATCCTGTATGAAAATCCCACCTTCAAAAATTTTGATCGAGAGAGCCCACCGGCTCGGCAGGTGTATGTCGAATAAGTGCAGACCAATTATTGCCAAATTCTCATCTTCGAAGGTCAAACAGGAAGTGCTCCTCAATAGTTCTAAGTTGAAAGATGAAAAAATTTCGGTCAGTGACGACTATTCTCCCGCTACACATCTTGCTAGGAAAAAACTGGTCGAATGTGGCAAATCTCAACCCTTAACCTTCAAACTTCGCTTCAACAAGTTGTACATAGGTAAAGCGTGTTACACCTATAATCCTTCTGATGATTGTGTGGATGAAATTCCTAACACCTTCACGCCCCCGGCTGAATGCTCCGATTGCGTCCAGGAACAGTCTAATGCTTCCCCATCGACCACTGATTAACTCTACGCGAGGGGCAGTGAATTAAAGTTACCTGTCATTAACCCACTTCCGTTCTTATTCACAAATATTCGAAGCATACTTCCAAAACGCGACGATCTTTGCTCTGCTATCAATGCTTGTGACGCCGACATAATATGTCTTACTGAAACTTGGTTGTCTGCGACGGTTGATAGCAGTGAATTGTTCGACTGCAAAAAACGCTACAACGTTTACCGGCGCGATAGGGCTGCTAGGTGCGGCGGAGGCGTACTTATAGCCATCTCTGATACTTTTCTGTCATTTCCTATTCACTTCACAAACGCCTTAGAACTTGTGCTAGTTGAAGTTCGCACGTGCTCTAGGAAATTAATAGTAGGCGTTTGCTATCGTCCTCCGTCCTGTTCACCCACCTTTTCTGACGACCTTCATGACGCCATTCATATGGTTACACTGCGGTACCCGAATAATCCTTTCATTTTACTAGGAGACTTTAATTTTCCCAATGTTGTATGGTCTAATGTGCGTTCCTATTGTAATCCTTTTTCTAGTGAAGCTGACAAATTTTTGAATTTGTGCAGTGATTTCAACTTGTCGCAGCTTGTAATGCAGGCGACTCGAATTACGCCTGCTACTTCCAGCATCTTAGATTTAGTGCTCACCACTGCACCTGATATTTTCCAGCCCATATCGTATCTACAAGGGTTAAGTGATCACTTACTGCTTCAGTTTTCTTTAACCCACACCGTGCCTCACCAGAGCAACTACAAGAAATATATCCGAGACTACAAAAACGCTGATTTTGATGCTGTTAACCGTGAACTGTCTGTTTTTTTAGACGATTACTTACCCAGCTTTCATGACCGCTCCGTGAACGCCAACTGGAATTTTTTTGCAGAAAAAGTTTCATCGCTCATCGATAAATATGTTCCGCGCATAGTTATCGCATCTAACCGGCAATCACCATGGTTCAGTCAAACGTTGAAAAGGCTCAGTAACAAGAAAAAACGTATCTTTCGAAAGGCAAAACTAACCGGTTCTCAAGGCCGTTGGAATGCTTATCACGCCGCAGCTACCGAATACAAAAAAGCACTCAAGCTCGCCAAGGATTCATTTTTCAATACTACATTACCATATCTTTTAATTAGTAACCCTAGGCCATTCTGGAACATCGTTAACAAAAGAGACGATACTGCTATTGCCCTTAAGGACTCAGCCAACGCACTCATCCGGCCAGATGAGTGCGCGAATGTTCTAAACTCTGTATTTGTCTCTGCCTTTTCATAAAATGTGTGTTCTGTACCACATACATATCCCGATGCTGACTTTTTGCCAATGGACCCTATTATCTTTGATATTGCTGGCGTGGAAAAAATGATAAAAAAACAAAAAAATTCTGCATCATGTGGGGTTGATAACATCAATTCAAAGTTTCTGATCAGAACTAAAGTATACAGTGCTATAATTTTTTCTCATCTTTTGCAGCAATCTCTTGACACAGCCTGCATTCCTGGCGACTGGAAGGTCGGGAAGGTGATTCCCTTGCACAAGTTTGGAGATAAACATTCACCGCTTAATTATAGACCCATTCCTCTAACGAACATTCCATGGAAAATCATTGAGCATGTAATTTACTCTCACCTGGCATCATTCCTACAGTCAAATGCCTTTTTTACAGATTATCAGCATGGATTTCGTAAGTCATTTTCCTGTGAAACACAACTCTTATCGTTCACGCATGATGTGAATTCCATCCTTGACTCGGGTTCCATTGTCGATTGTATATTCCTAGATTTTTCCAAAGCGTCTGACAAGGTTTCACATCAGCTCTGTGAGTTTCGGCAGACTACTAATGCTCTACTTTTCACAATGCAGGTTTTTAATAAGTCTTCCCTATTTGCAAAAAAAAAACAGTAACTACTTTTAATTCAGCTGCCGAGCCCTCAGTGCTGCTGTAGCAGTGTTGCCTACTGTTCGCGTGTTCTCCGTTTTCTTTTACTATTGCCGGGTGGTGTTGAATCTAACTCAGGCCCCGACCGTTACGACAACTTAGTTTCCGACCTCCAGAAACTAACTACCGGGAAACCTAAATTAATTTCCGATCTACTGGACTTTAAAGACCAACTGCAAACTACCGAAACTACCTTGACGGGCTTAAACAACCGCATGGACACTCTGGAATCGCACTACGCCACTATATCTACTCTACATTTTCAAATAGGCGCCCTGAAAACTTTAAACACTAATTTTACCTGCAAGATCGACAAACTCAAAGCACGTATGGACGACGCAGAAAATAGCTTCCGCCGTAACAATCTAACATTTTACAATATTCCTTACAGTAACTCCTTTTGAAACGTATTCCCCATTGCTCCACTAAAATAGATTTTGCCATCGAACCCAATCTAATCAAGCGTGTTCACCGCTTCGGGCACCACTCAACTGATCGCTAAATAAAGACTCTTTTCTTTAGGTACTAAGCTCACAGGCACCAACTACAGTATTAGCGAAGGCTCCTCCCTTCCTCTTCGTAACGCCCGAAAACATGAATAGCCTTTGCAAAATAGGGATCCGATAATTTTTATTTGCGCTTTAAAACATTACATATTGGTCCCAAATCATCACAAACTTAAAAGAGGTAAAATAGCAACCATCTCAGCACCTATCGGCAGGTCGGTCTAAGCACGTACACCAGGAAGCACTTTCATTGTCAGAAATCTTTACTAACATGCGCGCTTTCATTTCAAAGCGCGACATTGTTTCCCATCTCGTCACACGTTCTGCTCGCGACATGCACGACATAGCGAAAACGGGGCTAAACAGCGATATTTCTGATATTGAAGTCCTTGCCGACTCGCCTAATTTCTGTGTTTTTCGCAAATACCGCCCAGATCAAAGCGGTGGAGGGGAACTAATTGCCACCGCTAGGGATCTATCATGCTTAGCCATTCACCTTTCGTCAGATGTAAAAATATGGGTTTTATGCGATGCTTCACAAAATCAGTTTTTATCGGCGTTTGCTACAGGCCTCCTAAAAGCCCAGGCTTTTCTGTAAATCTTAATAAGGCATTAAATGGAATTGAAGCTAAACACCCTAAAACCTGCAATCTCCCATTCGGAGATTTCAAGTTTTCGAGTATTGACTGGCGTATCCTAACCGCTGCAGGTAAAAATCTTGCTAATGAATTCCTAGACGTTTCCTCGTCCAAATTATATCTGAACCAACCCGTGTAACTGAAGACTGCGCTATTATTCTAGACATATTGTCACAGGCCAGACGGAGAACAGTCGTAGACGTAGAGGGGGACCGCAGAACGGCCGAGAGTTTTTAATCGCCCAGCACAGAGCCAGCTCGAGCGCGCCTCACGCGAACGCGACCACTTCGTCCTCGTCATGGCTTAGCGCGCAGGTAGCTCGAGCCAGGTCCGCGGCATTAGTCCCCCGAAAAAAAAGAGCATCGTCCCGATGCGAGGGTATGTACAAAGCAGAAAATGAACGGGAAAAGCAGGAAGACAATGTTAAAAAAAAACGAACAAAAAGAAATAAATTAAAACGCAGAACCCGAACACAGTTTAAAGTGGAGCGCCATCGCTCTCACGCGAGAAGTATGGCTTAAGTCGCATTACATGCACAATGTCAGTCCGTGGTTGCCGACAACCGGTAGCCACAGTTCCACGTGGAACAACCTCATAATCCACGTTTCCAACACGACGGAGCACCTCATAAGGTCCGAAATATCGGTGCAGCAGTTTTTCGGACAATCCCTTTTGGCGGACAGGGGTCCACACCCACACACGGTCACCGATGTTGTAGGTAACCTCCCTGTGGCGCCGGTTGTAACGTCTGGAGTCCGTGTCTTGTTGAGCTGTGATGTGCAAACGAGCAAGCTGGCGAGCTTGCTCGGCTTGTTCGACAAAGGAGCCCGCATCTGGTGTCAAGTCATCATCCACGCACGGGAGCATGGCGTCCAGCATCATCCGCACTTCTCTGCCGTAGACTAGACGGAATGGTGTAAAGCGGGTTGTTTCTTGAGTCGCAGTGTTGTACGCGAATGTGATGTACGGGAGTATTTGGTCCCAGTTTCTGTGCTCCACATCCACGTACATGGAAATCATGTCGGCCAGTGTTTTGTTCAGGCGTTCTGTGAGCCCATTTGTTTGGGGATGGTATGCTGTCGTTGTTCGATGGCTGGTGTGACTCAGCTCAAAGATGTCGTGGACAAGCTGAGCTGTGAATGCCTTCCCTCGGTCTGTGATGACGACGGACGGAGCGCCGTGTCGAAGCACTATTGCACGCATAAAGAAGTGCGCAACTTCGAACGCTGTGCCTTGAGGGAGAGCCTGCGTTTCGGCGTAACGCGTCAGGTAATCGGTTGCAACAGCTATCCATCTGTTTCCTCCCGACGACAAGGGAAATGGTCCGAGGAGATCCATGCCGACTTGTTCAAAGGGTGTGCTAGGAGGCATGATAGGCTGCAACATGCCAGGCGGTTTCAGAGGCGGCGTCTTCCTACGCTGGCACTCACGGCAGGTCCGAATGTATCGCTTCACACATGAGGCAAGGTTGGGCCAATAGTAGTTCTGCCGCACCCTGGCAAGTGTGCGCGTGAATCCAAGGTGCCCAGAGGTCGGCTCGTCGTGGCAGGCGAGGAGGATCTCGTGGCGGAGGGCGGCTGGTATAACCAGAAGGTAACTCTTACCACTGGAGGCAGAGTTTTTCTTATACAGCACTCCGCCTCGAAGACATAGGGATGGCAGCCTGCGAGCCAGGTGGGAGGGTATCGAGGGATGGTGACCTTCTAGATGCTCTATGAGCAGCTTCAACTCGTCGTCCGCACGTTGTTGTGCGATGATGTCGGACGACGTGACTGCACCAAGGAATGCATCGTCTTCTGCGTTACCTTCGTAAGGTTGCACGGGTGAACGCGACAAGCTGTCAGCGTCGGTGTGCTTGCGACCAGACTTGTAGATGATGGTGAAGTCAAATTCCTGTAAGCGTAATGCCCAACGTGCTAGGCGGCCACATGGGTCCTTCAAGTTTGTCAACCAGCACAATGAGTGGTGGTCAGTAATAACCTGGAACTGCCTGCCATACAGATAGGGGCGGAACTTTGTGATGGCCCATACTACGGCCAAACATTCCTTCTCAGTTGTAGAGTAGTTACACTCTGCACGGGAAAGTGCACGGCTAGCATAAGCGATCACTTTTTCGACACCGTTCGGACGCTGGACGAGAACCGCTCCAAGACCGACGTTGCTGGCGTCCGTGTGAATTTCAGTGGCGGCATCATCGTCAAAATGGGCTAGTACTGGTGGTGATTGTAGCCGACGTCGTAGATCGTCAAAAGCAGTTTGCTGCTCGGCACCCCACAAAAATGGCTCCTCATCTCGTGTCAAGCGCGTCAGAGGACTGGCCAGCTTAGCAAAGTTTTTTATGAAACGTCGGTAGTACGAACAAAGGCCTAGGAATCGTCGGACGGCTTTTTTATCAGTGGGAACCGGGAAGTCCGCGACGGCAGAAATTTTGTCAGGGTCTGGCCGGACGCCCTCGGAGCTGACGACATGCCCGAGAAACTTCAATTCAGTAAATCCAAAATGGCATTTTTGCGGCTTTAGCGAAAGATGAGCTGATCGGACGGCTTCTAACACCACTCTGAGCCGCTGCAAATGTTCTGAAAACGTTGTTGAAAAAATGATTACATCATCCAGGTATACTAGACATGTTTGCCATTTAAGGCCGGTGAGCACGGTATCCATCATTCGCTGGAACGTTGCTGGAGCACAGCAGAGTCCGAAGGGGAGCACACGAAATTCATAGAGGCCGTCCGGGGTGACAAAGGCGGTTTTCTCCCGGTCTCTCTCATCAACTTCTATTTGCCAATATCCGCTGCGCAGATCTACCGAAGAAAAGTATTTTGCTTGGCGCAGTCTGTCGAGGGAATCATCTATACGAGGTAGCGGATAGACATCTTTTTTTGTTACGCTGTTAAGTTTTCTGTAATCCACACAGAAGCGCAGCGTGCCATCCTTCTTTTTTACGAGAACGACAGGAGACGACCAGGGACTATTCGATGGCTGGATTATGCCGTCATTGAGCATCTCCTTCACTTGCGTTTGGATGGCCTCCCGCTCTCGGGGAGATACGCGATAAGGCTGTTGATGTATTGGGCGCACGCCATCGTGCGTGACTATCCGATGCTTAGTGATGGGCGTCTGACGTACCTTAGACGACGAGGTAAAGCAGTCCTTAAACTGCAGCAACAATTCTTGTAATTGCTGCCTTTCTGCGGGCGGGAGGACCTCGTTTATGTGAACGGCGCGTACTGCCTCTTCGTCAACTTCACCAGGCGTGTCTTCTAGGCATGCGAAACACTCAGCCACCTCTTGGACAGGGTCGACGTGGGCGATGGCTGTGCCACCAAATAAATGGCGGTGTTCATTACTGAAATTGGTCACGAGGACTTCAGTGCGACCGTCAGATAGAAAGGCGAGCCCTCTTGCTACGCAAACACCCATGGTGAGCAAAAGAGAGACATTTGGCTCAACAACACGTTGTCCGCAATGTGGCGCGTCGCAAGTGACCCTAGCCAGAATACTCGCCCGTGGAGGCACCGTTAAGGCATCGTCGGATATACGCAGTGCGGCTCTGCGATTCTCGGGGGCGGGTTTGGTGGCGGCGAGTTCAGTTGAAAATGTAACCAATCGATTTCGAAGGTCTATAGTCGCACCATTTTCTCGAAGAAAGTCGAGACCGAGAATGACGTCTCGTGAGCATTCAGGTAGAATGAGGAACGTTGCCACGAACGTGCATCCGCGCACCGTAATTCTGGCCGTACACATTCCGAGCGGCGTAACCACGTGGCCACCAGCCGTACGTATCTGTGACCCTGCCCACGGCATCATAACTTTCTTCAGCACCTTAGCCATCCTACCGCTCATTATCGAGTAATCCGCACCCGTATCGACTAGTGCGCTAACCTCCTTAGAGTCAATCAGCACGGGTATGTCAAGGGAGACCTTGGTCTTACCAGACCCAGTCGTCGGCGCCGTCTTCGTCGTCGTCGTCGTCGTCGTCATCGGTATCGTGGTCGTCAATTCGGGAAGGGTCAGTCGGCGCGTCGGTGGAAGCTTTTCGGCAATACGGCGTTCGGCGGCCTCGCCTCCAAAGGTCGCCTGTTCTAGTTTTCCCGGTGCGGGCTCGAGGACCCACGCTGTGCACCAGGTCCATAACCGGACTGATGAGGCGACGAATGGCGAGGTGAAGGCGATCGGGACGTTCGGCGCGGAGGAGGTGGTGAACCACGCCGGCGGGTGACGTATTCGTCAAACTCCTGAGGCTGTTCGGCATGCCGCGGACGGGGACTACCTGCAGACAAGCCTCGGAATCCCAGAGACCGATATGGACACCGCCGGAAGATGTGACCGGCCTCGCCACAATGATAACACAGGGGACGTCGGTCTGGCGCACGCCAAATATCGGTCTTTCTCGGCGCCTGTCCTCGAGCTTGCCAGTGGGGAACCGGCTGCTCGGCGTGTACTGCGACTACCGAAGGGGCATACGGTGGCGCGCAGGGAACCGGCGCAGGACGGCGCAGGACGTCCGCATACGTCGCTGGCGGCCAAGCAGCTGGCTGTGGTGGCGGCTCTACTGGAGCGACGGGTGGTCTGAGCGCCTGCTGAACTTCCTCCCGAATGGCGCTAGTCAGAGAGTCCACAGGAAAAATCCCCTGAAGTTTCTGCAGCTCCTCACGGACCACAGAACGCACAATGTCCCGAAGGGAGCTTGTATTGGCCCCCGAAGCAGCATCCAGGGGGTGTAGAGCCGAGATAGGGTTTAGCTGCCGGTCGTAGAAATTGTACCGTTGCTGGAGCGCCCTCTCCATGAGCACAGCCTCGGAGAGGAACTCGGCGACAGTTCTGGGCGGGCTTCGCACAAGACCGCAGAACAATTGCTCTTTCACGCCTCTCATCAGGTGTCTGAGCTTTTTCTCTTCCGTCATGGTCGGGTCCGCTCGGTTGCAGAGGCGCGTCACTTCCTCCACGTACATCGCTACGTTCTCATTTGGTAGCTGAATGCGAGCGGTCAATTCACGCTCGGCCCGTTCACGGCGATCGCTGCTGGTGTAAGTCTCCAACAGCTGGCGACGAAAGTCCTGCCACGTCGTTAGACTCGTCTCGCGGTTTTCGTACCAGATCCGAGCGGCGTCTTCTAAGCTGAAGTAGACGTTCCGGATCTTAGCACTGTCGTCCCAGCCGTTGAAACGCGCAACGCGCTCGAACTGATCAAGCCAGTCTTGGGCGTCCTCCGAGTATCCGCCGTGAAAGGGCTTCGGGATCCGGGGATTTTGCAGGCTCACAAAAGAAGCAGGTATGAACGGAGCGCTGTCTGACCTTGCTGCCGTGGTCGTAGCCATGGGTGCGCTCTCTTGAGGCCGGAGTCCGAATTCTGGAGACAAGCCGCGGAGCCTGCGGCTGACACGATGGACGGGGGTTCGCACAAGAGGCACCGGGCTTGTGCTTCGGCTCTCCGAGGAAGGATGGAGCATCAGCCGAGAATACCCAAGCGACCTCCACCAGATGTCACAGGCCAGACGGAGAAAAGTCGTAGACGTAGAGGGGGACCGCAGAACGGCCGAGAGTTTTTAATCGCCCAGCACAGAGCCAGCTCGAGCGCGCCTCACGCGAACGCGACCACTTCGTCCTCGTCATGGCTTAGCGCGCAGGTAGCTCGAGCCAGGTCCGCGGCAATATTATTAACGAATATCCCTGAATGCGTCCATTTCATCACGTGTCTACCAGGCGTCAGCGATCACCGTGTTTTATTTATTTATTTAGTAAGGAACCCACAGCTCCGTGGCATTACAGTGGGGGGGGGGGGGGGGGGGGGGGGCAATGTACAAAAAAGAAGCACACATGAAACCTCCGCTCGCAGGCAGAGTTACAAGCATAAAGCGTTCGCCATGTACATCTCACTTCAAAAGAACACATCACAATCGCATCACATCATTAAAGAACGAAAGAACGCATCATTTGATGTCACACTCACAACATCGCTCGGTAGACTGTTCCATTTTCTAATGGTTTTCGGGAAAAAAGACATTTTAAACAATTCAGTTTTTGCCGAGAATTCACGGACTTCAAAAACATGGTCAACACGGTTCGATCTATAAAAACGCTCCTGCACATACCTTTCGCGTTCAAGCCCAACAGTTGAATAATAAACAGCATGAAATAGCTTCAGACGAAACTTCTTTCGGCGCGTGTCAAGCAATTCCCAGTTGAGTGCATCCTTCGTACGCGATGCACTGTAACGAGCCCCGCGTGTGCCAGACACGAAACGAGCCGGCTTCATGCCGGCTTCACGATTAAACAATCTTTTCGAGCAACAACTAAACGAACTATCCGACTTTGCGATAAAGGAAACTATACAGCCAAAAATAATGAATTTCGCAGATTTTTACCACGATTTTAATGTAACATTAATCAATTCTAGACCAATGATAACTGGACCTTTTTTAAGAGCAAAATCAAAGATTGTGTTGATGGGTTTATTCAGAACATAAATAAATGAATTGACCCTGAAATTTCATGGTTCACAAGTACACTCAAACGCCTTGAACATAAAAACACGCGTATTTTCCAATCCGCCAAATTGCTTCCTAGTCAGAACGCTTGGAACAAATATTACGCAGCAGAAAACAAACGTATTTATTAAGCGTTCCAGAGAAGTCAAACGCTCTTTTTTTAACTAGGATCTGCCTAAAATGGTCGCAACCCCCCCCCCCCCCCCCACCCGGTAGGTTCTGGCAAGTCATTAAACCCCAGCACACACGCACTGTTTCCCTCACCGATGCTTCATGTGCAACTGCCTCTGAAATCGAATGCGTCCACATGATCAACACAGCCTTTTCTTCCGTATTTACAAAAGAAACAGACCCGAAATTCCCTCCAAACCCCCCCCCCCCCCTCAGTTATTCAATATACTATGCCTCATCTTACATTTTCTTGAGTAGGAAATCACTAACAGAAAACATTAAACTTGCATCCTGGGCTCGAATTGACAATATAAACGCTAAAATACTGATTAATAACAAATATATATGTTCAGTCACTCTTCAATGGACAACTGCCCATAGACTGGAAAAATAGGAGGTTCGTTCCAGGCTAGAAATAAGGTAACAAGAACTCGCCGCTTAATAACCGTCCCATCTCCAAACAGTATTTCCTGCAAAATCATGAAACACATCATCTATACCCACGCCATGCAATTCTTGATTCGAACGACTTTTTCCATCCTGCTCAGCACGAGTTTTGCCAGGGTTACTCCTGCGTGACCCAACTTGCTACATTCATTCACGGTCTGCATGCCGACCTCAATTGATTCTAATCTACAGATCGACTTCGTATTTCTAGATTTTGCCAAAGCCTTTAATAAAGTACTCGTAACTGCTGCTGATAAAAGTTTCAAGATAAAATTTGCACCCCCATTATTTGAAGTGGATTGAATTTTTTTACTCGTTCGCAGTTTGTCTCCGTTAAAAATAACAACTCTAACTCGCTCTCAGTAACGTTTGGCGTCCCACATGCATCTGTGCATGGTCCACTACTGTTTCTCTTATATATTATTGATCTGGTTTGGTTGGTTAGTTTGGTTGATGGGGTTTAACGTCCCAAAGCGACTCAGGCTATGAGAGACTCCGTAGTGGAGGGCTCCGGAAATTTCGACCACCTGGGGTTCTTTAATGTGCACGGACATCGCACAGTACACGGGCCTCTAGAATTTCTCCTCCAAACGAATTCAACCGCCGCGGTCTGGATCGAACCCGCGTCTTTCTGGTCAGCAGCCGAGCACCATAAACACTGAGCCACCGCGGCGACGCTATATTATTGATCTGCCTTCAAACGTAATATGTGACTAATTGAATTTAACGCACGTAAGTGTAATCTTTTGTTCATTAGCCGTCGCCGTCATTCCTTAATGTCATCTTACATAATATCTGAAATTCCCGTGCAACTAGCTCAGTCATACAAGTATCCAGGCGTAACAATTTATAGCGATATTTCTTGGAGCTTGCATGTTACTAACCTAATATCGTCAGCAAACAAGACGTTAGGTTTCCTAAAGCACCATCTTCACAATGCTCCCCAACATGTAAAGTTATTAGCTTACAAATCATTTCTCAAGTAAAAATTTAACTTGCATTGCACATTTGTAATACTCATTAGGCATATCTACTGATGTGTTTGGTGGATCTGGACCGGGGTCTTCACCGCATGAGGATGAGGTGGGCAGACCAGGAGAAGTAAGGAAACTTGGCGGTTTATTTACATTATTTACAATATAACAAGGAGGGCAAGCGTCAGGAAAGAAGCTCTCGACAAACAACAGTTTGCGGCTTAAATACCGTTCACATTCCCCAGGCTGCGGGCCTGGGGAATCCGGTCGCTGATTGAGCGTCCAATGGGCCTTTAGCTTCTTCTTAGGCTCCGCCCTCACCACGTGACCGCGCACACCGTACAGACACACACACTGGCAAGGAGGAACTTGGCACCCGGCGGTCGCGAACTGTTTGGTTTGCCGCGGGCCGACCAGGCTCAAGGGTTCCTTCGCTGCTGTGCGGCGATCCTGATCGTGGGAGACTCGAGTGCTGACGGTTCACACCGGTGACCTCTTCAGGTGGGTGGAAGGGACAAATCAGCCGTGTCCACCCCCGCTTTGTCGGCTGCTCAGGGCGCACGCGGGCAATGGGTCGGCGCCGTCGTCGCCTCCGCCGTCGCCGCACTGGGTGTCGAGTCCGTCGGTCCGCGGGAATGCGCAGTTCGGGAGACCGCATTCAGCATCCCCGACGAAGGGGATTAGACGCCTTTATTCACGGCGATGCCGACTCCACAAGGGCCCCACGCCAGCGTACCTGGCGTTTTCTCCTACCAACAGCGCCTTTGAACAGCGTAGCCCGATGGCGCCAGCCCGTCTCGCCCGTCTCCACTGGCCAGGCCCTCGATCACAACACTACTCAACGCCTCCGAATCTGTTCAAAATAGCGCTGCTCGTTTCATTCACTCATCGTACTCTTATGACATCAGCGTTTCCTCCTCAAAAAGAGCATCCGAATTATCACCCTTACCGCTCCGCCGTCCCACTGCCAGCCTGTCTTTATTTCACAAATACTTCCAAACCCCAATGCACTTCGCACCTTATATCCTTCCTCCAACACTCATATCTCATCACACCAGCAATCACCTACAAGTTTCCCGTCCACGCTCATGCACGGTTACTGTTTCTAATTCCCTCTTTCCTGGTACAGCCGTAAACTGGAACAGCCTTCAAAACATTGTTGCCATTCACTTGGCCTAGTCTTTTAACTGATGGTGTAAAAATTTTCCTGTTATTGTCCATTTGTACTTTCAGGTCTTGCCACCTCTTATGTAACACATCTTTTTTGGAGCCTTTAAGGTGATGAAATGAAATGTCATGCTAGTTCACACACCTGCATTAGGCCTAATTACCAAAATCGACTGGAAGTTTTTTTTTAACCTGCATAGATTGTTTCAGTGATCAACGCCATTACCTATCAAGTGTGTGAGCTCGCCGAATGCTACGTATGACATCAGGCAAGTTTCCAGAGCAGAAGGGGATAAAAAACATCCGCTGTCAGCCGACACAGTTACTTAGGGTGTGATCTGAGGACTTCGTAATGCATCCTGCTGAGTCATATATGAGGGCTGTCTTTTCTTAACTGAATTTCAGAAGTCATTTTAGCCTGTGCGAGCGTGCGCTAAACAGGTTTCGAGGTCCTGTGCTCCTGTCCCTGTGCTCGAAGCGTTCATGCGATGCGATACGTGCTTGAGTTTGGTGGTATGAATATGCCTTTGTTGTGCGCAATAAATAGTTGTTAGCGTGCGGATGTGTCCTTTTCTTGTCCACCGTTACTTGCGGCGCCGTTTTCTTGCACATTGCAGAAAGTTACTGTACTATAGCGGAGCGCCCTTCAAAAGCATCGAGAATCTCGTAAGTGGTACCTATTCCTTACGGGAACAGCAACGGCCAGACCCGTGTCACAACTGGAAGCCTATCAGCTTCCTTTCGTAGCGAAGCGTCCACAGACCACTGCGAAGTACAAAGCCGTGCCGACCCCCAAAACGGAAGGTGAGAGGTCCGATGTGGCGAAAGAAAATAGAGCACGAAGTAGCAGAACGAAGGGCGTGACAGCTATCTGAAGATTACAAAGATGATCATAAGGTAACCCGTGTAATTTTTTTAGTGCATTATCACGAATTATATCGCGAATTGTTTGTTTGTTTGCTTGATTGATTGTTTGTTTGATGGTTTGTTTGATTGTTTGATTGTTTATGGGAGTTTAACGTACCAAAGCAACTCGTGCTATGAGAAAGGCCGTGGTGCAGGGTTCCGGAAATTTTGACCACCTGGGGTTCTTTAACGTGCATTGACATCGGACAGTACACCGACCTCTAGAATTTCGCCTCCATTGAAATTCGACCGCCGCGGTCGGGATCGAACCCGTGTATTTCGGGTCAGCAGTCAAGCACCATAACCACTGAGCCACCGCGGCGGCTATCACGAACTGTGACATTATGGCGTACTGGCCCAGGCTATTCAAAACAGTTTTACACCCGCAAACACATTTGTACTTTGCTATTGCCATCTTCTCGTCCAAAAATTGCTCACGGTTTAACTCTTATAAACCAAGTTACATGATGCGAAAGCGGGCGATATCCGCTGTCTCGCCGGATGTGGCTTGCTGACGACGCTGCCAGGTTATCTGCGCAACGTTCCGAGATGGTGAAGCTTCGCTCGGATCCATGGCGAAGCGTGCACTGCAGCCTAGGCGAACCGTGCGCTCCTATTTAAACCACGGCCAAGAGCGCAGCGAGTGATACGGTCTGACCGCCGGAGAGCGCATGCGCGGCTGCTCCAGCCAATGCTCCAGCTGCGGCGGCGAATAGAACGCGCGCGCAGGCGGCGGAGCCACCGCGGAGAGTGACGTGACTATTCGCATGGTCGAGCCAGCCAGCTCCGGAGCGGTTGAACGTAGCTGGAGGTGAACGCGGCGGAGTCAAAGAAACTCGAGGAAGTTGGCTTAGTGAAGCTTACGGTTAAAAAAAAAAAAAACGGAGCTCCTCGCCAAAATTTTATTCGGAAATTATTACCTCCTAGGATTAAAGATCTAGGGCGCAACCTCTTTATCTGTATTTCTAAGAATACTCTGCTGTCTATACTAGTATGGAGAGCGTGGCGGCTGATCTTTGATGCCTCTGATACTGCAAATATTTGGCGAGTGCTACTACCTGACCTCGTTGCTGCATACCTGGCCCGCATACAGAATATGCTGTGCTACCTTTAGACCTTTTTATAGACGACTTCGGTTTCTGTCGTGTTATATTTTACAGATTAGTTTATAATTTTCATTTTTATCAATTATCTGAATATGCGGAGTCCAAATAATGAGAACGAACAAGATCTGTTCACTGCGGTCGCTTTAAGTAATAAAGGGAGAAGAGTGTTAAACAACGATGTTATATCATGTGGTAGCTAGACACAAAAAGCTTTGTGCCACGCTTACAGTACGTTCAAATTGCATAAAGTCATCTGTCTAGTCTTAAAGTTTTCTTTCTCTTATTCCGAAGAAGTATTCATTATGAAAGTATCTCAGCTCTTGTACTGCCTTTTGCGTTAAGTTCGCGAAGTAAACATTTATTTCCTTGCCTATAGTGGAGGGATGAAATGAGTAGTTCTGCCTCCTCGGTCCTGAGAAATTAAAGCAAATGCGCCGCAAATACTGGCTCTTTCATGATAATTATAAAATGGGTTCTTTAAGTTGGTTACATCAGTTGTTTTACGCAATTTCTTGCGACATCTTTTCTCCTTGAAACTGTTCAAGCAATCCGCAAATTTGAGGAGCAAGCTATTACGGCCGCATATGGCTAGTGAGTTTAACGGGAGGCCTTGCCCATATTGCTCAAAAATGAGCTAAATGCACGTACTATATTCTCTGCGCCCTTACTCACCTCGACCTCACATCGAGCATCGCGATTGTCAACGGTCACGGAACAATCTTCTTTTGACATTTTCTTGAATGGCAACGGCGAGTCCCTGAGTAGAAGTGTGACGCATAAATGTTTTCACAATATTTGTTCCGCGGGAGTGCTTGTGACCTGCGGGCAGCGGCGTATGTAGCCTCCTGTAAAGAGATAGCGCCACCCAGCGGCGTTTGTGAGGAGAAGACGAAAAAGCACGAGGAGCGCGTGCGGAGGGGAACGCCGGGACAGGTAGAAGAGGATTACGTGGCAGAGTAGAGAAGAGCGCGGTGGGCGACGGACGTGGACGAGTTCTGCTGGCTGCCCGAGTTCCGGGCTTGGGTCTTAGCCGCAGACGTCCGGGCCACCAGACCTGGACATCCATCGTGGAGAGCCTCAACCACCAGGCCCAGGCGCCACTCTTCTCCGTCAATCCGTCAGCTGCTCCACACAGGCCGCCTCTGGTACCTACGTGGCTTTTCCGCGATACCAGACCTGGGAACCGTGCTGAGAGCCCACAGACGCCGACGCTGCGGTAGCGTTGCATCGACATTGGAACGCCCAGAGACTCCCTGACTGCCCGACACCCAGCCAGTCCTCCCCGCTCGTTGCTCGAATGAGAGACAAGTAGTGTGACTTTCCTCTTTGACTTTCTTTTCCCTGTATTTTTCGTAAGCACTTTGTTCTGTTCCCCCGTGTGTTTTTGCCGTGTGTTGTTGCGTTGCTCTCGTGTTCCTTTCCTTTTTTCACTCTCATACTGAAATTGGTTTCCTTTCCTATAAAAGCCGCCTCGTTTATTGTTTGTACTTTTGTGTTTGTGTAAAATAAGACCTGCAATCTCCCACGATCCTCACAAATTTGGCGTCCACTACGACAGGACGAGGTCGGTTTTTATTCCTTTGCCTGGTGTGTTAATTTAGGCACATATGAGCGCGTCAGATTTGGTTGCTTTAGGCGAGCGCATGGGCTTGTGCGGCGCGGAGTTACGAGCGTGGGTGGAGGACGAGCTTCGTAAGGCACGGGAAGAGAGCCGCTGAGCGTGAAGCTGCGAAGCAGAAATTGGAGTTAGAGGCACGGAATTTAGAGACGGAGCGTGAAGCTGCGAAGCAAAAATTGGAGTTAGAGGCACGGAATTTAGAGACGGAGCGTGAAGCTGCGGAGCAGAAATTAGAATTAGAGGCACGGAATTTAGAGACGGAGAAACAGAAATTGGAGTTAGAGGCGCGGAACGTGCAGCTACAAATAAGGCTCATGGAGGGTGGCGCAAATCCTCCGAGTGACCGTGGAGAGCGTAGCGTCTCATCGACCAGCTCCATTAACCCGCACAGCCTCATACCACAGTTCAATGAAGCGCGGGATGACCTCGATGCCTACTTAAAGAGGTTTGAGCATGTGGCCACGGGGCAGGGTTGGCCAAAAGAAAAGTGGGCAACGGCGTTGAGCTTGTGCCTTGGCGGCGAAGCACTTAGGGTCTTCGGTCGGCTCTCGCCTGAGGATTCCGTGGATTTTGATAAAGCGAAGCTTGCCTTGCTTCAGAGGTTTAGGTTCACCGCGGAAGGGTACCGAGAGAAGTTTCGCCAGAGCAAGCCCCAGGATGGTGAAACGGCCTCGCAATATGCTGCCAGGTTGTTTAGTTTCTTTGACCGTTGGGTCGAGATGCGGGGAGAAGGCCGCACTTTTGAGGTGGTTCGCGAGATGGTCGTTAGCGAGCAATTTCTGAACAACTGTCATTCTTGTTTAGCCCTTTTCTTACGTGAGCGGGAGGGCAAGACAGTTTCCAAGCTGCCGGAGGCTGCCGATCATTTTCTCGAAGCACAGCGGCAAAATAACTTGTTGCTCTTTAAAGAGGAGGGTGAGCACACGATAGTTAAAGCCCAGGACGAGGTTTCACGTTCACAATCCCGCCTTCGATGTTTTCTTTGCGAGAAGACTGGGCACAAGGCGTCGGATTGTCGGACAAAGCCGAAGCAATTGTATTGCACCTGGTGCCGCGAGGTAGGACATGATGCCCAGTCATGCAAAACTAAGAGACCAGGAGATCGTGAGGAGTCCGCCTGTTGCATGACACCTCGATATTCCCATCCCGATAACCCTGCAGAGGTAACGCGCGTAGAGGGTCAGTTGGGGGAGATGGTCTGTCCTTCCAACCCGGTGGAAACTGCTATGCCCGTGGGGCACGGTGAGGTGTTCGGCCAGCCTGGTTCGGCATTACGGGATACGGGCAGCACCGGCATTGTTGTGCGTGAGTCCCTTGTACCGGCAGCGGCACTTACAGGGAAACATGCTACATTATTCTTGGCCAATGGGACCCGTGTAGAAGTTCCGGAAGCGGAGGTGGTGATTTCCTCACCATACTTTTCGGGTAAGGCCATCGCGCGGTGCTTGTCTACACCCCTGTACGACATCATAATAGGCAATGTCCCTGGCGCTAAACCTCCATTCTCGGTTGACCCGCCAGTTCTCACTGATCAGGCAGTTTCCCTTGCCATTACGGGTGCGGTCGATGTTCCTTCCCGTACGGTGACAGCAAAGGTTTCAGAGAGTAGCAAAAGCCCCACTCTTAACACACTCCACTTGTCACGGCCGGAGTTTCGCCTCAAACAGGAAGAAGACCCGACCTTAGAGGTGTGTCGCAGGAAGTTGGGGCAAATATTTCGTGGCAAGGGACAGACCACCCACTCTTTTGACACAGATGACGGTGTTCTGTTCCGAACATACCAAGTGTATCCTGGCCGAGTCGTTGAGCAAGCGGTGGTACCGAAGGGCTTACGCACGCAAGTTCTTAAGTTGGCGCATAAGAGTGCATTATCCGGCCATCAAGGAATACGGCAAACAATAGCTAGGGTGCTCAGTGAGTTTTACTGGCCCGGTGTACAGGCTGACATTAACAGTTATGTCAGAACGTATGATACGTGTCAACGGACTGTGTCGAAGGCAAGGGAGAACAGAGTGAATAACATCGTAGGACGGGAACATGTAAAATCATGGTGGAGACCGAGGTTGGTTTGCAGAAAACGGTTTCACAAAAGAAAACGGAAGTACTAGCTGAAAGAGTTCTCGCGACGGTGAAGTGGTTTGTTGTGAACAATGGAATACGGAAGAATGGAGCCCACACCTGTTCTTGTTGGAATTGTTTTTGTTTGTTCATGTTTGTTTTTGAGTGTCGGTTATCTACTTTTTATGCCTCCCGTGTTTCTTCGCCCTCTATGGACGCTTTACGTTGACATTTCATATACTCTCTGTGCTGTGTGTGCTAATGTCTGTGGACGCTTCGAGCATTGACGACCATCGTATTATGTGTGGCGTGTAGTGTGCGCGCTGTGGTGCGGTGTTCTGTGTCGCGATCGTCGAACGCGTCTGGTGTCGCTCTCCTGAAGTTGAGTTCTTTCCCTTGGAAAAAACTTCCGAAGAGATGGCCTTCTGTAAGGATATAGCGCCACCCAGCGGCGTTTGTGAGGAGGAGACGAAAAAGCACGAGGAGCGCGTGCGGAGGGGAACGCCGGGACAGGTAGAAGAGGATTACGTGGCAGATAAGAGAAGAGCGCGGTGGGCGACGGACGTGGACGAGTTCTGCTGGCTGCCCGAGTTCCGGGCTTGGGTCTTAGCCGCAGACGTCCGGGCCACCAGACCTGGACATCCATCGTCGAGAGCCTCAACCACCAGGCCCAGGCGCCACTCTTCTCCGTCCATCCGTCAGCTGCTCCACACATGCCGCCTCTGGTGCCTACGTGGCTTTTCCGGGATACCAGACCTGGGAACCGTGCTGGGAGCCCACAGACGCCGACGCTGCGGTAGCGTTGCATCGACATTGGAACGCCCAGAGACTCCCTGACTGCCCGACACCCAGCCAGTCCTCCCCGCTCGTTGCTCGAATGAGAGACAAGTAGTGTGACTTTCCTCTTTGACTTTCTTTTTCCTGTATTTTTCGTAAGCACTTTGTTCTGTTCCCCCGTGTGTTTTTCCCGTGTGTTGTTGCGTTGCTCTCGTGTTCCTTTCCTTTTTTCCTCTCATACTGAAATTGGTTTCCTTTCCTATAAAAGCCGCCTCGTTTATTGTTTGTACTTTTGTGTTTGTGTAAAATAAGACCTGCAATCTCCCACGATCCTCACACCTCCCCGATCTTTATGAGTGGTAGATTTCGACAGGAGCATTAGTAATGAGGGAGCATCTCAGGGGATGCGATGACGTGCAACATTTGAGAGAATGTCTGCCTCAACACGACAGATATTTGGAATGCTATCATTAATTTTTCAGCGTAGGAATAGACCGATTTCACAAAGCCCACTGCACATGCGCGCGTTTACCAGAAGTAGCCAAGCGCAATCTTGGATGTAGTCCTTCGAGGCGTCGTCTGCACCACAGCCACTTTATTGGCACCTTGATCGGCATTATGCCCAGTCACAATAGCTTTCCACAGTGCCATTTATTGCGTTCAGCGAAAGGCAACAGAGGACCCACAACGGATCGTCGATGGATGCAGTGCTAACTGCCGCACAACCAGCGTTTAGAGGTCATTCATTTGCTGCAGGGAGTTGCTCGAGTGACAGCAGCGGTGGTGCGGCGCTTGTTAGTATGACCCTGCTGTTAAAAATCTTGTAGGTGACGATCGAAGGGCGCTTGACCGTCACATTTGCTCATTTCCCAAGCAGAACATTTCTACGATTAGGGATGTGCGCCTTGAGAGAGTGTTTACATTTCTTGCCGCCTCATTTCGCGGTGCTAATTTTTTCAGTATCCTTCTAAGCTTAGCCGTGTAAAATTTCGTTTGCTGCCCATATTTTTTCATCATTTTCCTTGTTTAAAACTCACTATGTGGTATTTTCTTTCTTCCTATAAACTTATTCATATACTCAGGATGTGCTCTGAGGGTTACTATAATAATAGGTAAGCAGTACGAGCGAGCTATGCAGCTTTTCTGAAAACAGTTGTGGCAAATGGTTTTGATCAAAGCAAAAGTTAAAAAAGAATGAGAAGCCCATCAGGGTGGTTTGGGCGCGCCATGTTAAGGTTGAGTGGCTTTTAAATTTGTGGTCAGTGAGCTTATTTCAGAGCACATTGTTGTAAGACTAATTTTTTTGTTTAGGGTAGTATAACTTTGCTGCCAAGGCGCCTCCAATGCGACTCAGTCTCGCTATTTTCTCAGTACGAGTGCCAAGTTGGCTTATAAGTAAATACTAGATAACATCCTTCTTTAATTTTTGGGAATACTGTGTATAACGGGTGTGATTTTCTGGCATACACGGCTTTTTACTGCAATGGAAATATCACGTATGCCCAAAGGCCGATGTGGAACAAAACGTCAGGAAGTATTCCACATTTCCACGGTTTTATAGCCACGCATTCTCATTAAATGAAATAGAGAAAGCACTATCACAGCTTGAGGCGTCAGGAGTGAATATTCGCTTCAAGCATACGCAATTTAGATTTCTGAACACGGCAATAAAATTTCGCGCACTTGTTCGCCCGCAACCTTACATCGGGCAGAAATTGCAGCGAAAGCGGTTTGATGACACAGCAGGAAAATGAATCCGACCGCCTCTTTGTTGGCATTGCAAGGAACTGCTTCAAACTTTAGCAATGCGTAAAAGGCAATTAAAACCTTCAGGCCTTAAAATTTACCACTTGCCAATGTGCACTGATCAACAACGACAAGAGTGCTGAATGTGCCGAACAGGAATTCTTCAGCTGCCTCTCATGAGCAGCTTCTGCGCTCTATCTTGGTGACATTTTCTTTTCGAGGAAATAATTCCGGGGTCCTCTGTTTCGATCAGTTGTCGGAGCACATGACACCTCTTAGGTGAACCCACACACTCACAAATCAAGCATTCGTGCAATAAAATATTGCCTTACGACGCAAACAGTACTGCTTCCCGCGCGTACGATACGCAACGCGCCGCCGCCGGCAGGACTACCACAACTCCCAGAGTGCATCGCGGCGGTGGTGGCGTAGCTCAACTCTTGGTGAAATCGGTCTATTATCGCCCCATTTACGAACAGCTTCGTTGCTCTTCTCGTAGAGAGTTGGGTGTATCGTGGTGCTGCTGCCTGTCCATTGTGTCGAGCCCATGTCGTTTATCTTACTGGAGCCACCATGTTCTCGATGTGAGCGGCCTACCCATCACACATATGAGTTTAATTTCAGATCGCTGCAGGCCCCCCCCCCCCTCCATTGAGAGCTAGATGTAGGTTGTTCAAACCGAGAGATCAAGGGCCAACGAGCGCGGCACCCCGATTCAACATCTGTCCAAACTTATATTCATGTAGTGAGCTCAATTTCTGCCGGTGTAGTACTGCCAGGCGGACCACCATCCGCCTAATCCGGGGAGCTCATCAAGGTCCCCTATCAGTTCTAAATTGTTCCTTAGAGGCCGCGGATGAGGGGGAACATTGGCTAGCCATTCCTGTACCAATAAGGGACTGATGCGGGTAAAGCCGTGTCCGGACATGTAATGGCCGAGGCGGAATGTCATGCAGACCAAACTGAAACTAAGCTGTGAGAGCAGAAGCGGTGTATTCGACCAAAGGAAACAGTTCAGGGAGTGCGATGCCACAAAATAAAAGTTCAGTAGAGAAGCTAAAGTTCGGAACCGGAAGGTAGCTGCGGCTGCCGGTGACAAGGAGGACGGTGTGTAGGTGACATTGATTTCTTGGGACGGGCGAGGTGATCATCGCCCAGAAGACACGACACACTGATCCTACTTTCCAGACCCTAAGCGACCTAACCAATCTAGGACCGGTGAGCACAGAGCCAGGCGCCTCTCCGCCCTAACCACTTTGCACGCCCGTGGTCCTCGGCCGTCGGCTCAAGGTGACCCGTGTGTTGTTAGGTTTGTAGACCAGTGCTCATCCGATCATCTTCTTATCTCTTTCATCGTGACGAGAAGCCCTACATCTCTTCTGTATTCATGCATCCTGTCACGTGTTAAGCTTCATCGTCACTGCCATTCTTCTACTTCGCTCGACTGTAACAATCAGTTGGTGACACGGGGCAGTATCACGAAGTAGAAGACGATGAAGTGCACCTGGAGCTCTGGCGCTACGCCCGCCGCCATGAAATCATGTCATAGCCATCTCTCATGTAGCTCTCTCTTCATTGGCTTGCCGTCAAGTAACAATATATATATATATATATATATATATATATATATATATATATATATATATATATATATATATATATATATATATATATATATATATATATATATAGGTTGCGAAAGCGCGAAGTACTAGACTGCTTATAAGAATATATAGCGAAGTATACGCTTCGTTAAAGGAAACATATTTATTCAACTCGACGTTTCGATCGGAAGACCGACCTTCTTCAGGAGTGATTTTACATTGTGAAGGCATCCCCTTTTATAGGGGTGGGCACAGAACAGGAAAGTGGGAAACACAAAGCACATAGCAGAAAAATACACATAAAAATTATTAGAGGCAGTGCGACCCACACACACATACACCAAAAAAAAAAGAGTGCGAGGAACAGGTACTCAGTCAGAAAATACAACATCCAGATGCGGCCTCTGCTTTGTTAAGCACCACAGGCTTGCTTATTGACAGTCAATAAGCAAGCCTGTGGTGCTTAACAAAGCAGAGGCCGCATCTGGACATTGTATTTTCTGACTGAGTACCTGTTCCTCGCACTCTTTTTTTTTGGTGTATGTGTGTGTGGGTCGCACTGCCTCTAATAATTTTTATGTGTATTTTTCTGCTATGTGCTTTGTGTTTCCCACTTTCCTGTTCTGTGCCCGCCCCTATAAAAGGGGATGCCTTCACAATGTAAAATCACTCCTGAAGAAGGTCGGTCTTCGGATCGAAACGTCGAGTTGAATAAATATGTTTCCTTTAACGAAGCGTATACTTCGCTATATATATATATATATATATATATATATATATATATATATATATATATATATATATATATATGTGTGTGTGTATATATATATATTGTAAGGGCGTGGCATACCTGGGGCCGGTGGCGTGTGGCTGCAGACATACAGGGACGGTAGCCAGCACCAAATCTATGTGTGGTTCATATGATCATTGTGAGGACGACGGAAGCAGCGGTGAAGCAGTGGTATTCTACCATTGGTAAGGCTGGGCAGGGTCTCACTGAGAGCGATGGCAGTGACGCTTGGCTAATGACCATCTTCTTATATATATATATATATATAGGTTGCGAAAGCGTGAAGTACTAGACTGCTTATAAGAATATATAGCAAAGTATACGCTTCGTTAAAGGAAACATATTTATTAAACGCGACGTTTCGATCGGAAGACCGATCTTCCGATCGAAACGTCGCGTTTAATAAATGTTTCCTTTAACGAAGCGTATACTTCGCTATATATATATATATATATATATATATAAGGGATAACAAAATCTTCAAGGCAACTGATTAAAAATATAAGAAGTTGGGGAAGTCACATTGAAAAACTTAACAGATTTATTCAACGTTTCGACCAGGGACTGGTCTTTTTCAAGAATGATCATACAGGGCATGGAAGGGTCTTCTTATAGCAGTGAACATGGCACACACAGGGCTTGAAAAAGAATAATGAGAAAAATCAAAGGGGAAAGAGGAACACAGCCAAGACACGAAACCCAAACGCTAAGATGCGCCAGCAAAGGCGCCGCGTGAAAGAGGTGAAAGAGTGAGCTGGGCCCGGGCGGGCACGTGACTAGCTGGAAAAAAAAATAAACCGCGGGGTGTTTAACAAAAGAAGGAAAGCGCCTGCCAATTGTGTGCGTAAGTATCGCCTCTAGCCGCCTCTGTGTGGCCCCGCACGACTCCAGAAGAAAACACGAGGACAGACAGGTTGCGGCTGAGGTAAGTGTCTCCACACGGTGGCACGTGGACCCCAAGACCAGATGAGTTTGCATATGAAGACCATATGGAAGGCTCCTTCTTTACAGGAGCAGAAAAAAGAATAAATAAAGACAAAAAATGACACTGCGATGGCCGAAGGGAACAAAAACACACACTCGCAGAGGTGACAAGAATACACAGAGTACAAACAAGATTGTGTCACTTTTGTAGCATTTTTTAGCAGAGGATATGTGGGGAAATGCGTAAAAGCCCAAAAATTAAGATAAAGACTGCGCCTGAGTGTTAGAAAGTGTACCAAAAAGGCAAATTTCTTTATAGGGAACACCGCTTAAGAATAACAAAACAACAATATTAGAATAAATACAAATGGCACGCGAGATAATACAGGCGCCCCAAAATAATACAGTTCAAGAGTGTGAAAAAATGTCCTAAGAAACAAAGTTTACTCAAACGCAGTGATCAGCAACAACCAAACGATAATAATGCGATGAATACACATTCAAGACGAGCGTCACAAAATTCTTGCTTAACCACAACAAGAATAATGTCAGTACCTCGAGCAGAAATGAAAGTGTTAGATACAGAACAAAACGTTACGCTACTGTAATCATAATGGATTTAAGACACAATATTTTGGATGCAAAATAGTTCATAAGGAAAAGAAAGAACAAACAAAACATTGCAGGAATATTTAGCCTGAAAGGCAGGAGAGTTTGCCAGGGCTTTCATTAATACCAGCAGACAAGGTGTTAAATTTAAACATTACATATGATTCACACGCTTCCCTGTCGTAATGTGTCTGGAAGCCAGATTGCAGTATCGTGGCCTTGAACCTTCCAAATAGATGGCCTTTTGTCGTTACGTGTTTTGAAAGAGGCAGATCTGGCAGTGATCGTATATGTGCTCTGTGGTTATTTATTCTCAATCGGAAAGGAGTTTCAGTTTGCCCAATATACTGAGCATGGCACATACCGCACTCGAGAAGTTAGACTACGTTGCTGGTGTCACAGTTGAAATCTCTAGGGCAGTCGCTAATGCTTACAGAGGTTCCAAAGTGGAAAGACCAGTGGATGGCACGACCCTTGAAACACTTCTGCATCTGGTGCTGGAAATGAATAACTTTGAATTTGATGGCGACCACTATGTGCAAATAAGTGGCACGTCAATGGGCACAAGAGTAGGTCCTAATTATGCCAATATATTTATGGGCATTCTGGAAGCTGAATACCTGGAGAGCTGTCTCTTCAAACCCCGTTTTTATAGGAGGTTTATAGATGACATATTTCTTATATGGTGCCATGGTGAAGAAGAGCTACTCAAATTCATTGCTAACTTTAATAACGCTCACAGAAGCATCTCTTTTTCCCACACCTACTCGACATCTACGATCAGCTTTCTGGACGTCAAACTTCAGATCTCGCAAAACAAGCTGGTCACCTCCTTGTTCAGGAAGCCAACAAACAGGCACCAGTACTTGCACTTTGAAAGTAGCAACGTAAAACATTGCAAGAAAGGAATACCATATAGCCAGGCTCTGAGATTTAAGCGTATCTGCTCGCGTGAAGAGGACTTCGCTTCTAACTGTGAGATACTCCGCAAGTATTTAGTCCGACAGCGCTACCCGAGGTCTGTCATCGACGATGCCTTGGAAAAAGCTGCAGCACAAGACCGCCGTACAATGCTAAATAGCACCAAGACTGCGCAGACGAACTACCCAAATAATCTGATATTAACCTACTCTCCATCAGCACCGAATGTTACTCCTATTCTCAGAAAGCATCACAACATTCTCCTTCAGAGCGACAAAATGAGGCGCTTGCTTCCCGAAGCCCCCCGTGTCGTATATCGGAGGGCAAAAATATCAAAGATGCCGTAACCTCCTCGAAACTAGACAACGGCGAAGTATCAGGGTGCACACCTTGCAATAAACCGCGCTGCAAACTCTGTCCAATGATAAATAAGGTCACAGAAGCTCACAGCACAGCGTCGTCTTTCTCATTCAAAATTCGAGCAGATTTCAACTGTGACACCAGCAACGTAGTCTACCTTCTCGAGTGCGGTATGTGCCATGCTCAGTATATTGGGCAAACTGAAACTCCTTTCCGATTGAGAATAAATAACCACAGAGCACAGATACGATCACTGCCAGATCTGCCTCTCTCAAAACACGTAACGACAAAAGGCCATCCATTTGGAAGGTTCAAGGCCACGATACTGCAATCTCGCTTCCAGACACATTACGACAGGGGAGCGTGTGAATCATATCTAATATTTAAATTTAACACCTTGTCTGCTGGTATTAATGAAAGCCCTGGCAAACTCTCCTGCCTTTCCGGCTAAATCTTCCTGCAATGTATTGTTTGTTTTTTCTTTTCCTTGTGAACTATTTTGCATCCAAAATATTGTGTCTTAAATCCATTATGATGGCAGTTGCGTAACGTTTTGTTCTGTATCTAACACTTTCATTTCTAGTCGAGGTACTGACATTATTCTTGTTGTGGTTAAGCAAGAATTTTGTGACGCTCGTCTCTCATGTGTATTTATCGCATTATTATCGTTTGGTTGTTGCTGATCACTGCGTTTGGGTAAACTTTGTTTCTTAGGACATTTTTTCTACTCGTGAACTGTATTTTTGTGCGCCTCTATTATTTCGCGTGGTATTTGTATTTATTCTAATATTGTTGTGTGAAGTCTAAGCGGTGTTCCCTGGGATGAAATTTGTCTTTTTGGTACACTTTCTAACACTCTGCCGCTGTCTTTAACTTCATTTTTGGGCATATATACATTTCCCCACATATCTCCTCCTGAAAAATGCTACAACAGTGACACAATTTTGTGTGTATTCTGTGCATTCATGTCACCTCTGAGTGTGTGTGTGTGTTATTTTTTTTTCTTTTGGACATCGCAGTGCCATTTTCTGTATTTATTTATTCTTTTGTTCCTTTTTTTCACTCCTGCAAACGAGGAACCTTTCCATGTGGTCACCATATGCGAACCACACGGGGCTCACGTGCCACCGTGTGGAGACACTTAAGCGCAGCCCGCAACTTGTGCGTGCTCGTGATATCTTCTAAAGTCGCGCGGGGCCACACAGACGCGGCTAGAAGCCATACTGACGAACACAATTGGCAGGCACTTACCTTCTTTTGTTAATCACCCCCACATTTTTTCCCTCTTCCGAACTAGTCGCGGCCCGCCCAGGCCCGCGTCCCTCTTTCACCTCTTTCAAGCGGCGCCTTTGCTGGACCATCTTGTAGTTTGGGTTTCCTTTCTCGGCTGTGTTCCTCTTTTCCCTTTGATTTTTTTTTTCATTTCTTTAATTTTTTATCTTTCTTTATTTGCTGATATATTTTTCTTTTTCAAGCCCTCTGTGTGCAATGTTCTATGCTATAAGAAGATGCGTCCGTGCACTGTATGATCATTCTTGAAAAAGACCAGCCCCTGGTCGAAACGTTGAATAAATCTGTTAAGTTGTTCAATGTGACTTCCCTAACTTATTATATATATATATATATATATATATATGAGAGAAGCCAACAGCCACAGAAACCAAGGAGCACAGGGGATTTTTTAATTAATTTTTTTTTGTGGTGTTGATAAAGTAAGAATATTACTTTGGCTTAAAGCTTAGAGCACCGTACGCGTAATTCGGAGGTCGTGGGTTCGGATCCCACCGGCGGCATGTGGTTGTTTTTTCTTCTGCTTTTCTCATCAATTAGCTTTAAGCGACAGTAAAATTCTTGAGAGAAGCCAAGAGCCACAGAAACCAAGGGGCACAGGGGATTTTTTAATTAATTTTTTTTTTGTGGTGTTGATCAATTTAGAATATTACTGAACATGTTATCGCTTAAAGCTAATTGATTAGAAAAGCAGAAGAAAAAACAACCACTGCCGCCGGTGGGATCCGAACCCACGACCTCCGAATTACGCGTCCGGTGCTCTACCTCTGAGCTACGGCGACGGCTGTCAAATCGTCTGCTTTCGGGGGTATTTATGTTTACAAGTAACCTAACCTTGAGAGTGTTCATCAGCGCCACCCACGTTCATAAGCGGCGGACGTAGAACGTCCTGAGTTACCGCAGGTAGTCACGCGGATCCCACCGGCGGCAGTGGTTGTTTTTTCTTCTGCTTTTCTAATCAATTAGCTTTAAGCGATAACATGTTCAGTAATATTCTAAATTGGTCAACACCACAAAATAAATGAATTATTTTAAAAAAATCCCCTGTGCCCCTTGGTTTCTGTGGCTGTTGGCTTCTTTCATATATATATATATATATATATATATATATATATATACATATATATATATATATATATATATATATATATATATATATATATATATATATATATATATATATATTGGCACGAAGTTGCGAGGACGGGAACGGGTTTATTTACAAGTCGGGATCGGGGACGTCACTGGACGGTCAGCGTCAGGCGGGCTCCACCACGGTCTCGCGCACACCGTGTTCTTCTTCTTTCCACTGCACTGCAGTGCGACAGCGCCGCAGCACGGCGTAACAATATATATATATATATATATATATATATATATATATATATATATATATATATATATATATATATATTGTAGCGAACCACGACGGCCGCGCCTGATACCGCTATAGTGTACTAGAATATGTATATGTATATGTATATGTATATGTATATGAATATGTATATGTAGTGTATAGAATATATTCTAGTACACTATTATACCGCCTAGGCCGATCGCTGCCAGAGCGCCGACGACGACGAAGCGTCGCTAAAAGACGAAGTGCCGCCGTGCTGCACGAGATCGCTTGGGTTGGACTGACCGTCTTCTGCGCTGCCCGCCATTCTGCTCGCCGCTTTGTGTCGCCTGCCGTGAACACCACGCCCTGTACCATTTGTGCAGAAACCCCCTTTCACTTAGTGGAGGTGCGGATTTACTGCCATCTTGGCACTTCAAGGCCGTCCGCTTCCGATTTTCACCATGCCTCAAGATTCCGAACAGCCACGGATCCTTCTGCCACACACTCCTGCCCCACAGCCGCCGACAGTCGTCTGCGCTGGAGCTTTGTGCCAGCGCGACCCCGCTGTCTTTAGCGGTACCGGAGACCACGACGTCGAGGACTGGCTAGCCTCGTACGAGCGGGTCAGTACCCACAACAAATGGGACGATCCCCTAAAAGTGAACGTCATTTTCCCGAACAACGATGCCCGAGAGCGCCAAGATCGACCACATTCTGAAGGGCATGACGACGACGCATTCCAGATGCTTCTCGCCAAAAATCCAGCCACCGTCGTCGACGTCATAGCACAATGCCAGAGCTACGACGAACTCCGTAAGCGCCGTCTTCTCACTCGCTGTCCACTCTCTCCCCCAGAGCCTCTGGCCGCTTTGACGTCTGCCTCCGACAAATCGCTACTGCTGCCGCAGATCCAGCAGTATATTCGCGAAGAAGTTGCTCGACAGCTGTCTCTTGCCCGCCCGAGTACTGCCGCTTCCTCTCCTCTTGTGCCTTCGCTGCAGCGCGTCATCGGCGAACAAGTGGTGGAAGCTCTTCCTCCTCTACAAGAAGTTCCTTCCGTCCCTCCTTTGACGTACGCCGGCGCCGCAGCACATTATCGCCAATCCACCTCTGTGGCGGCGCCGTTGGCGTTCGCCGCCGTTGCTGCACGGCCTGCGGCGTTACAACCTCGTCAGCCTGTTCTGCGCCCGGCACCGGCCCCACCAGCAGCCCCGATTCATCCTCCCCCTTTACCACATTACAATCCTTGGCGCACACCGGACAATCGCCCTATATGCTTTTCATGTGGCTTCCCAGGACATGTGGCCCGTCACTGTCGTCGCCGCATGGTCGCCCCTACAGCGGTTGCGCCTCCTGCCTGCTCACCTCAGCTGCTCCGTTCTGCTCCACCTCCGGAAGCCTACGCCACTGACGATCGTCCGTATACGACCCGTCGATCCCCGTGCCCACGTCGCCGTTCACTTTCACCTATGCGCCGTCGCCCTACATCTGCTGACGAGGGAAATTAAATTCCGCAGTTCCCGAGGCAAGAACTGCGTGCTCTTCAAACAGCTCAAGGCCTCAACTTTCTCCCGCGAACATTCTATTGGTTTCAGTCGATGGTTTTTCTGTGTACGCGCTTGTCGATACGGGTGCTGCTGTGTCTGTGATTCATGAGAGACTGTGCCGTCGGTTACGAAAAGTGACATCATTTTCTGGTTTGTCGCTTCGAACTGCTAACGAAGAGAGGATCGCACCTTTAGCCGCATGCACAGCGCGGGTTGTCATTGCCGACATTTTGTAGTGTTGAGTTCGTGGTCCTGCCGTGCTGTTCCTACGACGTGATTCTCGGGTGGGACTTCCTGTCAAAAAATAACGCCGTGATAGATTGCGCCCGCGCAGAGTTAGAATTTTCTGCATTGTGTGACGAATCGGCCGACGACCACCATTCCCTGTGTCCGCAGAAGATCACCGTAACTGACGACGTCGACATCGCTTCCGAGGCTTCAGCGCTTGTATCCCTCTCGTGTCCTGCCACACCCGCCGTCACCGTTTTATTTACTCCGTCGTCTTCCTTCGTCCATCGCAAAAACCGGCCACTGCCGTCTGCTGTTCTCGGTGTTCATGGAGGTCTCGCGACGATGGTTATCTACAATCCGTCTTCCTGCCCGCTTACCCTGCTACGTAGCGAGTCTCCTGGTTCAGTTCAACCTGCCCACCTTCTCTCTAACCTGGATAACCCTGTGACCTCCCCCAGTTCCTCCATCAATGCCCTTCATCCTGATTCGGCACCTGATCCGTTGCCCGACGCCTTCTTCCAAACCGCCATCGACGACGCTCTTCCTTCCGCCTACCGGACGCAGCTCTTAGCTCTTCTAGACACGTTTCGCTCCGCTTTCGACGTCGCCCACGCTCCTCTAGGCCGGATTTCCACTGTCGGTCATCGCATTGAGACCGGCTCTCACCCGCCCTTTCGCCAGCGGCCATATGGTGTGTCGGCGGCCGAGCGCCGCGTGATTAGCGAACAAGATGAGGACATGCTGCACCGTGGTGTCATCCGCCCGTCTCACAGGCCTTGGTCGTCGCCGGTGGTACTTGTCAAGAAGAAAGATGGTTCAATCCGATTTTGTGTCGATTACTGCCGCCTCAACAAAATTACCCACAAGGACAATTACCCTCTTCCCCGCATCGACGACGCTCTTGATAGCCTCCAAGGCGCTGAGTATTTTTCGTCCCTTGACCTACGTTCCGGCTACTGGCAAGTACTGATGGCTGCACCTGACAGTGAAAAGACAGCATTTGTTACCCCCGACGGCCTCTACGTGTTCAACGTGATGCCGTTCGGTCTGTGCAATGCCCCCGCCACATTCGAAAGGATGATGGACGACATCTTGCGGAAGTTGAAATGGCAGACCTGCCTCTGCTACCTGGATGACATTGTTGTCTTTTCCGCCGATTTCACCACACACATTGCACGCTTAAAGCAGGTTTTCACTTGCCTGACTGACGCCGGACTGCAGCTGAATCTCAAGAAGTGCCACTTCGGAGCTCGGCAGTTGACAATATTGGGGCACATCGTCTCCAAGGAAGGCATTCTCCCTGACCCGGCCAAGCTCCGTGCTGTGGCGCAATTTCCTAAGCCCGTTTCGCTCAATCAACTTCGAAGCTTCATAGGTTTGTGTTCTAATTTCCGGCGCTTCGTACGCAATTTTGCGTCCATCATTGCGCCGCTGACGAAGCTACTTGGCGGGACCAATTACATATCTGGTTGGTCGGCCGAGTGCGACGAAGCGTTCACTACCCTGCGCCATCTTTTGACTTCGCCGCCAGTACTCAGACACTATGACCCCACAGCACCTACCGAGATCCATACGGATGCGAGTGGCGTTGGCCTCGGAGCTGTCTTGGCCCAGCGAAAAGATGGTTTTTAAGAATACGTAGTTGCGTATGCGAGTCGTGTGCTTACCAAAGCTTAATCAAACTATTCCGTTACGGAGAAGGAATGCTAAGCTATTGTATGGGCGCTAACGAAATTCCGGCCCTATCTGTACGGCCGCCGGTTCGACGTCGTCACGGACCACCATGCGCTCTGCTGGTTATCGTCGCTGAAAGATCCATCCGGTCGCTTCGCTCGGTGGGCTCTTCGCCTTCAAGAGTTTGACATCCGCGTCATCTACCGTTCCGGCCGTAAGCACATGGACGCCGATGCTTTGTCTCGGACTCCCCTTCCCAGCGACGCTGCCTGCTCCTGCCTGTCTCTTACCTACCTTGCTCCTGCCTGACGCTGCCTGTCTCTTACCATCGCTGATATGCCGTCGGAGCAGCGAAAAGACCCGTGGCTTGCGTCGCTCATAGACACCGTGTCTTCATCACAAAACGGTGCGCCTTCTAGAACTTTACGGCGTCAAGCTCCGCACTTTGCCCTCGGGGACGGCCTTCTATACCGCCGCAACTAGATGCCTGATGGTCGGCGGTGGCTTCTCGCGATCCCCTGCCATTTACGATCTGAAATTTACGCATCTTACCACGCTGACCCTCAGTGTGCGCACGCTGGTGTGCTTAAAACATTCAAACGAATTTCTCATCGTTACTATTGGCGCGGCATGTACGCCTATATTCGAAAATACGTCCGATCTTGCATCGCCTGTCAACGGCGGAAGACTTCCACTCCACGAGTGACCGGCCCCTTACAACCACTCCCATGCCCAGCATGTCCTTTCGATCGCGTTGGCGTTGACCTTTACGGACCGCTTCCCTGTACGGTCTCTGGGAACCGCTGGATTATCGTCGGCGTCAACCACCTCACCCGGTGTGCCGAGACAGCCGCCCTTCCTGCTGCAACTAGCCGCGAAGTTGCTACGTTCCTGCTGCACCATTTTGTTCTTCGTCACGGCGCGCCGCGCGAGCTGCTCAGTGACAGAGGCCGCGCCTTCCTTTCCCAAGTCGTTGAAGCACTGCTTGCCGAATGTCGCAGCGTACATCGGACCACCACTGCCTACCATCCTCAAACTAACGGGGTGACCGAGCGCTTCAACCGTACTCTCGGAGACATGCTCACGATGTACGTCGCAGCAGATCAGACCAACTGGGATGCCGTCCTGCCTTTCGTGACATACGCGTACAACACCGCCACGCAGTCCACCACCAGCTTTACCCCTTTCTTCCTTCTGTATGGGCGTGAGCCGTCGTCCACGATGGGCACCATATTACCTTATACTCCTGACTCCTGCGAGTGCACGCCTCTCTCCGAAGTCGCAAAGCATGCAGAAGACTTCCGCCAGTTGGCGCGTTCTTTTACCTCCGAATCCCAAGGCGGCCAAAAGCATCGCCACGATAACGTTCGCACGCAACACGTTTTTCCCGTTGGATCCCTAGTTTGCCTATGGCTTCCCGGCACACCAACCGGATTGTCATCTAAATTTCGCACAGAATACCACGGGCCTTATCGCGTCGTCCAGCAAACGTCGCCAGTCAACTACGTCGTGGAGCCGCTCAACCCCTCTTCGGGCCTGCGCCATCGCGGTCGGGAAACCGTCCACGTCAGCCGCCTGAAGACTTACTACGACCCGCTCATTTTGCCCTCGCCATAAGTCGCCAGGGTGGCTCCTCTTCTGTCCCGGGTACAATTTAAGCGAACCACGACGGCCGCGCCTGATACCGCCTAGGCCGATCGCTGCCAGAGCGCCGACGACGACGAAGCGTCGCTAAAAGACGAAGTGCCGCCGCGCTGCACGAGATCGCTTGGGTTGGACTGGCCGTATCCTGCGCTGCCCGCCGTTCTGCTCGCCGCTTTGTGTCGCCTGCCGTGAACACCACGCCCTGTACCATTTGTGCAGAAACGCCCTTTCAATATCATCATCATCATCATCATCATCATCAGCCTGACTACACCCACTGCAGGGCAAAGGCCTCTCCCATGTCTCTCCAATTAACCCTGTCCTTTGTCAGTTGCCGCCACTGTATCCCCGCAAACTTCTTAATCTCATCCGCCCACCTAACTTTCTGCCGTCCCCTGCTACGTTTGCTTTCTCTTCGAATCCACTCCGTTACCCTTAAGGACCAGCGGTTATCTTGCCTTCGCATTACATGCCCTGCCCAAGCCCATTTCTTCTTCTTGATTTCAACTAAGATGTCATTAACCCGCGTTTGTTCCCTCACCCACTCCGCCCTCTTCCGATCTCTTAACGTTACACCTATCATTTTCCTTTCCATAGCTCGCTGCGTTGTTCTTAACTTAAGCTGAACCCTCTTTGTTAGCCTCCACGTTTCTGCCCCATAGGTGAGTACCGGTAGGATACAGCTGTTGTATACTTTTCTCTTCAGGGATATTGGTAAGCTACCATTCATGATCTGAGAGAACCTGCCATATGCGCTCCACCCCATTCTTATTCTTCTAGTTATTTCCCTCTCATGATCCGGATCTGCGGTCACTACCTGCCCTAAGTAGACATATTCTCTTACTACTTCCAGCACCTCGCTACCAATTGCGAACTGCTGTTCCCTTGCTAGGCTGTTGAACATTACTTTGGTTTTCTGCATGTTAATTCTTAGCCCCACCGTTCTGCTCTGCCTGTCTAACTGGTTGATCATGCTTTGCAGTTCTTGTCCTGAGTGGCTTAGCAAGGCAATGTCATCAGCGAATCGCTAATTACTCAGGTATTCTCCATTAACTCTTATCCCTAACTGTTCCCATTCCAATCCCCGGAATACCTCCTGTAAGCAGGCAGTGAAGAGCATTGGCGAGATCGTGTCTCCCTGCCTGACACCTTTCCGTATTGGAATTTTATTGCTGACTTTATGGAGAACTATAGTAGCTGTGCAATCGTTATAAATATCTTCCAATATTTTCACATAACACTCTTCCACACCCTGATTCCGCAATGCCTGCATGACAGCTGAGGTTTCCACTGAGTCAAATGCTTTCTCGTAATCAATGAAGGCTATATATAGGGGTTGGTTATATTCTGCGCATTTCTCTATCACCTGATTGATAGTGTGAATGTGGTCTATTGTAGAGTATCCTTTACGAAAGCCTGCCTGATCATTTGGTTGACTAAAGTCCAAGGTTGTCCTGACTCTATTAGCGATTACCTTAGTAAATACCTTGTAGGCAACGGACAATAAGCTGATTGGTCTGTAATTCTTCAAGTCCTTGACGTCTCCTTTCTTATGAATTCCTTTCCTTTCAATATATATATATATATATATATATATATATATATATAAACGTAATTGGGTTGACACACGGTAGAAAAACAACAACTTTATTCTTACGTTTCGACCAGGGTCTGGCCTTCGTCAGAGTGATCCATATTACCTCTGACGAAGGCACTCTGACGAAGGCCAGACCCTGGTCGAAACGTAAGAATAAAGTTGTTGTTTTTCTACCGTGTGTCAACCCAATTACGTTTATGTTCTACCGGATCCATCCGATCTTCACCCCCTTCTTATATATATATATATATATATATATATATATATATATATATATATATATATATATATATATATAATCGGCGCTGACCGCCGTGTCAGGTGGCAGCTCATTTTATTGTGAGAGGTTCATCGTTCGAAATGGCAACACGGGTTACAACTCAAGTCCCACCAATGCCAGCCAGCACGTGCCATATAAGAACAGCAGCGCACTTTAGCTCAAAGTGCACCACTGCGCCACGAATCGTAGGAAGACACATGAATAGAAGGACTAATTCGGCATATATATGTACTATCGGGGACAAAAGTGGTATACTCCACGCGGCGGTAGCCAGAGCAGCGGAAAACTGCTTTGTAACACCGTCTACAGGCGGCATCTGGGATCGTGATAGGTATAGTGCATGACCTTTATTATCAGCAGGCATGTCGCTTGGCTTGTTTCAATGTTTCGTGCTTTAGCTCGCCAAAATGCCGCAGTTGTCCGTTGCTCAGGCTACATTAACCCATCATCGCTATCCGAACGACTGCCATCCCTGAACACAGGATCTGAACACCAGAACCGAACCGGAAAGCAACCTACTGGCGCACGTAATTCACATTTCGCCTATATTATGTAATCGACTGCCATTTTAGTGCGCCAGAACTTATAGCGGCCATTCCCCGCAACTTGGCGTTGTGTGTTTGCTTGAGTGTCTCCTTGTATGCAGCCGGTTTTGTGGCAGGCTGCTCACTTGCCTACCCTGTGTGGCAGAAGCCCATTGAATCGTGAGAGGCTGGTCGGGATGACCAACGTCGGTCGCAACCGACACCAAGCAACCCAGGTCCCACCGATGGCAACACCTCTCATAGAACTTGCTTGTACCACTGCGCCATTGCTCACTTGTCCACCGGGTGTCTTACTTGCGAAGGTGTAGCGTGTTGTAACCGGGCAAGAACCTGGGGAGCTAATTTGACGGCAACACACCTAAGCGCACCAAAATAAGCTCAGTGGGCAGTAGCAGTTAGGACGAGAACGTGATTCGAAAGATTTTTGCTCAGAAGCTAAACGGCAGAAGTGGGGTGGTAATTATGTGGTAGGCTGCTGCCGTCTAGTAGGCAGTAGCTCCAGCCTACAACTACTCTACCGAGCTACCATGCCCCCACTTCTGGTGTGCTTGGTAGCTGTGTGTCAGCGCATACTACTAATCCTCTTCACAATGCAGGTCTTTGCCCTCGCTGTGAAACTGCTTTTCGCTGCTCTTCTGTCTGCCTCCTGTTCATCATTTTTCTTCCATCGCCCTGAAGTGAAATAAAAAAGCTGTTTTCTTCCGTCTGCCCCATCATCATTGCTGCCCCATTAACTACCCTTACCACCACCAGAGTACGTCATATTGGACCATAAGTGGACAGACCCATCATAAGGAACATCAACATCTGACAATTATATCACACATATAAAGACCATGCAGTCATCCTCGAAGCTCTGTGCATCAGCGGAAACTAATGCCCCACTTTTCACACGGGACGTTAGTAAAATGTTTCCCTATATGCTTTAAGGAGCCAGTAACTACGTTTAATGGAGGTGCCGAGCCCTCAGTGCTGCTGTAGTATTGATGCCGAGCGTTCACCTGTTCTTTGTTTTCATTTACTATTGTCAGGCGATGATGAAACCCAGGTCACGACCGTAACGAGAGCATCCTTTCCGAGCTCCAGAAACTAACTACCGGGCAAGCTACATTAAGTCATCTGCCTAGCAAAAAAGTTTTCGTTCTCTTATTCCGAAGAAGTATTTATTATGAGAATATCTAAGCTCTTGTACTGCCTTTTGCATTAAGTTCAGGAAGTAAACCTTTCTTTTCTTGCCTATAGTGGAGGGATGAAATGAGCAGCGCTCTTTCCTCGGTCCTGAGAAATTACTGTAAATGGGACGCAAATACCGGCTCTTTGATGTTATATACAACATTGGTTCTTAAATTTGGCTACATCGGTTGTTTTACGCGATTTCTTGCGACATCTTTTTACCTTGAAACTGTTCAAGAAATCCGCAAATTTTAGAAGCAAGATATCAGGGCCCATTATGGCTAGAGAGCTCAACGGGATGCTTTGCCCATATTGCAAAAAAAAAAACGAGCTAAATGCACGTGCTATATTCTCATCGCCATTGTTGAGAATGCCGATTCTCAGCGATCACGGAACAATGTTCCTTTAATATTTGCTTGAATGCCGACGGCGAGTCCAGGAGTAGAAGCCCGACGCAGAGTATTTTTCAGAATATTTGTTCCGCAGGAGTGCAGTGACCTACGGGTAGCAGCGTATGTTGCCCCTCCGACCTTTATTCATCCTGGGTTTAATCTTGTATTCATGTAGGAAGCTCAATTTCTGCCGGTGTGCTGCTGCCGGCGGGCCGCTAGCCGCCTAATCCGGGCAGCTCATCAAGCTCCTTTATCAGTTCTATATTGTACATAAGAGGGCGCGGATGAGGGGGAAGATTGTCTAGCCAGTCCTGTACCGCTATGGGACTGATGCGGGTAAAACCGGTTCCCAAAAAGGCAACCCTCAGACTTTCTCTTTCGGCGCTTGGTTGGTTGGTTGGTTTATGGGGTTTAACGTCCCAAAGTGACTCAGGCTATGAGAGACGCCGTAGTGGAGGGCTCCGGAAATTTCGACCACCTGGGGTTCTTTAACGTGCACTGACGTCGCACAGTACACGCGCCTCTAGAATTTCTCCTCCAAAGAAATTCAGCCGCCGCGGCCGGGATCGAACCCTCGTCTTTAGGGTCAGCAGGCGACCACCATAACCACTGATCCACGGCGGAGGGGCCTTTCGGTGCTTCGTTTCACAAGGACAAGTCAGGTGAAGTAGGGAACTTGAGGATCAAGCACACTTTTTGTTGCGAAAACAACACTACGTGAGGCACCGAGCAATTTCCCGGAGCCGAGGAAAAGCCATACTGCGCATGCGCGACGAGCAGGAGCTGGCGCGCCGCCGCCGTCGCTGCGCGGGCAAGGAGGATATATAAAACTAGCAAGTTTTATATATCCTCCTTGTGCGCGGGTGACTCAGAGGGGCCGTCGCCGCGCTCGCCAGTTGCGCATGCGCAGTGCCGGCGCATAGCTAGCGTGCCGGGGCCGCCGCCGCTGCCGCGCGCACTCTATCGGCTCTTTCTCTCTCCTCGTTCCTGTCGCAATCCTCCAGGTTCAACCAGCGCTATACCACTGCCAATTTTTTGTGTTACTCTAGTACTAGCCTCTGATAGGGGTTAATGCTCCTGCTGCTCCTCCTACACCCAGGAGCCAGACATAAATTTTATGAGGGGAGTCTGAGTGCGCGGAGAAATTCCCACCTGGGGCCACCTCGGCCCAATATTGGGTGCAACACTTGCACAATATTTCGCGAAGGTATGAAAAAAAAATCTCTCCGCGGGGTTATCGTGGCTCCAATCATAGAGTTTCTTACTATTACCTAGAGGGAAAGCTGGCGGCGCTGCACTTCAGCCAACATGGACGCTCAAAGCATCATTGGGCGGTGAGCTACTTGTTGCGGCACAGTCGTAGTTTTTCGGGAACACGGAGTGGCACTACTGAGACGTTTCATTCCGAAAACGCTGTTCGTGTGTGCGCAGACGACTTTCGCGCGAACGCAGTGTGCAAAAAACATAGTAGTAAAAAGGCATAGACACACGACGCCAATAAAAGGTTTCACTTTTCCGAAATGCCATTAAAAAACTTTTTAAAGTATCTAAGCAACAACATTTTTTTAAGAAACATATTTATTTTTAAAAATGCTTTTGTTAATTACGAAATATTAGTTTTTATAGTGTTCATTACTTGGCCAATAGGAGAGCGAGTAGTCTTTTATTTTGGGCAAACTTCGCACTTAAATGCTTTTCTGCTCGCTTGTTGCAATCATTAGACAAGATATTGAATGTTAGGACGTTTTTAGTTATCAAACAGCCTTATTTTTCTATTATTTTTTGGCCAAAAGTTGCAGTTCCGCAACAAGTAGCTCACCGCCCCATGATGCTTTGAGCGCCCATGGTGGCTGAAGTGGTCTCGAGGGGTCGCCATGCAAACTCCCATAGACGGGCTGCCAGCTTTCCCTCTAGGTAATAGTAAGAAACTCTATGGCTCCAATGGAAACAGGCCATGTCTGACCTGCTACCTGGTTCCATGTTAGATCCATGCGGTGAAATGCTATGCACTTTTCTTGTATTACTGACGTCAGGCCAATATAGGCCACCGACAGGTCCTCACGAACTAGTGCCTTGGGTCTCCTAGTGCAGTCTTCCCATTTTTTTCTGACGCATGGGTCCCTTGCTGCCCTAGACCACGGCGAATTATGCTGCATTCTGGTATTTTTTAGCAAGAGAGCCGATTCAGGCCAGTGGGCTGCAATAACTTTGCGCAATACATGCGAGTGCTAGAGCCTAGGGCACGCTTTCAAAGTCAACTGAATAATGTATTAAATGTACGCTTGCCGTCAAACGCCCTGCTTAAACACAGCCCTTTATTGGTAGCCTGATGAAAAAAATGCATACAAGTAAGAACCGAGCTTAATGGCTTGTTCGCCCGTTCTACGGAACTTCGTTGGCATCCGCATTCTCGAATTGTGCAGTTTGTCCGCGGATAGAGCTAATGCTAGCGTTATATATGCTCTGAGAAAGGGATTAGAATCTGAACCTGGTAGCTTAGAGGCATACCTGCTCTTTTCTCTAGGTGATCACGCTGGAGGGCCAGCACGAGTTTTTCGTGGCTACCGTCGTTATGGACTATTCAAGGTTTTTCCAGCATAGAACCCTTAGTTGCATTCAGCTTCCCCTCCCGAAGTCGGCAAGGAATCGATCAGGCGGGGTACGGGAATATGGGCCTGCGTAACTGCGCCAAAACCCAACATGGGAACTATTCAGAAAGAACACAGGCACACCGATTTCGGCTATCAGTTCCTAGATTTTAAACAGAGGGCCGGTTTAGGTCGCTGATGGGCTGCCTCAGCCTTTTTCGTCTAAGTTGGCAACACAAGGACCTAACAGTGTTAACTGCATGTGGTCCCGCCTACCTGCCTAGCCACCTGCTGGCAACCCACCTGCCTAGCCAATCACGAAATTTTGAGACTCTAATAAAATTTTTAAAAGGCCGCATTTTATTGTTTGGGCGCATCAATTCTCTAGAATCCTGAAGAAGCCTACGCTGGTGCTATTCATTTTGTTTGCAACGCGCCTCGAGGGCCGTATCTCGATAGTAGCATTTTCGGGATGTAAAAATGCACATTTGAATTGTCAAGGCTATCGGAAAACAGACGAAACATTGGTAACCAGAAAAATTGGCGGCTGAACAAAATTTCTGATTGGTCACCTGCATGTGATTCCGGCAACAACAACTTGAGTTTTTTTTATTTAAAATCCGTGAGGCCTAACAGAATTAGAAATTTCACCTTTAGTTTTAGTTACTGCATGCGTTCCGTCGCGGCAAAGCGAAAAAGGAAAACCACGTAATCGAGCGGAGAATGGCCCGTAAAACGAGTGGCTGCAAGCTGTTGGATAGATAGGGGGGAGTTCGAAGTCGCTGCTAGCTTCTAGCTGCTGCTGCTGCTCGCTGCTTGACGGAACCGTGGTCAAGCCGACGCCCGTTCCCACCACCACCAGGACAGGAGTGCCGTTGAGCGAAGAGGTTGGGTGATGGGAGGATGATTACAAGTGGGTTTATTTACATTTTTACATCATGATGAATGGAAGTAAGACTGAAGTGAAGCTGAAGTGGGGCTCCTCTGCCGCATTCGTTGTCGACTTTATTATCACCTTCTTGTTCCCTAAAGTCCCTAGGTTGAGGACACCCACACCGTAGTGGGAGGGGCCTAGAGCTTTCACTTGGGCGCACAAACAGAACACCGCACTTAGGGTCACGCCCCTGTCATGTGTTCAGTCCGAGGGAAAGAAGGTTGCCGTCGAGGCGTCGACTGCGGTAGGTTGTGGTTTCCGGCCAGCCGAAAGTCCCGCGAGTCACCGACATCTGTTGTTCATCAAATGACACCCGCCGCTCGAGGCCGGAACGCGCTGTCACGAAAAGTCCTCAAAGTAGTCCCTCGTCCTTGGAGACGTTCCAACGATGCCCACCAGCTCGTCGCGGTACCTGGCACGCCAAAGAGCCACAGGAAACGAAGCCCTTTGTTCCCCGGCATGGTCACGGTAATTGGGGAAGATAACGTCCTTCTCCCCGCGGCGGCGGCGTTTGACACGTGCAGGCACTTCGGAAAGGGGGTCTGGTTTTGCTTAAACTCAGCCCCTTCGTTTTAGTCCTGCACTCCGACCGGCCAAACTCCGTAATTGGAATCAGCTGACACTTGGGTCCTCTCCGGGCGGTCCATGGCGGCACTCCCGAAAGTAATCACTCTGAAGTTTCTCGCAGCCTTATACAGTAGAAACAGGTGTGCTGGCTGGTTCGATGTCAACAACGCCATACTAAGCCTATTGCGCGTCCGCGCGTGTGCTAGGAGGTTTTGTTCGCGGCTCGTTTTCTTCTGACCAGCGGCGCCGCGCTTCCCTTATCAACACTGCAATGACAAAAATCGCTCTTCGTGGTGCATATATAACCGCTTTGCCCAAATCAATTCAAGATAAAGTGAGAAAAAAATAAACATCTACAAGCTTTGCAAAATTTTTTTTTCGTTGTTGTTGCAATAAGCCTCTGTTTGCCTCTCCACGCCTCTTTTGGTACAAACAGCGCGTAAGCAAACATGGTGAAGATATTTTTGCTCATTTAAAATGCCGATGCCATGGTTAGAGCTCGCATGTGCCACTTCGGCAACAGACATGCCCTCCAGCCTTAGCCTGCAAGCAGCCATCGCACCGATTGTGCTCATTTGGGTCAGATGCGTGCATAAGATTCCGCGGTACAGGCCGAGGTTTCACGCGCTGTAAACGATGAAATGAAATGAAGGCTTCGCGCTGATAGTAAAGGTGTGCATATAACGAATGCGGCAAAGGCGGATTAAAACGCCCGACTAGCAGGATTGGGTGGTTGTGTTCATTTGAAGTCCAGAAAATAAAATGCCAAATATGACTTCTTCCCATCAGTTCACTGGTCTCGAATATAAGCGTACGCGCTCCGTTAATACACATCAATATCGTCCGTTCAGTAAATAATAAAATTAGAAAAATTTTCTTACATCCAACAAAATCTTGGTGCATTACAGCTCGTTGACAAGGGCCACCAACCGGCAAAAGGTAAACAGGCAATCTGAATTTGATTAGTCAATATTTCTTCCTGCTTCTTGCGGTTAGAAACACATTAGTTTCCGGTTATTTTTCTAACCCTACGAGCCTTTGCTGCCACAATTCCAGCAGCCTTAAATAGCTTTATTATTCCTCTGCAAAACCAAACCATCAGTAGAAATCGTAATGTACAAAATATGGCGTAATGTTCTAAAAAGAGATGAACATTTACCGGCAAACAACGATGAAGGTTTTTTAATGTAAAAGGAGCAAAAATCATCCCAAGTCGGAAGCTTGTGGTCGCCGCAATGTTCTAGCGCCCTTTTTTATTGGGCACGACAGGGAGGCGACAGATGCCATAGCAACCGTAAAAATTCCAATTGGCGCAGAAACATGGCGACTTGCACAAACGGTCGTATGGGCAGACCTGCGTTCCAGAAAGTCTGTATGAATGCCAGCAATGTTTTAGAGATTTATTTGTTGATGCCGAGCGCCTTATATGTGCTACAAAAAACTACGTTAGCTTTGTGCAATGCTCTCTCCTTTAAACAGAAAATCCCCAGCTGAAAAGCAGGTCACTTGTAAAGGGCTCTATGAAGGACCCTCAAATATTGGAAGCATCTAGATTTCAGAGGTTCCGTTCAATATTGCGTGGGAGAAAAATCGGACAACAGCTTTTGCTATAAAGGAGCACGGAGTGCTGATAGCCATTTTATTCAGCCTCTTCGTGGTTTGCTGCTTAACATAAAAATGTAGAAAAAGGTACTACATAATAAATGCGCTCGGGAAAAAAATTTAACTCGCCTCTGCAACTGCACCTACACATGAGGGCTCATTTACTTAGTCGCTTCATACACTAAAACGTTAGCGACACCCCATGAGTCTAGAAACATCTCTTGTTGGTAGCAACTACGTAGCCTAATATCTGAAATTGATTTAGAGTAAAAATTGTGCGGATTAAGAAATCTTCCTGAAGGCGCCATTTACGGCCCGCGCTAATGGTAGTATCTCCATGTCCTATTCGCAGCCGGCATTACTGTTCTGTACGCTTCGTTTTCTTCTTAACGTTCTCATCCTCTGTTTCTGCGCCGTTTTTCCCTCCTAAATAAGATGTATCAAAATGCCAACGCCTCTGCCATAAGTCAAAATAGTCTCACAGCGTTCTCAACCTTTGTATCTGAGCGGTTTTTCCCTCCTAAATAAGATATATCGAAATGCCAACGTCTCAGCAATGATTCAAGTCTCCGACTTAGCTCAAAGTTAAACGAGCTTTTCTTCTTCTCGACTCAAAGCTGGCGTGGCTGTGCTAAAGGAATACTTTTTCGTAATGTGCAGGTACCAACTGTATTTCACAGCAATTACTTTAACGAGATGTCTGAAAGGAACCTTGATGCATCCTAATTACAAACGCTGAACTTAAGCGCAGGATACGTTCGTTCTGACAGTGAAGGTAGAATAGCGCTATCCATTCATGCTGCAGGATTGTGGCGCGTCGCATACCACAAGCAATTTTGTCTGAAGCTGTCCAGCTTTCGGCCAGCTTACCTAAGGCACTACGCAGCGTGTGTACTTGCTGCGCATCTTTGTGAGACATCTTATCTTAATTTGTTTTGGTCAACGTCCACCGACGAAGCCATTAAATAGGATCGCGAGTCCTGCCGTTAGAAAGCTAATTTGGAGGAACAAGTCTGGTTTATAAAAGAGAGTAACTTGCTATGTGCTGGCAAAGCCGGAGCTCGGCACTGTTCTAATCAGGGAAGGACGGTAAATTTTTCTGCGATACATCCATAACAATAGCGGCGCTGCTGTTCACAGAAAATGCACTGCTCTCATCAGTACAAATTTTTTTCCAATTTTCGGCTGTTTCTGTTCCTTCATTAAGTTATTGCTGGCGACCTGATGACCGCTATGACAACTGGTAGGATAGAATGCTGCAGTGAATGACGCCAGTACCTCAATTTTGTCAGCTTGTGCATCTGCAACCGAACATACCAAAAAACTGCGCGTTTTTCATGGCGTGGTGCACGTATTCCTTGATAATTGCGAGTCTGTAGGTCAAGCGTACTGCAGAACAATAGGCGGACATTTAGGTGGACTTAGGCAGCTTAGGGATGTAGTGTATAAATTTTAAAAAAACCGTCACCTACCTTCCTGATTCCAGCTTCGATACAATCGTCGCAACAGATCATGTATGATGAACGAAATATATAGGATTGTGCGTACCTTCCTCAAAGGTTTTATCAGCAGAGGTCATAATCTCGAATTTTCCTCAAATCTAGCTTGTACTACCTAATCATAAAAACAGTTCTGGAAAACGCTGCATACTTCTCGTCTCGATTTCAGCGCACATGCATCGCCCGGAATACGAATCTAACACGCTTGCTGGATCCCTTATAAGCAAGGCAAAACTGTGCATGAACCCTTGTAGCTAATTAATGACAATATCTGACTATGGTAACAAGGCTATACCAACTCTCCTTTCACGCCATCAGAAGTTATGGCCGGCTCTTTAATCCTATAAACTATACCACGGTTCATTATGCTTTCGCAATGCAGCTTGCGGCCTGGTTACCGCAGTTTTATCACCAAATTAAATGTGGTTTTTCCGCCCACCAATTTCTTTCTTTATTCAACTCTCCTCCCTCCTTCCTGAGACGGGACAGCTTATCTGCAGAGGTGGCATGGGCTGTTAACACCTAAACGTTTGGAGAAGCTTGAATCATATTTGAATGATACCAGCGTTTCTTCTTTAATGTTTTTCGTTTAAACTGTTTGGCTACATCCTAGTCTGTTGTATTAAGTCTTTGAACTTGAGTAGACACCCTAATTTCTTTACTAATTTTGTACCAGTGAAACAATTGTGTTGTGTTTAATGGCACATAAGCAGCTAAGGCCATCATGCGCCAAGCACAAGCTATAGAAATGTTTTCTACAGAATTTTATAAAAATGAAGTTACCGGTGGTGTAGAGGGCCTAAAATGTCATTTTCACTAACCAGGGATGCCAAAAAAAAAGATATTTAAAAAAATGGCCATTAGTAAAAGCTGTAAAGAATGTCGGGTAAACTCTGCAACCATCCCTGGCTGCGCAAGGTGTCGAGGCTCTCAACAAACCGAATAAAGACCTCATCCTTCTTCTCAGGACGAGAGAGCGGCTGAGGTGTGGTTGAAAACATCTGCTTGTTGTAAAAAAACTGACCATATTTTATTATATCTACCATTTGTTTAAAACACCTACTATAATTAAAAGCTTAAAAATCTGTGAAATGCCAAGTGCATATTCACCTAAGAGCAAACTTGGATGGAATGGTATTAGGGAATATAAAAAACTGTAAAAATCTCATTCTTCAGTTTTTGTAGTTTTGTGCGTGAAAATAAAACATGGTTCATTGTAAGCTCATCTTCGCATAATCCACATTGTACCGTGTATTGTTTTGTTAGTAGGAAATTATGAGTGAAGTGCGTGTGCCCTATACGAAGACCACCGATAATCACTTCTTTGAAACGTTCTTTGCGGGTGCAGGGACTTTAAAATCGACTTTACTAAGTGCAATTTGTTATTTGCTTCTTTTTTCCATATGGACTGCTATCTTTGTCTTGTGTTACGATGAAATAAGCTAAAGCAATCTTCAGACATTATATTTGCTTTTCTTATTTGCTTGTCAGGAACATGAGCAGTGCAGAAATCTGCTCTCGCATTGCCTTTTATCTGCTCTCGCATTGCCTTTTAGCAGAGTTTTACGTTTTGTTGTTGAGCTGTGGCCATTACTATGATATATATGAGGACACCAAGTAACGGAGTGATTGAATTTCTAGAGTGCGAACAAGTAAGAAACTTATTCTGTGTAAATAATGCTGTTAGTGAGCTTCTCGTTTACTATTTGTTGAGTGGCTGCACAGCCGGTGTAACATTCCGCAGTGAAGATTAATGCGCTTTGGGAAGCCTTACTATTTCATTCCAGTTCCCTTGTACCACAGCGCCTCCAACGTAAACGTCTCTTTTTGAGCTTTCTATACACAAAGGTGGGAAAGTACTGTAATTTCCCTCAAGTGCAAGAAATTCTTGTATTATATGCTGCTCTGGAGTTTGTTTTTTGCGGAACTTCGGAAGAGTGAAATCGGAGATTGCAGGATAAAGGCACTATGGAGGTAATGGATCTCGTCTTGGAGTAATGCCAGGTAATATACCTAGTATGCCGAGGTTTTCGCACATCTCTTCCAAACGCAAGAGTAGTGGCCTAGTTGTCTGCGGTTTGTGGTTAAATAGTGTTCTTGATGGGCACTTTGCGACTATTTCGCGGCAGATGTGTTGAGGGGGTGAATGAATTTTTCAAATGTATAAACACGTGAACAGTTTTCTTCTGTCTGTAAGTGATGTTTCTTTAGTTTCTAAATAAAGACAATTGACGGGTGACATCCTGTATGCACCAGTAGAAAGACGCAAACCAAAATTATGTACAGGCTCCAGTCGTTTCAGGTATGATGCTCTCGCTGACCCATATACTAAGGATTCATAGTCCAGAGAACAGCGCACTGCAGAGCCGTAAATTTGTAAAAGACATGTCCTATCAGAACCACAGTGTTTTCCGGAGAGTACTTTAAGTATATTAAGGAATCGGGAGGCTTTATTTTTAAGTGCGTTTACGTGAGGCTGGAAAGTGAGTAGAACGTGTTGTCGGGCTATAGTTGGTTGAATACTTCAGACATGGTAGTTGCGCGAAACACACAATTACCATGTATTCAGGAAAGTGAGTTTTCTGTCAAATGTTATGCCTGGAAATTTACGTTCATTTTTTATGGGTAACTCTATTTCATTAAGATATAGGATGGGATCTGCCTGTACACATCGTTTGAGTGAGAAAAAAATGGCCACTGTTTTCTTCGGAGAAAACCGGAAACCATTTCTGTCTGCCTATGTTATTGTTAACTGTATTTGTCTTTCACATGTTGATATGTAAGAGGATGTGCAATATATCTGGAGGTCGAACGCATATAATGGAGTACATAACTGAACTTCTGATTATTTTACTTGGAGAGTTGATTTTTACAATAAAGAGCGTGGTGCTTAAAATACACCCCTGAGGTACCCTCTTCTCCCGGATGAAATTTTTCGAAAGGGTTGAACCAAGGTGTACATGGAAGGAACAGTTAGATAAAAAGTCTTTTAGACAGTTTAACATCCTGCCGCGGAGGCTAAGCTCAGGTAAGTCCTGAAGAATGACGAACCTCAACGCAGTATCATGTGTACTCTTCAAATAAAAAAAGACAGGAAGACAGTGCTGCTTGGGAAAAAAAAGCTTCTCGAACAGTGTTCTTGAGAGGAACCAGGTGATCTGTAGTGGAGAATCGCTTTTTAAAACCACACTGATGGCTGTCAAGAAGTTCACCGGATAGAAGGACAAAAGTTAACTTTATATTAAGGACATTTTCAAAGAATTTGGTGAGGCAGCTGGTCAGGGCTATGGGTCTATAACTGCTAGGATAGGTTGGTGGTTTCCTAGGTTTATGAAATGGTGTTTACCCGATACCCAAACACTGTTAAACAATCTTAAAAGTGCCTCTACGGAAGGGCTGGTAGTAGTAGTAGTAGAAGACGTTTATTCGGCCAAAATTTACAGGCCGAGCATATCGACCGCCTGGGCGACCAGAAGTCGCTGTTCTTCCTCCCCTTCAGCGCCAAGCCTATCGAGCCAGGTGGTGATGGATAAAGAAGGTGGGGGGTAGGAACCCGACTGCTGAGCAGCCGGGCAATAGAAGAGGTAATGGGCAAGGTCCGCATAGATACAGGGGCAGTTGGGACAGGAAGGGTCCAATCGATAGCGATAGAGAAAGAGGCGAGACGGGGTGATGATTGCATTCATTTGAACTTGCCGAAGAAGGCGAGCCTCCGGCACTGTGAGTGATGGATGAGGGGGAGGGTAAAGGCGTTTGTCGAGGCGGAGCTCGAGGTAGACCTCTTTTATGGTGCGGCGAAGGGTGAGTCTCCCACCGTCCTCCGAGGGCTTGGGCCAGGGGATCAACAGTGCCCGGAAAAGTGTGTCACGGGCGAGCTGATGAGCCAGCTCATTGCCGTCAATCCCTGACTGCCCAGGGACCCAGCGGAGGAAAACGATGGAAGGCTGCAAAGCGGAGACCGCTCGTTCGACCTCCTGTTGAAGAGAAGGGGTTAGGGTGCGTTTCTGTATGTGGTGTATAGCGGTTTGTGAGTCTGAATAGACTGTGTACTCTTGAAGAGAGGGAAGGAGGGCAAATGACTGGAGGGCATGCGCAATGGCGAGGACCTCGAGGGACAATGCATCCGGAGGGCGTACAAACGGTCCGCTAGTGTGAGTTTCAGGAGCGGGGAGGTGGGGGTGGTACAGGGCGTAGCCGCAGGAACCTCGAGGAGCCACGAAGGAGGCATCCGTGTAAGCTACACCCTGGGTATCAAAGAGAGGGGAATGGTGCTGTGCGGCCGCATGACGACGGCCGGCGTGCAGAACGGGGGACATGTTGGACGGAAGAGGGAGGATCCGAAGATTTGGAGCCGGGGTGGGAATAGGAGAGGTAAACGGGGCGCAGGGAATGGGCGAGATACCCGCTTGAGTCAGTAACCACTGACCCTGACGGGTAAGAGAAAGCCGGGCAATCTGCGAGTCATGATGGAGAGAGAGCAGAGAACGGAGAGGATGAAAGAGGCCTGTTGCAAAGATCTTTGCAGTAGAGGTAGTGATAGGGAGGTTGAGAGCCGCCTTGTAGAGGCCCACAAGGGCAGTCTCAAGAGCGTTAAGTTGAGTCTGATTGAAGGAAACGTAGGGTGCAAAGTACAAGACCTTGTTGAGGGCCAGCGCGTGGGCAACTCGGCACGCATGAGCCTCGTGGAGACCTTAGCGCCGAGTGACCACACGCCGCAGGAGGTGAGTTACGGAGTGGCAGGTGGTGACAGCACGGTGGAGGGCTTGCACGTTCTTGGCTGCATGCAAAGGAAAGCCAAGAACTTTGCACTGCGTGACGACAGGAATGGGAGAGCCAGAAAGGTGCAGAGAGACGAATTGGTTGTGTGAGCGCTGAAATGAGGAATGGTTGAGGAGAAGGAGCTCGGATTTTTCAGGAGCAGGAGAGAGGCCAGCAGTGGTGAGAAAGGAGTCGATGAGATCTAGGCCACGTTACAGGGTGTCCTGTACGTGACCGGGAGAGCCAGACGAACACCAGAGAGTGATGTCATCGGCGTAAAATATATGATGCAGGTCGGGAATTTCAGCTAGCTGGGAGGCGAGAGGGGCCATAGCAATATTGAAAAGGGTAGGAGAGAGAACAGCACCTTGAGGAGTGCCTCGGGTGAGGTTGTGGGGGTCGGACAGAAAGGTGTCGACTCGAAAGCGAGCGACACGTTTAGAGAGGAATGAGCGGATATAACAATACATGCGGGAGCCACAGTCTAGGGAGGAGAGTTGGGAAAGGATGTGGTCGTGGCAAACACCGTTGAAGGCCTTGCGAACATCGACGGTCACAAGTGCGTGAATTTGAGTGGGGGTAGGTGACAGAAACGTGTGCTGGAGAAGAGGGCTGGTAAATCTTGTCCAGCATTTCATAGTGTATTTGATCTGGTCCTGGAGCAGTATTTTTCCCGGCAGAGAGTAGTCTATTTATTTCCTGGAGGGTAATTAATCTATTGTATTGTTGCTTAGTACCTCCACTTGGTGGGAGTCGTTGCTTTTCGGCTATATTTTTCTGCTTTAGAAATGACTAGGTATAATGTGACAAACTAGAAACTGCAGCTAAGTGCTACCCTAATATATCTGCCTGTTACCTTAGACTCGTTTCTCCACTAGGTGTTTTCAAAAGTGTAACTGTGAACAGTAAGAAACTATCAATTAATTTTCTTGCCTGCTCGCGCATTGTTTTTCGATGTGAATTGACTGTTTATGGATGAGACATAAGCCTGCCGTCATACTTACTCGGCAGTACGACCAACGTACCGAGCTTTATCTCATGCCGTTTTAAAATTTACGAGGTTCTCTTGTGGGGGGTATCTGCGAAAAATACCCCAGGGTTTATTTTGACGATTTTTTGCATCCGTACAATCTTGTGTCCGCCACACTTTGTAATTTTGCTGCACCATTCCAGAATACTTAGGGTTAGGTAAATTTGCGGCAGCTAATATACAATTTGTGAACTTTTCATTCATTTCATTGATATCAAGATTTTATAAAACTATTTCTTATAATGTGACTTATGCTCTTAAAAGTTGCCAGTCGGCTAAAGGAAGCTTTCAATGTCGCGGTTGGGTTGGGATGAATTGTGGTGCAGATAATAAATTTATTATTATGGGGAGGTGATCGCTGCTATATAGATTGTCAATTTCAACCCATTTAAAATCGGTAAAAAAGATGGAGAGGTGAAAGAGAAATCTAAACAGCTCATTTTACCTGTGGATGGGGAGCAGCGTATGATTGTATCGGAATTCAACGGACAAATGTTATTGTTCAATATAAAATACGCTGTAATATGAGCTCGGCTGTCCGTTTTTTCACTCCCTCAGATGGATCAATGTGCGTTAAAATCGCCAACTACTAGATACGGCTCCCGTAGCTGCTCTAAAAGATCTTCTAATACATGTATTGTTGCTGTTCAGTGAGGATCAAGATATATACAACACATTGTTAATATTTCGTGTGTGAACAGTGTGGCTGCTGCTGCTTCAAATTTAGTTTTTAGTTGAAGTTCACGAGCTTGGACAGCATTTTTTACTATGATGGCAACGCCACCTGTGAGCCGGCTTGTGTTTTCTTGGTCGCGGCGAAAGACTGTTTCCTGAGTACCTTTGTTTGTTGGGGTCCTAAGTTTGTTTCTTGAACACATAAGGCCACAGGTGAGAAAGTGGCTAAGATGTCTTTGATCCCATTTAAGTTGTTAATTAACACCCTACAATTCCAGTGTATTAGGAATGCCATTTTGATTTCTTTGGGATTATATTGAACAACTAGGTCTCTATTTATCTAGGGCCAGTTATTGGGATTTTTCTCTTTTTTCGTTCCAGAGAGCTCCGCCGCCGCTGCTGTGGAGGAGAGCTTGGTGTTGCGTCCGTCGCCTCACTGGAGGCTTTGGGGCACCGTGCAGAACCCACTGTTGTGATGGATGAGTGGACGCCTCTCCCGACTGGGGGAATCCTTGCGTGCGGCCGACCCAGAGGCCGGCGGACCTTTTTTGACGTTGGCAGGACAGAATTCGCTCCGTCTGCCCGGGGCCTCGCTGCCTCGCTGCCCGGGGCTCCGTCTGCCTCGCTGTGCCGACCTCTCACAGCTCGCTGCTTGACCAGAAAAAAGGCTGTGCGTGTGGATGTGGCTCGACAGCTGTCACTTCTTCACGGCGTTCAGGGACCTCCCTTCAATCTGGCTCCGACCCTCCAGACTGTGATTCGCGAGAAGCGCTACGACCTGTTTCTCCGCCGGCTCCTGTTTCTGCGGCGCCGCTCACATACGCCCAAGCCGTTGGAAGGCCAAGGGCTAACGCGTTTGTACCATTTTATCCTCCAACGCCGACGCCCGCCTTTCCAAACCGGCCGCCCCCTGCTCTTGTTAACAATTGGCGCACCCGTGACAACCTTCCGATTTGTTATGCATGTAGTCTCCCTTTTCCCGTTGTGCGTCTTTGTTGTCGCTGTGGGCTAGCACCCATGGGTGACCTTCGAACCTACGTCTACGAGGAACCACAGCCCCCTCTACATCTGTCGTCTGCCGAACACTCGATGCATCCCGTCGCCTCCCGTATGCTCGCCGCCATTCGCCATCCTCGCAGTGGCGCTCAGTTTAGCCACTGCGCCGTTATTCCGCTACTCCCCGGGAAAACTAGTTGCCGCAGTTCCCGAGGCAAGAACTGCGTATTCGGTGGAACATTTAAGGCCTCATTTGTCCCCTGCGAATGTGTTCGACGTTTCTATGGGGAGCCTCACCGCCTTGGCCCTTGTCGATAATGAAACTGCTGTTTGTGTGATGAATGTAAAACTGGGCCGCAAAATTCGCGAAGTGACGACGCCGCTATCCGGATTTTCGCTTCATACAGCTATTGCGCCGCATATCTCGCCTTTGGCCGCCTGCACAGCCAGGGTCGCCATTCACGGTTATTTATATACTCTCCTGTTCGTCGCTCTATTATCGTGCTCGCATGACGTTATACTCGGTTGGGACCTTACCAACATCAAGCGCTCATCGACTGCGCTCATGCCGCGCTCGAACTTCTCCCCTGCGGCGCTGCTTTGCCTGACACATCTTCGGGGAGTAAACGTCGAGATTCCTTCGTGCTCATCTGTCTCCATCCGCCCCGTCGCGGTGGCTGAGTTGTTGCGGCACTCGGCTGCTGACCCGAAACACGCGGGTTCGATCCCGACTGCGGCGGCCGAATTTCGATGAAGGCGAAATTCTAGAGGCCCATGTACTGTGCGATGTCAGTGAACGTTAAAGAAGACCAGGTGGTCGAAATCTCCGGAGCCCTTCACTAAGGCATCCCTGATAGCGTGAGTTGCTTTGGGACGTTAAACCCAATAAACCAAACCAAACCATCGGTGCCCATCCCTGTCTCCTTCCTCACTGCACCTGATAGCGCCGTCGTCATTCACGTCACGGTATTCCTCTGCTATTCGCTGTGCTCCGTGTTGAAGACGGCTGCCGCCTGATCCCGATCTCCAACCCTTTTCTGAGCTCCTACATATTCTCCGTGGCGAATACCTTGGCCATATTCAGCTCGTCGACTGTGCTCGAACCCGATTGTTGCGCCGACTCATGTTCCCTTCCTACTCATTCTCTTACCTTCCTCGCACCTACCGCTTCGGCCACGGACGATGTCTTTCGTGATTCCGTCGACGAAAGTCTTTCCACACTGCAGCGAGCCCGACTTTTTTTATTTAATGGACAAATTACGGTGTTTTTTTGAGGTCGCTCAAAGCTGACTGGATCGCACGTCTACCGTGACACACGAGACCGACACCAGAGCCCATTTCATGTTTCGTCACCGCCCGTACCGCGTTTCAGCAGCAGAATGGCAGATTATAAACCCTCAGGAGGACGACATGGGTCAGCGAGGCGTAATTCAACCATACAGTAGTGCTGACATTCTATTGACGACAAAAGGTGGCACAATATGTTTTTTTTTCGATTATCGGCGCCATAACAAGATTACCCACAAAGATGTTTACTCGCTGCCGCGAATCGATGAGCCCCTTGACTCCCTCCAGGGCGCTGAATTCTTTTCATCTTTTGATTTGCGATCGGGCTATTGGCAGGTCTCTGTGTTGGAGGGTGGCCGTCAGAAGCTTTGCGAAGAGTGACAGAAGGGCGCTGAAATTTTATTGTACAGAATAGGTAGTGTGAAGGGCCGATATTAAGTCAAGCAAGTGATAAATGTTCGTAATAAGATGTGAAGTGTATTGTGTTTGCACAGGTGCCTAGTAAACTTCCTACGCTATACAAAAACGCCAGGAATGGAAAAACACGCACCTCTCCGACGCAAGAGTAATTTGCGTGTTTGGGTGGTCGCTCGGGACAGTCTGGTCCGCTAGCTGTAGCACTGAAAGTGGGGAAAAGAGAAAGAACTTTTATAATCCGACTTAGTTTTTCATCTCTAATTGAGTCTTGAAGACGCCACTAGCTCAACTATATCGGGCACGCAGCGGCGCTTAACACTTCATCTGGCTGCCTTTAGGGATTATTGAAACGAGCGAAAACATTTCTGATGTAACTAGTCGTGAGGAGCAGACAGGTCAGGGGATACTGAGAGTGTAAAACCGTTCGACCTCTAAATGGGGTGCCACTTTGCAGCACCACGTTATAGGCGGTAGCTGTGTGCACTCGTCTCTGTCGTGACAATAATAGCTTCTTACGCGGGGACCGTTGAGATAGAACATGAAGTTGAGCGTGGCGGAAGCTTGGAGTTTCTTTTTTTTTTTGAGGGGTTGGGGGATGGGCTCGGTCGTGTAGGGAAGACGAGGCTTGTGGGAGCCTTGAGGAGCACAAATCAACTTTACAGTGCATCATCAAATGACTTCAATCGAGGCATGTTTGCATGTGGAGGAAATGTTAACTGCAAGCCATAGTTTCCTGAAATTATTCTGAGGTTCGAATTGACGGTTGGACACTACTACCGACTTGCCGGCTGGTGTATCTTACATGGAGGCGTAAGCATGGATGACGGCATGATCCTGTATTCGACCTTTAATGGTGTTCATTAGCAATACAGCACAGTTATATAAAGGTGTCGCAGAGTCAAAACGAAATACTGTGCTCTTTGAGCGTAAACAACGCCTGTGAGTGGGCAACTGTTGAACCTTTATGACGTAGATGACGACGGTAGCCCGCAGAAAAGGTCTATTATAGTGGACGTAGTTTTGGGACGAATGGCTTCGGCCGTAGCAGGATTAGGAGGGAATCCTTGCCAGCAGCATGCTTGGGAACAGTCAAGTAGGACAAAGGTATAACTGCTGACCATGCCTATATCACTGTGGATGTGGTTAAATTCGTAATACCCGCATGAGGAAACTTCTCAGAGTGGTATCAGGACGGGTCCAGTGGCGAGCATTGTTCGCTTCTCGAGAAGTAAGCAGGACAGGGGATACGCAGCTGGGCTGGTTTTCGAGAGTGAGAAATTGGGTTTATGGTTTTGAATACTACACTTCAAAACTCAGCATTCGTGCTGAGAAATACGACGGTAACCTCCTTCACCCTGTTGTTACATGCAGCTCTGCTACTCTCATATCGCTTGTCTAATTCCCTGGGCAAATATTCATTAAAGCCAGAAAATATATACCTGAGAAAAACATCAAAACCCGAAGATCGAGCAACTGGCTCACCATTACTTCAGGACGGTCATTTTGACGAGTTTTGGAGCAGGTAACAACGCTTAAGACAGTGGCGTCACGCACGGCTTTGCATTCCTCAACAGACATTTCCTAGACTATGACGGCTATGACTGCTCAGCGTGTTAGAGTGCCTGCTCCTGTGTAGGCAGCTCCCTATGTTGTCAAAAAACACTCACTTTTGCACAAACACCTCAGTTTACAAATCCCATACCTGAAGGAGAGAACTTCCATCCGTTACAACCAGATATTTCAGCCTCCCTATCAATATATGTCTGCGTTTCTTTGCGAGAGAAATCGATCCAGAAGCTACAGCAGAGATATCTCCCTTTTATCTTCGTTCACTTTCAGTCTCAAGCAGCTTGACGTGCATAAACGCCAGCGTACAGCCGGCCAAATCTTTAACTGGCGTGCGTGACGGCCGCGTTTTCCGTGCTCCTGCACCTTATGACGGCGCAAACTTGGTAAGATAACAAATGTAAGCGCAGGCTCACTAAACCCCTGCTTAGTATTGAGCTTTCCTCAAGTTTGCTTCGTTGCAAAGCGCAGGAGCGCAGAAAAAGCTGCCATCGCGCACGACAGCTAAACATTTGGCCGGCTGTACATTCTTTGCCGAATTTGTGAAGCAACCTGTTCTACAGAAGCACTGCGCTAGCGTGTTCCAGTGATGCTTCTCGGTCATTTCACGAGCTTTCTTCACCTGGAGCTTAAATATGAGTTGCTGACTGTAGTTTTCTCAGCAGAATTTCCGTGGCTATAAAATGACTCGTGTAGAACAACACTGACATCAAGATAGTCGAAAACTGCCTTCTTTTATGAAAAGAACTCTGCTAGAATGCATGCTTCATTTTCTCAGCTGAAACAGTTCAACTAAAGCCAATATTCCACTTTTCGCTGTCTGAGAAGCTAGTGTGCTCAATAGTAAAGCACTATCTCGACATGTCGTGCCTGAAACCGACGGCACATCGTGCTTCTTAGACGAAAGGTGTTTCTTAATTCCGGCGCCGAAAATACCGGAATGTGGGTCCGCATGTCAGCGTCTCTGGTTAGACAGCCTAAAAGAAGCTGCTGTGAATGCACAGCTAGGCTCAAAAATCTCTATACTTCACCATCTACCAGTCTCTGTGTAAAAAGTTGGCGGTAGATAGAGTTAACATATATAGCTTACACGTTTTTTTTATTTAAGTTTGAGGTTAGCTTGCGACAGCTGTTCGGACTAATGAAATATGCACTTTTAACTAAATGCTTTCTGAGACTGCACTTTCCTTTAAGGTGTGGTTGAGCTGTCCACCGAAATGTGGAGACGTGAAGTGGTAGGGCAGCTTTCGAAAGGGGTTAGGACCGATCAGAGAGAGAAAAAAACTTTATTTGCCGCCGATGTCGGAATTAGGGCAGATGGGCCCTGCATGGCCCCCAGGAAGAGGCGATACCCTGAGCCCTTGAAATGAGTGAAAGATGAGTACTCCAGCTTTCCGCAAAGGGAGCTGGAAGGAGTGGCCATGAGGGCGGGTTATTTTCGCATCCCCAGTGGACGTGCGCCTGAGTGGCTTGTTCTACTTGGTTTCAATGTGGGTATTGGGGTCATAATCCGCGTTGGTAATTAGTAATAGCCTGGAGTGCCTAATAATTGATTGTGTCTGCAAGCTGCGGAGGAGGGTGGCTTGCGGTCGGTCGAGTTCATGGTGGGGAGGCGGAAAACGGCGTCTCGTCTCTTTGTGAAAATTGGTGCAGTCGTCAAAAGTTTGGGGGCTTCTTCGAGGGCGCCTCGATCCGTAGGGCTGCCACCCTGGTCGTTAATCTTCGGTCAAGTCGGTCAGCCACTTCGTTTCTAGATTTGCCGGTATGGGCTGGTACTCAAATTAGGTTAATTTTGCTGTCCGGGGTGCCGCCACGCAGTATGCGTGTGGCGGTAATGCAGATGCAGCCTGCAGAGTAATTTAAGTTGGTCGTTTTTAGTCCCTGAGGGCTGTGCGCCTACGGCGGTCAGCGATAGACAGCGCTATCCCTGTCTCTTCCGCAGCGATGGGGAAGGAGCGCGCACGATGGCGGTGGAGGTAAGGGTAGATTGTGGCGTGGTTGCATAGAACACGCAGGTTGTTGAACCATCCACTATATTGCGCGTTCGTCGGCACGATAGAAATCATCCACTGCTCGGGCTTTGCGCTGACGGCGCGCGTCGTGCCGGTCAGGCAGCATGTTTCGGGTAGCGGTTTCACTGATAGGCCGCTCTGTACGCCTGTCGGGAGGGGTGCTGTGGGATGGGGATCGCTTATTTGGTTGACCTTTAGCCGGTCAATGATGAGACGCCAATGCTTAGTTCTGAAGCGGCGGTGAATTTCGCTGTCTTGTGTCCTTCTATAAGTTTCGTAAGGGTGTTGTGAATGCCCAGTTGGAGGAGGTGTTTGCTGGCGTATTGTGGCAACCCTAGGGCAGCTTTGTACACCGAGCGGATGACGCTGCTTACTGCCTAGTCATCTTTTCTTCGAAGGTGATAGTGAGGGCAGGTGTACACTATCCTGGTGCTGAGAAACGCCTGTGTTAGCCGGTAGAGGTCGTCCTCTGCCGGCTCTGCGCACCTCCACACGTCTACTGCGTGTGGAGGTGTGGTGAATAAGGCCAATTAATTAGTGAGCGTTGGTGCGGAGGCGTTGCATTGCTTCTGAGTTGTGCATTCTCCTGTCCCAGCATGCCGAGGATGCAAATTCTTTGGACGCAAGGTATAGGGTGTGTCTATGGGGAGCGTGATAAGCTAACGTGCTTCATGGGTGGATGACGAGCAGTTCCCATAATGCTGGGTAGTATGTGAGGCCATTCGCCTACACGAAGGTGAGGACGGTATCAATGTATCTCTAGAGAGAGCTCTGAAACTCCTCGTCGAAGGCACAGTTGGTCCAAAGGGTGATATTGTTGGCGTATAGGGGGAGTTTTACTTGAGGTATGGCATTAAAAAGGGGGGAAGACGCCTCATTGCGACTTTAAACAGTAAAGGGGAGAGGACAGCGCCTTGTCGGTTCCTCTGGTGCCCAGGGTGATGATATCACTTCTGAGTTCTCCAATATGGAGCTCTATGGTGCGGTTGTGCACGCAGTCGGCGATGTAATTGTAGGCACGAGTGCCTACATTCATGTAAGCGAGATTTCTCAAACTGGAGGTGTACGATATGTTGTCAAACGCCTTACTAACGTCGAGGCCGAGAACATTCCGTGTGGCTCAGGCAAGGCCTGGGTCGAGTATGTCATGTTGTATTTGCCATATGATGTCTTAAGTGCAGACTTAAGCGGCAGACTCATGAGCAGACTTATATGCCCTAAAATGTTTTCCAGACGTCTGTCAAAATAATATAAAGGAAAGAATAGCACCGCCTGACAGCAAAGGTTTAGCAAACACGCAACATAGCCCAATATAGACAACACAACAATTGGTATGGTTGCCCGGACACCAGGGAATGCAAGAGAACGACACTGCGCACAGAGCCACCCGAGTGTCTCTCCCCTGGAGTTCTGCTGAATACTCAAGCTCTGTCGGGACACCTCTACTGAATCGGCTTGCGGCTTATGCGCACATCAGGGCATATCTGCTCCCCAATTGGCAGTCGTTCCTAGAGCCGCCAAGGGCCTGGATGAGGAGCGACACCTTAGAAGGCTGCAAACGGGGTTTTTTCTAAGCCCTGCGATTTTAAAACACAGAGACGCGGTGCTGAACGTATTGTGACACGTCGACAGACACCATATCTTAAGGCGTGGACCTGCAAAAAAAATCCAGGAATAAAAAGAACAAATCAGCCATTGAGAGAGGGCTGCGAGGCAACCTGTCCGACTGCTTCGACCTGAAGTCCCAGAGAGCTCAGGCTCAAAGAGCGTGAGCAGCGGCTACCGCCAATGGCGTCCCGGACTAAGGCCTACCCCCCCGGTAATGAAGCGGTGAAAACCTCCACTCTCCCCTAAAACCAACCCCAGTGCACTCAATAAAGTTTTTACAACCACCACCTTGGACATTTATATGGGTTCGGAAAAGGCTCCTACAGTACAACTGACTTAATTGCCGCCCATCTAAAAACGAAAAAAAAAACACGTTTAAAAAACTAGCACCTACGCGCTTGTTACATGAAGAATCACAGTCAAGAAGGGTGTCCAGTGGCCGCACTTGGGCCACAGCACAAAACGGCGGAACACTAATACGCACAGCACAAAGTACCGCAAAACACACACGAAGCAGAAAACCCCGGAACACGCATACGCACACAATTCATTCGAGTTGAGTTTCTAATAAATTCATTGTCCGTAGCACGTGGCGCCTTCGTCAAAACACGTTTTCTTGATCTGAAATATGCTTGCTTTTATTGAAGGAAGGACGTGTGTGAGACGGATAGCAATGTGAGTTCGATAGGCCGGTCTAGTTATCCGGCAAGAGCTCTATCGCATGGGAAGAGGAATACTGGTCTTCGAGCCTAGAATACGGCTAGGCTCTGTAGGTATTGTGGGTGAAGTTACCCCTAACTTTACTCAGAAATGGTGGGTTCGACTACTTAATAAGGTCATGTGCATATCTGGCCAAAGGGCGCAAAGAGAGATGGAGGAAGAAAGGAGGGAATATGGCAGGCTCCACCCTATGCATTTGCCCCCTTGGTTCCTGGCGTGCCTTGGGTTGCCGCGTCAACGCCACCCAGTGATTACACGCGAGAGTCTCAGGACAGGTGAAAATAATGATATTAATTGTACCGCTGGCGAAAAGGGGGAATAGAAACGAAATTGTAGAGAGTAGAAAGTAACTAAGACTGCGAAAATATTTTTGGAAAAGAAATGCAAAAACTATTCTTAAAAATTGTGCTGTCCAGTCCCGCCACTCTTGCGGCTCATGACTAAGAAGCGGAAATGGCATGTTTTCCTTGATAAAGTTTTATTTGCTTATCAATTTCATTTTTAGGTAGACAGCTGAGGTAGTCAGCTCTTTTTAATTTATAGAAGAGGTGCGACTCTTACGCTTCTCTGTCATTATAGGTGCCGAAGTTATTCAAGCTTGGCTATTTCCAGGTTACTAAATTCCTGACGAGCAATTTCAACATATCTCGGTAATAGGACATAGAAAAGAGATTTGCATGTCCAGGATGATTACTGAACCGTATTCGGACGCGCGTCTCTGTTTGGCCGATATATTAAACCTGAGACGTTGAACACTCAAGAAGGTATACCACGCTCGAGCTGTCACAATTAAAGATTCTTTGGTTTTGGTAGAAAAGCCGGAAGCTCTGCTGAAGGCTATGGTTGATGCCGTCATCTGGAAGCAGACCTGCAACGACGCTTTTTACAGGGTGCGCAGCCCGCGCTTGAAGGAATACTAATTATGGAGGAACTTTAAATGTCACGAATGTTTCCGTTTCGTCGGAATGCGTTCCGCAGCGGCTTCGTGAAGGTGGTGTAGTAGTTCTGGTTGTGGTCCTCCCTGCCTTTCCTCTTCTACCTACTCCTTCTTGTCGCCTCTCTTCTTGTCCCGTCCTCTGGGCTAAATTATTTGAATGTTCCTTAAAAATAAATTTGCAACGTTCATTTAGCGTAAAAGTATATTTGCAGTGTTAAGCCGCAGTAAAATTTCGTTCGATTAAGAATTTGAAAGCGGTGAGTGCTACCACGAAAGTGAACGCTCGAGTGAATATCGAATGTCAACACACCTAGCATAGGTCACCGGTTCGAACCCCTACCGCGAGCTAAACACCAACATAAGTAGTGAGTTCAGCGACAAACGGCTGCCCCACAAATTTCGCACGAATGTCGGGAATAAATAATCAGACTTTGAAGCCTGCCAGACAGGGATATAGACAGGGATGCTGCCGCCTGTTATTATTTTATTCCTTTATGTAACCACCTCGGTTACCAAGGCAACAACTAGGTTACGATTTGTGTTATAACATGTGTAGTGTGCCAACTGTGACAGGTTCCGCTACCGACATGCGCCGACACTGCGCTGCGCCTGACGACGACGAAGTTATGCGCCGACACTACGCTGCGCCTGACGACGACGAAGTTGCCCCGCTCTCTTGGTGCTGGCTACGCCCGTCTACGCTGCCAGATCCTGCACGGCGGTTCGGTCTCTTCAGGACGCCTAATAAACGCACCCCTACAATTGGTGGAGGTGCGGGGTACGTCCCCTACCAACCTGGAACTCCGAAGCCGTACGCTGCCGCCTGTGTCAACCATGCCAGATGAGACTGCCCCAACACCGGCGGCCAGTTCAACCACCGTCATTTGTTCTGGCGCCATCCGGCAGCGTGACACTGCCCTCTTCAGTGGGACTGCCGACCAAGATGTTGGCGACTGGTTGTCATCGTATGAGCGAGTGAGCAGCTATAACAAGTGGGGTGACACTATCAAGCTGAGTAACGTCATCTTTTATCTCACGGACGTGGCGAACCTCTGGTTTCGAAACCATGAGGCGGACCTACCCACTTGGCCCGTATTTAAGAAGAGCTTTGCGGAAGTGTTCGGCCGCCCTGCGGTGCGCAAGCTCCGTGCCGAACAGCGCTTACGGGACCGCGCTCAACACACCGACGAGACCTTCACGAGTTACATTGAGGACATCGTTCACCTCTTCAAACGTGTCAACGCCGCCATGCCACAAGCGGACAAGATCCACCATATCCTCAAAGGCATCGCTGACGACGCATTTCAGATGCTGCTCGCGAAAAATCCCACCACCGTCAGTGAGGTTATTAAGCTTTGCCAGAGCTACGACGAGCTCCGCAAGCAGCACGCTTCTACACGGCGTGCCGGTGTCTGCGACGAAGCCCTCTCCACACTGGCCCTGGGCGGTACTACTCCTGAGGACTCCCCTCTTCTCAACCAAATCAAAGCCTTCGTTCGTGAAGAGGTCGCTCGCCAGCTGTCCCTCATATCCCATTTTCAAGACCCCGCCCGCCAAGTTCCTGACTCGACCCCGTCTTTGGCTGCTACCATTCGCCGTGTCGTGCAAGACCAAGTCGCTGATCTGCTACCGTCCAGCCCTGTGCCCGCGCCTGTGACAGCACCCCTGACGTACGCCCAAGCGGTGGCCAGGCCACGACATACGCCGGCACCCGATTCCTACCAGGCCGCCCCTTCTTTCCGTCCTCCGCCGCCGTCTGAGCCCCCGTCTCAAGCTCCGTTTTCAAGGGTTCGCCCACATCCTACCAATCCCTGGCGTACTGCGGACAACCGTCTCATCTGTTGCGCCTGTGGTCTGCCCGGCCATGTCGCGCGGCTTTGCCGCCAGCGCCTTCCGCCTTCTCGACCTGATCTGCGCTCCTACCCGTACGATGCCGAACTATCCTCGCCGAGAAGGCCAACTGGTCCCCCGTTTGTTTCCCCTGATCGCCAAATTTACACCACTCGCCGATCGCCTTCCCCTCGACGCCGTTCCCCTTCTCCGATGCTGCGACGTTCTAGCTCCGCGCTTGAGGGAAACTAACAGCCGCAGTTCCGGGGGCAAGAACTGCGCTTGTTTCGAACTCCTCAAGTCCTCCGTGTCGTCCCGCTAATGTAATCGTAGTGTTCGTGGAAGGTGCCAAGGTTCTCGCCCTCGTCGGCACGGGCGCTGCAGTATCTGTCATAAGTGAAGGTCTCTGCCGCCGACTCCGCAAAGTGACTACCCCACTTTCTGACTGTTCGCTTCTGTCACAAAATTCGGCGCATTTTAGGAACAAACAAAGAAAAACCGCCGCGCGCACGGCGTCTCGCCGGCGCGAGCCCTACGGGGGAGAGGGAAAGCCCCCGCCGAGCTAGTGCCTCTCTCTCCACCACCGCGGCGTGCGCCGAGGAAATGAGTCATCCCCGCCGAAGTTTCTCGAACATGCGAGTCGGTTCTACAGCTGACGGGGGGAAAGGGCGTAGCCTTGCGTGCACTAAGACACGTCCCCCTCGCCCGTCGGCGTCGGCGCCACTCAAGAACACGCTCGAAACTTCGAGATGCGACCCTCGACCTCTGACCAATGGGGACGCGCGGCCGGTGAGAAGAGGAAAGGGAGACAGCACTGCCAATGCCTACTCGGGCGCGAACAACAAACAGACGGGAGAGCGAGCCTATAAAGAAGAACGTTGACCGCTATCAGTCAGTCCGGACCGCCGTTTAAGCTTCATCGAAGCGCGCCCGTTCGACTCCCGGGGAAAACACCACTCGGCCAGCCGCGGACCAACGAGGCAACGTTCGCCAGTCTGCGGGACGGCATCGTCGTGGAACTCTGGTCGTCGGACTGCCGCAGTGCCCGGTGAACAAATTGTGTTTTGTTTGTTTACCTCTCTCTCTTGTGTTAGTGCACTTTACGTGCAATATTGCCTTTGTATTGTATTCTCTCTCGAGTTTTAACTTTGCACGCGTTGCATTTTTCTGTTAATCACTTTGTATGTGTTTGTACTAGTGATTGTGTAATCCTCTGTATCGTCTCAATTGCTGTATAAACTTTGTTTTGTTTTGTGAACCTTTGGCTCCGACCCATTCTCTGGCTTGCGACCAGCGAAAGCTGGGCACCGAACGCCCGAAAACCTCTTGTCACTTGGTGGCTGGTCTCCGCTGAGCTTGCCACGCTGAGTCGAGGGCAGCTCCTTCGAGTCCGAGACCGCTTCCCCCACACGCTCTAAGGGTGTCTGGGAGCTTCCCACTAAAAGTGCGCGAAGTCTGGGTGACAATATATTCTGGCGTCCGCGACAGGACGTTTGGTGTTTGTAAGCACAGAGAACGGAGAAAGAGTCTGAAGGATTTTACGAAGATGTCATAAACGAGTGTTATCAGCAGAGCGATATCGTGAGGTGCCGCGCTGAAGCGGTTAGTGAGGTTCACCGTGGAGAGGTATTCATTGCCTTGAATGTAGAGTTCGGTCTCCAAATATGAGCTTTAAGGAGCTAAAGGAGCTAGTAGAGGCCGGTCTCCAGATGGGGATGACCGGAGCCGAACTGCGTAAATGGGTGGACCAGGAAAGAGAGAGAGCTCGAGAAGAGAGAGAGAAAGAGAGACAAAGGAAACGTGAAGAAGCCGAAAGGGCTTTTGAAAAAGAAATGGCAATCCTTCAGAAGAAGCTTGCTGAAATGCGGCGTTTGAGGAACGTCAGAGATCCAGTGGAGCTTAACCCCGGAGAGGCCGGGTGGAAGACTAACGAGTCTGTTTTGTTGACAACCACGGAAGAGGTTGTAGCCAGCTCCACAGGTCAGAATGAGGTTGTGGAACAGCCTGTTCCTGCAACTGAAACCACAAAGAGTGAAGAACAGAACGAAGTGTCGCTTCCTCTAGAAATTGATTGTGTAGCTACTACCGAGGTGGTAGGCACTGAGGCGAAGGCCAATCTGACGCGTCAGTCAGAGGGGACCCTAGAGCAGCCGCCTGAGGACGAAGAAGCAGTCGAGATCTCTATGGAGGAGTCCGAGTGCTACACCTCTGAGTCCGGCAGGGAATACCACGAGAAAGAGTGGTTAAATGGCACTCAGTGTGAAAGCTCAGATGTAGTAATACCTGAGAAAAGCGCACTCAGTGAAGACCCGGAAGCCGTTCCGAGTGAACCCTCGAGCAGCGAGGGGAGCTTTCCCGTAGAGGAAGGCGAGGAAATTTCTGCCTATGAGGAAGACGAGGAAATTCTTCCCTCGGAGGAAGGAGACAGTGCAGTACAAGGAATGGAGCACCACTGCACTGAAACTAACGAGCTCAGGAAAGTATCAGAGAAAGCTAAGGAAGCAACACTGAGCGAAAGTGAGGAGAATGAGTCATCAGGGGCTAATGAGCCATGCTCAGAATGCCCCTCACAAGGAAGGCTCCAAAAGAAGAAAAAGGATTTGGAAGAAGAAAGCTCAGCCCTCGAAGAACAAAAAAGAGCTGAACCAATGGCTGCATCGCGAGAGAACAACTCGGATGACGCAATCGTCAGTGAACCGGGCTCCGCCCAAAGCAGAGTTCGGAAGAAAGTAAAAAGAAAGAGAAAAGAGTCGGACACCACCAAAGCACGTGAAGCAGAAAAGCAGAAGCCCTGGAGAAAATTCAGGAAGAAAGTAAAAAGGAACAGAAGCGACTCGAGCACCGCCAATACAGGTGGAATCGAACTGCCGAAACCCTGGAGAAAATTCAGGAAGAAAATGGATCGGAAGAAAACTAAGCTGAAGACAGCCGAGCCGAATGCAAGCGAGCTGCCCGAACATCATAGCAAAGTCAGAAAGAAGCTCAGAGGAGCGAGCCCAGCCTACAGCAAGGACTCAGTGTGGAGGCGCAAACAGAAACAGAAGAGCGCACACAGAAAACAGAGCAAACACCTGAAGTGCAGCCGTCGTAAGCGAACTGGCGTTAAATTTTCTCGCAACAGACGCGCTGGCCAGAGGAAAAGAAGAAGGGCTCGAAGACTGGCCGCAGAACCAGACAGGAGTACGAGTTGGAAGCTGAGCCAAAACCGCGTTCGCAAGAGAAGCCTCAGCATGAGGTGGTGGTGGTGGTGGTGAAAACATTTATTACGAATGAGCAGGAGGTATGTTTAGATCAGCCCGTAAGGGACCGATCCTTACAAACACTAGGTGTAGGTCCCTAGTATGGGACCCTAGTGGCGGTTGCCGCCGCCCGGGCGCGCCCGACTAAGGCTTGTTGGGCCTGTAAGTCGTGGCAGCCGAGCAGGGTCGCCTCCCAGTCCTCCCGGGTTGGGTTGGGGATGGGGGGAATAGCGGGGTTGGAGGGGCAGGCCCACACCATGTGATAAGTGTCAGAAGACACTGAACTACAGTGTGGGCAGCTGCCGCTAAAGGAGGGGTCAAAATGTTTTAGCGCTGCCGGGCACAGCAATGTATTGGTGAGAAGGCGGAGAAGGAGCCGCTCATCCGCCTTCTTCAGGCCTTTACATGGGCTAGGGTAAAGGCGATGACAATTTTGATAATATGTTGTAATATCTTTGAATGTATAGACCGGATTAATATCGGGTTCGTGATCGGACGGGGAGGAGAAAACAGCCCGGTGAGAGAGCGCGCGGGCGGCTGCGTCTGCTGCCTCGTTTCCTGCCAACCCCTGATGAGCAGGGGCCCATATGAGGTGACGGTGTGCGGGGTCCGTATCCCGTATGCAATTTTGGTATATTCGATAGGCTAGGAAGGGAGTGCAGCCTTGTTCGACGTTCCGACAGGCCCCTCGCGAGTCGATGATTATGTATTTTGAATTGGAATGTGAGGCCGCGAGAGCAATCGCGACCTCTTCTGCTTGTGTTGCACTGCGGGCTCTGAAAGTTAGGCCGTTAACTGTGTTGCTGTTGTGAACTACCGCGGCCGTGTACCATCCCCCGTGGTGAGGGCCGGAGGCGTCCACGTAGTATACACCTGTTTTGTTGCCATAATATCGGGCTAGCGCTTCCGCTCGTGCCAGGCGCCGACCATTATGGTCTTCATGTGACATGTTTGCTGGAAGAGGCCGCACGTGGAGGGCACGTCTCCACAGTTCCGGGATGCGAAACCTGTCTTCCATTGGAGGGGTGTGTTGGATATGGAGTCGAGCAAGAAGGCGGCGACCCGACTCCGTTAGCGACAAGCGCGTGTACTGGTTTGTAAGGTGCGCCTCCCGGAGTTCCCGGAAAGTATTCACCACCCCAAGAGCCATAAGCCGGCTGTTTGAAGTAGTGATGGGGAGGTCAAGGGCACGTTTAACAATTTTGCGAAGGATGACCTCAAGGGCGTCCTCCTCTTGTTTCCGTAGGTGGAGATAAGGAGTCGAATAGAGAATTCGACTAGTTACGAAGGCGTTTGCCAGCCGCAAGGCATCGTTACTTCGTAACCCTCCGCGTTTGTTGGAAACCCGGCGGACCATGCGGCCCACCTGGTCCCCCACCTTACGGAGTTTGGCCAATGTAGTGTCTGGCCGCCTGTGTTTGTGGATGTAGAGTCCGAGTACCCGTATCTCATCACTTTCGCGTATGGGACCACTCTCAAGAGAGAGAGATATTTTAGTTGTGCACTTCTGTGAGGGGCGGAGGTGCACAAATTCCGATTTTTGAGGGGAACATTGAAGACCGCAGCGGCGGGCGTAGCGGTGTACTATCGTCGCCGCTGTTTGCAGGCTGGTTTCAATGTCTCCTGTGCTGCCCTGCGTGGCCCACAGAGTGATGTCATCGGCGTACAGGGTGTGCTGCACGCCGGCGACACCACTCAGCTGGGCCGGCAGGTGCATCATGGCCAGATTGAAGAGCAGCGGGAAAGTACCGCGCCTTGAGGGGTTCCCCGCGTGCCGAGTAGGTAAGGACCATGGTCTCTATCTTGAATTCGAATGTAGGATTGACGATCTATTAAAAATTGGCTTATGTATTGGAATGTATTGAGGCCACAGTCGGTGTGACTTAGGTTAGTGAGTATGATCTCATGTGTTACATTGTCAAATGCCCCTTTAAGATCCAAGGCGAGTACTACCCGGTCATTATGGGGGCATTCGACGGGGTCAAGGACTTCCCGATTGAGTTGCAGGAGGACATCCTGTGCGGATCTGTGTGGGCGGAATCCGAACATGGTGCTCGCAAAGACTTGTTTGTTTTCAAGATATGTAGATAACCGATCCCGCACCATCGTCTCCATTAGTTTGCCCACACATGAGGTGAGAGAGATGGGGCGGAGGTTATCTGTGTCAATTGGTTTGCCAGCTTTAGGAATAAAAGTGACCAAAGACGTTTTCCATTCGATTGGCAGGGGGGTGTCCCCGCGCCAAATCGCATTGACGTATTCCAGGAGGGACTGGTATGCCAAGTCGGGCAGGTTCGTCAAAAGCTTGACGGTGACCTTATCCCGTCCTGGCGGAAGAAGACTAGAACGCGCGACAGGAAGAAAAGTCAGAGTCGGGTGCGTAAGAGAACTAAAAGCGTGACTGAAACCTTGAGCGAAACAATCCTGTTCCGAGCCCGCTCGGTAGGCCAAACATGGAAGTTTAGGCGAAAGTGTGCCTTGTATTTGTGTGCTCCATGTTTGTAGCCTTGTGTTAATGTACTGCCGAATCGCGGTGTGTACTTATGTACATTGTGAACCCTGCATTGAGTTGTGTATGTGAAACATCATGGTGTTGATGTAGATATTTTCACATATAGTTTGTGAGCGCATGCATGTGCGCGCGAATTGAACCGCCATACTGAGGCGTGCTTTGAAGTGCAACCTGTCTATTGCACTGTGTTATGTATGTGAACGCATCAAGGTATTGATGTGTGTACTTTGGCATTCGCCATTGACTGTGTGAGCGCATGCATGTGCGCGCGAATTTTGTGGTTTGTGAATATTGTTACACAATATTCTTAAAGGAAGGGGCAGTGTCACAAAATTCGGCGCATTTTAGGAACAAACAAAGAAAAACCGCCGCGCGCACGGCGTCTCGCCGGCGCGAGCCCGATGGGGGAGAGGGAAAGCCCCCGCCGAGCGTGTGCCTCTCTCTCCACCGCCGCGGCGTGCGCCGAGGAAATGAGTCATCCCCGCCGAAGATTCTCGAACATGCGAGTCGGTTCTACAGCTGACGGGGGGAAAGGGCGTAGCCTTGCGTGCACTAAGACACGTCCCCTTCGCCCGTCGGCGTCGGCGCCACTCAAGAACACGCTCGAAACTTCGAGATGCGACCCCCGACCTCTGACCAATGGGGACGCGCGGCCGGTGAGAAGAGGAAAGGGAGACAGCACTGCCAATGCTGCGTGTATGTGCGCGCCTACTCGGGCGCGAACAACGAACAGACGGGAGAGCGAGCCTATAAAGAAGAACGTTGAGCGCCATCAGTCAGTCCGGACCGCCGTTTAAGCTTCATCGAAGCGCGCCCGTTCGACTCCCGGGGAAAACACCACTCGGCCAGCCACGGACCAACGAGGCAACGTTCGCCAGTCTGCGGGACGGCATCGTCGTGGAACTCTGGTCGTCGGACTGCCGCAGTGCCCGGTGAACAAATTGTGTTTTGTTTGTTTACCTCTCTCTCTTGTGTTAGTGCACTTTACGTGCAATATTGCCTTTGTATTGTATTCTCTCTCGAGTTTTAACTTTGCACGCGTTGCATTTTTCTGTTAATCACTTTGTATGTGTTTGTACTAGTGATTGTGTAATCCTCTGTATCGTCTCAATTGCTGTATAAACTTTGTTTTGTTTTGTGAACCTTTGGCTCCGACCCATTCTCTGGCTTGCGACCAGCGAAAGCTGGGCACCGAACGCCCAAAAACCTCTTGTCACTTGGTGGCTGGTCTCCGCTGAGCTTGCCACGCTGAGTCGAGGGCAGCTCCTTCGAGTCCGAGACCGCTTCCCCCACATGCTCTAAGGGTGTCTGGGAGCTTCCCACTAAAAGTGCGCGAAGTCTGGGTGACAGCTTCGCACCGCCTCATCACAGCGCATTCAACCCTCAGCCGCATGTACGGCCCGTGTCCTCATTCAAGATGTTTTGTACACCATCGAGTTTATTGTGCTGTCTCACTGCTCACACGACATCATCCTGGGATGTGACTTCCTTTCGACTCATCGTGCCGTTATTGACTGCGCTCGAGCTGAAATCGCCTTTTCTCCGCTGTGTGACGCTCCCTATTGCGACGTACCTACGCAGTCTGCCAAACTTGTGGTCGCGACTGATACCGACATTCCTCCGTTTTCTGCTGCCCTCGTGCCGCTCTCCTGTGTCGGCGTCCCTCATTCAACTGTTTTCTTCACGCCTTCGGAAACCGCTTCCCGCCATCCCTGCCTCCTGCTTCCCTTTGCTGTTCTGACGATGGACCATGGACAAAGTGCAATATACGTCTCGAACCCATCTTCGTGCCCGTCAGCAGTGCTCCGAGGTGAATGCCTCGGGCGTGTTGAAGAACTTGATTCCTGCCTTCCCTACCCTATTCTTGATACCACCGCTTCCTTCGATGTCGATGTGCTCAGCTCTTGTGATGTTAAGAATGATGCACCGCCCTCCGACGTCTTCCACCGTGCCATTGACGCCGACCTTCCACCCGCGCTACGTGATCAACTCGTCGTCCTCCTCCAGCGCTTCAGTTCTTCTTTCGATCTTCCTCAGACTGCCTTGGGCCGTACGTCTTTCGTTGCGAACACCATCGACACCGGTACACACCCCCTCTTCGCCAGCGCCCCTATCGCATCTCGGCTTCTGAGCGCCGCGTCATTTCTGATCACGTGGACGACATGCTCCGTCGGGGTGTCATACAGCCCTCCCACAGTCCCTGGGCGTCTCCTGTTGTGTTGGTAAAAAAGAAAGATGGTTCCATCAGGTTCTGTGTTGATTACCGCCGTCTCAACAACATCACACGCAAGGACGTCTATCCCCTGCCACGAATCGATGACGCCCTGGACTGCTTGCAGGGAGCTGAGTATTTCTCCTCGCTGGATTTCAGGTCAGGCTACTGGCAGGTGCCCATGGCTGACGCTGATCGCTCAAAAACTGCCTTCATAACACCTGACCGCTTATATGAGTTCAACGTCATGCCGTTTGGCCTTTGCAACGCCCCGGCAACTTTCGAACGCCTCATGGGCACTATCCTTAGTGGACTAAAGTGGGAGAGTTGTCTTTGCTATCTCGATGACATCGTCGTCTTTTCTGCGGACTTTTCTTCTCTTCTCATCCGCCTCGAGCGCGTTCTGACTTGTCTTACTGACGCTAGGCTCCAGATGAATTTGAAAAAGTGCCGCTTTGCTGCCCGACAACTCACCATTTTAGGACATGTAGTCTCTAAAGACGGCATTCTTCCGGACCCCGCCAAACTTCGTGCAGTTGCCGAATTTCCGAAGCCCACCTCACTGAAGCAGCTCCGTAGCTTCGTTGGCCTTTGCTCTTACTTCCATCGCTTCATCTTGAATTTCGCCACGATCATCGCTCCTCTGACCCAGATACTCGCAGGCAGCTCCAAGCTCTCCGCTTGGACGCCTGCTTGCGATGACGCCTTCGACACCTTGCGCCGCCTTTTGGTTTCGCCTCCCATCCTGCGCCACTTTGACCCGACTGCGCCTACTGCGATCCACACTGACGCCAGCGGTATTGGACTGGGTGCCGTTCTCACTCAACGCAAACCTGGCTTCCGTGAATATGTGGTCGCGTACGCCAGTCGGACCTTGAGCAAAGCGGAGGCCAACTATTCTGTTACCGAACGAGAATGCTTGGCCATCATTTGGGCCATTGGAAAATTTCGTCCCTATGTCTACGGTCGCCCGTTCTGTATAGTAACCGACCATCATGCCCTGTGCTGGCTGGCCTCTCTCAAAGACCCGTGAGGCCGCCTAGCTCGCTGGGCTCTGCGATTGCAGGAGTATGACATTCATGTCATTTACCGCTCTGGCCTCAAGCATAACGACGCGGACGCTCTTTCCCGCTCGCCGCTACCTAGTGCTTCATCGCCTGCTCCTGTGTCTGCTTACGACTTGTCCTCGCTTGCCACTGCCGACATCTCCACCGAGCAGCGGAAAGACCCTTGGATCGACACTCTTATTAACTTCCTTTCGAGTCCTACAACTGATAATTCGTCCCGTTCCCTCTTACGTCAAGCCCGTCACTTTTCTATTCGGGACGGTCTCCTCTATCGTCGCAATTACCTGTTCGACGGACGCAAATGGCTCCTACTGATCCCCCGCCATCTACGCACCGACATTTGCGCCGCTTTCCATGCGGACCCCCAGTGTGCCCACGGCGGCGTGTTGAAAACCTATACGCGTCTGCGTCCCCGATTCTACTAGCGTGGCATGTACCGCTTTGTTCGCCACTTTGTGCGATCTTGCCCATCCTGTCAACGGCGTAAATGTCCGCCTCACACCTCGCCTGCTCCACTGCAGTCGTTACCCTGCCCTGCCCGCCCGTTTGACCGCGTCGGCATAGACCTCTACGGCCCCCTCCCTACCACTCCCGCTGGTCACCGCTGGATTATCGTGGCCGTGAATCATCTCACACGTTATGCTGAAACATCTCCATTACCATCTGCCTCCGCCCGCGACGTGGCTTCCTTTCTTCTAAAGAACCTGATTCTTCGCCATGGTGCTCCTCAAGAACTGCTCAGCGACCGTGGACGCGTATTCCTGTCTGACGCTCTTGAGGCCCTCCTCAAGGAATGCCGCATTATCCATCGAACCGCTTCGTCTTACCACCCTCAGACCAACGGCCTGACCGAGCGTTTCAACCGAACCCTCAGTGACATGCTGTCCATGTACGTCGACGGCAACCACTCCAACTGGGACCAAGTTCTTCCCTTCGTCACCTACGCATATAACACTGCGACACAAACCACCACTGGATTCTCTCCCTTCTTTCTTCTGTACGGCCGCGAGCCCCCCTGCACGATGGATACTCTTCTTCGCTACCGACCCGACATTTCCGAGTCCACGCCACTGTCCGACGCTGCCAGGTACGCCGAAGAATGCCGCCAGCTTGCTCGCTCGTTTACCACGCAGACCCTGTGGCAGCAAAAACATGACCGCGACACTTCCGCGGCCTCTACCTCCTACCCTGCCGACTCCTTTGTGTGGCTCTGGGTGCCTCCCACAACTCCCGCCCTTTCGCGGAAACTGCTGCATCGGTATCATGGTCCCTAGCGGGTTCTCAAGCAAACATCTCCGGTCAATTATATTGTTGAGCCTGTTGCACCCGCTGCGGACTTGCGTCGTCGTGGCCGCGAAACCGTCCACGTGGACCGACTGAAGCCGTACTACGACGCCTCTGTTCTTCCTTCCCCTTAAGACGCCAGGATGGCTCCTTTTCACCCGGGGGAAACTGTAGTGTGCCAACTGTGACAGGTTCCGCTACCGCCATGCGCCGACACTGCGCTGCGCCTGACGACGACGAAGTTATGCGCCGACACTACGCTGCGCCTGACGACGACGAAATTGCCCCGCTCTCTTGGTGCTGGCTACGCCCGTCTACGCTGCCAGATCCTGCACGGCGGTTCGGTCTCTTGAGGACGCCTAATAAACGCACCCCTACACATGTAATGTTGTGACCTGAAATGCTAGAACTATAGCTTAAAGCTCTGAAACGCACCAGGACACCTGAGGAACTCACGTGCGAATTATGCGAAAGCATATGAAATCTAATCCAGTTCTATACCAAATCTATTTTTCCTATAATACAAATATATTACAATATTATTCAAACTTTACAATATTACATCGTAAATTGCAACAGGTGGAATTGTAATGGGTGGTAATAAATGCCACTGGCTGAATTTCGTATATTCCCGCTCTTCGAAGACGTCATCATTTCGATTAGTCACGAGTTCTGTAAAAACAATTCTTGGGCGATGCCGGGTTTTCCTGTTGGGAAGCCAAACGTTTTCTGATCAGTAAACATAATTTGTTTTTGTTTTTTATTTTTTACAGAAGTACGGCCTTTCTTTATGCGTGCGTAAGGCTGTTGCATTTCGCAACGTGTGCAAGGCAGCCTAATAATAAGCACAGCTCTGTTTTAAAAGCAAGTCCAATAGATTGAAATACAAGAAAACTGCGATAAGCTGCGAACCGTCGTCTTACAAACACGCGAAGAAAGTTCAATTTTACTTTCTCTTTTTGCTGTGGTGCTGGAGCGCTTCTAGCGCGAGAGAAAAGTCGGGGAACAGCAGATCAATAAGAAGAAAACTTGAAAAAACGCCATTCATAACGTCAAAACGTCAGTGGTATTTCCGGCGCAGGTCGTGCACTCTGGTTTCAGATTGGCGCTGTTTTAACGGAAAGCAGGACCACGCTTATCCCGTAGTACGAGCCCATTGCAGGCCTATAACAATATAGAAAGAAGCTGGAAAACTACATGCTCAATCTTTCCCACATAGAAACATAGCTACACAACTTCAGTATAGTAATTAGAAAGTTAACCAGTTAATGGTAGCAATTACCTAGAGAGTATAAAAAACTTCTCTTGCAAAGAAGTTCTCGACTTCGCATATAACCCGCAAAAGAGTAGTCTGTAACTAATAAACTCTTCTTAAAAACATTCGAAACAGTGTTTTGCGTGTAGCGCAAGGAAAAAAAATTAAATGGTAAAGGCACTCACCACGGCAGAATGATATGAACGGCAAGCACAAACAGAAAAAATCTCCGCTTATGAGCCAGCATATTGAACCTCGAGGAGCTTCTGTTATCGTTTTCGCTATCACTGTAACAAAGCGTGAAGTAAAGCTGATATAGCATAAAATGTGTTAATCCGAAAGCAATACATACATCGCAACAGCCTTTATTGCGCTGCCTTAGCACAGTGGTGAAACTTACCTTTAGCGAAAAAGAGGATGTGCTTAAAATGCATTTCAAACATATTCTATTAATTTCATATTGAGTTCGCAATTTTTGTCCCTATGCTTAAACTGCAATACGAATGCTTTCAAAGTATAGTAGCAATAATATATTGAACGTTCTTTAAAATACGTGAAAAGTACATTTTTCCCGATTAGCATATTTAAAATGCATTAAAAGTATAGTAAAAATACCCATTAAATACATTAGGTTACAATAGAAATACACAAAAAATATACATTTAATGCAGTAAAGAGATATTCACTTTGGCTTAATAAAAGGCGGATTTCACAGAATACGGGTTAAAGCTTCAGTTTCAGAACAAACTGTATAAGCGTAATTATTATCAGTCACATTGTACACGAGATTATAAGGTCAAGTGACGGCATGGGAACGGCGAAGATACCTACACAGGAAACCATTGCGGAATGGACGCAGCGAACAGCAAATGCTCCGACAAGCACCATGCTTGGCTTGGCTTTATATACCCACCGAGAGCGACGCACTATCTTGCCCTGTGAGGCATTTATTTGCGCAAAGACTGTGGGCCCAAAAATTATACGAGAAGTGCCCTACTGGTCGCGTTCGAATCGTAAGGCGATCTAGAACAGAATTGTTCGTCGAAACTTGCTTTAGAAGTAGGTCAAAAGTCTGTCAACCAACAGATACACGGGCGTCAATGGGAGCCGGTCGGCCTTGCCGGCCGTGGTCCTTTTCGCTGGCATATTCGGGCCCGGAAATACCCAAGGCGCCTTTACCGGTATCATGCTATCACGTTCTCCGCACGTAGTGTAAATAATTGGTGATTACCTTCCAGCTAGAAGTTACCATAAACGAAAGGACTTCAGAACAGAAAAGGCTTGGACAGGTTGGTAATTCACTGCAACATAGTAATCATAGCGCGGGAACAACACAGGCGTTCTCGTCCGGGCTCGTCCTTGTCCTGCGTTGTTCCCGCGCTATGATTACTGTGTTGCAACGAAAGAAGGACAGGAAAGGGAGAGTTTTCACTGTTCCCTGGAACGTCATTTCGAACTCTACATTGTTCCACGGTAGCTTGAAGTGTGATGCAAATATGTTGACGCGGACTTCCTATTTGTTCGATTCGAAGTATACTTGGACAGATTAATTGCGTACTTACGAAAGTAGACTGAAAACATTGCCAACACCGAAATGCGATTTCCGTAAACTCGATTTAGAGCATTAGGTTGTTCAAAGGCAGCTCGAAGTGTGCTGCAAATATGCTACGGCGGACTGCCAATTAGCTTCGAATTTAAGTATTCTTTGCACGAATTAATTGCGTATTTACGGAAGTACACTTCAAATACGTTGACAACAAGCAAATGCCTTTTCCCGAAACACGATTTCGAGCACTCGACTGTTCAACAGCAGCTAGAAGTATGCTGCAAATACGTTTAGAAAGACTGCCCATTGGTTAGAATTGAAGTATACTTGGGATGAATTAATTCCATATTTACGAAAGTACACTCTTAATACATTGGTAAGATACTAAAACTGCATATATATACGTTTACAAGGACTGCTCGTTTTTGAGAATTGAAGTACACTTCGGATGAATTAATTTCATATTTCCTAAAATACACTTTTAAACATTGACAAGATTCGAAAACTGCATACGTATACATTTACAAGGACAGCCCCTTTTTTAGAATTGAAGTATACTTTGGATGAATTAATTTAGTATTTCCGAAAATACACTTTTAATACACTGACAAGATGCTAAAACTGCATACATGTTTTTTGACGTATTTGAAAAGTGCTCGAAGTATACTTTAAGTGAGGTATTTTTGATATATTTTAAGAATATATTTCGAATACCAAGCATGAAATTTCGGGAATGTATTTTCTACATATTTGTAGTGCATTCCTGAATACAAGATATATTTAAAATACAATTTAAATTGCCGTATATTCCAAACGTATTAGTTTTTGCTAAGGGTACCATTGTGCACGTAGCCGGTCAATCGTATTAGTCCGGTGCTAATAAATAACATTTCAACTGCGATATGTGTAATATGACATCGTGTGTTGATGCAAGGTCTAAGAATATTTTGGACAGGTACTGATGATCTGGTATGTTCTTCTGAACTGGATGAGCGTGCATGGACGCTTCTGGACTTCTGACGTTAGCGCTGGAATATGCAACGGCACAGAAATAAGGCGAGGCCACAAAAAGATGCTGGCCGTGAAGTGAAGCTGTTGAGTCACGTTCAAATATCCCCCAAATTCTATACCTTCAAGCGTAGGTAACAAGTCAAAACCAATGACATTAGCTATAATGCATAATACGACTATAATGCTGGAAACAGAAGATGTCCAGGGATTCAAGAATACATTTCTATTGCGCCTGCCGACTAGAAAAAAATCCTCAACTACGTTGAAAATAACATTCAATACGTTACCCCTCTCGACGTTCTCAGTCCCACCATGCTAGCACCGAGGAGAGGTCTACGCAGTATTTATATACGGCGAAGTGGGCCTGAGAAACCAATAACAGCACAGGCCACAGCCCACAGAATGCTAGCATAAACGCTGAAATGCCATTAGCTATATGATTTATTGAGCTCTTTAAGCTTTTTTTCTGCTTATCGACTTTACTGAACTGAACAATCTTCAAAAACAACCTCACGCATGAATATGGCCAACAATTTCATTTTTCACGGTACGTGGGCACGGATGCATTGAGATGAGTGGTTACAAAAACAGGAGAAGTAAAAATTAACTGCAGCTTGTAACGCTGGCTTTGCTACGTATTCCCCGACAGATATTAGGCGCGGATAACTAACCAGACAATTGCTACGAACATGCGATTTTTTGACACATCTGAACTGCGCAGAACCGCAGACAATTGGTACGAACATTCGGCTTTTTGACACATCTCATCTGCGCAGAACCGCTGTGCGAGCGGCAAAAGCCCTGCTGCCATTTGCGTGCAGGAGAGCGCGTGACAGCCACCGCGTTGGCTCTGCGGTTATGGCGCTCGGGTACTGACCCGAAAAAGGCGGGTTTAAACCCGGCCGTGGTGGTTGACTTTTGATGGAGGCCAAATTCTAGAGGACCGATTAATGCGCGATGTCATTACACATTAAAGAACCTCAGGTGGTCGACATTTCCGGAGCCGTTTACTACGGCGTCCCTCATAGCCTGAGGCTGTTTGGGATGTTGATCCCGTTAAACCAGAACACGTGCAGACAACGTCAGATTCCGCCAGCAGGATGTCGCCTTCACGACCAAGGGCAAGCTAAAAGTTTGAAGCGAAGATATTTCTTTCCCATAGACTTTTCATACTGCCGCCAATCTTCGCAGTGTTTATTTCATTCTTCAAAGCTTCCAGCACGCTTCTTTACCACTTTCATTGTGTTGCAAGATGCGAGCAGGTTTACCTCGATTGATCGCGTCCAGGCGGAGCCGAGTCGAGGTTTTTCCAAAAGGTTCTAATAACGTTGCATGATTTGTCTAGAAAGTTCGCTATTAGCTTAAAAATTGAGCACGGCCGAGAGCGGCGGGCATTCGGTTCGACGGCCGCCAAGCCCGCTTGTTGCTACGCCGCCGCCGACTCATTCAGCTCGTTGCGGGCGCAAATGATCCCAAATAAACAGTTTTGTTCAGAAGCTATTTTCGCTGCCTTCCTCGTCTGCTGAATGCCGTCACCACTACGTGGCATCTGGTGGAAGTGCTAGCAGATGCCCCTGTGACCAGCACGCCCTGGGAGCCGCCAAAGCAGCCCGAGCCCTATCGAAGAAGTATATCATGAGAAAGCCGCAGAAGCCATTCAAGACGAAGATTATGGGCGAAGTAGCCGTCTTCTCCAGAGGCGTTCACCTGAATACGGACTACTACCGGACCGAACGCGACCAAAGAGCTCTACAATTCCGACGTCAACCATGGCCGCGACACAAGCCTCCATTTTTTTCAAAAACCCCGACTGCCGCCTACGTGCGACGGTTCACCCAGGTGAGGATCCTGAAGAATGGCTGGAACAGCTTGAGCGTGTGGCCGTATTCAACAGTTGGGATTACCATAGCAAAGTAAGCCACATTTTCATTGCCTTGCACGGACCATCGGGAATTACTTCGACAACCACGAATCTTTTCTGGCGATGTGAGAATCATTCAAGCGAAAGGTCCTAAAGGCATTCACAAGCATCATGGGGAAAGAAATAGTTCAGCTGCTTCTACAGTCACGCACCCAGCACCCGAATGAGATAGTGACCAAGTGCGTAGAAGACATGAAGTTCAATTTCGACGTGTTGCCCCTGACATCAGGGAGGAGAAAATATAGAGCTTCTGATCGGTGATGCTAAAGAAGCACTTTTTGGTGGTGTGAACCGCAATCTACCGAAGGCAGTCATTGAACTCAGCAGCGAAGCATCCGCTATTTTCGAAACCTTTGAAGCACCAAACCGCTATTTCCCTCGACAGTTCCAAGTGACTACCCTCGTGGATGGCACAGCATTCGGAGGCAATCTGCGGGATGTCATCCACGAAAGTGTACAGGAAGAGCTGCATCGCCTGTTACCCTCTTCCAATCAGCCTCATGTAGCGACCCTTGAGTAAATCGTCCGCGAAGAAGTGCAGCATCGGTCTTGCAAATTGGACCACTCGTTCATCTTGGCGGAGGAGAAGGTGAAAAACGACAGCAAAGCAAACCTAGTTCTTACCCACTCCGAAATGGCTCTTAGGGTAAACAAAATACTAATCCTTTATTTTAATTTAATGAGACAGAATAATAGGTTGTCACGAATATTCAAGGAACCACCTCGAGTGGTGTACCACAGAGACAGGAACTTGAGAGACTTGCTCGTCAGTGCGAAAAAAAGAACTCTACCCGGGTTGGGTGCCACCCATGCGGAAAGCCTCTTCGCAAAGTATGTCCACACATTTCAGATATCAAACTGGCAAAATTCAAGTTCGATAGTTTTGTATTTCACATAAGTGAAGACCTGGACTGCGCCTCAAGCAATGTGATTTACAAACTTCAGTGCGAGATTTTTGGCAAGAGTAGATTGGTCAGACCAAGACCTGATTTCGTTTCCGCTTTAACAACCACAAAGCCCATGAGTCATCCTTACCCAACTTATCCCTTTCCAGACACGTGCGTCTGCCACTCCACAGCTTTCCTGGTTAAAGGAGCCAACGTAGGAAATTTCACCCGTCATAGGCATTGAACAGCGTTATTCATCAGAATACGCCGGAACTTGACGACTTCAGCCGCACTCTGGAATGCCTGGGAATATAGCACTTTATTTTATGAGTACTTCTTTTGCCCAACCTCTTGCCAGCATGCGTGTTTAATCCCAAATAGACACCTGTAATCTGTCTATCATCTAGTTCATCGGGACCACGCTGCAGCTCGGCGGGCCGCAGGCTTTTCGCGTTTTTCGCACAGATATATTATTATTTTTATATATTAAAAATGTTTTTATTATTTCTTGTATTATACTTTACCTCTTCCGTGCCTTTTTCGCTTTAATTTTTTTCTACATATTCCTAGTCATTTGTTATTTACTTACACCAACATGGACTTGACTCGATAATCTCAGAATGATTTAAACTGCGCGTGCACGCAGCTCTCGAAACAACGTGCACTGGGCCAAGTTTTATAAGATTTCTATGACCATGTCTTACTTGTTTGGCGCCACCTTTCACCAATAGTTGTTGTTTTTCTATTTGTGTGTGTGTAAATATTTTTTTGTGTTATATATTTTGTATAAATATTTTTGGTGTTAACTTCTCATGCTCTTTCTCTGTTTTGTTTTGTACTTCAAAACTCATCTCTGCATTCTCATTACGTACTTGGGCTTAGCTCAGTATTTTCCTCGACGGATGCCGCTTTTTCACGGGAAGCGTACTGCCGGGCATGGGTTGAAACAGCCTAGTATAATTATGGGAAGAAGGGCGTCAGTACGTCTGTTAGAAATGCCCTACAAGAGAGCAAAACGAAGAAATAAAGCAAAACTACGCAGATGGCACGGTCGCAAGTTGCTGTTGTGGTGGTTAAAAAGTGAGTGTTGGTCGTCTCTCGAAAAATTACCGCCCCCCGCGCTTGTTAGAGACCCAGGGACCAAGCAGCCCACCTGGCCTTCCACTTGAGGGAGTTTGGCCAATGTTGTTTCTGACCGTCTGTCTTGATGTATAAAGAGCCCCAGTACCCGGACATCGATATTTTCAGGGATGGGACCTGTCTCAAGAGACATTGAAATTTTCTCCGTGCACTTTGGTGAGGGGAGTGTGTGTGTGCAGGAATTCAGACTCTACCCAAAAGTCTGAATTTGCGGACCGTGATTGGAAAATTGGCTGTTCTTTAGCTCTGGTTAAACCTGGTTAGAAGCGGTAACTACGTACCACTGGTTACGCGTAGTTTCGCTATGGCCATGCTTTTAGTGGCTGGATTTGTTTATCTTGGCTGACCACGGCCTTTCATAATTTATATATGAAGCGAAAACGCATTGTTAGGCACCGACATGAGCTTTATTTATCCCAATCAACACGCTCCAATTATCACTAAAGCAGTGAGACTGTTTCTACACTGTTGATTGCATGGTTTGACTCTGCGAAGGAGTGCTGCAGATCGAAATGAAAGCTTGAGCCCCATAGTGTATTCGTACTCGGTTGAGCCTTGTTCACCTACATTTGGAACCTTTCTTCAGCGTCCTGTAGAAAAGTAGGGTCTTTTTGAGGTCCTTATTTAATTCGCCAGTCACAATCACTAACTCCCATTCAGTACGGGTAGGCATCCCGGTAGTCATGACGCCCAGAGCGGTCTCGGTAGTGGCTCGCGGAGATATGTATACACCCGTTAGCTTAACACACACGGTTAACACACACGGTTTCGCCATGTTCTCCGAGCACAGAGTTTAGGAGTCGTGCGGCGTTAACACTGTCCTTCACGTAAACGCGAACTTCGGCGTTTCGCTCCTGTCCAACTCTCCGAGCTGCACCGACAAGTTTAAAACAGGCAACCAACTGTGAGGTGTCTCCGGCGACTCCCGTCTCTGTTAGTACTAGCACGTGGGAAGACATCAATAAAGAGTCTCTGCATATATAATTCATGCGACTCATGAATGACCGAACGTTGAGTGTCGCCACTGCGATTTCTTGAGTCTCGACGAGGTTCTTGCACCAGTCGTGCGCAGTAGCCAGTGCATGCCGGTCCAGGCGCTCAAACTCTGCTCGCAGCGCCCGGTCTGGGTTAGGCATAGTGCGTACGAATTCATGACGACTCTCCTTGTTAGTCAGGTATACTACTTGCAAGCTGGCCACCCTGCTAAGAGCAACGTACACCAAATTCTGAGGATGGTTACCATCGTAGTCGTCGATAATTGCGTGAAAGGTTCCGCCCTGTGACTTGTGAATTGTCATTGCACTTGCCGGAACCACTGCGAATAGGGCGCGCTTTAACGACTTGTGTTTCACGTTCTTCACCTTCAACTGAAATTGCATCGACACGGGGTCAATGGGAATACACGACGTATGGCGGCGCTTACCTGCCTGTCGAACCAATGTAGATTTCGCCATAAGTCCGACGTTATGCGGACGACTCAGCAGAGCCTGCAGAAGTCTTCTCCTACGTTAAACTATTTCTTGCAATCTGCCAATCATAACGTTGACCAATCCATCCGTCACATCGAGCATGTACGGTTAAGGAGCATGTACGGTTTGTCGAGGGACAAAGTTACCGAAGCCGGCAGGTTCTCACCCTCGACTCTACCGACTTCACTCATGCGTTCTTGGTCAAGACTCCTCTCCTCGCAAGACCCATGGCCATAAGCCATATCCAGAGCTGTGTGTATCATTTTCTTGCTACTCCTTTCGTTGACAGTTTGATTGTATGCGTCATTGTTCTTACTGCTACAGTACAGTCTCACTGCCTCGTTGTATTTGGCACTTGCTTCTTCGTGGGTGACGAAACGGGAGCTGAGCAGTTTTATCTCCTTATCGTTCATCTCTTTTGCGTCGCCAAACTTGGTTAGCAAAGACGAAAACGTGACGTCACTTTGGCGGAAAATTTCTTTGAGGGGGAAGTATTGCGAGTGGTGCCAGGTTAATATATCGGTGTTGCACACGGCCTCGGCAGATTAGGGCCTCTTGCACACTTCATTAGCTCTTACAGGTGGTAATTGTCTCATATCCCCACACATAATCAGATCGAAACTGCCAAACGGTTCTCGCATTCGGTCGGGCCGAATTTTGCCCAGACGTCTGTCCATTTGCCTTAGCAGATCGGCCGACGACATACTGACCTCGTCTATAATAACACATCGTACACCTCTAAAGAAGATACGAAACGTGTTCAAGTCGGCAGCCGAGAGACCGTTTTCGTCCCGAGACGTGGTCATGGGTATCTTGAAGGCTGAGTGTAATGTTATTCCGTTAAGGGCAACTGCCGCTTTTCCCGTAGTGGCGCACGCTATATGAGCGTTCACACCGGAAATTTCAGCCTCGCCATAGCTGATTCTCCTACTCTTACAGAACCTGTTGTACACGGCCATGACGAGCCATAGTCTGAACGGCTTACTACATCATGCCGGACCAGTAAAGAAGATTTGAAGTGGCTTGTAGTCTGCGTCGGTGACGCGGTGAATCACCTCTTCGGTCAGCATGGCCTGGCGGCGATTGACTAGTGTCATTCGTTGGTAGTAGTCGTCCAGTCTCATGCAATATTCCCTACGCCTAACGGCAGGGCGTGACTTCCTGGACCGAGTCACTGTTTTCGTTAATGTCAACCAGTGTAGTGGTTGGGAGCCACAGACCCCATGTTTGGCTATCGCTGATCCACAACGCTGTTGTTGGTGTTATCAGCGGTCAAGTCTTGACATAAAGCAAGCAACTCGGATGTGGTCACCAAACTAGCACACGTGCTGTGAACTTCCATGATGCGCTACAGGTCCTCATCAAAGAACCTTTAGAAAGCGTTCCCACCGAGGATGTCAATCTTCTTTCTAAACGGATGGTATAGCATAACGTGTTCCACCTGTAATTAACCGGGTCATCCAAGCAGTAATCCTACATCTCAAGATGGCCGTCTTTTGTCGCTTGGCAGTCTTTACACGATTGTAGTGAGTGATAACTTCAGGAAATGTCACTTCGTTCATTTGCACCGAACGTTTCCCGTACTTTTCAACGGCACTCTTATGCCAATGTCAAACTATTGGCAGCGAGCCGTTCTTCTTCCATTTGCTCTTTGCTCTTTCGAGACTTTGTCATCTCCTCGGGCCAAAGATGGTGACATACACCCCTTCTAGATTAGTGCTACTCGTACTGAATTTCAGTAGCATCCAAGCAGCCTCCCGGGCTGACATTTAAATGGCGTTAATCATCTGCACCCCCAGCTTTCAGAGAGCGTTTTCGTAGGAAAGTTCTGCCTCTAGGTTTTCTTCAATCATCTTCTTCATTGCTCTGCTGAGAGGCGAAACAGCCCGGTTAGCCTTGTTCACATATTCCACAACGTACGTAGCACGGGCATAAACGTCGAGTATCATCTACCGAGCCGTACTGGTCAAGCGCCAAATCCATCCAGGGATTAAAGGGGTTCACCTTGCATTGGTGTACGCCTCGCCTAACTATAACTGTAACACAAACGAGCCCTGTACGGACAACCTTCGTGTACTCAGCACAGTCGATGATGTCGTGGTGTTTACACATAGACTCCTCATCGTTGTAGACCGTAGAGCCAAGAGCGTCGAGCAAGGTTTTACGTTTAGCCTTGAAATGCTTGTAACGTTCCAGTTCTTAGTCACCCCCTGCGGGGAGTCAGCGGCGCGAGCCCCTTGGTCACGGGAATAGGCCAAAACTGGACGTGAAATCGACAGGTTTGACGGCTCCCTTTGCAGCAAGTATGTGTGTGTTGGTGTCCCTGACACCTCGGTCTATCAGAGCCAAGTGGTCGACGCCCAGAAGTCTTTCGGCCAGAGCTACAGTCTCCGGCATGTTGTAGTTATCAACCTCTTCGTCGGGCGCCTCGTTTAGCCAAAGAAGTAAGTGCGCGTGCGCACTATTCCTATGTTGTAACTCTATGCGCTTAAAGTGTTCCACCACGTAGTTGGGCTTGAAGGGACTTATCCGTCTTTTAAACAGAATGGATGTTAATTTATTATCTTCACCATGCGCTCGAAGTAAATCACACACGTGGCCGGATCATCAATCACGAGTGCCGCAGCCTACTGGCGCTCCATCTCATGGACGGCAATATTTACTCAGTGGGGTTGACCTTTAAATGCTGAAGCAGATCGAAAAGGTTAGGCCAGTGAACTTCAGATGCCGACAGAGTCAGAAAGAATGTAGGTTTGCTGAGTTGACGGATCGTGGTAAAAAGCTCGGATTTATGCGTATGCCAGTACTGCCTAGTGTTAGGCACACCGTCCATAACCCCATATCTTGTTCAATCATCTGCTTAACCTTCTCGGGGTTTTTAATGTCGGCCCATCTCATCTTGTTTGCCGCGCACTTATTTCGGAACATTACATTCGTGTGTCCACATACCCGATGACGAATAATCTTCATCGCCATTTACAGTGCGTGCATCGGTAATGCACCTCTTCTGTCGGTGCGTCGCATTTCGGACAAAGTTATCTTGAACGGCTTCGGTTTGGCCTCTGGGCCAATGTTACTGGCATGGCCGAGGTAAATCTGCGGGAACGACAACTCTTCCGCGTGTTTATGGTACACAAGCGGAGGTGTAACTGGTGATAACCAGGCAAGAACCTGGGGTGCTAATTTTTCTGCACCAAACATAGGTGCGTGAAATAAGCGTAATGGCCTGCAGCGGTTAGGAGGAAAACGTGATTGAATGATAGTGCACAGTAGCCAAACAGAAAAAATGGGGTGGTAATTAATTGGCTGGTAGCCTGCTATCATCTAGTAGGCCACAGCTCTAACCGACAACTTACGTCATGCTAGCGCACACATCCGCATTTGGCCTTTTTACCCAAATGCCTGACATTTTTTTAAACTTAATGATTGTTTCAGCGCAGCCCGCCAATGACTAATCAACCGCACGAGCTAGGCGAGTGTCATAGTACATCTGGTAAGTTGTCAGAGCTGAAGGGAAGAAAAGGCATCCATTGCCTGTCCAGACAATTACTGATGGTGTGGTCTGCGGTCTTCGTAATGCATCCTGCTGAGCCATATATGAGGGCTGCTCTCTGTTAACTGCATTGGAGCAGTCATTTTAGCCTGCGTGAGCGTATGCTAAAGAGGGGGCGAGATTTGTAATGGCATAATAACCTGATGTTCACTCAGTTTTCGAAAGTTACTAATTCCTTGAAGGCAAAATTTGTGTGCGCGTCCTCGAAAAATTTTGTCCTTTCCTCTCTTCAGAAGCAAAAGGTGGCCGACCCATGCGGTTTCGACAAGGGGAGTGAGGGCTGGTTGTTGCCTGCAGCGAAAAAAAGATGGGTCCACCTTGTTTGCACAGCTGGCACAAAACGCTTGGACTATCCATTTCATTCTTTAGTGGGAACCTAAACTGAAACTATGCATTACCTCCACAAACTGGAAAGCGCACCTATGTACAACCGCGAATACATGCGGGCAAAAATACGGGCTATATTATGTTGATAGTGCGAGTAACCCCAAAAGTGGCTGCCCATTAGTGATGCAAAACTATCGAAAAATTGACTATCGATAGTATCGATAGTTTTTTTGAAACTATCGATAGTGTAAAAAAACTATCGATAGTGCTACTATCGATAGTAGAATCGATAGTAATACTATCGATAGTCTGCTATCAATAGTAATACTACTGATAGCAACACTATCGATAGTGTTGCTATCGATAGTACTACTAGCGATAGTGCCGCTATCGCGAGCAAGACTATCGCTAGTGAAAATGTCCATGGTAAGACTATTGATAGTAACAATATTAATGTTATGCATTTGTTGGCCAGCGATATAACCAAAACATTTGCGATACCTGATTGGTTTGATGGTCTTACGAGGCTTAATGTCCCAAAGAGACTAAAGCTATGAGGGATGCCATGGTAGAGGTCTCCGGGTAAATTTCGACCAGCTGTGGTTCTTTAAAGCGCACTGGGACAGTTAGGAAAAATACCTGGAACTGCATCCGATGAAAGTACAAACAGCACAGGTTGTGCTGGCTTACACGACACTATCGTGCCCTGCAGAAGTCGTCTTGCCGACGTAACCGCTGCAGAAATGGTTTTCGCAACCATGCTTCGCAACTAGGACATTCGCACGCTGACATTTTATCCAGAAACTTTACGTAGGGAACATCTGCAGAGCTGGGTGACTCGTAGGGTGCGAAAACGGGCGAGTCCTGTCAGTTACTCATACCACACACTCTAACCAAGTTCAGGACGCGTGGTTGCCGCCGCGGTGGCTCAGCGGTTATGGTGCTCGGCTGCTGACCCGAAAGACGCGGGTTCGATCCCGGCCGCGGCGGCAGAATTTCTTTGGAGGAGAAATTCTAGACGCCCGTGTACTGTGCGATGTCAGTACACGTTAAAGAACCCCAGGTGGTCGAAATTTCCGGGGCCCTCCACTACGGCGTCTCTCATAGCCTTAGTCGCTATGGGACGTTAAACCCCATAAACCAACAAACCAATCAGGACGCGTGGTTGATTTTATACTATCGATAGTACTATATATAAAAAGTAGCATCAATACGCCTATCGATTGTACAATCAATAGAACTATCAATAGTACTATCTATTTTATTTATTTATTTATTCAATAAACCCCTAAAGGCCCTCAATCGGGGTATTACATAGGGGGGAGCAATGACACACAACACAAAATAATATTGAGCAAGCGCCAATGTGCTATACATAAGAACAGAAAGCACATGTAGAAAACAAAAGAAATAAACAAAAACCTGTAGTATACATTGTAATTTACACAAAAAAAAGAACAGATAGTGTTTTAGAGGCATAACAACCGCAAGAACAAAACAAAATAACAAAAAAGCTGAATGCAGCATGTGGTACAATCAATTAGTGAAGCTAAACAGACATTTGGGTAAGGAGGTCCTGAAACTTATTAAGAACCCGTTCAGAAGCGATGTGTGATGGAAGATTATTCCAGTCGACTATAGTACGTGGTATGAAAGAGTTAGCAAACGAAGAAGTGTGGCATGATATGCGTTTAACTTTCAGCGGGTGGTCGCGACGTGGAAAAAAAGATTCAGGTGATTGAAAAAAATCGTCATGGAGCAGAACATGATGGTAAAGTTTATGGAAAAGGGTCAAGCGTGATTTTTTACGGCGATGTGATAACGTATCAAGTTCGGCGCGAGCCTTTAGTGCGGTGACGCTAGTATGACGAGAATAATCAGAAAAGATGAATCTAACGGCACGGTTTTGCAAAGATTCGAAGTCATCATAAGGTATGCTTGATCCGGGTCCCAGATGGCCGACGCATATTCGATTTTAGGCCGTATTAAGGTAACATATGCTAGTTTTTTCAGGTGGAAAGGCGCTTGTTTAAGGTTACGTTTTAGAAGACCCAGAGAGCGGTTAGCAGCTGCAAGAATATGGCTAAGATGGTAATTCCATGTTAAATTAGCCTGAAGGTGTGGTCCCAAATACTTGTAGGAAGTAGAAAGTTCAACCGGGTTATTAAGGAGAGTGTAAGATGTTGGGATGCGACAAGACTTGCGAGTGAAAGAGACAAGTTTAGTTTTAGAGGAATTAAGGGTCATTAACCAAGAACACCACTTACTAATGGAATCTAAATCAGTTTGCAAAGATTGGCGGTCAGAGTCGTTAGAAATGCTACGGTATAGCACAATCATCAGAGAATAATCTGATTTTGGATGATACGCAGGCGGGTAAGTCATTTATGAAGATTAGAAAAAGTAAAGAACCCAAAACGCTACCCTGGGGAACACCGGACGAAACGGGTGAGGGGGACGAAAGATGATTATTGACAGAAATGAACTGAGTACTATCGATAGTACTATCGATAGTACTATCGATAGTACTATCAATATAACTATCGATAGTACAATTGATTGTACTATCGATAGTACTATTGATACTACCATTGATAGCGCGCTATCGATAGTACTATTGATAGTTTTTTTACCATCGATAGTTCGATAGTGAGTCAACTATCAATAGTATCGATAGTACTATCGATAGTTTTTCATCACTACTGCCCATACATAACGGTGAGGAAGCCGCAGTGTTTTTTTAAGGGTGAAGCGCCAGTATTCCCGCCTTTAGCCTACAAGGATCCCGCGTGCAAAATACTGGGGCTAAACTTTAGGCTTCAGAGTAATGAAACGTATATGGGCATGCAGTTTCAGCTATCTGAGCCACAACCGTGACGGAACCGCCTGGGCTGGGCATGGGTGCGTTGACGTTCCCATATATTCTCCGCCTGCAACCAAAATAGTTTATAAACGGGCTAAGCATGGGCTGCATGCAGTTCGTGTGCACATAAGATGCGGCTTCATAATGGGGAAGTGTGAGTGCCCCTGATAGAATCCTCCCGTGCACCACCGTGACGGAGCCAATCAGGCTGTGTGTGGCATAACACCAGTATTGCCGCCAGAAGTCTACATGGTCCTACATAGAAAATTGAATGGGCTGGGCATGGGCGCATTTGCCATTTCCACATCTTCCCGGCCTGTAACCTGCATATCTGGTAGAAAAGATCGAAGCGTGGGCTGCGCAGTGGTGTAACATGCAGAGTTTGCATGAAAGACGCAGGCTGCATGAGGACTAATTGCGGACACCCGCAATAAGGGCTTCCCATGCAGCACCCTGACAAATCAAAGGCAGTGGGAAAACAGCTACTATCTATCCGCTAGGAGCCTCCCGAAGCCAAGCGCAGATTACTCTAGGCATCACAGTGCAGCAACGTTGTGATCCATTAGCGAGTTGCAGGCACCTATCGACAGACTCTTGTACATTAACTCTAAGCGGGCAAAGTTGACATTCTAACATTTAGCGTAATTGTATATCCTACAGCTGGTCTAATCGGGCTTAGCATGCCCAAATAGCAAGACCTTATATTTCTCACTGTTGCGAAGACCTGCTGTTTCAGCTTCATAATAGCAATGCTTGCTTCCTTAATTGGGATTTTTGCGTTCTTGTTTTGTGCATACCGCACTGCATTGTTTCTCGAGCACTACGGTCGCCCCGGAGAAAGCTGCCGGCATTAGGTTTCTTGCTTGTTTCAATGCACTTCACTTACGCTGGCACTACAAGTGGTTGTCCATGTCTTCTCGCTCGTGCTGACTTCTTCTGTGAGCGATTAGTTCTTTTTAAGTAATATGACGTTCAAGTTCCACTCCGCGAGATTCGCGGTAGCGCCTTCTCGTTTTCCTCGTTTTTTTTTCCTTCCCATTCTTATTTCGCAGCGATTACCGAACCATAATCAAAATACATATCACATTCGTCGATTACACTCACGATTATCGATTATCAATCTAACTCTGAGCGCTGCGCTCTTAGCACATTTATGCTGGATTCGGGAAAGATTGCTGCTAGCATTTGGGTTGCAGTATTTCGTGCATCTCTTAGCTCTTTCGCACGAAGATGTCAAAAAATCTAGCAGAACTTCTTCACTGTAGACCATAACGGAACATGTTCTCAAGCACACCTGTCAAAGCATATTCACCTTTCGTCTGCACATGAAACGTGCAACACCACACGCCCGTATCTCTCTTCACACGTTGAAGCGTGGGCGCGTATTAATAAAAAAAAACTGAAATTCCAAGCCGTCCTCAACCTGCACAAAAGTCCCTGATTCGACGGCTGAAATGTTATTGTTACCACTTCATCGGCAGCGTACAACCACACTGAACTTGAACACCCTTGAGAGCTTGCGATGAGAGCCTGGTGAGCAAAACGGCTACGCGCTGCATGAGTGCACAGAATTCGAGGTGAAAGGTTCAGTTCTCCTTTCTGCGACTGACTTTTGCTTGTGCGTTCAAGCTCAGGCTGTTTTAATTAAGAGCCGTTTCGCATCGGTGGATATTTTCCATTGAGCTGTGAAACAGCACTCCTCCAGAAATCTCATGAATACGTTTATGGCCTCTCATTGGACGTCGTCACGGACTACCATCCCCTGTGTTGGCTGTCTTCCTTGAAACATCCTTTAAGGCGCCTCGCTCGCTGGGCGATACGCCTGTAAACACACATTATCCGTGTTATCTATCCCTCCGGCCGAAAACACGACGCCGATGCTTTGTCCCGTTCTGCTGCCGCCTGACATTACCTGCCACTCGCATGTCAGTTGCCCTTCGCTGTCGTTTCCAAAAGATGGCATGGACAGCGTCCAAAAAGTAACCCCTGGGTATCGTCTCTAGTAGCGCGGTAGTGGTAGCGCCTTAACTTCTAATGCCAAAGGCCCTGGTTCGATTCCCAGTTTCGACACACTTTTTTTTTAAGTAGTGACGCCGAAACGCGGACAAACTGGCTAACATTCCTTGGTCACGACAGTATGAGGCATTAAAGGCTTTCGCCTTAAAGGCTGAACTCCATGTACGCGAAAACTCACGCGAACGCGAACGCGACAGCGGCAAGCGACGAGCGGCACCGTCGCGCGAAGCGAAATACCCGTGTCGCTTGTCCCGTCGCTCGGATCTGCACTCACAGAAAATTTCGCTCGTCGCCCGGAAGTTGCCAACGCGATTAGCCAATAGCAGCTAACCTGGCAGCGTACGTCACTACCGAGCCTCTTGCCGGCTCTGGCAAAGATGGCGCTGGCTCTGGCCGGGAATCTTGCTTCACCACCGATTCGTCGTTGTCGCTACGCTGTGCCCCACGTTCAGGGCAAACTAAATGCTCACGAAGCTTTCGCTTTCTCTGAACTTGCGTCAACCACAAACTTTTAGCGATAAAACACCCCAGATTTTCAGATTGCTTGTGTTTACTGTGCTGCTAGGCTTAGCGAGTATGCGTCGTTTGAGGTCAGAAAGCGCGCGAGGTTCAAACAGGTGTGCGCCCCACGTTCAGGCAACATGGCGCCGCCCGTGACAATAACATAAAATGACATGCAATGACATACAATGACAAAGCTGTAAACACGTTTTATTTGACATTTTTCTGCCCAAAATTGTAATCCTTGCAAATAATGTGACTCCTGTTATAAACGCAAACAGCTTTGCGGTGTATTATGCCAGCAACACTGATCGTCGTCTCCGTTTCGCGTTCGCGTTGTCGCTATGCATGGAGCTTGGCCGGTGGGCGAAGGAGCGACAGCCAGCCGTCGTCGCCGCGCCGCCTCGTCGCGTCGCTTACTTTTTCGCGTACATGGAGCTCAGTCTTAAAAGGCTCTGCGGCGCGGCAGCAGCAGAAAGAAACTGCATCGGCGCAGCCACCATGCACGCCGCAGCCACAGCTACGTTACACGCTCCAAAACAAGCCAATACAGCGACTTTATTATTAGGGGAAGATAAATGTTGTAAACGCTGTGCCTTCTCACTGTGGCGGACGCCAAGAAATGTTGTAAACGCTCTTCCTTACCACTGTGGCGAACGCCAAGTAGTGTTGTAACGCTCTGTCTTCACTGTGGCGAACGCCAAGTGCATGTTCCTCACGCTTTCCCTCGTTCCTTCCACCCCTCACCTTCGCCCGGTCACGCTATGTAATCTGGCTGATCGGTTCGAATACACGCTCTTTCTATCACGAGCGTCCGTCTGCGTTCCACAGAAGCTCGGCACGTGCAATGCGCGTACCAGCGGTGTAACATGTATACCGAAAGCCACAGTGTTGTCGCGTTGCCTGCACTTGCAACATGAGTGCGTGTAACTGTGCTTAGAGATTCGACGTAATGAAGATTTTTGCAACACAGCCATACACCTAACTGCCGTCTAAGAGGTACAGAAAAGTTATTACACTCTTCGTAGGCATGTGCATAAGTGATATGTTAATAATTAATAACTAATGTTAATAGCCACATATGTTGCGAAAACCAGGGAACGTGGGAGCTTGTGTCGAAGCGGTTGTGTAGCTAGATTATCTAAAAAAACGAGAGAGCGGCTTCGTTTTAGTCGTTATCGCGGTTGTGTACATCTAAAATAGTTCAAAAAGGAAACATTACAGTAACTTTAGGATACCAAGCTTGGGCTATTAAACATCTTCTTGTTCTTGTAGTACTGGCAATTTGGTTGTCTTGTATTTGGTCGTTGTTGCGCAGAATTTGAAATATTGTGTCAGTTGTGGGAGGAACAACGCTTGATATATGAAGACCTTTTTTCGAGTTTTAATGGTGTGCCTAAGTCTGAACAGAATACATATAGCGGGGTTCATTTGTTGATGAACGTGATTCCCTTGCGCGTCCCACGCCATACCATGCAAAAAAATGTCACCCAGGCATTCTATACTTTGCACAATTTCAGTCGTATTGCTCCCTAGTATTTCTTGCCCTTAATAGTACTACATTTGTCTTTGTAGAATTCAGCCTAAAATTTTGGCTACTTGGCCACTGGTCTAGATAATAGAGCAACTGATTGGCTTGCTAAAATGTTTCATTTACTCTGCTACTTGAGAGGAGTTCCTTCAAATCAACAGCAAAATCCGCAAGGTCATAGGAAGGATGGGTCATTGCTATATGAAAGGAATAATAAAGACGCCAGTATCGTGCCTTGGGGCACACTTGACAGGATCGGCTTTACTCTCTACAAGCTGTGATTGTGAGCAAGAATTTTTTTTCGACGCAATTTGCATGCTTCTAGCTGTGGTAAAGTGACTGCTACAATTCCGTAATGTTCCCATTTTTGTAACATGAACTTACGGTTAAGTGGGTAACATGCATTTGAAAAATCAACATTAATTCCACGGACGATCTGGTAATGAAGCTTTGATCCATCGAAAGACGGCCTGCCAAAATCGTATAATGGGGAGGTTTGAGGACGAAAGACCAAACAGTGTGACCGGATAGAAAAAACATTCGCTCAATACAGCACAGAACAATAATTTCAGTGACGTCGAAATGGTAGTTGTAGTAAAACACCTTTATTCAAATATAATTTACAGGCCGAGCATGACGACCGCCTGGGTGACCAGAAGTCGCTGTTCTGCCAGTCGAGCCAGGTGGTGATGAATAGAGAGGGGAGGGGGGGGTGGGGAGGGGAGGGGAGGTACCCGATTGCTGAGCAGCAGGGCAATGAAAGAGGCAATGGGCCAGGTCCGCATAGATACAGGGGCCGACGTGAGTGATGGTTGAGGAGGAGAGTAAAGGTGTTTGTCGAGTTGGAACTCGAGGCAGACCTCTTTTATAGGGCGGCGAAGGGTGAGTATCCAACCGCTCTCCGAGGGCTTGGGCCAGGGGGTCAACAGTGCTCGGAAAAGTGTGTCGCGGGCGAGCTGATGGGCGAGCTCATTGCCGTCAATCCCTGAGTGCCCAGGGACCCAGCGGAGGAAAACGATGGAAGGCTGCAATGCGGAGACCGCTCGATCGACCTCGTGCTGGAGAGAAGGGGTTAGGGGGTGTTTCTTTATGAGGTCTATAGCGGCTTGTGAGACTGAATATATTTTGTTAAAATCTTGCCGAAGTAGCTGTTCCGAACTTACCTCACTCGCTGTTCTCATTCTCCTCTAATAGAAGAAAGATGAGAAATCTTGCTTGCGCTAAGTCCCCATCGGCTTTTGTAGCGTTCATGGGAGAAAAATACACTATTTCATTGTGAAAACTTCAACACCAAAATCTAGCTAGAAGCTCTATTCGTCATAGATACAGGAGAATGGTCATCTAACAGTGTGTACAGCCTTCTTAGTTTTAATGTTTTCTATTAGAAAACCCTTCTGCTTTGAAGTAAATTGATAGCCTTAGTCCACCTTACATTGTTCTTCCTGTGTGCGGGTTCTATGGGCATAATGGCGTGTGTTCTAAACAGAAATGTTAGTTTTGGCCTTTTCTTTTTCTGAACAGCGTTGACGTCACTCGAAATGTACTCTGATATTGTTGGAATGAGATGCAAAGTGCCAATACCCTGAGTTGCCTCACATTTGGTTATAGCTGGAGTGTACAGCTGGCGTGGGCAGGACGTTTTCCATACAGTGAATTGTCATTTCTGTCCTTTCTGCCCAAACTGCTGCCAACGCCGTTGCTTGTGTGCACTGTTTTGTTGCATTTGAGATGGGTGAATCTACTGAACTTAGGAAGGAAATGCTCGAATTTCAAGCAAAACTTGAACGGGATCTAAGAAAAGAGCTGAGGGAAGTAAAAGCAAGTCTCGAATTTTTCAATAAAGAATTCGAGGACAGCAAGCAAGAACGTGATGAGCTCGCAAAAGTAAACAAAGAGCTCCAAGCGGCTAATGAAAAGCTATTAGAAGAATGCGAAGCGCTCAAAACGCAAGTTGTACAGCTCGAGGATCGAGTGACTTTCTCGGAGCAGTATTCAAGGAATCGGAACCTTGAGAATAAAGGGATACCTTTCTCTGAAGATGAAAACCTTCCTGATGCTCTTGATAAAATAGGGGAGGTTTTAAAGGAGCCTATTGCGAAAGGTGACATTGAAATTTGTCATCGCGTCCCTGCAAAAAACCCCCACACTGTACCGAATATCGTTGTGCAGTTCAAAAGCCGTCCCAAGCGAGACGCTGTGCTCCAAAAAGCACGTAAAATGCGCTTGTCAACTGAGGACCTGGGTTTTTCACCGAGCTCGCCCCTTTTCATCAACGAGCATCTTTGTCCAGCACTAAAGCGAGTACTTGGCATGGCTATTGAACAAAAGAAAGCAAAAGGGTGGAAATTTGTCTGGACAAGCAATGGTAGGGTTCTTGCCAGGAAGGAAGAGTCGTCATCGATTCTGTACCTTCGCAATGCTCAGGACGTGGAAAAAATGGTTTAAGCGTCTTCACTTGTTTACATTTGGCATCTCGCCTGTAAAATGGCTGAGTCTCCGTTCGACATAAACACCACGTTTAATACATCGAGAAAAATTGGCTTGAGTTCCTTTCATCTGAACATTAGATCAGCAAGGCATAAAGAAGATGAGCTTACTATCCTTCTAAATGAATTTGTTTTTGACTTCGATGTAATAATGTTGACAGAAACGTGGTATTCAACGGATACAGAGGTTTACAGGCGTGATGGATATAATAGTTTCTTCCTAAACAGACCTAATAAACAAGGGGGGGGGGATTGAAATCCTCAGCAAAAACAATCTAGAATGTGAAATCATTCCTGAACTGTCTCTGTTGACTGAGGATTTTGAATGCCTATGCTTGAAATCGAGAAACTATATCTACTGCGTGATCTACCGACCACCAAACGGTCAATTCAATAATTTCATTTCCCATATTGAATTGCTATTCAACTACGTGAATGTAAATAATTTGGAATTATTACTTGCGGGTGATTTCAACATTGATGTGCTAAAATCTTGCTCTGCGCAGGAGACCTTTCTTTTGACAGTAGAAGCAAATGGTCATGCTATCTTTACTAAAACAGCAACACGTGTTACAATGCACACAGAAACTTTGATAGACCTTTTTATCACCAACATTGATGCAAAAAATGTAATACCAGGAGTTATATGCAACGACATGAGCGACCACTTTCCCATATACCTTTTTGTTGAATGTGAAGATAAACGAACGCATGCGCAAACTTCGACGCCAGTAATTGTCCAGAACATCACCCCTGTAACCTTGGAATCTTTCTACTCGAGTCTTGTGAATGAAAACTGGGATGGTGTATTCCACTGTGACACTGCAGATGAGGCGTATGAAACATTCATATGCATTTTTAAGCGAATTTACTGTGAACAATTTAGAGAAATTATTTTAAAGCCACATCATAACAACCGAAAGCCCTGGATCAGCCGTGAATGTTTAAGACGAATAAAAAAGAAGGCTAGATTATATAAAAAGTTTGTCAAAACGAGGTCACTTCTAGATTTAAAAATATTTAAGCAATATAGAAATAAGCTGAATTCCTTCCTGAGAAATGAAAAGCGGCGTTTCCTGCAGCATGAGTTCCAACAGGAATCCTGTAAAGATAGTGCAGACGTATGGAAAAAACTAAACAAGTTGCTAAACAGAACCCAATCGTCGCCAGTTATCAAAGATCACGTTTTTCAGGGCCGCCGCATACATGGTACAGAACTTGCCGAAGAATTTAACAAATTTTTTAAAGATGTTGTCAGCAGTTCTCAAAACCCTCTATCTCTGAGCAGCACAATTCCTAGGAATAGCCGCAGCATTTATTTTGATCCGACAGATGAACGCGAGGTATGCAATATATTCAACTCGTTGAAAAATAGCACATCACGCGATATTGATGGCATACAAATAATTCCAGTTAAATATGTGCTGAACGTAATCGCCCCCCTACTGACTTATATATATAATCTGGCGTTATCAACAGGTTGCTTTCCCAAATTAATGCAGATCTCCAGAGTAATTGTACTTTTCAAGAGTGGCGATAAAAACGATATGTCCAACTATCGACCGATTTCTATTCTGCCGATTTTTTCTAAGGGCCTAGAAAGAGTAATTCATAAAAGACTCATGAACTTCTGCAATAAACTTAACCTCATTAATCCGTCACAGCATGGTTTCCGCCCAAACAGGTCCACTGAAACAGCCTTACTAATGCAAAAAGAGATAATCCTCGAGGCACTTGAAAATAGGGAGATGTGCATAGGTGTTTTTGTGGATTTCTCGAAGGCTTTTGATCGCCTAAACCATCAAATACTACTCAAGAAGCTAGAAAAATATGGAATCCGTGGCACTGCAGCTTGTCTACTAAAGTCCTACCTACAGCATCGACATCAATGTGTAACAATAGATCAGCATGTTTCAACTCTTCAACCTATAACCACTGGAGTTCCACAGGGAAGTATTTTAGGACCGCTACTGTTTATTGTATACATAAACGACATAACAAATATCAGTAACCTTCCAAAATATCTTCTGTATGCAGACGATACCAGTCTCTTATTTAGGGGCAATAACATTCCATTGCTCATTTCAAACACAAACAGAGTGTTAGAAAAGTTGAAATCATGGAGCGCAGCAAATTCCTTGATAATAAATAGTAAAAAAACAAAAGCGGTACTTTTTCATTACCGGCAGAGTGTCGTTACATCAGATCTTAGGCTAAAATTAGACAACTCTATTATAGAGGTGGTAGAAACAGTAAAAACGCTAGGAATTTTCTTTAACAAGAACATGAGCTGGGACCCTCACATTAGCTTCACTTTAACCAATTTATCAAAGTGCGTCGGAATGCTCGCGAAATTTCGCTCCTATCTACCCGTATCGATTAAATTAATAATATACAACACATTATTCATGTCGTATGTTAACTACTGTTTCCTTGTCTGGGGCTCTACTACTCAAACTAACCTGCACAAGATGTACATGCTGCAAAAGAAAGCAGTACGTCATATAGCAAATGTTGACTACCTCGCACATACCGAAGAACTGTTTAAGAGATTCAAAATCATACCCGTTCATAAGCTATACGAATTTTCATTAGCCATAAGATATAAAAAATCCATTTCTCACTGTGACAACTTCTTGACAGCATTGTCATCCCTCGAAACAAACTCAACGCCATACTCGTTTCGAAAACATGAACGTTGGACCATTCCCTTTTGCCGTAAAGAACACGGTCGACAGATGATGCGTCATGCAGTTCCAAGGTTACTAAACAAATTCATCTTTGAACGTTTTTCTCTTGAAACATCTAGTACACAAACTCTAAGAAATCATTTTTTGTAAGCCGCTGTATTCCCTTTGTGTGAAAAGTGTGACACGAATGACTTTTGCATCTATGTTAATGCCAGTGTATTGCGTATTAATGAGCATGTACCAAGAGTTTATATCGATTGTTTTGAAATTCCTGTATTATATTCTGTTAGGTAGCGTGTGTGGATTTTGTACTTTTTTTTTCATTTTTTGCCCTTGCTGTACGCCATGTAGGGGGGCTCGGGCGCCCTCAAGCGAAAATCGTTCGCTTTTTGCCTGAGCCTGCCCACATCATAATGATGTAAATAAAACTGACTTGACTTGACTTGACTGACTGGCTTGCTAGTTCCTGCCCTGTCCGTTTGTTGGGGTCCGTGATGCATGCGTCGCACCATGACTGTAAAGCTCAAATATTTTATGGATGTCCCTCTTTCTAAACATGTTCACTCTCTCAAAAAGAGTCGGAACGAAGCAGGTAACTTTTCTCAAGCAATGTATCGTTGCTGAAATTCTGTTACCCATAGCAAAGGAGATAGGAAACAAGCAAGAATTATATCCCCGTTCCTGGTAGAAAAGTGCTGGATACCTTGGGCCTTAGGTGCAAGGTATCAAAAATAGCCAGCGTTGACTTGCTCTTGTAACTACGTGAAACTATCCAATACTCTAAACTCTCATACCGCGTCTCCATAAGAGAAGTGCCTGTCTGCGTCACATCGGATCAATCTATAAATATCGTCCGTGGCGCCATGTCTGAAATCTATATTTTATACTTATCTGAAGAATAAACGCTGGAACGTTTCACTGAACAAGATGTCATAAACGCTCAACATGTAAAATTCCGGAATAATAACAAGGAAATAAAAAACACGCGATCTTCACGTTCAACACCATCACATTGCCGGACACAATTGAAATGAGATACTTGACACTCAATGTGATAACAAACATACCTAACTCTAGCAGGTGTTTCACTGTCAGAGGTTCGGCCAGGGTTCACCGACTTGCCGCGGTTGGAAAACTTGCGCGAAATGCGCTTCGAAGGATCACATTCTGATCACGTTCTCTGTCCCGTGTGGTGTAAGCTACGAAGGAAAACATGCTGGAAACTGCAGGGAGTGTACTATCGCGCTCAATATGAGTTGCAACGCGCGGTCATCGACCGGGGCTCGTTCCGTCGTGTGCCTCCTCCAAACAGACGCTCGGAATTCTGGGAGAAACTTTTTCCTGAGCGGGGGTGCTGTTGTTTCCTGGAACAGCAGTTTCTCCCAGACTTCCGAGCTACTGTTTGGACGAGGCACACCACGGAACGAGCCCCGGTCGATGACCGCGCGTTGCAACTCATATTGAGCGCGATAGTACGTCCTGGAAGAAAGAGAAAGAAATAATGACTCTCAAAACTATTTAAAACATTTTGTTCAAAGAAGAAAGAAGGCGTTTCGCCCTAACAAGCACATTCTCTCTCACGGCAAAAACAAACTTCGCCGATGTGGTAAATGGCCGCGGCGCACCACACCAGGTTTTCGCTCCTGTCCAGCCCACATGCAGTGAGGCTGTGGAAGGGTCAACGCGCCCCCAGGTGGAGTAGCTAACAATATTCCGCAAACTCCAAAGAAGACTGCGCAAACCGTCCGGTCGGCGGGCCTAAAGGCCTCTTCCCTCAGGTCGAGGTCAAGCTCGGAAGTGAACACGCCCACTCCACGGTCGTCCAGCACCTCTGCAGAGGCGATGAACACAACCCAGGGCAGCCCTGTGCCGTCCAAGTCGGACGGTCGGCGGAGCTCCCTGGATTGGTAAAAAAAAAGACAGGCCCCAATTCACGGGGCCGTAAACACCTTGATCTAGTTTTTCGCTCCATACAAACAGAAAATTATGATGGCTTTCATATTAGAATAGAACTGTAGAAGGTTTCGAAACAACAACAGTGACATAAAAGACATACTAGGAGCACACGCTGCTGTCGCTTCTGTCTACAAGAAAAAACTTAGTACAATTCATAAAAAAAAATTTTTAAGTGCCTGTTTATTTACCACTGTGGCCGAGAGCAGGTGAGCGGGATTTCGGGACATATAACCACCAGAGTGAAAACCGGCGTTCCGCTCGTGAAATTAAACTAAAAGAAGGCTCGAAGCTTTAGAAGCCACTTTACTTGCACATAATACCATTACGGTGTTCTCTCTTTACATTGAGCCACGGCTGAAGGTAGCACTCCATGACTTGGAGGTTCTTTTAGAGCAGCTACCAGCCTTGCATGGTAGTTGTAGAGTTTACAGCACATTTCTGTTTTTGGGGAAGCGAGAAAACAGATGCTAGAGGAAAGCTTATAGAAAATTGTATTCTATGAAATAATATCTGTTTACTGAACTTGGGTAAGCCCACCTATTGCTCCCAAGCCTCGGAGAAAATGAATGTTTTTGATTTGCCTTTTAGTTCACCGTCTGTTTTTTGCACTTTTAATGCAGTGTTTTAGATAATTCGTATGGAAGCGATCATCTCCCGGTCATTTGCATGGGTGACTTATTTGCATGGGTGACTTTAATGCCCCCGGCATCCACTGGCCTACCTTAACGCTGGTAAAAGAAACCCCCATAAATAGAGAACTACTTTCCTTTTCCCTTTCATTTGACCTTATTCAGATTACCAATCAACCTACAAGATGCGATGCTCTGTTAGATTTGATTTTCGTTAGTTCTAACATTGTCAGGAAGGGCTACGAATGTGATGTCATTGAAGGAATTTCCGACCATAAGGCCGTTCTTGCTTCCTTAAATTTTTCTATTACTAAACAGAATTACGTTTTTTCCACATTTCCCGATTTTAATCACGCTGATGACGTTTCAGTAATTGACACCCTAGCTGATGGATTTGAAGAATTCGTTGCACTGAGTTCTACATGTGATGTCAACACATTGGTGAGCTATTTTGAATCCTTAGTTACAAAATGTATTCAGTGTTTTATTCCTCAGAAAACAAAGAAGAAAAATACGAAAATTCCCTGGATTACACGAGATATACTTCATCTTACACGGCGTGTACATAGACTTAGGCGTACGAAGCGCTTAGGCAATCAGGCAGCCATGACACGTTTCATCAAAGCGAAAGAAGAGCTTCGATTGAAAATGAACTCCGCTAAGGATTTTTTTTTCCGAGTACAGCTACAGGATCTACTAAAGACTAACCCGCGTAAATTTTGGTCATCTGTTTTTCCACGGGAAACGACAGCTACTACAATGAGGGTTAACAATGAATCGACTAACGATCCATTTCATATATCCAATGCATTTAATGAGTACTTCCACTCTGCATTTTCTCGTGACAATAACGTCATCCAACCAGTCACCATTGCTCGTAGTGCCGTGCCAATCAATGATATTAATATCAGTGAAGAAGGTGTTCTGAACCTAATTTTGAAACTTGACACTAAGAAATCTGCTGGACCTGATGGTATCCCGAACTTGTTTTTGGTACGCTACTCATTATGGACCTGTCGCTACCTAGCTGTCATATTTCGAGAGTCTCTTGCTTCCTGTACAGTTCCTTCATCCTGGAAAATGGCCCAAGTCGTCCCTCTATTCAAAAGTGGTGACAAGCAAACTATATCCAATTATAGACCAATCTCTTTAACCTCTCATGCATGTAAAATTTTAGAGCACATTATTTACAAACACATCATGGAATACCTCGAATCACATAATTTATTAACAAATGTTCAGCATGGCTTCAGACGCGGTTTCAGCACTTTGACACAACTTAACGAATTTACTCACGACATTTGCAGTAACCTTGATGCAGGCAATCAGATAGACGCAATATTCATTGATTTTTCGAAGGCATTCGATACAGTGATTCACTCAAAACTTATGTATAAACTTGACATGACCCTCAATAACCCCCGCCTTCTCAATTGGATTTCAAGTTTTCTTTTCAACCGTTCTCAATTTGTGTCCTTCAACCGAACTAATTCTAGGGTGGCAGACGTGCCCTCAGGAGTTCCACAGGGTTCTGTATTGGGCCCATTGCTTTTTTTGATTTTTATAAATGACTTACCTTGTAACATCACCTGTAACCTACGTTTGTATGCTGATGACTGCGTGTTGTATCACAAAATTTCCTGCCTTGATGATCACTTATACCTTCAGAAATCATTTTCAGAATTTAGCTCTTGGTGTGCTACATGGCAAATGACTATTAACATGCGCAAAACCGTTGTTATGACTTTCACTAATAGAACGACACCTTCCGTGTTTACTTACACAATTAGCAATACCCCCATCCAGAGTGTGAGTCAATACAAATACCTTGGTCTTATTTTCACACCCAGTATGTCATGGTCCAAACATATAGATTTCATAACCTCAAAGGCACTTAAAAAGTTAGGATACCTCCGTCGCACAATAAAAGCTGCTCCTAGAGATACGAAACTACTGATGTTTAAATCGCTAATCCGTCCACTACTCGAATACGCCTCCCCTGTATGGAACCCGCACAAACAACGCGAAATTAACCAAATCGAGGCAGTGCAGAAGAAAGCCGTTCGTTTCATATGTCACAGGTTTGGTAGAGATTTTTCGCCTTCCACAGCACTTTCATCACTGGGCCTGCAACCACTCTCATCTCGACGAAGGACTGAGTCTTTAAAATTTTTGTATTGCATTATTAACTCTTTCTGCCGGACCTCTGCAAATGATTACCTAACCCCTGCTATACCATCTAAAACTAGAATTCACCACAGCCTAAACATCACGCCTTATTTTGCCCGCACGGACACCTTTAAATACAGTTTTTTTCCGCGTGCAATCTAATATTGGAATTGTTTACCCGGTTCTACTCGCTCTCTTCCTTTAGAGCTGTTTTTAGCGGCTATTGAATAGTTTTTTCGTTTTTCTTGTTTTCACTCATACTGTTTCGGATGTTTGCCGATGTTGTGCTCCATGTTTTCCTAAGCTGTTGTTCACACCCACCCGTGCGATAGCCCAATAGGGCTGCAGTATGTATAAATAAATAAATAAATAATAATAAGTCTGTCATCCTCGCGAGCAGTCATTTCCACAAAAAAAGCATCATTGGAAGTTATATTGAGCTGACTGGTCATTGTTTTAAAAAAAAAAGCCAATTTGAAGGATTAATCTTAGAAAATAATAGCTTAGACGAGGTAAATAAAATGTTCAGAACATGTATTCTTTCTGCCGCACATGTATCAATTTAAAATACACGGGTGTCGTGCGTGAGAACCAAGAAATGTGTACACACAAGAATCTAAAAAGGCAAAAACTTCAGGACAAAGCCTGGGGAGCCTTTCGCAGATGCCCAGTGCGCGAGAACCTTGCAATTTTCAAAAAAGGCATCAACTAAAGACATCAAAGAAATAAATCCCGAAAGCTTATGTCTGTTCTGTAAATAGCCCTACCGCATCAAAACGAATGTGGGAGCAGGTGCGAAAACTAAATGACAGACACTCACCCTTCACAAACTCTCTTTAGCAGAACCTGGTACACAAACAAGTACAGTGAAAGAGGCAGGCATATTGAGGGAGCACTTCACTGCGGTGTCAAGTTCTGCGTACCGTACGCAGTCAATTTTAAAATACGAAAATATAGCTGAAAGACAACGGCTTGCAACAAGTGGAGGCCGGAATGAAAAATAGATTAGTCTAATTACTCTTCCATAAATCAATACAGTGCTGTCTGCCGGCAAAAAAACTGCACGAAGACACGAGCAGATACACAGTGAAGTGCTTGCCGATCTTTCCAAGCCTTCCCTAGAAGCTCTCTTGAATTTCTGTGATAAAATAATCATAGAAGAAAAAATATCCAACGAGTGGAAAAGAGCCATTGTAGTACCACTTTTTAAACCTGGAAAGCAGCCAACCTCCCCTAGCAGCTGTAGGCAGTAGCGCGTACAAGCTGTCCCGCCAAATCTTTTGAATGTGTTCTTAGTATAAGACTGAGTTTTGTCTTGGAAGCTCGCAAACTTCTCGACAGCCATCAATTTGGTTTTAGAAATGCATTTTCAACAGCTCACCGTCTTAGTGCGCCTCGCAGATACAATCATAGAAGCTTTTATACACAGACAGCACTGTCTTGCCTTCTTCTTCGATATGGAAAAAGCATACGACACAACATTAAGGTTTAGGGTTCTGCGCGAGCTTGCAGAACTGGGCATCCACAACAGCGTACTAGACGCCTAAATCATTTGCTATCGAGCCGTTTATTTCCTGTACGCATAGGATCAGCATTTCCAGGTACTTCGTTCAAGAAAGCCAAGTTCCTCAGGGGTGCATTTTAAGCACAGCACCCTTTGTTGTACAGATGAACTGTGTTAATAAAATAATCCAGAAGTGTATAATGTATTTAGTCTAAGTCGACGATCTTCAAATAGCCCGCACGTCCTCCAACTTAGAAATATGCGAGAGACAAATAAAGTTGACCATAAACCAACTAGAGATATGTAGAGACAAAAATGGATTGCTGTTCCTCGTACAGAAAACAGTGGGTGTTCTGTTCTCACTAAAACGAGGCCTACAATCCGACCCAACCTTATAGTTAAGCAAATCCAAATTGCCTATCAAATGGGAAAAAATTTTTTTGGCATTACTTTTCAATAAAAACTGACATTCCTACCTCATATTAATGGTCTCAAAAAGAAAGGCTCCCGATCCTTGAACATACTAAAAGTAGTCTAAAAAAAACACTCGGGTTCAACATATCTTTTACAAATTTATCGCTCTACAGTGCGCTCTACCTTATATTATGGATGTATGTTTTATGGGTCATCGAGACCATTGTACCTAAAACAACTGGATCCAGTACATTATATAGGCTTGTGGGTTTCCACTGGTGCATGCAGAACTTCGCCCATAAGCAGTCTCTATGTGGAAACTAAGGAACCATCAGTTAAAAACAAAAGAGCCATGCTGACATGCTCGTACATTCTAAAAATCTGTTGACTGCAGAAGCATACACGTTACCCCATCGCCACAAAGTGCCCATCTAGAGCCCTCTTTAACAACAAAAAGCAAACTACTCATTTCGCGATTTGAAGAGATATGCCGAAATCTTGGCTTACGATGCACAATGGCAAGCATTGCTCGAAGGCGGGATTCACTGCCACCATGGTACAATTTTCCTACAATTGGGATTTCACTTTTACGCAGTTCCGTAAATCACAAACTCCGCAACAACATATAATACAAGAATTTCTTACACTTGAGGGAAAGTACAATACTTTAAAGCTTTTTGAACCGATGGTTCGAAAACAAAGAGCATTATTTACACAGACTCGCTAAAAGTACTTACAGCCCTTTATGCAAAAAATACAATTACTCCGCTTCTAGTGGCAAGCCGATAAAGAAAGGAAATGTAATTTTGAATTATTACATGAACTTCGTGCACTATAAATTAGGAGAAAAAACTGGCAGTCTGCTTGAAATAACGAATTAAAAGACAAACTACCCTTAGTTAAGGCACGTTTAGGTCAATGGAAGACGTTTCCACCAGGAGCGGTTCATTGAGTTATTTTATGTGGTCTCCTTATAGACCCCACAGAGCTTACACAAAACGTCCTATTGACAATTCAAGACAAACTAGTTCGCGAAAAATGCGGAGACGAGCTAGCAGTCAATCATATTCCATTCTCATACAAGAAAATCGAAAAGTAAGGAAAATGTATTTTACTGACATTTATAATGAAAATATTCTTTTACACCCAGTGTTTCCCTTGGGAGAACATGCAACTGCCGACATATCTAGTGTGTTTAGCTTTTTTAAGAGAAAAACGTTTCCTCGGCAAAGTATCAGTTTTTACTGGCTGTTTCGGTTCAGTTTTTGATACATCTCAGCCACCTTCTCATCCCTGGCAAGAAGGCTGAGATTTTATTTTACTGGTTTGGATGCTCAACATCCTTTCCCGTCCAGGGATGGCTTCTCTGTTTACCCGACATCCTTCAAAGCTTTTAATATTAGCCATTCATAAAATTTACTTTTTTTCTTCATTACTGTGCAATAGAAAACTATTTATTAAGTCCTATGCATTATCTGTGGACAAATTCTCATTGAGCACTTTTCTCTAGTCAGCACACCAAGTGCTAGGGACTGTAAAAAGCAGCTGCGACAGATATAGGCGTCCGTAGCCGGCTTGTCAAAATACGAGGCCGCAGCAGGATTACACGTGTTTTATAAATTGAAAATTCTAGGCGAAAGAAAAGGTTCAAAATACCCGCAGAGTAACCGAGAAATCGTGGGCCCCTTAGGAATGAGAAAAGGCCAAGGGAACACGTGGCTCCATTACCGTTTACCATTTTGCGTTCCCTACATGTTGTTTAGGTAGGAGCTGAGCTGGTGAAGGTCTGAATTTTGTTTACATGATTTTCAGAGCATAAATGGCAGCGCCGAAGCCCTCAAGAGATGGAGCCAGCCCGCCTGTCACTTTGCTTGAAATCCAAGCTGTTATGGCTGTACTGAAGACGGAAAGGGTCTAGACACCGGCAAGTTTTCTAGAAGGTTTCGCACTGGAGTCCGACAGAAATCCAGTGACCAATTTCTTTTTAAATGCTGTAATAGCCTGTGTGTTTAAGAATTCATGGCACAGTGTTTAATATATAGGAACGGTGCGCTGATAAAAGCGACTGCATTGAGTAAAGGTCGGCTACTGTTTTATATGACGCAGACTCTGCAGCTGCAGGCGGAGGAGCTGTAATTTCTTCCATATTGAAGGGTGTACTTTTCCTCAATCACATCAGGTCATTTACCCACTGCTAACGTGTCTTGTGTCTTCTCCCGAGGCGAAAATGTCAGCCGCCGCACTGCGTTCTATGTGTACGCTTGTGAAGAAACCCTTCTTGCTTTATCTAGAGCGTCGCCATGACGTGTATAATTCTTATGCCTTGTTGAAAGCGGTTCCACCAATACAAACGCAGTATTGTTTCTCTCTGTGTTGTACGTGTTCATTTAAACATTGCGTGTTCAAGGGGAGTTACTGAGCTGCAGTTTCCTTTCAGCCACATCCCTGCAACAAGCAGTCAACAGGGACCTGCTGAACTAAAGTGTAAAATTCTGAACAAAGATCACATGCTTGCACGTGTCAAGCGCCCGGCATGCAGGTCTGCCGGACGCATATCCATAAGATCCGTACTAGCGCATTTTTCAAGAGGAAGTTTTTTATGAACGCAATTTTTTTATATAACCTAGCATTACACTATAGCAATCAACAACTGTAACCGCAGATCTCCAAAGGACAGGCTTTTCTTTTCTGCTGCCGCCGTTCTTGCGATCGTCAGAAAACTTCAATGACGGACTTCAATGACAGACTTGACTACTTGGTGCAATCGATGGATAAATTTCAAATGAAAGATTTTGCTACCCATGGGACAAATGCGTCATTGCCTGTAAAATTTCCACAGCAGTATTCTACAGTCTTGCACATTTGCGTCACATTTTAAACTCGTGTCCCAGAATAATGCCCTTCTATTTTCAACACCACTTCGTAGCGCTCGACTACAAGAAGAAAACAGCGGTTGCCAGAAATCGTGAAAAAGCTTCCTTTGATATTTGCCCAAATGCCGACTGGGACCTATGACGACAGACTGCGAAGCTGAAAGCAATGCATCATATCTTGCTGCCGCCAAATGCACGCCAGCTGCGGTAGGACTGCGCAGAGGGCTTTCGACCTTTAGAATTGCGGTGGATTTCGACACGGCCACCAGAAATTCTGCTGGATGTGTGGGTTTCGCGTCAGCATAATATGATCGTGATATTAGCGCGTTAAAAATATGCTCTAAACATTTCATGCTATCATTTGGGCCGCCAAGCAAGAAACATTTTTAAGCGACCCTATGTAACACATGCGCCCTGTGCCCCGCCGCGGTGGCTCAGTGGTTACGGCGCTCGGCTGCTGAGCCGAAAGACGCGGGTTCGATCCCGGCCGCGGCGGCCGAATTTCGATGAAGGCGGAATTCTAGACGCCCGTGTACTGTGCGATATCAGTGCACATTAAAGAACCCCAGGTGGTAGAAATTTCCGGAGCCCTTCACTACGGCGTCCCTCATAGCCTAAGTTGCTTTGGGACGTTAAACGCTATTAAACCAAACCAAACGTAAACAAGCGCCCTCTCGCCCTTTACTAAACCTTTTATGAGCCGCATGTGGCGCTGGTAACCTCTCTTCGATTCGAGGTAGCATGGGCAAGTTTTCCTGTGAGAAGAGTAGAAGGGACGCAAGAAAAAAAAAGACTATGAAAAGAAAGAAAAACGGAAAAGACGGGGGTTGACTAACAGTCGCTGTCACACCGATAGAAATAAGATCCTTGAAGCAAAAAGGGAGCGATCAAACCTAAAATTAAGGAACCAATGAAAAGTAAGGCATTTTTTTTGTATACTGCACAGGCCACTAAGCACGGAGCGGAAACAAAATATCAAAAGATCAAACTTATTGGTTGAGTTTAGCGCATGATGGCCTGAGTTGCCTATGCGCCATTAAACCAAACACAAATTTATTGTCCCTGATTCGAATAAATGACACAACAACGCAACGTGTCGGCTGGCGCCTCTTTATTGACAGAACAGCCAATATTTTTAGTAATAGGTCCTAATGGACCTGCGTTGGTACCAGAATAAGTGCTAGGTTATTTCTCCAGAACAGCGTAACAACCTCCTACAACCCTGTCCTCGAAAACTTTCTATTCTACGGGACAAGAAATACGGACACCGTGTGCGAGAAATTTAAGAAGTGAAATTTTTTCCGCACTTGGTCAAGACAGACGGTACAAATCATCTTTCATTTTACGAACATCTTCATTCAGAACACCTGGCTTCAGTCCTGGTGATAGGCAAAGACCTACGATGCGCCCTTGCTGAACACTTCAGTATACACTGCGCTGTCTAAGCTCTTCGATACAAGTATATTTAGAAGTTGTGCGCCGGAACACACCGCTGTGCTCGGAGTATTGGAGACTTCATCACTTCCCGCGTAGCCTGCTCTGGGTCGCCTCCGCTTCTCCGGGCTTCCTTACGTAGACCCGGCGGCTGATTGCCTAGAGCGCGGCTGACCGTGACCACTCTACTCACACCCACCGTATACGCCGTAAGCCTTCCTGTTAGAAAGCATCCGTGCAGACTCCCAGCCACACCAGACCCACCACTCGCAAAGCCACAGCGCCAAGCCTGACACTTGAGTGGATACGTTTTTTTTTCGACGTTTTTTCCCTCCTGTTTCGGCCTTTTTTTGTTTATTTTCTGTTGCGGTGTCCGTCCCTATAGCTCTGTCCCGGTAACCCTGGACTAATACGTTTTTCTTATCTGTTACGTTGATGCCTCTTTCTTCTACCATCCCACTGAGGGTGGCATTCAGTGGCGTATTAGCGCGAACTCTCGAGTCTATCCTTAATGTAGGCTATGCAATTCTTGAACAGGCTTGTACTTGATGTGACGTATTCCAAGGCGACATGTGACACATTCCACTCACCTGCAATTGAGAAATGTGAGGATAAAATGTACATTTGTAAATGTGCACAGCAGAAAGCAGCATCTTTTTGGCAAGCACAAAGGTATATTTAACCGCTGCAAATAACGAAAATTAATTTGGTCTCCTCGATATTCCCGAATGTGACACTTGTTGGTGCCTTCCGCCAAAACGGTCAATTTGACATCCTAGTCCTGTGTCCTGCTGTCTTATTTTGACTCCATGCCTCTAAATCAATAAATACACCGCGATCTTAACACTTGTACTTTGTGGTTGTGCCACCTTTGACGATAAACACAGAGAAAGAAATCTTGTTTAAAAAGTAGAAAGCCTGAACCTAAATATCAGACAAGGGAACGAAAATCTGATTGTCGCAGAAAGAAGAAAAGCTGAATATCATCTTAGGAGACCATCGTCACACGGGGTAAAAGACTGTAAAAGGAAAACAAAAGAAAACTAAGTGTTTGAATGCAGCGTCAAACTAACCTATGGAGAGAGCCAGGCCACAGGTAGAAACGAGTGTTGACGGGAAAGATAATGCGAAAAACAACGTGTCAGTGGCGGTGGTGGCGATGGAGCGCTCTCGCCAGGGCTCCGTTCGTTGTTGCTTCATGCTTTTCCGAGAGCGTCTTATTCGGCTGGTTTTTTTCTTATCTGCTGTTTAAATGAGCTCTAAAAATAACTTTTCCTTGTGGGATGGCTAGGGAGTCAGGCAGCTTTATCCAAGCATAGCAAGTGCTGCGAAGGTGACCGCGCGAAAGCTATCCGCGCTCCCTCTTTTTCAGCAGACCCTAGAAACGGATTGATATAGTCTCCTAATATCCATTGGAAGAAAAGCACAGAGCACAGCGTATCATATGTCGAAGTAGAAACATAACCTCTTCATACTGCTGAACAGTGAGTCGAATTATACCTCCCGAATCTACCTCCGTACTCCGAAGAGCTTAAAAGCGCACTCGTCTTGCGCCCAGAGCCGTGAAAAAAATATTCCGCGGCATCGCGAAAGTTTTATCTTTGCGAAAACTGCATAAGGTAGTACCGGGCAAATCAACCACAGCGTATTTTCTCGTGCATCAATGAGGAGAAGGTTTCTGGACACACGATGCGGATAATTGTGATTAATGTGCGAGACTGGCGCCGTGCTGATACGGAGAATCCCAATGAAAGATAGTTAGAACGCATGAATGTGGGTACGTCTCCTGTGTTCTATCGTGCACTACTCTGGCTCTCTGGCCGAAGTGCACAATTCGCGCTCGGAGTACGAGTGAACCGACCCCAGTAACTAGTTTCTGAGTGCGCCAACACTGCTCCGATATATGATAGGCTGAGCCGGTTGCCTTAGCTGCTTCCTTCTTTTCGACTGGGGGATTTCCGTGGTCCACCTATATGCCATTTTGCGTTCTAAAACTTCCATATGACTCATCAACAAATATGCCAGTGAATACTGCTTAAATTCTTTTGTTTATGAAGAGTAAGCAATTATAACCTGATGGGGGACTTTTCAGTAGTATCGTTAGTAAAAGAACGTCGTGTTAGATTTAGACAAATACTGGGTGCTATTTGTGTATCAGATACATATGCACTCATTTTTACGCACTGAAATAACGCGTACTGAGCGTATGTTTATGTACCCAATTAGTAAAATGTTTAAAGCCCCCAGGGTGTACATCTCATCACTTGGGTGTAGCTCGTACCGCATCCTGAGTGGTGAAAATATCCTGAAGGTCTGCGAATCTTTGGGTAGAACTCCAATGGGTAGAACTTCAACGAATACTACAGGAGCCCCATTGTTCGGCTTACACCCAAATCCCCTGGCTCTAAACTTTCTGCAAAGAGTATATTGACTTACTTATCTAAGTTAAAGACATTCCTACCATTGTTTTTTGTTTATTTTGTATCGAAAACTGCACTAAGCTAGTCAGCGGCGCACTTCGCGCGGTAGTTGCAGGCCAGTACTGCGCATGCGTCTAAATCATGGCAACCGGCTGTCATGGTTAGGCGCCGCGTGTTAGCACGTTACGGTCTGCCTCTAACGTATCTTTCGCTATGTTTACCCTGGTCTAAGTGAGCTAAGCCACAGCATTAATGTTTTCAGCCTTCTTTTATAGTGTGTGAAAGGTGTGGTTTTGCTGACTTTTTAGCAAAGTCTGCCCTTTGCAGACCTGTCCTCCAGTTTATTCAAAACTCTGTCCAGTTGAAAATAGCACACTTTGAACGTTTCCTGCATCTGCACTCCTTGAGTCATTACCCTGCGCTTACTACAGCAGATTTCCAGCAACTGACATTCTCTTGGATTGTCCCCTTATGCAGTTCACGACTATGCAAGGAGTTCATAACCCTCTTTCACTTAGTAATATCTCAATTATATCATTATTTGTGCCTATCCGTGCAGTCTGTCGAGCCATAGTGGCTCATATAGTTGAATTGACTCACATCATGATTTTCTTCTCTCCTGCCAGCGGTTTCCTTCTCTACGAAGAGCAGATTCGGGAATCCCTCCCGCAGGAGCACAATTTCCTTCTTCTAGTCTCTTTCTCCTCTTGCTTGGAGAAAGCTCCAGGAGATAACTTTGAAAACCACTGTGCGCTTTACTTCAAGTTTGCAATAATGCCTCAGGAAGATTCATTGGTTAGTTATAAATTTCTGATATTAACTAACTTCAACTCATAGTTTTCCCAAGAACTGTGCGACTTAATTACGTTAATGTGCCTCTCATGTTTGGTCTTGCAACATACTCTGACCAGTCCACTATTGTGGGCTTGTGCCACTCCGCCAGAGGCCAATATCAACAACCTCAGATGTCGATCGTCGGAGCTTGGCGCCTCGACACGGATTGTAGTGTGTTTTGTGCGCCAATACGTCAGTTTGGAGCTAGGCATTTCTTTTTTAAAGTCCAGCTAGGCAGCGCCATCCGGGCACTTAGGTCCAGGGTCGGGCAGCGCGAGCTGCACCGAGCCTGCCTCCACGTGAACAGGCGATTTTGCAACGCACGATAGCCAAGCTCTATCCCGACACACTCCCCGCAGGTGCTGGCCAATACGTAGCCTATTCATTGTAGCAAGCTCAGTGTGTGCTGACTTCTGCCGGCCGGTGAGTGGGCCGTTCCCGCCCTTCTTGTCCGCTGATATCTTTCGCCAACCTGCGCCCGTGAACAGCCTTGCACCAGTGGCGCACGGCGAAACGGAGGTTAAGATATAGACACCAGAGCCCACAGTAGGGCGTTTACGTACCCCTTGCTTGTTTGACTGCTTTTAGGTGGTGTTAAAATTCCATAGTGTGTGTTAGCGTGCTACATATGTCGTGTCGTATCCCCGTCGCTTGAAACAAAAAAATAGGTGCGGTTAAACTACTGTTGAACCTGGCTAGAAGCGAAAGCCATGGCGTATCCAGCAACTATACGTGGCTTGGCGTCTGTAACGTTGAGTGCGTTCCGGACACTGGATAGGCAGCGCGGCCTCCCTGCCGCCCTGGAAGGTGGAAGTTAACGGTCGACTGCGAGATGCTCACCCAAAAAACGTTGCGACCTACTGCTGCAATGCCACGTGTCTGCCACAGCGTTGTCAGCGCTAACGCGTGCAGCTCACATCTCTCTCTCTCTGTCACCGTCCACCGTACATCGAAGCGCTATTCAGGCGTCTACTGACCTAGGCAGGGAGGTATGCGCCTAACACATTGTCAACGCCAACGCCAACGAACACAACGAACGCCGACGGCCTATGCCATCCATGCCGCGCTTCTGCCATACCTTTGTCAATGCCAACGCATGCAGCACACATCAGTCACTACCGCCACGTAGCTTAAAGCGCGACTAAGGAGTCAACTGTCCCAAAGGGCCAGTTATGCGCCTTTGTAAAGCTTTCGCTGTTCAGCGTTTTTGCAGCTTAAAGCGCGACTGATGTTTCCACTGTGCCAGGGGGCCAGTCGACGATGTCTGGCTTCTCTCCGACTCACTTTACATATCTGCCGATTAATCCCACCGAGCCGCTTCTTTTATATTTACGATGCAACACCGGCTCCTCATCTGTTTTTGCGACGCGGGTGCATCCGCTGCTCCTGTGACGTCATACCAGATGACGCGGTGAGTGGCGTTGCCAGCTGCGGCGGTTGCTAGACAACGGCTCAGCTCGCGGTGTGGTCACTGGCCACAGCTAAACAACGAGAATACGGCGAATGTAGCTCTCGCTACAAAATATCTTGCTTGAGTAAGATCAGTTTTCTACCCGGGGCTCCTGAACAGACCGGGGCTCATTAACTGGATCACAATTTAGAGCGCCTGCTAAGATCCGTCGGCGAGAGGGCCGATGAACAGACCTTTGCTCCCGCATAGTGCTGCTCTTGAGCGATGCTCAAAGTCGAGCGTTCTGCCGCGCTGGGTGCGCAGCTGCGTTTCTAGCATGCAGAGCTCAGCGAGTGGGTTGACAGACAACGCGCAGCGCAGAGGGCTGAACGACTTGCGGAGAGTAAAGTTGGGTAGCCGCTGGGAAGTCTGCAAAGATTCTGTATTTTAGCTAAAATTCGAATCGTAAGCTTGTAATATTGTGACAGACGGTGTAGAAATCCTCGCAACATCAATCCATACCTTTGCGTTCTACCCGGGAAAGCTGATATTGTTTCTCGACGGGCGCCGCAATTATTTGCAGGCACACTCGCAGTTTTGAGCGAATTGAATTCAAAAACGTGCAACGCTCCTGCTCCTCATTCCGCGGTACTCACCGTCGGTGTGGTCACCAACCTATGGTTACACCGACTGTGACTCCTGCCGTGGCAGAGACGCTCAACCCAAGCAGCCGGTCGTCAACATGATTGGCTGTAAAACGTCGGGTCATCGAACGTTTATTTGACCGAAGCTGTAATGCGCGTGCTGCGTATGCGACCTTCTCTATACTTACCTTCTTAAAATTTCAAGTCTGCCGAGATTCGCGATGCCCGCTCTTTCTATTCTGATTCTTCTTGCCGCACTCATATTCTCAAACCAAATGTAGCAAAGTAGGAAAACGTCCGATCCTGATTTTTGAACAAGGCGGCGCATCTCCGTCCTCTACTGTTTCTCACACCTTTTGCTATGCATCATTTGACTTTTCAGCAATCCAGCTGATCGAATTTCATGCCACGTGAGGCTCTGCCAGCCATGTACCGCGTACCGGGCAGATGAGATTAAGAAGATTGCGGGGGTAAGGTAGCCACTCCTGGCACACGACATGGCTAATTGGAGAAATACGGCAGCGGCTGTTGTTCTGCAGTGCGCGTAGTCAAGGTGATGGTGATGATAGTGCAGAGAGCTGCGCATTAAAGCAAGTATTAAATGCATAGAACGTCTTTATTGCTTAAAGAGAAAAAGTGGTTCCATGTCGGTGAGGGTGAGCACACGGGGCTGAAAGGACCTATTACCCTTGTGGTCCCACGGGTAAGGCACAGTGGCCATAGCAAGAGTAAAAATTATATCCCCTGCAGTGACACGGTGACTCGCAGAGGCGATCGTGGGGGCACACCTGCATAGAAATAAACCGGTCTCATTGTGAGCTTTGTGTTCGCGCGGTATTTGTTTAATTCTGAATGTCTGTAAGACAGATATGCCTTACATGCACGAAAAAATTACAGTTGCTTTAGATTGGTGCTCTAATTGTCACATTTACGAGGAAATTAAAAATTCGCACGCAGTTCATTCGTGTCGGAGGTAGCTTGCAAGATCCTAATAGCACAAAATTTACAATTAGGCCTGTCGGTGAATCAGTGTACCTTAAACGTTCAGGAATTTTCCATACGGAGGTAAAGAATATAGTTTGTAATATTAGTGGGCTTTGCCTCGTGTGTATAATATACATACCAATATGCCAAAAAGTGGTGCACGGTATGTGGAGTTTCTTGCCAGAACTACCTCTAAAAGTGCAATCTCTATTGCCACATCATTCCCCTGTGGTCATGTATTGTCAAAAATGGGATATATTTATATACAAAGACAAACAAAAATATAAAAAAGCCTAGTAGGCAGTGATACTAGACAGCCCCGCTAGAGTTTTGCCCCTCCTTCACCCACAGTAGTCAATGCGCGACGTGACGACTTACCCGGTAGAAAGCGGCCCTCGCCTTCAAGTGAATCATAGTGGAAAGAGATCTGGTGCTGGCATAAAGCGAGAGAACGTCCTTGAACGCACGCTTGTTTATTCAGGCGAGCTACATTTTAATATTTGTAGCAACTAAGCTGAATAGTACGGCGTGCGAGTTCGGCTCGGGTAGAGTTGGAAACAGCCCGGAAAGCAGCGGTAACATAATCATCAAACATCTCGAATTTAAAGCCCCATTTAGCATGAACTGGCTGTTCATATATTTTCAGCGTCCACATGTGCGTGCAACAGACAGTCCCTCATTAATATTATAGATTGGCCCTCTATTTCCAGTTATATCTAGTTGTCCTGTCTCGGTTAAACCACGATAGCATAGTATTAGCACGTCTTTAACACCGTGTATGCATCACCTATCATCTGCACTCACCGATGCGTAAATGCCGAGAAGAACATGAAGCTTGTGACCTGACATAGAAAGTCCATCTGATCATAACATACATAAAGCTGCAAAATCACTACTCCTACTCAAAAAAGTTCTTTATCGAGCTAATAAGAAGCAAAACTCGCCTACGCTTCTGTTGTTAGGCCTCAACTCGGTGCGTTCCATCGTCTATATTCTGAATCAAGAATACTTTGCAGACACCATTGGACCACTTCAGAGCAAAGGAGTAAGAATGTATTCCGAGTGCCACCCGCTAACTATCCTAACAATCTTAACACGTCTGCTTGACATAACAACCCATCAAACCAAAGGGAACTTTTTCGGCAGTTTTCATATATCATATGCATATGCATGCTTGATGTTGATTTCAAGAAACAATTTTCTGTACTGTCTACTACCGCATCGATTTTTGTCCTTTACATTCTAATGTTTGTTTCTAAGCTTATGGCACTTAATTTGCAGCAGGTGTTCCAACTATTGGGACTAATGTTTTGTATCTGAACGGGTACAGGGCTCTTGTACAGTTACGTTGCAGTCACTACGTGTCGAGCGGTATATTTGCTGCCTATTACGATTTCAGAGCGTGTCAAATCTTCGCTGCATCGATGTTCAGCTTACCTGAAGGCTGTTAAATCGGTGGATCGTGAAATTGGGTGACTGTAGCGTCAGAATTCGTAAGAAATATGCAGAAAACGTTTTATCAGCAGGGAACATTACATAAGTATGGTAATTTTAAATACGGGAAGCTTTAAAAGTATACAGAATAAACTGAATCGAATCTTATTTACACTGGCATTGACAAGATACCTGTTGTACTCCAAAATTCTGAATAAAGGATAGAACAGCATACTTGTCCAACGCAGCTGTAGTTTACATGTTTCCCTGGATTCTGGGGACATTGTTGCGGTGCGCTGCCTCTTGCGCTACAAAAGGAAAAAGATGAAGATATAAATCTTTAAACTTTATTAGATAATATGTGGCTCCCGGTCGAAGCAAAGTGCACCCCGTGGTCAAAAGTGCGCACACTACTTCTATCGCTACATCCCGCGTAATTATATCACCGGAAACTTTCTAATATCATGAGTGCTGACGGCAAGTTGGGTCCTGGGCGGCGTGCAGTGCGCCTACCAAACGACCTTCAGTTGCTGTTGGCTAGCAACCGCTTCAGCTGTGCTCCAACAGATGGCGCCGCGCCGCTGCCGCCTATCGCTTACAAACCCAGTGGGCACCACCCTCACAGAGGCGCTGGGGTTTCAGAGCTCATAACGGCGTCTTGCCGGCCAGGGATCCGGCACGAGCCAAACCAAACGCTTAACCAGAACGTAACAGCACAAGCGTATCGGCGAAAATGGCACGAACGATCTTGTGCCGCTGCCTAGCAACCCGAGTTACACCCAGAGCGTACACGAGTTACTCGGGGTAAGCTCGGGTAGCAACTCGGGTAACCTCGAGTAAGTTCGGACGTGCGTCGTGCCATCTGCGGGAGAGGTTGCTCGGGAAGAGCAGCATGGGTCCCAAAATCCCGCGGGTGGCTGGGATAGAAACTGCCAACTGCCAGTGCAGTGGCGCATCGCTTAACCGCTGCGCCACTGCGCTGGTGCTGGTATATTAGGACTCGCCGCCATCTATGAATCTTAAGTAGTAATTACCAATTTAGCATACATGGGCATTAACCCACTAAAGATATCGTGCCACACCACTAAGGCGGAGTTTAAGCGCACCCTAAAATTGAAGAATGAAGACCTTCTTTCGCAGGTCTACTCGGTTTAACTACATAAAGCCCCTGTCAATTTTTTGTCTCTTCGTGACACAGATTGCTGTTGTGGAATACCAGAGAAATTGGTACGGGCGAGATTTCGGCAATACGAAATAAGTTCTTCCGGTCAACAGCTCAGATAGGACATCAGAAACTGAGCGGTGAGGGCGTGTGCGTTGTTTCTAGGTAAAAGAGAGCACCGGATGCTTGCGCCAATTATCGACAAGTTCCAAACGCTTGTAAAAATCACCGTAACAATAAGAGTCACAGCCAAGGCAAGGTACGTGTGTGGAGGAGTGTCCCGTTGTTTCCGGGAAGTGTTTGGATACACACCATAATGAGGAAGTTCACTGTTGACTGACCATGGTGAAAAACAATTGAAGTTTGGGAGCGCTGCGGCTTCCTTGTTCACAAAGGTTTGTGAAGAACGAGGGTCTAGCGCTGCCGTGAACAATGAACTTCAGCACCCATGATTCCTCACCATGTGGTGCGCCGTCAAAATATCGAATAAGGAGAATGATGACTGGGCACTACAACCAGAACTCTCCGGAAGGTTGTGTCGAGAGGATCCGAATGTAAAGTTTACCGTATTCTTAGTTTACATTTGTGGCAGCTTGACTAATATCTAGCTGAAATCTAGGCTGGCCTACAAATAACTCAGAACTGCAATGCTCTTCGAGTAGGAATATGAGTGGTTCGTACGGTTTCAAACAAGTTTTCAAACAAATTTGGGACGATGGCAGATTCAGCACATGCCTGTTGAAAGCCATTTTAAACCCTAACCTGACACTCCAAGGGACACGGTATTGTTCCGGCAACCGTAAAATTGGTATTTTGGGGGCCTCGAAATGTGTAAGTTGCTGCCATACAAGTCATTATTGCCGAACCTAAATAGCTTTCGAACTTTTGTTCTCAGGCGCTGGTTCCTGGATAAAGCTTTGTTTGCGATGTGACTCTTCGTCTTCTCGTATGTCTCGCACGGTAGCCATATTCTCCTCTTTGGTTTCCTAGATATAATGATAGCCAGCAGCCGTCCTCTCTAATTAGATATTTGACCATGCTTTTAGCGCAGCTTTCAGTCGTATAAAAACAACTAACCCAAAACTAACTTTTGCTTTCATATCTGCCGTAGTGTTTTCTTTAAATATACCGCGCTTTGTTTCTCTCTACTGTGGACTTTAGTGATTAGTATGGATCTTTCTCCGTGTATTTTTCTTTATTTTTTGAGTTTTAACCCAAGTAAGCGTCCAGCTTGCTGTAGTTTTCCTGGCCATTTCTTTAATTAAGAGAGTCCATGGTAGAGAGGGGGTAGGTAGATGAATTCTTGACATCAAGTGAACAAGACTGGTGAAGCTTCAGAGTGTTTGTCATTGTTTCGACAAGAAGACTTGTCCTGGAAGCGTTCGCAAGTACCCCTAGGCTTCTCCCTATCTTGTTCACATTCTGTCGAAAGAACACAGTTATCTACACAAATTATATTCTTCAAGCTTTTCATATTCTAAAGCTGGGTGCTAATGTTATACCCGTGAGCATTCGCAATTATTTATTTTGAATGTCCTATCACGAATGAGACAAAGAACACGAAGATGTCATTCCTCTTTTTTTACGTTTCATCTGAATATTTATTGTAATTCAGGCAGCATGACTTGCTGTCCTGGATGTATGAGTGACAATGACGAAGAAACAATTGCTGGGTCCCTATGCTGTTTTGCGTGCATTTTTGATTAGCTATTTGCTCATTTAGTGAACAGCCGCTCCACTTTCAACACCGGCTTCGGCGACGAAGTTTCAGAAACAGGGACTGAGAAGTTTTCAGGAATAAAACATTTCCAGCCCTATCAAGCAAGCACTACATCAAGCCGCTGCACCGGTGCTGCCGCCTACAACCCGTAGATAAGTGCTTATAATAATAGAGAAGTTTCGTATATAAAATGTCGGATTTATACATTTTTCCTCACTGCGTATCTGAATGTTTCATTCCTTTGCGTATTTATGTGCCTTACATCATGCAGGTGCAAAATAAAGGATAATTTTGAAGTTTCTTTAAGAAGGCTCCATAAAAGCCAAATAAGAAAGTTTAAACATTCCTGCTTCTGGTACATTATTTTTTTCCTTTCATTGAGAAGTCGTTGAGTATTGACACTGTGCCCTACTTTCAGCGCGACAGCCTTAAGGTGCGCCTTCTGCAAAAAATGCGGCACCTGCGTGGTTGGCTTTGTGAGCTAAAACACAAGTGGCGCACTTGGCATCTGGGTCACGTAACTTTCTGACGTTGTCGTAACATGCCCACCGTGGCAGACGGTAGATAATAACAGGTCGCGAGAGGTTTCTCGGGGACAACCTGGGACTCAGAGGCCACCTGCCTGGGCATTGTAAACATCGCTTAATCGTGTCACCACTGCGCAAGGAGGGGTATAAGGACTCCGAGCGATCTATGAAGGCAAGCTATAGAATTACCGTATCTGCGAAGTCATAATAAAGAGGACACTAGGCCACTGCGGAGCTTAAGTGTTCCTTCGAGTTTTTGCTCCTTTTTTTAATTCACATAAAAATTCCTAATCGTGTGTTGCTCTTCGGGCCAGATCAACAAAATAAGTTTCTAGTGTAACTGGACAAAGCTACAGTTAATTATACGGTCATCCAGAATCTGCGTGAAAGCTTATTATTCTGCCTATCGCAGAGCTTCCCAGAAGGGTTCACAGCTAATCTGCTGAAGCCTTGTGACAAGCCCAAAACTAGCCCTGTGGCTCCCTATCACTATGGGTCCCCTAACTGCTTTTTATGACGGGAAGGGGGGGGCGGGGAGGGGGCATCATGCTGGCCCACTCACAACCGACAAGACTACCATTGTGGAGGAGCCAACGTGAGAATTTTCTGAACAGTCATTTTTTTCTGCACTATAGGTTCATTCTACTGTCTCTTAAAGGCGAGTCCCAGAGTCAGCGAAAAGTGTGTCATACATTTGGTAAATGTAGACCTCATGCGTCAGTGTATAGGATCTCTGGATATTTCGCACGAAGAGCATCCTTTTGAACCCCGAGTACCACTAGGACGCCTTATGAACGAGTACACGCTAAGAAGTTTCAGATGTTGGATCCTCACTACGTGGCGACGTTGTATGACAGCCTAACAGAATATACTTTGAGTGAGAGTGCAGTTGATACACTTGACTCCTTTAAAAGCTACACGCGGGCGTCTAGCTTGTCGCCTATAATTCATAAATAAAACAAACAGCTTGATAACGGGGCCACCATATTGGCTCCTGAGCAGGCACTGTGGCAAGGATGAGCCCTGGACGACAATACTCACAGGAAACGCACTATAGTTGTTCAGTGTAATTCACATAGCTGTAATTCACTTGTTAGATTGTGTTCAATAAAAGCTGTAATTACTGGCAGCTTTTGACGGAAACAAAGTTTGGAAGACCTCTAGATTATTCGAAATAACCCGGAAGGTTAAGCAAGTGAATATGGTTAGGAAAGGATGAGCGGGTGAAAACTTTCCTCAATCGAACCCCTCCTGTAATTGCATGAAATATACCGAAAGAGTACTCACCGCTCTAGTAAAACTAGAAAGCTAAGTAACAAGAAAACGCAGAACGTTTTAAAAGTCAACATTTTGAGTCTTTGTAGACTTTCCTTCGTTCAGTGTTGTGTTGCCTGTAATAAATAATATCGAATGTTATAAAAAATAGTACGCTTATTGCGAATCCTTGAGAAATATATGCCCGAGTTGTATTTCGCTTCATGGGCCCTGCAAGATTTGCGGCAAAGATAAATGTTAAAAGACGGCAACTACTACTAGGAAATGTCACGGGACGCATACCCTAAGCAATGCGCTTCTGTGCGGAAATAGCGCAGATGTGGTATTCCGAAGGCAAGGCCGTCGTATCGATTCCTCCCTGAGAACATAGACAAGGGTCCATTGTTCAAACATCTTAAACACGCATGCGTGGCAGTCGTTTAGTCAATTAAACCCAGAGTGGAAAATTTTGAAGGACGCTATCGATAGCGAAAGCCTACAGATATCACGAAATACGAAACAGGGCAGCTTAACGTGCACGGTCCACAGTAAAATTGTGTAATCCATGCACAGCGTTCACGATGTCTCACAACGGGGTGTTTAGGCCTGTCTCACACGAAAAACTTCAGAACAGCGTTGATCAGCAATCAGTCGTTAATCAGTTTCGCACTCGTGCAGAAGAGAATTTCATCAGATAGAAGACAATGGTCTAATCATTTTCCGGTAGCTTTTGCACTCCTTTCGCGTGAGAGTTGTGACGAAACTCGCAAAGAATGTTACGCCTGTTACCAGGGACACATGGGGTACGCATCTGTGGAATCGTTCATCGGCATCGGATGGAAGCGTGACATCGCTTCCAGCTTTCCACACGCGCCGATTTACATCACCCCAGAACTGCTCATCCTGGCCCCCGCCCGCATCTAGTCAGTGTGCCCGATGGGGGTGAGGTTGCTGTAGGTCTGCCGTCGAAAGAGATCCCCCGCCTATATTTGTGGTAAGGAACAAACTGCACATGCTACTTTATGGTGTACATGTGATAGCTGTAGCTATATCGGAGTTACTGTTTCCGTACTGAGTACTGGTTTCCAATGACTCCTAGGGCATAAAGGTTTGTTCAGTGGGAAAAAATATCAACATTTGAGGTCTAAGCAGCGAACCGTGTCGTGCGATTGCAGTGTGCTGTGTTAAGGTTAATTTGGGGGATGAAGTGTTCGGCCCAGAAACGAGGTTTCCACCCGATCGCCGTACGGCTTCATTGTTCGGCCCTAGAGCCGGCAAGTGTCTCACCCCAGCCTTATGCAAGACTCGAGCAGTAGTGAGAATAGGTTCTGTGTTTCTAGTCATACCCTGGTGCCCTCATTTTCGGCTGTATGCGTACCGGCTTCCTGCCGTGATACTACTCTTGAAATTTTTGATGCTACTGTGGAGCCGAACCATTAGACTTTCATGAAAAAGATTGTCTTGCTTCCTCATGCCATGGCTGCCGTCAGCAAAAGTCGCGCGGAACAGTGGACAGTGAACTGTTCAACATAATGTGCACTTCCGCCTGAAGGCTTGAAGCTTGTATCATGCAGCCCTAACCTGCCAATATCCGTTGCCTTGTTTACCGACGCCTTGGGCGCGACAGTGGCAGCTTCCTTATGAATCGCAGTTAATTCACATGACTGACAACTGGCTCTCAATGCTTCTGCGCCGTCGTCGGCTGGCCGACTCCCGCCACATTGCTACGTGTTTAACGATTTACCGCCAAGAGGCCCAACTTCCATTCCCGCGTTTCGGACCCTTCACGGGATTGACACTGGTGCGTCACATCCAATCCGACAAAAGTACAACCGAGTGTCACAATCTGCACGCAAGGCGATGAATGCAGAAGTGAAGATGTTAACCAAAGTATCATTCAATAGTCGCCGAGTTCCTCGGCTGCTCCAGTAATCCTTGTGCGGAAGAAGACGGATCTCGGTGTTTTTGCATTGATTACCATCTTGTGAATGCCGTCACTAAAGAAAGACAGTTAGCGCCTTCCTCAAATCGACGATGCCATGGTCTGCTTTTTTTCGGCCTCTTACTTCTCTTCTGTCCACCTCTTATCGGGGTTTTGCACCATCCCTCTACACCCCGCTGACTAAGAGCAAGGTTTGTTTTTTGCCCCTGACGCCCTTTATAAATTTATTGTGAAGGTGTTCGGCCTTTACTATGCGCCCGTCACTTTCGAGGGATTAATAGAGACTATACTCTGCTGTTTGAAATAGGAAATATGCACGTGGAGCCTACACAATGTTGTCATTTTCAGAAAAACGTTTAGTGAGCATAATGACCGTTTAGCTCTCGTCCTGTACTTTATCCGCAAAGCTGGCGTTGTTCTTAACTCTAAAGAAAAGGGCGCCACCGCCTGGAAGACGGTGAAGTAACGCGCGTTAGCTGTTTGGTTTACTAGAATTGATATGAATGAGATTAGAGGGAGGTACACCAATGAAAAATGCGAGATGTGCTGTTTTCTAGTTACTGCCACAGATGGCGCTGTGACCTCATGGTGGTAGCAGAACCTACGAAATCTCTAAATGTGATGAGTAAGAGCTTACTCTCTTAAATGTGCCACTTTGGTAAGCGTCAAGCATTAGTGCCTGGACACCTCCTGGCAAAAGAAGGTTTAAGACCTCACCCCCCCAAGATCGTAGCTGTTGAATCGTTCAAATCACCCGAGTTTCTCAATGATGTGAGGAGTTTCTTGGGTTTAAGCTCGTACTTTTTCCCCTTAATTCATCACTTTGCAGACAGAGCGTGGACCCTTGGGTGCGACTCCGCTTTAAGGCACCTTAACTTTCTTCTTACGTCGCAACTTGTCTTTCACCACTTTGATCCATCCGTCCCCACAGAGATTCGTATCGACGCAAGAAATGTCCGAAGCAGAGCTCTTCTAATCCAGTACAGTGAGAACAAGGAGCACGTTGTTGGGTGTGCGACTCGCTCCGTCAGTAAGGTGGAGAGCAGTTATACGGACACCGAGCAGGAATGCCTTCCTCTCGTCCTCTCCACGAAGCGTTTACGTTGATATATCTAGGGACGCCCATTCACCGTCTTCACCGGCCATCATGCCCTCTGCTGGCCTGCTAGCCTTCATGACCCACGCGGATGCCTTGCATGGTGGGCGGTCCGGCTACAAGTGTGTGACTACACCGTCGCCTACAAGAGTGGTCGACTGCACTTTCACGCACACTATCTTTGTCGGCTACCCCTTCCTAAGACGTAGTCTGACATCGATAATTAGACAACTGCATGGCGTTAGTGCCACCTTTTTTTCCTCACTTCGGCACATAAAAAAACGGCAGGAAACTTCAACCCTATGGTCTCTCCCTGCGGCGGGTGATGACCCCTGGGGTTCAACCCACTTATATGTGGGGGTATTTGTTATGGAAGAAAAACGGATCGTCTAGTGACCACAGCTTCCTCCTGGTTGTTCTGAAGAGCCTCTACACCTCCGTCTTTCGGGCCATGGAACGCGACTCCACATCTCGATATCTGGGGACGGATCGATTGCTCCACTGTACGCAGGTACGCTTCTATTGGCTAAAAATGCCAGTGACCACTACGCGGTAAGTCGCCAGCTACACTCGCTGTCCACGATACGAGCAACCTACTAGCATTGCGTCCGGCCAGCTTCAACATGTGACACCACCTGAAGCACCGTCTGAGCAAGCCGGCATAGATCTGCTCCCATTTCCGAATTCCTATAATGAGAACCACTGGATAGCCGTTTACGTTGATTACCTTACTCGGCATTGTGAAACGGCAGAACTACCCTAAGCAACAGCGCATCATGTGCCCTCTTTTACGCCGTCATCCATTGTTCTCCGCCATTCATCCCCTCGAGTTATCAGCAGTGATCGTGGTGGGCAGTTCACCGCAGCTTCGGCGTTCCTGCGCTTCACATTTTTTGCCATTCAGCGCCTTACTATCACCAAAAGAATGTGCTAACTGAGCGCACGAATCGAACGATCACTGACATGCCGTCAGTGTTCGCTGATTCGAAGCACAGGAAGAGGGATAGAGTCCTGCCGTTTAACACTTACGCGTTGAAAACCACACGCCATGACAGTACTGGCTTCAGCTGCTTCTTCTTACTTTATGCTCTCCCCCCGTGGTGTACCCTAGACATGATTCTAGCATTTTGTTCTTGGCCCCATGAAGACACCCCCGTAACCGAGACACCCTGTATCGCCACAGAAGCCCTGCGCCTTGCCCCCCGCCTTCGTGTTCTCGCCTCCCAAGATCGATCTAAACCACGCAGCGACACCCACCGCCGTCATGGTACTTAGAGCCGTGATGATTCGGGCTAGTTGCGGGAGCCTGTCAGAAAGCGGCGGTTGTCCCAGAAGCTGCTGTTCCACTACGATGGGCCCTATGTCATCATGTTCCATATTATCGAGCTGAATTACCGCATAGCGCATCGTACGCCAAGAGGGCGTAGTTGGTGCGAACTAGAGAGACTCACATTGACTGTTTAATGTCATTGTAATGTCATTGACACACACACACGAACGCACGCACGCACACACGCACACACGCACACGCACGCGCACGCACGCACGCACACGCACACACACACACACACACACACACACACACAGAAATATAGGTTTCGTTAAAGGAAACAATTTTATGTGCTCCGACGTTTCGATGGAAGTACCAATCATTTTCTAGAGTGGTTTGACATCGCTGGGATTTCTCCGTTTATAGGGGTTGAATACAGAACAGGTGAGCGAGAAACGCATAGAGGGTACAGAAACAAGTAGATAGAAATAAAAAGATTAAAAGTAAAAGTAAAGAAATAAACATGGATAGGAAAAAGCACAAAAGGGAAGTGGGAGCTGCACGAAAAAATGGAGAGTGCACAGAAGTTGTAATCAGTAGGGAAATAAAGTATCCAGATGCGACACTTGCTTTACATGCTGCAGGCTTGCTTAGTGACAGGCGTGTTGAACTCAGCTGAGATGGGCGGCAGCGTGCTTGGAAGCGCAGCTACCTTCGTGGAAGAACGTTGGGCCTTTTCGCTTCTCCTGGCTGCGAGAGCAGGGATAAAGAGCTTTGACCCATCCAACAAGGAAGCGGTATGAAAAAGCTTGAGGTATTGTTTTTTTCGCATTGAGCAATATTGCAGCCGTCACTTGTTTAGCCGCTCAGGCGGGATTACGAAAAAAAGGCAGATGAGGAGTACCCGAACGAACGTTGTCAGCGTAGCCAGAAAAGAGAAATGGCAAAAAAGGGCTATGTGGTCTTCGCGAAACAAGATGATGAGCCAGACGGTGGGTGAAATGACTACCCAAATGTGCATGTGAAAATGGGTATGACCTCAGACGACGCAGTGAGTCGTGATTTGTTTATCAGAGTTGAAAGTTTCGTGGGTCACTGACCTCACAAGAGGGGTGAGAATGCCGTGGCTTTCGTTTACGCCTGTTTGCACAGCGTTAAATTTGAAAATGAAATATGATTCTCGTTGTTTGCACTCACGAGTGTTCTTGAAACCACTCTGTGTAATTGTCGCTTTAATTTGTCCATCTCATGGCTTTCTCACGGAGGCGTTTCGAAAGAGGGAGGTTGGAGTTGTTGGAAGTCTGAATCGGAAAGAATTGCCTGTTTGGGCTATGTATTGCATTCGGCAGTTCCCGTATTCCAGCGTGCAAACAATACTGCGGCAATCACAGTTTAAATTTTCCCGGATAAAATTTTTGAGATTTTAATGTGTGCATTTATCCAGCGTTGTAATTTTCATGTGTTTGCAAACTTGGCATAGGCTTTTTCCTCATCGTTTGCAACCCACAACCCATGGTTTATTGTCTCTTAAGTGATGTGATGATGTTAATGAGGTAGTGATGTTAAATGAGTTGATGTTAGGTGCACAGGCGAAAAACCAGAAAAACTTGACTAGGCCAGTGCATCGAATGTTTTGCAGACGGGTGGCAAATGTTACGTTACACATCATGAACACATAGATTTATTACAATACAATCGGAGTGGGCAATGGAAGATTACACAGCATATATAAGCCACTCATAGACTCAATGTATACATGCGAAAAAAAGGCAAAACACAAAACACTTACTGCCGTATTTGCAAAAAAGAGATACCGAACAGCGTGACTAGTTAATAAAATAAGTAGAAGTGGAAACCACATGCTTTTTCTAAGTAAAGATTTTGCGCAACTTTTTCATGAACAATCTCGTAGCATCTATTTGATTTTGTAGTTGCTGATTTAGAGTATTTGCCAAAAGGTAACGTTAGCATCTCTTTTCCATAACTGGTACGACTTTTGGCAACTTTCCAGAATTCAGGAGGACCTGTGGGGTATGAAACTATGTTTCTGTTTACTTCGGCTAAGTTCGGAGGTTGTTTATCATTAACGACCAGTAACATTTGCATAACGCAAAGTCACACAGGAAGTCCATGCGAGGAACCTTTAATTTTTTTGAATATCTCAGCTGTAGGATATTGGTATGACACTTATAATTCTTATGACACGTTTTTACAAGACGACCAACATGTGAATGTTTTCGGTAGATTTAGTAGCCCACACTAGGGTGCCATAGTTCATCAAAGATATGAAAAGCGATTTAAAAAGGAGGGTATTAAAGGATGTTGGGAAAGTCGGGCAGCAGCGACGTGCAAGAGCGGTGGGGCTAGATAATTTACCGAAGAAATTTTCAATGCGTCCATCCCATGATATGTCTTCAGGGAAGTAAACCCCTTGCAGGGCACAGCTACCAGTATATTTATGTTGAGCAGGAGGGGAGGCAGTTCAATATTCGTGTTTCCTGTATGAAATATAACTGCTTTAAGCTGATTGATATTGAACTCTAAATAGTTGTTACATTCCCAGTTGGTAATTTGTGAAAGGGTGCCATTCCCACGACTACTTAATTCTTAGCCTTTGCTTCCAGAAAAGAACATAGCTGTATCATCTGCATATGATATGTAGATGTCATGGGCACCAATGCACACAGTGTCGTTAATATATAACATAAAAAGAAACGGACCAAGAATACCACGACAGGGAACGCCTGTAGTCACTATTTTAACATCTGGGGAAGTGTCCATTTATATGTACGTTGCTGTAGGTGCGACGTCAACAGTGATAAAACTTTATCACGAATCGCATAGTAGCTAAGTTTCTGGACCAATATTGGATGGTTAACGAGGTGGAAAGCTTTGCTGAAACCACGAAAAGTGCCTAATACTCTAAGTCTGTTCTCAAAGTCATCTAATATGAATTCTTTTAGTGAGAAGGGCCAATTTTGTTGATCTGCTTTTTTGAAAGCCATAACGCAACGGGCTCATGACATTGTAATGGACAGTGAAGGATGTGAGGCGCTCATTAATCACTTTCACAGTACCCTTTTAAAAGAGTAGGGAAATTGAAATGGGATGATGATTTGGGAAGTCGCTTCTGTCACCTTTCTTATGTACTACTGTCACTTTTGCGGATTTCATGCTCCGAGGAAAACTTCCCTCTGAGATACAGATGTTGAAAACATAAGCTAAGCAAGGGGCTGTGAAATCTAGATCATATTTAACGGGTTGATCAGAATTTCAGATGCATCGGAAGATGTGATATCTTTAAGGACATAAATGGAGCTAGCACTTCATTATGGGAGATTGGATTCAAGAGAACAGTGTGATTTACGGCGTCTGTATCAGAGCTTAGACCATTGTTGATAGTCGGTATGGAGCTGATGGAGAGAAAGTAATTATTAAAGATATTAGCTAAACATTTTGTTTTTAGTTCAATACCATCTCTTAGGAGGCTTGTAATTGGTTCAGAGGCAAAGTCACAGACAAATTTCAATTTTTTGCAGACAGATTCCGACCGACCTTCAGTTGAACTCAATAAATTGACATAGTAATTGTTTTTGGCCACTCGGAGCTCTTTGGTGACGCAATTTCTCTAATTCTTGAATTCGCTCAATGGGTTGTGACTTCTCGATGTAGAAAGCGCTTGAACAGCGTATCTCGATTTTGTATGAGGTCTAACAGTTCACGGTCTACCCACGGGTTCCTCACCTTATGTGGGGAGGCAAAGTTTCTTTCAGGGAATCAAGAAATATATTGCCACGCTCCTAACGCGCCGCGCGGCCTCGGCGCTGAGTCGAAGACGACGAAGAAGCGGCGGTGGGCTCTCGAGGCAGGAGCTAGTTTTCCCGACGAGGGCTCGAGGAACCGCGTTGTCCTGAGGAGAAACGGAGCCCAGAGGGGGAAGACCGGCGTGGAGAAGGCGATCGCGACTCGCAGCGCGGAGGAGGCGGTGAACTACGCTGGCGGGTGACGTACTCGGCGATGTCTTGAGGGCGCTCTCCAGGCCGTGGACGGGGGCTGTCGATAGAAAAACCGCGTAGTCCCATTTCACGATAGGGGCACCGCCGGTAGCGATGGCCGGGCATGCCGGCAATGCCAGCGGCGGGAAAAACCCGCGCTCAAGCCTCCTGGACTGCTTCAGTGCATCGAGCCGCCACAAGTACCATTCGACAAAGTCGGCATGGACCTTCTGGGGTCATTTCCTCTCTCGTCGACCGGCCACAAGTGGATCGTAGTCGCCACAGACTACTTGATCCGCTACGCTGAAACGAAGGCCCTGGCGCGAGGTACTGCCGCCGAAGTTGCCCACTTCTTTATGCACGACATCGTGCTTAGACACGGCGCCCCATCGGCCATCATTACTGACCGAGGCAAGGCGTTTACAGCACGACTCCTAAGTGACATCTTAGCGCTTAGCCATACTGCTCATCGACCAACAACAGCGCATCATCCCCAAACCAATGGTCCAACGGAACGGCTCAACAAAACATTGACGGACATGATCTCGATGTACGTCGACGTTGAACACAAAACCTGGGATGAGGTCCTGCCTTACGTCACCTTCGCATATAATACTGCGACACAGGAAACCACCCAGTTCACCCCGTTCCGTCTCGTGTATGGCAGAGAGGTGCGTATGATGCTAGACGCCATGTTGCCGTACGGCGACACAGAGCTCCCCCCTGAAGCAGCCCCGTCAGCTGGCCCGCTTGCACATCAAGGACCAGCAATCCGCCGATGCCCGACACTATAACCTTCGGCACAGGAACGTGCACTACGAGCCGGGCGACCACGTGTGGGTGTGGACACCCGTGCGCCGCAAGGGATTGTGCGAAAAGCTTTTAAATAGGTATTTTGGCCCGTACAGAGTCCTGCGCCGCCTGAACAGCGTCAACTATGAAGTTGTCCCCCATGGAACTGTGATCGCCGGCCCTCAGCGTCACCGGCCGGAAATCGTGCATGTAGTGCGCTTAAAGCCGTACTTTGCGCGTGACTGAGCGCTGTATTCACGCTTCGTTTCGTACCTTTCTTCCCTTACCCCACGTGTGTACTTGACTCTCCCCGCATGTCATCTAGCGCGCATTGTATAGTTCACCTCACCCCTATTTTTCTTCTTTGTTTTGCTCCTCCTCCTCTCCCTGTACATATCCCATTCCACATCGAGACGATGTTTACTTTCGCGGGGGGGAATAATGCAACGCGCCTAACGCGCCGCGCGGCCTCTGCGCTGAGTCGAAGACGACGACGAAGCGGCGGTGGACTCTCGAGGCGCGCTTGTTCTGTTCTGTGTCCTGGAACCTGGCGCTGTAATTAAAAGAAGGCTCCCAGTCTTGGGTTCTTCCCGACGCCTATCTCCCCGGCCCCTCTGGTCGTGACAATATGTATTGATGAACATAGCAAGGAACAACTCATATGCAATATTAGGGCCAGACGTCGTTAACTAATCATTGCAGCTAGCATCAGTTATGCGTTCACGAAATACCGATAGCGTGCGCGAGTTCGCATTCCAAAACGAGTGCTGTCGCACACGTTTTTTAAACGCGACGGTGTGAACAACAAACAAGAAGATGGGCAGATTGTCACTAAGCGGAAAGTTAATTACACCAGATCTCAGGCGGCTTGCTTCGACATTTGAAATGAAGAGATCCAGAAGCGTCTCGGAACATACTGAGTGTCTTGTTGCCGATTAGATGATATTATTACAGAAATGCATACTGAGTACATTTTCAGATTCTGTTTTCGTGTTCGATGCAGCAAGCATATGATTATTAGAATCACCTCCAATGATTGCTTCAATTTATGCTTATTGATCTATTCTAAGACCACATCTAAAAAGGAAACAACCTGGCAACGTCAGGACATGGGGGGCGGTAGCGAACACTGAACATGCGGAATTCGGAGTGAGGCGTGAGTATTTCGTAATGCGGCGTCACAGAAGAATATTCAGGAAATAATTCGCATTTCACGTAGTTAGATATGTGTACAGACCCCCCCCCCTCCCCCCCTGGCTTTGCTTGCCGATTTAGATAGTACGACTTGTACTCCTGTATTCTGTAAATACGTCTGTTATGAAAAACCAGGTATCGATAAACATGATGACGACAAAATGAACATTCGGTGCGCTGAAGAAGCATTCGAGCTCGTCACACTCATTTCGACCCGATCTTAGATTTAAGTGCACAAAGCTACAGCGCATCCCTTTGTCACGAGAAACCTAACTGCCATGATCCGGGAAGCCAACCATTTCACTAGAAAAACAAACCATAAGGCAAGCGATAAAAGCGATGAAATCGTGCCCGCAGAAGAACAAGTGGTATTGGAGAAAGACACTCCGTGCGCGACACCAAGGAACAGCACTTCACCATTGTCACGCGGGCGGTGATAAGGAGGAAATTTTCTTCATATTGAGCACTTCATGCGAGCATCTTTAACACTGCTAGCGTTTCAGGCAAGCGCTGTTTTTGTGTTCACATTATCCACTGCTGAAGCGCATGCCGAAAATGCCCATTATCTTATTATTTCGAGCACGAGAAACAGCTGTTGTACTACTGCTACCTTTGATTTGTTTTTTTGGGGTTTAGCGTCCCGAAGCGACTCAGGCTATGAAGGACGCCGTAGTGAAGGGCTCCGGAAATTTGGACCACCTGGGGTTCTTTAACTTGCACTAACATCGCACAGTACACGGGTCTTTAGAATTTCGCCTCCATCGAAATTCGGCCGCCGCGGACGGGATCGACCCTGCGTCTTTCGGGCCAACAGCCGAGAGCCGTAACCACTAAGCCACCGCGGCGAGGACTTCCGCTACCTTTACTATCTTAGCGATGTTTTGGAAAATATCAGGTAAGCTGTTGCGGGGGATGGAAAAACATGGGACCAGCATGAATTTCTGGAACGATTTCTTCTCTCTAGATGTGCACAGTATTCATGTCGCGAAACTGCAATGCGTGCTCCTTTGTTTCCTGCGTGTGCTTGAAGATTTTGAAGGCTCCAAGACATCATAGACGCTTTTAAATGGAGCTTAACTGGCTGGTCTTTGAATGCCTCGTTCTTGCTTGCTTACGATAACTTAAGAGTTTTCAGATTTCTTAGCATATATCTTGCCATTTCGGGTCCAGCCGTACTTCCAACCACTGGCTTTCTTGCTCGCAACAGCCATTCCAAGAAGTCGCTTAAGAAAGGGCCTTAGGTGTTCATTCACAAACATTCCGTGTGCTCGAGGTTCGGTCAAAGTCAGAGTTATTGAGTCGCAGCTTTTTCGCCTTTTCAAGTAGTGCATCCCTCTTCTGGCGCCTGTCAAACTGTAAATAGTGCATCATTCTTCTGGCGCCTGTCAAACTGTACAACAATAACAATGTTGCTAGGCTTGCTCTTACCTGCCACTTAATGGCAGGCTTCTATGTCAAAAGGAACAGCATCCACGCCACCAAGAGTGCCAAGTTTGCACACAATTTCTACTACATTTTGATTAGGTACCTACCTCTTCGAGTCCTTTTATTTCGATGGTCCTCTTTCCAGAACATTGCTCAGAGCCGAGCAAACTCGGCGAGGCGTCAACAAGGCGCTTGCGGATCATATCAAGTTCGACTCGAATAACACTTTTTCCTCCTTCAAAAAAGCATTCTCACCACTCACTCACTCAGCATTCTCACTTTGTTTCATTTCTTCAAAATCTGTTCCCAGCGACCGTATCTCGGGACATAGATGCAGCTCAACAGCTTCTTGTGTATTCTTAATTTCAAAGCCTACTTGGTCTCTCAGATTGGCAAACTGTTTATTTACATTTGGAGTCACAGGAAATCACAGGAAGAAGAGCAACAAAAGAACACTCTTGCGGCAGCACTGACGAGAAAAAGGTAAACAACTGGAAAATGGCGAAAGCCTTAAGAAAGGAACAACAAACCAACCTGGAAGATGCGAAGGTACGATGTAAGCTTCTATTCACAATGCCGTCACTGCTGCCAAGAAACCTGCTGTATCTGCAATGGTTCCTTTTAAGGGGTTGGCGGCTGAGGTGGTATGGCAGTCAGCGATGCGTAGAATCCCGCGCGCAGAGTAGATGTTGATAGATTGTTACGCAGTCACAAGGCAGCCACGACCACAATCTGAGGCCGCAAGCGTTAGATACCAGGCCAGTCTTCAAAGCAGCTTCTGTCGATGATGTAGAAAAAGCCTGGAAGATACGAAGGTACAATTTAAGCTTCTATTCACAATGCCGTCACTCCTGCCTTGCACCTTCTGTATGTATTTTGGAAATCCGACTGATTTGTTCTATGACAATAAAGTATTTTTTTCAGGATTTTCTTAATGTTCGGGAGGTTGTATGTGGAGGTTGATGGTGGTGAACACCACGTCTTGGCACGTCATGCAAACAGCTGCAGCACTGATCAAAACAAACCATGCCTAAATAGTTAGAGGACAGCGCTTGTTGCTCAGTTATACATGGCCGTTTAAACATTGCCTTTTCGGCGTGATTAGCTTCAATTGCGTTCTATGTTTACTTCTGGAACAGCCCATTACCATAGATCTTCCCCGCAAACGCCAAAGGTTCGGAGAAGGAGAACAGGGCGTTTGCGATCAGCGAGCTGCACGCTAGGTGTCCTCACACTCTGTAAAATGGCCGTACATTGTATGTGTCATTCTATCACGACCTTTTTGCACCGCTCGTCATCGGAAAAGTTATTGTTAGCTTTCGCGAATGATTTTTCTTTTTTTACATTGCCCCAAACACATCTGAAAATAGTGCATGCTGCTGATGTGTTGTGCCCTTGAAGAAAGAAGGCAAGTGCGGTGCAGACAACACACGTTATTCCTTCTTCTGCGGAATGAATGCAACATTTTAATGCCAGCCCATTGGCGCTGTTCGGCCTTTCAAAATCATGATCCATTTCTCACAATAATCAGGAATGTTGCCGCGTTTCTAGGCATATAATGTCTGAGAGTATCCACTCCTCGTTATGTATTTAGAACGCGAGCTATATTTTTTTTATTTGATATCTCAAAGGCCCCTGGTATGGGGCATTACATGAGGGAATTCCTCGGGGTACAACTTCCGTTTTTGATATAGGCGAGACAGTGACCTTCAGAACCTCACAAGGTGAAAGCGAACTTAACTGCGTGGTGGGACGGCCCAAGTTATGGTTGCATGACCACGTGATCATATGACTATGTCCATTAGGTACCTGACCTTGAAATTTGACCTTGACCATTAACCTTGACATTTGATTTCAGACAGGCAAGAACATGCTTAACACAGCTTTCGCTGGTATAACTAGGTTCGCACAATGTTGACCAGCCATTTTTTAGTCGTATTTTGTTTGTTTCAATACAGAAGTCGCGCATTGTGAACAATAATATGCCAGCCGCTACTAGAAATTCAATCCAGAATCTCCCATCCTCATAATTATCATCCCCTTCATGATTGCATCTACGGCCAGACAAAGGCCTCTCCCACATTCCTTCAAATTAGGCGTGCCATCGGCGAGCTACGCCAAACTTATAATGACAAAAGTCTTAACATCGTCCCTTCACCTCAGTCTCTGTCGGCCTCTGCAGTGCTTCCCTTATGGCTTGTATGGGAACATCGATTATCTCGCCTTGGAATTACACTCCCCTCACACGCCTCTTTCTTTTTCTTCATTTCAAACACGATATTGTTAAAACACGTTTCTTCCTCGATAAACTGTGCTCTCTTCACCTCTCTTAACTTCATTAATTTCGATCATTCATTTTAGGTTTATTTCAGAGAGAAAATGACGGAACGGTAACAGTGTGTGCAGCCAATTATTGAGCGTCGGCTGTGGTGTGGCCGCAGGGAATTTGTTCCTAAACGTGTTTTTTCTTCTCGCAAACTCAGAACGCCGGAGGTGATCAAGACTTCCACAGATTAGTACTCATAATATGCAGTTTGTTGTGGTGGGTTTAGAGCCAACCACCTCCCGCGGCTGAGGCGAATATAAACATAACCACAAGGTCACGCGTCGCCTTGCACCTAATTTCCTCTCCCCTCCTATCCTGTCTCTTTGCCTCCTGCCAACTGAGGCAGCGGCCAGGTGTGAAGTGCAGGTGCTGGTGCGAACGCTGACGCCTATCACGGAGTCGGCGCGAAACTGAGGAACTGGCTGATAAGTGCTAACGTTCTAAATGAATATCCAGAGTGACATGGCAAAAGGCATATTATGCCAGACAAGGCCTGGCCACTCGTTTTGCACCAGTTATTTACCTATCTATAACTGGCTGTTTAATGTCAACCAAATTTACAACATTTACGTAGGTCTCCAGGGTCCTGCTCTGCACCTGAGCACTGACAAGATAAAAGTCTTCTATACACCTTCTTTCGGGAATGCTGTTAAAGCGCTATTCATGACGTGAGACTGTCTGCGAAACACACATCGCACCATTGTTATTTCTGTGTACTGGTCCGAGTCAGTCGTTACAACATGGCCTAACAACGTGCGCTCTCTGACTTTAATTCATTCTTCCGCATGGTTAACAGCGGCGTCTTTCGAAACTATTGAGCATCACCCGAGATTTCTTATAAGGGTGTGCTCTGAGAAAAACGTTAACAAAGGTCTCAGGCACATTTTTTTATTAAATAAAATTTTCGTTATATGATGGGCAATTGGGTCGGTACAGTGGAATGGACCTCGGATTTCCAAAAAACGCTCATGTTTCCTGGAAAAAAAATATTTATACCAAGAGATTTGGAAAGCGTCGCATTAGCGATATCATTCGTATCACCGCATTTTTTTACCTCCGCAGAAAGGAAACAAGCGATCCCTTCCAAGCGGCCCAGCAAGGACCATCTTGATAGAATTACAAAAGAGGTTTTGTTATTAGTACAACGATACTTCGTTACGAGACACATTCTGCGGACGACCGCGACACTACGCCGACAACTCACCTGGAAACAAAGTTTGCTCAATTGTCGACGGTAGTTCTGCACCCTAGCAATAAAAGTGCGAAACTTCCGGATCGTGGAAGACAGCATGAGTACATGAAGTTAATTTGAAGAAGGAGTCTAAGGTTTTGAGCACAGTTGTATTTCCCACCTATCTTAGTGTACCGGTGTTACACGGTTGTACTGGTCGTAGTTAAAGGAGGCCGCCCGTCGATTCTCATCGCTCTAATGGTAAAGCTTTTGTTACACACGCTACAGTGTTTGTGCGCTTGTGTCATTGTTTATGATCCGAATGCAGATAGAACTAAGTGAAAAGTTAAGGGGAGGCTGTAGTGAACAGGCAAGGAAAGGGGGAGGAGAAATGCTATAGCTTTGCAAGGCTCCAGGTTACTGTAAGATTTCTATGCACAGTTCGGGCGCGGGTTTGTCCTTGTGACGAACACATACCTTCTTGTTTGCCCCGACGGCACTTTTCTGTGGAAGGCCACCTAACTGGATCAAACATCAATGCTGCAAGACGCTATGACGACGAAGGGAAAAAATATCGCATATAGCAAAAATTGCAGCCTAATGAAATGCGGGTGGCGACAAAATTATAACCAACGCTCCACGGGCTGAAACATGCACGCCTAGCGAGGACAGGCGCCATGATTACCATGTGCAGTAAAAAACGCCATTACATAAAAGTGGTGAAGTACCAAGCGATGTTCAAGAATTTAAAAAACTCTATTCCGTGATGTTCCAGCTCTAAAGCACTGGGCCCTGAACAAGGAACAAGAATTCGGCGCACCTTACCAAATACTTCACTGCACAATGGGACCAAGAGCAGCCGGGGTTGTGTATTGAAGCGCGACGACGAAATAGCCGACTGTGTGGAACTGCACAGCTTACCTCCAATATAAAAGCCAGACAGAACAATAGTTCCGACACATCAGTTACGCTACACTTAAAGCGTGGAAACAAGCTGGCTCTCTTATAGACATCTTATTGTCTCCGCTGTATTGCAATAATAGAAAAGAACATCATTGTATGACCTCTGGAAAATTCAGCGCAGTGGCCATATGCACTATAAAATGCACAAAATAAAAACCTGGTTTCTACTCTGAACGAAAGCATTTCATTTGACATATACGCTAAGAGAGAGTGCGTCCGGGCGCAAAACAGATGTTGGGGGTAGCTCTGTTGCAATAACCAGTGGAAACATGCTAGTAAAATTTTTGTCGCTTTTTATCTATGTACCAAGCTCGTTTGTCTCGTTACCCATATTTCTTAGTACTGGCTCTTCGAGTTGCGAGATGATGTTTTATTGGGTGACACGTTTATTGACGCGTCCCGTTTCTTTATTTTTTGTTTGCTTTTCCAAAGAATCCCGATATAATTATCAGTGGTATTATACATTTAGCAGATTTATTCGTTATAATCCTTATTATAGAATGAGAAATAAAATGAATAATGTTTTCAGTGTATAACACCACGTTTACACCTTTTAGACCAGTACAAAAATTTTTAGCAGCCCATGTCTTTGTGACCGTTCTTGGTGAACACAAGTAGTTAAAGAGTGTACCCCAAAGGTACCTAGCTTCGATATTACATCACGGATGCGCATCACATGGTTTATATGTCGATAGGCGAGAAGGTTTGGTTGATGGACTCGATTGCTAGCGTGAAGGCTGAGAGGACACTGACGGTGGCAATACTGCCTGGTAGGTGGCTCCAACCATTTGCAGAGCGGACAAAAAATCAATTTTGGTATGTGAGTGTGCCTCCGCGGGAGGGGGGATACATAGCATTCGAGCGGGTATTAAGGGAGTAACGGGTGGGTGCTTTGATAATCTTGTTACCTCATGGCAATGAATGATAAAGTTTGTGAAAAAGAACGATTTGGGCTATTATAATGCGAAATGCGTGTGGGGTAGATTCAACTGTGTTTTCGTTGCTGCTATACTGCTACTGTGAGAGTAACACGATAGAATAACTGTGGTGACGATGTTCTTATTTATAGTGTTTTGATTACGTCAGTATGATGACAGTCAAATATAGCATTGCATAATCTAGTTGAGGGCAGATGAGGGTCTCGTATGCAAAGAAATTAACAAAAGGTGTAGCAAGAACTTGATGACGATGCAGGTAGCCCAATACCCGGTTCGCCTATGTTATTAATAACGACTGGTGATGTTGAAACAGCATATGATAGTCCCCTAAAACACCCAATGTAATTAGGATAGTATAACTGTAACTGTCAAGGCTGGGTATTGTAAAAAAGAACTCCTCGAGACTGAAGACAACGCGAATTTTGGTTTCCTGTTCTCTCTACTCCCGTAAGGGTACAATTTCGCTCATTAATGTATAGTCCTTCCTTGCTAGTCGCGATTCGTCTCATACAAATGGGGATCTTGAGGGTTGGACAAATCCCTCAAACAAGCCTGGAAACAAGCCATGCAGAAATTCCAGCTCGGCCCGCACAGAAAACACGGACTATCATATCCTCCGTATCTGCAAATGGAGGAAACTACTGCTAAACACTCTTCGCCCCTTCGCATCAGCATTCCGATAATCCCGCTAATAACGCCTATATAATCACCGTATCTCTCTCACAATGACTGGTCGCCACATCTCTCGAACACCCTCCCACGGGATTCTCGGATTTCAAGCCCATGGATCATCTAAGTAGCAAATATCAATATAGAATAGAAAATAGAAGATGCTACAAGTCGGCGAGTAATTTTACGCATCTGTACTCTCGCGACTCTAGTGAGGGACGCAGTGGTGTGGTGAAATTGGACACCACATTGTTACAAAAGAGAGAGCAAGGAAAGCTGTAAACCAGTGCCAAGGCGAAAGGGGCTGCTAAGAATCAGATAAACGAAAATATCTTGGCGACGGAGAAAATATGGTTCTGTAGAAACTAACCTCCATGTATGCGCAATGCTTTACGACCTCGACCGTTCCGAAAAAAATGTTTAAAGAATGGTGGGGTTTAGTAAAGGGGGCATCAAGGACATGAAAATATAGGCTGCCCACTGTTCATTGCACACAAAGAATTTACTAAACTAGCAGCGGACAGAATTACTCCAATCTTCTAGTTTAATCGCCCTAAGGACCATGCTGACGTTCGCACTGGATACACACGATTGGACCCCACTCAAATTGGGAGTCATGCGTGAGAACAATGCGCCGAGCATTGTGAACCGCCTTATGAGTTTTCGCGTGTTGCTGCTACATAGAATCGAAGAGACGTCCGTGTGTGTGTGTGTGTGTGTGTGTGTGTGCGCGCGCGTGCGCGTGTGCGTTGTGTGTGTGTGTGTGTGTGTGTGTGTGTGTGCGTGTGTGTGTGTGTGTGCGCGTGTGTGTGCGCGCGCGCGCGCGTGTGTGTGTGTGTGTGTGTGTGTGTGTGTGCGTGCGTGCGTGCGTGTGTGCGTGCGTAATTGATAATAAGGACTCTCGCCGTTCGTTCAATGTGGACCGGGCAGGGCTGCCTTGAGTCGTGCCCATCACCTCTGAAGCGGTGTTAGACTGCAGTGCAGCAGGCACGCAGGCAGGCCTTCAAGCCCTTCGACCGGGGGTCCGCAACGCCTGTTTTTTGGGGTCGGCACATCACTGTCATCTACTCCATCATGGGGCGCGGATCACCCTGCGGCAGGCTCTCTGCATGAGGCCTGGACAACTTCCGAAGTCTGGTGAGGTGTGCCGTACCAACGAACCACATCGGTGAAGTTGTATTTTTCCGATGAAGGCGAATGTGTTTGTAAGACCAAATCGCAGGCTTCTTTCTTCAAATCATATTTTTGCTGTTTCTCTAGCAAGAATATTAATTTTTTTTTCTTCCACGACGGACACGCTTCGGAGTATACAGCGTGGTGTCCTTCGCAGTTTGCGCTACATCAGGCAGCGTCACATTGCATGGCAAAATCTCTGGCAACTGACACATATGTGAGGGTCAGGTATATATAGCATCATAGTTACTTTCCAATACCCCACTTCGATTGAGTAAGGCAATGTGCTGCTGTTGAAGGAGAGAATCACGTGTTTTGTGTCTAATTCCCTATTGTGCTTCCTTCCGCATTTTGGTCAGGTTTGGTTTGGTTTATTGGGGTTTAACGTCCCGAAGCAACTCAGGATATGAGGGGCGCCGTAGTGAAGGGCTCCGGAAAATTCAACCACCTCGGGTTCTTTAACGTGCTCTGACATCACACAGCACACGGCCCTCTAGAATTTCGCCTTCATCGAAATTCAGCCGCCGCGGCCGGGATCAAACCCGCGTCTTTTGGGTCAGAAGCCGACCGCCGTAGCCGCTGAGCCATCGCGGCGGGGATCTTGATCAGGTGAACCTTTATGAATTCTTGTTTGGTGAGCGCTTCAAGCATTTCTTTTTCTGTCATGTGTACAAAACTATTTTCCGAGGTTACGCCTCGCTCAGTATTCAGGGATCTGTGGGCAGTGAACGATACTGGAATTTCTTCTGTGGATAGAATGTTTGGGAGTTTTGAACATTGTCTATTGTCACGCAGTCCGATAAGGAGTACAGCATAGAAGTTTGGAAGTACATTGCTAGATGCAGAACAGTCGTTGCGTGTACGATATCGACCTCTCAATACGAGAAGTTATTGTGTGGTTGGCCCGTTTCGGCTTCGGAAGAAAAAAAGATACAAAAGCAATGCTTCCTTTCATAATCTATGATTTGTTTGCAAAATTGGTGTGTAATGAGTGCATTATAATTAAGCAGGCTTCTGGGAGAAGCCGTGCAAATTTTCAAGCCCGTTCTTTTTCACAGTGCGCAGGACATATCAGCATCCTGCAGGCAGCTGCTGTTAACAGAGGTGAAATAGGATTAAATTTATTGCTGATTCTAACTCGCAATATTTCAGACGCAGACCCATGATTGCAGCTGGAATAAATGTTTTTATTTTATGTATTTGCCTCTATCACCATCACAATATGAATCACCATTATAATTTGAGTCAGTAACACAGTATGAGTCATTGAGAAATGAGCACGATTTTTAGGGACAGCTAGCAAAGAGTGGTCTTGTCAAGTGCAAGTCGTGGCTCCCGCGACATTCAACACAAGCTCCCCAGCACACTTTAGAGAAGGAAAAGAAAATGACAAGGATAGCTGTACTGGCGCTTTACACAGGCGGCCACGTACATTCGCGTTGTTCCTTTCGGCCTTTGACTTTTCAAGCCACTGACACCGATTTCTAAATGTCCATATTTCTCGTGTCCGTCCACATGCAATGCCGCCTTTTCGCAAAAACACATGTTTTGTTTCGAAAGACCGAAGAACGATCTTTCCAGTGAGTTCGCGCGTACTGGTCGAAGGCCATAGCTTGTACTTCGCTTAGGCACGAGCGCTATCAAAGTAATACCGCTTCATATTTTTTACGTGCTTGATCTGGCACCAGTTACCAGCGGTCAAATAAAAATCAGTTGCTGACTTTGGGTGATGTATAGTAAGAGGAGTTCTCTAAATTTTTGCTTCATGAGCAAAGAAATTGAAAAATTATCCCGTTTTGTTTCAGTTTGCGTAACGTAGGTATTAATGCAGGGCAGTCAACTTCTCGAAAATGTCTTTGTTCATTTAAACAGGAAATTCCATGGCACAAAACGCACGCCATGCTTCGACGAATGGCGCGTGCTAAGGAACAAAAAGGGCAAAAATACTCGCGCGGCTGCACACCTGGGTCATGATACTAGAGCTTTTATGGCTTCCAGGCGGTTTTTGGGACTAGCACCCTCGGATGCACCCGTTAGGATGCAGTGGAAAGGCAAAGCCAGGCGAAGGAACCAGAGATAGGAATATCGCGGTTTCGCGCCGTAATTGAAGAAAGCAGTGTGACGAAAGCGGAGGAGGCGGCAAAAAGTCGCCGCGAGCGCTATTGGCGCTTTACACCTATTTCGGACGCCGGAAGAAATAGCGAAACATACTTCTTACGGTCTCTTGAGAACCAAGCGTGGGACTGCGTTTATGCTTTGCCTCATACAACTGGGAAAGAAACTGTAGTAATTCTATTGAGTATAAATTATTAAAAACTTTTCATCAAGCAATATTACTTTTTTTTGCCTTTGAACGGGCTTGCGAATGTGTGACAGACCGAATAACATGACCGCACTAGTCGCTTTTCATTACGGGAACTTCCTTTTTATTATACGATCGGACCGGTAAACGCTTACTCTCATGAAAAACCTTCCGATGGGGTATTATTCATTCGTGCAACGCCTGATACATCATCCTTGCTACCATTAAACAACGACATGACACACAAATCGCGAACTGACAACTGTTTACTTATGACGTATGATGTACAACCAACATAGTCCAGCTCTCATGCTTTTAGCAGGCACATGCTACTCCTGCTAAAATTTCAATATCTTGAAATCGTGTGTATATTCTGATGCTAAGATAATCACCGTCGTATTTAGCCGAATACTGCACATGAATTTATAGACTGAAGAATATTAGAGGACATGCTGCAGGGAAGGTCTTGAAAGTGTAAAGAGTAAAACCGGTTTCATGTCAGACGCATTTCGTGTTCATAATGCACAGGCAAGATTATCTATTGCGATTGGGTCTTGTAGGCAGGTCCCAGTGGCCAAAACAAGAGTAAAAATTATATCCTACGCAGGCACATGGGGACTCACAGAGGCGGCTATGCGGACAGACCTGCATGAGAATAAATGGCCGTAAATACATGCAATATCTTATCTGAACTAGCGTTCTATAACGTGTGCAATGCATGAGGGATAATTTATTGCGTATGGTGGGAGAAAATTACATATCCGTCACATAAGAGGTTGCCTTTTTTTGCGAACAAACAAATTAAAGCGGCGTCACTTTGCGGGGCGGCCCAGGTGACGCAGTCTCGGGGCCACGAAGAGGCCAACCTAGAGCTAGTTACAAATGTCATAACTTTGAAAGAGGCCACGTGCGATAGAACTATTTCAGGGCATTTTAGATTTCACAAGCTTCCCCTCTAATGCGGTATTCCCGGAAATTTTGGTGGCTAATTCTTGGTAAAAAATTTTATTTAACATGTCAAGGGTATATTAACACAGCTACCGATTGCACAGCGAAAGATGTAGTTGCTTTGAAGAAGCCATTTGGAAGAATCAATTTAGATTGTAGAAACTTAGAAGTGTAACGCGTTACGCGTAATAGGATTTCAAGGTGCACATATTCGCCGTATACCTCAAACCTCATTTGCGGTGTCCGATGACCCATGGAGCCAGCTATGAACATTTAATTGCCTCGAAACAGGCTGCATATAAAGCCTCGTTCGTTTCAGAAAACAAAAGGGATACGCGCCGCTGTGGCTCAATGGCTAGGGTGCTCGGTCCTGAGCCATATTTCCAAGGTGCAAACTTTTGTGTTTCGATGGAGGCGAAACACAAGAGATGTCCATGTGCAGCGCGATGCCATTGCACGTTAAAGATCCCCAGCTGATCGAAATTATTCAGGAGGCCTCCACTACGACACCTCTTCCCCTACCCACCTTTCTCCCTTCCCCTGACGGCGCCGTTCGTGTGTCAACGGAGATTTGAGACGATTACTGCGCCATTTTGTTTCCACAAAAATCAAAACCAACGAAAGGGAATGAACTTTGTAGGTTGACACCACCGCCGTCTCAGAGCGCAATTGAGGTGTCCACGGACCTAGCCCGCCAGTTATGCGCCTTTTCTTAAGGGAGTGTGTATGCCATCCTCAACCTTAATTTGCACATTCCCTTCCCTGCCGTTCTCTTTTCCTCAGTGTCGAGCAGCAGGCAAGGGCCATGTTACCACTGGTGATCTGCTCCTTTCCTCTAATTAAAATTCCTTGCTCTCTCTCACTTCAGGACAGCGAATAAGCCAACACTGGGTACTAGACTGCTTCGTGCAAGGGGTGGTGGTTCCGTGAAACACTATTTGTGGGTGGTGGTGAAAACATTTTTAGCAACGGACAGGAGATATGCTTTAAGTAGCCCGTAAGGGATCGATCCTTACAAACACTAGGTGGAAGTTCCTAGTATGGGACCCCAGTAGCGGTGACCGCCGCCCGGGCACGCGCGACTAAGGCTTTTTGGGGTAAGTTCTGGCAACCGAGCAGGGTCGCCTCCCATTCCCCTCGGGCTAGGTTGGGCATGGGGGGAATAGCCGGGTTGGAGGGGCAGGCCCACAACATGTGATAGGTATCAGAAGACACCGCTCTACAGTGCGGGCAGCTGCCGTTAAAGGTGGGGCAAAGTGTTTTAGTGCTGCTGGGCAAAGAAATTTATTGGTGAAAAGGCGAAAAAAGAGCCGCTCATCCGCCTTCTTGAGGCCTTTACATGGGCGAGGGTAAAAGCTATGAATATCTTTATTGTAGGTTGTAACATCTCTGAAGGTATAGACCGGATTAAAATCGCGTTCCTGATCGTGTAGGGAGGAGAAAACAGCCCGCGGAGAGAGCGCGGGGGCAGCTGCATCTCCTGCCTCGTTTCCTGCCAACCCCAGATGAGCAGGGGCAGCCGCCGCGGTGGCTAAGTGGTTGTGGCACTCGCCTGCTGATGCGAAATACGCCGGTTCGTCCTCGGCCGCAGCGGTGGAATTGCGATGGCGGCGAAATTCTAGAGGCCCGTGTATTATGCGATGTCAGTGCTCGTTAAAGAACCCAGGTGGTCGAAATTTCCTTAGTGTTTCATTGCGGCCTCCTTCATAGCCTCAGTCGTTTTGGGATGTTAAACGCACTTAAGCCATAAATCTTTTATTGGTACTATATACAAAGAGCTATTGGTTGGACCGGGACCTTCATTCCCGATCCTCAAGATTACTAGGAGCGATAAATAGTCCGGAACAACTATGGCTTTCCCGGTGGTCTGGGCTCTTGTCACTAGGGCACTGCGAAGGAGACCACGCTGAATACTCCGAAGCGTGTCCGTCATGGAAGAAAAAAAATTAATATTCTTACTAAACAAACAGAAAAAATCTGATTTGAAGAAACAAGCTTGCGATTTGGTCTTACAAACACATTCGCCTTCATCGGAAAAATACAACTTCGCCGACGTGTTTCGTTAATACGGCACACATCACCAGACTTCGGCAGCTGTCCAGGCCTCACGCAGAGAGCCTGCCGCAGGGTGATCCGCGCCCCATGATGGAGTAGATGGCAGTGATGTGCCGACCCCAAAGCAGGCGTTGCGACCCCTGGTCGACGGGCCTGAAGGCCTGCCCACGTGCCTGCTGCACTGCAGTCTAACACCGCTGCAGAGGAGGTGGGCACGAATCAAGGCAGCCATGCCCGGTCCACATCGAACAAACGGGGAGAGTCCTTATTATCAGGACTGTGACCTGCCTACAAGACCCAATCGCAATAGATAATCTTGCCTGTACATTATGAAGACGAAATGGGTCTGACATGAAACCGGTTTTACTCTTTACACTTTCAATACCTTCCCTGCAGCATGTTCTCTAATATTCTTCAGTCCCTAAATTGATGGGCAGTATTCGGCAAAATACGTTGGTGATTATCTATGCGTCAGAATATGCCCACGATTTCAAGATATTGAAATTTTAACAGGAGTAACATGTGCCTGCTAAAAGCATGAGAGCTGGACTATGTTGGTTGTACATCATATATCATAAGTAAACAGTTGTCAGTTCGCGCTTTGTGTGTCATGTCGTTGTTTAATGATAGCAAGGATGATGTGTAAGGCGTTGCACGAATGAACAATACCCCATCGGAAGGTTTTTCATGAGAGTAAGCGTTTACTGGTCGCATCATATAATAAAAAGGAAGTTTCCGTAATGAAAAGCGACTAATGCAGCCATGTTATTCGTTCTGTCACACATTCCGCAAGCCCGTTCAAAGGCAAAAAAAAGTAATTGCTTGAAGAAAAGTTATTTAATAATTTATACTCAATAGAATTACTACAGTTAGTTTCCAAGTTGTATGAGGCAAACCATAAACGCAGTGCCACGCTTGGTTCTCAAGAGACCGTAAGAAGTATATTTCGCTATTTTTTCCGGCGTCCGAAATAGGTTTAAAGCGCCAATAGCGCTCGCGGCGTCTTTTTGCCGCCACCTCCGCTTTCGTTACACTGCTTTCGTCAATTGCGGCGCGAAACCGCGATATCCCTATCTCTGGTTCCTTCGCCTGGCTTTGCCTTTCCACTGCATCCTAACGGGTGCATCCGAGGGTGCTAGTCGCAAAGACCGCCTGGAAGCCACAAAAGCTCTAGTATCATGGCCCAGGTGTGCAGCCGCGAGAGTATTCTTGCCCTGTTTGGTCCTTAGCACGCGCGATTCGTCGAAGCGTGGCGTGCGTTTTCGTGCCATGGAATTTGCTGTTTAAATGAACAAAGACATTTTCGAGACGTTAACTGCCCTGCATTAATACCTACGGTAAGCCAACTGAAACAAAACGGGTTAATTTTTCAATTTCTTTGCTCATAAAACAAAAATGTAGGGACCTCCTCTTACTATACATCACTTAAAGTCAGCAACTGATGTTTATTTGACCGCTGGTAACTTGTGCCAGATCAAGTACGTAAAAAACGTGAAGCGGTATTACTTTGAAAGCGCTCGTGCCTAAGCCAACTACAAGCTATGGCCTTCGACCAGTGCGCGCGAACTCACTGGAAAGATCGTTCTTCGGTCTTTCGAAAGAAAACATGTGTTTTTGCGAAAAGGCGGCATTGCATGTGGACGGACACAACGACAAATATGGAGATTTAGAAATAGATGTCAGTGGCTTGAAAAGTCAAAGGCCGAAAGGAACAACGCGAATGTACGTGGCCGCCTGTGTAGAGCGCCAGTACAAGTATCCTTGTCATTTTCATTTCCTTCTCTGAAGTGTGCTGGGGAGCGTGTGTTGAATGTCGCTGTAGCCACGACTTGAGCTTGACAAGACCACTCTTTGCTAGCTGTCCCTAACAAGTGTGCTCATTTATCAATAACTCATACTGTGGTACTGACTCAAATTATTATGGTGATTCATATTTTGATGGTGATAGAGGCAAATACATAAAACAAAAACATTCATTCCAGCTGTAATCATGGGCCTGCGTCTGAAATCTTGTGAGTTAGAATCAGCGATAAATTTAATGCTATTTCACCTCTCTTAACAAGAGCTACCTGCAGGGTGCTGAGATGTCCTGGACACTGTGAAAAAGAACGGGCTTGAAAATCTGCACGGCTTCTCCCAGAAGCCTGCTTCTTTATAACGCACTCATTACACACCAATTTTTCAAGCAAATCATAGATTATTAAAGGAAGCATTGCTTTTGTATTTTTTTTTCTTCCGAAGCCGAAACGGGCCAACCACACAATAACTTCTTGTATTTAGAGGTCGATATCGTACCCGCAATGCCTGTTTACAACTAGCAATGTACTTCCAAACTTCTATGCTGTACTGCTTATCGGACTGCGTGACAATAGACAATGTTCAAAACTCCCAAACATTGTATCCACAGAAGAAATTCCAGTATCCTTCACAGCCCACATATCTATGAACAAAGTCCGAGGCGTAACCTCGGAAACTAATCTTCTACACATGACAGAAAATGGCTGAGGCTTAGCTTAGGTTAAGCCTAGTCAGATGCGAAGCATATTGTCGCCGAGTTGCATATCGAGCATGCCGCTTGGCTAAACGTTCTTCACGCTCTTCATCAGTCTCTGTAGCACGCCGCAACTTTTGCTTCTCATTCCAACGAGCAGCCCTATCTCCAGGAGGCAGCTCTATCCCGTGTGCGCCTAGCAGAGGCAGGCGCACCCTCTTGTATACCGCCGCTCCAGCATCACGTGTTCACTACAGCGCACCTAGCGGCAGAAGCAGGAAACACATTGGTCGCGACGCCTCGCGCGACGGCGCGAGCTGGGGCCCCGTTTCTCCTATGTCGTTACGTCACGCATCACGTGGTCCTCATGGTCGCGACGCCTCGCGCAACGGCGCGAGCTGGGCCACCGTTTCTCATCTGCTGTGACGTCACGCACCACGTGGTCATCCTTGGTCACGACGCCTCGCGCGACGGCGCGAGTTGGGCCCCCGTTTTTCATCTGCTGTGACGTCAAGCATCACGTGGTATGACATGGAGGTCACGAAAGGTCAATGGTAACGACACCGCCGCGCTCGAGGAGCTGGGTTGGGCTATTTTAGTATGCTTCGCATAAAAAGAAATGCTTGAAGCGCTCACCAAACAAGAATTCATAAATGTTCACCTGATCAAGAGCCCCGCCGCGATGGCTGAGTGGCTAAGGCGCTCGGCTTCTGACCCAAAAGACGCGGTTTCGATCCCGGCCGCGGCGGCTGAATTTCGATTAAGGCGAATTTCTAGAGGCCCGTGTGCTGTGCGATATCAGAGCACATTAAAGAACCCCAGGTGGTTGAAATTTCCGCAGCCCTTCACTACGGCATCCCTCATAGCCTGAGTTGCTTGGGGACGTTAAACCCCAATAAACCAAACCAAACCTGATCAAGATGCGGAAGGAAGGACCATAGGGAAATAGACACAAAACACGTGATTCTCTCGTTTAACAGCAGCACATTGCCTTACTTACTCGAAGTGTGGTATATGAAAGTAACTGTGATGCTATATCTACCTGACTCTCACATATGTGTCAGTTGCCAGAGATTTTGCCATGCAATGTGACGCTCCCTCATGTAGCGCAAACTGGGAAGGAGACCACGCTGTATACTCCGAAGCGTGTCCGTCGTGGAAGAAAAAAAATTAATATTCTTGCTAAAGAAACGGTAAAAATCTGATATGGAGAAACAAGCCTGCGATTTGGTCTTACAAACACATTTGCCTTCATCGGAAAAATCCAACTTCGCCGATGTGGTTCGTTGGTACGGCACACCTCACCAGACTTCGGCTGCTGTCCAGGCCTCACGCAGAGAGCCTGCCGCAGGGTGACCCGCGCCCCATGATGGAGTAGATGACAGTGATGTGCCGACCCCAATGCGGGCGTTGCGGACCCCCGGTCGACGGGCCTGAAGGCCTGTCCACGTGCCTGGTGCACTGCAGTTTAACACCGCTACAGAGGTAATGGGCACGACTCAAGGCAGCCCTGCCCGGTTCACATTGAAGAAACGGCGAGAGTCTTTATTATCAGGTAAAAAAGAGAGAAGCTACGTCAGGGGCCGAAACGAACTTAGGCCGTGGGTTCGGGTACACTGACGGCATCTGGGTGTTTTTTCCTGTGCTTTCTAATCGATTATATTAAAAATATTACTAAAAATTGCGGCAACCAGGCTCTGTGGTTTCGGCGGCTGGTGGCTTCTGTCATGTATGTCATCACGAGCTCCACCTTCTCCATCCCTAGTCAGCTCAACAGCTAGCGTGGGCGTCGATTCTGACAATCTTAATGCCATAGGGAGCAAAGAAGGGTTCCCGCACAGCTTCCGCCCTCACCATTCGATGGCGTTCCACGTCGCAATCGCGGAAACAGTGGACGTTCTGCATCCGCCACTATGAAAGTGGGTGGCGATGGTGAATACTCTTATAGTTAGGCTTGAGGCATTGCATGAATACCTCCTAAAGCTGATTGGAAAGCCACCGCTGTAGCTCAGTTGGTCGAACACATAAAGGGTAATTCGGTGGTCGTGGTTTAGGAACCCACCGGCATCATGGTTGTTTTTTCTCCTGCTTTGTAACCACTTATCTTTAAGAAATTATTATCGTACTACACATCGGCTGATGAGCACCAGAAATTATAATTGCAAATAATAATAAAATGCATTCTCCATTTTCTATGGTTTCGGTGACTTCTAGATTCCGTCATGTTAAACAAGCTTCACTTTTATGAGTACACAATATTAAGACAGCTTTCACTGTAAAGTGTAACTGTAGAGGACTTGAATAAATATAATGACAGAAATGACTACCCTTTCCCCATTTTTTTGTGCAAGCGGCATATCTGTGACATCCGCACCTAACTGTGGTTAAGACATAGGTATACTTTTCTGCCGTGATCGTAAGGGGGCAACCAGGCTCTCGGGAGGCGTAGCCATCTTAATGAAACATCGGCTAGATAGATGGATTGCATAGATCGATGAGCTATTATCAGTAGGATTGAAGAAGCAAACCTGGCCATATGAGGCTGGCAACACCTACCAGGTCACCCCACATATCAGTAAATAACAGCCGAATGAATCTGGTATAATCCTAAATTTATCATGCGCTTTCTGGACCGACCGCCTACAAAAAAAAAAGCAGCGATGATCAACGTTCTAGAATTACTTGCCGTGAGCCACAATGCAGACCGTGATAAAGCGACAGCGCCCTGAAAATATGCGTCATATTCCGCTCTTTCGCAGCGCTTGGCCGATGCAAATAACCGCGTGTCGTCGCTCATCGGCCTTTCTGCCCACATTGCAGCAGCAATATGTTTTTCCCGTGGCATATAGTGGGCGAAATGCCATATCACGGTCCTCATGCTTCAAAAAATGAAGTAGCATAAAGTTGAACACGCGGCAGGAGAAGATATCGTTAGGAAGAAAACTTTGCCGAACCAAATTTCAGAAAACGTTCTCAACATGCTCAGAGGTGGAGGAGAACTATCATCGACTAGAACATAATATTTATACTCCCAGACCTCTGACCCCTCATGTAAGGGCAAGATTGAAATTTAGCTCATGTCAACAAATCAGCATGGGTCACAGGCAAGTGCATGTTTGGCATCATAATCTTTCATTGCGCCCGAAACACTAAAATTTGACCCTGGCTACGCTGTGATTTTAAGTCGTGAAACTACTTGTGCAAGCAAAAATGCTGTCCGTTTCCATTTTCTCTGCCGCTTTACCTCATCCATACATTCTGTTGCTTAACGGTCCAACCTTTTATTCAGCGTTATACTGCTGCCACGCCTTTTCTCATCAGATATAGTCTCTGCACAGATGCGTACATATCGTCTGAAAGGTGCTTAGAAGATTCTTGCGGCAGCTGACGACCGCGCGTGCACACTGCGACAACGCAGCTTCAACGATGCCTTAGTACATGCTCTGCCCACATTGAGGTCACCTCTTTGTGGAGCAGAGCTTGAGCACGTTACGAACTTTGCGCGCACGCCCCCATCCTACGATCAGAACGGTAACACAAGGCATCCACAGGATGTGGTCAGCTGGTCACGAAAGACTTCAAGGGAAGCTGCACAAAAAATTCTTGCTGCAATATTAAAACATTTTCTAAATGTCAGTGACGGTACAGGTGACGCCGGTTCACTTTCCTACGCCGGTGCAGAATTGGTTGTGTAGCCATAAACTTAGCAGAAGCCAAGGTGGTTGTAGACATTAGTGCACTGCACGGGCTCGGGCCGGCCCGAAAGCCCGGGCCCGGCCCGGCCCGCGGGCCGGGCCGGGCCGGGACATGATCTGTTTTGCCGGGCCTGGGCCGGGCCCGGGCCTGAAGTTGCGGGCCTGGGCCGGGCTCGGGCTTAAAGCTGTGGACGCGGGTGGGGCTTGGGTCCGTACAGAAACGGCTGGTGTACGACTATTCATTCACTATTGCAGAATGAAGCACATAACTGCGGCATTGAAGCAGCGACACGGATGAGCTATGGGTTATAATACGCGCTGAGAAAAAACTAAATTTTATTCATTGACTTATTTATTTCCTTATTTCCACGCCGTGGTGGCTTAGTGGTCAAGGCGCTTGATTACTGAGCCGGGGAACCAGGGTTTGCTCCTATCCTCAGCGGCCGCATTTCTGTTTAGGCGGCAAGCATGACAGCCATGTACAGTCAGGGACAAAGGTCTCCGGACCACGTGTTCCTCTAACGAAGCCGATAGCCCTGCTATTAGTCGGCGGCTGGAGACCACACTTGTGGAGGTAGAAGTTAAATTTTTGTTCTTTCATCTCCATAAGTGGGGTCTCCAGCCGCTGTCTGATAGTAGAGCTATAAGCTTCGTTTGAGGAACACGTGGTCCGGAGACTTTTGTCCCCGACTGTACTTTGTAGTATCATTGCTCGTTGAGGAAACCCAGGTGGTCGAAATGATCCGGAGCCTTGACTCCCCTTGGGCCCTTAAGCCCCAAAATATAGCTTTAATTTTATAGCTATATTTTTCTCATGTGAGAAAATTCACAAACTAAAGCGCGTTTGGTTTTCTTTTTGATGAGCTGACCGGAACGTCTCGTAAATGAAATAGCCACAAAAGCTCGTGAGAGTTTGTAAGTCTCATCGAATAAGCACATATATCTCTCCTCGCTTCTTCAGCCTGGTTGTCATGACAAGGGTTTGCCCTATAAGTTATCACGTCGTTCGCACGTTATCTTCTGCTCCACCAGTAAGAGTAAAATTCAACCGGTCTTAATTGGCCATTGATCATTCGTCATCCCAAAGTTTAGGACGCTTATAGTCTTCAAAACACACACCATGAAATACTCAGGTGTTTTAGCTTTTCGTTGCTGCTTAAAGGCGACCAGTTCGGCTATGATTTCAACCTGTGAGATCGCGTTCACTAAAAAAATGTCATCCCACTGCTTGCTAGGCAGCTTTAATGTTTATTCTTCTGGGCGGCAAAATATAACTGATTAAAATCATGGGGGAATGCAAAGTAGTCTATTATGAGCGTATGCAGCCCTTTTTATTTCGCTTTCGGAACATCCGAGTTTATCTTTGCGCACCTACACGAGATCACTGTCCAAAAGAGGACCTGGCGAGCACTACTCTTAATCACTTCCTTCTGGGTTAAAAAGAACCAACTTTCTGCAAGCCAAACTGTGGTTTCAGAACCTTTGTCGGCCAGTTCCTTATCGGTCTAGTAGCAGTCTACTTGCTCACAGTGAGCAGTGTACCTCAAGCGTTACTGTGAAACGGGCCGGGCCGGGCCCGGGCCGGGCCTCACTCCGGGATTCACGGGCCGGGCCGGGCTTGCCAGAGCGATAATTTAACGGGCCTGGGCCGGGCCCGGGCTTGAAGCCGCGGGCCTGGGCCGGGCTCGGGCTTCAGGTCTCGGGCCCGGGCCGGGCTCGGGCCCCAGATTGAGGCCCGTGCAGTGCTCTAGTAGACATAACATACAGTGCCTTAATTCTCACGGTATTAAACTTGAAAGCGTATCGTAACATATGAAGTAAAATAATCCTGTTCAAAACCTCCGCACCTGTTTGTCTCGTACGCAAATAATTCAAGCCTACATATTTCAGCAGTAGAATTGTTCAGATTTATATGTTTGAGATTAAAACAGAAATAAATGTATGTACTCTCCGGGACATAAGCACCCACGTCTCGCCAGCGCTCACAAAAAAATGAACGCTCCCGGTGGCACTTTTTTTCCTACAGACTCCCTCCTGTTGGAACGAACGGTCATCCAAGAATGTTGCCAATCCTTCATTTTGATGCGCGGCTCAATGCTGCAGCAAAAATAAATGCCGATTTCTGGCGCCTGATCAGATTGGCAGCATAAGCTGGTAAACGTTGCATATTATCGGCACAATGTGCGGGTTGTTCTCGCACGAACCCCAACAGCAGACGCTTCTAGACAAGCACCCGATGTAGCACGAAATAGAACTGCCATCACGGACCACTAGGTGACTGTTGCCACGTAGCGATATGCCAAATTAAACCGTTTAAAGTTTTTGTATTTGCTGCTTAATAACGCATTAAATATGTCTCCCACAGACTTAGTTCATATAAACACTACACGAGAAACACGTCACAAGCATGCAGTCACGCTTGCAGAATATTTCTGTCGCAGTAATACTTCCCAATATTCTTTTTTTTCCAGAAGTGTTCCGAGATTCGAATCGCTTGCATCCATCAGTCACAGCCCAGCGCACCGTAGACAAATTTAATACCCCCGCTGAGAACTCTGTGCTTTCATTCCTCTCATCATATCGTTGTTCATAATCTTGTAATACGGTGCTCTTCTCGGTGTATTTATTGTACTCATGTGCAATCATCAGTTTTTTGTCACGATTGCTTTATTTATTATTGCCATTTGTATTGCATGTTTTGCTTTTGTGGTCGACTCTCAAGAATTTGGCACTGAACCTGTATTTGTATGTTTTGCCCTCTCCTGTAAAAATCCCAAGAAGGGATTGACAGTATTCCGAAATAAATAAATTTGAGCCAGCGGAGGCCCGTCCTGGACTCTTCGGTCCCCAGTAGTGCGTATGATATATTCTAACTTAGCTTGGAAATTTCCGGACTTGATTTCTATAAGTTACCTTGATTCTACATGTGTGTTCATATGGCTGGTTGTGGACAAATACTACTCCAAGGAAGCAAAATTCTGTTCTCGTGAAAGGCTAGCATGCTGGCCCAGTTTGGCCAGATCAAACCCCGCCGAAGGCCTGGCTGCCCAATTCCAACGACGTTCGATTATTTCTTGTTTCGGTGTAGAATTGCGACGCAACTGCGGTTCTAAGCACGTTCCTCCATTGCTACATCTTCTGCAGGGCATGCAATGACGAACGAAGGATACCCCATGATCCCTTGAGGTAGCCAGCGAAACAGCAAGTGACGGCACACCATCCCGTAGGTGGATGAGAGTAGGGAGAAGGTGGCCGGAGTTGGCACAGGAAGGACAGGGTTACCTGGAGGGATAATAAACGAGCGTTTCTACTTCAGTGGCGAAGCTTAGTACGTGATGGTGATTACGATATGTGCATCAATTTTCCATAATGAGCACCTAATGACCATTTTCCAGAAGCGATGAAAATTCGTTATGTTAGGCAAGCTTCTGAGGTAACACTTTTGCCACTCACAACTTGGGGACACCAATACCATCTTAAGCAAAGAAGGTAGCGCCACCACTTTGCGCCTCCTGAAATTTCTACGTTCAGAGCCTGGTAATGAAAGAAACGGCAGCTTGGATGAGGAACCGCTTCACACAGCGCATAATGCGGGAAGCCTGCAGGTGAACCGTCACTAACAGCGGCGACAGCGTTAAAAACACAATTGGGGAGTTAAGCAGGAATTACCACAAGTAATGGGTGAAAAGATTTATATTTGCCAAGGAGTGTTCACAGACGATTGTAACTGTGTTAGGGTAGCTTAAAATATCTACTGGCATGCAAAAGTTTAGTCATCAACGCTGAAAATAAAAAAATAACGGCCTGCCAGCAGTGTGTTTGTTTATTTTATTTATGGATACCCTCAATCCTCATTTGACCGCCACTACACGGAAAGAAAATGAAGAAAAAAATTCATATATACACGAGAATGAAAAGCCTCTTCGAGCATAAAATACAAGTGAGTATAAATACACAACACAATTCACACCACTGTAGAACCACGTGCTATACAAAAAGAAATATTTGACAGTCAGTTACGCTTACATCTAGAGGAGTATCATGCCTACATAGAAGCCTCAAATGCATTCAGGACTGCTGCTACACCTGCAGACTCAGCAACATGAGCGCGCAGTTTATTGCAGTGCTTAACAGCATCCGCATGATGAATGGCCGACAGGAACAACGCGAATGTACAGCCTTTGTCAAAAGTTTGGAGCCCAGGGGGTTTGCTTCTGAAGCCCGCTCTCTGGTTCGTAATGCATGTCCAGCGCTCCAAATTTGCTGAAGGTAAGAAGATTTCTTGTCCTGCCTCCTCCAATGGGTAGGACTACCACGAATGTTACAGGAGACCCACTGCGAGGCTTAGAAGCGAACCCCCTGGGCACTAAACTTTTGACAAAGACTGTACGTGGCCGCCTGTGTAAAACGCTAGTATAGCTATCCTTGTCATTTTCATTCCCTTCTCTGAAGTGTGCTGACGAGCTTATCTTGAACATCGCTGTAGCCACGACTTGCGCTTGACAAGACCTCTCATTGGTAGCTGTCTCAAGCAATCGTGCTCATTTACCACTGACTCATAGTGTGGTACTGACTCAAATTATTATGGTGATTCATACTGTGTGTGATAGAGGCAAATACACAAAATAAATACGTTCATTGCAGCTGCAATCATAGGTCTGCGCCTGAAACCTTGCCAGTTAGAATCAGCAATAAATGTACTGCTGTTTCACCTCTCTTAAGAGCAGCTACCTGCAAGATGCTCAGAGGCCCTGCACACTGTCAAAAAGGGCCGGCTTGAAGACCTGCACTTTAAAACAATTACAATGTGTTCTCTTTACCTCAAACCAACCTTAATACTTTCACTTCACAAATTAGGTAGCTTTAGAGCAGCTACCGGAGCCACCTCTAGTAGCCGGGGTTTTCAATGCTGAGTACAGTTTCTGGGGAAGTGCGCAAACAGATACTAGGAGTCACATTTTTGAATATTTCATTTGTCAAATAATATCTGCCTGCTCAATAGAGGAAAAGACATACACTGTTCTCCAAGCTCAGGAAAAATGAGCTGTATAGGGTTGTCTTTTAGTTCATCGTCGGTTTTTGTGGATTTTACATGAAATAGCCTTGACAACCGCTACGCAAGCAATCACCTACCCGATGCAATCAGCTTTTCGTCATCAACATGAATTATCCCAAACAAACGGCCTCGTTGGAAGCTTCAGAAAGCTGACCGGGAGTTATTTTAGGAAAAGGCCTCTCTAGAAAAATTATTTGCCGATGATCTCATTGTTGATGAACTAAATGAATTTATTACACCCTGCATCATTTCTGAGGCATGACTGGCTATGCCTCAGCTTTGGGGGTGATTCGACACAACCCCAAGGCAAAGAATATAAAGAGGAGAAAAAGGAGCAAAATAAATCTTCGGGAATTTTTCGAAGGTGTTCGACACACGAGAACCTTACAAACTTTAAAAAGGCTAGGTCTAATGCACGGCCTTTCTGGCGCAATGCTCAGAAAGCTTCCTGAAAAAATTATGTATCAAATATTTCACTGCACAAGGCGACCAAGTCCATTAAGCGATTTATCTTGAAGTGCGACGAGTAAATAGTCCACAGTGCGCCCTTTCACAGCTGACCTCCCGTATAAAGGCCAGAAAGAACAATAGTTCAAACAGATAGGTAGAGCCACGCTTAACACGTGGAAAGAAGCTGGCTCTAAGCGAGCTTAACCAAACTGCCCACATGTCACTGTATTTCGCTATATTCCAGTCATAAAAGGTCATTCTATGACTTCTTAAAAATTCAGCGCCGTGCCCATATCCACTACAAAATGCACAAAATAAAATCATTCTTTCTACTCTGAACTACAGCATTTCATTTGACACATGCGCTGAGAGAGAGTCCATCAGGGCGCAAAACAAATGTTGGAAATAGCTCGGTTTCATTACCCAGTGGAATCACACTAATGAAATTTTTCTCGCTTTCTATTTATATGCCATGCTGGTTTGACTTGTTGCCGATATTTCATAGTACTGGCTATTCGACTTGGGAGACGGTGTTTTACTGGGTGACACGTTTTTTAACGCGTACCTTTTCTTAATCTTTTTTTTCGGCTTTTTTGAAGAAGGCTGATGTTATTATGAGGGGTATTCTGCATTTGACAAATTTGTGGTGTGTAACACCACGTTCACACATTTTTGATCACTGGAAAAAAACTTTAACAGCTTAAGCTTTTTGTGGTCGTTCTCGTTGGATTTAATTAGATAAAGAGTCTAGTGCAAAAGGTACCTAGCTGCGATATTACACAAGGGATGCGCAACACATGGTTAAGAAGTAGATAGGTTAGAAGGCATGGCTGATAAACTCGATTGAAAGCTTGAAGGTTGAGAGGACACTGATGGTGGCAATATCGTCTGGCATGTGGCTTTACTCAGTGGTGGAGGAGACAACAAATCAATTTTGGTATCTGACTGTGCGTGCGCGGGAAGGGGGGGGGATAGCGAGAATTCGAGACGGTATTAAGGGGATAGCGGTTGGGTGCTTTGATATTGTTAGCTGATGGCAATAGCTGATAAAATCTAATAGAAAAAACGATTTGGGCTATTAAAGTGCGGAAGGCGTATCAGGTAGATTAAACTGTGCTTTTATAGCTGCAATAGAACTACTTTGATAGTAACAAGATATAATAAGTGCAGTGACCAGGTTTTTAATTCTAGTGTCTTGAATAGGTCAGTATGATGAGAGTCAGAAATAACGTGACATTATTTGTTCAGGGGAGATGTGGGTCTTGTCTACAAGAAAATAATGGAAGGTTTAGCAAGCGCTGGATAGCGATACAGATAGCCCAATAACCAGCTCGCCATTGTTAAAAAATAATGCCTGGTGATGTTGAAACCGCGTTTGATAATCCCCCGAGACACCCAATGTAATTAGGATTGTATAACTGTAAGAGACAAGGCTGGCTGTTGGAAGAAATTATGCCTCAAGACTCACGACACCGCAAATTCTGGTTCCTTGCTATATTTACTCCCGTAAGGGTACAATTTTGCTCACTAATGTGTAGACCTTCCTAGCTAGTCGCGATTCGCCTCATACAAATGCGGATCTCGACGGTTGGACAAATCGCTCAAACAAGCCTAGAAACAAGCGACGCAGAAATATTTCAGATCGGCCCCTCAAAAAACCCGGAGTTTTATATCGTGCGTATCTCGAATTGAAGGAAACAACTGCTACACTCTCTACGCCCCTGCGCATCAACATTCGGCTTGCCGAGTGCGTTAGCCATTTGAAGCGATAGGTCAAAACACACATCGCTACCTTCGCCACAGATCACTGGATCAACATTCCTCATAGCCTGAGTCGCTTTGGATGCTAAAAGGTATAAAACTAAACTAACTGAATAAAATTGAATCAGGACCTATACTGAACTCCTTGGGCACCAAGCGGCTCCTGTTACCAATTCTCAGGAGTCTAGTTTCCACTACGGCCTGCCGCATTAACAACCAAGCTCCGCGATATGTACCTTCCTTTCTAGCATTCACTGCCCACCGTACACAGCCTCTCCCACTGTGCAGACCTTAATGAGCAGACCAGCCCCCGAACCTCGAATGGGCACTGGCTCAACAAAGGCGGAATTATGCCTCAGGCGAGTATCGTAATACGTGCGTACTTCCTCCCAACCTCCACGACCGGGACAAAGAACACATTCTGTACACCACCAACTCCCACTGTGGATTTGGCACGCTTCCAGCTCCTGAGAAAGAGAGCTTTATAACCCTCCTCCGAAAACAGGCAAAAAAAAACAGCTGTGCAAAGTTTCCATGCAATCTCCCTAGCTTCCTGCATGGGAAAGACCATGGAGCGCATGGCTCTCCATCGAATAAAGACACATCCAGACTTACGGATATATTTCTTCTACAATAAAGGGGCCTCTCGAAGAGTATTTGCACCAAGTACCTCTTCTTCCTCCCCAGCAGGAATTTTTTTCCTCCCCCATTTTTCCGGCATCAAAGCCATAGTTGCCCTTGATGGAGGGAAGGCATTTGATAACCTTACCGATGACTGCTGTACACCATTCGCACAACCTGTTGCGAGTCTAATGTGTACAGATACTTCACTGAATTTCTGCGTAACCACACAGTCACGTTCCTTCTCCTTGAATTTGTCTCCGGTCCATCCTCCTCACGCAGGGCACTCAACCAGGCGTTATTCTTTCACCCACCGTTTTAAGCGAGGTAACGGCTCCTGTATCCCATATTCTTGAATCTATCGCAAGCATCAATGATCCTTTCTACACCAGTACTTCTGTGCACTTCTTGTTCTCCTTAGGTAACCGAAGACAGCTAAATGCAAGGCATCATTTTCGGCACTTCTTAACTGGGTGTAGTTGGCCGGCACCCCGCACGCAACAAATCCGGAATATTGCTCTTCGGAGAATCCCGCTAATAACGCCAATACAATCACCGTATCTCTCGTAAAATCACCGGTCGCCACATATCTCGAACACCCTTCCATCGGATTCTCGGAATTCAAGCCCATGCATCATCTAAATAAGTCAATATTAATGCCACAATAAACCTTTGCCATCAGCTAACGCGTCTTACCCGCCGCAGCCTCAATAAGCAACGCGGGCTTCTCGACAGTCCACGTAGTCGCCCTTCTCAGTTTAGTTCCATATCTTAGGCAGTAGAATCCTCCTAAAACTGCAGGTAAAAAACAGCATAAGGCCTCTCTTTCCAGCAGCCTACAGCGACGTGGATGCTTGAAAAAGCTGCATTTATTCCAGCTGGCCTCCACGTCATAGCGCGTCCTTCCCCGCACATGGATAACCTCATCAAAGCTCCCATTCCGAAACATGTTGCGACCGATTGGATAGACGTGCTGCAGACGTCCCCCACCAGAGTCATCACCATGATTCGACCATCGTCCACAGAGAGGTCTCAAGAGCTGAGATCAGAGCTGCTACTTGCTCCATGGCGCGTGGCATCCTGATCGTGGCACACACCCTCTCTACGACGCGGGTTCGATCTCAGCCGTGGCGGTGTAATTTCGAAGGAGGTGAGAGTCTAGAGGCCCGTTTACTGTGCGATGGCAGTGCACGTTAAAGAACTCCAGGTATTCGAAATTAGCGGAGCGCTTTACCAAAAAAAAATACCAAAAAAGACAAAAAATTTCCTGAGTCGCTTTGGGACGTTAAACCCCAATATACCATTAAACCATCTTATCACGCTCCTTCCGCTGGCCTACAAAACGTCCCGATAATTGCCGGTATACAGAGCCTCTCCCAAGCGCCCCTAACCACAGCGGCTATACAAGAGTTTCTGAAAATAAAAGTGCGCAATGAGGCCAAGGACGAAGAAATAGCAGGCACCAAAAGCGCTGCTCTTCTATGACCGTTAGCTCTTACTGCTCCAAGGGGCGTCTGTCTGCAATGCAGGTCAAACTTACCAAAACAGTTACAATGGGACCACACTATATCAGATAGCAACAGTGGGCGCGTACAGTCTCATTTGATCCCTGTAATTTCCATCCGTCATATATGTATACATATATACATATCCATACATACATTTATGTATATATGTATTGTGAGCACGGATGCATTTATTCTACCGTCGAACAACGGTTACAAACAAAGGGCTTGAAATACAGACGGCGGCGTCTCCGCTCGCGGCTGAAGGCTCTCTCTCCGCCTCGGCACTCCGAGAGGGAACGCACGGAGCCAGTCAGGGTTGCCAGGCCACTTATGAGTTTGGCTGTTCCAGGCGGCGAGTGGCTTGCACCTCACATCCCACCCCGCCTGCAAGTCCAAGTCCTCTTGGACAGGAACATTAGTCTACTTTGGCAAAGTCGTAGTCAAGCAGTCGCTTGGGTGGTGCACGGTGACGCTGAGGTCGCTGACTCGCTGAACCAGTTGGCTGATCCGGCTCATTGGTCATAGGTGGCATTTGCTCGGCATTGTCTTCATCAGGACTCGGGATAGGTTGCACAGCTTCGCATGTGGGCTCCACTAGCACTGGGTCAAAGTACGGAGGGTGGTACAGTTTCATTTGACTTATGTGCACTGTACGCGCATCTGGTGAGGATGTGGCGGAGTTCGTTATGCGCCGAACGTCGTAGGTGACGGGCGTCCTTTTCCGTGTCACCTGGTAGAGTCCCTTGAACTTTGGCGCCAGCTTTTCAGTTCCGCCAAGTACTGGCTCTTGTCTTCGCACCCAGACAAAGTCTCCGACATCAAATGAGGTGCTGCGGTGGGTGCGGTCGTAGATTCTCTTGCGGTTCCTTTGAGCTTCCTGGGAGTTACTCGCAGCCTCGCTGCGAAGGTCTGGCAAGTTCATAAGCCTGTCACGAATGTCGGCTGCTTGCGTTGTGCGGACTTTCTGATATGGGAATGTCGGCAAAAATCCAAACAGAAGCTCGAATGGCGAAAATCCTGTACTTCTGTGGCGGGTTACATTGACAGCGAAAGCTGCTTCATCGAGTTTGGAGACCCACAGTGCCTGATCATTGTTGCACAGTTTTCGGAGGACGGTCACAAGTGTGGCATTGGCATGTTCCACCAGTCCGTTGCTAGCTGCTCTGTAAGCTACTGAGAAGTGTATGTTCACACTATGCATATGCATGAAGTTCTTGAACAGGTGTGATTCAAATGACTTGGCATGGTCACACAAGCAATCGTCAGGAGCACCGAACCTGTAAAACACTGAGTGGAGATGTTTCAAGGCGTCTTTTGCAGAGGTTGTAGGCACAGCAGCTGGAACAATATATCTCGTTGAAAAGTCAATGACATTAAGTATATATTTGTCCTCTGCTGGGGTCATTGTGATATGATCTAAGGCTATTGCACTGAATGGAAGTTCTGTTGTCGGCATAAAACACATGGGACCAACTGACCGTGTGGTAGGGCGGTTGTACACTTGACATAATTGGCAAGCCTGAACATAGTCCCGTGTTGTGGCTGCCATGCGCGGCCACCAATAACGCTCCTGCAGTTTCGCCAACGTACGTGAGGCGTCCATGTGACCACTGGCATCGTGTACGAGCTCGAGAACCTGCTGCTGCATCTTGGCGGGAACGACAATGGTTTGTAGCTCCGGGGACACAACCTTGCACAGAATGTCATCAATAACGACAAAGTCCTGGGTGTCTTCGCCTGAAGTAAGCCTGACACGAATGGCCTTGCAAGTTTCATCATCTGCCTGCATGGCAGCAAGAGTAGCTGTGTGGGGGACCGCAGCACAGGAGTACCGCGATAGCATGTCGGCCACGCAGTTCTGGCGTCCTGCTCTGTGTTCGACCGAAAAGTCAAACTCGGACAGGTCGAGCAGCATTCTAGTGAAGCGCCGTGAAGGCTTGAAGTTAGTTGTCAGGCAGGCTACTGACCAATTGTCGGTCAATAAATGAAACCGGCGGCCCAGCAAATAGTGTCGAAACTTCTCAGTAATGGCCCAGTGTACTGCCAAAGCCTCCCAAACGTTGCTGTGAAGTTTCCTTTCAGGCTCAGTGAGTGACCTACTTGCGTATTCAATCACCACATCCTTGTCGTCTTGGCGCTGCGTGAGTATCGCTCCGAGGGCTGTTGCTGATGCGTCTGTGGTGACTGTTGTAGGTGCCTCATTGTGGAAGTGTCCCAGTATAGGTGCTGTTGTAAGTGCGGAGCGAAGGGCTTCAAAGGCTTGTTGACACTCAACTGTCCACCCGAAGTCAGCCTTTCGGATGGCAGCTTGCAGAGGTGCGGCAACTTTCGAGAAATTCGGGATGAAGCGCCTGTAAAAGTTAGCTGTCTGAAGCCAAGATAACAGGTGCTTTGACGAGCGTGGCGTGGGCATGCACATGATTGCGGCAATCTTTGATGGGTCTGGCTGTTTCCCTTGTTCCGAGATCATAAATCCCAGAAACTTCACACTGGGGACAGCAAACTTGCATTTGTTCAAAGAAACTTTGAAGCCGGCTTGTAGAAGGAGAGTGAGGGTCTCGTCTAGGAGATCGAGAAACTCTGGAAAGTTATCACCGAACACGATGATGTCGTCAAGATATGTGCGTACACCACATCTTGACTGTCGGGCTTTGAGTCGAAAAAATATTTGGTGCATTGCTTTCTGGAAGGTAGCTGGTGCATTTTTCAACCCAAATGGCATTCTTGTCCACTTGAAAGTTCCCTGGTGCGTGATGAAGGTGGTTTTTTCTTGGTCTTCATCTTTTACTTTAATCTGCCAATAAGCGCAGCAGAGGTCAAGAATTGCAAAGAGAGAACTTCCTGCAAGGTCGTCAAAAATGTCATCGGCGCGAGGCAGTGGTTGGAGCACATTTATGGTCATCCTGTTAAGAGGTATGTAGTTAACACATAGCCTCTTTTTGTCTTTCTGCGTCACGACAATGGCAGGAAATCCCCAAGGTCCAGATGAAGGACGGATGATGTCATTTTGAAGAAGAGATGCTGTTTGGGTTTCGAGGAACTTCCGATCGCTGGCTGTGTAGCGGTATGGTTGCCGTCCATAAGGCTTTGCATCCGGCAGTATGTTGATCTCGTGCTCGATGCCTTCATAAAGGCCAATGTCATCAGGACTGGTAGCGAAGAGACGTGAGTGGCGGTGCACTATTTGCTTCACTGCTTGCTGTTCTTCGGGCTTGAGTTGGGTCCCGATGATGATATCAGGGAAACTGTTGGGCGTGGATGAACATGGCTCAGAAGGAAATACGCTGCATGAGGCTGGCTGGGCTGGGCTCTTGTAGTCTGCTGGCTGAGTTTGAGACTGGGCTGCCTTGTTGAGCTTGCTCCACACGGGCTCGTGTTCGTCTGGTTCAAAATCCACTTGTAGGGGTTCGCTGGTGGTATGCGGTGGGTCAAAGCGAGACAAAGTTGATGTTTTAAGTATCACTGCATTGGACATACGCGGTAACAGTTCCTCTTTGCACAGCACGACAGTGTTTGTAGAGGGCTGGCAGATAACAGGAAGGTGTGGTGGTCTGAAATGAAGTTCCGCTTGAGCAGCATAAAACCAGTCCTCTCCCAGAATAAGGGGAAGGGCATTTCTCTGAAGGACTGCTGCTTCCACAATTGCAGAGAGGGGGCCTACGCTGATTTGCAAGAAGACAGATCCCTGAGGCGCGACGGAGGCTCCTCCTACGACGAGAAGGGGTGGCTTTGTCCACGGCTCTATGCTGAGGTTTTCAGCTAGGCTGGCAGCGAGGATAGTGACGTTGGAACCACTGTCTGGGAAGGCATTGATCTCTCCAAGGCCCTTGACGTGAGCAGTGATAACCGCACACCTGAGCATGGATCCAAGCAAAGGGTCCTCAGTGCGGCCAACACAAGCTGTTGGCGTTTTAGGGATTGTTTGCGTCTTGTCTCGGGAGGGCTGTCCTTTCTCAGTGCAGTTGCTAGCCAGATGGCCCTTTTTCTTGCAGCTATAACATACTGCTTCGCTTAGGTCTTGCCCTCGTCTGTAGGCAGGTGCACCATACTTGGAAGAGATTGCCTCGTACCGATGTTCTTGGTTAGCAGGTGGCAGGTTGGATATTCTTGAGGGCGGCAGCCTTCCACGGTTTGGTTGCTGGTAGGTGCTATTTATAGGTCTGGAAGGCTGGCGGATGTCTGCAGTGCTCTCGGTCGTAGCTGTAGCACTGGAGGTGATAGGATGCGGCTGTCGACTTGAAATTGGCGCGGATGGCTTTGACAGTCTAGTCATGCGGGAGTGGTCCATGGCACGATCAACTTCTGAAGCGATGCTGACGAAATCCTGGACAGTCTTCGGGCGTTGAACGACGATCGCTGTAGCCACTTGCTCATCACGGATGCCCTGAATTAAATATTCCATGCGATCTTTGTCAGTCAATGAAAGTGGGCACCTTCCAATTATCTTGAGCTAGGCGAGAGTATAGGTAACCAGGCTCTCACCGGGGCTTTGCTCACGCGCACCGACAAGTTCCTGCCACTGTATAAGCGACAGTCGCTCGCCGAACTGCGCTATAAGCGCTTCCTTCCACTCTGACCAAGTTTTTAGCTGGTGGCCAGTGATTTCCTTCCAGTCAGCGGCTGGGCCACGAAGTTTTGAGAGGGCGATGGCTAGCAGGGTAGCGGGTTCCCAAGAGGCAAGCTGTTGGGTGCGCTCGAGATCGTCTATCCATCGGGTTACGGATAACCCTCCGTCGCCACTGAACGTCGGAAGCGTTGATGACAAGTCCGGCAAAGTTGTTACGTGCACTGCTCTCGTAGAGGCTTGTGACAGTGAAAAAGCTAGTTGATTTTGAAGGTAGGCGGTCAAAATCTGCATATTCTGTACGGGGTCGGCGCTGAACACTGGCATAGGCTGGAAAAACTGGTCACCTTGAGTTGGAGCGGGCTGCGTCTCGGTGACTGATCCAGTTGTTTCCGGTAGCAGGACTCGTTTTGCGGCAGTGTCAGCAAGGATGCGAGAAATAAGTTCGTCCTTGGAACCAGTATTGTCCAAATTGCGATGCGATAGTTCATCTCGCAAGAAGTCCACTGTAAAACCAGCGAGGTCCGAGGCGGTGGCTTCCTCCCAGTTTATGAGCGGCATGGCGGCGGCGGCGGCGGTGAGACGGGCGTTGGGCTTTGGCTGCTGGTGCTCGACACACGTTGACTCTGGCTTTCGGTGAAGTGGCTTGCGGCTTCGAATGGGCGGGCTACACCGAGGTTCGGGACGTCGACTGCGCTATATGTGAGCACGGATGCATTTATTCTACCGTCGAACAACGGTTACAAACAAAGGGCTTGAAATACAGACGGCGGCGTCTCCGCTCGCGGCTGAAGGCTCTCTCTCCGCCTCGGCACTCCGAGAGGGAACGCACGGAGCCAGTCAGGGTTGCCAGGCCACTTATGAGTTTGGCTGTTCCAGGCGGCGAGTGGCTTGCACCTCACAGTATATATAAAATAACCACATGCCGCCGGTGGGCACCCACCGGTGGCATGTGGTTGTTTTTTTTTCTGCTTTTCTAATCAATTAGCTTTAAGCGATAACATATTCAGTAATATTCTAAACCGAACAACAGCACAAAATAAATAAATTAATTAAACATCCCCTGTGCCCCTTGGTTTCTGTGGCTGTTGCCTGCTGTCATATATATATATATATATATATATATATATATATATATATATATATATATATATATATATATATCAGGTGTTTGATGGAAGGTTATCAGTAATTCTTAAAAATAGGGTTCCTGAGGTAAATGGAAGCTATTTGAGGCATAGTAATTTCCAGTGCAGGCGGACGTCAAAGAACAGGCGAATCATATTAGCGAAGTTTTTAATTAAATTCTGATAGTAAACATTTTTACTATTTTCGATCGGTGGCCACTTGGAATTAGTGATTTGTAGCCCACCGTTGGTAATAACCATATCCATTTTAGAAGTTCGAAATTGCGAATGTGCTGGTCCCTACGCGGCAAGATAGTCTGGGTCTTCGCGGCGCGTGAAATCGAAACCACGTGGCTGATGCCGGCATACACCCCACACCCACAAGCTCGCGTTACGCAAGGGGGCAGCCACGTGGCTTACTGTGTCCCGCCCGTCTCCTGCTGCCTTTCTTTATTGTAAGCGAAGCTGAGTCACTGGCACTTGGCGAACTAGTTTCTTAGCCTGAATACACGGCTTGCGGCTTGGATTAGTTGCAGTGCTTAACTGTTTGCATCTTGCAACGTTTGTATGGGTTTAACGTCCCAAAGCAACTGAGGCTAAAGCAACGTTTGTATATTTGCGTACAAGTTTTATCCTGCCGATTCCAACTTACCAAGAGCATGAACTGGCACCACCGACCTTTTCGCAGCAAAGCACCGGAAGGTCAAGTTCTTGTCGTTACGGCAGATGTCCAGTGAAGTTACGCGTGTACTTGCCTTATTTTTTTTTCATCCTTGTAGTGCAGGTAATATTGAGGCAATAAATGCGCAGTAAACAGTTGTTTTCCTTGGGCTGTCAGTTTAAAATCGGTAAATTATCTGCATATTTTTCCATTTCACTCGACGTTGTTTCTTTTTCCGGGTCGAAAATAATGGTTTGATAATACTTTTTGCTCGAAAGCCTTTTCTTGCGCCACCTGCCCTTCGTTGCATTCTTTCTTCTTTGTCGTTTATTCTTTGCATTTTTTATAGTTTTTCACAGGCTTTTAAATTTTTTAAACCCTCCGCAAAGATTGGTCAATAAATGTGGCGCTCACAAAGATAGCCTGAGCATGTAAGGACATGAGCAGTGTTAATTGGTTTTACAAGGCAGTGACTCGTTCTTATTCAACAAACCGTGAGTCAACAAACGACACGTATAAAATCTTCTGCGCTGACGTCTGTTTCCAAGAGATCGTTTCAAAATAAAAAGAAAAGAACACACAGGACCTAACAGTATGCCGACATGAGTTCATGAACTGTGTTTCCAAGCTACGCTGGTGACCTTTACAAGGCTGAAGGGCAGTGCGCCTGGGCTTTGCTTTTTTAACATTTCTCTCCATCACCCCTGTACAATACAAGAGCAGTACACGTACTCGAAAAGCTGTCCTTCCATGTAATTGCACTGAAAAAAAACCATCTTTCATCACGCGGATAGAGCGCTCAATCATGTCCTGCGGAATGCTTGTCAAGGCTACAGTAATTCTATGCTTCAGGTCATCACAGCTGGATGGCTGCGTCGTATAAACCTTATTCTTCACGTATCCGCAGAGAAAGAAGTCCAGGAGAGATAAGTATTTTGACCTCGGCGGCCAAGCAGCCGGTCCACCGCGCGCAATCCACTGTCTGGGAAAGTTCGTGTCCAAAATGTTCACAGCACGAGAGAATGAGTGTGGTGGAGCCCCGTCATGCTGAAATCACAGAAAATTCAGCACGTTAAGTGGAAGTTCTGAGGCGAGGTCGATGACCACATCATTTAGGATGCGCTCGGTGTAGTTCCTGCCGTTGAGGAAACCGTCAATAAAGTAGGGGCCTACAATACATCCTTCAAATATCACGCGCCATACATTTGCGGACCACCCAAACCGATGTCTTTGTCCTCGTACCCAATTTGGGTTGGCGGCCGACCAGTAATGCGCGTTGTGCTGATTTACCGTGCAATCTGTGAAAAAGTGCGCTTCATCAGTCCACATCACGTTGTCTATATATTCAGGGTCGCCTCGCCTTTGATTAAGCACCAGTTACAGAAATCGAGTAGGCGCTGAAAATCACACCTTCCCAGTGCTTCGTGGAGGCATTCCTTTGTACAGATACATGTTGTGCTTTTTGAAAACTCTCCAAACCGAACAGAAACTGCATCCCATGCACCGCCGATTTCTCTCACGCCGGCCTGTGGGTTGACCTACACACAGGCCAAGACGCCAGTTTCAAACTCTTCGTCTAAACTGAGCCACTTCTTTGGCGTTGAGGGTACACCGATTCTGTTCTCGCAAAACAACTGAAGACTCTTGTGAAAGTGCAGCGAGGGGGCCCACGGCAACCAGGATGAGCATCTTCATACCACCGTGCCGCTAAAGCGGCATTCTTCTGCGCGCGCAAGTACGCGGTGACAATGGCCGCATTTGTTTTTCCACTCCCGGACTACTTGCTGGCAGGTCTCGGCTTCCGCTCGGACAGGAAAAGCGTCATGGTCACATGCCCTGCTTGCCATAGGCTGCTTTCGAACACGGCGCCAGAGTCGGGCTCCCCCTCGGTTACCGTACAAGGACGCTGTCATCTGCTAGCAGACGATGCAAGCCACGGCCACTACGACACCGAAGCAACGCCGTGCGCTCGATCATGATACTGAGTCGATTTAAAGACTGTACTGTCAGCTTAGCGTAGGTGCATTACAGAACTCAGCTTCAACTGGTTTATGGAACAATTCCCAGCTGGTTCCAGTTGGAACCAACTGGAAATTGTTCCATAAACCATTTGGGCTGGCAAAGATTTTCGCCAGGGGGGAGGTATGCTCGCCGCTACTGCTTGCGGCAAAGTTCGCACAAAGTAGCCCAACTCGTTGCGGAAAGGTGGATAGACGAAAGCCTCCGCAAAAATGTTGACAACAAGCTCTATAGCTGCTCCAGTATACGAGTGGCTCACCTGCGATGCTTTCAGGTAAGCGTACAGACAGCATGTGGCAAAACAAGCGAACAAGAACCTCTTGACGACACGAGCAAACAATACGCGCTCGCAGCTCCGAACGCGCGTCTGTGTGCGGTGGATTTCAAGAAAATAAACGAAGATGCAAGAACAAAAAGTCTTGCGATGGCTCAGAGAGGAGCTACGGAGCTCATGTGAAGGTTTAACGCGTGATATCGACCTCCAGGGACACGAAAAGCACTCAAAATGCACACGGAGTCTAACTTAATATGGCTGCCAGCGCGGCGCGCAGCTATCGTCTGCTGCCTTCTCAGCAGCCCCAAGCAGCCCGCGGACTGCCATAGGATAAAAACGAACCCGTTGCTATGGCGATGCAAGCAGGTGGGCGGAGCTTTCGGGCTGCCCGAGAAAAACAAATACCGGACTCGAGCCCGCAAGTAGTCCCGGGCAGTCCGGGACTGAAAAACAAATGCGCCCAATGTCAACCATTTGAGTGGTCGACAGACTGCTTACAAGGTAACCACTCAAAGACATTTCCTAAGCTGTCTCCGCTGCTTTCATTCTTGTTTTATTCCTGTACATTTGGCGCTGCTTAATGCTGCGTTGCATGCGCTGTCGGCGTTCCTCGGTTATCACTCTCGCCATGTATCGGCAAAGCATATGTCGCCGCGGGTACCGTCGGAGCACCTTATCCCTTTCCATCTTCGCAGCGCCAGCAGACGCGCGCATTTTTCACGGTGTTCCAGCTTGGGTGTGACAGCGCAGGACACGTGTACATGGCGAGATTTTATTGACGTCGTTTTTAGCCCTGCCGCCGGCGCGCGGTTTTCAAAGGTGCCATAAATTGCCCAAAATAGTTCAGGCACAGCGGTGAGGTTAATCGAGTTTTAGAAGTTCTAAAAGTTGATATGCTTATTGCTAACGGCCAGTTACAAATCACTAATTGCAAGCGTGCGCCTATCAGCAATAGTTAGAGTCAACTATCAAAATTTGATTAAAAACTTCAGTAGTTAACATGATTTGCCTGTTTTTTGACGTCCGCCAAAATGATCTTACTATTCTGAAAAAAGCTTCTATTTACTTCAAGAACCCTAATTACAAAAATGACTGATCACATTCCTTGAAACACCTGGTATATATAGCCCAGTACAGTGGCCGCCGTAATGGAGCCACCCCCCCCTCCCCCGGGGGACCAACACCGGCATAAAATTTGGGGGCCACGCGGTTTTCATCTGCGTTAAAAAAAATCTCACCCGCGTGATATGACTTGGCATGTCAGACATGATAAAATTACTAATTCTGATCAAGCCCAAATTATGTGTGGGAATGGCAACGACGACCTTTCCGCCCTCAACCCGCGCATTCTGAAGACATTCTGATGGCTATGACAGCCGTACCGTTTGTCGCAGGAGGTCCGTATGGTGTTGGACTATTCGCCGATTGGTGATGCACACGTTTATAAACTTTATGAACTGGTATAGAGAGAAATTATACATGATAAAGCGAAGGTGGCTGTAAATCGCAATAGTGCAAAATCCATGAGGTAAATGTCGCTGTTTGTGTGTTAGAAGGGGTGTTTCCGGAAAGGAAACATCCACGGATGTTTTTATTTGGTCTTCTCTAAGTTTGCTGAGCACACTGATGTAGACACTTACAGCTTCCGTAGCTGACCCTCTTAAGTCAAACCCTGAGGCATCGTTGGCGGGGAATTTTTTTCGTCATTCAGCTGATTAGGCGGTTTATTCTGTGAGCAATGAGAGGCACATCGCCCCGTAAAAATAGCAGTCTGATGAAGCCACGGTCGTGAAAAGTGAACGGCAGGTTACGAGCGGAGAGGCCCGGGAGAGGGTAAGGCCTGCAGCGCAACTGAGAGAAAAGAGAACAGGGGGAAGCGGTGGACAATCAGACCAGAGGAGGTGGTGAGGATAGAGAGCAAGGAAACTTATCGGGGATGCGCTGGGTGTGCACGCACCGGCGCGATGCTGGAATTGATTTAACAGGCGCTCCAGCGGTGCGAGGCGTCTCAGGCTTCCGACGGAGTGCCCAGGCGAGCTGCTGGCATCGACTTGACCCGCGCGCTTCCAGCGCAACGCGCAATAAAATAATAAAAGCCACAGCTGCTCGTTCAGTTCTTCTTCGCTTCTCAATTTGGTCGAAAAAGCGTTTACAGCCCTTTTACCGAGACTGCTTAGACTGTACTTCTTTGATGCAGAAACCAACGTCAGACTAAATAAAAAGGGTCTTTGGTATATTTGAATTATGCAAGTTTGAATCCCCATTGATGAAAAGGTTCTGATACATGGATTCTGTCCTCCCGATTAGCGATGAATCCGCACCTATGCAAGCAGGCCCCTTGCTCAGCACTCAGTCCAAACCCAGCGATGCATGCGCCTCGATAAAAGTTTAGCCCGCACCCATCATTTCGTACCCATATGCAAATGAAGTCATTTTGCCCTAACTTTAATTGCTCCAAAGGCTCGATCATCCTATGTGCAGACTAGAGGCCGTCTTGTTTCGTCCCGCTATGGTTGCGGTCGCACTGGCACCGTCCTGAAAGCGGCTCAATGTGCGCAGCGTGCTTAACGTAGCAACTGTTACCATCACAGAAGAGTTTGCCATAGCGCTAGCTCTGACTGACTCCTCCGTCAAAGTATTCCTTAGCGACTCCTAATAAGCTATTTGCAACTTTGATGCAGGTCGTACATCCCGACAACCACACGCTACCCTCCGATCTCTCCGATCCGTCTTCTCTTACGGGCCTTAGTCCGTGAGGAGCTGAACGGGAACGCAGTTGGCATGCTCTAGCCCGGGAACTCAAATACTGGCCGGTGCTCTCCTCTGCCTGCCGTTTCCTTTGACACTCCCCAGGGCAGTCATACGCTGCTTGTTATCTACTCGGACGCCCTCCAGCATTATCGGCTCGGGTGGTGTCTATCCCCCCAGCATACAGGGAACTCCCCGGCGCGACGCCGACCTTCCAAAAAATATGGCTACATAGCAGACTTTCCCAAAATTTTCATACGCAAGAATTCTGGACAAAATCATTTTTAAACGAAAAACCAGCTATGAACGCAGTTTTTTGGTATAGTATAGGATTTCACATTAAGAATAAATGTTTCTGGGAATCACTCGAAGGCATGCTTGCATTTTTTTTTTCTATTATTGTCCTTGCTATCGCCAGAAGCGTTCTCCATTGCTTTCCAATGGCAGTCTTAAATTTTTGTTGCGATTGATAGAAACGCTTCAAGAAAAAAAGATTTTGCAACATATCAGTATATTCAATATTTCCATAACAGTATGTTACAATTTCCTATTTCCAAAGTTTTTTCCCAAGAAACATCGGCAGTTTGACAGAAAGTCGCACGCTCTCAACTGTCAACGCTTGTTCACATCTGCCCAAATTGCACTCTATGATATATTCACTGACATTCGTATGAACTCATCCACACTCCCGTTCACCGGCCAAAGCTCATATCCAATAACATTATATACCGGGTGTTTAAGCGAACACTTTCAAAATTTTAAAGAATAGGCTTTTCGGGGTAAAAATATGGCTTTTGAGGCATAGTATTTCCCATGTTGGCGGAAATCTGAACACCGGTGAATCGCCTTAAGTAGTAAGCTGGTTTACCAACTTTTAATAACTAACTTTTTAACTAATGGAGTTAGGCGACTGGTTGCAATTACAAATTTGTAGCCGCTTGTTAGTAATAGCCATATCAGTTTCTAGATCTACGAAAACGGAATTACCCTCGTCCCTGTAGCTTAACAAAATCTGGCTGCGTCGGGCGAAAATAGATGCAATTTCGAAGTCATGCAGGCAAAGCAATCACTCCAGTACACATAACTAAGCGAAAAAGAGGAATTTTGTCCAGCCAGAGCGCCACGCGTAATCGCGTTTTCGCAATTCTAGAAACTGATATGGCTATTACTAAACACTGCCTACAAATATCTGGTTACAACTAGGCGCCTAACTCCACTAGCTAAAAAGTTAATTATTAAAAAATATTTAACCAGCTTACCACTTAACTCGACTCACCGGTTTTGTAGTGTCCGCCAACACCGGTAATACTATGCCCCAAAAAACATGTATTTACCTCAAAAAGCCTACATGTGAAAATTTGGTAAATGTTCGCTGAAATACCCGGTATATTTATTCGCGCATAGTTCACTCATTGAGATTTACATTGATAAACTTATCCACCGGCATTCATATCTACTCGCACTCGTGTGCGTTTTCTTGAGCACGAAGTCACACGATGCGACATTTACTGCAGTGGCTTCATCTCCTGTTCTCAACTCTTGCTTCACATATGCGCAGACTCGACGAGGATTCAGCAACCAAGTGTCTCGGGTCATTACTTTGCCGTACTTTCGTGGCGCGCCGCTTTCATGTGGCTGCTCGAGGGCAGGCCACCTTTTTGGCGCGTCTTCGACGAGTACTGCGCGCCTGTGATAAAATGCTTGATGCATAGATGGTGAGTGCTTGTTTATCAATTACCGCTGACTTGAGCTTAGATGCTGAATTTACAGAATTTGCGATCTAAATGATCTGTAGAGGGGATGAGCACAAGTTAATGCGCAGCGCTAGATGGGCATTCTTCACGACACTATTGCTAACGGTTGGCTGTGTATCAGCCTGTCTATCCCCGTTCAGCATAAAGCGTTTTCTTCCTGAAATGTATTGCGGTAAAGGTGAAGAATTTACCTTTTTTTGAATTAAAAAACCTTCCTACTCATTTTCGGTGAGTACGCACCTACTGAAAACGACATTTGTTAAAAGCGGGACCATATTGTACAGTTCCATTTGCTCAATTCTGTTTTATGTTTTGAACCCTCGGTGACAACTGAGTAATCGGGGTTCAAACGATGAAATAACAGACCTTCAGGGAAAGATTAATCGGGAAAAGATAAGTATGGTGAAATTGTTAGTTATGCTACACATTTATGTGCCGGGAAATTGGACTAGAACAGTTACTTGTTGCATTAGACGGGCTGATCCCTCCCCTAAATGAAACCGAATGGCTCTGGAGGATTCAGAGTCTGCGGCAAGTGGCCAACGGCCAGTAACACGTCATATACCCCGGCTGCTAGATGCGTGGCTCCCTCTTCCCTTGTTTATGAACAGGGGAAGCCACTAGCGCGGGATTCTAGTCGATGAGAATTGCCTCACTCTCTGGTGTTCCAGCATTACCCTGAATGCATGTCCTACTCCCTTCTACACTCCAATGTTACAGCTTTGATGAAAGGCAATAATAACATTCCGTTATTGGGTGGTCGTTTTCTGCAGTGTCATCATGTCAGCTGGCTTTTAATCTGTTATGAAATGGATTTAGGAGATAATTCCTCTCGTGTAACTAATTTAGTTTCTAAGCTGAAAAGCAGACGAGTAAATATACTATGCACAAACCCTAGCGAAAGGCAAGCACTTACGCTTTGCGGAGCTACCTGGTCATCGGCGGGAAGCATGCAGTTGAAATTAACCAAGCCGTATTGTACTGGTTGTGTGCGCCCACACATAATGGTGGTTAACGGTTAACGCTCGTTTTTCACTGCCAGATTTGATCGAATGAGGAAATTAAAAATTTTGCAATAAAAAAATTTGGAAGCCACATTTAGGTTCGCAATCCTCGAATGAAGTAGAAATATAAGCCTTAAAGCCTCTTCTGGGGCTTTTGCTGATTATTTCATATTGAACTGGAGTAATAGTTACTAATCAGGTTGCACAAATAATAACACAGCGCAGTTACAATGTGAATTTGATTATATTTCCATGCATTAACTGCAACTGTAGCTGTAAATGAGTATTGTAAACAACTCCAAATAAACTGCCTTGAAATCGAAGCTCCTAAAGTTAGTTTGGCTCAATGATGGCGCGCCGGCTAGTCTTCTTGAAGACAAGAGGCGCCTGTGACGTTTAGAAACATATTCGCGAGCGATCCTGCGAGCGAAATCGCAGGATCGAGGACTTGCCTTACCTCATAGAAAAACAATGGTGATTTCAAATGCGACGAGAATAAACTTTGCTGCTCTATCACTTGTGAGGAGTTACTGGTGCAGCTTAATACCACATAAAATAGAAATAAAGAATTGCATCTGTTTTGCAAAAGACCGGCGGCCGAAAGATTAAAGGGCCACTGAGTACAATTTCGTGTTGAATATGTTGTTACTAAAATAAATCCCTTGACTTTTTTAGACATGGTGACCTAAATCCGGAGGAAAAAGATCCATTTAAGAATTCCTTAATGGATAGAGAACTTTGTTCCTGCACTATTTTACGATTCGTGGGATCAATAGCAAAAAGGACTCCATAATAACCCAAGGGAAGTCAGTGGCGGCGTAGCATGGCCTCAGAGATCTGCACAACTCTAAAGCCATAATGGCGATCCTTCAGGGAACAGTATATTTTAGAAATAACGCCACTTAGTTTCTAGGGTTTGTGTCCGGGGCATACGAAGGTCCCGTTTTTGATCTACGAGCCAAGATGACCAAAACACGAAGTTGCACTTCATAATTACATACATTTCTTCTGCAGCCCTGGGTCTGCGCCTGCAAGAATTGCAGGAATTCTCTCATTACAATAAGTAATGAGTGAGAATTGTGCCATCAAAAAGGTCTACTCCGCCTTACGTGATCCCCTGTAACAAATTAGATTGGCGCAATATTCCCAGCTGATTCATAAATTATTGTACGTAGAGCATATAGTATCGCCGCCTCATTCTTACAAACCAAACCACCAGGGAAAGAAAACTACGTTCGCCCACTTGCATTATGCAGCTGTTCAGTGCAAAAAATAAATATATGCACAGCAGTTACGTGCTGAATTTATTATTTGTCATTATGACAAAAATAAGGTTATTGTCCAGTATAGAACTGAAATTACCTGTGTATTTAGGCACCTCCCTAGCGACGCTAATCGCTTTGATCTAAAAAGCCTAACGGTTTTATTCAGTTCACAATGTTCATAGAGTCGAACAACTTTCAAAAACAAGAGTGTAGATCTGAGCTATAAAGACGGAATAAAAATAAGAAGGGCATAAAAACATCAACCCTTTAACAACTGGCCTATTATTGCAAATAGCGATCAAGGGCGACGATGAGCTAACCTAAATTGACTATCTCCAGCTTCTATTAACCTCATTCATGCGGAGAAATAAACTTCATATCTTGATACGTCGTTTACATGACAATTGTCTGCTCTCAGCGGTTTCATTTGATATATTTGGTTTTTGAGTATCATTCATCAATATTTGCCACAATATTTGATTTACCGTCCCGAAAAAATCGTAGGGAAGGCACACTATTAAATGTGTCGTCGTCGGAAAATAAAGGTTTATTTGCCTAGTACAGCACAGCTCTAGCATCTGCTACTTAGGACGCGTTATATTTTTTTTCGTAAGTTATAGCTTTCTTTAAGGACCATATTAGGTGGTAATTTTATGTCAGCTGCTAATCTGACTCATGCGAACACGACGCCGAACAAAAAGATTGGTTTCCCATTACGAGAGCGCAGAATTGGGTTTCCTGCTGCTCTCCTTCAAAGAAATCAACACTAAAACAGACAAAGTGTACCTTGCTCATGATTTATTCGTACCCATTTTACCATTGCTGCAACGCGGTGACTGAGTAGTTATGGCGCTAGGCTGCTGTTCCAAAAGACGTAGGTTTGATCCGGGCCGCGTCGGTCGAATTTCGATGGAGGCGAAGTTCTAGTGGGACATGTACAGCGCGATGTCAGTGCACGTAAAATAAGCCCAGGCGGTGTATATTTCCGCAGCCCTTCACTACGGCTTCCCAAATAGCCCGAGTCCCTTTGGCACGTTAAACTGCAGTAAACCAAAGATTTTACCACTCCCATCCAGAGTGATTAAATGCGCAGGGGTTGCATCTAATGCTCCGCAACATCCTGTTTCATAGATCGATGAGCTACTATCTGCAGCTATGAAGAAGTTCACCTGGCCGTTTGAGGCTGGCAATATCCACCAGGTCCCCCCACTTATCACTAAACAACAGCGCAATGAATCTGGTATAATCCTTAAAATATCATGCCCTTTCTGGACTACCAAGGAATATCATGCCCTTTCTGAAGAAAAAAAAGGCAGCTATTATCAACGTTTGTGAATTACTTGCCATCAGCTCCAATGAAGACCGTGATAAAGCGACATTGTTCAGACAATGTGCGTCATTTTCCGCTCCTGCGCCGAGCTTAGCAGATGGAAAAAAAACAGCGTGTCATCGCTCTTCGGCCGTTTTCCCCACATTGCAACAGCAATACGTTTTTCCCGTGGCATACCGTGGGCGAAATGTCACATCACGGTGCACATGCTTCAAAAAACGAAGTAGCATAAAGTTGAACGAGCGACAGGAGAAGAAATCGTTAGGAATAACACTTGGCCGAACCAAATTTGAGAAAATGTTCTCAACATGTTCAGAAGTGGAAGAGAGCTATCACTGAAAAGAACATTATTTCTAGCTCCCAGAGGAATGACACCTCATGTGAAGGGAATACTGAAATTTATTCCATATCAACAAATCAGCCTGGGCCTCCCGCTGGCATTATAATTTTTCATTGCGCGTAAAACACTAAAAAAATGACGCAGGTTACGCTACGATTTTAAGGCGTGCAACTACAAGTGCAAGCATAAATGCTGTCCGTTTTTATATTTTCTGCCGTTTTACCTCATCCAAACTTTATTATGTTGCTTCACGGTCCAATCTTTTATTCAGTGTAATACTGCTGCCACGCCTTCTCTCATCAGATATAATCTCAGCGCAGATGAGCGCAGATCATCCGAAAGGCGCTTAGAAGCTTTCTGCGGCGGCTGATGACCGCGCGTCCACACTGCGACAACGAAGGTTCAACGATGCCTTAGTACATGCTCTGCCCACATCGGGGCCACCTGTTTGTAGGGCAGAGCTTGAGCACATCACGAACTTTGCGCGCATGCCCCCATCCTATGAGTAGAAAGGCAGCGCCAGGCAACCGCAGGAGGTGGTCACTGAAAGACTTCAAGGGACGTTGCACATACAAGTCTTGTTGCAATAGTAGAAAGTTTCCCAAATGTCAGTTATTGTACATGTGACTCCCGTTAACTTTCCTACGCCGGTGCAGAATGGGGTGTTTCCAGAATATTTCCAATCCTTCATCTTGATGCGCGGCTCAACAGCGCGGCAAAAAGAAATGCGGATTGCTGGCGCCCGAACAAATTAGCAGCATACGCCGGTAGACGTGCCATATTATCGACTCATCGTGTGGGTTACTTCTTGCACGATGACCAACAGCAGTCTCTTCTAGGCAAGCACCCGAGGGCGCACGAAATAGAACTGCCATTCACGCACCTCTAGTTGACTGTTGACCCGTAGCGATGCATTTCAGCCAGCGGAGACCCGTCCTGGACTCCTCTCTCCCGGTAGTACGAATGATAAATTCAAACAAGGCTGGAAATATCCTCTCTTGATTTCACTAAATTACCTTCATTCCACATGTGTGGTCATGTCGAAGGTTGTGGACAAATACTACACCAAGGAAGCCACATTCTGTTCTCGTGAAAAGGTGGAGTGGTAGCCCAGTTCGGCCTGATCAAACCTCTCCCCAGGCCTGGCACCCAATTCCAACGACGTTCGATTATTTCTCGTTTCGGTGTAGAATTGCGACGGAACTGCGATTCTAAGCACATTCCTCCATCGCTACATCTCCTGCAGGGCATGTAATGACAAAGGAAGGATACCCCATGATCCCTTGAGGTAGCCGGCGAAGCAGCAGGTGACGGCAGACCATCATTTGGGCGGATGAGACTAGGGAGAAGTAGGCCGCAGTTTGCACAGGACAGGGTTACCTGGAGGGATAATAAAGGAGCGTTTCTACTACAGTGGCGAAGCTGAGTAGGTAATGGTGATTTAGATTTGTGCATTCATTTTGCATGATGAGGACCCAATGACCATTTTCCATAAGCCATAAAAGAATCGTTATGTTCGCCACGCTTCTGAGATCACACTTTCAGCCTGTCGAAACACAGGGACACCAATACCATCTGAAGCGGAGAAGGCTGCACCATAACTATGCTATGCGGTTTGAGAAATTTCTAGGTTCACAGCCGGGAAATGAAAGGAACGGCAGCTTGGATGAGGGACCGCTTCATACATCGCATAATGCGGGACGCCGCAAGGTAAACCCCCTCTCACAGTGGCGGCAGCGTTAAAAACGCAATTGGGGAGTTAAGCAGGAATTATCACAGGTAACTGGTAGGTTTAGGATGGGATAACTTTATTTAGCTCTAGCGCAAGTGCTTTTATCCGCATCTGCAACGGTCGGTTGCTCCTATTCCAGGGCTCCGCTGGATGCTGCCGTCAGCTGAGCTCGCCGTATCGAACCGATCTGGTCATCGCGGCAGTCGCTGGAGAGCAGACCCTCCCATTGCTCCGCACTTGGGTTTGGTATAACTAGGACGACGTCGACTTTTTTACATGCGCATGTTATCTGATACACTAGGTTTTTTATGGCACCACGGACAGTTGTAATAAAAGATTTCAATTTGCCTGGGACTGTTCATATGTGAGTGTAACTGCGTTAGCCTTAAAATAAAGCTTAAAATAAGTACTGACATGCAAAAGTTTAGTCATCAGCCCTTAAACAAAAAACGGTGGCCTGCCAGCAGTGTATTCTTAATGGCCGAAAGGAAGAACGCGAATATACGTGGCCGCCTGTGTAGAGCGCCAGTATAATTATCGTTGCCATTTGCCTTTTCTTCTGTGAAGTGTGCTGACGAGCTTCTGTTCAACATCGCTGTAGCCACGACGTGCGCTTGAAAAGCCCACTCATTGATAGCTGCTGTCTCAAACAATCATGCTCGTTTAGCGCTGACTCATACGGTGGTACTGACTCAAATTATTATGGTGTTTGATACTGTGACAGTGATAGAAACAAGCACATAAAATAAAAACGTTAATTCTAGCTGTACTCATAAGTCTGCGTCGGAAAACCATGGGAGTTGGAATGAGCAATAAATCTACTGCTATTTCTCCCCTCTTAAACACAGCTACCTGCCGGATGATGAGAGGTCCTGCATTCTGTCAAAAATAACGGGCCTGGAACTCTGCACGGCTTTTTCGAGAAGCTTATGCCTTCACAAAGCATTTGTTGGGCACAAATTTCTGAAGCCAATCACAGATTACAAAAGGAAGCAATGCTTTTGTACTTTTTTTATACGAAGCCGAAAGGGGCCACAGTCGCAGTAACTTGCCTTATTTAGATGTCTATATCGTGGCCGCAATGCCTGTTCTACAACAAGCAAAGTACTTCCAAACTTCTATGCGGTACCCCTTATCGGACTGCGTTGCAATATGCAACATTCAGAACTCGCAAACATTGTGTCCATAGAGGAAATTCCAGTCTCTCACTCACCACAGATCTCTGAAAACTGTCCGATACGTAACCACGGAAACTAATTTTTTACACATGACAAAGAAAGCAACGCTTGAAGGCCTCACTGAACAAGGTGTCATAGTCGCTTACCTGATCAAGGTGCGGAAGGAAGGACAATAAGGAAATAGTCACAAAACACCCGATCCTCACGTTCAACACCAGCACATTGCCTGACTGAATAAAAGTTGGATATTTGAAAGTAACTGTAACACCATACATACCCGATCCTCGCAGATGTTTCTGTTGCCAGATGTTTCGCCACGAAATGTGACGCTGCCTCATGCTGCGCGAACTGCGAAGGAGACCACGTGCATACTCCAGTCAGTGCCCGTCGTGGAAGAAAACTTAATTTTCTCGCTAAAGACAGAGGAAAAATCTGATTTAAAGATCCAAGACGGCGATTCGGTCTTCACACATTCGTATTCACCAGAATAAATCCAACTTAGCCGATGTGGCGCGTGGGTGCGGCACCGGACAGACTTCGGCAGCTGTCCAGGCCCCACGCAGGGAGCCTGCAGCAGGGTGATGCGCGCCCCGTGATGGAGTAGCTGACAGTGATGTGCCAACCGGAAAGCAGGCATTGCGGACCCAAGGTCGGCGGGCCTCAAAAGCTGCCCATGTGCCTGCTGCACTGCAGTCTAACACCCCTACAGATGTGACGGGCACGAAGCAAGGCAGCCCTGCTCGGTCCACATCGGACAGAGGGCTGCACTCCTTATTATCAGTTACAAAAGAGGTACCCTACGTCAGGGGGCCGAAATAAACTTATCTCGTAGGTTCGGATCCACTGACGTTATCTGAGTGTTTTTTTCTGCTTTGTAATCGCATTATAATAAAAATATTACTAAAAATTTCGTCAACCAGGCTCTGTGGATTCGCTGGCTGGTGCCTTCAGTCGTTTATGTCATAACGAGCTCCGCATTCTCCTTCCCTAGTCAGCTCAACAGCTAACGAGGGCCTCGATTCTGACAGCCTTAATGTCATAGGGAGCGTAAGAGGGTTCTCGCACAGCGTTCGCCCTCGCAGTTTGACGGCGTTCAATGTCACAGTCGTGGAAATACAGGACATACTACGTGCATCACTATGGACGCAGGTGGCGATGGTGAACCAGGTGGCGATGATGGTGGCAGGTGGCGATGGTGAATGTTTAGGCTAGAGGCAATAGGTAAATACCCCTAAAGCTGATTGGAAAGCCGCTGTTGGAGCTCAGTTGGTAGAACACCTGACGTGTAATTTGGAGGTCGTGGGTTCGGCTCCCACAGCCAGCATGACATTTTTTTCTCCTGCTTTGTAACGAGTTATATTTAAGAAATTATCATCTCACTATAGTTCCACTCATGAGCACCACAAATCATATTTCGAAATATTAATACAAATACATCCTCTATGTTTTATTGTTTCGGTAACCGCTGGATGCCTTCATGTTAAACAAGCTTTAGGTTTATGGGCACAAACACGCAAATGGCTTTCATTGTAAAGTGTACCTGTACAGGGCTTAAATTAATATGACAGAAAAGACTACTCTTCTGCCAAGTTATGTGTGCAAGCGGCAAATCTATGTCCTCGGCACCTAACTGTGCCTAAAAAATATGCTTCTCTGCCGTGCTCGAAAGGGGGCGACGAAGCTGTTGGAGGCGTAGCCATCAAAATGAAACATGTGCTACATAAATCGATTGCATAGATCGATGAGCTGTTATCTGTAGCTTTGAAGAAGGAAACCTGGCCGTATGAGCCTGGCACCACCCACCAGGTCTCCCTGTACATCACTAAATAACAGCGCAATGAATTTGGTATAATCCTTAAATATCATGTCCTTTCTGGACCGACCACCTACAAAAAAAGCAGCGATTATCAACGTTACAGAGTTACTTGCTATTAGGACCCATGCAGACCGTGATAAAGCGACATTGCACTGACAACATGCGTATATTCCGCTAGTGCCCAGCGATTGGCAGATGCAAATAACCGTGGGTCTTTGCTCCTCGCTCTTTTTGCCCACATTCCAATAGCAATTTTTCCCGTGGCATATAGTTGGCGAAATGCCACTTCACGGTGGTTATGCTTGAAAAAACGAGGTAGCATAAAGATGACGAAGCGTCAGGAGAAGAATTCGTCAGTAATAAAACTTGTCAGAGTCAAATTTGAGAAAATGTTCTCAACATTTTCAGAGGTGGAAGAGAACTATCATTGACTAGAACAAAATTTTTAGCTCCAAGAGCACTTAATTCTCATCTAAGGGCAAGATTAAAATTTAGCCAATATGAACAAATCAGGCTGGGCCACACGCAGCAGCATGTTTGGCATCAAAATCTTTCATTGCGCCTCAAGCACTAAAATTTGACCTAGGCTACGCTATGATTTAAAGTCGTGGAACTACTAGTGCAAGCATAAATGCTGTCCGTTTGCTTTTTCTGTGCCGCTTTACCTCATCCAAACGTTTTTGTTGCTGAAGGATCCAGCCATTTATGGAGCGTTATAAAGCTGCCACGCCTTTTGTCATCAGATATAATCTCTGCACAGATGCGCACAGACCGTCCGAAAGACGTTTAGAAGCTTCCTGCGGCGGCTAACGACCGCGTGTCAACGCGACACTGCGACAACGAAGGCTGAACGATGCCTTAGTACGTGCTCTGCCCACACTGGGGTCACCTGTCCCTGGAGCAGATCTTGAGCACATTACGAACTTTGCGCGCACGCCCCCATCCTAGGAACAGAAAGGTAGCGCAAGGCATCCGCAGGAGGCGGTCGCCTGATCACTGAAGGACTTGAAGGGACGTTGCACTTAAAAGCCTTGTTGCAATGCTAAAACGTTTTCTGAATGTCAGTGATTGTACAGGTTACTCCGGTTCACTTTCCTATGCCGGTGCAGAATTGGGTGAGTAGCCATAAACTTATGAAAGAAGCCAGGGTGGTTGTAGACATGACATCTAGTGCCTTAATTCTCAAGGTATTAAACCTGAAAGCGTATCGTAACAAATCAAGTACAATAAACCTGTTGAAAACCTTAGCACTTATTTGTCTCGTACGCAACTAATTCGTATACTTACTTCAGCAGTGCAATGGTTTACATCAAACTGTTTGAGATTAAAACGGAAATAAATGTATGTACTGTCAGGGACATAAGTACCACCACGCGCCAGTGCTCGCAAGAAAACAAAAATAGAACGCTCGCGGTGGCATTTTTTTTTCCGCCATTCTCGCGGCGGTTAGTACGAACGGTCATGGCAGAATGCTTCCAATCCTTCATCTTGATGCGCGGGTCAACGCTGCGGCATAAAGAAATGCGGGTTGCTGGCGGCTGAACAGTTTGGCACCATATGCGGTAAACGTGCCATATTGTCTACTCAACGTGTGGGTTGCTTCTCGCACGATGCCCAACAGCAGCCGCTTGTAGGCAAGAACAGGAAGGCGCGCGAAATAGAACTGCCATTCACGGACCACTAGGTCCCTGTTGACTCGTAGCGACGCATTTGAGCAAGCGGAGGCCCGTCCTGGACTCCTGTGTCACCGGTATTACGTATCATATATTCGAAATTGGCTTGCAAATCTCCTGCCTTGATTTCTGTAAGTTGCCTTCATTCTACATGTGTCTTCATATGGAAGGTTGTGGACAAATACTACACCACGAAAGCAATATTGTGTTCTCGTGACAGGATGGAATAATGGCCCAGTTCGGCCAGAACAAACCCCACCGCAGGCCTGGCTGCGCAATTCGAACAACGACCGATTATTTATTGTTTTGGTGATGGACTGCGGCGAAACTACGGTTCTAAGCACATTCCTCCATCTTTACATCTCCTGCAGGGCATGAAAGACGAAGGAAGAATACTCCATGATCCCTTGAAGTAGCCGGCGATGCAGCAGGTGACGGCAGACCATCATGTGGGCGGATGAGTACTAGAGAGAAGGCGGACGCAGTTGGCACGGGACAGGGTTATCTGGAGGGATAATAAACAAGCATTTCTACTGCAGTGGCGAAGCTCAGAAGGTGATGGTGATTACGATTTGTGCACCCGTTTTGCATAATGATGTCCCAATGGCCAGTTTCCAGAAGCGGTGAAAAAGATCGTTATGTTCGCCACGCTTCTGAGGTCACACTTTCAGCCACTGTAAACTAAGGGACACCAACACCATCTGAAGCGGAGAAGGCTGCACTGTAACTTTGCGCCTCGAGAAATTTCTACAATCAGAGCCCGGTACTGAAAGGAACGGCGGCTTGGATGAGGGACCGCTTCATGCCGCGCATAATGTGGGTAGGCTGCAGGTGAACCGCTACTGACAGTGTCGACAGCATTAAAAACACAACTGGGGAGTTATCCAGGAATTATCAGAGGTGACTGGCAAAAATGATTCTATTTGCCAGTGACTGTTCACATATGAGTGTAATTGCGTTAGGTTGGCTTAAAATAAGTACTGGCATGCAAAAGTTTGTTCAACAACCCTGGGACAAAAAACAACGGCCTGCTAGTACTGTGTGATGAATGTCCGACAGGAACAACGCGAATATATGTGGCCGCCTGTGTAGAGCGTCAGTATAACTATCGCTTTGATTTGCCTTTCTTTCTCTGAAGTTTGCTGACGAACTTGTATTGAATATCGCTGTAGACACGACTCATTGCTAGCTGTCCCAAACAATCGTGCTCGTTTATCACTGACTTATACTGTGGTACTGACTGAAATTATTTTGGTGATTCATACTGTAATAGTGATAGAGGCAAATACATAAAATAAATACATTCATTGCAGCTGCAGTCATAGGTCAGCGCTTGAAATCTTGCGAGTTAGAATCAGCAATAAATGTACCTCTATTTCACCTATCTTAACGAAAGCTACCTGCACGATGGTAAGAGGTCCGGCACACTGTCAAAATGACCGGGCTTGAAGACCTGCGTTTTAAAACAATCACAATATGTTCTCTTTATCTCGAAGCAACCTTAATACTTACACTTCACGAATTAGGTAGCTTTTGAGAAGCTACAGGAGCGATCCCTAGCAGCCGGGGTTTTTAATGCGGAGTCTAGTTTGTGGGGAAGTGCGCAAATAGATACTAGGGGTCGTATTTTTGAATATTTTATTTTGTCAAATAATGTCCGCCTGCTCAATAGAGTAAAAGACACATACTGTTCTACAAGCTCAGGAAAAATCAGCTGTATAGAGCTGTCTGCATCATTTCTGAGGCATGACAGGCTATCCCTCAGATTTGGGTGTGGTTCGACACAAACACAAGGTGTCGTATGGCAACGAATGTAGAGAAGAGAAAGAGGAGCAAATTAAAGCTTGGGGAATTTTTCGAACGTGTTCGACAAACGAGAACCTTCTAAACTTTAAAAAAGAGAGGCCTAATGCACAGCGTATCCGGCGCAATGCTGAGAAAGCTTCCGGAAAAAAATACACACCGCTTGTAAACAGTTCAATCACATCCAAGAAAACGTGCGAGCAAGTTCGTAAATTAAATGTGACTTCTTCTCTTCCACAACTCCTTTTCTTAGAGCCAGTGATACGCAAACAAGTATAGAGGAAGAACCAAACATCGTGAGGGAAGATTTCTCAAGTGTTTCCAGTTCAGCACACTACACAGAATCATTTTTAAATTACAAAAACACGGCTGCGAAACATAGAATTCCAACATATAGTTGCACAATAAACTCTTCACTATATTAATCGCAAATCCAAAAAATAAACAATTTTATCTGCCAGCAACCAGACTGCTCCAGGCCATGATGAAATGCATCACAAAATACTGACGCATCTTTCCCAAGCTTCTGAAGAAACACTTTTGAAATTGAAAAATAAAGTTTGGACACTAGGAAAAATTCCACAAGCATGGAAAAAAGCCATTATACTGCCATTATACTGCCATTTTTCACACAAGTGAGCATGGTTTTCGAAAGATCATTCCTGTGACACCCAACTGGCACTCTTCCTGCACGACTTACATTTAAACCTTGATCGTAATATCCCAACTCATGTAGTGTTTTTAGACTTCGAAAAAGCATTCAAAAAGGTCCCCCATGATCGTCTCTTACTAAAGTTATCGCGCTTTATATTCATTCATGTGTTCTGAACTGGATTCTAGGATTTTCATCTACCCGTCAGCAGTTCGTATGTGCCAATTCACACTTTTCATCCTTAACACCTGTGCTCTCAGGGGTACCGCAAAGAACGGTACTCGGGCCCCTCCTTTTCTTGATATAGATTAATGACCTACCGTGTAACATTTCTTCTCATATCCGACTCTTCGCCGATGACTGTGTCGTTTACCGAGGAATTACTAACTCCACCGACCATTTCGCATTACAAACTGACCTTATTCGCATACAGGACTGGGGTACAACATGGCTCATGTCATTAAATATTTCTGAAACCGTGTTAATGTCCGTTCACTGTCGTCGTAATTACGTAGTACCTAATTAAAAAATTAATAACGTGCCGATTGCAACATCCGAATCATTCAAATATCTTGGTGTGCATATCTCGCGTGACCTAACTTGGAATTGTCAATATTAACCACATAATAAATTCTTCTAATTGCGCTCTAGATTAATTACGTCATAACCTTTCAATCGCTCCTCCCCCTATTAAACAGTTTGCTTTTGAAACCTTTGGGTGACCCAAGCTTGAGTATTCTAACGCTATTTTGGATCCCCACCACTGTAACCTTACTAACGCCCTAGAATTGCTTCAGAACCGCGCAACACGATTCATTCTATCTAATTATTCCTACCACTCAAGCATCTCAGCACTAAAAGCTCGAATCAGCTTAGCCCCCTAGCCTTGCGCCGTAGGATAGCACGTCTTAACCTTTTTCATAAATTTTTCCATTCTTTGCCTTTTGATAACCCCTAAATAAAAAGAGCCCACCGCATCGCCCGGTTCAGCCACAGTAATGCAGTGTATCGCCTACAAGCCCATACTGTGACATTTCAGCAGTCATTTTTTCAGCGTACTGCACGAGACTGGAATGACGTGCTCATCGAAGTTGCCATTATCATCAACCCACTAGAATTCTAGCGGAGCATCACCAACCTTTCATCGTAACATTTTTTACCCTTATTTTGCCAGATACTGTCCACTCCCTCATGTAATGTCTCAACCGAGACCTTCGAGGAAATAAATAAATAAATAAATAAATAAATAAATAAATTCCTGAAACCTGAATAGCAGCCAGCATCCCCTGGCAGTTATAGACCAATAGCTCTTGCCACCTTTCTCGCCAAGTCTTTTGAAAGCATGTTTAATATCAGGGTAACCTTAGTGCTCGCATCTCGCGAACTCTTTGACAGCCGTGTTTGTGGGTTCAAAAGGTATGCTCGAGAGCAGTGCGTTTAGTTCGCGTCGAAAATACTGTCCAAGAGGCTTTCATCATAGACAACGCTGTCTTCCTGTCCTCTTCTACCTCGAAAGGCATACGACACAACTTGCACTATCAGAATACTCCACGACTTAGCAGAGCTTCGAATACGATTGAGGATGTTGAACTGCATAAAAAAATTACTATCCAACCGATCCTTTCACGTACGCCTAGGTTCAACCATCTCGAAGAAGTTTGTTCAGGATAATGGAGTACCACAGGGGTGTATTTTAAGCACTACACCCTTTGTCGTGAAAATGAATTTATTGTAGAAATGATTCCAACATCAATTATACTCTCATTTTATGTTTCCGATCTCCGAATTGCCTGCACATCAAGCGACATATCAATATGAGTGAGACAAGTGCAACTGGCAGTAAATAATCTAGCGACAAGGGAAGACAAACAGATTCAAGTTCTCTCCTGAGAAAATACTGGCCCTCATGTTCTCTCTCAAACGATGCCTAGAAAGCAATTCCGGCCTCTACCTAAGAGAAACGAATAACCAATAAACGAACAACACACTTTTTTAGCTATAATTATTGATAATATGCTCACATTCCTTCCACTCATAAACAACCTGAAGAGGAAAGCTTCCCAAGCCTTAATTGTCGTGAAGCTGCTTTCACGAAAACGGTGGCGGTCCGACAGAGCATGTATTTGGCGCATTTATAGTGCTGTAGTAGGATCCTGCCTAGATTACGGGTGCTTCGTGCCATCATTATCATCATCAGCCTAACTACGCCTACTGCAGGGCAAAGGCCTTTCTCATCTCTATCCAATTAACTCTTTCCTTCGCCTGTTGCGGCCACCGTATTCCGCAAACTTCATCTAACTTCATCTAACCTAACTTTCTGCCGCCCCCTGCTACGCTTGCCTTCTCTTGGAATCCGCTCCGTTACCGTTAAGAACCAGCGGTTATCTTGCCTTCGCATTACATGCCCTGCCCAAGCCCACTTCTTCCTCTTGATTTCAACTAGGATATCATTAACGCGCGTTTGCTCTCTCACCCACTCCGCCCGCTTCCGATCTCTTAACGTTACACCTATCATTTTTCTTTCCATAGCTCGCTGCGTTGTCCTTAACGTAAGGTGAACCCTTTTTGGTAGCCTCCACGTTTCCGCCCCTTATGTGAGTACCGGTAAGATACAGCTGCTGTATACTTTTCTCCTGAGGGATATTGGTAAACTGCCATTCATGATCTGAGAGAACCTGCCATATGTGCTCCACCCAATTCTTATTCTTCTAGTTAATTCCCTCTCATGATCCGGATCAGCTGTCACTACCTGCCCTAAATAGACATATTCTCTTACTACTTCCAGCACCTGGCTACCAATTGCGAACTGCTGTTCCCTTGCTAGGCTGTTGAACGTTACTTTGGTTTTCTGCATGTTATTTTTTAGCTCCACCGTTCTGCTCTGCCTGTCTAATGAATTGATCATGCTTTGCAGTTCATGGACTGAGTGACTTAGCAAGGCAACGTCATCAGTGAATCGCAAATTACTTATGTATTCTTCATTAATTGTTATCCCCAACTGTTCCCATTTCAAGCCCCGGAATACCTCCTGTAAACAGGCAGTGAATAGCATAGGCGAGATCGTGTCTCCCTACCTGACACCTTTCTTTATTGGAATTTTATTGCCGACACTATGGAGAACTATGGTAGCGGTGCAATTGTTATAAATATTTTCCAATATTTTCATACAACACTCTTCTACACCCTGATTCCGCAATGCCTTCATGACTGCTTGAGTTTTGTACTGAGTTGAATGCTTTCTCGTGATCAATGAACGCTGTATATAGAGGCTGGTTATATTCTGCGCATTTGTCTATCACCTGATTGATTGCGTGAATTTTGTCTATTGTCGAGTATCCTTTACAAAAGAATGCCTGATCATTGGCCTGCAAGTCATCGTACCTAATACAACTGCATCTCATGCATATGCCTGGTTTATGTCTTTCCACAGGCGCATACAGAACATCCTCCATAAAATGTCGAAATCAATGAACCCTCCTTTACAGACCGAAAATCATGCGGACATCCCCATACATCCTAAAAGCCTGTCCACTACCAAATGATTTCTGCTATCTCATATTTGCAAAACGCCTTTCCAAAGAAGTGCTTAACAACAAACTCCAAATAATCAGACCACTCCTCCTCCGCTTTGAAGAAATAAATGTGTGCGATTTAGCTCTGGTTAAACCTGGAGTGACGCGATAGCTACAGCTAGCCGAGCACAACTCGCTCAGTCGAATTACAAAGTTAGTCTTTCGCTGCTTCGTTTTGCTGGGCTTTCCCTGGATGTGCATTCGCTGTCTTCCTCTCTCCACACCTCCCCTAGTCAGTTTCTCCGATGCGGTGCCGGCAGCTGCTCCGTACCACGTGACCAACCACGTGACCAGCCACTGCGCCGTCAGGCTGAAGGCTCGAAATGCTACCGTAATATAGGCGCGCTGCGCGCACACCAGCTGCGTGCACTGACGTCATTCCGCGCGAGCACAGAACTCACGAGGTGGGCGGCGCCTGCTACGCCGTCGGCGCCGCGGGAGGCGAGTGGCGCGCTCAACAGCTATGGGCTATGACGTCCCTCCGCGCATGCGCACCGCTGGGGGAGCGATGGTGCCACGGCTCAGCGCGCAGCCATGCTGACCTCGCAAAGCGGCTACGTAGTGTAGCTATCGCTACGAAATGCGAAGAATTAGGAGTACTCAACACACCACCGAATACTGCCCCCTTACACCACCCACTGACACCTTGGTACAGCTTCCCTCCTGTATATGATCTTACGTTGACACATACCCAAAAAAACCAAACTTCAAGAAAATATTTACGGCTAGAGTTTTTTGCAGTGAAGGAAGAGTACAAGAATTACACAGATTTTTAAACAGGTGGATATAAAACCGCACACTACGCTGGGAGCGCGGTAATATAAGGGAAAGGAGAAAAAATAGCCTGGCTACATAAGTGCGCATTAGTTTTTACGGCGAAAACTTACGCCATTGTTGTCGCAGTAAAAGAAATAATCAAGAAAAGTATACAAAAATGTGTAATCTACACCAACTCTGTCATCTTATTTACAGCACTAAACTCTAGAAATGCAGTTATACCCGTAATAGGAAATATACATAACGTAATGAAAGCTGCAACACAAATACCTACTGCCGGCCGCAAAAGTTTGCGGCACCTGCGATGAGTGGCGGAACGAGGCAAAATTGCATTCCTGCGCCATCTGCCGTCACAGAGCGTGGTGCCGAGGCTCACAGCACGCCTGCCGCGGCAGTACTGTTAGTGAGCCTCGATAGACGGCAGATGGCGCAGCAGTGCAGTTTCGCTTCGCTCCTCCTCGCTTCTCAGACCCCGCAGTATTTATCGACCAACAGTACAATAAAGTGTTGCTGGGTCCCTAGTCAAGTGGAAACCGAAGGGAACGAGAGCCATGATGCATGATCCAGACGTGCCTGTAATGTACAGTCGTTTTCAAAAATACACGGCCCACGGCTTAAGCCGGCGGAGCGGCCGCGGGCCCGCACCGCGGTGCTGCTGTCTCCGACCGGCGCTTGCTGCGAGAGTGCCCGGCGTGACGACAGCCTTCGCCCTCACTCTCGAGCTGTTACGTAATGCGCCTGAACAGAGAAGAAAGCCTCGCCACTGCAAACCGCCGTATCTCAGCGCTGCGCGAGCCTACACTTGTTGAAAAGCAGCGGCAAGTGAGCGCGGCTAAGCCGGAGCATCTTGCCATGACACTCGATTTTCACGCCCACACGGCGCGCGCAGACCCCCGCGAATATCCAGCGCCCTCTTTCGAAGCGAGCCCCAGCGGCGAAACGGGCGAACGCCGCATATAGACTTTATCAGGCGCGTTGCGTAACAGCTCGAGAGTGAGGGCGAAGGCTCTCGTCACCCGGGGCACTCTCGCAGGAAGCGCCGGTCGGAGACAGCAGCGCCGCGTCGCGGCCCCGCGGCTGCTCCGCCGCTGAAGCCGTGGGCCGTGTATTTTTGAAAACGACTGTACAGGTAAAACAAGTACATACCTTATAAGACTGCGTGAAACTTGTATAGGCGTCAATGTGTTGATGTCAACGGAAACAATCGCATGAGGTGGCTGTAACATCAGGGGTGCCTCAGGGATCCGTATTGGACCCATTACTGTTCATAATTTACATGAATGACATCTTTTCAGGTATTTCTTCATACATGCGTCTTTTTACGGACGATTGTGTATTGTAGAGAATTATTAACGATCAATGTGACTGCGATGCATTACAACAGGATTTGTATAAAGTGGCCCAGTGGTGTGAGAACTGGGGAATGCATATTAACTTACAAAAATCTCTACATATGTGTTTCACTAAAAAGAGGGTTCCCCATATTTTCACTTATAACATAAATAATAGCAGACTGCTTTCAGTGTTGGAATTTAAATATCTTGGTGTATATTTAACAAGTTCATTGTCTTGGCATCGTCACGTGGATTTCGTTACTGCCAAAGCCTTTCGTGTTTTAGGCTTCCTGCGACGTAACGCTAAACTTTTCCCTTTAGAGACTAAAGAACTTCTGTATAATACAAATGTTAGAAGCATACTTGAGTATGCTTGCACAGTCTGGGATCCGAAAACCTTTCTCGACGTTCAAAAGCTAGAAAGAGTTCAGAATTTGGCCGTTCGTATTGTTTTCAGTAACTATGGGCGATATTTTAGTGTAACGAGCGCGAAAAATCTTTGGGTTGGGACTCACTTCAATAACGTAGGAAAGTACTGCGTTTAAAATTATTTCATAATATATTTCATTCCAGAGCTGGAATAGACAGAACCAAATATATAGCCAACCCTGATTACGTGTCTTTACGAAGAGATCATTCACTTAAAGTTAAAGAATACAGGTGCCGGACTGACCTTTTTAAAATGTCTTTTTTCCCCAAAACGGTTTCGAAATGGAACAAGCTGCCTGAGGAAGTAGTGTCCATATTATCAAATGATTCATTTTCTTCCATGCTGTGACATTTTCTGTGTATAATAATATCTTTTTTTTGTAACCACCTGCACGCGGTGGCATTTGTGTACTTTTTCTTCAACCCCCTCACTGTAATGCCAGACAATGGCGCTGTGGGTATGGTGATAAATAAATAAATAAATAAACTGAGAGTAAATGGCAGGCTTCATGGGACAGCGAAGTTAATAACCAGCTACATTTTGTAAAGCGAGTCCTCGGTGAATGGAAGCCCTTTGGGCACCAGAAAGGTTTTATCGAAGTAATTTTGTGTCGTCTCCGCACTGGACACACACCCTTTACACACAGCTTCAAACTGACAAAACAAGACAAGCCAGTCGGGGAGGAATGCGGATCAACTTAAAATTAATCACATTTTATTCTCATGCGCGAAACATCAAAAATAAGGAAAAACTACTCCAGTCAATTTACAATCAGTGCATTCCTTTTCACCGAACAGTCTTCTTAAGCGACAATGCAGTTGCTGACATATCTAGTGTTTTTAGCTTTTTAAGAGAAGCAGGTGATAAGCCTGACCGGGAACATTTCCCGGCCAAGAGCGAAGAACAACACGCCAGTCGAGGGCATGCCACGCACTGACTGGCCCAGTCATGCGTGCCTTTTTATTTACCGACGCGGTGGCGCCCTCCAGGGATCAATAACGTCACATCCCTCCCACCCTAAGTTAAAAAAACAATCAAACAATTATAAGAGGGTTACGTGTAACAATGGCAGCACTTGAGTTATGGGCAATAGCGCTGTACAGGACGACGAACCCTCGTGCCCCGTCGTGGAGGCGTGGTGACAGGTGTTTGACGAGGGGACGCTGTACCTTCTGAAGCCCTTGGTTGCCTTGGTTCCTCAGTTGAAACCCCTGGAGAGGATTTTTCAGAGCTCTGATCTGACAATCAGGTGCCCCAACCTGCCCTACCGGCTTGGATACGTCAGGACTGGGCGCAGGAGCGTCAGGGTCCGTGACTGTGCTGGACGGTTGGTTATGCTCAACCAGGGGTAGCGGGTTTGCCTGCCGGAGAGCATCAAGATGCGGTGACCAACGTCGTCCGTCTGCCAGTTGAAGGTCCGATGAAAACGCCCCCTGAGTGTGACTACAGCCGGCACCTATGCAGGCCCTGGCCGAAAGTTCCTGGCAAATACCTGATTCCCAGGCAGTACCTGAATTCGAGGTTTCGTTCGCTGGTCGCATCTGATTTTCTGCTTGAGCTGTTTTTGCTGTACGGTGGTCCTTACATCCGGTCGGAGCAGGTCCATTGCAGTCTTCATTTTTCGTCCTGGTAGTAGCTCTGCGGGGCTGCACCCTGTGACTTCATATGGTGTCGATTGATAAGTCAGCAAGAAGCGTGCAATTTGTGCCCGAAGGTCCCCAGGACCAGCCTTCTGTAACTTGCGCTTCACGGTCTGAACGGCCCGTTCTGCAGCGCCATTACACGCTGGATGGTACGGCGGTACCAGCATCCATCTCACCCCATTCTTCTTCAAGAATGTGTCATACTCGTCAGTAATAGACGCTGGACCATTCTCGGAAACCACAATGTCGGGCAACCCCTGGTTCGTGAACATGACTTTCAAACACATAATGGTGGCTTCTGCAGATGGTGAAAAAACTGGGAACACCTCAATCCATGTAGAAAATGCATCCACTGCAATAAAAAATAAGTGTTCCGGTATGGCCCAGCATAGTCCACATGAAGCCTTGACCAGGGTCTGTCCGGGAACGGCCAGGGCATGACGGGTATTGGCCGTTACGCTCGTTGCTGCTCCTGGCACGTGGGGCAACCCTGGACGGCAGCAACGATATCGTCATCCATTGCAGGCCACAATACGTGGCTCCGCGCTACAGCTTTCATCTTGGATATCCCTGGATGGCCCTCGTGAAGCAGCCTCAAGACGTCGCCCTGGTGTGACGCAGGTACCAACACATGGTTGCCCCAGAACACGCAGTTCCCTTGCACACTCATCTCATGTTTCATAGGGTTTCCCCTCAGGTCCCATGTCCAGCTGGCGGCCAGTCCACTAGGCTTCCCTCACTCGCGAAACCACTGGTCCCGGGCAGTGGCGTCAGCAACAGCAGCTGATGACAGCGTTCGCGGGTATACTCCCGCCAGCATGAAGACGTCAGCAGGGCAATCCAAGGGAAACTCTGTTGTGGGAAGTGGCAGGCGACTCAGTCAGTCCGCATGTGCTATGTGGCTACCAGACCTGTAGCTTAGTGTATAGCCGTACCCTGACAACAGCATGGCCCATCATAGCACCCTGGGAGAGCAGGATTCTGGCGCAGGTCTGTCTGCTGCGAGTAAACCTAGTAGTGCCTTGTGGTCAGTGACGGCTTCGAACGGTCGACCCACATGTACTGTCTGAACTTTGTGACCCCAAACACGAGCGCTAACGCTAACTTGTCCAACTGGCTGTGGTTCCTTTCTGCAGCCGCCAAGCTTCGAGACGCAAAGGCAATGGGACGCTCCTCCCCCGACATCTCGCGCTGTGCCAAGACTGCCCCCAACACGTAATGTGAGGCATCTGTGATCAGCACAGTCGGCCTTGCAGGGTCAAAATGGCTAAAACTCTAGCGGACGTAAGCAGCTCTTTGCTTTTCCGGAAAGCTTGCTCCTCCTCAGACGTACAGCACCACCGAACCCCTGCCCCCAACAAGCAGTTCAGGGGGTGCAACACGCTAGAGAGGTTTGGCCTGAACAGTCTATAAAAGTTAATCAGGCCCAAGTAGCTCTGTAGCTCCTTCACATTCCGACGCACTGGCGCTGCCAGGACGGCTTCAGTCTTGGTTGGGTTCGGTTGGAGACCGGCTGCACTGATGACGTGCCCCAAATGTTCCACCTTAGGTACCAGGAACTCGCATTTAGAAAGCTTCAGCCGCAGCCCAGCTTTCCTCAGTCGTTCCATGACTCGGCACACATTAGCCCAATGGTCGCTGTCATTGGCGCCGGTCACCAGTATATCGTCAAAGTACACAGTGACATGGTCAAGGTTGTGGAGAAGGTTCTCCATCTCGCGTTGATATAAAGCCGGGGCTGCCGACACCCCAAACGGAAGTCGGGTGAATTGGTACAAGCCCTTCGGGATGTTAATGGTGACAAATTTTTGAGAGTCTTCGTGCAGCTTAACCTGCTGGTACGCATCTCTCAGGTCGAGCTTTGTAAACTTAGCGCCCCCCGTTAGCCTTGCAAACAGCTCCTCGATGCGAGGGATTGGGTACGACTCCAGCACCGTCACGGGGTTGACTGTCATCTTGAAGTCGCCGCACAGGCGAACGCGGCCATCCCGCTTTACCACAGCAACGATTGGCACGGCCCATTCGGACGTCTTCACAGGGCGGATGGCTCCCTCACGCTCCATCCTCTGCCACTCCTCGACAACTCTGTCTCGCAGCGCGAATGGGACGACCCGCGGCTTAAAAAATCTTGGCTTAGCACCCTCTCAACGGTAATCTCGGCGGTCACGCCGTTAAGGGTGCCCAGTCCCTCCGAGAATACTTCTTGGAATTGACTCACCACTTGTTCCACGGACGTCACCGCATTGACTGTTTCTGGCTTGCCAATTCCGAGCTGAAATTCATTCATCCAACTTCTTCCGAACAACGTTGGGCACGGGCCGTTCACGACGAACAAAGGCAGCACACATTCGCTCTCGCCGAGCTTCACGGTTGCTACAAACTTGCCTACCACCGGCTTCGTGTCACCGAAGAATCCTCGAAGCTGAACCTGCGATGTCTCCAGTATCGCCGAGGGAAACAGCTGCGTAAACTTCATCTCGCTGATGGTTGACACGCTGGCGCCGGTATCAAGCTCCATGTCCAAAGTCACTCCATTGATGGAAACTTCCACACGCATTCGCTCTGTCCCGGCTCTTTGAAGTGTCCGTAGGTCATACGCTCCCTCCTTCTCCGGCCTGTATTCCGTCGCTGCCAACTCGTCGTCCAGGTTGTGGACAGGTTTCGGTCCATTCCGGAATCTCGTTTTTGCAGTCTGTGACGTGCTTGACCGGCATACCCTGGCCAGATGTCCTCTCTGCTCACACTTGAAGCAAACGCTGCTCACGTGACGGCATTGGGGTGGCAGATGATTCCCCCCGCAGCGGAAACAAGACCCACTTGCCCGATGCTTGGTTTTCACAACATTCGCAGACTCCTCGGATTGCACTGGCGTCGCTTGGGGTAGCTGAGTACATAATGCACGGGAATCTTTCCGTGCAACCTCCGTGGCAATGACGGTATTCTTTGCGGTCTTAAACTCCAAATCTGCCGTTTCCAACAGCGGAGTCTGCATTGTAACGTCGTTTATTCCGCTCACGATTTGGTCCCGCGGCATCCGCTCACGAAATGATGCGAACTTGCAGTCATTAGCGAGCTTCTTCAGTGATGCGATTAAGTCGCTAACTGACTCTCCGTCCCGACGGTGTCGAGAAAAAAAACTTGAAACTGGCCACAACCTCCGATACCTTTGGCGAGTAGTGCTTGGTCACAGCGTCGAAAATTTCAGTCAAGGTGGTGTCGGCAGGCTTCGTAGGAGCTAGCAGGCTCCGCAGCAGCGAGTACGTTTCTGATCCAGAGCACGTCAGAAACACAACAGTTTTCTTCGTCTCAGCGATGTCGTTCGCTCTGAAGTACAATTCTACCCGTTCACGATACTCGGTCCAATAGGTCGTACCCGCATCGAACGGTTCCACCTTCCCGACAACAGACATGGCCGATACAGGAGGGCGGATAGCGCAGACGTGAGCGCGGTTTATCGCTCGTCGCCAGTTGTGATAAGCCGGGCCGGGAACATTTCCCGGCCAAGAGCGAAGAACAACACGCCAGTTGAGGGCATGCCACGCCCTTACTGGCCCAGTCATGCGCGCCTTTTGAAGCGAAAAGCTTCACTAGGCTCGTCAATACCGAGATTCGCGTCAGCCACCCCTCGGCGTCGCCGCAGCGCGCGCTCCTTCGCCACTTCTCCTCCTCGCCACCGTTTTACCCCTCGCCGCTGCCACGCGGTCGCAGCCGCCTTCCCAAGAGGAGATGGTTCTTTCGCAAGGCGTTGCGAGAACGGGTGAGCGGCGGCGGGGGCCATAAAAGCGGCCGCGCGATACGTCGCAACTTGTCCTCCTCGCCACCGTTTTGCCTTTCGCCGCCACCATCCCAAGAGGAGAAGAGATTTTAATAGCCTTGTATAACGATTTTACAAGCTTTGTATACCAAGACAACACTTTTTGGAAAAGCTAGAAAGCTATACCCAAATTGCAACCCTATGTATGAAACGAGCATCGCCACGAAGCTTTTCGCTTCGAGATATCCAGGCTTAACACCTAAGCTAAGCCTCAGCCCAACGTTTTTATTTACCGACGCGGTGGCGCCCTCCAGAGATCAATAACGTCACAAGAGTATAAATCCTGATCCACTGCTATGCTGACCTTTTTTATACACCTCAGCCGCTTTCTCATTCCTGAGAAGCATGCTGAGGTCGTTACTTGATTGGTAGAGAAACCGGGGTGTCCTTGCCCAGCCAAGTATGGCCGCTGAGGTTACTCGACCTTGATTAAAGGTTTTAATACGAGCCATTTCTCAAAGTTCTTTCTGAGAATTATGATGTAGTAGCAACTCATTTTTAGCCCTTGACACCGCTGGTGATTTTTGCTTTTTTCTAAGATTCTGCAGAAAACAATTTTATTACACCTTGAGCTTGGAGCATGATAGCCTTAGATGCTTATGGACCACTAAACTCAACACAAACACAATCTAGTTATATCACTCTCGGGATCTGTATCCGCGGGCGCCACCTCCTTAAGCTGGACACATCCCTTGTCACTTCCAGCCCATAAATGAGTCAAATGTTTCCTACCAAACTAAGGAAGATATATATCGAGGTTCGTTATATTCATCGCATTTCAGTATGAACTTATTTTCAGCATTGGTATGGACTATTGTACAGTAGCCTTTACGAGCGCCTGGCTGGTCATTTGGTTGACACAAGTTTAAATCTGTCCAGATTCTATTACCAATTACCCTATACATAGCTTGGGGAAAACGGACTGTAAGCTGATCGGCACTTTACTTTTCAAGGTCTTGACGTCTCCCTTCGTATGGCTTAAGATAATGTTAGAGGTCTTTCAAGCTCACGGTAGGCTGAAGTTCATAGAGTATTGCATTTACAGGGTGGCTAGCTTTTCTGGCACATTCTGTCCACCATCCTTCAGCAGACCTGCTCTTATCTGACTCTGACCTCCTGATTTTCCCCTTTCCGACACTCCTTAGGCTTTCTTTACGATCTCATTCGGTACTGCCGTAATGTGTCTTTGCTGTGCGCTACTGCCTTGCTTATTTACGTCTTGTCGATGCTGGCTGCTATACAGATTTGTATAGTATACCTCAGGTACTTTAACTGTCTTATACATATTTCTCATTACATTGCCGTCGTTGTCCCTGAACGGATACCTCAGCATTTTGTCTACGCCTACTTTCCTCTTCAGCCATTTTGTCTACCTATGTTTTTTACAACACAAACGATTCTCTCCATACTTCACTTCCGTGTGTCGGTTAACCTGTGTCTGTTGATTAGCTTTAATAATTCTGCTAGCTCTATTCTATTAGTGGGGCCAGATGCCCTCATTATTTGTCGATACTTGATTAATGAACTGTCTCCTAAGAGAGTTTGCGATATTCAGTCAGAACATCCTACCGCATACTTCTAATGCGTATCCGATAAATAAAAGCTGTCAGATTACCGTTCATTGGTTTAACATTAATGCCGTTGTCAACTGTTAAACACAAATTTGTGATCAGAAATGATACTTTGAATTCCTCTACTTATGTTCATAGTACTGTTTTTTTCGTGTAGATCGCTCATCATGCTCTATAACTCGTCCCCTGAGTTACCAGAAAGAGCAACGCACTGTCAGCTCGAGTTCACAATATTTTTGGTTGCAAACATTATATTATCAAAACAGTTCTCGATTTAGGCCTCTCGATATTCTTCAAAGAGCGGTTGTAGTGGCTCACTGGTTATGGCGCTCGGGTGCTGAACCAAAAGACGCGTGTTCGATCTCGCCTGGCGGTCCACTTTCGATGGAGGCAAAATTCTAGTGGCCAGTGTACTTCGCAATGTCAGGCACGCTAAAGAACCATAGGTGGTCGAAATTTCCGTAGAACTTCACTACGGCGTCCCTCATAGCTTGAGTCACTTTGGGACGTTGAACCTCAATAAACCAGCAATAAAATTTGAGCAACGTGCGACATGACAAGCGAATGGCACCAATCGCTTGTGGCTCAAGAACCTTCATTACTAATCAGCTTAAAAGTGGTCTCAAGGATAAAAAAAGTGCCCCGATTACCTTTATACACTAAACTCCAGGATTTTGATGTCCACTGCACCGCAAAGACCTTTGCAATGTCTCTGCAGTCAAACCTGTCCTCTGCCAGCTGCGGCACCGTATCTCCACAAACTTCATAATATCATCCGCCCACCTAAATTTCTTCTACCCGCAGCCACGCTTCCCTGTTTAGAATTCATCGCCTTACACATAAGGACCAGCGGTTATCTTGGCTTCGCATTACATTCCCATCCCAGGCCCATTTCTTCCTTATGCTTCGCAGCTCATCTCCTGAGTGACCTAGCAAGACAATGTCATCAGCGAATCGCAAATTACGTAGTTGTTCTGTAACAACTCTTATCCCCATCTTTTCCTAATCCATGCATCGGAACGCCTTTTGTAAACAGGCGATGAATATCACTGGCGAGAACGTGCCTCCCTGCCTGACACACTTCCTTACTGTAATTTTATTGCTGATTCATTTGACGACTATGGTTGCTGTGCATTCGTTACAGATATATTTCGTTATTCTCACATAAGACTTTTCTACACTCTGATTCCTGATTGCTGAGGCTTCCACTGAGTCAAGATTTTCACTATACATGAAACTTTGCTGGCATATTATTTGCATCATGGTGATGCCACCATTAGTTCCAGCGCCTATGCTGCATGGCAGTTTGGTAAATTGGTACATTCGCGAATTGGTTTTTAGGGAAAGGAAATGGCGCAGTATCTGTCTCACATATCTCAGCGGACACCTGAACCGCGCCGTAAGGGAAGGGAGGAAGGTGGCAGTGAAAGAAGAAAGAGAGAGAGGTGCCGTAGTGGAGGCCTAAGGAATAATTTCGACCAGCTGGGGATCTTTACGTGCACTGACATCGCACAGCACACGGGCGCCTCTTGCGTTTCGCCTCCATAGAAACGCCGCCGCCTGGTACTCCGGCTCGGTAGACGAGCACCTAACCACTGAGCCACCGCGGCGGGTGGCGGTTTGCCTTTTTTTTCCTGTTTGACTATGAAACATCTCAAAATCTGAGTCTTGCAGATTCTTTGAGCGACTTCCCTTTTTGGTGGCCATTGTTGACACGCCAACTTTGCTGAAAACCCGCTGTTAGAGTTTCTTCCTACGAAACCGGTCGAACATTCGCAGCTTGTCTCGGACGTAAAAATTATAGTTTTGTCCCGCGCGTTGTGTTGAGCACGGCAAGGGTGGCATTATCTTAAGAAGCTTGAACTTTAAAGGCCTCATTCCTAAAGGCCTGTCAAACTCTCCATTTACATTGTTTGCATCAGTGGGAAAACTGAGTGGTTGTACTCCCTTTATTGTGAGAAGCGGTGCTGTATATACTGAATTGCACTCCTCTTAAAATAGTTGGAATAAATGAATTCTCGTGACGCTAGATTTCGCGGCCAGGGACTGAAGAATGAGTCCCTGGAGCGAGTCCGCACTTCTGACACCTGTCACCAGTCAGGGAATGCAGTGCCCCACGCTGCAATACTACCCTAGGAAAAAACAACTTTATCATGGACAAGAAAGATTGCACATCAATTTTCAGGTCTGTATCAAGAAAAGACATTCCTTCGTGTCATCGACTGCAACTCGAAAGGAATCGAGTGCTCGTCCTCTAATCAAACTCAACTCCTGCTGCCGTAAAAATGTTGCCAACAGTTTTCGTAAGTAACTTAACACCGAATGTTGCTGTGCAATACAACGGACACCCTTGCATGAGTGAAGAGTAAAAAGCTCTCTCAGGTTGAGTAAAGCTGAAATTTGGGCGAGTTGGTAAGTATTCATCTTATGGGGAACAGAGCAACAAAGGCGGGACACACAAAAAGAAGACAAGCGCTGTGTCAGGTTTGCAACAACATCGCAAACCTCGCGCTCAAGCGCAGCTTACCTTGTATCTTACTTTGAGCGTGAGATTCGCGCTTTTCGCTGTCTTCCTCACTGCCTGGACTCCCGTCACCGCTGCGTGACGGTGGTATCGGATTTCCCTCTCACCTTCACACCCTAGTACCGCCAGAGCAGCCCGAGCCGCCTGGCAGAAGGAGATCACGGCAAAACCGCAGAAGCCGTCCCAAACCGAGACGAAGTTGGAAGCAGCCGTCGTCTCCAGAGGCGTTCATCTGAATATGAACTTGTACCGGACCGCACGCGAGCAAAGAAGAACTCTTCAACGCCGTTGCCAAACATGGCTACGATACCAGCCGCCATTATTTTACTCCAGCCCCGATTGCTGCCCTGGTTCAGTTGTTCACCGGGCAAGGATCCTGAAGAATGACTGGACCATTTTAAGCGTGTCGCCGTATTCAACAGGTGCGATGACTAGACCAAAGTGAGGCACGTTTTCTGCGCCCTGTAATGACCAGCCAAAATTCCGTTCAAAAACCAAGAAGCATCTCTAGCCGCGTGGCGATCACCCAAGCGATTGTTCGGGAAGATATTCGCAAGCATTGCCAGGAAAAAAGGGCTCAAACGCACCTAAAGTCACGCTACCAGGACCCGAATGAGCCAGTCACCGCATACATAGAAGACATGATGCCTGAAATGACGGAAGAGAAGAAGGCGGAACTTTTTATGCGTGTTGCTAAAGACACACTTTTCAAAAGTCTGACACGCAATGCATTGAAGGCCGTCGCTAAATTTACCAGCGAAGCGGCCACCATTGAGAACCTTGCAACCACGAGCGCTCCATTTACATCGAAAACTCGAAGTGAACAGAACAACCATCTCGCATGGCACCGCATTCACAGGCAACCTTCAGGATGTTATCCACTAAATTGTGCAGAAAAACTTCATCGTCTCTTACCATCTTCCAATCAGCCTCAAGTAGTGATTCTTAGGGAAAGCGTATATGAAGTGCAGCATGAGCTTGGCTCCCCGTCATCGAAGCCTCGAGCTGAAGCTCCAACGATGCGCCCTAAGTTCGCCTCTTCGACGTGAACAAGCTATTCCCGAACGCTGAACCCCCCCTCCCCCCCCCCCCCCCGCGCGCAGCCTACGACCGAAGCCAAAGCCGAAGAAAATGCGACGTCTGGAGGATTTCCGACAAAAACCCACTGTGCTTCTATTGCGGTGAAGCCGGCCATAATCATCCTGTGTATCGGTTTCTTGCTCTGCCGTTAACGCACCACGACCACTCTTCGGCCAAAGTCCGCAAGAAATAGGCAGATACCTGCGTCGAGAGGAGTATGCGCCGAACCGCCTTTCGCCCTCACCATCGCCGTCAGCCTCGTGTTTTCCGTCGCTCCGCCGCAGATACACAGCCGTGATGTGATGAAGGCCTCCCAGCCCCTGTTGGGTGGGTAAACTAAATACAGCTAACTCTGGAAGTGAGGTTCCTCACAAATGAAATGCCGAAGCTCCTCCAACGACCACGGCGCATGAGGACGGCAACCGCGATAGGCAGACGCCGCATACAATGACAACCTCGATCACGACGGCAGCCGCCTTCAAAATGAGGCCACGATCTAGAAGAGCATCGACGACACGTCCTCTCAAAGATGCATGTGCCCGACGAAGCCGCGAGTCAACGCCGCGGACGACGTGCGACGCGAAAGCCAGGGCATCCGACATAGATGTGGTTATCGACGACCGGAAAGTTACTGCTCTAGTCGGCCCAGAGCCGATTATTCGGTGATGAACAGAACATTCGTTGCGCAGCAGTGGACAGTCACGAGCGCTTGGGTTGGGCCAAAAATTCGCACTGCAGTGGGCGACCTCAATAAGCTATGAGGACGATGCACAGCGCCAGTGACTGTCAACGGACATGCCTATCCTACGACCTTTTTGGGCTATGTCAGTGTTCCCGCGAAGTGATCATGGGCATAGATTTCATTATTCAGTGTCAGGTGACCATCGGCCTGCGATCCCAGCTGATAACGCTTTCGACGGAGCAGGCCATCTTCAATGGAAACTCAGGAACGTCAAGTTGTCGTGAGTGTCGTGGAGGAAACAGTGAGCGTCCTAACCCGATCAAGCGTCAAAGTCCTGATAGGCACCACGGAAGCCAAGAATACTGAAGCCATCATCGAGGGCGATATGCAATTGCTTCTAGACCAAGGAATCGTCATCGCAAGATGCATCGCACATTTCCGCAAAGTCAAAGCTGAAGTACTACTGACGAAAATCCCCAAAGAATACCTACACTTTAAGAGAAGAACGCCAATTGCTTTCTTCGAAGAGATGTCCGACGTACGACACATCTCCTCTCCGACTGATCCGAAGAAGATTCGCCTGACGAAGAGAACTCGCCCACTTTAAACATCAACCCAGCCCTGCCTCGGAACAGACAAGACTAGATCAGCAATCTGCTTCAAAGCTACAGCGAGTGCTTATCGTCATTTCCGAAGGTGCAATAAATACCTATTGCAAGCATCATATTTTAACCAACCAGCATGCTCTACCTTTCTGCCAAAGCCCGTACCGTTTGTTGCAGCGAGAACGAGAAGCCACCTGGGACCAAGTCGAAGAAATGCTTCGCGACGGCGTCATCCTGCCATCGAAGAACCCCTGGGCGGCACAGCAAGAGCCCTTCCGCCGCATCGACGACACACTAGATGGGCTCTGCAACGCCAAGTATTTATCATCATAAGACTTCTACAGCGGCTGCTGCAAATTGAGATCTACGAGAGAAAGAGATCACGAGAAGACAGGTTTCATCACTCCCGATGGCCTATTCGATTTCAGCTTGATGCCATTTAATCTCTTATACGCACCAGCGGGATTTCAAAGAGTAATGGATGCAGTGGCAGAGCCTCTGCCTCGTGGCAGGAGCTCTGCCTCGTGGCAGAGCGCCCGCCTCGTCTTCGGGAGGTGGTGGGTTCGACTCCCGCCGCCGGCCGGGTACCCACCGGTTTTCTCAAAATGGGTACAAGCTATGGCCCGGCCTGGTGCTCGGCTTACCAGGGCTACATTGCTTGGGAAAGGAGCCTGCGCCTTCAAATCCCGTCACTGTGGGCAGAGTGTCGTGTAGACAAAGCGAAAGACAAAGTGGCCTAGTGGTTTGAGCGCCCGTCTCGGCTGCGGGAGGTGGGTGGTTCGAAACCAACCCACCGCCGGGCACCCACCGGTCAAAAGGATACAAGCGTCCCCCGGCCTGGCGCTCGGCTTCCTTTAGGGGTGTACGTTTGGGAGAAGTGATAAAAAAGGGCCACAAATTGGGCTTATGCCGCTCGAGGCGGACTTATGGTTGCTTGCCGGGGGAACTTATCACTCATCCGTCAAGGCAACTGTTTGGTCTAAGACCCTTTTCCCAAGCATTTCACCCTAGAAGAGCCGAGCACCAGGCCAGGGGAAATCTTGTACCCATTAAAGAAACCGGTGGGTACCCGGCGGCACTGGGGAAAAAAGGGCCACAAATTGGGCTTATGCCGCACGAGGCGGACTTATGGTTGCTTGGCAGGGGAACTTATCACTCATCCGCCAAGGCAACTGTTTGGTCTAAGACCCCTTTCCCAAGCATTTCACCCTAGAAGAGCCGAGCACCAGGCCAGGGTAAATCTTGTACCCATTAAAGAAACCGGTGGGTACCCGGCGGCACTGGGGATCGAACCCAGCACCTCCCGAATGCGAGGCGGATGCTCTACCACAAGGCCACGCTTCGGCCACGAGCTTCGCTTTTATGACTGCTGCTGATGCTGCGGCGGTGAGCCAGCGGAACAGTGCGAGAGTTGGGCCGTTCTGTGGGTAGAACTGCAGGACGGTGTGTGTGTACATCACCGTGGCGCTGAGGGAGGTTTTCCCTGCGGAGGGGCTTTTCTTTCTCCTCGCGTAGAGTGAAAGGCCGTTGCGCTAGGGCGTGCGTGCGCCCAGTGCCAGCGTTCGGCATTTTGCTCGCGTTCGAACCGCGTTGGCCGAGGGGTGCCTACCACCTTTAGCAGGCTGCGAGGTTGTTCGAAACTGGGCTTGGCCCGCAAGGGGCACAGCGCGGTTTACGGAGCTTCTCCCAAGCGTACACCCCTAAAGGAAGCCGAGCGCCAGGCCGGGGGACGCTTGTACCCATTTTACCGGTGGGTGTCCGGCGGTGGGTTTCGAACCAACCACCTCCCGCAGCCGAGACGGGCGCTCAAACCACTGTCAGATTTCCTTGGTAAATTTAGATAAGGTCATCGCATAGGCGCCGAGCTTTCAATCTCTTTTGAACACCTCCCCCCGGCCTCTTCCGGTCATGCTCCTTGGCAAGAGATATTTATTTATTTATTTTACTCACAGGATACGGAACAGTGGGCAACGGCAATTCACATCAATATAGAAGATAAAAAAGATAATGGGGCCAAGTACTGATCCTTAAGTAACACTACCACAAAATGATAGAGTAGAGGAATCAGCATCATCACTGCTGAAAAATTCAACACGAGAACAAGGAAACCCACTGATCCTGTTAAGAACTGCAACTTTAATGTTCAGCATACTCAGTTTATGTAATAGCAGTGAGTGTTCAACTTTATCGAATGCTTTAGAAAAGTGAAGAAATATTGCAGTAAGATGAAAAAGCGGAGTCCAAATAGAAGTGCAAGTCGCAAGAGAAGGAAAGTAGTTAAATGTCACAGGAGAAAAACTATCGAAAGCCATGCTTTGTCACAGAGAAGATGTTGCTATCCCTCAAGAAATTAACAAGATGTGTTAATATATGTTCCATTATTTTGCCTGCTCTTGATCTGACCCTATCGCTCAGTCTCCGCGGGGGGGGGGGGGGGGGGGGGGGTTGCTGCAAACGTCAAGACTTTAAGACGTCATGACTGAAATTCATACTCATGCTGGCAGCGTAGAGCTAGGCGCAGTCTCCTCATTCAGAAAACCGATGGACTGGAGAAAGTAATAATATGCGGTAGCACGGTGTAAGAATAATTTAGGTGATGACACTGCGGCCGGCGCACCGTCCTGGTTGTGTTCGCCGCCGGCGCTGTTTCCGTTTCCCGGCGACAGGTGGCGCTAGTAGGTGGAGGCTCTCGGATTCGCGCTGCGTAGGTTATCGATGCTAAGCGTTGCTCGTTTGTCGCGCTCGATATCGGGGTATATAGAAAAGTATGCACAAGCATGAATACACCGGGATTCTGCAGTAACCAGACTGTTTATCTAAATGAATGCGCAACTGATTTCTCGACGGCGTTTATGTAATAGCTCTGATAGCTAGCATACGTTGAAGCCAGTATATCAATCGTATTTTCTAGTTGCGCCCGCCAATGTTAGCTAATTAAAGCAAAAAGAAATAAATTGTAGCAGGACTTCCGGGGAAATAGCCTAAGGACAGCTAGCCAAAATGCCGTTCCGAGCTTCGGTCGTCAACCCAGCGATCTCGCGCTGTGCGTTCGCGGTGCGGCTGCCGCCGCTGCTCATCTTACTCTTTACAAAATAAACGTCCTCAAAGCACCTTGAATCATTGCACCTCTAGCTTACACATGTACTTGGTTACAAACTTCGCTCGACACGCGACCCCTACGCAGACTTCTGCTCAGTGCTAAGGCGATGGCGGTTATACTTTGCGCCAGTACAGCAAGCCGTGTGCAGTATAGCTTGCTGAAGGGCATGTCACACGGTTAAATCCATAGCAACTCTCAAAGCAGTATATCTTGTGCTAGTTGCCCATGAATGGGCATAGATTTTCTATCCTACTCTGTCATTTCAAGAGAACAATACGCGCTCTTATATTAGAAAAAAAAAATGTCCGACCGGAAGTAGGTCTGGTGGTGTGTACAGGCTCTTACATTTGTGTAGAATATTAGGAATGGTATGCGGAAAGGGGGGCTGAACATGTACTTTATTCTGTTACAAAACTATACATTACATGGCACAAACTGTTTAAAACATACATTCACAAAAAATCTAACAAAAATTAGTACATTCTGTAAACTTGGCAAGAAGATTCAGGCTGAACAAAGTTTTGCAAGCTTTTTTTTTTTCTCTTGAGCTTGTTTTTTCAAGTTCATGGTTACAGCCTTGCAGTGCTGCCTCATTCTCATTGTTAAGAAATAGTGCAGAATTTGTGCAATGACCTCTTCTTTGTGCTGAGCACATGGAAAAGTCAAGGTCTTTGTGTCAAGCACATGCTCCACCGTTTCCCAGTATACAGACTGACTGTTTGCATTTTTTGCAATGTGCTCCTCAGCTGCTCTCAACAGCTCAAAGAGATTCACGTTGGGGTGCAACAGTCCACCCCTGCTCTTTGTGTTGGTCAGGGATGCTTCAGCAGAGCTGTTTTCCGGAATGGTAAAATTCATGGACAAACCAGAACTTATGGTCTGTACGTTAAGAATACGGCCATAAACAAAACATTTCACTGACAAAGAGTCATTATGTGATGTGGTTACTTCTAGTACTTTTCTATGGAAAGCCGCTTGGTTACTATCTTTCGGCAATTTTAGCTCACTGAAAACAACAGATTTAACCCCAAATCTGTCAGAAACTTGGACTGCTCAGGCTTCACTTGGGAGTTTAAGGCTGGAAGCACAGCATGACAGAGCGGAAATTGTCATTTGCTGTCCTCCGTCCTGGAGGAACAGGGAATCGGTGGGTCGCTGCTCTTGCGTTGGTCCATGTCTTCTCTCTTGCTTCGTAGTTTTTTCAGATGAGGAAGAAACTTGTTGCTGAATGAAAAGAAATGATAGAATCAGGAATGTTTCTGCCGTCCCAACTAAGCCAATGTTTTGTTTACGTCATCTATATTATGTCATTACTTCTCTTAAACAAGTTGGTGTTATATGTTTCTTGCTATTTTATTATTTCTTATTAATCTAAAATTTTCCTGCTACCAACCTCTTCTTTAACGCCAGAACGCCGGCGCTGAAATTAAATAAATGAATGCTCACTTTCCGGATGCCACCTAATAGTGAGCAAAGCTTATGCGATTACTAGCACACTGTGCTATTAGATGTCCAGTGAGATCCTGGCTAATTAATTATAATCAAATAAATATACTGAAGGGAAGAAAACACGGCTGCGGCAACCAAATCGTATTTACGATAATTTCCGCTCAGTAGTTATTGTAGAACAATATCATGATTTGTTGCGCCTAGTGAGCTTAGATGAGGCGGCTGGAGGAATGCCACCTGAATTTAAAACAGGAAATTACCTTTTCAGCTGTATGACTAGGTGCGTCGGCAGTGCATGTGCCACTCAATGTGTCAGTATCGTGTTGAAAAGTATCCTCTCCTTCACGTGGAGGGGGCGCGACGCTGCTGAAATCCAAGCGTGGCCTCTTACAAGGCGCGTCTGTTGATTCGGCATCAGAACGTCCTGAACTCGTTGTGTCAACCAGCAATAAACTTGGTGTATTTTCAACGGCCAGGTGAAGCTCTTCAGAAGCTGCTTCTGGCAGTCCTTGCTTCTTAGGCTTCTGAGAAGTCGGCGGCAGAGCCTGCCGTTACCGCGGAGGTTTTCTCGTTTTTTGCTGCACAGTCAAGTATCCTGGGCAGTTCGGGAAAATGCTAGGCACAGCGTCGGGTGAGAGCACCGGTTTTTTTTTTTGTGCGTGTAGAAGGACGTTGCCCTTGTATTCCGCGTGATATGTTGCAGAGATCATTCGGGAAATGCTTCGCGCACACGTGGTCGGTAGGCTGCAAAACTCTATCTGCTCTCGGAATCGCCCGTCGCCACTTTTCTAAACGTTCGGGTTCACGCGGAGCCTTGAAAAGCGACGCACGTTCCGTACAAGTCCTATACCCCGACTTGCAATTCGGTACAAAGCACTTCTTGCCCATTTTGAAGCGCAGCAAGCCTGAGCGCAACTAATTGCACTCGGCGTCACGTGCCGCGGCGTGGTATACGTTGAGTGAATCCCAGCAGAATACCAATCAGCCGAACAATGCACTCACAGGACTCACGGGCACAACCAAACAATTTTCGAGGACCCGGAGAAGCCTTCACACACACACACACACACACACACACACACACACACACACACACACACACACACACACACACACACACACACACACACACACACACACACACACGAGTTTCAGGAAATTTCTGAACGCACGCGAGCGGGCAGCGCGGGCCCCTGTGCTCCCATACTACAGCGCCATCTGTACTCTTGCGGCGAAAACTACCGCTGACTCAAGGTCATCTGCGAACACAATCTGCCCGCGCCTTCTCTCTACGGGGAGCGGCGAGTGTCAGCACCTAAATTATTCTTACATCGTGATGCGGTAGATGTTCACTGTCGAAGACCGAAGCTCACTATTTGACAAATGAGAAGCAGTGCCTTACCATCATCTGGGCTCCTTCGAAATTGCGCCCCTACCTGTACGGACCACCGTTCAAGACGGTCAGGAATCACCACGCACTCTGCTGGCTTGTCAGTTTAAAGGGCCCCTCCGGCCGCCTCGCTCCATGGAGCCTGCGCCTCCAGGAGTTTGGCGTCACCGTCATTTACAAGTCAGGACGCAAGCACTCTGACGCCGACTGCCTGTCACGATCCCCTGTAGATGCACTGCCACTGGGCGACGATGACACTTTGCTTGGACCCATCAGCTCAAGCTCGTTTGCAAAGCACGAACGCTCCCCTAACCTAAAGCACCTCATCGAGCACTTGGTACGCAAGGTTTTTTCTCCCCCCGCGTCGTTCAAGCGAGGGTTGTCTTCGTTCTGTGAACAGAATGAAGTCCTCAGGGCGACGAACATCGCAGCAGAATAGACAGCCTACTTCCTTGTTGTACCAGCAAGTCTCCGCGAAGAAGTTTTACAGGCTTCACACTACGAGCCGACACCTAGACATTAAGGGTTTTCTCGCATCCTACGCCTCATTCAACGCAAGTATTAATGACCCCGACTGTCTCTCGGTGACGCACATTATGTGAAAAGCTGCCGAGATTGTCAGCGACGAAAGACCCCTGAAACCCGAGCCGGAGGACTTCTGAACCCTATGAACCGCCCTCAAGGCCCTTCCAGGAGGTCGGCATAGACATTCTTGGCACTTTACCTAAGTCAACCTGTAGAAATAAGTGGGTCATCATGGTGGCCGACTACCTGACTCGCTACGGTGAGAGAGAGAAATCCTTTAATGAAAGAGAGGGAGTTTAGCCGGCAATTACAAATCACTGGCATGCTACTCTGCATAGGAAAGGGAATATGAGAGACAAAGGCAAAAGGAGAGCGGCGCAGAAAAGATAAAATGAAAGAAATAAAACGAGAAAAGATGAAATGCAGCCATTAATTCCGTATTATGGTGCATCGCCGAGTAATGATGTAACGTATGTAATTATGAAGTCCATAGTCCGATAAATGGGCTAACAAATTTCGCGGCGTAAATAATGAGTTAGGGTATCTACGATACCCTGGAAGTTGACCAAAGTGAGAGATGGAGTGGGTTAGATGGATGCAGTGAAGGTACTAATTCTTTCCTTTCAGAACATGGCGCAGATATGTAAGTATAGTTCCCTGGACGGCAATCACATCTAGAGGAAGACAGTCTGCTTCCGCTACTGTTTCTGATGCAGAGGTTCTCTTAGGAGGCCAAGGCATATCTGCAAGCAGTTCTTGCTCACGGCCTCGAGAATCTTCTTGTTGTTCAAAGATACCTTTGAAGCACTGGGAGACAGCATCGCAAGGTTTTTTCAACGTAGGTTTTTTCAAGCGGAAGGATTGATCGGAAGTTGCTGCCCAACCGTGTTCCCGCCATGAAGCTGAAAACTTGCCATGCTGGAGTAATCCTCTGGCGACGGGCTACGCCGAGGCAGAAGCCATACCGAAGACAACAGCAGCAGTAGTGTCTAAAATCCTCTTGGAGTGCATTGATCTCCAACGCGCCGAACGCGATGTGCTCATCATGGACAGGGAACAGCGCTCACGTTGGAACTGACGCAAGGCATCCTGAATATATACAGCTAAGTGTGTGTATATATATATATATATATATATATATATATATATATATATATATATATATATATATATATATATATATATATATATATACACACAGCTAAGAATATATACAGCTAAGTTGTGTTTTTTTTGCAGTAAGTGAAAAATACGAAAATTACACCAATTCCTACATAGACCGTTCGAAAACAGCACTTTACGTTCGATAACACAAGTTCAGTGGGAAAAATTAGGCTGCCCCAGTGCGCTTAAGTTTTTACACCAGAATGCTTTCCCACTGATGCAGCTGTAGAATGAAGAAAGACATAGAGAATTGACTCCCTCAGAGTAATTACATTATTAAACCACACAAATGCAGTCGAACCTATAATAGGAACATAACACATAATACGATAAAAGCTGAGCTGAAACACAAGGGTGTACAATAAAGTTCTGCGGGGTTCCTAATCACATGGAAATCAGCAGGAACGAGAGCGCTGACGCATGTGGTGCACTTGCCTGTAAGGGTTAAGTAAAAGAAGTAAACATATAGTGCATCTAATGTGACCAAAATATACTGAGAGAAAATGGCAGGCTTCATGTGACAATGAACTTAAGAACAAGCCTCGCTTTGTAAAGCCGGTCATGGGTGAATGGAAGGCCTGCAGACGCGAGGAACGGTTTACAGAAGTAATTCTGCGCATGTCGTGTCCGGATCGGACAATCATATTGCATAATTTCTCATTAGCGAAACAAGACAAACCTCTTTGCGAAAGATGCGGTGATGACCCCACAATAAACAATATTTCATTCTCTTGTTCAGAACTCTGAAAATTGAGAAAGAAGCACTTTTGTAAGTGTGTAATAAATGCAGTACTTTACACTCACCGCTGCTCTTAGGTGAAAATGCCATTGTTAGCCCGTTTTGACTTTTGTGCTTTTCAAAGACGCTGATGTTCTTCAGAAATTGTAAATTTCTATCCACTGCTCCGCTTAAGCACATGCTATATTCAGCCATTTTCAGATTCTTGAGAAGTAGGCTGAGGTCTTTATTTAATGGGCTGGAAACCTCAGTATCCTTGCTTAGCCAAGGACGACTGCAGAGGTAGTCCAGTGTCCTTTAAAACTGTTACAAGAAGCCATTTATAAAATTTCTTTACTCTCGCATTACTAGGTAGAACGAACAAACTTTTTGGACCCACCACGCCGCTACATTTTTTTCGCATATTAGTAAAAAGCTGCAGAAAAGAATCTTCCTTTACCTTGCGCTTGGCGTAGGATAGCCTTAACAGGGTATGTGCCATTAAACCCAACAAACACAACGCATCCCGCGCTGCAGCCAAACCAGCCACTGGAGGACACCTGCATACCATCCGCAGACTAACAGACCCACGGAGTGCCTGAACAAAGCAGTTTCGGACATACTCGCCATGTATGTCAACGCCGAACACAAGACCTGGGGCGTCATCCTGATTTACATTGTCTTCGCCTACAGCAGTGCAGTGCTGGAGGCCACCCAGATGACGCCTTCTAGCCTTGTCCATGGCATGGAGGCCGCGACCACGATAGACGCCATGCTGCCTAACGTTATAGAAGAAGATAGCGTCGATATCGCCGCCTATTTTCAGCGCATAAGCCCGACGACTTGCCTGATTACGGACCAAAGGCCAGCAGTGGGCCGACGCCAGACGGTACAACCTATGAAGGCACAACCTGAAATACAACCCAGGAGACCGTCTTGGCTTCGACGCCCATTCGCCGCCGCTGATTGAGTGAAAAGCTTTTGCGCCGCTATTTCTGAAGTACAGGAATCTTCGTCGACTAGGTGAACAGCTCTTTCAAGTTGTCCCTCAGGAAGTGACTGAGCCTAATGACGCCGCGCACTACCAGAAGTTGTCCGTGTCGTCTGTCTAAACCCCATCACGCGCGCTAAAGGACACTGTATTTCAGTTCTCCGTGTTTATTGTGCAGAGTCCATTTTATTTGATTCGGTCGCCTTATTTCTTTTAAAAATCGGGCCAATGGTTCCTTGATACAGGAGAAATGGCGCGAATCTCTGTGTGCTTACTTTGTTATTCTTCAAAGTAGCCGATACGCGGCTTTATCGCTTTGTGTGTGATGTAGGACGCAGCCTGATTTATCTTGCTTGATTGCTTTTGGTTTGGTTTTATTGGGGTTTAACGTCCCAAAGCGACTCAGGCTATGAGGGACGCCGTAGTTAAGGTTTTCCGAAATTTCATCCACCTGGGGTTCTTTAACCTGCACTGACATCGCACAGTACACGGGCCTCAAGAATTCTACCTCTATCGAAATTCGGCCGCAGGGGCCGGGAACCAAACCGCGTCTTTCGGGTCGGAAGCCGAGCGCCGTAAAAAGTGAGCCACCGCTACCAGTTCGCTTGACTGTATCCAGAAGGAGCCGATTCTATATTTTTTTCCTCAATTTTGTGGTAACGTAGCAGGCTGCATCTCTAAAGCTCGCTGTCAGCTTCAATTTGAGCACGACCGAGAGCAGCGCGCGTTCCGTTCGACGTCCTCCGAGCACGCTTGTTGCTTTCTCCGCCGCCCAGTCATTCAGTCTACTGTGGGAACAGTTCAGCCCAACAAACAGTTTACTTTCAGAAACAGGGTTTGCTGCTATCGTCACTGCCTAGACTCCCGTGTGCACTTCGTAACAGTCTGAGCATGGACAATACCTTTGTTATGCCTTTGCTCTAAAAAGCCATTCAAAATTTCAGTGTCTCACCGGAATAAGGAGAAATGTTTGGTTTATGGTTTATTGATGTTTAACGTCCCAAACCATCTCAGGCTATGAGGGACGCCGTAGTGAAGGGCTCCGGAAATCTCAACCACCTGGGGTTCTTTAATGTGCAGTGACACCGCACAGTGCACGGGCCTCTAGAATTTCGCCCTCATCGAAATTCAGCCGCCGCGGCCGCGATCGCACCGGTGTCTTTTGGGTCAGCAGCCGAGCGCCGGAGCCATTGAGCCATTGCAATGGGGCAAAGAGAAATGTCAGCAAATTGTGGTTAGAGGTCTATTTCTGATAAGGTGTCGCATATACAGACGCCTACAAAAGGCATATTAGCGGTTCTAAAGTTTAGCGATAATTTTTGAAGAGCAAAGCAGCCTAGAAAGCAGAAAATGAAAAAAGAAAACTGGCTTTGAACATTGTAGAAATGGTTGTTTTGTGTAAGGGACGTCAGTTGGAAAGAATTCATAGGACGCTGTGCTGGAGCCTACGCTTATCTCCTTTCTAATGGCTCAATAGTCTGCGTTTTTATTCAAACCATTGTGCGGATGTTAACATACACATTTTAGTTCGAAAAATCATAGAAGAAATCCAACATCTATAACAAAAAAAATGGCTGAGGCTTAACTTGGTTAAGCCTGGAGAATGCGAAGCATCATCGTGTCGCGTAATTTGGAGGCGCACAACCACAGCGACGGCGCGAGGTGGGCCCCCGTTTCTCCACTGTCGTGACGTCATCGTGTCACGTGGTGTGACGTCATGTATCACGTGATTTGGAGGCGCATAACCACGGTGAAGGGCTGAAGTGGTAGCTAAAGTAGTATGCTTCGCATAAAACATGAAAGCGGGACAAAGTTTTTACTTGGTGACGTTCGGATGCTTGCCTCAGCTCGATCGTTCACTTTTCAAGCCAGTGAAACCTAGCTCTAGAATTCCATATATGCCGTTGTGTCCCTCCACATGCAAAGCCACCCTTTTGCAAACACAACACGTGCTCTTTACAAAGATCGAAGAACAACCTTTCCAGCGAGTTCGCGCGCATTGTGCGAAGCCAATAGCTTGCAGCTGGCCTAGGCACGACCGCTTTCAAAGTAATGCCGCTTCACGTTTTTTAAGCGACTTGATCTGGCACCAGTTTCCAGCGGTCAAATTAACATCACTTGCTCACTTTGTGTGATATAGAATAATAGGAGTTTTCTAAATTTTCTCTTCATGACAAAGAAATTGAAAAATTAACCCTTTTTGTTTTAGTTTGCGTACCGTAGGTATTAATGCAGGGCAGTTAACTTCGCGAAAATGTATTCGTTCCTTTAAACTGGACACGCCATGGCGCCAAAACTCAGGCCCTGCTTCGACGATTGACACTTACAGAGGAACAAACAGGGCAAGAATACTTTCACGGCTGCACACCTGTTGCACGGTACTAGAGCTTTTATGGCTTGCAGGTAGGTGCGGCTATGCAGTCTAAGTGGCTAGCACGCTTGGTTGCAGCCGTTAGGATAGAGTGGGGAGGCAAAAGCCAGGAGGAGGAACAAGAGATAGGAATATCGCGGTTTCGCGCCGCCATTGAAGGAGTGACCAAAGCGATGGAGACGGCAAAAAGACGCCACCAGCGCTATTGGCGCCATAAACCTATTTCGGACGCCTGAAAAAAAAGCAAAATACACTTCTTACTGAGAAAATAGCTGCATCTCAGCGACGCCGCGCACTACCAGAAGTTGTCCAGGCCGTCTGTCTAAAGCCCCATCATGTGCGCTAATGGACGCTGTTTTTCAATTCTTGGTCTTTATTGTGCAGAGTCCGTTTTATTTGTTTCAAGTCACCTTATTTCTTTTAAAGCATCTGGTCGGTGCTTCCTTGAGAGAGGAGAATTTTGGCGAATCTCTTAGCTGTTCATATTTTATTCTTCATTTAGCCGGTATGCGGCTTTATCGCTTTGTGTGTGATGGAGGACGAAGCCAGATTTATCTCGCTTGACTGCATACAGAAGGAGCCCATTCTATATTTTTTCCTGAATGTTGTGGTGACGTAGCAGGCTGAATGTCGAACGTTCGCTGTCAGCTTCAAATTGAGCACAGCGGAGAGTGGCGGGCATTCTGTTCGACGTCCTCCGAGCACGCTTGTTTCTTTCGCCGCCGCCCAGTCATTCAGTCCACTATGGACGAAGGTCAGCCCAATAAACAGTTTACTTTCCTGAGCATGTTTCGCTGTCTTCCTCACTGCCTAGAATCTCGTGTGCACTTCGTGACAGTATGAGCATCGACAATACCTTTGCTATGTCTTTGCTCTCACTAGCCATTCAACATTTCAGTGTCTCACCGAATAAAGGGAAATGTTACTTTTTTATGCTTTTTTGAGCTGCAACGTCCCAAAGCAACTCAGGCTATGAGGGACGCCGTAGTGAATGGCTCCGGAAATTTCGACCATCTGGGGTTCTTTAACGTGCACTGTCATCGCACAGCACACGGGCCTCTAGAATTTCGCCTTCATCGAAATTCATCCGCCGCGGCCGGGATCAAACCCGCGTCTTTCGGGTCAGCAGCCGAGCGCCGTAGCCACTGAGCCACCGCGACGGGGCAAAGAGAAGTGTCACCGAATGATGGTTGGAGGTCTATTTCTGAGAAAATGTCGCATAGACAGACGCCTACACAAGACATATTAGCGGTTCTAAACTTTAGCGATAATTTTTGAAGAGCAAAGCAGCCTATAAAAAGATAATGAAAAATTGGCTTCAAACTTTGTAGAAACTTGTTTTTTGTTGGGGGCGTCAGTTGGAAAGAATCCTTAGGACACTGTGCTGGAGCCAACGTTTATCTCCTTTCGAATGCCTCAAGAGTCTGCATTTTTGATCAAACCATTCTGAGGATGTTAACATACGCATTTAAATTCCCAATGTCATAGAACAAATCCAACAATAATAACAAAAAACATCAAAGCGGGACAAAGTTCTTACTTGGTGACGTTCGGGTGCTTGCCTAAGGCTGGATCGTTGACTTTTGAAGGCAGTGAAACGTATTTCTAAAGTTTCATATTTGCTCGCGTCTCCCTCCACATGCAAAGCCGCCCTTTTGCAAAAACATGTTTTCTTCAGAAAGACCGAGGAAGGATCTTTCCAGCGATTTCGTACGCACCAGCCGAAGCCAATATCTTGCAGCTGGCCTACGAACGAGCGCTTTCAAAGTAATGCCGCTTCTCGTTTTTTTACGGGCTGGATCTGGCTACAGTTACAAGCGGTGAAATAAACATCAGTTACTCACATTGTGTGAAATAACATAAGAGGAGTTCTCTAAATTTTTGCTTCATGAGCAAGTAAATTGAAAAATTAACTCTGTATGTTTCAGTTTGCCTAACGTAGGTATTAATGCGGGGCCGTTAACTTCGCGAAAATGTCTTTGTACATTTGAACTGGACACACCATGGCGCAGAAACCCACGCCCTCCTTCGGCGATTGACACGTACTGAGGAATGAACAGGGCAAAAAAATTCTCGCGGCGGCACACACGCGGCTGGGCACGATACTAGATCTTTTATGGCTTGCAGGTCAGTGCGCCTATGCGGTCTATGCGGCTAGCACCCTCGGATGCACCCGTTAGGATAGAGGGGGGGGGGGGGGGGGGGGGCAAAGCCATATGAAGGAACAAGAGATGGGGATATCGCGGTTTCGCGCTGCCATTGAAGAAAGCAGTGTGACGAAAGCGGAGGAGGCGGCAAAAAAAATCGCTGCCAGAGCTATTGGCGCCTTAAACCTATTTCGGACTCCTGCAAAAATAGCGAAATATACTTCTTACGGTGTCTTGAGAATCAAGCGTGGGACGGCGTTTATGCTTTGCCTCATACAACTGCGAAAGAAACTGTAATAATTATGTTGGGTATAAATTGTTAAAAACTTTCAATCAAGCAATTACTTTTTCTTTGCTTTGAACGGGCTTGCGAATGTGTGACAAACCGAATAACATGACCGCACCAGTCGCTTTTCATTACGGACACTTCCTTTGTATTATACGGTGGGACCGGTAAACGCTTACTCTCAGGAAAAACCCTTAGATGGGGTATTATTCATACGTGCAACGCCTGATACACCATGCTTGCTACCACTAAACAGCGACAGGACACGCAAAGCGGGATCTGACAACTGTTTATTTATGATGTATGATGTACAAGAAACATAGTCCAGCTCTCATGCTTTTAGCAGGCACTTGTTACTCCTGCTAAAATTTCAATATCTTGAAATTGTGTGTATATTCTGATGCAAAGAAAATCACCATCGTATTTTGACGAATACTGCACATCAATTTAGAGACTGAAGAATATTAGAGGACATGCTGCAGGGAAGGTCTTGAAAGTGTAAAGAGTAGAACTGGTTTCATGTCAGAAGCATTTCACCTTCATCGTGTACAGGCAAGATTATCAATTGCGATTGGGTCTTGTAGGCAGGTCACAGTGGCCATAACAAGAGTAAAAATTATAACCCACGCAGGCACATGGGGACTCACAGAGGCGGCTATGCGGACAGACCTGCATGGGAATTAATCGGCATCTGAGTGAGTATTTGATTGCATGTGCAATGCATGAGCGATAATTATTGCGTATGGTGGGAGAAATTTACATATCCGTCACATAAGAGGTTGCCTTTTTTTGCGGGCAAAAAAATTAAGACGGCCACACTTTGCAGGGCGGCCCAGGTAGCAATGTCTCGGAGCCGCGAAGAGGCCTACCTAGAGCTAGTTACAAATCTCTCAACTTTGAAGGAGGGGACATGCGATAGAACTAATGTAAGGCATTTAGATTTTTACTAATGTAGGGCATTTTAGATTTCACAAGCTTCCCCTCTAATCCGGTATTCCCAGAAATTTGGGTGGCTAATTCTTCGTAAAAAAATTTAATTAACATGCCAAGGGTATATTAACACAGTTACCTATTGTACAGCTAAAGATGTAGTTGCTCTGAAGAAGCCATTTAGTAGAAACAATTTAGAAGTGCATTTTACTTACCTTTTAGAAAACACGCAACCTCCACGCCAATAGCGTGGTTGGGCGCACGGAGGCCTAATCATTTAGCCTTACACCGAATTACTTGCAGACTGGTTCCCACAACTAGTCCCGAGCGCGTACACAGCTTCCATGTGCTGCATACAGGCAACATGCTGTATACGTGCTGCATATAGCACTCAACTTGAGGTTGTCAACACATACGTGGCACATTCACCGCAAATTCCTTCCTTTATATAAGGACCTTCTGAAAGTCTTTTAGCAGCATTAATACCGATGAATGGATGGAGGCGAAGGTATACATGAACAGCTGCAGAGTTGATTGGTCGCTAGTCGTCGCAATGCATGCTAAAATTCCGTATCGCATATGGCTCCATGCGTACTTTGTTGCAACAACCAGGAGCAGCTCTTGCTGAAATTCAACATAGCGGCTAGCGCACCAGGAAGACGCACACGGAAGGAATCCAGACTGGACAAACTCTAGACTTGTAACTGAAATTTTACATCGGGAAGAACATATTTATACAGGATTTTATCTTCCATTCTCCTTTACTTGAACAACTGGTGCGGCCTACAGTTGCAGTCGCGTCAAAGTGCGTTAATGGAACCTAAAAGGCAACCTGTTAAAAATCCCACTAGAGTTACTAAAAGTGATAAGGCTTGAGTGCAGAGGTGAAGAAACCGTGAAATATAATTACATACGGTGTAAACCGGAGGGAAATTATGAAAGATGAGCACAAAAAACAACCAAAACGCAACTGTGATGGTGAACGAAGCATGCAAAGGTACGGTAAAGGCAAAACAGACCTTTGTATAGGCAGGCCAGAATAAAACAGAGATTTCACATAAAATCGCTGAATCCAAGAATTGCAGGGTGTAGTTTACTTTTACAGGCCAGTTTATGGGCAATTCATAAGTGATGTTTCTGGCTTCTTTTTTTGAAGTACACCTAGTAAGAATACTGCATTTACACAATGATGCTCTTTTCCTGTTGTTCACTTTTTGAATAAAATTTCTGACTCTCTATAAATACAGTTGTTCTATATATTCGCACATGTGTTCTGACAGTGAAGGGGCGATAGACGTGCACACAACACAATTCACTTTCTGAGCAGCGCGCCAGTAAGCGGCTCACGAGTATTTAAGTGTTGCTTTCAAGCGATAGCTGCGTCGGCATGAACCTCCATGTCGTCTAAAAGCTTTTAAATCGCTCTCACTGACCGTCAGAAAAGTGGCCGGAGGATTTTATTTTAGAAAATGTGAAACTGAAAGACTGATCTCACAAAATGGCGCGGTATAATTGTGCGTAAAATAACGTGCCAGTGCTGATGTTTGCGCCGGTAAATAATAAGAGGCTTTGAATAGGCTAAAATTTCTACAGAACGGAAACCACATACTTGTCCGACACAGGGATATTTCTCATTTTTGGCTGGTTGTTTGGGGCACTGTTTTCCGCTGGGGGTAACTCTGAAAAGAGAGAGCGTCGAAAAAATTGGCTGTGGTTTTACTGTGGTGAAACCTGGTAGGGTAGCGAGAGGTACATACCTCTGGCGACCCTTAGGTTTCTCTTGAAAGTAATACAAGCGGTTTACGTAACGGCTTGAACTTTATTGTTTATACTAATGAAGATGCTCCGGTGCTCAGTAAAGTAGTGAGACTGGTGCACAAGTGACGAGACGGGCTGCGTCTGCACCGCCGTCAGCGCAGCGGTGAGGCGGCAACGCCCACACTAGCTGCGTCCTCTGACGTCACTCCGCGCATGCGCACAGCTGGCGGAGCGTGATGCCGTGGCTCAGCGCGCAGCCACGCTGACCTCGCAAAGCGGCTGGCGTATTGTAGCTCCCGCTACAAAAACGTCGACATTTCAATCCTATTAGGACAATATCAGTGTACGCTCGAAGCGGCACGTTCCTTGCCTTCTGCATCAGATACAGTCTAGGGGTTATCACAGAAGCTAGCTCTCGCTAAGTGAGACCTTCGCCAGCATTTCGCCTATCGCGTTCCAAGAGAACGAGTCAGAGTGTGAGAGGGTGCCACAGACGGTGGGAAGGCACTCCGTCTTTTAATCGATACGTCTTTTGAAGGACCGTATAATATGCAGAAATGGTGCAGACTAGTTTTTACTAGTAAAGAAATGATTACTTCCGCTCTACTGTTCACAGAGCAGCCATGGGCTAGTGGCTTGGGCGCCCATCTGAGCTGCGATAGTTGGTTGGTTCGAATTCCAGAGCCGGACACCCACTGGTAGAAAGGGGCTCAAGCATCCACTGGCTTGGCTACCTGCTTTATTTAGAGGTGTGCGCTTGATGCGCTTGACAGAGCCTCCGTAAGTCCCACTGCGTCCCTCATCGGCCAAGCCCAGCTTCGAATCCGGCCCTCTGAAAAAGGGGTACTCTTCAGCCAGTGCAGGTAGAAGGCGAGCAAAGCTTTGATGTGGTGCCACTGGGCATTGTTGCGACCCATCTTGAGACCCGCGATGAAATGATGGTGGATTCAACAGCGGATATTTCAAAAGGTCCTTGACCCCCAAGATGACCCCACCAAAAAGAACGACCAGCTGGGAAATGGTCGATGGATGCTCATCCCACGCTCGGCTCGGTGCGAACGATCTTCGAGAAGCAATCGACGACAGGGGAAGAAAGGTTGCCCCTCGTCTGAAAAAAACCCGGAATGAATCAGAGGAAGCCGGCGTAGCTGCGGCTGCGACGTCATGAGGCCACACCTGTGTTCGATGGACGCGAACTGACAACAGTATGGTTGCCTCGCAGTGCGACAGAGATGCGGACTTACGCTCCTCATCGCCAGTTCCCACGTGTGGGCTCTCAACAGGTGTCTCCGTTGGCTGTGTCGTGTGGTGCCGATCTTTTGTGTCACGATGAATTGCCGCCTTGTGAAAGGGCGGAGCCTTGGGCTATTTAACCTGCGCTCTAAGTGAGCACGAACGCTCTGGGCCCGGGGAAAAAGGCTCATCCAGTCGATCGACGTCATGAACTCTTAAATTTTGATTCCTTGCTCTTCTTTTGTAAATTTATGTAAATAATTGTCTTGGCTTCTTGCCATTAAACCTGCTTGTTTTCGTGTTTCCCCAACCTTCGAAGCTTCAGACTTTCCTCAGCCCGACGACTCAACACGCTACCAAATGGAGCCCGGGTTCGAGCTTTCCTGTGCGCAACAACAGCATGCACATGCCTTACAGCAACGGCTGCTCCTCTTCACTGAGGGCAAGGAGCCGCTATGATCCCGCAGAAAAGGATGTGCTAGCAATCCAACTCCCCTTCAGAGCCATGGTGTCTGCCCGACGCCGGCATTCTCGCGCAACCCAAACACCGGTCGCCTGCAGTTCTGGGACAGAACGCACAAATCTTGACGAATGTTGACACGCTCCGTCACAGCAGAATCAGCAGCAGTGTGCAGGCGCAGCACTCAACCCCTCACCGCTGCGGGTGCCTGCTCTTTTTCTCCTCTCAAAGTCGGCAGCAGATGCTTGCGGAAGCTACCCAACGGTAAATTTCTTTTAAGAATCCCTCACAACACCAGACGAGTACAGCCAAGGCGGATCAACATAGAGGGGCGGTGTAGCACCCCCTATAATGATCCATATATTTGTACGGAGGTCAAAATGACAGTTCGGCACCACTACAAAGAACTCACCGGGTGGTGTATTTGAGAGAGAAGCGTAGGTAAGCTGCAGGATATGCACTCTTAGTTGGCGCTCAAGGTCGCTCAGGGTCTCCGAAAAAAAATCCAGCAATGGTGTCCTGGTCAACAAGAATGGATCTACACCTCCGTGAACATACGAGTTTCTGCAAGAGTTCGACAATTGTCGGCTGCAAAAATGCTCACTCTTTCTTCAGGAGGCCGTTTTTGGCCGGTACGTGGTTAGATGACTAGCGAGTACTGATCGGGGCAGTTATTAATTCATGAGAACTAGGAATACAACACAGCGCAACCTTTAGAAAATGCGAAATAAAGACGGCACACTACAGCGATGACATTCGGAAGCTGACTGTGGAACGCCAACCGCAAGGCCTCAGTCATGGTAAAATTTTGGATTCGAGCTCTTACAATTCTTAAAACAGGCTTTGCGCATCAGAAGCCATAATTCGCTAGGGGACAACTGTCTATCGCGGCAGTGAAGCGGATATAGTTTTGGGGACCACAGTATACACTTTGTTAAGCATAAGCAGAAGAGAGAAAATGTATCATAGCACGTTTACGGTTATATGAAAGTACATTTACGGTGCTGTAGGTTGTGCAGCGAAACTCGCCATTCGTGAGAAGGAAAAAGGGTATCTTTTTCGCATCTGTTGGCCTTTTGAGCAGGCATATTTATGGCTGGTTACACTGAGAAGATTGCGACATTCCGAATAAAGTGCCGTCACTCACAAGCTGTCTTGCCCGCAGCGCATTATGCCATCGAAGAGCGCAGCCTGAGCCACCCTGCGCTTTGATCGGCGGAACCGCAGAGATGGCGCAAAAGAATATCAGGACTTAGAATATCAGAACTTAGAATATGAGGACTTGTCGCCACCTGGGCGCGCCTACCTCACCGTAAAGCTGTTTACAATCAGGTGCTGTACGACGTCTAGGGTGCCCGTAGTGGGCCTGGAACAAGGTTCATTCTTCTCGTATTCTTGGAATCGTCCGCTCTCCGACTTCCCCTCTGTCTTCCCTCTGATGTAACGTGGGGGACGGCAAGCACGCATGACGCCTGAAACTTTACTCTGTGGGATGAACTGACTGACACCATCATTCAGACGATGCTTCGGCACACGGCTCCCTGCATCCGCATCGTATGCACGTCAGTGAAAATCTTCGATTTTGGGTTGAATGAAATCCACGCAGAGAAGAAACAGTGCGCTGCCCATGATATTTACAAGCAGATTGGTGGCCTAATAGCATTCAAGGTGGAGTCGCTACTATCTCGTGATTCTCGAGGGAAGTGTGGAGTTTTTTCTCCTCTAGAGAAGCGATCCTAGTGGAGGTAAGTTTGAACTACGATTACGGTACTTCCCAGAGAAAATTTAGCTCACGTTGATATTGCTATATACTGAAGCAGAAAATATAGACCACACTTGAGCCACCCTGAAGAGCACCATGCGAACAATTGCCGCTTTGCCGCACAAGGAGTCTGGACAACCGCACTGAACCAGTGCTCTTCAGTGTACCCTAAGCGCTTTTTCTTCATTTTATATCAAACGTTGGTCCTTTCCGGAGACTAACTGCATTGCCACAACAGTTAGTACTTCTCCAGACTGAATGCCGACGCTTACTTTGGCACGAATCATCCCTAGGGATCAGCTGCTCGACGGGAGGGAGCTAACAAAGGGCGCAAGCGGTCACCCTAAGACAGGAAGAGGTGATGAGGAAAGAAATGGCGTGGTGGTGGGTCGAAATCCAACTGCTCTGTCTTAGATTGAAAGCAGAGGGCACTATACTCTTGACCATATTGAGACTTTTTGTCAAGGTGATACTTATTACAGTCATGCAATTTTTTAAAGTATATAATTCAATAAAATAAGGGCAAACACTTGAAAAGCAGTGCCAAATCAACACGGTGCACAACACGACACATCTAAGCCACGTAGCGTGAAAAAATTATCAATGTAGAGCACTTAACTGGTATATCATAATCGTACATATCAATGCAACAAAGTACTAGAAAAAATGGCAATGAACAGCGCAGCCCCAAGAGTGAGCGCCACTCTGGTTCGAACTTCCTCTGGGCATGCATTTCTTTTAGGTGTACAGTCAATTTACTGAAATAGCGTTTTCAGAAAGGCTCACAATGGGCTCCATTGTGTGTGTTTTCCAGAGGCTGTGAAATTCAATTACAACACATCTAAAGGTTCATCAGCAAGTGGTAGTATAGCGAGATATCGTACACAATTCGGTGCCGAATAAAGTAACTTAACTATGGCTAAACTTTAAGCCAAAGTGAAGGCTTAGCTTTGGTTAACTTTAAGGCTTAACTTTGGTTAAGCCTGGTAGGCTGCGAAAGCAAAAGCGCCGCGCCTCCAACTTTAGGAACTCAGTGCTCCGCATCTACAGGTCACGCGTGGCTACCGGCCGCCGCTGCCCGACGACTGAAAGCGTCTTCGGTAGTTTTTATATTTTGTTTTTGATGTTGCGACTGAGAGAAAAAAAACAATCTACAGTTGGTATGACGTCACAGCGGCAATAGCGCCACAGGTGAGCGGTGCGGCGTAACTGCAGCCGGGCTCTCTGAAGGAGCGCGTTGGTCGCCCATATTCACTCCGCTAAAGGTCAAACGTAACTGCGGGCGGCTCACGCGAAGGCTTGAAAGTGCGAGTAGTATTGCTTTCGCAATAAAAGTGTCGTGTACATACCGCCTCCGTCTCATCTAGCCAATACTCCAATGCCACTAAGCCTTTCTTGAAGGAGCAGTCTGCGCCTGTTTACGGATAGCAGTGGTGATTTTGCTCATGAAAAAAGATGCCTCATTAATCCTTGTATTCATGTAAGAGCTTGTGGCCTAGTACTACACCATGGTGTGCAAACATTTTTCAGGTGAGGGATGACTGAAATCAGGCCACGCCACAAGACTGGTTATGGAATTCCACCGAGATACGGATTTTTTTAATGCGGTGGAGAATTGTACAGCACCAGGATTGTTAGGACGGACTCGTGAACGCGAGGCAGATCCTGAAATCAATACCACAGCCCCACGCTAGCTCCAACGCAAGGTTTTGTCACATGACAGCCTGATAAATTAGGTTGAGCAGGAACAGACATATTCCTTTCAAAGAACCGCCAAAGTTAAAAATAAACAAGAAGCGTGATAACCATTTTACACCATATACTTTTTTGCAGGGCCTATGGTAACGCTAAGCCCACTATGGCATCAAGATGAGGATGCCTGCTATCCTTCCCGGGTATCATTTACATGCGTATAGTCTTCTTCTTGCCATCATTTTTTCATTTATTTGACCATTTAAATCTGATAACTGATGGGAAGCTCAAAAAACCTAGAGTAATATGAGGGGAAACAATAGCTGTTAGCAATAAAAAACTCGCAAACAGGGAACTACGGAGTGTGTAATTGCAGAAAACTTTGGCGAACATTAAAGAAACAAAGCTGATCAAAAATCAAAAGTTTTCGAAATTTCTGAACAGGCGAAAACTCTCCACAGACCATCCGTTCTCTCTAATGCGTGAAACTGTCGAAGTAGTACTCACCGGTGCAATAGAATAAGGAAGGCTAGTACAAGGAAAACGAAAGTCATGTTCATGTTAAAGCTCAACACTTCAGATGTTTCCGTGTTTTTCTTCTGCCGTTCCTGCCTTCCCTGTAAAAATAAAATTGGGATGAGGTCAAAATACAACAGATATTTGGCACCCCTAAAACGCCTGCACCATCGCTCATTTACTTGCCGTCCTCCATATAAACAGCTCCCATCGTTGTTTTTCACGGAAAACTGTTCCTCTCGTCGATACAAAACGCATGTCCCGAACAATGCGCTCCAGTGACGAAGTCTAAAACGTATTACGATTTGCTTGGCTTTATTTCACCAACAGATTGCTTCCTTATGAAATCCGCAAAAGTGCTTCTGTACTCCCGGAACCACAGCCTTCGGAAGCCACGCTAACTCCAACAAGACGGGATTATTAAGCACTCTGCTATTAGTGCAAAACTAGCGAGTGCATTGCAGATTCGAAACGGCAGCTTAATGACGGACAGGTGGCGGCAGGCTAAAAAGCTGTTTCACGGCGAGCTATAATTCAGTGCATAGAATACGTAGATCGCAGCGATGAATATGAATATGTATAGCTAGGAACCTTTGGCGAACGTAATGCTAGTACTCAGGAGGTCAAAAGTAAACGACCACGTTTGTTTTTCTAAACAACGTGACGAAAAAAAATTACCGACGATTACGTTACTTCCTAATGCGAAATTTGAGCGCAGCAAATAAGCTGTTTCACCTTTTCGATAGATTGAGGCAAAGAAATCGAGCAACACATGTATGCGCTATCACAGAATTTTTTTTTTATTTTTCACACGTATTCCTTTAACAAAGACTCCACTAACAGTTCTTGACAGTCATGAAGGAAGCTTTGTGGTCGGAGAAATAGAGTGATATATGTTCGAATTGGTACACCAATGCTTGATTCTCAAAGACGAGATCTATACAAGTGCCTCGCGAGGTTGTCACAGCTGTGGGACGCGTTACGAGCGATAAGAACGGGATGTTCTCCCGCATAAGTGTTAAGAAATTGCTGTTTGTCTTTATGTCAACATTAAAGTCCCCCACTACTAACATCGGTGTGGATCGATGGACGGTTAATGCGAGTTGCAGGAAGTGCACGACGTCTTTCGTGAGTGCGGTAGGGGCGAAGTAGGCAGCTACTACCAGCAAGCCGTTGGGCAACTTTGCGGCGCACAGTTAGCCAACTTCATGTGACGTGCGAAACATTTCGACTGGTATTGCAGAGAGACCTGTGCGCAAGTAGATAGCGACTCCCGCCGCTCTGTTGTGGTCTCTGCGAGCACCACAGCAGTATAGGAAATGTATGATTTCGAGAGGCTCTTCGGGATCCATCCAGGTTTCAGCAAAGCAATGTACAGAGGAATGGCGCAGAATGTGATCGTGGTGTACGTCCTTGGCATGTGCGGCAAGGGAGCGTACGTTAAGAATGTGGTTGTGAATGATGAATCAAGTGCTGCCAGCGAATGACGCGTTCATTGGCTGTCTGCGTGTGTTACTGATGTGTGGTTAACATGTTAAGCTTCGCCTGTAGAGTGGAACGCGACAGCGTCTTGCAACGCTGCCAGGGAGTCCACAGAACGCCCTCGCCAATTCGGCTGTACGCCTTGCTGGACGGTAAATTTATTTTTTGAGGAAAGGAAATGTATCTCTCTCGCATATCTGGGTGGACACCTGCACCTCGCCGTAAGGGAAAGGGGAAGATGGGAGTGAACGAAGACGCCGTATTAGCTAGACGCGCCTCTGTTCATTCCAAACCATTCAGCTGGCATTACGGAGTGGCTAGCGTGCTCGTATCGCACTCCGGAGACCCTGGTTCGATTCCCCAACTCGACCAATTTCGTTCTCGGTTTTATTGATTTATGCGGTCTAACTAGAAAGGTTAATTAGGCTATTTCATATTTATATTATTGCATTTCTATCCATCGTGTTCTGTCATTAACCTGTCAATTGTTGGAACTGTCTAGGATGTTCGACACAACGTATATGAAACGAGCAACGTCTTACTGAGTGGCGAAGTGCGTGGTGGTGGAGGGAACGCGGCTTCGTACTTATCTGTTTTTTTTCAGCAGCGTCTCCTTCCGCGGACGCTGTTGTCGCTGCGGCGCGCGTCTTTCTTTTCTTTTCTTCTGACCTCTTCATTCTCCTCTATATTAATTAGGCTAATTGATTAATTAAGCAATTAACTAAACTCAGTCCAACTTAGTTGCAGCATCACTATACGATCCCTTTGATTGGTTGCATGGTTACTAGCCAAAGTACAATTGGCCCCATTTGAAATTCGCGCACTGTGACGTCACGAGCATTTCGACCAATTGAAAAGCGTGACATTGGGGGCGGAGCTGGTTACGAGGCCGACGACGACGCGAAACCCAGGAACGGACGCCAAAGAGCTGCGCTCTAAAACTACCGAACCGTTTACAGCGAGCAAGATTTTCGTGCACCTTACCCAACTTTTTAATGCACTATAAGAGCGTAAGAACTATGGGGATCCGGCAGCATTTTGTGAAATGTTACAACGCATTGCAGCTAGTGTCCGCTGCCTACAAAAACCCATGTGATACCAAAATCAATAGCTGGGCGCATGACCTGACGTTAGTGCGTTAGCGTTAGAAGGACCTGCGCAGGAGGAAATGGGGACCACCATCCCGTGTGGCACGGGACACGTGACGCTAGACGTTCTGCAAACCTTGCGACATTATCACAACGAGAACAGCGACGCAGAGGCCAACCTGGCCATTGGACTGGGGGGAAACTACCGAGCGTGGCAAGTGGTAAACTCATCATCGATCGCGAGGGTTTGCTAGTGTAGACCAAACTGCACATCACAAGCCCCGCAGATGGCTGTGTTTGTAACAGCCTCCTGTCAGAACAGTACCCCATCGCTTAACCCGAGCACCGCGGCGCCAGGAGTGGCACAACTCCCAGCGTTCTCTGAATGTAAAGAATTACCATTTCCGTGTGCATGGGCGTTAACTCTTTAAAGGGGCCCAGCAACGCTTTTTCCATATGCTTTAGATGAGTTGTTCATGGCACACAGATACCGAATCAAAATGAATAACTGGAATCGGTGCACTAGAACGGGAGTTATTAAGGAATGAATTTTCAAAATACAAGCAAACAAAAAATTGCCCTCGACTCAAATTTTCTCGGTATTCTCTTTGCCGTTTCACTCACCCAATGACGACACGCGGCGAGACCAATGGAAACAGCGTGCCCGAGCACGTCACCACAACGTCCCGGAAGATAGCTTCTCATGGTTTCCTGGTCGCTGTAACACGTTTCCGCTGACGCTGACGACGTCGTTTCCGTGGTTACAAGCACATGGGCGCTAGACTGAGACGGAGCGAAGGAGCCGAAAGCTCCACTCATGCTGCCGTTGCTCCAATCTAGAAAGCATCCTTTCAGGTAGCATGGCTGTTTTTGTATTTTATTGTGCGAACGTGAAGTAAGCCGAGCCTGCCGGCCGGCCAGCCTGGACGCCGGCAGACGGGATCCCGTCTGCCGGCGTCATAAAAACGAGCTAAAGAGTGTTCTTGACGTAAGTAATAAAGCCTGGGATAGGAAAATGAGAAATATATCATTTTTCTGGGTCACTGGCCAATACCGAGTTGCTGGTAAAAGGTACAACAGTGGCACGAGCGAATTTGTTGCGAGAACCGCCTCGCAGCTGCCTCTGACCCGACCGGGTCTGGCTCGACTGGCGCCCGCTAGCTCCGCTGCTGAGGGCGTAGCGGATATTGACGACGCTATTATTTTATTGCGAGATAATGCTGTTGACAGAAAAGCAGTGTGAACAGTAGGCCTTTCATTATAGCGCCGGCGCCTTCCGAAGCGCCGGCCGCTGTGGCTTCGACGCGAAACGAGCTATAGGGCCTTGCGACGACCTCGGCAGCCAGGCAGCAGCAGAGCTCGTCGCCAGGAGCGCCCGCGAGCGGTGCCGTTGCCGTAAGCTCGCAACATAAGCAGGCATGCTTTGTCGCTGCTCGAGTATAGAAGAAGAAGAAGAAGAAGAAGTTTATTCACATCACATTACATGATGCAGGAAGCCTGCAGAAAAAGCTGCCATAAGCCAGCTTGACAGGGCCGCAGGCCCCCTTTCATTGGCAGTTGGCGGAATGTCGTAAAGAAAAGTTTATACACAGCATATTTTATCACAACATGTAAAGAAAAAAAAAGTGAAAAAAAACAACAACATATTACAAGAAAAAACGCTAAAACATATATACTGTTACCACATTTCAGTGTAACACGTACTCACATTTTTAATACATTCATGGGGAAATATTATAGACGCAAAATCTCGTTTTACTTCGTTTTGAAAAGATCGCGCAGTGCTTTGAAAGTTATATTGTCGAGTTGGATATTTTTAGCTTGCAAACTGTTTAGTAATCGGGGTAACTTGTTTTGCAGCATTTCTAGACCGCATGTAGTTCTACTTGTGTTAACCTTCCATGGTTCAAAATGACGCGTCTGGTATGAAACTACATTATTCTCTAGCTGAGCTATGTTCTGAATAGTACAATTGTTACATTTAGTTTCTTGTTTGAACAACTTGCAAAGCCGGTAGTCATAGGATTTTGTTACTGGAATTACATTGTATTTTTTAAATAATTCATGTGTGTGGTAGTGCATTGGTACGTTTTCGACAGCTCTTAAAAACTTTTTTTGGAGAATGAGCACTCTGTCTATATTAGATTTAGTAGTCGATGCCCATACCAAGTGACAATAATTAAGTCTAGGGGAGAAAAGACCATTATAAATCAGCATCAGAATGTGGCGAGGGAATGCATGGCGATTTCGCGAAACAATGCCTACTATTTGTGATAGTTTTTTTGTAATATAATCTATGTTGGCATCCCATGACATTGTGTTTTGAAAAATGACACCCAGAGTTTTAAAACTAGACACAATCTCTACAGGAGTTGACCGTAGTGTAATTGTGTTTTGTGTGTCTATGTTTTTGTTCCTAGTATGATACAAAACTGCTTTAGTTTTATCAGCATTAATCTTCAAGCTATTTTTTTGGGTCCATTCATCAAGCTTAGCAAGCGCTACATTTGCTGCAGCTATTAGGTGATCACTTGATTCTCCTGTGAAAAACACGCTTGTATCATCCGCATAATTCACAAAAGTAGCGGATGGAGCGATACCGTAAACATCGTTCACGTACAACTTGAACAAAAAGGGGCCCAAGATGCTGCCTTGCGGCACACCCAGGGAAACATGAAGTGCATCTGATAAAGAATCACCAATGGCTACAATTTGGGTACGATGTTTAAGGTAGGATTCCATAAGAACACCGGCCTTTCCGCGAATGCCATAATGTTCTAACTTCCTAATAAGTATTGCGTGGCTGATAGTGTCGAATTCTTTCGAGAAGTCAACGTAAAGGCCCAAGACTAGCTTACCTTTCTCCAAACCACTTAAAATGTGTTCTTTCTGCGTCAAGAGGCCAAGTTCAGTGCTAAATCCTTTGCGGAAACCGAACTGGCTACTAGCTAGCAATTTGTGCTTTTCTTGAAATGCTGTCAATCGGTTTAAAATAGCTTTTTCAAAGACTTTGGAAAAGACCGGGAGAATCGATATGGGCCGATAATTTCCCATATCATTTTTGTCACCTTTCTTATATAGCACGCTTACTCGAGCGACCTGCATTTTGGGCGGAAATATGGCCTGCTGAAAGCATAAATTAAGTACATGCATTAAGCATGGAGCAAGATAATGTGCAACGTGTTTGATTGGTTTTACCTGAATTCCATCTACGTCTTTGGCACTGCTATTTCTTAAATTCAGAATTATGCTTGCAGTTTCTGTTTCACTTACTGGAGTCAGAAACACCGAGTTATCATTACGCGGAAAGTTTGCTAGGTCATTGGAGCAAATGGCGGTGTTACCTTGAACAAAATGTTGGTTGAATGCGTTCGCGAGGGTTTCTCCTGTTAACTCAGCATCATGTCTTTTTATCTTACACACTTTTTCAGTTCCTATCTTGTAATTTAGCATCGAGTTCAGTCTACGCCAAACTGCATCCATTTGTCCTGCTGCAGGCATAAATACATTGTCTAAATATTCACGTCTGGCTTTTTTTATATCTTTATCTAGACGATTACGGAAAGCTTTAAATTCTAGTAGTATTTTTTTGTCTTTGCTTTTGACAAATTGGTGGTACAAGTTATTCTTTTTTCTGATCCTCGCGGAAAGTTCTGCGTTAACCCATGGTTTTCGAATTTTTCTACCGTTCTTCCTTGCTACTAAAGGGAAACTCTCCTCATAGATTGGTTTCAGTATTTTCATGAATGTGTCATAAGCAACGTTCGCATCTTGGCTACCAAAAACTTGATCCCACGAAGTGCGTGAAACTTTGCTATAAAACTTGGAAAGGTTGCAGTGTGTCATATGTTGAACAAAATATGTATGTCGTGCTTTATTTTTGCTGAATTGACTTTTGGCGCACAAAAATATAGGCAAGTGATCACTGAGATCTGACGTAAGTACACCCGCTTTGATTCTACATGTGTCAATATTTGTAAGGAACACATCAATTAATGAGGATGAACTTTCTGTCACTCTCGTCGGCATATCAATAGTGTTCCTAATACCATGCGTGTTCAACAAAACAGAAAAGTTAGTTTGCAAAGAAGCATTCATCATATTTATGTTAATATCACCACCAAATATAATACTATAACGATTAATATCAACAAAGGAGAACAGCGTTTCTAAGTAGTCAAAGAAAGGCGCCATCTTTCCATGTGGAGGACGGTAACAAACTACCAACAAATTGTTGTGAACAAGAACAGATACAATTTCATAATCATCTGTAACGATGGAAAAATTTTCAAGCAGTTCATAGTCGTACATTTTGTTTATCAAAATGCAAATTCCGCCACCCCTTCCAGAGGAGCGATTTAAGTAACAAGATTCATACCCAGCAAGTCTATAAACGTCGGTGCTGTCCGTTGACCATGTCTCAGTTAGCAATACACAATCTAGTGACTCATTTAGCTCATCAAGAAGTAAATCCAGACCTAATTTTTTATATTTGATTGATCTTATGTTCAGATGAAAGCATTTGAATGACTGCAAAAACGGTTTCCCTATGTGTTTCTGGAAGTCGTGCGGCAAAACGTAGGACGCCATATCCATGGGTCATCCGCCTTTAGGCAAGCTTCTCCAGGTCGCCAACGCTCGATACCAATTCGGCATTCAGTCCATCAGCCTTTCGTACCAGAATTCGGCCATTGCTATGCCACACGTATTTGTATTTCTTAACTTTTGCCCAGTTCTTAGCTTCGAACAACAGTGCACGGGTTCTTTTCGTTAGGTTTTCTAGCACGAAGATATTTCCGTCTGCTTCTTGCAGTTTCTTTCTGTTTTGCCACCACGCGTCCCTGTCAGCTTGCCTTGCGAAACGACAAATTATGCCTGGGATCTTATCTTTTTTTGCTGGCAGACGGTGAACTGCCACTACATCATTCGCTGAGAGGGCAGGAAGTTTAATTTGGGCAGTCAGTGCATTTATCTTATCCAACAGGTTTTCTTTATCAGTTTCTTGGATGCCATGAAATTCTAGGTTGAGGCGGCGGCTCCTCCATTCAAGGTCATCAATGTCATCTTTCAATTGAGCGACATCATCATTCTGTGTTTCGACCTTTTCCACCCTCTTCCTTAGTTCTTTCACCTCGCGCTCGTTCCGCTCTGTGCGTGAAAGCAAATCATCGTACTGGTCGCTTAACAGCTGCAATGAGTCTTCGATACCGTCAATCGTTTCTTTAAGAGGCAGCAGCTGGTCAAGCTTATCACTAATTGCCATCATCCAGATCCTCAGATCCACGCTATCATCACTGGCGAGTTTTGCATCCTGCGCAGCCGGCGTGCGTGCTTTCGAGCGCCTACAGAAGATGCAGCGCCAGGCTTTACGGTATTCATCTCCCTTTGTTTTGAGCGTAGCATCGGTAATTCCGGCGCATTTCCCAGTGTGGTATCTGTGACCACACTCACTGCAGTCAATAGTGCCATCTGACGAAGTGCAATCTACAGAACACACAGAGCACTGCAAATGTGGGGGCATTGTCACAAAGCTGGCAGTCTTTCTGATAACAAGGCGATCTTGTCTTTCCTTCCGATATTTGTATACCAAGCCAAGCAGCGCTCAGGCACTGCTGCACGGCGGCGAAGTGCGACACCGGTTGTGGGCGGAGCTTGGGCAGAGCGGCGCAGCAGGAGGCCACGAAATTGTTTGATGCAAAGTAATTGCCAGCGCCTCTGCTGGGTCTTTTTTTCTAACAAGCTTTGAAATGCTTTGGCGTCAAAAAAGATGCTAGTTATTTTCAATTTAATATAAAAGGACACAACAAAACATAACATATTGTTACGAAACACAATTAGCTTGTTATTAGTTGTTCATCCAATCATAACTGTCCGCCAGCTGAAGTCATATCTGCTGCAACAATGCAAAAGACCACCGCTGTGTGCCGACGACGTCAGTGCCATGATTTTGATTCTCGAGCAACTTAAAATATTAAATACAAACATATGCGTGTTATGACCGGCGGTAATAGCGTCGCCATAACTCAACAGTTGCAACAAGGAAGCAAAACAATGCACTCAGATTATGGTGCAGGGCCCCTTTAAGGCTATGGCGCCATATACTAAATTCTTATCACAGCAGTGGCGCAACGCTTAACCGCAGCCCCTAGGCACCAGGAGTGGCCTGACAACTCCCAGAGGTCTATGAAAGTAAAGAATGACCATTTCCTTGTGTATGAGCATTAACCCATAAAAGCTATCGCGTCATATACTAGCTTCCTATAAGAGCAGTGGCGCATCGCTTAACCGGAGCGCCGCGGCGCCAAGATTGACATGACAACTCCCAGCGCTCTCTGAATGTATAGAATGATCATTTCCGTTTGTATGGGCATTAACTCTTTAAGGCTATCGCATCTTATACTAACCTCCTATCAGAGCATTGCCGCAACGCTTAACCGCAGCACCTCGGCGCCAGGAATGACCTGACAGCTGCCAGCGGTCCATGAATGTAAAGAATGACGATTTCCGTGTGAACGGGCATTAACTCATTAAGGCTATCGCGTCATATACTAACCTTCAATAAGGGCAGAAGCGCATCGATTAACCGGAGCACCACGCCGCCAATATTGGCATGACAACTCCCAGCGCTCTCTCAATGTAAAGAATGAGGATTTCCGTGTGTACGGGCATTAACTCATTAAGGCTATCGCGTCATATACTAACCTCGTATAAGAGCAGTAGCGCATCGCTTAACCGGAGCACCGCGCCGCCAATATTGGCATGACAACTCCCAGCGCTCTCTGAATGTACAGAATGACGATTTCCGTGCGTACGGACATTAACTCATTAAGGCTATCGCGTCATATACTAACCTCCTATAAGAGCAGTAGCGCATCGCTTAAACGGAGAACCGTGCCGCCAATATTGACATGACAACTCCCAGCGCTCTCTGAATGTAAATAATGACGATTTCCGTGTGAACGGGCAGTAACTCATTAAGGCTATCGCGTCATACACTAACCTCCTAGAAGAGCAGTAGCGCATCGCTTAACCGGAGCTCCGCGCCGCCAATATTGGCATGACAACTCCCAGCGCTCTCTGAATGTGAAGAATGACGATTTACGTGTGTACGGGCATTAACTCATTGAGGCTATCGCGTCATATACTAACCTCGTATAAGAGCAGTAGCGCATCGCTGAACCGGAGCACCGCACCGCCAATATTGGCATGACGGCTCCCAGCGCTCTCTGAATGTAAAGAATGACGATTTCCGTGTGTACGGGCATTAACTCATTAAGGCTATCGCGTCCTATACTAACCTCCTATAAGAGCAGTAGCGCACCGCTTAACCGGAGCACCGCGCCGCCAATATTGGCATAAAAACTCCCAGCGCTCTCTGAATGTAAAGAATGACCATTTCCGTGTGTACGGGCATTAACTCATTAAGGCTATCGCGTCATATACTTAACTCCTTAAGAGCAGTAGCGCATCGCTTAACCGGAGCTCCGCGCCGCCAATATTGGCATGACAACTCCCAGCGCTCTCTGAATGTGAAGAATGACGATTTACGTGTGTACGGGCATTAACTCATTGAGGCTATCGCGTCATATACTAACCTCGTATAAGAGCAGTAGCGCATCGCTTAACCGGAGCACCGCGCCGCCAATATTGGCATGACAACTCCCAGCGCTCTCTGAATGTAAAGAATGACCATTTCCGTGTGTACGGGCATTAACTCATTAAGGCTATCGCGTCATATACTAACCTCCTATAAGAGCAGTAGCGCATCGCTTAACCGGAACACCGCGCCGCCAATATTGGCATTACAACTCCCAGCGCTCTCTGAATGTAAATAATGACGATTTCCGTGTGAACGGGCAGTAACTCATTAAGGCTATCGCGTCATATACTAACCTGCTATAAGAGCAGTAGTGCACCGCTAACCGGAGTACCGCGCCGCCAATATTGCCATGACAACTCCCAGCGCTTTCTGAATGTAAAGAATGAGGATTTCCGTGTGTACGGGCATTAACTCATTAAGGCTATCGCGTCATATACTAACCTCGTATAAGAGCAGTAGCGCATCGCTTAACCGGAGCACCGCGCCGCCAATATTGGCATGACAACTCCCAGCGCTCTCTGAATGTACAGAATGACGATTTCCGTGCGTACGGACATTAACTCATTAAGGCTATCGCGTCATATACTAACCTCCTATAAGAGCAGTAGCGCATCGCTTAAACGGAGAACCGTGCCGCCAATATTGACATGACAACTCCCAGCGCTCTCTGAATGTAAATAATGACGATTTCCGTGTGAACGGGCAGTAACTCATTAAGGCTATCGCGTCATACACTAACCTCCTAGAAGAGCAGTAGCGCATCGCTTAACCGGAGCTCCGCGCCGCCAATATTGGCATGACAACTCCCAGCGCTCTCTGAATGTGAAGAATGACGATTTACGTGTGTACGGGCATTAACTCATTGAGGCTATCGCGTCATATACTAACCTCGTATAAGAGCAGTAGCGCATCGCTGAACCGGAGCACCGCACCGCCAATATTGGCATGACGGCTCCCAGCGCTCTCTGAATGTAAAGAATGACGATTTCCGTGTGTACGGGCATTAACTCATTAAGGCTATCGCGTCCTATACTAACCTCCTATAAGAGCAGTAGCGCACCGCTTAACCGGAGCACCGCGCCGCCAATATTGGCATAAAAACTCCCAGCGCTCTCTGAATGTAAAGAATGACCATTTCCGTGTGTACGGGCATTAACTCATTAAGGCTATCGCGTCATATACTTAACTCCTTAAGAGCAGTAGCGCATCGCTTAACCGGAGCACCGCGCCGCCAATATTGGCATGACAACTCCCAGCGCTCTCTGAATGTAAAGAATGACCATTTCCGTGTGTACGGGCATTAACTCATTAAGGCTATCGCGTCATATACTAACCTCCTATAAGAGCAGTAGCGCATCGCTTAACCGGAACACCGCGCCGCCAATATTGGCATTACAACTCCCAGCGCTCTCTGAATGTAAATAATGACGATTTCCGTGTGAACGGGCAGTAACTCATTAAGGCTATCGCGTCATATACTAACCTGCTATAAGAGCAGTAGTGCACCGCTAACCGGAGTACCGCGCCGCCAATATTGCCATGACAACTCCCAGCGCTTTCTGAATGTAAAGAATGAGGATTTCCGTGTGTACGGGCATTAACTCATTAAGGCTATCGCGTCATATACTAACCTCGTATAAGAGCAGTAGCGCATCGCTTAACCGGAGCACCGCGCCGCCAATATTGGCATGACAACTCCCAGCGCTCTCTGAATGTACAGAATGACGATTTCCGTGCGTACGGACATTAACTCATTAAGGCTATCGCGTCATATACTAACCTCCTATAAGAGCAGTAGCGCATCGCTTAAACGGAGAACCGTGCCGCCAATATTGACATGACAACTCCCAGCGCTCTCTGAATGTAAATAAAGACGATTTCCGTGTGAACGGGCAGTAACTCATTAAGGCTATCGCGTCATACACTAACCTCCTAGAAGAGCAGTAGCGCATCGCTTAACCGGAGCTCCGCGCCGCCAATATTGGCATGACAACTCCCAGCGCTCTCTGAATGTGAAGAATGACGATTTACGTGTGTACGGGCATTAACTCATTGAGGCTATCGCGTCATATACTAACCTCGTATAAGAGCAGTAGCGCATCGCTGAACCGGAGCACCGCACCGCCAATATTGGCATGACGGCTCCCAGCGCTCTCTGAATGTAAAGAATGACGATTTCCGTGTGTACGGGCATTAACTCATTAAGGCTATCGCGTCCTATACTAACCTCCTATAAGAGCAGTAGCGCACCGCTTAACCGGAGCACCGCGCCGCCAATATTGGCATAAAAACTCCCAGCGCTCTCTGAATGTAAAGAATGACCATTTCCGTGTGTACGGGCATTAACTCATTAAGGCTATCGCGTCATATACTTAACTCCTTAAGAGCAGTAGCGCATCGCTTAACCGGAGCACCGCGCCGCCAATATTGGCATGACAACTCCCAGCGCTCTCTGAATGTAAAGAATGACCATTTCCGTGTGTACGGGCATTAACTCATTAAGGCTATCGCGTCATATACTAACCTCCTATAAGAGCAGTAGCGCATCGCTTAACCGGAACACCGCGCCGCCAATATTGGCATTACAACTCCCAGCGCTCTCTGAATGTAAATAATGACGATTTCCGTGTGAACGGGCAGTAACTCATTAAGGCTATCGCGTCATATACTAACCTGCTATAAGAGCAGTAGTGCACCGCTAACCGGAGTACCGCGCCGCCAATATTGCCATGACAACTCCCAGCGCTTTCTGAATGTAAAGAATGACGATTTCCGTGTGTACGCGCATTAACTCATTAAGGCTATCGCGTCATATACTAACCTCCTATAAGAGCAGTAGCGCATCGCTTAACCGGAGCTCCGCGCCGCCAATATTGGCATGACAACTCCCAGCGCTCTCTGAATGTAAAGAATGACGATTTCTGTGTATACGGGCATTAACTCATTAAGGCTATCGCGTCATATACTAACCTCCTATAAGAGCAGTAGCGCACCGCTTAACCGGAGCACCGCGCCGCCAATATTGGCATAAAAACTCCCAGCGCTCTCTGAATGTAAAGAATGACCATTTCCGTGTGTACGGGCATTAACTCATTAAGGCTATCGCGTCATATACTTAACTCCTATAAGAGCAGTAGCGCATCGCTTAACCGGAGCACCGCGCCGCCAATATTGGCATGACAACTCCCAGCGCTCTCTGCATGTACAGAATGACGATTTCCGTGCGTACGGACATTAACTCATTAAGGCTATCGCGTCATATACTAACCTCCTATAAGAGCAGTAGCGCATCGCTTAAACGGAGAACCGTGCCGCCAATATTGACATGACAACTCCCAGCGCTCTCTGAATGTAAATAAAGACGATTTCCGTGTGAACGGGCAGTAACTCATTAAGGCTATCGCGTCATACACTAACCTCCTAGAAGAGCAGTAGCGCATCGCTTAACCGGAGCTCCGCGCCGCCAATATTGGCATGACAACTCCCAGCGCTCTCTGAATGTGAAGAATGACGATTTACGTGTGTACGGGCATTAACTCATTGAGGCTATCGCGTCATATACTAACCTCGTATAAGAGCAGTAGCGCATCGCTGAACCGGAGCACCGCACCGCCAATATTGGCATGACGGCTCCCAGCGCTCTCTGAATGTAAAGAATGACGATTTCCGTGTGTACGGGCATTAACTCATTAAGGCTATCGCGTCCTATACTAACCTCCTATAAGAGCAGTAGCGCACCGCTTAACCGGAGCACCGCGCCGCCAATATTGGCATAAAAACTCCCAGCGCTCTCTGAATGTAAAGAATGACCATTTCCGTGTGTACGGGCATTAACTCATTAAGGCTATCGCGTCATATACTTAACTCCTTAAGAGCAGTAGCGCATCGCTTAACCGGAGCACCGCGCCGCCAATATTGGCATGACAACTCCCAGCGCTCTCTGAATGTAAAGAATGACCATTTCCGTGTGTACGGGCATTAACTCATTAAGGCTATCGCGTCATATACTAACCTCCTATAAGAGCAGTAGCGCATCGCTTAACCGGAACACCGCGCCGCCAATATTGGCATTACAACTCCCAGCGCTCTCTGAATGTAAATAATGACGATTTCCGTGTGAACGGGCAGTAACTCATTAAGGCTATCGCGTCATATACTAACCTGCTATAAGAGCAGTAGTGCACCGCTAACCGGAGTACCGCGCCGCCAATATTGCCATGACAACTCCCAGCGCTTTCTGAATGTAAAGAATGACGATTTCCGTGTGTACGCGCATTAACTCATTAAGGCTATCGCGTCATATACTAACCTCCTATAAGAGCAGTAGCGCATCGCTTAACCGGAGCTCCGCGCCGCCAATATTGGCATGACAACTCCCAGCGCTCTCTGAATGTAAAGAATGACGATTTCTGTGTATACGGGCATTAACTCATTAAGGCTATCGCGTCATATACTAACCTCCTATAAGAGCAGTAGCGCACCGCTTAACCGGAGCACCGCGCCGCCAATATTGGCATAAAAACTCCCAGCGCTCTCTGAATGTAAAGAATGACCATTTCCGTGTGTACGGGCATTAACTCATTAAGGCTATCGCGTCATATACTTAACTCCTATAAGAGCAGTAGCGCATCGCTTAACCGGAGCACCGCGCCGCCAATATTGGCATGACAACTCCCAGCGCTCTCTGCATGTACAGAATGACGATTTCCGTGCGTACGGACATTAACTCATTAAGGCTATCGCGTCATATACTAACCTCCTATAAGAGCAGTAGCGCATCGCTTAAACGGAGAACCGTGCCGCCAATATTGACATGACAACTCCCAGCGCTCTCTGAATGTAAATAATGACGATTTCCGTGTGAACGGGCAGTAACTCATTAAGGCTATCGCGTCATACACTAACCTCCTAGAAGAGCAGTAGCGCATCGCTTAACCGGAGCCCCGCGCCGCCAATATTGGCATGACAACTCCCAGCGCTCTCTGAATGTGAAGAATGACGATTTACGTGTGTACGGGCATTAACTCATTGAGGCTATCGCGTCATATACTAACCTCGTATAAGAGCAGTAGCGCATCGCTGAACCGGAGCACCGCACCGCCAATATTGGCATGACGGCTCCCAGCGCTCTCTGAATGTAAAGAATGACGATTTCCGTGTGTACGGGCATTAACTCATTAAGGCTATCGCGTCCTATACTAACCTCCTATAAGAGCAGTAGCGCACCGCTTAACCGGAGCACCGCGCCGCCAATATTGGCATAAAAACTCCCAGCGCTCTCTGAATGTAAAGAATGACCATTTCCGTGTGTACGGGCATTAACTCATTAAGGCTATCGCGTCATATACTTAACTCCTTAAGAGCAGTAGCGCATCGCTTAACCGGAGCTCCGCGCCGCCAATATTGGCATGACAACTCCCAGCGCTCTCTGAATGTGAAGAATGACGATTTACGTGTGTACGGGCATTAACTCATTGAGGCTATCGCGTCATATACTAACCTCGTATAAGAGCAGTAGCGCATCGCTTAACCGGAGCACCGCGCCGCCAATATTGGCATGACAACTCCCAGCGCTCTCTGAATGTAAAGAATGACCTTTTCCGTGTGTACGGGCATTAACTCATTAAGGCTATCGCGTCATATACTAACCTCCTATAAGAGCAGTAGCGCATCGCTTAACCGGAACACCGCGCCGCCAATATTGGCATTACAACTCCCAGCGCTCTCTGAATGTAAATAATGACGATTTCCGTGTGAACGGGCAGTAACTCATTAAGGCTATCGCGTCATATACTAACCTGCTATAAGAGCAGTAGTGCACCGCTAACCGGAGTACCGCGCCGCCAATATTGCCATGACAACTCCCAGCGCTTTCTGAATGTAAAGAATGAGGATTTCCGTGTGTACGGGCATTAACTCATTAAGGCTATCGCGTCATATACTAACCTCGTATAAGAGCAGTAGCGCATCGCTTAACCGGAGCACCGCGCCGCCAATATTGGCATGACAACTCCCAGCGCTCTCTGAATGTACAGAATGACGATTTCCGTGCGTACGGACATTAACTCATTAAGGCTATCGCGTCATATACTAACCTCCTATAAGAGCAGTAGCGCATCGCTTAAACGGAGAACCGTGCCGCCAATATTGACATGACAACTCCCAGCGCTCTCTGAATGTAAATAATGACGATTTCCGTGTGAACGGGCAGTAACTCATTAAGGCTTTCGCGTCATACACTAACCTCCTAGAAGAGCAGTAGCGCATCGCTTAACCGGAGCTCCGCGCCGCCAATATTGGCATGACAACTCCCAGCGCTCTCTGAATGTGAAGAATGACGATTTACGTGTGTACGGGCATTAACTCATTGAGGCTATCGCGTCATATACTAACCTCGTATAAGAGCAGTAGCGCATCGCTGAACCGGAGCACCGCACCGCCAATATTGGCATGACGGCTCCCAGCGCTCTCTGAATGTAAAGAATGACGATTTCCGTGTGTACGGGCATTAACTCATTAAGGCTATCGCGTCCTATACTAACCTCCTATAAGAGCAGTAGCGCACCGCTTAACCGGAGCACCGCGCCGCCAATATTGGCATAAAAACTCCCAGCGCTCTCTGAATGTAAAGAATGACCATTTCCGTGTGTACGGGCATTAACTCATTAAGGCTATCGCGTCATATACTTAACTCCTTAAGAGCAGTAGCGCATCGCTTAACCGGAGCACCGCGCCGCCAATATTGGCATGACAACTCCCAGCGCTCTCTGAATGTAAAGAATGACCATTTCCGTGTGTACGGGCATTAACTCATTAAGGCTATCGCGTCATATACTAACCTCCTATAAGAGCAGTAGCGCATCGCTTAACCGGAACACCGCGCCGCCAATATTGGCATTACAACTCCCAGCGCTCTCTGAATGTAAATAATGACGATTTCCGTGTGAACGGGCAGTAACTCATTAAGGCTATCGCGTCATATACTAACCTGCTATAAGAGCAGTAGTGCACCGCTAACCGGAGTACCGCGCCGCCTATATTGCCATGACAACTCCCAGCGCTTTCTGAATGTAAAGAATGAGGATTTCCGTGTGTACGGGCATTAACTCATTAAGGCTATCGCGTCATATACTAACCTCGTATAAGAGCAGTAGCGCATCGCTTAACCGGAGCACCGCGCCGCCAATATTGGCATGACAACTCCCAGCGCTCTCTGAATGTACAGAATGACGATTTCCGTGCGTACGGACATTAACTCATTAAGGCTATCGCGTCATATACTAACCTCCTATAAGAGCAGTAGCGCATCGCTTAAACGGAGAACCGTGCCGCCAATATTGACATGACAACTCCCAGCGCTCTCTGAATGTAAATAATGACGATTTCCGTGTGAACGGGCAGTAACTCATTAAGGCTATCGCGTCATACACTAACCTCCTAGAAGAGCAGTAGCGCATCGCTTAACCGGAGCTCCGCGCCGCCAATATTGGCATGACAACTCCCAGCGCTCTCTGAATGTGAAGAATGACGATTTACGTGTGTACGGGCATTAACTCATTGAGGCTATCGCGTCATATACTAACCTCGTATAAGAGCAGTAGCGCATCGCTGAACCGGAGCACCGCACCGCCAATATTGGCATGACGGCTCCCAGCGCTCTCTGAATGTAAAGAATGACGATTTCCGTGTGTACGGGCATTAACTCATTAAGGCTATCGCGTCCTATACTAACCTTCTATAAGAGCAGTAGCGCACCGCTTAACCGGAGCACCGCGCCGCCAATATTGGCATAAAAACTCCCAGCGCTCTCTGAATGTAAAGAATGATCATTTCCGTGTGTACGGGCATTAACTCATTAAGGCTATCGCGTCATATACTTAACTCCTTAAGAGCAGTAGCGCATCGCTTAACCGGAGCACCGCGCCGCCAATATTGGCATGACAACTCCCAGCGCTCTCTGAATGTAAAGAATGACCATTTCCGTGTGTACGGGCATTAACTCATTAAGGCTATCGCGTCATATACTAACCTCCTATAAGAGCAGTAGCGCATCGCTTAACCGGAACACCGCGCCGCCAATATTGGCATTACAACTCCCAGCGCTCTCTGAATGTAAATAATGACGATTTCCGTGTGAACGGGCAGTAACTCATTAAGGCTATCGCGTCATATACTAACCTGCTATAAGAGCAGTAGTGCACCGCTAACCGGAGTACCGCGCCGCCAATATTGCCATGACAACTCCCAGCGCTTTCTGAATGTAAAGAATGATGATTTCCGTGTGTACGCGCATTAACTCATTAAGGCTATCGCGTCATATACTAACCTCCTATAAGAGCAGTAGCGCATCGCTTAACCGGAGCTCCGCGCCGCCAATATTGGCATGACAACTCCCAGCGCTCTCTGAATGTAAAGAATGACGATTTCTGTGTATACGGGCATTAACTCATTAAGGCTATCGCGTCATATACTAACCTCCTATAAGAGCAGTAGCGCACCGCTTAACCGGAGCACCGCGCCGCCAATATTGGCATAAAAACTCCCAGCGCTCTCTGAATGTAAAGAATGACCATTTCCGTGTGTACGGGCATTAACTCATTAAGGCTATCGCGTCATATACTTAACTCCTATAAGAGCAGTAGCGCATCGCTTAACCGGAGCACCGCGCCGCCAATATTGGCATGACAACTCCCAGCGCTCTCTGCATGTAAAGAATGACCATTTCCGTGTGTACGCGCATTAACTCAGTAAGGCTATCGGGTCATATACTAACCCCCTATAAGAGCAGTAGCGCATCGCTTAAACGGAACACCGCGCCGCCAATATTGGCATTACAACTCCCAGCGCTCTCTGAATGTAAATAATGACGATTTCCGTGTGAACGGGCAGTAACTCATTAAGGCTATCGCGTCATACACTAACCTCCTAGAAGAGCAGTAGCGCATCGCTTAACCGGAGCTCCGCGCCGCCAATATTGGCATGACAACTCCCAGCGCTCTCTGAATGTAAAGAATGACGATTTACGTGTGTACGGGCATTAACTCATTGAGGCTATCGCGTCATATACTAACCTCCTATAAGAGCAGTAGCGCATCGCTTAACCGGAGCACCGCGCCGCCAATATTGGCATGACGACTCCCAGCGCTCTATGAATGTAAAGAATGACGATTTCCGTGTGTACGGGCATTAACTCATTAAGGCTATCGCGTCATATAATAACCTGCTATAAGAGCAGTAGTGCACTGCTAAGCGGAGTACCACGCCGCCAATATTGCCATGACAACTCCCAGCGCTTTCTGAATGTAAAGAATGACGATTTCCGTGTGTACGCGCATTAACTCATGAAGGCTATCGCGTCATATACTAACCTCCTATAAGAGCAGTAGCGCATCGCTTAACCGGAGCTCCGCGCCGCCAGTATTGGCATGACAACTCCCAGCGCTGTCTGAATGTAAAGAATGACGATTTCCGTGTGTACGGGCATTAACTGATTAAGGCTATCGCGTCATATACTTACCTCCTTCAAGAGCAGTAGCGCATCGCTTAACGTGAGCACCGCGCCGCCAATATTGGCATGACAACTCCCAGTGCTCTCTGAATGTAAAGAATGACCATTTCCGTGTGTGCGGGCATTAACTCATTAAGGCTATCGCGTCATATACTAACCTCCTATAAGAGCAGTAGCGCATCGCTTAACCGGAGCACCGCGCCGCCAATATTGGCATGACAACTCCCAGCGCTCTCTGAATGTAAAGAATGACCATTTCCGTGTGTACGGGCATTAACTCATTAAGGCTATCGCGTCATATACTAACCTCCTATAAGAGCAGTAGCGCATCGCTTAACCGGAACACCGCGCCGCCAATATTGGCATTACAACTCCCATCGCTCTCTGAATGTAAAGAATGACCATTTCCGTGTGTACGGGCATTAACTCATTAAGTCTATCGCGTCATATACTAACCTCCTATAAGAGCAGTAGAGCATCGCTTAACCGGAGCACCGCGCCGCCAATATTGGCATGACAACTTCCAGCGCTCTCTCAATGTAAAGAATGACCATTTCCGTGTGTACGGACATTTACTCGTTAAGGCTATCGCGTCATATTGTCACGCGTGGTTCAGCACGTCAGGCACGATTGGGTACGTCAAAGTAGACGACTGCAGTGGACGTCGGAAGCAGCCAAAAAGTGGAGAATTCGCTTGCCAGACAGTTCAGCTTCTTTCTTTATAAGGCGAGCTCGCGCGCATTCCGCGCTGCCGTGTTGCCAGGAGAACGATGACGACGAATGGTCAGTGTCATTACTCCCCGACAAAAAGAAGCGTCGTCCTGATGCTGGGAATGAGTGAAGTTGTCGGATGGACGGAACAGGATTAGTGGGCAGGTCTACCGCTCGCGATAAGGCTTCAGGCGGACCACGTGCACCACTTCAGGGCACGGAGACCGTCGTGACTTCTGAAATCCATCGGGAATGACCTCGTAGTTCAGGTCGCCCAATGGCCTGATCACGGGGTATGGTGCATAGAAGCGATGGAGGAGTTTTTCGCTGAGTCCTCGTCGCTGAATGGGGGACCACACCCACACACGGTCGCCAGGCGCATAATGGACCTCATGACGGCGCCGATTACAATGGTCTGCATCTCGAAGTTGTTGGTCCTGAATTTCTACTTTGGCCAGTTGGCGAGCAGCTTCGGCGCGTTCTATGAAGGTGTAGGTACCAGAGTGAAGGCTAGAGTCGTCCAGATGTGGTAACATTGCATCGAGCATCGTCGTCACTGCTCGGCCGTAAACGAGGCGGGAAGGGGAAATCTGCGTTGTTTCTTGCATGGCCGTATTGAAGGCGAAGGTGACATAAGGGAGCACTTCGTCCCACGTTTTGTGTTCAATATCCAGGTTCACGGAGATCATGTCAGAAATGTTTCGGTTCAGTCTTTCAGTCAACCCTTTCGTCTGAGGGGGCTACGACGTTGTTCGGCGGTGGTCGCTATGGCTATAAACCAAGACCTCCTGCAGCAGCTCAGCCATCACCGCAGGACCTCTGTCAGTGACAAGCACTTCAGGTGCCCCATGGCGGAGTACGATCTCATGGACGAAGAACTTGGCGACTTCTAAAGCGGTGCCGCTAGGTAGAGATGACATTTCTGCATAGCGGGTCAGGTAGTTCGTCGCTACATTTATCCATTTGTTGCCAGAGTTCGAACTTGGGAACGGACCCAGCATGTCCAATCCTATTTGTTGGAAGGGCCTTATGGGTGGTTTAATAGGTATCAAGAGCCCAGCTTGTTTGGTTGACGGCATCTTGCGACGCTGACAGGCTCGGCACGTTCTGACGTAGTGAGTGACATCAGCACGGAGACGAGGCCAGTAGTACTTCTCTTGTATTCGGGCTAGCGCACGGGCTATGCCCAAATGTGCAGAAGTGGGTTCGTCATGGGAGGCTTGGAGGATTTCATTGCGCAGGCCAGCCGGTACGACAATTAGGTATTGTGTATTGTTCGAGGCGAAATTTTTCTTGACCAGAAGACCATTGCGGATGCGTAGAGAGGAGAACACGCGCATGAAAGCGCGCCGGGCGGTCATGTTGCTACCGTTGATAAATTCCATTACATCGCGAAGTTCTAGGTCGGCGCATTGTTGTTCAGCGAGGCAGGAGGCGCTAAGAGCACTCAGTAAGATGTCGTCATCATTAGAGACGTCGGTATAAGGATCTACTGGGGCGCGGGACAGACAATTGGCGTCACAGTGCTTGCGCCCGGATTTGTACAAGACCGTCATGTCGTATTCCTGGAGGCGCAGACTCCATCGGACGAGGCGAGCGATGGGTCTGTGAGGCTTGAGAGCCAGCATAAGGCATGATGATCGGTTAGCACCTTAAAATTTTTGCCGTAAAGGTACGCTCGGAATTTCGAAGTGGCCATACAATGGCAAGACATTCTTTCACGGTAGCAGAATAGTTTGATTCGGCTGGCGAGAAACACCGACTTGCGTAAGCGATGACCCGTTCTTGACCTGCTTGGATCTGGATCAGGACAGCACCTAAGCCGATGTTGCTGGCATCAGTATGGGGCTTCGTGTCGGCGTTTATGTCGAAGTGAGCCAGAATGGGAGGCGCCTGCACGAGGCTTTGAAGGCTGCGGAATGCATTTTCTTGCGCTACTTCCCATCTGAAAAGTGTGTCCGTCCGGGTTAGGCGCGTCAGCGGCTCGGCAATGCGAGCAAAATCTTTCACGAAGCGACGGTAATACGCGCACAATCCAAGAAAACGGCAGACAGCTTTCAGGTCTTGCGGCGGCGGAAAATTGGCAATAGCTGTTGTTTTCTCAGGATCAGGCTGAACTCCGGCTTGATTCATAGCGGGCCCTAAGAACTTTAGCTCTGTATACGCAAAGTGGCATTTCTCATTTTTGAGCGCGGGTCCACAAGATCTTATGGCTTCTAGGACCAATTCAAAGCGGTGAAGGTGCTCCTGAAAAGTCGGGGCGAAGACGACAACATCGTCAAGATAGACGAGACACGTCTCCCATTTTAAATCGGCAAACACGGTGTCCATGAGGCTTTGGAAAGTGGCCGGTGCAGAGCACAGTCGAAAAGGCATGGCTGTAAATTTATAAAGGCCATCTGGAGTAATAAAAGCTGCTTTTTCAGGGTCCCGCTCATCGACCTCAATTTGCCAGTAGCCTGACTTGAGGTCAATCGAAGAAAAGTATTTCGCTCTACAGAGGAGATCCAGAGCGTAATCAATCCGGGGAAGAGGATAGACATCCTTTTTAGTGATTTTGTTTAGGCGACAGCAATCTACACAGAGCTGCAATGTTCCGTCTTTTTTCTTTACAAGGACGATTGGCTCCGCCCAGGGACTCTAGGAAGGACGAATTACGTCGTCGCGGAGCATTTATTTGACTGGGAGGCCAATAGCGTTGCGTTCACCGAGAGATACTCGGTAGGGGGACTGCCGGAGAGGGTGCACGTTATCGTCCGTGATAATGTGATGCTTCGCTAGGTTAGTTCGTCCAACACGCAGTGATACCGAGAAGGTGTCGCCATAGCGCAGAAGATCTTTAACTTGTTGTTGCTGCGTCGGAGAGAGTCTTGGATTGACGTCGAACGTGAAACCAGTGACTGGGCTCTGCTGTTCCGACAACGACATTGTGGGAATACTGGATGTACTGCTGACATGGGGATTGGCGTCAACGTGAGCCACAATGGTTCCCACGTTCCGATGCTGGTGTGCACCACTGAAATTGGCTGTCAGCACTTCTGTTGCTCCGTCGACGAGGTAACCGACGCCTCTGGCGACAGCAAGGCTTCTGGCAAAATGCAAGATCTGGTTGCCTTCCGCGACGCTTTCGAAATTCCGCACAGTCTTAGCGCCGACAGAAACCATGAGACCCCAACGAGGTGGAATGATGACGTGGTCATCCAGGATGCAAAGTGCGGTCGGGTGGTCTAAAGCTCTGTGTATTGCGTTCTCTGTGGAGAAACACACGGCCTTTGACTGGAGGTCGATGACCGCGCCATTCTCGGTCAAGAAATCCATTCCGAGAATGACGTCACGTGAACAATGTTCGAGTATGACGAACATTGCCAGGTAGGTTGCGCCTTCAGCTGTCACTCTTGATGTGCAAATCCCAGTCGGTGTAACTAAGTGACCCCCGGCTGTACGAATCTGTGTGCCCACCCACGCAGTGCTGACCTTTTTCAGGGTTGCTGTGACATGTCCACTGAGGATACAGTAATCGGCCCCTATGTAGATGAGTGCAGTGACGTCTGTTCCGGCGAGGGAAATGCTAAGGTTTGCTGTCGTAGACGTCGTGTGAGGGGTAAGGCGTGGTGTACGGTCACGGCTGCGGTGCAGCACGGGTTTGCTTCGATTTGTCAGCTGGCATTGGCGTGGAGTCGGCGTGTAATGGTTATGGACGGCAGTTGGTCGTGGCATCAGGTGGCCACCCAGTTCCGGCGTAGGAGGGTCTTGTACATTGCGTCGATGAGCAACCTCCCCCTCAAAGGTTGCTGCTTTTAGTTTTCCTGGCGGGGGCTTGGCGAGCTTCCCCGCGGGAAGTCACCGTAAGACCGACGAGGAGAAGAGAAACGACGTGGGGATGGAGACCTGCGTGTCCCGCCGGCAGATTCCGCCAGATAATAGTCGATTTCCCTGGGTCGCTGCCCAGGCTGCGGACGTGGTGCATCGGCAGGGAATCCCTGGAGGCCCATCTGACGATACCTGCAATTGCGGTACAGGTGGCCCGGTTCACCGCAGTGACAGCAGAGTGGACGGTAGTTGGGAGTGCGCCAGATGTCACTTTTACTGGGATACGCTGGAGCAGGACGAGCAGGTGGTGGCGGCGCCGGGTTTTCTGACGGCGACTCGGCGGCGGTTGTGCGCGACGAGCAACAGCGGCGTACGTCATCAGCGGTGGGGCTAAGTACGGCTGAAAGGAAGCTGGGGCTGTAAGCGCCTGTTGCACCTCCTCCCTAATATCCTCGGATAGGGTAGAAACCGCTGGCGCAGGCGACGCAGCCGGGAACAGTTTCTGGAGCTCCTCGAGAACGGCAGCTCGTACGGTTTCGCGAAGCCCATCACTGGTATTGATGTCAATGGCTGCCGCAGTCATCGCCAAAGGCTGACGCTCGTGTTGCCGTAACCGCATATCGAGTGTATTTTCCATGGTGGTGGCCTCCGACAAACTCTGCATTCGTGCTCGGTGGATTGCGAAGCAGTCCGGCAAAGATTTGCTCCTTTACACGTCGCATAAGGTACCGGAGTTTCTTCTGCTTAGTCATATCCGGGTCAGATCGACGAAATAACTTCGCCATCTCTTCGAAGTAGACAAGCACATTTTGAGCATGAAATGCTTTTAGCCCCCGTTGTCGGCAGTGTGGTGACGTCACGCCGAGACCGAGAGCCATCATCCGGGCACTGAAATCCACTCATCCGGGCACTGAAATCCACTTATCCGGGCAATAAAATCCACTCATCCGGGCACTGAAATCCACTCATACGGGCACTGAATTCCAGTCATCCGGGCTCTGAAACGAGAACATCCGGGCACCGTACGAGACTTGACGAGATTTCACGAGACTCTGTAAGCCCTCCTACGCGACCGGCATGCAAGCGCCGGTTGGTCTCCAAAGGAGTCACAAAAAAATAACTGCTGCCAGTGCCTTCTCAATGTTTATCAAGATATCAGTCGCTGTACGTTTGATAATGCACGGAATTATAATTTCCGATTTCTAATAACGCGTGCAAAAAGCACATAAATGCCACGATACACTTCGTTGTCACACGTGAACTCTTAGGGGCTTCGCGCATCGAAGCAAAGCCGCGCAGGCGCACAGGGGCCCGGGGGGGGAGAAGCGCTGCGTTCAAAGGGCAAGGCATCGCGCCGAACGGGTGTTGGCGCTCCTCCCTTCCATTACGGTGTGGTTCGGGTGTCCACCGAGATGGGAGAGAATTACTGCGCCATTTACTTTCCTCAAAAAACCTTGCGTTCAAATGGCAAGGCATCGCGCTGAACGGGTGGTGGCGTTCCTTCCTTCCTGTACGGTGCGGTTCGGGTGTCCACCGAGATGACATTAGGCCCGTAAACATTTCATGTTTACTCTCGGTTACGGGAGAGGCAGAGATTTTTTTTTCTCTCTTCTGTCTTCCCTTGACCCCATGCACTATGTTTTTTATCATCTTTTGAGAGATTGTCTTCACAGTGTGTCATGCAGTGCATGTATATTAGAAAAACGCAACATGGTAATCTAATCACTTGAATTTTTAACGATAGTCCTTCCCGCAGTATAGCTCGCGCTTTTTTTTCACAAATGGAGAGCAACGGACTCTATTCTTTCTTTACTTTTGTGAGATGAGTTATCCGCAGAAAGTAATGGGTCATATTCTGAGAAAGTAAATCTGTGGCTATGATGTGAAACCCATCAAAAAAGAAATTGAAAAAAGAGCGTCTAATTGTTTCAGGCCACTTTTCGGTACGATATTTTGTGGATATGTTCGAGTAAAATGAAACAAATAAAATAAAATTCAGCAAAAAAATAGCGGATATGTCATTTAAAAGGCAAGTTTTTATTTGGGAGCTGAGTTCAGGACTGAAGGAGCAGATCGGCCCGTTCTCTTCGAAGCACCGTCTTGAAATTCTTCAGGAACTGGTGTTTAAATACATTCCACGTCGTTATGAATGAATCCCGGTTCTCGAACCACGTACGACCTGCGCCCTTCAGCGAAAAAAATTAGGAGACACTTTGGCGACTAAAGTGGTGCAAGGCGAAAGCCTGAGTATAACATTCTGCCACGAATGTGGTTGCGAATGATGATTCAAGTGCTGCCAGCGAATGACGCGTCCATTGGCTGTCTGTTTGTGTCACTGATATGGGGTTAAGAGGTTAAGCTTCGCCTGTAAGGGTGGAACGCGACAGCGTCTTGCAACGCTGCCAGGGAGTCCACAGAACGCCATCGCCCATTCGGCTCTACGCCTTGCTGGACGGTAAATTTATTTTTTTGGAAAGGAAATGTATCTCGCATATCTGGGTGGACACCTGAACCTCGCCGTAAGGGAAGGGGGGAAGATGGGAGTGAACGAAGACGCCGTATTAGCTAGACGCGCCTTTGTTCATTCCAAACCATTCAGCTGGCATGGCGGAGTGACTAGCGTGGTCGTGTCGCACTCCGGAGACCCTGTTTCGATTCCCCAACTCGACCAATTTCGTACTCGGTTTTATTGATTTATGTGGTCTGACTAGAAAGGTTAATTAGGCTATTTGATATTTACACTATTACAATTCTATCCATCGTGTTCTGTCATTCACCTGTGAAACGTTTGAACTGTCTAGGATGTTCCGCACAATGTATATGAAATGAGAAACGTCGAATCGAGCAACGTCGAAGTTGGGGGGAAGTGCGTGGTGGTGGAGCGAACGCGGCTTCGTTGTCCGAGTAGCTGTGCTGGTGGACGCTTCGGTGTGTGTTCCGGCCGCCGGCTTGCGTCGGTGGCCGGTGTGTGACATTTCGACGTGTTTTGTTAAGGTGTCCTTCGGCTGGCGGGCGCCTCATTATGGTGAGCCAGCCACCTACAAAGGCTCTGGCCTTTGATGTTGTCGTCCCTGAGGGGGCTAGTCCGGAGGATGTCGTCGATGCGACAGCCTCCGTAGTTGGATTGGAGGAAGTGTACTGCGTCCAGCACTTCGGTGGACGCAACTACCAAGTCACTGTGAAAAGTGAAGCCGCCATGGCTAAAATCGTTGAAGCTTCCTGCCTCACCATCGGCAAGGAACGCGTCGCCATCGTTCCCCTGAGCCCGCAGGTGACCCAGGTGACTGTTCTTTTTCTGCCCGCACGTGTACCCAGTGACGCCCTTGCCAAGGCTCTCTCCCCTTTTGGCAAGGTGCTGCACATTAGTCGCGGCGTCATGGGATCGCGTCCCACTGTCACCACCGGGACCCGCTACGTGCGGATTGAAATGAAACCAGAGTCACCCGTACCCAACTACATCAAGGTCGCGGGCCACCGCGTGACGTGCGACTACAAGGGCATGCAGCGCGTTTGCCGGCGTTGCGGGTCCACTGCGCACTTCAGGGCACAGTGCACGGCTCCTTTCTGCGCCCGCTGTGGGGTCTTTGGGCACCAAGGCCAGGGTTGCGTGCTGCCATGTCGTCGTTGTGGTGATCCGCACGCTACTGTGGCGTGCGCTATCAAGCCCTCGTACTCGGAGGCTGCGGCCCGCCCTGCGCCCCCGCAGGCCGCTCAGGGAGCGGTTGAAGCCATCAAGGAGACCGGCGGATCCAACACCGCCGCCGTTACGGGTGCTTCCACTGCGTCTCAGCGTCGCTGCGTGGAAGAGCCGGAGTCTGCTGTTGATGCGTCCAGTGCTGCACCAAGCGAGCAGACAGTAAAGGTTCCTGCTGCGTCAGCCTCAGTCTCTCCGAGCGTCCCTGATGAGGCAGGGGCCGAGCCTACTGTGTCCCTGGAAAAATCTGAGGCTGAGAACGTGCCACCCTCGGAGCCCGCGCTAGAGCCCGCGGCCAGCGTTGCGGTTTTGAGCAGAGACGCCGACATAGCTGAGGTCGACGGTGACGACAGCAGCTTGACGTCCTCGTCCTCTTCAGTCAACCTCGTCATTGACGAGACTGCCATCACGCCTGAGGAGGACCCGACGCCGCCATCGTCGTCTTCGTCATCGCTTGTACGAGAGCCAAGATCATCTCCAGACGCTGACCCTGTGCAGTCGCCGTCCTCTTCAACATCGAGGATCAGCGCTAGCACTTCTAGCGAAGAGTCGTCGGATATTGAGATGGTCGCTTTAAGTTCGAGCTTAAAGCGTCCACATGCGTCGACTACGGACTCGGACAATTCTGCCGGTCGGCCAAGGAGGCCTCGTGCCTCCTCTGGTCCGACCCTCCGCAAAAAGTGAGGTGGTTTAGCGCCGTTCGCGGCGCGCTTTGTATTGCCTAAACATCACGACTGTTCAGGTTTCATTTTTCATTTCTAAAATGACTAACCTTCAAATTATTACTCTTAACGTGCAGGGGTTCCGCAGTGTTTTGAAGCAGGCAACGGTGGTCGCATTCGCTCGTTCCTCGGGTTGCGATATCGTCTGCCTGCAAGAAACCAATTTTTTTCGTCTCAGTGACGTGTTGAAATTCAAGCGTAGGTTTGGCGTCGATGCCTTTTTTTCGTACGCCAGCACGCGTTCTAGCGGCGTTGGCGTTCTTGTTTTGAACCGCTCACTGTTGCGCGATCATCATGTTACCTACGATGCGCTTGGACGCGTGTTGGCGTTCGACTGCACGTTTAACGCACTTCACCTGAGAATTCTTTGTATTTATGCGCCTGCGCATTCCAATTTGGTAAACGCATTCTTTAAAGATTTATATGTGTATTTTCTTGGAGGGCGTAATGTTGTGATGTTGGGCGATTTCAACTGCGTGCTCGATACGGTCGCCGATGTGCAAGGCCCTGGTAGGGGTAGGCCAGGCTGGAATGCACGTTAGTTGCGCCGCTTAGTGAATCATTTCATGCTCACGGACGCGTATGAGCTCCTCTATGGCAACGTCTTTGTGTGGACTTGGCGTCGCGGGTTATCGTCGAGTAGGCTAGACAGGGCGTACGTTCCGGCGAGCCTTTCGCGGTCAGTGTGTGTAGCTAATGTACTGACGCTGCCATCCTCGCCGGTGCACATATCAGACCACCGCCCTTTTCTTCTATCACTCACGGTTCCGGCGCCTGCAGTATCACCCCATAGACCATGGCGGTTGGATGTACGCATACTTCACGACGCCAGCACTAAAGAGGGGCTCACACGGGTCTTGCGTTTTTCGGTTGTTGGGGCGGTGCCTGGTGACTGGGACCGTCTGAAGGAGCAGTGGCGTCACCATTGCGCCGCATCTGGTCGAGCCCTTAGGGCTCGCGTGTCAGATGAGGTGCGTGTGGTGACGGCGAAGCTACGTATTGCTCAACGCACCCCGTCGCCTTCGTCGCTTATGTGCGCATGGAAAGAGGAGCTTTCGGAGCGCCTACAGCGTCTTTTACGTGCCTCCTCTTTGACAGCGGCTGCATGGCGTTGTCGACGCAGTCCAACTGCTCATCCTGAGGTGCTTCGGTTGGCCCGCCAAGAGCTGTTGTACACTCAAGGTGCCCCTGCGTTTACATCTTCCGCCGGGGCTACGTCCCAACCAGGTGGCAGGAATTTCAGTGCGTTTTTTAGCCATTTCAGGGGTATTGCTCAGTCGGTCATTCTAGTTGATCGCAATGTCGTTTCCGCAGCCCCATTTTTAGCAGGCTTGCCGCAGGTTTCAACTGAACTCCATGATGGCCTTATGGCTGTGCCAAAAACAGATGAAATCAAGGAGGCGTTGGACTTCATGAAACGAGGCTCAGCGCCTGGTCCAGACGGCCTTCCTGTGGAGTTCTATTTAGAATTTTGGGATATTGTGGGCCCTATTTTCTTGGAAGTATTAAAAATATGCTTTACTGAGCACGTATTTCCTGAATCATTCAAAAGAGGCCGCATTGTCCTTATTCCTAAAAAGTCTCCTATGTCGACATGCCCGGCAGATTGGCGCCCTATCACCCTGCTAAATTCAGATTACAAAGTGTTAGCAAAATTACTCGTTCGTCGTCTACGAGCTCTCCTCCCGTCACTTATTTCCTGCCACCAGGTTTGCTCCATCCCAGGCCGTGAAATACACAGTTTATCTTCTGTAACGCGAGACATCCTAGCGTATACTTTACGACGGCGCGCACAGGGTCTTCTTGTTTCCCTTGATCAGGAAAAGGCGTTCGACTTCTTAGAGCACGAGTACCTTTACGGGATGCTGGATGCTTTCGGCTTCCCACCTTCATTCGTGCTTCTCATTAAAGAGATGTACAGAGATATTTCAAGCACTCTGTTCCTCGATGGCCGGGAAAGTACCGCATTTGATGTTCGCCGCGGCGTCCGTCAAGGTTGTCCGCTCTCCCCCCTTTTGTTTGTCTTAGCATTAGAGCCTTTCCTCTTGGCAGTCAATCGCCACTCCTTTATTAGAGGTCTGGCTTTGCCAGGCAGCGAAGCGGTACGCGTCACTGCTTATGCAGACGACATCACTCTGTACTTAGCTGATGAACGCAGCCTGCTTGAAACTTTAAATGTTTTCCGTGAGTACGCCTCCTTGTCTGGGGCTGCTCTTAATTACTCGAAGAGTTGTTACTTTTTTGTGGGGTCTTCCCAGACTCGTATTACATCTTCAATACCTTTGCAGTGGTGCGCGCAGATGCGCATTTTAGGTGTGACCTACGACTGTGCTGGAATATGGAATGGTGTGTGGTCTTCGGTCGTCGAAGACATTACAGCTCGTGTGCGAAGGGCGCAGACATTCGAGTTGCCTCTGCTTGAGAGGCGCTACCTGGTTCAGTCCGTCATACTTGGTGCCTTCTGGTACCTCTGCTACACTGTTAAACCACCCCTCCGTGTCATAAGGCGAGTGCAGACTACAGTTTTTTCGTTCTTTTGGTCAGGCGGAACCGAGCTTGTAGCCCGTGCTGTTCTTGGACAGCCACGGGAGAGAGGAGGGTTTGCCTTTCCAAATTTGTCCGTCACGTCCTCGCTGTTAGCGTTGAAGAGTATTTTGCGTATCCTGCTAGGAAACGCGTCTCCGGCGCGAATCCTGGCTCGGTACTTTGTGGGCCCTTCTTTACGCTTTTTGGATCCGGCGGCCCCTGTTAATCATGGACCCCAGTCAGAGCAACCTACCGCTTTCTACGCTTCATCAGTAGCCTTTTACAGGCATGTAAGAGCAGTAGCACCTGCTGTCAACATCGTTGCAGACCGTGTGGTGGACATTATGGGCACACTATTGTTACCTGTTGTGCCGGCGTCTCGCCGCTCACCTATGCGCCGCGTTCAGTGGGCGCGTTTAGCGTCGACACCTCTCCCAGATCATCTACGTGACTTTGCCTGGAAACTTGGCTGGGCAGTGCTCCCTACTTGTGACCGGTTAGAGCGGTGGGGTGTGTTACGCTCCAGTATCTGTCCGAATTGCCCGCTCCCGGAATCTAATCGCCACGCTACAGTCACCTGTGTTGTAGCGCGTGTCTTTTGGCGCGCGGTTCATGCGGGATTTCGTGGGCAGGGCATTTCGTGCTTCGTCTCCCGCGGCCGCTTCCCCAGCGGCCGTTTTGCTCGCCTGTTAATAGTTGCAGGTCTTTTTAGTTTATGGCGCAGTCGATGCGCCGCGGTCGCTAGTGGCTTTCGACGCCGCGCTGTGTGGCCAATTCTCGGCCCTCTCCGACGGGAGCTGATTAGTTTTTTGTCCGAGGAACTCTTTTTCTTGGGTGAGGAAGAGTTTCTCCGACAATGGTCATGGCCATTTATTTCTGTTAATAACGGTCGTCTTGTCTTGGTTTTTAGGCCAAACTGGCGCTAAGGTCAACTTTTCAATGTTTCAATGACTAATTATCGACTTTTCTCTCTTCTGTCAATCGGTATATGTGCATTCTTATTTTACATTGCCCATTCCTGTTAGTTACTTAGAAATGTTTACGGTACCTGTTTAATTGGCTCACCTTACATGCTTAATGTCATGTGTTTTTGTTAATGTGATTGTATCTTGTAACCTTGGCATGTGTACATATGTAAATAAATTTTTTCTAAACATCGACCACTTATCTGTTCTTTAAGCAGCGGTTGTTGCTGCGACGCACGTCTTTCTTTTACTTTTTCTTCTGACCTCTTCATTCTCCTCTATCTTAATTACGCTAATTGATTAATTAGGCAATTAACTAAACTCAGTCCCACTTAGTTGGAGCATCACTACACGATCCCTTTAATTGGTTACTACCTAAAGTACAATTGGCCCCACTTGAAATTCGCGCACTGTGACGTCACGAGCATTTTGACCAATTGAAAAGCGTGACATTTCTGTCGACAACTCCTGCTTACAACGATGAGGCATTAAAGGCTTCCGCCTTAAAACACGTGCTGAAGCTTGGAGTCATCCGTCCATCTGTTGTACCGGACCACGCGTTCAAATTTCTCCAGCCAGTCTTCCGGGCGGTGGCTCCCGAGGCTGCTGCAGCACAACGGAAAGTGAACTAATCGTCGTCTGCATGCCTATTTCGAGCTGAGCGGTCGTCGGCGATGGCGCTGGACGACGCGCTTGGGTCGAGCGAGACTCCAGAAGCCCAAACTAGGGTTGAAGGCCTTGAAGCCGGCGGCTGCCGTGGTGTACAGGCGTCACCTCCTGTGATGTGCACACCACGCTGCCGAGAGATTTTCAGAACGCGGCGAGTCGGCAGTGGTGCGTCGGACATCAGAGCGCCGTGCGTGCCAGCCCCGCGTAGCGCGTGTGCGCGTGCGAGTGGTGTGCGCGAGGCAGGCACGAGGTGCGTAGAGCTACGTGTGAGCAATCCGAGGTGTTGAGGAAGACACCGCACCACAATTTTGGTCATTCAAGCGTGGAAGTGGCAGCTGTCGGACGTTGGATCCGAGCTGCCAGTGACTTCCCTTGGATCATCGACGCAAGATCATTGAGCCTCATTCAAGCGTGGAGGTCGCAGCCGTCACACTTCGGATCTGTGCTGCCGTCGACTTCCCTTGAATCTACGACGCAGACCTACTGTGATCGCCAATTTGCGGCCACGGCTTGGATGGGCTGCATGGGCCCACGGTGCATCGGGACGCTGTCGACGGGGCCTGGCTACAGTTTTCCTGCTGCAGCTGCCCAGTTCTTGGGGGCAGCTGACAGGAGTTTGTCAGAATCTCCCGTATACATCTCCGTTCCTCATCTCTTGGCTCTCTACCATCGCCTCCCTGGACGCAACGCCAGCGACGCATCGCAACTCGCCAACCCGCGTCTGCGCTACCTGCAAGGCATTCCCGCACCACCTGGGACGCTTTGTATCCGGTGAACTCTCTCCTTTTAGAGCGCAGCTCTTTGGCGTCCGTTCCTGGGTTTCGCGTCGGCGTCGGCCTCGTAACCAGCTCCGCCCCCAATATCACGCTTTTCAATTGGTCGAAATGCTCGTGACGTCACAGTGCGCGAATTTCAAATGGGGCCAGTTGTACTTTGGCTAGTAACCATGCAACCAATCAAAGGGATCGTATAGTGATGCTGCAACTAAGTTGGACTGAGTTTAGCTAATTGCTTAATTAATCAATTAGCCTAATTAATATAGAGGAGAATGAAGAGGTCAGAAGAAAAGAAAAGAAAGACGCGCGCCGCAGCGACAACAGCGTCCGCGGAAGGAGACGCTGCTGAAAAAAAACAGATAAGTACGAAGCCGCGTTCCCTCCACCACCACGCACTTCCCCACTCAGTAAGACGTTGCTCGTTTCATATACGTTGTGTCGAACATCCTAGACAGTTCCAACAATTGACAGGTTAATGACAGAACACGATGGATAGAAATGCAATAATATAAATATGAAATAGCCTAATTAACCTTTCTAGTTAGACCGCATAAATCAATGAAACCGAGAACGAAATTGGTCGAGTTGGGGAATCGAACCAGGGTCTACGGAGTGCGATACGAGCACGCTAGCCACTCCGTAATGCCAGCTGAATGGTTTGGAGTGAACAAAGGCGCGTCTAGCTAATACGGCGTCTTCGTTCACTCCCATCTTCCCCCTTTCCCTTACGGCGAGGTGCAGGTGTCCACCCAGATATGCGAGAGAGAGATACATTTCCTTTCCTCAAAAAATAAATTTACCGTCCAGCAAGGCGTACAGCCGAATTGGCGATGGCGTTCTGTGGACTCCCTGGCAGCGTTGCAAGACGCTGTCGCGTTCCACTCTTACAGGCGAAGCTTAACATGTTAACCACACATCAGTAACACACGCAGACAGCCAATGGACGCGTCATTCGCTGGCAGCACTTGATTCATCATTCACAACCACATTCTTAACGTACGCTCCCTTGCCGCACATGCCAAGGACGTACACCACGATCACATTCTGCGCCATTCCTCTGTACTTTGCTTTGCTGAAACCTGGATGGATCCCGAAGAGCCTCTCGAAATCATACATTTCCTATACTGCTGTGGTGCTCGCAGAGACCACAACAGAGCGGCGGGAGTCGCTATCTACTTGCGCACAGGTCTCTCTGCAATACCAGTCGAAATGTTTCGCACGTCACATGAAGTTGGCGAACTGTGCGCCGCAAAGTTGCCCAACGGCTTGCTGGTAGTAGCTGCCTACTTCGCCCCTACCGCACTCACGAAAGACGTCGTGCACTTCCTGCAACTCGCATTAACCGTCCATCGATCCACACCGATGTTAGTAGTGGGGGACTTTAATGTTGACATAAAGACTAACGGCAATTTCCTAACACTTATGCGGGAGAACATCCCGTTCCTCTCGCTCGTAACGCGTCACGGCTGTGACAACCTCGCGAGGCACTTGTATAGATCTCGTCTTTGAGAATCAAGCATTGGTGTACCAAGTCGAACATATATCAGTCTATTTCTCCGACCACAAAGCTTCCTTCATGACTGTCAAGAACTGTTAGTGGAGTCTTTGTTAAAGGAATACGTGTGAAAAAAAAAAAAAATCTGTGATAGCGCATACATGTGTTGCTCGATTTCTTTGCCTCAATCTATCGAAAAGGTGAAACAGCTTATTTGCTGCGCTCAAATTTTGCATTAGGAAGTAACGTAATCGTCGGTAATTTTTTTGTCTCTACTGTTGTACGCGTTCCTAGTGTGTGTTTTCCTGGGTGTTTTCGTTTCTTTTATTGCCTCCTTTCCTTTAAAATATAAACACGGCTTCGTTTTGTTTTGATTGGTTTGTTTGTTTTCTTCGAACCTGCACGCGAAAGCGTTCCCCTCCAGCAGTCGGGGACGCATCTAACCGATTCGCGACGCCTTCATGGCAGACGAACCTCGAGGACTTGAATCCCTGCTTGATGGGGGAGTCCGAGGCATGGAATGCGTTACTCAGCGCTCTCCACCAGATGTCACGCGTGGTTCAGCACGTCAGGCACGGTTGGGTACATCAAAGTTTGGTTTGGTTTATTGAGGTTTAACGTCCCAAAGCAACTAAGGCTATGAGGGACGCCGTAGTGAAGGGCTTCGGAAATTTCGACCACCTGGGGTTCTTTAACGTGCACTGACATCGCACAGTACACGGGCCTCTAGAATTTCGCCTTCTACATCAAAGTAGGCGACTGCAGTGGACGTCGGTAGTAGCCCCAAAGCGGAGCATTCGCTTGCCAGACACTTCAGCTTCTTTATAAGGCGAGCTCGCGCCCATTCCACGCTATCGTGTTGCCAGGAGAACGATGATGACGAATGGACGGTGTCATGAAGCGTCTGGCAAGTGAATGCTCCGCTTTTGGGCTGCTACCGACGTCCACTGCAGTCGCCCACTTTGACGTACCAAACCGTGCCTGACGTACTGAACCACTCGTGACACCTGGTGGAGGTGCTGGGTACGTCAAAGTAGGCGACTGCAGTGGACGTCGGTAAAAGCTCAAAACCGGAGCATTCACTTGGCAGACACTTATGCTTCTTTCTTTTTAAGGCGAGCTCCCGCGCATTCCGCGCTGTCGTGTTACCAAGAGAGCGATGACGACGAACGGATGGCGCCAATATATTAACTTCCTATAAGAGCAGGGGCGCATCGATTAACCGCAGCACCTCGGCGCCAGGATTTGCCTGACAACTCCCAGCTGTCGATGAATGTAAAATATGACCATTTTCATGTGTACGGGCATTAACTCATTTACGCTATCGCGTAATATACAAACTTCCTGTAAGAGCAGGGGCGCATCGCTTAGCTGGAGCACCGCGCCGTTAGGAGTGGCATGACAACTTCCAGTGTTCTCTGAATGTAAAGAATGACCATTTCCGTGTGTATAGGCATTAACTCTCTAAGGCTATCGCGTTATATACTAACCTCTCAGCAGAGCAGTGCCGCAACGCTTAACCGCACCACCTCGGCGCCAAGAATGGCCTGAAAATTCCGAGCGGTCTATGAATGTATAGAATGACCATTTCCGTGTGTATAGGCATTAACCATTTAAGGCTATCGCAGTATATACTAACCTCTCAGCAGAGCAGTGCCGCAACGCTTAACCGCAGCACCTAGGCGCCAAGAATGGCCTGAAAATTCCGAGCGGTCTATGAATGTAAAGAATGACCATTTCCGTGTGTATAGGCATTAACTCTTTAAGGCTATCCTGTTATATACTAACCTCCCAGCAGAGCAGTGCCGCAACGCTTAAGCGCAGCACGTCGGCGCCAAGAATGGCATGAAAATTCCGAGCGGTCTGTGAATGTAAAGAATGACCATTTCCGTATGTATAGGCATTAACTCTTTAAGGCTATCGGGTTATATGCTAACCTCTCAGCAGAGCAGTCCCGCAACGCTTAAGCGCAGCACTTCGGCGCCAGGAATGGCCTGAAAATTCCGAGCGCTCTATGAATGTAAAGAATGACCATTTCCGTGTGTATAGGCATTAACTCTTTAAGGCTATCGCGTTATATACTAATCTCTCAGCAGAGCAGTGCCGCAACGCTTAACCGCAGCACCTCGGCGCCAGGAAAGGCCTGAAAATTCCGAGCGGTCTATGAATGTAAAGAATGACCATTTCCGTGCGTATAGGCATTAGCTCTTTAAGGCTATCCCGTTATATACTAACCTCCCAGCAGAGCAGTGCAGCAACGCTTAACCGCAGCACCTCGGCGCCAAGAATGGCATGAAAATTTCGAGCGGTCTATGAATGTAAACAATTACCATTTCCGTGTGTATAGGCACTAACTCTTTAAGGGTATCCCGTTATATACTAACCTCCCAGCACAGCAGTGGCGCATCGCTTAACCGCAGCACCTTGGCGCCAGGAATGATTCACAACTCCCAGCAGTCTATGAATGTAAAGAATTACCATTTCCGTATGTACGGACATTAACTCATTAATGTTATGGCGTCATACACTAACTTCCTATAAGAGCAGTGGCTCATCGCTTAACCGGAGCACCTCGGCGCCAGGAATGACCTGACAACTGCCAGCGTTCTATGAATGTAAAGAATGACCATTTCCGTGTGTACGGGCATGCACTCATTAAGGCTATCGCGTCATATACTAAATTCCTATCACAGCAGTGGCGCAACGCTTAACGGCAGCACCTCGGCACCAGGAGTGGCCTGACAACTCCCAGAGGTCTGTGAATCTAAAGAATGACCATTTCCTTGTGTATGGGCATTAACTCATTAAGTCTATTCGCCTCATATACTAACTTCCTTTAAGAGCAGTGACTCATCGCTTAACCAGAGCACCGCGGCGCCCGGAGTGGCATGACAACTCCCAGCGTTCTCCTAATGTAAAGAAAGACCATTTCCGTGTGTATGGGCATTAACTCTTTAAGGGTATCACGTCATATTCTAATCTCCTATCAGAGCAGTGGCGCAACGCTTAACCGCAGCACTTCGGCGCCATGAATGCCCTCACAACTCCCAGCGGTCTATGAATGTAAAGAATGACCATTTCCATGTGTATGGGCATTAACGCATTAAGTCTATCGCGTCATATTGCAGCCTATTCAAAAATTACAGCCTATTGAAATACAAGTGGGGACAAATTTAGAACGAATTCTCCACGGAACGAAAGGTGCACATCTGGCGAGGATGGGAGCCATGATTAGAACGTGCAGTAAAAAAAAACAACTGCATAAAATTGCTGAAGTACCAAGCGATGTTCAAAATTCAAAAAGAAATTTCTGTTCCGAGAAGTTCGAGCGCAAAACGGTTGAGCCTCGAAAATTAAACAAAATACATACTTGGCGCTCCTTACCAAATATTTCACTGTACAACGGGACCAAGACCAGCCAGCAATGTATATTGAGGCGTGACGACGAAATAGCCGACGTGTGCACTTGCACAGCTGACCTGCCGTATAATGGTCCGACAGAACGATAGTTCAGGCAGATCGGCTACGCTGCGCTTAACGCGTCGCAACAAGCTGGCTCTTAAGGGGCTTCACACAACTGCTGACATGTTATTGTCTCCGGCTATATTGCGTTCATAAAAAAGGTCATTCCATGACTTCTACAAAACTCAGCGCTGTGTCCATATGCTCTATAAAATGCACAAAATAAAATCCTTCTTTCGACTGTGAACTGCAGCATTTCGTTTGACATATACGCTGAGAGAGAGGCCAGGGTGCTAAACAGGTGTTGATAGAAGCTCGGTTTGAATAGTGGAATCATGCGAGTAATTTTTTTTGTCCCTTGATATCGATGTACCAAGCTGGTTAGCCTCGTTACCAATATTTGAGAGTGCTGGCTGTTCAAGTTGTGAAATGATGTTTTACTTGGTGACGAGGTTTTTGACGCGAACCGATTCTTAATCTCTTTGTTTTGCTTTTTCGAAGAAGCCCGATATTATTATCAGTGGTGTTCTGCATTTGGCAACTTTATTCGTTACAATCGTTCTTTTACAATGAGAAATTAAATGAATGTATTCTGTGTGTAACTCCACGTTCACACCTTCTTGACCACTTCAAAAAAAGTTTAGTCGCTCAAGCTTTTTGTGGTCGTTCTTGTTGGCGAAAATAAGTAGTTAAAGAGTCTACCGCAGGTGTACCTAGCTGCGATATTACATGACAGATGCTCATCACATGGTTAAGATGTCGATAGGTGATAAGGCTTGGGTGATGACTCGATTGCAAACTTGAAGGTTGAGGGGACACTCAGTGTGGGAATATTGTCTGGCACGTGGCTCCAATCATTGGCACAGCGGATAAAAAATCAATTTTGGTATGTGACTGTGCGTGTGCGGGAGGGGGTGGATACATAGCATTCGAGTGGGTGTGAAGGGCATAGCGGTTGGGAGATTTGATATTCTTGTTAGGTGGTGGCAATGGCTGATGAAATCTGTGAAAAAGGTGAAGTCGGGCTCTTAAAATACAGAATGCGTGTCGTGTAAATTAAACTATGCTTTTATTGCTGCAATACTGCTACTGTGAGAGCAACAAGATAGAATAAGTATAGTGACGAGGTTCGTCTAGTGTTTTGATTAGGTCAGCATGATGACAGTCAAAAATAGTGTTACATAATTTAGTTCAGGGCAGATGAGGGTCTTGTATGCAAACTTTTACCAGAAGGTGGAGCATGCGCCTGATGGCGAGGCGGGTAGCCCCAGTGATCGGTTCGCCACTGTTATAATAAGGGCTGGTGGTATGGAATCAGTATTTTACAGTCTCCTAAGACATGCAATGTAATTAGAATAGTGTAACTGTAAGAGTCAAGGCTGGTTGTAAAAACTTCTGCCTCAATACTCACGACTACGCGAACTGTGGTTTCTTGCTATCTTTATTCCTGTTAGGGAAAAATTTCGCTGACTAACATGTAGTCCTTTCATGCTAGTTGTGATTCCTCTCATACAAATGGGGATCTTGAGGGTTGGACAAATCACTCAAACAAGCCTAGAAACAAGCCACGCAGAAATATTCCAGATCGGTCCGCTCAGAAAACCCGGACTTCTATATTGTCCGTATCTCGAATTGAAGGAAACAACTGCTACACACTCCTCGCACCCTGCGCATCAACATTCGGCTTGCCGAGTGCGTTAGCCATTTGAAGCTATAGGTCAAAGGACACATCGCTACCTTCGCCATAACTCACTGAAACAAATTGGTAATGGCATCGAAGGCATCCTCAACCAAAATCCCTCATAGCCTGAGCCGCTTTGGACGTTAAAAAGTAAAAAGCTAAACTCACTTCATCAAAACTGAACCCTTAACTCCTTGGTCACCAACCGGTTCCTGTTCCTACCTCTGAGAAATTACAGTTTCCACTAGGCACTGCCGCATCAGCAACCAAGCTCCGCGACACGCATGTTCCTTCCTTGCATTTCCTGCCCTCCCAAACAGGCTCTCCCACTGCAGGCCTCAATGAGCAGACCATCCCCTGAACCTCGAATAAGCACTGGCTCAACAAAGGCGGAAGTATGCCACAGGCGAGTATCGTAATACGTACACACTTTCTCGCAACTTCCGCGGCCGGGACAAAGAACACATTCTGAACATCATGAAGTCCCATTTGGAGGACGGCACCCTTCCAGAGCCTTAGAAACAGACCCATATAACGCTCCTCCTGAAAGCGATAAAAAAACAACCGCTCAAAGTTTCTGTGCAATCTTCATAGCTTCCTGCGTGGGAAAGAGCATGGAGCGTATGGCTACCAATCGAATTAAGGCGCATCTAGACGTACGGATTCCATTCCTCCTCAATAAGAGGGCCTCTTAAAGGTTATGCGCGCCAAATACCTCTTCTTCCTCTCATGAAGGAATTTTATCCTCCTCCAGTTTAGCGGCATTAAAGCAATAGTTGCCCTCGATATACGAAATGCATCTGATAACCTCGCCCACCATTGGCTCAACCTGTTTCAAGTCTAAGGTGTACAGATACCTTACTGAATTTCGGCGTAACCACACGGCCAGGCTCCTTCTCCTCGACTTTGTCTTTAATTCCTTCCTCCTCATTCGGGGCACTCTACAAGGTGTTATTTTTTCACCCACCGTTTTAAGCGTGGGTACGGCTTCTGTATCCCATATTCTTGCATCTCTCCTAAACATCAATCATCCTTTCTACACCAGACCTTCTGTGCACTTGTTGTTCTACTTAGGAAATCCACGACAGCTACAAGCAAGGCACCATTGTAGTCCCTTCTTAACTGTGCGTAGTAGGCCTGTGTCCCGCGGACAACCGATCCGAAATATTCCTCTTCGGAGAATTCCAGTAATAACGCCAATATATTCACCGTAACTCTCTCACAATGTCCGGTCGCCAAATCTTTCTAACACCCTCCCATCAGATTCAAGGATTTCAACCTCATGGATGATCTAAATAAGTCAATATTACTGCCACCAGCAAAGTTTGTCATCAGCTAACTCGTCATACTCGCCGCAGACTCATAAGCACCGCGGGCGTCGCGAGAGGCAAGTCAGGCAACTAGTTCACATGGTCACCCTTCTCAATTTAGTTCCATATCTTAGGCCGTAGAGACCTCATAAAACAGCAGTAAAACAACATATGGCCCCTCATTCCAGCATCTTACCGGGACACCGGATGCTTGAAAAAGTTGCATTTAATCCGATCGACCTCCACGTCATAGCGGGTCCTTCCCCGCACATGCATAACCTCCGCATAGCTCCCATTCCAAAACACGTTCCGACCGATTGCGTAGATACGCAGTTGGCGTCCCCCACCAAACTCATCCCCATGATTCAACCATCATCTACATAGAGGCCTCAAGAGGTGGGATCAGAGCTGCTACATGCTCCGTTGCGTATGACAGCCGGATCGTCCCATACAGGCGCTGTCCGACGCGGCTTATATCCCAGCCGCGGCCTTGAAATTTCGGTGGAGACGAAATTCTAGAGGCCCGTGTACTGTGCGATGTCAGTGTGCGTTAAGGAATCCCAGGTGGTCAGAATTTCCGGAGTCCTTCACTACGGTGTCCCTCATAGTATGAGTCGCTTTAGGACGTTAAACCCCAACAAGCCAATAAACCAACTGATCATGCTCCTACCGCTGTCCTACAAAAGGTTCCCAGTAATTGCCAGTATGCAGAACCTCCTCAAGCACCCCTAACCCCCCGGCTATAAAATACATTCTTAAAATAAAAGAGCGCAAAGAGGCCAAGGACAAAGATATAATAGGCATCTCAAGCGCTGCTCTTTCAAGACCGTTAGCTCTTACTACTCCAAGGGCCTGTATGTCTGTAATGAAGGTAAAATTGACCAATATAGTTACAATGTGACCACACTACATCAGATAGCAACAATGGGTGCGTAGCACCTATATATATATATATATATATAGGTTGCGAAAGCGTGAAGTACTAGACTGCTTATAAGAATATATAGCGAAATATACGCTTCGTTAAAGGAAACATATTTATTCAACTCGACGTTTCGATCGGAAGACCGAAGAAGATCGGTCTTCCGATCGAAACGTCGAGTTGAATAAATGTTTCCTTTAACGAAGCGTATACTGCGCAATATATATATACAGTATAGACGCTGTCGAAATTAGACCTTTCGGCCCCTAACCCGCGCATACAGAGGACATTCTGACGACCATTACGGCCGTACCGTTTGTCACAGGGCGTTCCGGATGTTGTGAAACGATTCGCCGAGTGGTGATGCACACTTTTATAAATTTATTAGCAGGTATCCCCACGAATTATACCGAATATAGCGAAGTTGGCTGTAAATCGCAATAGCGCAAAATGAATGAGGTATATGTCACTTTTTGCGTCTCAGAAGGGGTGCTTCCGGAAAGGAAACATTCGCAGATGTTTGGATTTCGTCTCCTCCACGTTTGCTGAGCACAAAGATGTAGACACAAAGCTTCCGTAGCTAACCCCTTAAGTCAAACACTGAGTCAGTGTTGGTGGAGAATTTTTTTCGTCATTCGCCTCTTTACGCTTTATAATCTGTGAGCAATGAGAGGACCATCGCCTCGTAAAAATAGCAGTCTGATGAAGCCGCGGTCGTGGAAAGTGAACAGCAGGTTACGAGCGGAGACGCACGTGAGATGGTAAGGCCTGGAGCGCAACTGCTAAGGAGAGGAGAGAGAAGAGGGGGATTGCGGCGGCCAATCAGATAAGAGGAGTGAGTGAAGATGGAGAGCAACAAAACTTACCGGCGGCGTGCTGGGTGGGCACGCACCGGCGCGATGCTCGAATCGATTTAACACATGTTCCATCGGTGCGAGGCGTCTCAGGCTTCCGACAGCCTGCTCAGGCGCGCTGCTGACGTCGATTTTATCCACCTTGTTGCGGCGCGAAGCACAATAAAATAACAAAAGCGGCAGCTGCTTGCTCATTTCTGCGTTGCTTCTAAATGTGATCAGAAACGCGTTTACAGCTGCCCTCCACTAGAGTCTGCTACGACTGTACTTCTTCGATGCAGAGCCGAAGTCAGTCTAAAGTAAAAGGGACGTAGGTGTCTTTGAACTATGCCACTTTGAATCACCATTGAAGGAAAGGTTTTGACACGTGGACTGTGTCCTCCCGATTAGCGATGAATCCGCAGCTATGCATGCAGGCCCCTTGCTCAGTCCGGAGTCCAAACCCATCGACGCAAGTGCCTCGGTAAACGTTTAGCCCCCACCAATTATTCTGTACCCATATGCAAATAAGGACATTGTGCATTCACTTTAATTCCTCCACAGAATCGGTCACCGCATGTGCAGACTCAAGGCCGTCTTGTTTTGTCCCGCTATGGTTGCACTCGCACTGGCACTCCACCGAATGTGGCACAATGAACGCAGCGTCCTTAACGTTGCAACAGTTACCACCACAGAGGAGTTTGCCGCCGCGCTAGCTGTGTGCGACTCCTGTATCAGAGTAGTCGTTAGCGACTCCCATCCCAACAAGCCATTCGTAACATGAATGCAGGTCGTATCTCCAGACAGGCACACTCTACCGTCTGATTTCTCCCTTTACCGTCTACAGCTCGTCTTCTCTTACGGGCCTTAGTCCATGCGGAGCTCAGCAGGAACGCACATGGGCATGCTCTATCCCGAGAACTCAAATTTTGGGCGGAGCTTTCCTGAGACTGCCGCTTCCTCTGACACTCCCCTAGGCACTCATGCACTCTGTTACGTACGCGTACACACTTCAGCATTATCGGCTCGAGCGCTGTCTATACCCCCCAACACACAGGGAATTCTCCGGGCGTGACGCCGACCTGCCCAAACGCAAAGCTATATAGCAGTCTTTCCCCAGTCCTTCGTACCGAACAAGTCTGGACAAAAGCCTTTTTGAACAGGAAGCCGGTTATGAACGCAGTTTTTTTTGTATAATATAGGATTTCGCTATAACAATAATCTTTCTGGGAATCACCGACGGCAGTCTGGTATTTCTCTTATATTAATGTGTTTGCTATCGCCAGAAGCGTTTCCGATTCGTTTTCAGTGGCAGTCAAATTTGCGCTGCGGTCGATAGAAATGCTTGAAAAAAAAATTTGCAACATATCACAAGAATGGACAACTGCCTTCAATATTCCCATAACGGTATATTACAATTTTTCTATTTCCAAAGCTTTTTCTACGACACCTTGGCACTTTGACAGAACGATCGCAGGATCTCAATTGTGCCAACACTTTTTCATCTCTGCCCAAATTGCACTCTAACATTTATTCACTGGCATTCGTATGAACTCATCCAGGCTCCGCTTCGCTTGCCAAAGCTCATATCAAATAACAATATGTATCGGGTGTTTCAGCGGAGACTTTCGAAAATTTTAAACAATAGGCTTTTTCGGGTAAAAATATGTCGTTTGCGGCATGGTGCTTCGCCATGTTTGCGGGAACCAGAACCCCGATGAATCGTTTTAAGTAGTAAGCTGGTTTACTGACTTTAATAACTAACATTTTAACTATTAGAGTTACGAGACTAGTTGCAATTAGAGACTTGTAGCCAGTGGTTAGTAATAGTCATATCAGTTTTTGAGACCTCCGAAACGCGATAACCGCCGTCCCTGTAGCTCCAAAAAAATCTGGCTGTTTCGGGCGAAAAAGATGGACTTTCGATGTCATGCGGGCATAGCAAACCCTCCAGTGCACGTAACTAGTCGAAAAAGCCAAATTCTGTCCAGCCAGAGCCTTCACGCGTAATCGAGTTTTCGCAATTCTAGAAACTGATATGGCTAACACTAACCACTGGCTACAAATATCTAATTACAACTACAGGCCTAACTCACTCTACTAGCTAAAAAGTTAATTATTAAAAATTATTTAACCAGCTACCACTTAAGACGACACACCGGTTTTGTAGTGTACGCCAACACTGGTAATAGTATGCCGCAAAAACCATATATTTACCTCAAAAAGCCGATTCTTTAAAATTTTGAAAGTGTTCGCTTAAACACCCGGTATATTCATTCCCACATGCGTTCACTCATTGAGATCTAGACTCACAAACTTATCCGCTGTCATTCATATCTATACGCACAGTAAAATTTGCCACGTGCGTTTTCTTGCGGAACAAGTTACACGATGCGACATTTAGTAAAATGGCTTCATCTTCTCTTCTCGTCTTGCTTCACATATGCGCAGAGTCTGCGGGGATTCAGTAACCAGCCGCGTCGGGTCTTCACGTTGCCGTACATTCGGGGCTGCGCCGCGCTATTGGGCCAATTGCTTCCATGTTAGGGCACCGGTTTGGCGTGTCTTCCACGAGTACTGCTAATCCTGCGCACCTGCGCTAATATGCCTGATGCGTAGATGGTGAATAGTTACTAATCATTTACCGTTGACCTGAGTAGAGATGCCGATTTTACACAATTGGTGCTCGAAATGATCTGTGCAGGAGGATGTGCACAAATTAATGCACAGCGCCACATGGCCATTCTTCTCTATTGCTAATGAGTAACTAACTATGCGTCAACCTTTCTATCCCCGTTCAGCATAAAGTGTTTTTTTTTAACACTGTATATCGGACAAGTGAATGATTTTGCCTTTTTTGCGTTAAGATACCTTCGAACTCATTTTTGGTAAGTGCGTACGCGCTGAAAACGAGGTCATATTATACAGTTCCATTTGCTCAATTCTATTTTATTTTTTCAACCCTCGGTGCCAATTAGATAATAGGGGTTCTAACGACTAAGTGGCATACCTTCAGCCAAAGAATAATCATCAACAGAATCAGCAGGGCGAAATTGTTACTTATGCTACACATTCTTTGGCTGGGAAAATGGACTAGAACAGTTGTTGCATTAGACGGACTGATCTCTCCCCTAAAAGCAATTGAATAGCTTTGGAAGATGGTTGGTTGGTTTATGGGGTTTACCTTCCCAAAGCGACAAAGGCTATGAGAGACGCCGTAGTGGAGGGCTCCGAAAATTTCGACCACTTGGGGTTCTTTAACGTGCACTGACATCGCACAGTACACGGGCCTCTAGAATTTATCCTCCAAAGAAATTGAACCGCCGCGGCCGGGTTCGAACCCGCGTCTTTCGGGTCAGCAGCCGAGCACCATAACCACTGAGCCACCGCGCAAGATTCAAAGTCTTCGGCAAGGAGCGAACGGTTAGTAACACGTCACAGACCCAGGCTGTCAGATGCATGACTACCCTTCCCTTGTCTATGCACAGGGGAAGCAACTAGCGTATTGTTACGCCGCGCTGCGGCGCTGTCGCACTGCAGTGCAGTGGAAAGAAGAAGAAGAACTCGGTGTGCGCGAGACCGTGGTGGAGCCCGCCTGACGCTGAGCGTCCAGTGACGTCCACGATGCCGACTTGTAAATAAACCCGTTCCCGTCCTCGCAACTTCGTGACACTTGGTGGAGGTGGGGTTTTGACGTCCTGGACCCTATCTCCGTTCGCAGCAGCCGACGCTTGGCCGGGCTACCACCCGCATTTCCCATTATGGCTACCCGCAACGGCACCAATCCACCACCTGCCAGCACCTCTGAGCCGGGTCTACAAACCAGCCGGGACAGCTCCGAACAGGTCAGGTTCTGGCCGCCTCAGCGCGAGCCCCGCATGTTTTCTGGCGCAGCGGACGAGGACGTCGAGGAGAGGCTCAAGCACTACCAGCGTGTGAGCAAATACAACCGCTGGGACAAGTCGATGCAGCTCATGAACGTTGTTTTCTTTCTTGCGGGAACGACACTTTTATGGTTCGAGAACCATGAGGACGCACTAGCTACATGGGACAGTTTTGTCGACGAGCTCAAGGCGTGTTTCGGTGACACGATATCGAAAAAAAAGAAAGCCGAACAAACACTTGCCCAACGAGCTCAACGACCTAACGAGACTTGTACAATGTACATTGAGGAAGTCCTAAAGCTGTGCTCCACTGTAAATCGCATCATGACTGAAGACGACAAAGTCGGCCACCTCTTAAAGGGTATTGCTGAAGACCTCTATCATTTCCTGATAACGAAGGACGACCTCGCCACTTCGTCTGACGTCATTCGTCATTGCCGAACGTTTGAGGCCCTAAAGACTCGCCGCATTTCCCACAAGTTTGGCCGTCTTTCCAACGTTCCCATCGTCGCCAGCGTGGACTTTGCAGGCAGTGACGACCTTGCTTCAATCGTCCGACGCATCGTCCAAGAAGAGCTGAGCCAGCAATTTCAACGCCCCGCCGCTGATCCCGTATACAACGCATGCTCGCTCCAGCCTGCACTCCCTGAACCACAAGTCAACTGGGCCAGACAGGCCTACCCTGGTCCACGCACTAATACCGACCAAGGTCGCGTCTCTGCACCTCCAACGCACCAGTCCTACCCCCGCTCTGAGGAAGAGCACTATTCTGCGCCTCGGAACTCCTACCCCCCTCCGAGCGACTGCCCCGGTACTTACGCTCCACGTGCGGCCCCAGTTTGGTACCGTTGTGGTCGTCCTGGGCATATTTCCCTTTACTGTCGGCGTCGCGACCAACCACCCCGCTTCACACAATCGTCGGCCCGGCCGTCCCTGGCTTTCCGTGGCCCCCAGTCCTGGAACCCTCCTCGTGACTGGCAGCCACGCCAAGACCGACTCTTCCGCCCCAATTCTCCCGTTTCCGACCGCAGCCTCACACCACCGCCTTCGCGACGTGGCCGTTCACCATCGCCTCGTCGTCGTTCTTCCCCACCACCGCCGGAAAACTAGCTCCTGCTGCCGATAGAGGTGAGGTCGCGGAACGGTCGTCATCAACAATTCCTCTGCCGGTCATCATGTTGAAGAACAAAGTGTCTGTGTGTGTTGGTGGCTTAAACACTCTTGCATTAGTGGACACCGGTGCCGCTGTGTCGGTGATGAGCTTTTCTTTCAAAAAGCGCCTTGGACGCAAAGTGATGTTTGCATGGGACCAGAGTGCCAGTTTTCGTGGTGTTGGGGGTGAAACTTTGCGCCCAGTTGGCATCTGCTTCGTATCAGTCACCATTGCTGGAGAGAAGTTTCGAGCAAAATTTGTCGTATTACCCCATGCGACGCATGATGTCATATTAGGTATTGATTTTTTACGTAAATGCGGGGCCACTTTGCATTGCGGAGCAGGAGAAATTTCTCTCCAGCGCAATATGCTATCTACTTTTGTGCAGGATTCATCCGACTGCAGTGATGGTGTCTTTAGTGTCACGCAAGATGTGCGTTTGCCAGCCATGGCAGCAATGTTCGTCTCTGTTCGCTCTTCGGACAACCGCAAAGGCACCTTCCATTTGCTTGTTGAGCCAGATGTGCACAACGCCGCGAAACAGAATGTCTGGTGCCCCGGGCCATTGTTGCCGTCGTCGACGGTAGCGCACAACTATGGACAGTGAGTGCTTCGTCGGAACCTGTTTTGATCCCATCGGGGCTTAAACTCGCTCGGTTTCATGCTTACGACATTCTTACTATCCAATCTGTGTCTGAGTGCGAGCCTTCCAGTCGAGCAGAAGACTTTTCCGTCAATATCATGCGCATGATCAGCAAGTCGCTTCCGTCGTCCGAACGGCTTGCTTTACAGACTGTTCTTACCCAGTATGCGTCGGTATTTGACTTCGCTCAGCCAGCCAATCCACCTTCGCTGCCAGTTTCTCGCACGCAGCATCACATCAACACCGGTACCGCTCATCCGATCAGACAGAAGCCTTATCGTGTGTCCCAGGCTGAACGGAAGCTAATCAACGAGCAAGTGCAGAATATGCTACAGAAAGGCGTCATCCGGGAGTCGTCAAGTCCATGGGCTGCTCCTGTTATACTGGTACGCAAGAAGGATAATTCCTGGCGTTTTTGCGTAGACTATCGTCGGTTAAATGCTGTGACGAAGAAGGACGTCTACCCGCTCCCGCGTATTGATGATGCCATGGACAGTCTTCAATCTGCGTCGTACTTCTCGTCGGTTGACCTGCGCTCTGGATATTGGCAGATCCCCATGCATCCGTCGGACAGGGAGAAGACAGCTTTTATCACGCCCGATGGACTGTATGAATTTAATGTCATGCCCTTTGGGTTATGCAATGCCCCCGCTACTTTTGAGAGATTTATGGACACAATATTGCGTGGGCTTAAGTGGGAGGTCTGTATGTGCTACCTCGACGACGTGATCATTTATGGAAAGACCTTTCGCGAGCATAACGAAAGACTAGGTACGGTGCTGGCTTGCTTCGCAAGAGCTGGACTGGTCTTAAACTCCAAGAAATGCCACTTTGGTGAACGGCAAACCCTTGTACTCGGGTTTCTTGTCGACAAGGATGGTATCCGGCCAGACCCGCAGAAGATCGCTGCCGTACGGGAGTTCCCACAGCCACGCTCTTTGAAACACCTTAGAAGCTTTATGGGCCTCTGCTCATATTTCCGCCGCTTCATCCAAGGTTTCGCCGAGCTCACTCGTCCTCTGACTTCCCTCCTTCATAAAGACGCCCCGTTTGTGTGGTCGCCTGCCTGTGAGTCTGCCTTCCAGCAGCTGAAGTTCTTGCTCACTTCTGCGCCTGTTTTGCGCCATTTCGACCCGGCGCCGCCGACAGAGCTCCATACCGACGCCAGTGGTGTGGGCGTCGGCGCAGTGCTTATCCAACTTCACAACGGCGCCCAGCACGTGGTCGCATACGCAAGTCGCACTTTGACCAAATCGGAAGGCAACTACACCGTGACGGAAGTCGAGTGTCTCGCTGTCGTCTTTGCTGTGCAAAAGTTTCGACCATATCTACATGGACGTCACTTCAAGATTGTTACAGACCATCACTCGTTGTGTTGGCTTGTTGGCCTCCGCGATCCTTCCGGTCGACTCGCTCGCTGGGCCTTACGCCTCCAAGAATATGACTTTACAGTGGCGTATAAGAGCGGTCGCCACCATGCTGATGCCGACTGTTTGTCTCGTTTCCCTCTGCCAGACACGGCAAATTGTGAAGAGGACTTCGATGACTGTTTATCTTCTGTCTCTACCGAGTTTCCTAGCCTTGCGACTTTTAAGCAAGAACAACTCAAGGATCGTAGTCTCCAGCCGTTGTTTGATCAAGCCCGTACGTCTGCCCCTGTAACGCCGTTCGTCATATCAGAGTGCGTGCTCTATAAGAAGAACTATTCCGTGGAGGGTGCACGTCTGCTTTTGGTTGTCCCTGCCAGTCTTCGTCTGCCAGTCCTGCATGCCATGCATGATGATATTTCTGCTGGACATCAAGGGTTTTCTCGCACGTTACACAGGACGCGGCAACGCTTTTACTGGCCTGGCCTTTACAAGTCAACTCATCAGTACGTTGCAGGCTGTCTGCAGTGTCAACGCTTTAAGCATCTCACTGCCTCGCCCGCCGGCTTGTTGAAACCGATCAGACCACCTTACTCCCCTTTTGAGAAGATCGGGGTCGACTTGCTTGGACTGCTTCCCATGTCTACCACGGGCCAACGCTGGATTATAGTTTGCGTCGACTACTTGACTCGCTACGTGGAGACAGCTGCTCTTGTGTCCACCTAAGCAACAGACGTCTCGTCCTTTTTGTTACACTCGGTGATCCTTCGCCACGGAGCTCCTCGTGTCGTAATCAGCGATCGTGGGCGCCAGTTCATTGCCGATGTCGTGGAAGAACTCCTACGGCTCTGCAATTGTGACTATCGTCATTCGACACCCTATCATCCGCAGACGAATGGCCCGACGGAGCGCATAAACCGCACCCTCACGAACATGTTGTCCATGTATGTAGCGGCCGACCATAAGAACTGGGACACCGTGCTACCGTTTGTAACATACGCTTACAACACCGGAACACACGACGTCACTGGATACTCCCCGTTCTTTCTGCTCTACGCGCGCCTACCACGCACCTTTCTGGACACGATTCTTCCCTTTTCTGATCATCGTGATCCGTCCATTTCGCAGACTCTCTGCCGTGCGGAGGAAGCGCGACGACTAGCTCGCCTCCGAACACTCAGTGCACAAGTTCGCACCAAGAGCCGTTACGACAGTGGACACATTGCGGTGACGTATGAGCCCGGTGACTACGTTTGGCTGTGGACGCCACTGCGTCGACAGGGCCTCTATCAGAAATTGCTCTCAAAGTACTGCGGCCCTTTTGTTGTTCTGGATCGCCTCAGTGACGTTAACTACACAATCGCCAAAGTCACCCCAGGCAATCGCCGCTCTCGTAAGGTCCAGGTCGTACACGTCGCCCGTCTTAAACGCTGCAATCACAACGCTGACTAACTCGCTCGAGGTCGAGCTTCGACTGCCCCGGGCGAAGTGTTACGCCGCGCTGCGGCGCTGTCGCACTGCAGTGCAGTGGAAAGAAGAAGAACTCGGTGTGCGCGAGACCGTGGTGGAGCCCGCCTAACGCTGACCATCCAGTGACGTCCCCGATCCCGACTTGTAAATAAACCCGTTCCCGTCCTCGCAACTTCGTGACAGTATCATTCAAGTTGATGAGTATTGTCTAACTCTCTGGTGTTGCAGCATTACCCTGAATGATTATCCTACTTCATTTCTACACTCGAGTGTTAAAACATTGCTGGAAGGCAATAAAAACATTACGTTGTTTCTTTACCGTTTTCTGCAATGTCACCATGCAGCTGATTTCCAGTCTGGCATGAAATGGGTTTAGGACATATTTTCTCTCGTGTAACTCAGTCACTTTCCAAGCTGAAAAGCAGCCGAGTAAATACACCATGCAATAACCCTAGTGACACGCAAACACTTACCTTTTGCGGAGCTACCTGACCATGGGCGGGAAGCATGCAGTTTAAATTAAACAAGGCATATTGTACTCGTTGTGTGCGCCCACTAATAATGGTGGTTAGCGGTTGACGCTCGTTTTTCACCACTAGATTTGCTCGAATGAGCAAAGTGCACTGAACATTTTGGAATTAAAAAAATTTAGAAGCCACAATTAGTTCTGTAATCCTCGGATAAAGTGGCAATATAAGCCTTAAAGCCTCTTCTGGGGCACTTGCTAAATATTTCAATTTTAACTGGAGTTATATTTACTCAGCAGGCTGCACAATTTATAGTACAGCGCAGTCACAATGTGAATTTGACTATATTTGTATGCTTTAAGAGTAACTGTAGCTGTAACTGAGTACTGTATACAACTCCAAACAGGATGCATTGAAGTCGAAGCTCCTAAACTCAATTTGGCTCAATGATGGCATGTAGGCTAGTCTTTATGAAGACAAGAGACGCGTGCGACGTTAGAAACATATTGGCCGCGTGCTAAACTCACAGTATCGATGAGTTGCCTCACCTGAGAGAAAAACGATGCTGATCTCAAATGCGATGAAAATAAATTGTGCTGCCTTATCACATGTGAGGAGTGACTGGTACAGGATTATACCGCATCAAATAGAAATAAAGAAATTGCATCTGTTTGGCAACAGTCCAGTAACCCAAATATTAAAAGGCCACTGAATACAATTTCGTGTAGAATGTGTAGTTAATAACATAAATTCCTTTAGTTTTCCTACCCATGGTGATCTCAATCCGGTAGGAAAACATTCATTTAAGAATTGCTTAATGAGTGGAGAACCTTTTTACTGCACTAGTTTGCGACTCGTGGGATCAATAACAAAAAGGACTCGATAATAACCCAAGAGAAGTCAGTGGCTGTGTAGCGCGGCCTCAGAGATCTGCACCAACTAATGGCATTATGGAGATCCTTAAGGGACAAGTAAATTTTAGAGATAACGACACTTAGTTTGTAGGGCTAGTGCCCGGGGCATACGAAGGTCCCGTTTTTTATCTACGGGCCAAAATAACCTTAGCACGAAGTTGCACTTCTGAATTGCATACATTTATTCTGCAGCACTGTGGCTATACTTGCGGGAACTGTATGAATTTACTCGTTACACTAAGTAATGAGGGAAAACTCTGCTATCGAAAAGGTCTACTCCGCATTATGTGATCCCCAGAAACAAATTGGACTGACACAATATTCCCATCGGATTCATAAATTATTGTAAGTAGAGCCTATAGTATCGCCGCGTTCTTACAAGCCTAACCACCCGGCAAATAAAACTGCGTTCGTCCACTTTCATCGTCCAGTTATTCATTACAAAAAATAAATATCTGCACAGAAGTCACGTGCTGGATTTATTATTTGTCATTATGACAAAAATAGTGTTATTGTCCAGCCGGGAACGGAATTTACATTTGTATTTAGGCTCCACCCTAGCGAAGCTAATCGCTAAGATCTCACAGGTCTGAGGGTTTTATTCAGTTCCCAATATTCATAGAACAAAACAACTCTGAAAGACAAGAGTGCAGATCTGAGATATAATGGAAGTAAAAATAAAAAATACATAAAAAGACCGATACTTCACCAACTTGGCTATTATTGCAGATAGCGATCAAGGGTGACATTCAGCTAGCCTGAATTGGCTATCTTCCGCTTCTCCTAACCTCGTTAATGGAGAGAAATAAACTTCATATCTTAATACGTCGTTTACATAAGAATTATCTGCTGTCAGTCGTATCAGATTTGGTTTTGTTTATTCTCATTCATCAATATTTGTCTCAGTATTTGATTTACCGTGCCCGAAGAGAACAGAGGGAAGGCAGACTATTAAATGCGTGGTCTTCGGTCAATAAAGGATTATTTGCCTTGTACAGCACAGCTCTAGCGTCTGCTACATAGGACGCGATATCTTCGCTTTCATTAAGGACAATATTTGGTGGTAATTTTATGTAAGCTGCTAATCTGACTTGTGCGAGCACGACGCCGAACAAAAAGTTTCTTTTGCCATCACGAGAGCGCAGAATGAGGTCTCCTGCTGATCTTCTTCAAAGTATCAAGGCGAAATCTAGACAACAGTGCACCATGGTCATCATTTCTTCGGGCACATTTTACCATTCCTGTCACTTGAAGACTCAATGATCATGGCGCTAGGCTGCTGTCCCGAAAAAGCGTAGGTTTGATCCCGGTCGCTTCAGTCAAATTTAGATGGAGGGGAAATTCTAGAGGCCCATGTACTGCGCGATGTCAGTGCACCTAAAAGAAGCCCAGGTGCTCGAAATTTCTGCAGTCATTCTCTACGGCTCCCTCATAGCCTGAGTCGCTTTGGGACGTTAAACCGCCGTAAAGCAAACATTTTGCAATTGCCCATTCAGAGTGTATCACATATCACTACAAAACAGCGCAATGAATCTGGTATTATCCATAAGCCATTATGCCCTTTATTTGCCGACCGCCTAGAAAAAAAAAACAGCGATTATCAACGTTCCAGAATTACTTGCCATCGGCCCCAATGGAGACCATGATACAGCGACATTGTTCAGACAATGTGCGTCATATTCCGCTCCTGCGCTGCGCTTGGCAGATGAAAAAAGAAACAGCGTGTCATGGCTCTTCGGCCTTTTTGCCCGCATTGCAACAGAAATATGTTTTTCCCGTGGCATATAGTGGGCGAAATGTCACTTCACGGTGCTTGACATGCTTGAAAAAACGAAGTAGCATAAAGTTCAGCAAGCGGCCGGAGAATACGTTAGGCATAATACTTGGCCGAGCGAAATTTCAGAAAATCTTCTCAACATGCTCAGAGGTGTAACAGAGCTATTATTGACTAGAACGTAATCTTTAGCTCCAAGAGTACTGGCACCTCATGTAAGGTCAAAATTGAAATTTAGCTCATATCAACAAATCGGTCTGGGCCACCAGCTAGTACATCTTTGGCCTCATAATCTTTTACTGCGCGTGAAACAATAAAAAAATATTACCGACGATTACGTTACTTCCTAATGCGAAATTTGAGCGCAGCAAATAAGCTGTTTCACCTTTTCGATAGATTGAGGCAAAGAAATCGAGCAACACATGTATGCGCTATCACAGAATTTTTTTTTTTTCGCAGGAAGAGGGGGGAGGGGGGCGGCGTGTACACCCAGCGGCAAACGATGGGGGCAGAAGCGCGCGCAGCAAGCGGACAACACGATAAAGGGAGGAGGGAAGAGATAGCAGCGACTGACTGATGCCGCTGACGCCGATAGTGAGTCAACCCCAGCTGCGGAGTTGGTTTCAGGGACAACGCCGTCGATGCCGACACAAACGATATGATGCCCTCGCTTCCGCAGCGCTAAGAACCAGGTCTAGCCGTGGGAAGGTGGTCACGTATTCGTCGACGTGCCGGGGCCTACGTGAAATAACCGGCGCGTCGGCAACTGAAGAGCACCCTATCCGCCACACAAGAACGGGGGGGGGAACCTTTCCTCCTCTTTCTGCATGGCGGCGACGGTGTTCTATGCAGTCACGTTATCTTGACTCTCTAGCGGCGTCAGCGGCATCCAGCGGTATCAGTCGGTCGCTGCTAGCGCTGGGGGGATGAAAGGGGGGCGGAGCTGATTACGAGGCCGACGACAACGCCGACGACGACGCGAAACCCAGGAACGGACGCCAAAGAGCTGCGCTCTAAAAAGTTGACCCAGTCTAGGCTTTGATTTTAAGGCGTGCCACTACTAGTGCAAGCATAAATGCTGTCCGTTTATATTTTCTCGGCCGCTTTACCTCATCCAAACTTTTTTGTTTGGTACCGGTTCAACATTTTATTCACTGTTATACTGCTGCCACGCCTATTCTCATCAAATAGCATAAATGCTGTCCGTTTATATTTTCTCGGCCGCTTTACCTCATCCAAACTTTTTTGTTTGGTACGGGTTCAACATTTTATTCACTGTTATACTGCTGCCACGCCTATTCTCATCAAATATAATCTCTGCACAGATGCGCATAGATTGTCCGAAAGGCGTTTAGAAGCTTCCTGCGGCGGCTGACCACCGCGCGTCCACATTGTGACAACGAAGGTTGAAAGATGCGCTAAAACCTGCCGTGCCCGCGGTGTGGTAACCTGATTGTGGGGCATAGCTTGAGCACATTACGAACTTTCCGCGCACGCCTCCATTCTTAGAGGAGAAAGATAGCGCAAGGCATCCGTACGAGGTGGTCACCTGATCATTGAGGGACTTCAACGGATGTTGCACATACAAGTCTTGTTGCAACAGTAGAACGTTCTCCAAATGTCAGTGATTGTACAGGGATCTTCCGTCGACTTTCCTAAGTCGGTGCAGAAAGGCATGAGCAGCGATAAACCTTATGACAGAAGCCAGAGTGGTGGTTGACATGAGATCCAATGCCTTAATTCTCACGGTATTAAACCTGAATGCGTGTCGTAACATATGAAGTAAAACGAACATGCTGAAAAGCTTAGCGCTTGCTTGTCTCGTACGGAACTAATTCAAGCCTACATATTTTAGCAGTACGATGGTTCAGATCAAAGTGTTTAAGATTAAAACAAAAATAAATGTATTTACTATCGGGGACATAAGTTCCCCCCTCGTGCGAGAGTTCGCAAAAAAAAACGAACACTCACGGTGGCATTTTGTTTTCCTTTTTTTCCCGGCAGACTCGCTCCTGTAAGAAGAGACAGTCATCTGAGAATGTTTCCAATCCTTCATCTTGATACGCGGCTCAACGCTGCGGCAAAAAGAAATGCAAATTTCTGGCGCGAACAGATTGACAGCATAAGCCGGTAAGCGTGCCATATTGTCGACTCAACGTATGTATTTCTTCTCGCACGAAGCCCAACAGGAGACGCTTCTAGACAAGCACCCGATGGTGCACGAAATAGAACTGCTATTCACGGACCACTAGGTGACTGTCGCCACACAGCGATGCATTTGAGCCAGAGGAGGCCCGTCCTGGACTACTCTGTCCCCGGTAGTACGTGTGATATATTTGCACTTGGCTCGGAAATATCCTGCCTTTATTTCAGTAGATTACCTTCATTCTATATGTGTGTTCATATCGAAGGTTGTGGACAAGTACTACACCAAGGAAGCCAAATTCCTTTCTCGTGAAAGGGTACATTGCTGGCCCAGTTCGGCCAGATCAAACTCCACCCGAAGCCTGGCTACCCAATTCCAACAACGTGCGATTTTTTTTTCGTTCCGGAGCAGAATTGTGGCAAAGCTGCGATTCTAAGCCCATTAATCCATCGCTACGTCTCCTGCAGGGCATGTAATGACGGCAAGATACCCCATGATCCCTTGACGTAGCAGTCGAAATAGCAGGTGACGGCATATCATCGTGTGGGGGGATCAGACAAGGGAGACTGTGGCCGCAGTTGGCACAGGACAGGGCTGCCTGCAGGGATAACAGAGGAACGTCTCTACTACAGTGGTGAACCTGAGTAGGTTCTGATGATCACGATTTGTGCGTCCGATTTGCATAATGAGGTCCCAATGGTGAGTTTCCGAAAGGGATGAAAAAACCGTTATATTCGCCACGCGTCACAGCTCACACTTTCTGCCACTCAAAACATCGGTACACCAATACCATCTCAAGCGGAGAAGGTTGCGCCGTCACTTCGCCCCTCGAGAAATTTCTAGGTTTAGAGCTCGGTAATAAAAGGAAAGGCACCTTGGATGAGGGACCGCTTAATGCACCGCATAATGCGGGAAGCGTACAGGTGAATGAATGAATGAAAAACTTTATTGTACAACAAATGTTCGTTATCGAAGAGTAGGTGGAGCCCTCAGTCCAGGGCCCCAGCGGCCTTTGCAGTCTTGCAAGCCCTGTCGATCAGCTTGAGCTGCTCTTCAGGCTTCGAGCTGGACAGCGCAGCCTCCCACTGCTCCGGTGTTGGTGTGTTGTTTATCGGCACTGCCTGCATTTTCTGGCAGGCCCATGTAACGTGGTAAAGCGTTGGGTGTTCACCGCATAGCGGGCATTTGTTGGCATATGTGGAAGGATAAATTTTGCTGAGTAAACTCAGATTGGGGTATGTATTAGTCTGCAGTTGTCTCCAGGCAACCGACTGCTCTCTACTAAGGTCTTTGTGGGGAGGAGGGTAGGCCCTACGGAGGGCTCGTTGGTGTTCTAAGATGGCTCCATACCGTCTAGTGACTGCGTCCAGTTCCCCTTCGGTGCGCGCCTCCCGGTTGGCGTATCCTCGGGCATTGGCGTCCGCACATTGGTTCCCTTTGACAGCCTCATGGCCTGGTGTCCACGTGATGAAGCAACTCGTAAAAGTGATCGTCCTCGCCTTGAGTATGTGAATGGCTGCAGTGGATATGCGTCCACTGCTGTATCTTCTGCACGCCTCTTGCGAGTCTGTAATGATGTGTACATGGGGCTCGTCACTATGCTGGGTGATGGCGAGTGCAATTGCTGCTTCCTCAGCCTCGAGGATGTTGTTGGTTTTTATCGAAGCGCAGTTGATTTCCCTGAGCTGGTGATCCACCACGCTGGCTACCGAGCCGTATCGGTGTCTGTATGTTGTTGCGTCAACGTATAATACGTCTTTTGCCCCGGCGAAGCTTCTTTCGTGGAATTCAGATCTTGCCTTTCTTCTCGCCTTATGTATATCGGGATGCATGTTTTTAGGAATCGGGCTGATCTCAATGATCCTCCTGATTTCATTTGGAACGCTCTCTGTGCTATTGATTTCTTTCAAAGCGTCCCTCATGCCGAGCAACCGCAGCGTGTTTCGGCCTGTTGCGGACAGTACCAGTCTTGTTTTCTGCGCGAGAAGGTGGGCCTCGGTATGTTCTTGTACTGTGTTGTTTATGCCCAGTTTAAGGAATTTCTCCGTCGAAGTGTTGACCGGCAGTCCGAGAGCGCATTTGTATGCTTTTCTAAGAATTGCCTCTAACTGCTCCTTTTCTTGCTCGAGCGGTGTTTGGTAGGGGACGCCGTATAAGATCCTACTGACCACGAGGGCCTGTACTAGCCTACATGTGTCTTCCTCCTTCATACCTCTTCTTCTGTTGGAAATTCTTGCAATCATCCTGGTGATCTGTGCTGTGGTATTTGCTAGCTGTCTGACCGTGTGATCAATACGACGGTTGCTTTGGATCCACATGCCGAGGATCTTAACTTTCGATACTTCCGGAACCTTCGTTTCCCCTATGTAGATATCTATGGAGTTTTGCAGATCATACCCTTGTCTGTAGACTCTGAGTACCTCGGATTTTTCAGGGGAGCATGCGAGTCCACAGTGTCGGGCGTATGCGTTGACCGTGTCTGCTGCTCGCTGAAGAAGCTCTTGTTTTTCTCCTAAGGATCCCCTTGTCACCCAGATTGTGACATCATCTGCGTAGATGGCATGCCTGATTCCTTCAATTTCTTCAAGCGCCCTTGCTAAACCAATCATTGCAATATTAAAAAGCATAGGTGATAACACAGAGCCTTGCGGTGTTCCTTTTTCGGGGGTGTTGAAGGTGTCAGTCCTGATGCCTCCTATTCCAATGGTAGCGGTTCGGTTAGTCAGAAAGGCTTTCACATAGTTGAATATTCTCTGCCCGCAACCCAGTTTGCTAAGCCCCTCCAGCACAGCCCTATGACTGACGTTGTCGAAGGCTGCTTTAAGATCGAGAGCGAGCAAGATGTTTTCTCCATATTTTGGAACGGTAGTAAGCACCTCCTCCTTGATCTGCAGGAGAACGTCTTGTGTCGATAGGTATTTTCGAAATCCAAACATAGTGTGCGGCATGAGTTCATTGTCCTCAAGGTGGGTCTGCAACCTGTGATGCACAACTCTCTCGTACTCTTTTCCCAAGCATGATGTTAAGGAAATTGGTCTAAGATTTTCCAGGTTTGGAGTCTTTCCGGACTTCGGAATCATTACTATTTCCGCATGTCGCCAGTCGTCCGGGAGGGTCCCCTGTTCCTAGTGTTTATTGACGAATTCTGTGAATCTTTTGATTGAATTGTCATCCAAATTTCTTATCATGGCATTAGTGATGCCATCCCTCCCTGGTGTTGTGTTCTTTGTGGCGGACATCACAGCGTGTCTGACTTCTTGTATGGTAAGGGGTTCGTCCAGAGCGGGATTCGCTTTGCCCGTGTATGCCAAGCTGCTGTCGGCGTGTGTTGCATTGCCGATATAACGCTGCTTGATGTTCTGTAGTAGTTCCTCGTCAGTGCCTTGGAACTGGTGCGCGATCCTTTGGGTCGTCTTACGAGTTTCGGATTTTGTCGTGGTTGAGTCTATGAGAGCCCTTAGCAAAGCCCATGTCTTGGCCCAACCTAGAGTCCCCTGAAGTTCGTTGCACTTTTGGTTCCAGTCGCGCTTCGAGAGCTCCGTCGCATATTCTTCGGCTTGTCTGGTGACCTCAGCGATCTTACGCTTGAGCCGCCTATTATGCTTTTGCCTTTTCCACCTTTTTAGTAGGCCCCGTCTGGCGTCCCAAAGGTGTAAGAGATGTTTGTCCACCTCGGGCGTGTCGGTAGTGAGGGCGACCTTTCGGGTTAGTTTTTGCCAGTCTGTCTTGATTCTTGCGACCCAGCCTTTTATGTCGGTGATCTCAGCGTCTTCAGACTGTGCCCTCGATTTCCTATAGGCTTCCCAGTTTGTCAGTCTAGCCTGGCCATGTTGTCTCCTGATCGGGAGGGTTTCTATAAGAAGGCGCAGGATGCAGTGGTCACTGCCTAGAGTTTCGCCGTCGTTTTCCCATCTTGCGTGCCTTACCCCTCTGACAAATGATAAGTCTGGGCACGAATCTCGGTTGATGCTGTTCCCCACTCGCGTGGGTTGGGTGTGGTCAGTGATGAGGGTGAGCCTTCTACGATCAGCTTCTCTGGCTAGATCCCTGCCTTTCTGGGTTTCCCGAACGTAGCCCCAGCTTCTATGCCAGGCATTAAAGTCCCCCAGAATAACGATACCGTTCTTGCCTGCTGCTTCTTCTGCTTTGCCTAGCAGGTAGCTGAAATTGGCTTTCCTCTGGCTTGGCGGGCTGTACACGTTAAGTAGGAAGGTGCTTTCTTGGCTTCTCTTTTGGGTAATGATTTCTATAAGGACGTGGTCAATGTCCGTTCCGTCGATGTCGTGTCTGATTGCGGTGACTGCTTTCGCAACCAGCGTGGCGACCTTGCTTTGCCCCTGCCCCTCGTAGACGGAGTACCCCGCGAGAGTGAGTGAGCAGCCGGTTTCCTGTAGGGCGATTATGTCTGGCGGAGAGGTGCAATTTGTGATGTGTTGTTTAAGAAGACCCTGCTTTCGGCGGATCCCACAGCAGTTCCACTGCCATATTTCGAGGGTTTCCAACTTGACCGAGCGTTTACGGTTGCTCGCCATACTGAGATGGCCTGTTATAGGGTTTTCCTCTGGATTTCATGGCTGTGAATTGTACTAGACGCTCTCTATCCTTGCGCGTCTCGTCTTGGATGTTGGAGATGAGGTTGCTAAGATTTGCCAGTGCATTGTTAACAGCAACCATGGCAGTTGTAAATTCCTGGCGCCCTATAGTTGTCGCGTGATCTTCATCTGTTTGCGGGTTAGTGTTGTTCTGCCCTGTTCTTTGGGCCTTTAGTTCGTCTATCAGATCGTTTAGTTTCTGCCTCAGCTCGGCGTTTTCTGCCCTGAGCGTCTGAATTATTTGTCTTAGCTCTTGAACTTCCGCGTTAACTTCCCCATTAGCGTTGTTGCCTATCACTGTTTTCTGTGTGTTTGTGTTTTTTGGAGCAGTGGGAGAGGTAGGGAAAAGATGCTCTTTCCAGCTCACCTTGGTTGCTTCCTCCTTTTTTGGTGTGGTCTTCTGCTGCTGCTTCTTTTTGGTTTCTGGATCCTCCCGGGTCCTGGACGCCGATCTCGACTTTGAACCTGATCTCGATGCCGATTTGGACGTGGATCTCGAACTGTAGTCCTCGCTGAACCAGCGCTTCCGGGCCCGGCCGCGTCCGCCGTTGTCTCCGCCGCCTGGTTCCTCTTTTTTTCTCGTCCGTGGTCTCGGTTTCCTGAGGCGCTCCTTGCACTCCTTTGCCCCTGTAGGATGCGCTTCCGTGCATAGCACACACCTGGGCTCGCAGGAGTGTCCGTCCTCGATCACTGGCTCGGTGCATTTAGAGCAGACGACGACGTCAGGTGTCGGGCATACGTCCGCCTTATGTCCGGCCTTTAAGCATATATAACAAACTTGCCGCGATGATCGATAGAGGTAGCAACGTATCTCGCCGCCGTAATAATAGATGTAGCGCGGAACGATCGTTCCCTCGAAGGTAATGACCGCGCTTTGGGATTTGCCAAGCATTCTTGCATAAAGTATTTTGACTCCTTGGGTACGTACCCGAAGATGTGAGAGTAGTTCAGTTGGCGTGGTCCCGGCGTCCACTCCATGAATGACACCCTTGCATGAATTGTCCGGCGCGGCCACGTAAGCTGTCACTGCATAGTTCTTTGCATCAAAGCGCAGACTCGAAATACACTGCACAGCACTGGCAGTCTCCATGCTTGGCGTGCTGAGTATAGCGATGTTGGATCCGTTGCGCAGCCGTATAAGGAAGCGGCCTTCGTTGCAGATGTCCGGTTTTCCGCATGCTTTAGTTATAGCCCGGGCCATCTGATGCGTGCTCAGTTGGCTGATGTTGAGTCCATTCTTCGGTCTAAGTATGACTTTGAAGTCGTTTTTTGGCAAAGGAGGTAGCTTCTCTCGCCGAACGGGATTCCACTTGAGTTTGGGTTGGCTCAGCGCTGAATTGTCCGCCGCGTCTGTCCCGGCCTCCGGAACGGCAATCAGTCTCGAGTTCTGGTATTTGGCAGTGAACCATCCCCCATTGTCGATTGTTCTCTTCTGCGAGAGGTCCGTAGCATTGTCGTTAGCATGGTCGGTAGCGTTGTCGGTAGCGTTGTCGGTAGCGTTGTCGGTAGCGTTGGCGTCGCTTTGAAGATTCTCTTCGAGTGGTGTCGTGGCTCCGGCCGACGCCGCCGCATCAGCGTCAGGCATCCTCACGGGTGCGGCGTGAGATGTAGCAGCGTTCCTTCGGGCCGACGGCCCGACGCCGCCTAGGCCTAGCGCGGCGTTCTCTGCCTTGGATTTTCCGACGGGCAGAAAATGGCGAAATCGGGACTCACGGATGTAAAGCGGGTATCCACGAATTTCGCTTGATCAGTAGAAAGCGATGGATTGCTCCATTTTCTACTGCGTTGATGTTTTTCGGTTGTAAGGAGGCGTCGAGGCAGGAGCACTTGCGAGCGGCGTTCTCTTCGTCTAGGTGAACCTTCGTACAGGTGAACCGTCACCCACAGTGGCGACAGCGTTGAAAACACAGTTGAGGATTACAGGTACAGGTTCTCTTCGTACAGGTGAACCGTCACCCACAGTGGCGACAGCGTTGAAAACACAGTTGAGGATTAAAGCAGGAGTTATCACAGGTAACTGGTTAAACTTACCAGAGACTTGTCACATATGATTGTAGCTGCGTTAGACTAGCTTAAAATGAGTACTGGCATGCAAAAGTTTAGTCATAAACCCTGAAACAAAAAAAGAACGGCCTGCGAGCAGTGCATGATGAATGGACGACAGGAACAACGCGAATATACGCGACCACCTGTGGAGAGCGCCAGTATATCTATCTTTGTGATTTGCTTTTCATTCTCTGAAGTGTGCTGACGAGCTTGTGTTGAACATCGCTGTAGCCACGACTTGCGCCTGACAAGGCCTGTCATTGCCAGCTGTCCCAAACAATGGTGCTCATTTATCACCGACTCATACTGTGGTACTGACTCAAATCATTATGGTGATTCATAGTGTGATATTGACAGAGGCAAATAGATAAAATAAAAACAATCATTTCAGCTGTAATCGTTTGTCAGCGTCTATCTTGCGAGTTAGAATGAGCAATAAATGTACTACTATTTCACCTCTGTTAGCAACAGCTACCTGCTGGATGATGAGAGATCCTGCACACTGTGAAAAAGAACGGGCTTGGAACTCTACACAGCTGTACCCAGAAGGCTACTCATTCACAATGTATTTATTACAAACAAATTTCAAAAGGCAATCACAGATTATAAAAGGAAGCATTCCTTTTGCTCTTCTTTTATACGAAGCCGAAGCGGTCCAGAGTCGCAGTCACTTGCCGTCGATATCGTCGATATCGAGGTCGAGGTCGATATCGTGACCGGAATGCCTGTTCAACAACAAGCTAAGTACTTCCAAACTTCTATGCTGTACTCCTTATCGGACTGCGTGACAATACACCACATTCAAAACTCGCAAACATCGTATCCATAGAGAAAATTCCAGTATCCGCCACTGCCCACAGATCTCTGTACACTGTCCGAGACGTAACCTGGGAAGCGAATTTTGTGCAGATGACAGAAAAAAGAAATGCTTGAAGAGCTCACCGAACAAAATGTCTTAAATGTTCACCTGATCAAGACGCGGAACGAAGGACAATAAAGAAATAGACACAAAACATCCTCACGTTCAACTCCAGCACACTGCCTGACTCAAAAGAAGTGGGATATTTGAAAGTAACTTTAATGCCATAGATGCTCAACGCTCACGGATGTTTCTGTTGCCAGGGGTTTCGCCACGAAATGTGACGCTGCCTCATGCTGCGCGAACTGCGAATGAGACCACATGCATACTCCAGTGAGTGCCCGTCGTGGAAGGAGAAAAATTAATTTTCTCGCTAAAGACACAGGAAAAATCTCATTTGTCTTACAGACACATTCGCATTCACCTGTAAAAATCCAACTTAGCCGATGTGGCGCGTGGGTGCGGCACCGCAGACTTCGGCAGCTGTCCAGGCCCCACGCAGAGGCCTGTAGCAGGGGGATGCACGACCCGTGATGGAGTAGCTGACAGTGATGTGCCAACCCGAAAGCAGGCTTTGTGGACCCCCGGGTCAGCGGGCCTCAAAAGCTGCCCATGTGCTTGCCGCACTGCAGTCTAACACCCCTACAGACGTGACGGGCACAAAGCAAGACAGCCCTGCTCGGTCCACATCGGACAGAGGGCGGCACTCCTTATTATCAGTTAAAAAACAGGTACCCTACGTCAGGGGGCCGAAAAAAACTTAGCTCGTAGGTTCGGATCCACTGACGTTATCTTAGTGTTTTTTTTTCTGCTTTGTAATCGATTGTAATAAAAATAGTACTAAACATTTCGTCAACCAGGCTCTGTGGCTTCGGTGGCTGGTGGCTTCAGTCATGTATGTCATAACGAGCTCCGCATACTCCTTCCTTTGTCAGCTCAACAGCTAACGAGGGCCTCGATTCTGACAGCGTTAATGTCATAGGGAGCGTAAGAGGGTTCTCGCACAGCGTTCGCCCTCGCCGTTTGACGGCGTTCCACGTCACAGTCGTGGAAATACAGGACATACTACGTGCATCACTATGGACGCAGGTGGCGATGGTGAACCCTCTTATGTTTAGGCTAGAGGCAATAGGTAAATACCCCCTAAAGCTGATTGGAAAGCCGCTTTTGGAGCTCAGTTGGTAGAACACCTGACATGTAATTCGGAGGTCGTGAGTTCGGATCCCACTGCCAGCATGCCATTTTTTTCTCGTGCTTTGTAACGAGTTATATTTAAGAAATTATCGTCTCACTATACTTCCACTCATGAGCGCCACAAATCATATTTCGAAATATTAATACAAATACATCCTCTATATTCTATTGTTTCGGCAACCGCTGGATTCCTTCATGTTAAACAAGCTTTAGTTTTATGTGCACACAACATACAAATCGCTTTCATTGTAAAGTGTACCTGTACAGGGCTTAAATTAATATGACAGAAAAGACTACTCTTCTGCCAAGTTATGTGTGCAAGCGGCAAATCTATGTCCTTGGCACCTAACTGTGCCCAAAAAATATGCTTCTCTGCGTGATCGAAAGGAGGCGACCAGGCTCTTAGAGGCGTAGCCATCATAATGAAGCATGTGCTAGATAGACCGATTGCATAGATCCATGAGCTGTTATCTGTAGCTTTGAAGAAGGAAACCTGGCCGTATGAGGCTGGCACCACCCACCAGGTCTCCCTGTATGTCACTAAATAACAGGGCAATGAATCTGGTATAATCCTTAAATATCATGCCCTTTCTGGACCGACCGCCTACAATAAAAGCAGCGATTATCAACGTTCCAGAATTACTTGACATCAGGAACAATGCAGACCGTGATAGAGCGAGATTCCACTCACAATATGCGTATATTCCGCTCGTCCCAGTGATTGGCAGATGCAAATAACCGTGGGTCGTCGCTCTTCGGCCTTTTTGCCCACATTGCAATAGCAAATTTTTTCCCGTGGCATATAGTTGGCGAAATGCCACTTCAGGGTGGTCATGCTTGAAAAAACGACGTAACAGGTAACATAATGTTGACGAAGCGTCAGGAGAAGAATTCGTTAGGAATAAAACTTGCCGGAACCAAGTTTGAGAAAATGTTCTCAACATGTTCAGAGGTGGAAGAGAACTATCATTGACTAGAACATAATTTTTAACTCCAAGAGCACTGATCCCTCATGTAAGAGCAAGATTAAAATTTATCCGATATCAACAAATCGGGCTGGGCCACACGCAGGAGCATGCTTGGCATCAAAATCTTTTATTGTGCCTCAAACACTAAAATTTGACTAGGCTACGCTATGATTTAAAGTCGTGTAACTACTAGTGCAAGCATGAATGCTGTCCGTTTACATTTTGTCTGTCTCTTTACCTCATCCAAACTTTATTATGTGACTTCACGGTCCAATCTTTTATTCAGTGTAATACTGCTGCCACGCCTTTTTTCGTCAGATATAATCTCTGCACAGATGCGTACATACCGTCCGAAAGGCGTTTAGAGGCTTCCTGCGGCGGCTGACGACCGCGTGTCAACGCGACACTGCGACAACGAAGGCTGAACGATGCCTTAGTACGTGCTCTGCCCACACTGGGGTCACCTTTATGTGGAGCACAGCTTGAGCACATTACGAACTTTGCGCGCACGCCCCCATCCTAGTAACAGAAAGGTAGCGCAACGCATCCGCAGGAGGTGGCCACCTGATCACTGCAAGACTTCAAGAACGTTGCACATAAGAGTCATGTTGCAATACTAAACGTTTTCTAAATATCAGTGATTGTACAGGTGACCCCGGTTCACTTTCCTGTGCCGGTGCAGAATTGGGTGAGTAGGCAAAAACTTGTGACAGAAGCCAGGGTGGTTGTAGACATGACATCCAGTGTCCTAATTCTCACGGTATTAAACCTGAAAGCCTATCGTACATATCAAGTAAAATAAACCTCTTGATAACCTTAGCACTTGTTTGTCTCGTACGCAACTCATTCAAGCCTACTTATTTCAGCAGTACAATGGTTTTCATCAAACTGTTTGAGATTAAAACGGAAATAAATATGTGTACTATCGGGGATATAAGCACCCACCTCGCGCCAGCGCTAGCACAAAAACAGAACGCTCGCGCTGGCATTTTTTTTTTGCCGCCAGCCTCGCTGCTGTTAATACGAACGATCATCCCAGAATGTTTCCCATCCTTCATCTTGATTTCGTGTCAACGCTGCAGCATAAAGAAATGCGGATTGCTGGCGCCCGAACAGATTAGCAGCATACGCCGGTAAACGTGCCATATTTTGTCTACTCAACGTGTGGGTTGCTTCTCGCACGATGCACAACAACAGCCGCTTCTAGGAAAGCACACGAAGACGCACGAAATAGAACTGCCATTCACGGACCATTAGGTGACTGTTGACTCGTAGCGATGCATTTGAGCCAGCGGAGGCCGCTCCTGGACTCCTCTGTCCCCGGTATTACGTATGATATATTCGAAATTGGCTGTGAAATCTCCTGCCTTGATTTCTGTAAATTACCTTCATTCTACATGTGTGTTCATATGGAAGGTTGTCGACAAATACTACACCACGAAAGAAATATTGTGTTCTCGTGAAAGGACGGAATAATGGCCCAGTTCGGCCAGATCAAACCCCACCGCAGATCTGACTCGGTGAATAATTGCGACAGAACTACATTTCTAAGGACATTCTTCCATCTTTACATCTCCTGCAGGGCATGAAAGACGAAGGAAGGATATCCCATGATCCCTTGAGGTAGCCGGCGAAGCAGCAGGTAACGGCAGCCCATCATGTGGGTGGATGAGACTAGAGAGAAGGCGGATGCACTTGGCACGGGACCGGGTTACCTGGAGGGATAATAAACGAGCATTTCTACTGCAGTGGCGAAGTTGGCTAGGAGATGGTGATTACGATTTGTGCATCCATTTTGTATAATGAGGACCTAATCGCCAGTTTCCAGAAGCGGTGAAAAAAATCGTGATATTTGCCACGCTTCTGAGGTCACACTTTCATCCACTCTAAACTAAGGGACACCAACACAATCTGAAGCGGAGGAGGCTGCACCGTAACTTTGCGCCTCGAGAAATTGCTAGGTTAAGAGCCTGGTACTGAAAGGAACGGCAGCTTGGATGAGGGACCGCTTCATGCAGTGCATAATGTGGGAAGGCTGCAGGTGAACCGCTACTCACAATGTCGACAGCGTTAAAAACACAATTGCGAAGTTAGGCAGGAATTATCGCAGGTAACTGGCGAAAATGATTATGTATGCCAGGGACTGTTCACATATGAGTGTGAGGGTAATAGTGTTAGGTTAGCTTAAAATAAGTACTGGCATGCAAAAGTTTAGTCAACAACCCTGAGCCAAAAAAAAAACCGGCCTGCCAGTAGTGTGTGATGAATGGCCGATAGGAAGTACGCGAATATATGTGGCCGCTATGTAGAGCGCCAGTATAACTATCGTAGTGATTTGCCGTTCCTCCTCTGAAGTGTGCTGACGAAGATGTATTGAACATCGCTGTAGCCACGACTTGCGCTTGACAAGAGCTCTCAATGCTAGCTGTCCCAAACATTCGTGCTCGTTTGTCACTGACTCATGCTGTGGTACTGACTCAAATTATTATGGTGATTCATACTGTAATAGTGATAGAGGCAAATATATAAAATAAATACATTCATTGCAGCTGCAATCATAGGTCTCCGCCTGAAATCTTGCGAGTTAGAATCAGCAATAAATGTACTTCTATTTCACCTCTCTTAAAAACAGCTACCTCCACGATGCTAAGAGGTCCGGCACACTGTCAAAATGACCGGGCTTGAAGACCTGCATTTTAAAAGAATCACAATTTGTTCTCTTTATCTCGAACCAACCTTAATACTTACACTTCACGAATTAGGTAGCTTTAGAGCAGCTACCGGAGCCATGTCTTGTAGCCGGGGTTTTTATAATGCTAAGTCTAGTTTTTGGGGAGGTGCCAAACAGATACTAGGGGTCGTATTTTTAAATATTTTATTCTGTGAAATAATATCCGCCTCCTCAATAGAAGAAAAGACACATACTGTTTTCCAAGCTCAGGAAAAATCAGCTGTACAGAGTTGTCTGCATCATTTCTGAGGCATGACAGGTTATCCCTCAGATTTGGGTGTGGTTCGACACAAACACAAGATGTCGTTCGGCCAAGAATGTAGAGAGAAGAAAGAGGAGCAAAATAAAGCTTGGGTAATTTTTCGAACGTGTTCGATACACGAGACCTTTATAAACTTTAAAAAGGAGAGGTCTAATGCACTTTATATCCGGCGCAATGCTGAGAAGGCTTCCGGGAAAAAAGTACACATCGCTTGTAAACAGTTCAATCACATCCAAGAAAATGTGGGAGCAAGTTCGTAAATTAAATGGTGACTTCTTCTCTTCCACAACTCCTTTTCTTACAGCCAGTGATACGCAAACCAGCATAGAGGAACAACAAAACATCCTGGGTGAAGATTTCTCAAGTGTTTCCAGTTCCGCACACTACACAGAATCATTTTTAAATTACAAAAACAGAGCTGCAAAACATAGAATTCCAACATGTAGTTGCACACATGAACCCTTGACTATATTAATCGCAATCCAAGAAATAAACAATTTTATCTGCCGCCAATCAGACTGCTCCAGGACCTGATGAAATACATTACAAAATACTGGCGCATCTTTCCCAAGCTTCTGAAGAAACACTTTTGAAATGAAAAAAAATTGACAGAAGGAAAAATTCCACGAGCATGAAAAAAAGCCATTATAGTGCCATTCCTGAAACCTGGAAAGCAGCCAGCATCCCCTGGCAGTTATAGTCGGATAGCTCTTACCATCTGCCTCGCCAAGTCTTTTGAAAGCATTTTGAATATCAGGCTAACCATAGTGCTCGAATCTCGCGAACTCTTTGACAGTCATGGTTGTGTTTTTAAAAGGTATGCTCGACCGCAGTTCGTTTAGTTCGCGTCGAAAATACTGTCCAAGACGCTTTCATACATAGACAACACAGTCTTCCTGTCCTCTTTCACCTCGAAAGGCATAAGACACAACTTGCACTATCAGAATACTCCGCGACTTAGCAGAGCCTCTAATACGAGGAAGGATATTGAACTGCATAAAAAACTTCCTATCCAACCGATCCTTTCATGTACGCCTAGGTTCAATCATCTCAAAGAAGTTTGCTCAGGAGAATGGAGTGTCACAGGGGTGTATTTTAAGCACTACACCCTTTATCGTGAGAATGAATTTATTGCAGAAATGATTAAAACATCAATTAAATACTGATTTCATGTTGATCTCCAAATTGCCTGCACAGCAATCAGCATATCAACATACGTGAGACAAGTACAATTGGCAGTGAATAATCTAGCGTCATGAGAAAACAGAAACAGATTCCAGTTCTCTCCTCACAAAATACTGGCCTTCATGTTCTCTCTCAAACGAGGGCTAGAGAGATATTCCAGCCTCCATTTAAGAGAAACTAATTACCAATAAACTAAAAACACACTTTTCTAGCAGACACGCACAAGCGCAAAAAAACACGGACAGAGAAGAGACTTGGACAACACGAGCAAAGGACAACAAAGGGCTCGTGTTGACCAAGTCTCTTCTCTGTCCGAGTTTTTTTGCGCTTGTACGTGTCTGCTATAAACCAACTAGCTCAAAAGTCTGTACACATTTCTAGCTTCAGTTATTGATAATATGCTCACATTCCTTCCACTCATAAACAGCCTGAAGAAGAAAGCTTCCCAATCCTTAAATGTCCTGAAGGTGCTTTCACGAAAACGGTGGCGGTCCGATAGGGCATGTCTTTGGCCAATTTATAGTGCTATAGTATGATCCTGCCTAGATTACAGGTGCTTCGTGTCATCATCATGATCATCAGCCTGACTACGCCCACTGCAGGACAGAGGCCTTTCCTATGTCTATTCAATTAACTCTGTCCTTCGCCAGTTGCGGCCACCGTATTCCCGCAAACTTCATCTAACTACATCTGACCTAACTTTCTGCCGCCCCCTGCTACGCTTGCCTTCTCTTGGAATCCACTCCGTTACCCTTAAGAACCAGCGGTTATCTTGCCTTCACATTACATGCCCTGCCCAAGTCCACTTCTACCTCTTGATTTCAACTAGGATATCATTAACGCGCGTTTGCTCTCTCACCCACTCCGCCCGCTTCCGATCTCTTAACGTTACACCTATCATTTTTATTTCCATAGCTCGCTGCGTTGTCCTTTACTTAATGTGAACCCTCTTTGTTAGCCTCCACGTTTCCGCCCCATATGTGAGTACCGGTAAGATACAGCTGTTGTATACTTTTCTCTTGAGGGATATTAGTAAACTGCCATTCATGATCTGAGAGAACCTGCCATATGCGCTCCGCCCCATTCTTATTCTTCTAGTTATCACCGGTAAGATACAGCGGTTGTATACTTTTTTCCTGAGGGATATTGGTGAACTGCCATTCATGATCTAAGAGAACCTGCCATATGCGTCTTCACCACATTCTTATTCTTCTAGTTATTTCCCTCTAATGATCCGGAGCAGCTGTGACTACTTGCCCTTAATACACATATTGTCTTACTACTTCCAGCACCTGGCTACCAATTGAGAACTGCTGTTCCCTTGCTAGGCTGTTGAACATTACTTTGGTTTTCTGCATGTTAATTTTTAGCTCCACCGTTCTGCTCTGCCTGTCTAGTTCATTGATCATGCTTTGCAGTTCATGTCTTGAGTGACTTAGCAAGGCAACGTCATCAGTGCATCCCAAATTACTTAGGTATTCTTCATTAATTGCTATCCCCAACTGTTCCCATTTCAGGCCCCGGAATACCTCTGGTAAACAGGCAGTGAATAGCATAGGCGAGATCATGTCTCCCTTCCTAGAACTATGGTAGTTGTGCAATAGCTATAAATATCTTCAAACATTTTTGACACAACACTCTTCTACACCCTGATTTCGCAATGCCTGCATGACTGCTTGAGTTTTGTACTGAGTCGAATGCTTTCTCGTGATCAATGAACACTGTATATAGGGGCTGGTTATATTCTGCGCATTTCTCTATCACCTGATTGATTGCGTGAATATGGTCTATTGTCGAGCATCCTTTACAAAAGAAGGCCTGATCATGAGTCTGCAAGTCATCATACCTAAAACAACTGGATCCCATGCATATCCCTGGTTATGTCTTTCCACTGGTGCATACAGAACATCCTCCATAAAATGTCGAAATCAATCAACCCTCCTTTACAGACAGAAAACCATGCGGACATCCTCATACGTCCTAAAAGCCTGTTCACTACCGAATGATATCTGCTACCCCATATTTGGAAAATACCCTTCCAAACAACTGCTTAACAACAAACTCGATGCAATCAGACCACACCTCCCCCGCTTTGAAGAAAACAAAATCGCTGTGCTTTAGCTCTGGTTAAACCCGAACTGACGCGATAGCTACAGCTAGCCGAGTGGAACTCGCGCAGTGCAATTGCAAAGTAAGTCTTTCGCTGTTTCGTTTTTCTGGGTTTTCCTTCTTCATCGTCGTCCCTGTACATGATTTCACTTTCTCCCCCTGTCCACTCCTCCCCAACTCGGTTTCGCCGATGCGCCGCGCCGCGCCGCCGGCAGCTGCTCCATACCACGGGGCAAACCACGTGACCAGCCACGGCGCCGCCATGGTGGCCATGGCGCCGCCAGGCTGAAGGCTCGAAATGCTAGCGTAATATAGGCGCCCAGCGCGCACACCAGCTGCAGGCTCTGACTTCACTCCGCGCGTGCGCACAACTCACGAGGCCCGCGGCGCCTGCTCCGCCATCGGCGCAGCGGCAGGCGAGCGGCGCGATCAACAGCTGCGGGCTATAACTTCCCTCCGCGCGTGCGCGCAGCTGGCACAGCGATGGTGCCACGGCTCAGCGCGCAGCCACGCTGTCCTCGCGAAGCGGCTGGCGTAGTGCAGCTATTGCTACAAAATGCGAAGGATTAGGAGTACTCAACACACCACCCAATATTGCCCCATACACCACCCACTGCCACCTTGATACAACTTCCCTCCTGTATGTGATCTTAGGTGGACACATATTCAAAAAAGCAAGCTTTAAAAAATATTTACTGCTATAGTTTTTGACAGTGAATTACATAGATTTACATAGATTACATAGATTTACAAGAATTACATAGATTTTTAAACAGATGGCTATAAAACCTCACACTACGCTAGCAGCGCGGTAATATGAGGGAAAGAAGAAAAAATAGCCTGGCTACATAAGTGCGCATCAGTTGTTACGACCAAAGTGTACGCCATTGCTGTCGCAGTTAAAGAAATAATCAAGAAGAGTATACAAAATATGTAATCAACACCAACTATCTTATGTTATTTACAGAATTAAACTCTAGAAATGCAGTTATACTCGTAATAGGAAAAATAATACATAACGCAATGAAAGCTGGAGCACAAAGACCTACTGTCGACCGCAAAAGTTTGCCGGATCTGCGATTGGTGGTAGCGCGAAGAAAAATTGCATTCCTGTGCCATCTGCGTTACAGAGAGCGGTGTCGAGGCTCACAGCACGCCTGCTGCGGAAGTAGTGGGAGTGAGCTGCGATAGACGGCAGATGGTGCAGCAATGCATTTGCTTCGCTCCTCCGCGCATCGCAGATCCCGGAAACTTTTGCGGCCAGCAGTACAATAATGTTCGTCTGGGTCCCTAGTCACGCGGGAAACCGGGGGAAGGAGAGCCTTGATGCATGAGCCGCACGTGTCCGTAATGTACAAGTAAAACAAGTACATACCTTACAAGACTGGGTAAAACTAGTGAATAATAAACTGAGAGGAAAATGGCAGGCTTCATAGGACAGTGAAGTTAATAACAATATGCACTTTGTAAAGCCCGTCCTTGGTGAATGGAAGACCTGTGGTCAACAGAAACGTTGTATAGAAGTAATTTTGTGTCGTCCCCGCACTGCACACACACCCCTTACACACAACTTACAACTGACAAAACAAAACAAACCAGTAGGTGAAAAATGTGGAGGTCACCTTAAAATTGATGAATTTTATTCTCATGCGCTGAACATAAAAAAAATAAGGAAGAGTTACTTCAGTCAATTTTACAATGAATGCATTCCTTTTCACCCAACACTTGTCTTACGTGACAAGGGAGATGCTCACATGTCTAGTGTTTTTTAGCTTTTCAAGATAAGCAGGTTTTCTCGAGTGAATATAAATTCTTATCCACAGCTTTGCTCCAATTTTTTATACACTTCAGCCGTCTTCTCATTCCTGAGAAGAATGCTGAGGTTTTACTTCATTGGTTGGGAGCCTAGGTATCATTGCCCACCCAAGCATGGCCGCTGAGGTTACTCGACCCCCTTTAAAGGTTTCAATACTAGCCATTTCTAAAATTTATTTCCCAGCATTACAATGTAGTAGCAAATAACTAACTTTTTAGTCCTTGACACCGCTGATGATTTTTGCTTCTTCGTAACATTCTGCAGAAAACAATTTTCTTACACCTTGAGCTCGGCGCATGACAGCCTTAGATTCTTATGCGTCACTAAACCCAACGCAGCCCACGCTCTAGTTATTTCATTCTGGCGATCTGAATCAGCGAGCACCACCTGGTTTAGCTAGACACATCCCTTGTCGCTTCCAGCCCCTCGCTACTAACAATAAAGAGTTGTTTTCTTCCGAGATTTTACACTCGTTTGGGTTTCTGCATATAAATTTCTAGACCCACTGCTTCTACGCTTGTCTATTTCATCATTAATGCTTTGCAGTTAACGCGCTGAGTGACTTACAAATGCAATGTAATTAAATAATTGAAGAATACTAAGGTATCATCCCTAACCCTAATACCAACTACTATTCGCAACCAAGCCAACGAATACGTTCCGTAAGGAGGCTGTGAATAGCTTTGGCGAGGTCATGCCTCCGTCCCTGTCAGCAATCTTCACTGGAATTTTATTCGTGACTTTATGGAGCACTATGGTGGCTAGGCAGCCGTTCTAGGTATTCTCCCGTATTTTCGGAAAGGCTCATCTATACCCTGATTCTGTAATTCCTGCATCACTGCTAAGGTTTGGAATGAGTCAAATGTTTCCTTGCAAACTAAAAAACATATATATCTAGGTTCGTTATATTCATCTCATTTCAGTATTAACTTATTGACAGCATTGATATTGCCGCGTATCATTGTAGTCTTCGTTCGTTGGCACTCAAGGCCGCAGGAAAGGGTTGCTATCACTTTTAAGGCGAAAGCCTTAATTGTCTCATCGTTGTAAGCAGCAGTTGTCGACAGAGAATGTCACGCTTTTCAGTTGGTCGAAACGGTCGTGACGTCACAGTGCGCCAATTTCAAACGGGGCCAATTGTACTTTGGCTAGTAACCGTGCAACCAATTGAAGGGACCATATAGTGATGCTCCAAGTAAGTGGGACTGGGCTTAGTTAATTGCTTAATTACCCAATTGGCCTAATTAACTTCTCTAGTCAGGCCATATAAATAAATAAAACCTAGTAAGCAATTGGTCGAGCTCGGAAATCGAACCCCGGTCTTCGGCGTATGAGACGAGCATGCTATCCACTGCGCCATGCCTGCTCGATGGTTTGGAATGAACAAAAGCACGTCTAGTGAATACGATGTCTTCGCTCACTGCCATCCTCCTCCCTTCCCTTCCGGCGAGGTTTAGGTGTCCACAGAGATATGAGAGACAGATACATTTCCTTTCCTCAAAAACCAATTTACCGACGAGCGAGGCGTAGAACTGAATGGGCGATGGCGTTCTATGGACTCCCTGGCAGCGTTGCAAGACGCTCTCGCGTTCCACTCTTAGAGGCGAAGCTTAACATCTTAACCACACATCAGTGACCACACTTTAGGTCGAAAAAGTGCAACCCCCCCCCCCCCCCCCTGAATTTTGACGGGTGTCCACCGAGATATGTGAGACAGTTACTGCGTAATTTTCTTTCCTCAAATACAATTTTCATTTTCTTCATTACTGGCCATCTTCGTCTTTCTTCTTTCACTCCCACTGCCTCCGTTCCTCTACGGTGCGGTTCAGGTGTCCACCGAGATGACAGAGATTTACTGCGCCATTTCCTTTCCTCAAAAACCGTTGCGTTGAAACGGCAAGGCATCGCGCCGAACGGGTGGTGGCGTTCCGTGGTCTCCCTGGCAGCGCTACAACACGCTGTCGCGTTCCACTCCTAAAGGCGAAGCTGAAGCTTAAGCGTAATTAGCAGTTAATTAGTATTCAGGCATTAATCAGTAATTAACCATTAATTAGTGATTTCTCATCAATTGGTAATTAGTACTCAATTACATGTGACGCCACCAGTGCCAAAGAAGCACTGAAAGTGGTGCGGAAAACGCTTTCGCCTCTACGCACTTTAGACAGTCAAAGTGCCCCCTGAATTTTTGTTCGTGACGCGAGAAGCGACCAGACTAATCTGGATTGATCGCAGCCATGAAGAGCTGTATCTAGGTTTTTCCAGATTAATGTAGATGATCTTGTCCTGTTATCTCGAAGTTTCCAAGCCGACTTTAAATTGAGTGATGCCGCGAGCGGCGGGCATTCATAGTTCGACGATTGACGAGCACGTTTCTTACTTACGCTGCCGCCGAGTGATTCAGTTCTTTTGCGGGCGCAAAGTCAGCCCACATAAAGAGCTTCGTTTCCAAGCCTTGTTGGTGTATTCCCGACCGCTGGACTGCCGTCATTACAACGTGACATCTGGTATAGGTGATGAGTAGCCTTCTATTTTCCGGACACCCCCTCCAAGTCGTGACGCGAGCCCTCTGAGTCATTCGCCGCAAGACCTGACTCCCAGTCCACCGCGCAAGCCGACACCGCTAGGGGACGCACCTGAGCTCGGGATTTTGTCGGAACCTACCCGGAAGGGAAAACCAGTAGCAACATCCACCATGAGCTTGCCCCAGACGACGACTCCAATCATTCTTCACGAGCCCCAGGTACCACCAACATTCGACGCTTCGCCTGGCGCCGACCCCAAAGAATGGCTGGAACAGTTCGACCGTGTGGCTGTCTTCAACAACTGGGATGACGCTACGAAACTTAGGTACGTCTTCTTCGCCTTGGAGGGCCAGCAAGAATCTTGTTTGAGAATGTGGAAGCTCGCCTCACCAACTGGGAAACCTGCAAGGAGCAGCTTCTGAAGATCTTCACGAACGTCGTGCGAAAAAAGAGTGCCCAGCAGCTGCTACAGTCTCGCGTACAACATCCAAACGAGACCGTTGCAATGTACACTGAGGAGATGAAGCGTCTTTTTCGGCGTGCCGACGCAGACATGAAAGAAGAAGAAAAAGTAAAGCTTCTTATGCGAGGAGTCAAAGAGCAACTCTTTGCGGGCCTCGTATTCAGCCCACCCAAAACCGTCGCGGATTTTGTCGAAGAGGCATCCACCATGGAAAAAACTCTTGATGCCAGAGCCCGCCAGTATGACCATCAGCAGCGCTTTTTGTCAGGAAGCTGCGTGGACACCGCAAACAACGATAACCTGCGGGAGGCTATACGTGAAATTGTGCGAGAAGAGCTCCGAGGATTGCTGCCAACGGGAACGCGTCCGCAGCTTTCATCGCTCACAGACGTCATCCGGGATGAAGTTCAACAGTCCTTGGGTGTGACGCCGACCACAACGCAGCCTCTGCAGCCCACAGCCATGACTTATGCCGCAGCTGTGCGCCATCCTGCATCTCGACGACGGGACCCAAGCCCCTATCGCCCTCAGCCAGCTGCGTTGGACCGCCGCCCCCTCGCCCCAACCCGCCCTTCCTTCGAGCGTCGCACACAGCCGAGGAAATGCGACGAGTGCAGAACGCTCGACCAGCGCCGGCCACTATGCTTCCACTATGGCGAAGCCGGTCGCGTCCTCCGACAGTGCCCATACAGGAGACTGGGCATCCGAGGGTTCTCTTACGACGCTCCACGATCCCGACCCAGCCAGCAACCGCCCGAAATCGAGGAATTTTTGCATCGGGAAGGATGCTCATCGCCGAGCCGCCTATCACGTTCCCCGTCGCAATCTTCACCGCGCTTTGTATCTCCTAGCTGAGGTTACACGATACGTGGACGCTCCCCCAGCCCCCGAAGGTTAAACTGACTAAAGCAGCCTCTGGAGGTGAGGTTGCTTCTGAGCGCAAGATCAAAGATCCTCCATCGACGAAAACGCAAGACCATGCCTCAACTACGACGACAAAACCGCCGCCGCCGACGACGACGACGCGGCCAGACTTGAACCGTATACCACCGCCCAGAGAAGTGACGTCGGAGTACGCTATTAAGATCGACGTCAACAAGTCTCGCCGGGTGGCCGCCAGCACGCCTGCTTCTACTGTGTACGGCTGTGAGCAACTTGAGTGTGATTGTTTCCGGGCCTGCCGCCATGGACCGCACGCACGGAGAGGACCCAGGTGCCAGCTGACTTCAATTACGGAGTTTGCCCGGTTGGAGTGCTCCTAGGACCAAAACGGACCCCCTTTCCGAAAGGTCTGCACGTTAGAACGCCGCCGCCGTCGCCTCGGGGAGACGAACGTTATCTTCCCCATTTGCCGTGCCAGGGAACAAAGGGCCTCGTTTTCTGTTGCTCTTAGACGTGCCAAGCACCGCGACAAGCTGGCGGGCATCATCTCCGACCCTCGCGAACGTCTCCAAGCACGAGGAACCACTTTCGGCCTTTTCGTGACCTCGCGTTCGGCCTCGAGCGGCGGGTGACATTTGATGATCGACAGATGTCGGTGACCCGCAGAAACCTTCGGCAGGCCGGGAGCCATCACCTACCACAGTCGACGCTACCTCGACGACGACCGTCTTTCCCTCAGACTCAACATGTGACGGGGGCGTGGCCCTAAGTGCAGTGGTGTGTTTGTGCACACAAGTTTGTGTTGTTTGTGCCCTGGGCCCCTCCCACCCCTGCGTGGGCGTCCTCAACCTAGGGACTTTGGGGAACGAGAAGGCTATAAATGTCGACAACGAATGCGGCAGATCAGCCTACCATGCAGCCTCATTTTGAGCCTCACTTGAGCCTCACTTAGCCCCATTTTGAGCCTCACTTGAGCTTCACTTCAGTCTCACTTCTAACCACCATGTTGTAAAAATGTAAATAAACCCTCTTGTAATCTTCCTCCCATCACCTAACTCTTCGACTCGACGGCAATCCTGTCCTGGTGGTGGTGGGAACGAGTGTCGAAGCTTGACCGCGGTCCCGTCAAGCAGCGAGCGGCAGCAGCGAGCTAGCAAGCGACCCCGAACTCCCCCCATCTTCGCCAGGTGGCAGCGCCAGCAACTCGCGGTCAAGCTTCGACACCCGTTCCCACCACCACCAGGACAGGATTGCCGTCGAGTGGAAGAGTTAGGTGATGGGAGGAAGATTACAAGAGGGTTTATTTACATTTTTACAACATGGTGGTTAGAAGTGAGACTGAAGTGCAGTTCAAGTAAGGCTCAAAATGGGGCTAAGTGAGGCTCAAGTGAGGCTCAAAATGAGGCTCTATGGTAGGCTGATCTGCCGCATTCGTTGTCGACATTTATAGCCTTCTCGTTCCCCAAAGTCCCTAGGTTGAGGACGCCCACGCAGGGGTGGGAGGGGCCCAGAGCACAAACAACACAAACTTGTGTGCACAAACACACCACTGCACTTAGGGCCACGCCCCCGTCACATGTTGAGTCTGAGGGAAAGAAGGTCGTCGTCGAGGTAGCGTCGACTGTGGTAGGTGATGGCCCCCGGCCTGCCGAAGGTTTCTGCGGGTCACCGACATCTGTTGATCGTCATATGTCACCCGCCGCTCGAGGCCGGACGCGAGGTCACGAAAAGGCCGAAAGTAGTTCCTCGTGCTTGGAGACGTTCGCTAGGGTCGGAGATGATGCCCGCCAGCTTGTCCCGGTGCTTGGCACGCCTAAGAGCAACAGGAAACGAGGCCCTTTGTTCCCTGGCACGGCAAATGGGGAAGATAACGTTCGTCTCCCCGAGGCGACGGCGGCGGCGTTCTACACGTGCAGACCTTTAGGAAAGGGGGTCCGTTTTGGTCCTGCACTCCAACCGGGCAAACTCCGTAATTGAAGTCAGCTGGCACCTGGGTCCTCTCCGTGTGTGCGGTCCATGGCGGCAGGCCCGAAAGCAATCACACTCATGTTGCTCGCAGACATACACAGTAGAAGCAGGCGTGCTGGCGGCCACCCGGCGAGACTTGTTGACGTCGATCTTAATAACGCCCACCGCAGTCTCACTGCCCGAAAAAGCCGAGATCGTACACAGAAGACAACGTGCAATACGAAAACATGAACAAGTCACCTTGAAGTTATGGTCGACGGTCACACGGTTGCTGCCTTGGTGGACACCGGAGCTAACTACTCGGTCATGAGTGGGCCACTCGCTGTCCGACTCAGGAAAGTAACAACAACTTGGGATGGCCCGCGGATCCGCACCGCAGGTGGTAACCTGATTACGCCGTCAGGACGCTGCACCGCGAGAATTACTGTAAATGGGAGAACCTATGCTACAATCCTCCTGGTCCTACAGCAATGACCGCGAGTCGTGATTTTGGGAATGGACTTCCTGAATGAACATCCGGCGATCATCGACCTTCGATCTAAGTCGATCAGGCTTTCCACGGAGAACACCATACCTGCTGCGATGAGCGCAACTCATCACGTTGCCTTAAACGTCCTCGACGAAGCATTGAGCGTGCCGCCCCGATCGCGTATCCTCGCCTGCATAGGTACTGGAGACATCGAAACTGCCGAAGGCGTCATCGAGAGGAACACTCAGCTACTCCTGGATCGAGGACTGGCCGTCGCAAGGGGAGTCGCCCAAATCCGGAATGGCCAAGCCCCGATGTTGCTAACCAACTTCACCGAAGAATACCGGCGTCTAAACAAAGGTACTACGATCGCTTTCCTCGGCGAGCTGGCAGACATCAGACATATTTGCCCTACCCGACCAACCCGTAGAACCATCTGATCAACGCCATCAACCAAGGTTTGATATCAACCCAGCATTACCACGGAGCAGACACGACCAAATACGCAATCATCCTCAAAAGTACAGTGATTGCTTCTCATCAGCATCGAATGTGCGACGAACCCGGCTTGCCAAGCCCCGCATTGTCACAGACGAACACGCCCGACCACTGCGACAGAGCCCCTACCGCATATCACCGCTAGAACGCCAAGCTATCCGCAAGCAAGTTGAGGAAATGCTTCGTGACGACGTCATCCAGCCATCGAGGAGCCCCTGGGCAGCACCAGTCGTCCTAGTGAAAAACAAAGACGGCACCCTTCGCTTTTGCGTCGATTACCGTCGCCTGAACAGCATTACGAAGAAGGATGTCTACCCCCGCCCCCGCATAGACGATACATTGAACCGGCTGTGCAACGCTAAGTACTTCTCATCGATGGACCTGAAGAGCGGCTACTGGCAAATTAAAGTCGACGAAAGAGATCGCGAGAAGACTGCGTTCATCACGCGAGACGGACTCTTCGAGTTCAAGGTGATGCCATTCGGCATCTGCTCTGCCCCAGGGACGCTCCAGTGAGTAATGGATACGGTGCTCGCAGGCTTGAAGTGGCAAATTCGTCTAGTCAACTTAGGTGACGTTTTTTTCTTCTCCACAAGCTTTGAAGACCACCCCAGAAGGATTCGGATAGTGCTGGAAACAATCAAGTCTTCAGGCATAACACTGAAACCAGACAAGTGCCACTTCGCCTACGAGGAGCTGCTGTTCCTTGGTCACGTCGTAAGCAAGGATGGAGTTCGCTCAGACGCACAGAAGACGGCTGCGATTGCAAAGTTTCCACAGCCTAATGACAAGAAAGCAATACGCAGATTTCTTGGATTGTGCGCTTATTACCGGGGATTCGTCAAGAACTTTTCGTGCATTGCTCAGCCTTTGACCCAACTTACCAAGGCCGAGGTGCCTTTTAAATGGGAAATTCCGCAAGAGGAAGCTTTCAAAGAGCTAAAGCGCCGCATACAGTCCCCTCCTGTGCTCAGGCACTTTGATGAAAACGCCGAAACCGAAATCCATACCGATGCAAGCAGTGTGGGCTTAGGAGCGGTGCTCGTTCTGAAAAATGGTGGAGAGGAAAAAGTTATCGCGTACGCTAGCCGTTCACTGTCGAAAGCCGAAGCCAACTATTCGACGACCGAGAAAGAATGTCTCGCCATTATTTGGGCCCCGTCGAAATTTCGCCCCTACCTGTACGGACGACCATTCAAGGTCGTGAGCGATCACCATGCTCTGTGCTGGCTAGCCAATTTGAAAGATCCCTCCGGCCGCCTTGCTCGTTGGAGCCTGCGTCTTCAAGAATTCGACATAACTGTTGTCTACAAATCGGGCCGCAAGCATTCCGACGCAGACTGCTTGTCGCGAGCCCCTGTCGACGCAGCACCCGAATAGGAATACAACGAAGCTTTCTTAGTTCCGGCAAGTGCCAGATGTTTTGCGAAGCAGCAGCGCTCGGATCCTTAGTTGCAAAGCCTAGTTGATTATCTGAAAGGCAAGACCGCATCGCCTCCTCGTGGGTTCAAGCGCCAACTGTCGTCCTTAGTCGTTCACAATAATGTCCTCCTGAAGAAGAACTTCGCGTCCAACAGGACAGTACATTTTCTTGTCGTGCCCAAGAATCTTAGGCAAGAAATTATGCAGGCATGCCATGATGAGCCGACTGCGGGGCATCTCGGGATTGCTCGCACGTTGCACCGCATCCAAGAGAAGTACTATTGGCCGCGGATAGCTGCACACGTTTCCCATTATGGGAAAACGTGCCGCGAGTGTCAGCGATGCAAAACGCCTCCGATTAGACCAGCCGGACTCCTGCACCCAATACCACCACCATCTAAGCCCTTTCAGCAAATAGGAATCGACCTCCTCGGCCCCTTTCCGACTTCATCATCAGGTAACTAGTGGATCATCGTGGCCACCGACTACATGACCCGATTCGCCGAAGCAAAAGCGTTGCCTAACGGTACCGCAACAAAAGTCGTAAAATTTTTTGTCGCACAAATTCTACTGCGCCACGGTGCCCCGAAGTGCTCATCACAGACAGAGGAACGGCATTTGCAGCGGAGCTTGACGCAAGCCATTTTAAAATACAGCCAGACAGGCCATCGGAGGACAACAGCCTATCATCCGCAAATCAACGGACTCACAGAGCGTCTGAACAAGACCATCGCAGACATGCTCTCCATGTACATCGTCGCCGAACACAAGACGTGGGACTCTATCCTACCCTACGTGATCTTAGCCTATAATACTGCCGTCCAGGAGACAACCAGGTTTACCCCATTCCAGCTGGTATACGGCAGGAAGCCCACGACAACACTCGACGCAAATCTGCCGCACGTTTCCGACGAAGACAACCTCGACGTCGCCGCCTAACTTGATCGCGCCGAGGAAGCCCGAAGACTTGCGCGGCTTCGCATTCAAGACCAGCAGCACAGCGACGCCCGACGCTACAATCTGCGCCGACGAGACACGCATTACAAGCCAGGTGATCACGTTTGGATATGGACGCCAATTCGCCGCCATGGATTGAGCGAAAAGTTGCTGCGACGCTGCTTAGGCCCGTACAGGGTTCTCCGTCGCATCGGTGACCTCGACTATGAAGTCATCCCCGACGGCACGACAGCATCTCAGCGACGCCGCACACGCCCGGAAGTCGTACATGTCGTACGCCTGAAGCCATATTATGAATGCTAAAGGACTCTAAGTTTGCATTCTCCATGTTTATTTTCATTATAAAGCATCCAGATGATGCTTCTTTGGGAGGGGGGTAATGCCGCGTATCATTGTAGTGTTCGTTCGTTGGCGCTCAAGGCCGCAGGAAAGGGTTGCTATCACTTTTGTTCGTGACGCGAGAAGCGACCAGACTAATCTGGATTGATCGCAGCCATGAAGAGCTGCATCTAGGCTTTTCCAGATTAATGTAGATGATCTTGTCCTGTTATCTCGAAGTTTCCAAGCCGGCTTTAAATTGAGCGATGCCGCGAGCGGCGGGCATTCATAGTTCGACGATTGACGAGCACGTTTGTTGCTTACGCTGCCGCCGAGGGATTCAGTTCTTTTGCGGGCGCAAGTCAGCCCAAATAAAGAGCTTCGTTTCCAAGTCCTATTGGTGTATTCCCGACCGCTGGACTGCCGTCACTACAACGTGACAATATGGACTATCGTAGAGGAGCCTTTACGAGCGCCTAGCTGATCATTTGGTTGACAGAAGTTTAACTATGTCCAGATTTCATTACCGATTACCCTATATATAATTTTATTTATTTATTTATTTATTTATTTAACAATACTGTCAACCCTCGTGTGAGGGTCCTTACAGAGAGGGTATAAAAATTTCATAGAAAAACAGCACTATTCACAAGCATTGAATACATCAGCATGACACGGTACATCATTCAGTCAAGCATCAAATGGTACTTTCAAGCAGGTGGTTATCCAGAGATCGTTCGAATGCATGCACATCACTCTGTTCCACAACACTCATTGGCAAATCATTCCACATTTCAACTGCCTGAGGGAAGAAGGAATGTTTGAAAGTATCACTACGGGCGTTGTAAGGCTGAATTATCCGACCATGATTTGTTCTAGAACTGCGTTTGCCTGGTGCTTGTATGTATGTTTCCTTCTGAATATTTATCTATCCTTGGAGAATCTGGAACAATAACTTGAGCCGATTTTTTTGTCGTCGTGTTTCTAATAAATCCAGGTTACAGGAAGAGAGCATATCCGCAACTGAGTCTGTCCTTCGATATCGGCAGCAAATAAAGCGTACTGCGTACCTCTGAACTCTTTCTAATTGTTTCTTTAAATAATTCTGTTTAGGACTCCATACTACTGACGCATACTCAAGGACTGGCCTCACAAAAGCTTTATATGCAATTAGTCTTACATCCCGTGTAGCATGCTCCAATTTTTTTCTCAGAAAATATAACTTCTGGTATGCTTTAGAACAAACCTCTTCTATATGTGTGCCCCAATTTAAGTTTTGTGTTATTGTCATTCCTAGGTACTTAAACTGAGTTACATTTACCAAACATTTGTCACCAATGACATATGGGAACAAAAGAACAGACTTCTTCGTTGTAATGTGCGTGTATGTTGATTTCGAATAATTTATTTCCATGTTCCATTTTTTGCACCATTCGCTTAAAGCGTGTAAAGAGTTGTTAGTTCTAAGCTGGTCGTCCTTGTTTCTAACTGTAGAATAAATTAAACAGTCATCTGCAAATAGCTTTAGTCGTACATTTGGTTCCAGAACAGCAGAGATATCATTAATATAGACTAAAAATAACAATGGTCCCAGAACAGAACCCTGCGGAACTCCTGAAAGCACTGCTAGTGGGCTGGACACATGACCATCCACTTTGACCACTTGGTTACGATTTGTTAAATAAGCTTTAATCCATTTCACAATATTCAAATTAATTCCAGCTCTTTCCAGTTTAAAAATTAATTTATTGTGCGGCACTTTGTCAAAAGCTTTGGCAAAGTCTACAGCGATTACGTCAATCTGCTGCTTCCCATCAATCGTCATTGCAAAATCATGAATTGTCTCTACAAGTTGTGTAGTGGTGGAAAGGCCTGCTCTGAATCCGTGTTGGTGAGGGTAAAGTAAACCGTTTGTTTCTAGGTGATGAAAGATGTGCTTCGCTATAATATGTTCCATAAGTTTACAAGAAATCGATGTATGAGATATTGGGCGGTAGTTATTTACAAGTTCTCGGTTTCCCCCTTTAAACACCGGAATTACTAGTGCATTGCGCCAGTCTTGTGGTACACAATGGGTGTGCAAAGATTTTTGAAAAATAAGTATAAGGTATCTCGACGCCCACTCGGCATATCTTCGGAGAAACTGGGTTGGTATGTTGTCTGGTCCATTGGCCTTCTTAGCATCCAAATTGAGGAGCTGCTGAAATACACCATCCTGCGTAATTATGACGTCATTCATTTGGCTAGGCAACAGGTGTTCTGCACTAAGGTCTATGTCATCTTGGGTTGCAGTGAATACCGACTGGAAAAAGTGATTAAAGTAATCTACTATATGCTCCTTCTTTATCAGTATCTTATTTTCGTGCTTCATCTCCTGTATTCTCTCCTTCCTATCACTAAAGTATCGCCAGAACTTTTGCGGCGACGTTTTGAGGAAGCAGCCCAGCGTTTCATCGAAGAACTTTTTTTTAGCTTCTTTCAGCGCTTGCTTCAGCTCAGCACGAAGTCGCAAAATTGGGATACGTTTATTTTTCTTTTTACGTAGTCTTTTTATTTTACGTTTCATATGAATTATGTCCCTGGTGATCCAGGGGCTTCGGTGCTTCGTCTTTTTAACACGAGTTGGAATATATCTGTCAACGCAGTGTTGTATAATTTTCTTAAATTGCTGCCACAACTCTTCTACCGTTATGGAATCATAGACAGTTTCAAAATCATCAAAGGCAGATTCCAGGTAGTCAAGAATGGAGGTGTCGTCCGCTCGCCCATAATCTTTAACGCGCACAGGGATATAAGGCCTTGAGCACTCACTGGTTGCAAGTGGTATGGCAACAACGATCATCTTGTGGTCAGAGACACCATCTTCAACGTTAACAATGTGTTCTTTTATGTTATTTGACAGGAACACCAAGTCCAATAATGACCGCGAATTTGGCGTTATTCTTGTATCTTCTTGCACAATTTGTTTTAGGTTACACGCGAACAAAATTTCTAATTGTTTCTCTCCGGTACACGAATCAGGACCAACAGAACATAGCCGTTGCCAATTAATTTGTGGTAGGTTAAAATCGCCGGTCATTGTTAGTCTCGTGTTCGTTTTGCCATTCGCACATAAAAAAGTGTCTAGTTCATCTAGGAACTCAGGTGAAGCAGAGGGTGCGCGGTACACAGCTCCGAGAGTGTAAGTTACGTTATAAAACTTTATCTTGCACCAAACTGTTTCAGCAACATTGCATTCCATTATTACAGCAGATAAAGAGTTTTTTACGATGATACAAACGCCCCCGCCACGTGTGTCCCTGTCTTTCCTAAACATTATATAGTCCGGAGGAACAATGCAGTCAGCAGATATATTGTTATTCAACCAGGTTTCTGTTATTATTGCAACATGCGGACTTTGTGAAAGGAGCAAGTATTCTAATTCTGTAGTCTTATTTACAATGCTTCGCGCGTTGAAACTTAAAAGGCGTAGCTATATCTGCGATGTGTCCGACGTTGCACTCTTGATTGAGGTATCAAGGTGGGCTGGGCTGCCTGGTTCATCTGACTGGTGCTGTCTGGAATTACCAGCCTTATCTCCGCGGCCTGTAGACAGCAGACATCGTTCGTTTCGGCTGTGATCCCAGATATAGGTTTCATTGTTTACGCGAAGTTTATCATGAACAAGAAAGACCTTAGCCTTCTTAGCCCTGTCTGCAGCCGCACTGTCCCATAGTTTTCGGCGCACTTCTACAGTTTCTTTGGCATAGTCAGGGCTAATACGCCAAGAAGTTCCCTTCAGCTTTGTGCCTTTCTTCAGCAGACTCTCCTTTTCTCTGGAATCGTAAAACTTAAGAATAACTGGTCTACATTTCTCTGGTTGGGCTTTACCAAGGCGATGAATTCGCTCCACTGTGTCAACCTGCACGCCCATAGTTTTCTGAAATATATTTTCCACAACAAGTTCCTTCAGTTTTGATTCTGTTTCCGTTTCAGTGTCTGTTTCAGTTTCAGTGACGCCAAATACTAGTAAATTGTAACGTCGGCTTCGGTTCTCATAATCGATAAGCTTTGCAGCCTGCTGTTGGACTACTTCTTCTAGCTTCCAAATCCTGTTATTCATCGCATCAAATGCATCAAGAAGGCCCTGCAAGTTGTCGGTTTTTGCGCTCACTGCAACAATTTCACCTTTGATGTCATCCATCTTACGCGCGAACGCAGCTTGGTTCTCAAGAATTTCTTCCAACTTCTCATTCACTTTTGGCCCGGGGTTCTGTTCAACGTCACCCGACAAAAGCAATAAGAGCACTGACCAGCAGTCGCACAAAATTTCACAACACTTGCGGGGGCACGGCACGACTATCAAGAAGCGGTTGTCACTACAATAAACAATGGTATTGCTCGGAACACTTGCCTGCAAAAGCAGTAGCGGATGCTTAGACATGTTGCTTGCCAGCCAAGTGCCGTGCCCTCTGAAGCAGTGGTCGCTGCGATGCTCCTTATGTACAGCGTCGAGTGATGACGTCACAGATGACGTACGGTAATCGAAGATCAGGCATTCCACGGTGTCATTGTCACGAGGCCCTCGGAAGAAGGCCAGTTGTTGACCGTTGCTGGTTGTTGTAGCAGTAAAAATCCACGGCAAAATCTGCAAAAGCAGTAGCGGATGCTTAGACATGTTGCTTGCCAGCCAAGTGCCGTGCCCTCTCATTTGGAGACAACGGGCAATAAGGTGACCGGCATTTTACTTTTCAAGGCCTTGAGGTCTGTTTTCATATAGGGTGAGGTAATGTTAGAGGTCTTCCAAGCTTGCGGTAGGCTGGAGTTCATAGGGAATTGGAATTACAGGGTGGGTAGCTTTTCTGGTACATTCTCTCTACCGTCCTCCAGCTGATGAGCGCTTATCTGACACTGGCCACCTGAGTTTCCTCTTTGCGCCGCTGCTAAAGCTTTCTTTACGTCCTCATTCGGTACTAACAGGATGTGGCTTTGCTGTACCCTACTGTCTTGCTTACTGACGTCTTGTCTATGCTGTATGCTCTAGAGATTTGTGTAGTATACCTCTGGTACTTTGACTACCTTATCCATATTCCTCATTACATTGCCCTCGCTGTCTCTGAACAGATACCTCTGCGTTTGGTCTATGCCTAGTTTCCAGTTCATCGGTTTTTGTCTTCCTATGTTATTTACAACATAAACGATTGTCACCGTACTTAACTTCCTAATGTCGGTTAACCTGCATCTGTTGATCAGCTTTAATAGCTCTACCAGTTCTATTCTGTCTGTGGGGTCAGATGCCCTCATTATTTGGCGATACTTGATTTGACCTTCCGTCTCCTGAGAGAGCTTGAGGTATTCAGTCGGACCATCCTACCGCATACTTCTAATGCGTACTCGATAGTAAAAGCTGTCAGATTATCGTTCATTGGTTTAACATTAATGCCGTCGTCATCTGTTAAACACAAATTTGTGTTCAGAAACAATACCCTTGATTCTTCTACTTATATCTATATCATTGGTTTATGCGTATAGATTACTTATATTGCTCTATAACTCGTCGCCTGAGTTACCAGAAGTAGCAACGCACTGTCAACTCGAGTTCATAATTTTTTTTGCTTAAAACATTATTTTATCCCAACACTTTTCGATTAAGGGCTCGGTATACATCCTTCAAACACGCGGCGAATATATATATATATATATATATATATGTGTGTGTGTGTGTGTGTGTGTGTGCGTGTGTGTGTGTGTGTGTGTGTGTGTGTGTGTGCGTGTGTGTGTGAATGTGTGTGTGTGTGTGTGTGTGTGTGTGTGTGTGTGTGTGTGTGTGTGTGTGTGTGTGTGTGTGTGTGTGTGTGTGTGTGTGTGTGTGTGTGTGTGTGTGTGTGTGTGTGTGTGTGCCCATATCCATATTAGAGCGCTTGTAGTGTTCACGCACTTCTACCTCCACAATTTTTGGTGTTTTTTTCAGGCGCCTCACCTTAAGGTATCGTATTACTTTCGAGCCATGTAGCCGCCGCGGTGGCGGACTGGTTATGGTGCTCGGCTGTTGAACCAAAAGACGCGTGTTCGAGAGATATGCGAGACAGATACATTTCCTTTCCTCAAAAACCAGTTTACCGACGAGCAAGGCGTACAGCCGAACGGGCGATGGCGTTCTATGGGCTCCCTGGCAGTGTGGCAAGACGCTCTCGCATTCCACTCTTTGAAGCGAAGCTTAACACCTTAACCACACATCAGTGACCCAAGCAGCAACACCGCATTGAACTCTTGCGCCTCACCGCATTTCAAGTCAACAAAGTGCCGCCTTGATTTTTTTTTCCGTCTACGCTGTACAATTTACAAATGGCTGGTTAAAAAAGACGCTGAAGTGATCGAAAGTTTCGTTTGACGTCGAGCATATAACCGACGCGGAGACAGTAGTCACACAAAAGAGTTATTTGAAATGCGTACTTACGTGCTAGCAAAACGACGTCGTCGTCATGAAATCCTTCTTCCCCATCGTCACCTTCACCGCTTAAACGTCAGCAAATGTTATTGTTCACCTCTAACGTCTTCCGGAGTGACGACCTTGATTACTGAAACAGGGACGATAGGTTTCCACCATTCTATGGAGGCGAAATTCTAGAGGCCCGTGTACTGTGCGATGTCATTGCAGGTTAAGGAACCCCAGGTGGTCGAAATTTCCGGAGCCTTTCACTACGGCGCCTCTCATAGCCTCAGTCGCTATGGGACGTTAAACCCCATAAACTAAACCAAACCAGGGTTCAACCATCCTTGCACTCGACGTACGCGTAGGATGGCGTTGTCATTTTCGATCGTGGATTGAATAAGGATACCCGGGGAAATGCGCAAAGCACTGTACAGTGTCTGTTCTTGAAGTTGTAGGACTCATTTCTTTAATAAAATTTATTCATAAGAGTAGTACAGACGATTAGAATTTTTCAAAGTAGTACCCTTCCGCACCTACACGCTGCTGCTAGTTGAGTTGTCCAGTTTTCGTACGCCTCCAGGAACGCCTGGACCGGAATGCTTTTTAGCTACCGCGTCACAGCCTGGTGAACCGCCTCTCCCGATCCGCGATGTTTCCCCTTGAGCGTCGATTTTATTCTCGGGATTAGAAAAAAGTCTGACGGGGCCAAGTCGGGGCTGTAGGGGGGCTGTGGCAGCGTTGCCGCCTTGTACTGGGCAAAAAATCGGGGTCCTCATTCACATTATGAAGAAAATCCTGGCAGATCGCTTTCCGATTGGCTTTTTGCTCCTCAGACAATGCTCTCGGCACCAACTTCGCGCACACTTTCGTCATTGCTACGTTTTCTGTCACGATCTCAAAAACCTGGGTTTGAGGAATGCTCGTCATCTGCAATCATTCTGATACTCATCCTACAATCACAGTGCAGTAAATGTTTCACTCGCTACAGATTTTCCTTGGCCTTGCTGGTCGAAGGGCGTCCGGAGCGGTCGTCGTCTTCCACTCTTTCCTCACCTTCTCGGAGCAGCTTCATCATCATCAGCCTGACTACACCCACTGCAGGGCAAAGGCCTCTCCCATGTCCCTCCAATTAACCCTGTCCTTTGTCAGTTGCCGCCACCCTATCCCCGCAAACTTCTTAATCTCATCCGCCCACCCAACTTTCTGCCGTCCCCTGCTACGTTTGCTTTCTCTTGGAATCCACTCCGTTACCCTTAAGGACCTTCGCATTACATGCCGTGCCCAAGTCCATTTCTTCCTCTTGATTTCAAATAAGATGTCATTAACCCGCGTTTGTTCCCTCACCCACTCCGCCCTCTTCCGATCTCTTAACGTAACACCTATCATTTTCCTTTCCATAGCTCGCTGCGTTGTTCTTAACTTAAGCTGAACCCTCTTTGTTAGCCTCCACGTTTCTGCCCCATAGGTGAGCACCGGTATAGGATACAGCTGTTGTATACTTTTGTCTTCAGGGATATTGGTAAGCTACCATTCATGATCTGAGACAACCTGCCATATGCGCTCCACCCCATTCTTATTCTTCTAGTTATTTCCCGCTCAAGATCCGGATCTGCGGTCACCACCTGCCCTAAGTAGACATATTCTCTTACTACTTCCAGCACCTCGCTACCAATTGCGAACTGCTGCTCCCTTGCTAGGCTGTTGAACATTATTTTGGTTTTCTGCATGTTAATTCTTAGCCCCACCGTTCTGCTCTGCCTGTCTAACTGATTGATCATGCTTTGCAGTTCTTGTCCTGAGTGGCTTAGCAAGGCAATGTCATCAGCGAATCGCAAATTACTCAAGTATTCTCCATTAACTCTTATCCCCAACTGTTCCCATTCCAGTCCCCAGAATACCTCCTGTAAGCAGGCAGTGAAGAGCATTGGCGAGATTGTGTCTCCCTGCCTGACACCTTTCCGTATTGGAATTTTATTGCTGAGTTTATGGAGAACTATAGTAGCTGTGCAATCGTTATAAATATCTTCCAATATTTTCACATAACACACTTCTACACCCTGATTCCGCAATGCCTGCATGACAGCTGAGGTTTCCACTGAATCAAATGCTTTCTCATAATCAATGAAGGCTCTATATAGGGGTTGGTTATATTGTGCGCATTTCTCTATCACCTGATTGATAGTGTGAATATGGTCTATTGTCGAGTATCCTTTACGAAAGCCTGCCTGATCATTTGGTTGACTAAAGTCCAAGGTTGTCCTGACTCTATTAGCGATTACCTTAGTAAATACTTTGTAGGCAACGGACAATAAGCTGATTGGCCTGTAATTCTTCCAGTCCTTGACGTCTCCTTTCTTATGAATTAAGATAATGTTAACGTTCTTCCAAGCTTCTGGTACTCTCGAGGTCATTGCGTATACAGGGTGGCTAGTTTTTGTAGCACAATATCTCCTCCGTCCTTCAACAAATCTGCTGTTATCTGATCCTCACCAGCTGCTTTCCCTCTTTACATTGCTCCTAAGGCTTTCTTTACTTCCTCCTTCGTTACTGGCAGGATGTCCCATTGCTGTGCTCGACTGCCTCCCTCAGTAGCTTGATCATTACTTTCGCTACTGTATAGATTTGTGTAGAACTCTTCGGCTAATTCAACTATCTTATCCATATTGCTGATGACATTGCCCTGTTTGTCTTTTAGCGCATACATCTGGTTTTTACCTATGCCCAGTATTCTCCTCACTGATTTTAGGCTACCTCCATTCCTTAGAGCATGCTCGATTTTCTACATGTTAAACTTTCTTATGTCGGCTACCTTCCGCTTATTTATTAACTTCGATAGCTCTGCTAGTTCTATCTTGTCTGTGGAGTTAGACGTCTTTATGCTTTGGCGTTTCTTAATCAGATCTTTAGTCTCCTGAGATAGTTTGCTGGTATCCTGTCGAACCATCCTACCACCTACTTCTGCGGCGCATTCTGTAACGATAGCTGTAAGATTATCATTCATTGTTTCAACACTACGGTCGCCTTCTTCAGTTAAAGCGGCAAATATGTTTTGCAGCGACATTCTGAATTCATCTACCTTCCCTCTTAATGCTAACTCGTTAATAGCCTTTCGCTTCACCAGTTTTCTCCGTTCCCTCTTCATATCTAAGCTAACACGAGACCTTACCATTCTGTGGTCGCTACAACGGACCTTACCGAGGACCTCCACATCCTCTACGATGCCAGGGTGTGCACACAGTATGAAGTCTATTTCATTTTTAGTCTCACCATTGGGGCTCTTCCACGTCCACTTCCTGTTTGCTCGTTTGGGGAAGAAGGTATTCATAATCCGTAAATTATTTCTATCTGCGAACTCTACTAATAACTCTCCCCTACTGTTCCTAGAACCTATGCCATAGTTACCTACCGCCTTGTCTCGAGCCTGCTTTTTACCTACCTTTGCATTAAAGTCGCCCATCAGTACAGTGTACTGTGATTTTAATTGGTCATTGCCGATACCACATCCTCATAGAAGCTTTCAACTATCTGGTCATCATGGCTTGATGTAGGCGCGTAGGCCTGCACCACCTTCAGCTTGTACCTCTTATTAAGCCTAATTACGATAGCTGCCCCTGTCTCGTTAATACTGTAAAACTCCTCGATGTTGCCAGCTATATCCTGATTAATGAGGAATCCCACACCTTGTTCTCGCCTATCTGCTAATCCACGATAGCACAGTACATGCCCGCCCTTTTGTACTGTATGCGCCTCATCTGTCCTCCTAACCTCACTAAGCCCTATGACATCCCATTTAATACCGGCTAATTCCTGCAATAGCACTGCTAAGCTAGCCTCACTTGATAAGGTTCTTGCGTTAAACTTTGCCAGGTTCAGTTTCCAATGGCGGCCTGTCCGGAGCCAGAGATTCTTAGCACCCTCCGCTGCGTCACAGATCTGACCGCCGCCTTGGTCAGTTGCTCCGCGGTCGCTGGGGACTGAGGGCCGAGGGTTAATTGGTTTGTTCATAGAAGGTTGTGGCCAAGTACTACACCAGGGTGGCCAAATCCTGTTCTCGTGAGTAAGTGCGTTGTCGGTTCTGGTCACCGAAATCAGGGCGCACTCCAAGCCTGGTTATGCAATTCCATCGACACGCGGAGTTTCTTTTTTAATCTGGTGGAGAATTGCGTGGCACCAGGATTCGAACCCCGGTCCTCTTGCACGCGAGGTAGATGCTCTACCTCTACGCCATCGCTGCAACATCGGAGCTTGCGCCACTCAAAAAACACCTGGACTACCCATGGCAGCGTCACCGGTAGGCCTCCTCAATCATTTCTTGAGTTTCTGCCCGTTTTACCAAGATTTACAAAAAATTTGTTCGCGTATCGCTGATCCGGTAAACACTCCATGATTTTTCGTGACGAGGCGTTTCGACAGGGGTTCACAGTACAAGCTACCTGCTATCTTCAACGGCCGAGAGCCGACTGGCGATTTTTCCCAGCATTCCCAATATCCCCCTTCAACGATCCTGCACGCGCAGACCGCCTCTCGTCCGCCCGTTCGCCCAGGAAAAAACCAGTCCTACTACTTTCAGAACACACCCTGTATTTCACATAGCGAATGAAGTCAAGCGAGCATCAGCACGTGTTTTCGCGCCCCATTTCTTTGCTTCACGCTCAACCGAACCGCAGGAGAGAACAAAAACCTGCCCGAAAACAAAGCGGGAAAAGTGGGGGAGTATTTCTGCATGACGTCAACGCGCTGTGGCCGGGCGCAGTAAACAAGTAGTAGTCAAAGCCTCTTCGCCACTTCCTGGAAGCGCCCCATCGAAGGGAAGGCGGGAGAGCGGCTGAAATGTTCGCTAGTGGCTTGTAGAGCGAGCACCTCCTCGCCGTTTCGGGGAAAGGGGCTAGGAGGGACAGGACAGAGACACGGAGGAGCCCTCGCGGAAGAAATTAATGCCGACAGAAAAGCGAGTGTCATCATCATCAGCAGCAGCAGCCTGACTACACCCACTGCAGGGCGAAAGCCTCTCCCATGTCTCTCCATTTAACCCTGTCCTTTGTCAGTTGCCGCCACTGTATCTCCGCAAAGCCAGTGTAAGCAGGTTTTATTGCGAAAGCAGTACTATGCTAGCTTATGAGCGGTCAGCGTGGTCCCGACGGTAACCACGTTTGACCTTTAGCCGACCCCCGTACTGACGTCACACCGAGCGGAGGAAAAACTGGAGACCAGCTCGACTCGTCGGCGCGGTCCCAGGGTAACAACGGCGCGCCGCACATCTGCTGCGCGCCGCAGCCGCGAGGAGGCGCTCGCTGTGGTGACGTCATACCAGCTGCGAAAAAAGGGGCCCCCAGCCACCACCACCTAGACTAACTTAAGGCCTCCGCGCGGCGCCGTGGCGTCACGCTCGCGGGATGGGCCTGGAAGTCGGCTTCACTTCGCGCGATACTCCCCGACGGATCTTCAGCGCGCTCCTTATCCCGATGCCGTCGGTACCAAAGTTACTGGACAAGTAACGTTGGCCGGTCCTACCGTTTCGTTCATGCAAGGACCAGTAGTATTAAGAACTACTATTACAAAATACTTTCCCGATAGAAACACAATCACTTTTAATATTGTTGTTTTTGTTTAGCGTTCGCACAAATTATTGTACTTTGCGCTGATTGATACGATCTTACTTCCGCAAGTAAATTTCGCCGCGGTGTCCGCATGAAAATGTTCAGGCCAGGTCATTTACCACATAATTTAAATTCAGTTGCCAAAGAACCATACACGGCATTTAAAGCAATGTAAGTATACAGCTTGTTGACAACACAGAAGAAAAGAAGTCAGGAATGAATGGCTACAGTGTTTCAAGAAACGAGTGATTTATTAAGGTAAACAGCACGAAATATAGGAAAATATATACAATGCAGCATAATCACAGCAAGATGAAACAATACACCTCTTATGCATTTTTAACAATATTTTTAACAATTCCAGTAGTTCTGCGTGCACTCAATTCTTTTCGTTACAGTTTGCAGCTTTCGCTTTGGTTTTGGCATAGCCAGTTTGTTGTTGGCTGCTTTGCATAGATTGTTGAGCAGTGTATTGGCTGCCGCACTGAGAATGTGATGCATGAGCTCCTGCGGAGAATGCCCCGAATCGCAGTAGTCTGGCACCTCAAACCTATCAAGATCATGAGATACGAGGGCTACCAGTGCCTCTTTTTGATTAGCCAGAACAAGAAACTGCGAAGAATACTGCTGGCTTCTAAGCTTGTCAAGGAGAATCTGAGTAAAGAGCACTGCATTGACGACCACTGCTTGGGGAAATTTCAAACTCCCTGTTGTCATGCCCAACGTTACTAGATTACCTGGTCAGTTTGGAAACTCCGCTGCAGTTCGGCGGCCAAACGTGGCCCCATTCGGCTCCCTTTCGTGATGTGGCGCTTTTGACGCTGTTGGCCCGCTCCGACCGGTCTCTCGTCACACGAACTATCGCTATGAGACGAGCACGCCGTGTTTCAAGCCACTTTACGCCGGTAATTTCTGTTTAAAGAAGTTATTTCCAAGATAGACCACAAATATTGTTCTGAATTTGCAACTACAGTGGCTGTGCGAACGGTCCTGGGCGGCAGAGGTACGATCGCGATGTCTGAATCATTAGCTATTTCGATGAGACATCTGGTTCTTGGTCGGGCATAGTTTTTTGTTTCATTTACTTCCCTGCAAACTGAATAACTCTTTGCTTCCGGCGAACCACGACACGGTAAATGAGTCGCATGTTGCCGAAAATATCCAAACCTAAGGCAAAGTATCATCCATTTGAAGCAAGACAGTAAACGATGCATACGGGCTTTTTAACAGGGAGATACAGGACTACCACCGTGAAACTTCGACGTTATTAAAGTCATAAAACGCGAAAAATGACGGTAATAGCACTGGTCAGATTGAAAGCAGTTAATTCAATATATATAGAAAAAAAAACCTATGCACCCTAATGAGAGCCACTTTTAATGGGCGAAACAGTTACAAGAGACGTTCTTTTACAAGAGACAAGACACGTACTGGAGAAAAAGTGCATTCTTGTGGCAGTAACAAAGTTCAGTACCTGACAAGCGAATGCCGACTCGTGCTCAGCACAACCCAAGCGAGCAAGGCTGCACTTCTCTAGCTCTTCCAACACATTCCAGAAAATGTTTGCAGCCTTGGCGATGGTAAGTGCGAACTGCGGTCGCACATTACGTAGGACGCTTATCTTGCCTTGGTTTGGGAGCAGACAGGTCGACAGCTCGGCCGCACCGACTCACGGACGCATAGCGCGGGTGCACCGACGCTGTTGCGCTTCTGTGTTGAGTTGCAGCCGGAGCCAACGCCGCACGAGCTGCGTCACTCGAAACGCACTTATATAAATCTGGCAAGACACAGAGGAGCAGCGATCAACTTGCAGAGCAGTTTAACCCAACAAAAGAACGTCTGGCACAAATACGCTTCGCTGTAGTCTTCGCTGACGTGGTCAGCGCGCGGCTACTCTGCCGATAATCCGGTCAGACAGCGACGAGAGCGCCCCCGCTCGGCGGTACAGGCAAGGGTGACATCCGCGGCGTTAGAGTTTGCAAACTGAAGAAGTAAGCTAGTAACGTTGGTCATGCCTGCAATGAGTATGTTTTCATCTTTGTCTAAATCGGTATTTTCTAAAACAAGCATTTCTTTACACGATGTACACATGGGCTTCTTCAACGCAGCATGTGCGCAATATCCAGCAACGTATGTCACAGCTAGCATCCTTGAAGTTTCTTTCTCAATGTCTCCGTTGTAAATTTTGTCAGAAACTGTTCATTATTTGAGCTGGCAGTTGTCTTCGACAAGTCAAAGTCCGGAAGATCTAGGACTTTTTGCAGCCGCAGTTTGCTCTTGGACTCATAAATCTGCCAAACCGAGACATGGTATTGAGAACCGCTCAGCTGGCGATATTTTCCGAACCTCTCTTCTAGAGATTCTGTCTGAAACTTTCCAAGTAGGACATACTTAAACCCAAGCTCCTCTAAACAGTAAAGTGAAATTTCATGCAGAGCGTGGCTTGTGTGTCCGAGAGCCATGTGTGTTTCTCGTGTGAAACGCCCTGCATCATGCTTAAGGCTAGCCCAGTAGTCAGGCCACTCTGTTATCTTCTTAAAAAATTCCAACTGAGGGCATGACGTGGAACTCACAGGATACTGCATCTCATCCCGCAGTAGCTCACCTTTCCTTGGCGTCTTTACATTGACTATCCGCCACCAAGTCAGAATTGTACCAATAAAATTAGCAGTTTCTTTTGCATGCTGTGTGCTGGTAGATTTCAGTGCACCCACTGTGGAGTCATTGAAAATGCGAAGTGCAAGATTCACGTTTTACCCTCCATATTCGATGGGTCTAGTGCCTCTAACGATAGGGTTGGCGCTATTTTTAACAGATCATATTTCTCTGCATCGTGGAGCTCCCGCTAAGTTTTAAATGATGCTGTCAGAATCGGCGGCTTTGGTTCAGCGCCGTTCAGGTCTGGAAAATACATGCATTTTCCAATGTTACGCTGGTTCAACCAGTTATTTCGCACCGACTTTAACACATTACACTGGATCTAAAATGAAAAACAGGGCCGAGAAGAATCAGCTGGATGTTGATAGGCAATGCTGGCCTTTGGCGGATTTGCGAAAAATTTCATAGCCTTTCGATTTATTGAGTTATTGTCTGAGACAACTACTATAATTTTCACACCAAGTGACTCAAGACTCCTAATTAGTTTGTGTAAGAATTTATGAAGAGTGTCTGCATCAGTCTGAGCTACGGGCAGAATGTGAAAAACAACTTTGTGGTTTGAAAGAAGGCTTTGCACCATAAAAACATGATGTTTTGGCTGGACTTGAGCTGTTTACTGCAGCGCCTGTGATAAAGCCAGCTTTATAATCAAAGTAGCTTCGGAGATGAATCTCGTCCATCATCAGAGTAACAGTCCGCTCAAGTTCTTTCATCATGCTCAACACTGTCTTCGTATAGCTCAAGAAGGAAGAGTCGGACTGCTCGAGGGCAGGGTTTAGCAGATATGAAGAGCAGAGGCGCCTTGTGGTTACAGGGTGGGGCAGCTTCACTTTCATAGAACTTCGGATAAACTTATATGCATGCGGTGATATTGTGTAAAGCAGTCCCGCAAAAACAATCATGTCTGAAGAGTAACGTAAAGCATTTTCAAAACAAGCTCTACTTGACTGCTTAGAAATTTGAGAACTTCCATGTGCCATCCCTGATATTCTTGTTGCTGGTACTCATTGCACACATCAAGAAGCAGTAGCAACAAAGTTTCCAGAAGATGGTGAGCCTTTCGGTTTCCATCCGCAGAGCATCCACTTTGTAGCTGCTGAACAGACTGCAATACCTCATTTAGCTGCCTGAGATCTTGCAAGTGTGAATGCACATTCACAGTGGAAAGGTTTTTGATGCGCTATTCTCCAATAAACACCTCAACGAACACTTCTGCTGACACTGTCACCGAACTACGCACAGCGGGAGCACGATCAAATGACAGATCCAAGAATAGGACCTTTGACTCCTTGACAATCACAGTCCAGAAGTCGGAAATGGAGGAGTTTGCAATTGCACCGCAAAACTCGCCGAAACTGGCCACTTTGTTCTTCCGGTTTTCTTCTGCTTGAGCGGCAACAGAAAGCTCAGTAGCTTTTCGCCGCGACGCCGCTTCTAATCGAGCTTTCTTTTCTTGTGGTGCCTCCCGGCTGGACGCTGTCGGGCGAGATAGATCCTTCAGGCAGTCGGTGAACACACTGGGCACTGCTGTTTGGTTTAGGCGAAGGCGCTCCAGCTGCACTTCAATCACCTTGCCGGTCTGCGCATCCGTGTACGTTGCAGTTCTAACGAAGTCTGTTGAGAGAAAATGTTTCTCGCACAGCTGAAAAAAAAAGAGTAATGTATAGTTCTAGCCACGCTTACGTGAAACGAATCGAAGCGAGCATAACACAGACTTAACAAATACCTATAGGCGAGGGAGCTAGTGCGCCGCAATAAACATAACAAACATAAGGAAAAGCGCTTATTTTATGTTACGGATACATAGAGCATAATAATAAAAAAAACGATGTTTACCACAGTATGCTTTGTTGGCGTGAAATTTTCACGAGAAATCGCCTTTGTCCACGCCGCTCTCTCCTACGGGTCGCTCTGAAACCTGTAGACGCGGACACTTGAGATTTTCACATCGTAGTTAGACTTGCAATTTGGGGCACAGTATGAGCCAGGCATTCTGATGTGTGCCTGCGCAAGGCTCGTATTTCCAAGAGCACCTTTTCGTCACCATTGACAACCAACACGAGGGAATAGACCTCTCCCTGATGTAAACAGTGTGACGTCAAAAAGGTGTGCCCCGATGGGCAAAATCGTCGACTTTCGGTTCTGAACCGGTTTTTCAGGTGCCGAGCACTGCCCCACCAGCTTTGTTCCCTGATTCGAAACGCCTGTCAGCCTTTCTTCTCCCACCTGGTACGGCGCATGTTTTGCCCATCGGACCAGAAACACGTGCGTTGATGACGTAGGCCGGGAGAGGTCTATTCGATGACAATTTTGCATCAACACAACAACCGAAGGAATGCCCTCGCCTCGCCACTCGGCCGACCCGGTAGAAGTTCTTTGTGGTGACAGCCAAACCGGCTCAACTGGTAGAAGTAACTCAACGGCTCAACTCATCTGCGTGAACAGCTTCATCCCCTCACTATTCCCGGCTCCATCCCGCGGTCGTGACGTAGGCGGCTGTGAAAGGAGGTGGCGCGCCGCCTTGCAAGTCCTCGGTGGCGGTGCCCAAGCTCGGCTCGTCGGCGCGGTTCCAGGGTAACCACGGCGCGCCGCGCACCTGCTGCGCGCCGCAACCGCGAGGAGGCGCTAGCTGTGGTGACGTCACACCAAGCGGAGAGAAAACTGGAGACCAGCTCGGCTCGTCGCCGCGGTCCTCGCCAGGAAGCAGGCCCGTGCAATTTCCTTTTCATCCTTCTCTCAGTCACAACAACACAACAACTCATCGCCGCAGTCCCAGGGTAACAAACCCCGCTGCTGCTCTCTCTCTCTCTCTTTTCCTTCCTCTCTCTGAAAGAAGATTACGCGTGGATGTGTATATATAAGGTGTTTCGACCAAGGCCTGGTTTGCTTTCGCAACCTACCGGGCTTAGCCAAGCTAAGCCTCTGCCAGTTTTTTATGCGAAGCATATTACTAGAGCTACACTACAGCCTGTCGAGCGCGGCGGTGGAGCCACCATTGACCTTTAGCGGGACCACGTGACACCACGTGACAACATGACGTCACAGCAGAGGAGAGCTGGGCTGCCGGCTCGCGTGGTCGGCCGCGGCGGTGGAGGCTCCACATCAGAGGCGCTGCAGCTGACCACGTGACGCTACAGCAGCGGTATAAAGCTGAGCTTGCGTCGCGAGAACAACAACAACAACGTGTATCTGTTCTCGCTTCGGCGAGCGCGGCTTCGGCCGCTTATCTGTTTTTTGAGCAGCGTCCGCTCCGGCGGACGCAATTGTTGCTGCGACGCGCGTCTTTCCTTTCCCCTCTCTTCTTCCTATGATCTTTTAACTCTCCTCTATCTGCACGTGGCAGCGGTGGTGGCTTGGCTCGAGCCAGTAGCAGGCCCGTGCAATTTCCTTTTCATCCTTCTCTCAGTCACAACAACAACAACAACTCTCCGGGCACTTACGAGGCGGCCAGGTGTTGGGATGGCGCCTAGAAGCAGGGCTGATTTGAACGAGAAGCGAAAGCTTCTGCGTGCCACAGAGACCGATGAAGAGCGGGATGAACGTCTGGCTAAGCGGCGTGCTCAATATGCGGCTCGGCGACAACGTTCTACAACAACTGAAGAACAAAGCGAGGAACTTGTCAGGAATGCTTCCACTAGTGCTGCCACCGAGTCCGTCAGTAGTTTTACAAGTTCGGAACGCTGGAATGGTGGCGGTGGTGGATAACTAAGGGTGTTTCCAATGTACTTTCCATGGGTACCAAGAATGCTGTTGTAGCCGGTGCTGGGGCAGCGGTTGTACACTCTGCATTGAATTCACCGATGATTCCGTATATAGCTGCCACAGCAATCCTTGCTACACTTCTAGTGGTTCTATTAAAATGACCAAGTATTCAACCAAGGAAAGCCATGTATTACCAAGCCTAGCCATCAATATGTTTCGCATCTGACTAGGCTTAACCTTAGCTAAGCCTCAGCCAATTTTTTTTTTGTTGCGAACCAGGCAGAGGAGGGAAGGTGATGGTGAGGCGAAAGAAAAAAATTTGCTGTGACTTAGCTAAGGTTAAGCCTGAATATCTCTAAGCGAGAAGGTGCGGCAAGGAGGAGGAGGAGCTGCGCGTGTAGTGAATATGGTGCTGTCTTAGACGGTTGCTTTAGAGACATGTACTGTGGCGTGCATTCCTCTCGGGTGTACACCAAGATATGAGAGACAGGCATTTCCTTTCCTTAAATGCAATTTTCACTTCATTTCGTTTTTCTTAAGGCCCTTATGGCACGGTTCGGGTATCCACCGAGATATGAAAGAGGCAGGAGTCGTTTCCTTTCCTTAAAACCAATTCTTTCATTTTCCTTTCCTTACGGCGGGGTTCGGGTGTCCACCGTGACGTCACGCAGTTCGCCCATGCGCACCTGTGGCTTTTTCTGACGGCGAGGCCCACGCTAGCCTCGGTGTTGACTAGCCTTATGAAGCTTTTCGCTTCAAAAGATCGAAAAACAATTTTCGCAATAGCGTGCCCCTGGTGTGAGGTTTCTGCGCGTGTTTTTTATTTTGTTTTGTTCGCTCGAGCGCTGCAGAGAGAGAGAGAAACAACTTTATTGCTATAGATTGGCGGGATTTAGGGCAGGTGGGCTTGGTGTGGCCCCCAGGTGGGGGCGACTTCCTGGCCCCACGAAATGAGTGCCAGTTGGATGCTCTTGTCTGGCCTTCTGAGGAGTTGGTTCCATCCGTCTTCGGAGGGAGCTGGCAGTAAGGTTCGAGGGGGCGGATTTCCCGCGCAACCCCAGAGGATGTGAGCCTGGCTGGCGATTTCTCCCTGGTAACAATTTTGGCAGACGGGGTCGTATTCCCCGTCTGTGATGAGTGAAAGTCTAGAATGGTTAAGGATAGAGTGTGTCTGCAACCTGCGGAGCAAGGTGGCTTGCGCTCGATTCAAGTCGGGGTGTGGAGGCGGGAACTGGCGTCTCATCTCTCTGTAGAGGTTGGTAATTTCGGCAAAGGTCTGGGGAGCCTCGGCAAGAGCGTCTGGGTCCGTGGGGCCGGCCGCCCGGTTGGTTAGTCCTCGGGCTAGTCGGTCGACCCCTTCGTTTCCAGAGTTTCCCGCGTGGGCGGGTACCCAGACCAGGTCGATCTTATGGTCGGGAGTGCAGCCGCGAAGGATGCGTGCAGCGGGGTGGCAGATAAAACCTGCCGAGTAATTTTGTATTGCTCTTTTGGAGTCGCTGAGGACTGTGCGCGTACGTGGGTCAGCGATGGCCAGCGCGATGGCGGTTTCTTCTGCCGCTGTCGGAGAGTGAGCTACTACTGTGGCGGCGGTGACGAGAGTAGACTGTGGCGTGGTTGCACAAGCCACGTATGTGTTTGCACTTTGCCGTGCAGCATCTACGTATATTGCGTGTTCGTCGGCAAGGTATGTGGCATCTAGTGCTTGGGCTTTCAGCTGACGGCGCTTGTCATGGCGGCCAGGTAGCATGTTTTTGGGGATTGGTTTTATAACTAGGCGGCTATAGGCCCCTATAGGAATGGGCGTTGTGGGGTGAACGTCGCCTATGGGGTTGATGTTGAGACGGTCAAGTATGAGCCGCCCGTGTTTAGTGCGGGAGAGGCGGTGGATTTGGGCGGTCTTGTGTGCCTCTATGAGTTCTGTGAGCGTGTTGTAGATGCCGAGTTGGAGGAGGTGCTGTGTGCTGGCGTACTGAGGTAGCCCCAGTACCGCTGTTCACAGCTTCCTCGTCCTTCCGGCGGAGGTGATAGTAGGGGTAGGAGTAGACTATCCTGCTAATGAGGAAAGCTTGAGTGAGCCGACAGAGGTCATCCTCCTTCATACCTCTGCGGCGGGTGCTGATGCGGCGGATAAGGCCGTTGATCTGATTGGCTGTGGTGCGGAGGCGCTGAATGGCCTCCGAGTTTTGCGTGTTGTTCTGTATTAACATACCCAGAACGCGGATGGTGCGGACCGGAGGTATGGGATGTGTGTCGACTTGAAGCACAATAGGTTCTTGCGGGTCGGGGACGGGCAGGAGAGCTCGTCTGTCCCTGATGACTAGTAATTCGGACTTCGTGGAGGAGCATGTGAGCCCGTTCACCTGTACAAAGGAGTGTACTTTATCGATTGCGGTTTGGAGGGAGTTTTGGATTTCCCCGTCAGAGCCAGAGGTGGTCCACAGGGTGATGTCATCGGCATATATTGAGTGTTTAATTTGAGGTATCTCTTCCAGGAGTGGAGGGAAGCCTCTCATTGTAGTGTTGAAAAGGAACGGAGATAGGACTGCTCCTTGTGGTGTTCCTCGGGTGCCTAGTGTGATCTTCTCGCTGTGAAGGTCTGCAATGTGAAGTTCTGCTGTACGGTTATGAAGAAAGTCGGCGATGTAGTTGTAAGTGCGAGTGCCTACATTCATTTGTGAGAGGTTTGCCAGGATGGAAGCATGTGACACGTTGTCGAAAGCCTTGCTGACATCTAGGCTTAGGATGGTTCGTGTAGCTCGGATGGGTCTCGAATCGAGGATGTCGTGTTGGATTTGCCACATAATGTCTTGAGTGGAGAGGCCGGTTCTGAAGCCGATCATAGTGGGGGGAAAAAGGTCCTTTTGGTCTACGTGAGTGTGGAGTCTGTTGAGTATGACGTGTTCCATGACCTTTCCCAGGCAGGACGTGAGCGAGATGGGCCGAAGGTTGCCCAGCTCGAGTCGTTTGCATGGCTTAGGTATGAAAATCACTTTGGCATGCTTCCAGGTGTCTGGAAGGCGACCGTCATGCCAGGGTTGGTTGAAGAGGTCCGTGAGTGCCTCGACGGACTGATATTCGAGGTTACGAAGCATCTTGTTGGTTATGTGGTCGTCGCCAGCGGCCGCGGTGGTTTTAATCTGGTTGAGGGCGGTGCGGACTTCTCCTGCCGTGATGTCGGCGTCCATGTTGGTGTTCTGAGCACCCGTGTATCCTGAAGGGATGGGAATTTCAGTGGAAGTATTGATGTATTTGTCTTTCAGGGTAGCGAGGAGTTCCTCATTTGTTCCCTGAAAAGCGTGTATGACACGGGTGAGGTTCTTGTGAGATGTGGATTTGGTGTTATTTGGGTCCAGTAGATGTCTGAGCAAGAACCACGAGTTTTTGCACCCTAACTGGCCGTTAAGACGGTCGCAGGTTTGATGCCATTGCTCCTGACTCAGTTTGATGGAGTAAGCTTCGATCTCTCGCTCGAGGCGAACGAGACTGAGCTTGAGGGGTCGATTGTGTTTTTGTCGGAGCCAGCGAACGCTAAGACTGCGCTGGGCCTCCCACATGTGTATGAGTTTGGCGTCGGGAGAGGGGCCATCCTCGTCCTGGGTAGTCGTGGAGGTGGCATTGGCGGTGTCTTCGAGCAGCGAGTTTGTCCATGTGTCCAGGTCGTCTATGGGGGCCGAAGTGCGTTTGCCGCGCACGTATCGGAAGGCGTCCCAGTTAATGTGCCTGATTGTTCGGTTGGGGGCTTTGCTGTGTGTAGCCGTGAAGGTTGTGCTGAGAACATAGTGGTCGCTACCTATGTTCATGCCGAGGTTTTCCCAGCGTGCGTCTGGGATGTTGCGGGCGAAAGTGAGATCGGGGCAGCTGTCCTGTGTGACACTGTTTCCAATGCGAGTAGGCCTGTCGGGGTCTAGGAGTAGTGTCAGACCCAGTGTTTGGGCTGTCTCCCACACTTTGGCTCCCTTACGATCGCATGCTTTACGGGGGTAGCCCCACTCGGTATGCGGCGCGTTGAAGTCACCTAAGATGAGTAGCATCCCTGTTTGTGCAGTCGCGCAGGCCTTACGAACGAGGGTTGCCACTCGTGTGCTTTTGTCGCTAGGGGGGCTGTAGACGTTGAGGATGTGGAGCGGGGCTTGTGAGCGACTGTTCGGTAGGACCTGTACGAAAGTGTGCGGAACCTCGGGGTAACTAAGGTCTATATGATTAGCTGCTAAATTTCGGTGGACCAGGATGGCGGTGTTGGGCTGGTGGTCTGGTGTCGTTTGTTGGTTATATGCGGCGTAGCTGGTAAGTTTCGTGTCCATGTATGTTTCCTGGAGTGCGATGATGTGGGGGGTGTGCGGCTGGGCCTGCAGGGTGTGCTCCAAGGCTCGCCGCTTCGCCTTGAAGCCCCTGCAGTTCCATTGCCAAACTGTGAAGGGGGAGCTAGCCATCGCGTTTCCCGTAGGGTTCGGGGCGCTGTGATAGCGCGACGGGTGATTTAAGAATGCCGCCTGCACGTGAGCGCGCGGTTGCACTCTCCGATGTGGCGACAATAATGGGTGCTGGGTAGTTATGAGGGGTTGTTAACTTCAAGAGGGTTGCTGATGCCGGGAGATTCGTAAGGGTATCGAGTCTGGCATGAAGGGTTTGGATGTTGGCTGCCATTGTGGCGCAGCTTTCTACTAGACGGTCAATGGTGGGGGCGAGTCGACGGAGGGCGCCCTCGAATTGGGCCATTCGCGCATCAGCTGCCTCGCTGCATCTCTTCCCTATCACGAATCGAACCAGCGCGTTTGAGCCTGCGTCTTTAGGGTCCGCACCCGACCGCCACAACCGCTGAGCCACCGCGGCGACTAGTTGTGAAGGCCATGCACCACATGTTGCATGCAGACGACGAACGCGCTTGTAGTCCGGTCGTAAGTGAAGTGCATTGAAACTAGCAAGACACCTTATGCTGGCAGCTTACTCCGCGACTACTGTAGTACACCAGAAAAAATCCAATGCGATATGCGCAAAAGAGGCACGATAATCTCAGGCAAAGAGGCGAGCTTTTTTATTAACATGATGTTCAAACTGGAGCTCCTCAAAAGATTGAAACATGGAAGGTCTTGCTATTTGGTCACACTTAGCCCTATTACGACCGATGTAGGCTATGCAAGCCGGCAGGCAAAATGTGAGGATGTCAACTCTTCTCGTGTACAACTAATGTACGTAGTACTGTCGATAGGTGTTTCCCAGCTACCTCACATATGGCGCATGAAGTTTCTGCTTTGTGTCGCTCAGAGTATCAGCGCAGCACTTACGAAGGCTGCAGGTGGAAATGTACTAGCCGTTGGCCCACACACAACTGCCTTGGTTTGTCAGGGTGCTGCACGGGTATCCCCTATTGCGGTTTCCCGCAATTCACCGTCATGTAGCCCGCGTCTTTCATGCACACACTGCCTGTTTCACTACTGCGCAGCCTACGCTTAGTGCTTTTCTACTAGATATGAAGGATACAGGTGGGGAAGAAGTGGGAATGGCAAATATGTCCATGCCTAGCCTAAGTAATTTCTGTACACAGGACCAATGAATGCTACAGGCGGCAATGCTGCTGTTAGCCAACACACAGCCTAATTTGCTCTATCAGGGTTTTGCACGGGCAGCCTCTATTGGCGGTGCCCACACTTCACCCTCATGTAGGCCCATCTTTTAAGGCAAAAGCCTTTAATGGCTCATGCTCGCGATGTCTGGCCGTGCGCTGGGATCGTGCCAACTATGGCCTTTCCTCGCGCAGCGGCGCAACCTCCTGCCCTCCTTAGCAACAGGCACGCCAGTGGAGGCGCCGCTGTGCATAGCAACCGTGACGTCACACAGTAGCGGTAGAACGAGTGCGCACGCGTCGGCGGTGGCAGCTGCACGGCCGGTCCTTCTCCAGACGTCTCGTTGCAGTCGAGTGAGTGAGACTAATAACTCCGAAGCGGCCCAGGGATTCCGCGTCAAGCGGTTCGGGGAAGCGGCATTGGGTCGGCCACAAGGCTTTCATCAAGCACACTTTAGAATTTCCAAAGTTTCTTTTATGCGCACAAACTGCATGCATGGTAATTGCATGTGGGATTGCAAACGTGCTCATATCTAGCCTATGCGGGACCGTCGCAGCTGTTCCTCAGAAAGCCCAAACTGCATGCCCATGCTTCGCCACTGTGAAGCCCAAAGTTTAGCCCCTATATTTTCTACATGGGACCCATGTAGGCGGAATTCGGGAATACTAGCTCTTTACCCACATAAAACCATCACCGCTCCCTCACGGTGATGTACGGGCCGCCCCTTTTGGGATAACCCGCACTTCTCCCTAACAGGGCCAGCATCTTAGCCCGCATGTATCTGCGGGGAACCTAGGTGGGCTGCCCAGTCCATTTAAACCCATGCATTACCGAGGAGGGCTCCACTCGGGCTTCAAGTCGGCAGCCAAAGCGTTTTGTGCCTACACTCCACACACGAGGGACCCATGTAGGTTTAAAGCTGGCAGCCACCAGCCCTCAATGTCCATGTCGGACACGCGTGGACCCGCCATCTTGTGCTACTGGGGGCGCTTAAGTCCCATAAGAAATGTCCATGTTTAGCTGCAAAAAGGCTGACGCGCATTCACGACGAGGAGTTAAGCTAGCTTAAGATGATAACAGCTAGCCAAGCATCAAGCAAAATGGATGAATTGGTCGCTCACTTTGTAAGACACAATTTTCTGCCTCCGCGACACTACTGCGAACGGCGGTTGCGTACGGACAGTGTCTCGACGGGCGTGTGTAATGGTCGAGACAAGACCTTAGCTGGTGACAGCCGGGCTGATGGGAATAGTTGTGCGCATGCGCTATTTCACGCTGGCGACGCTCCTCTGAACCGTGACAAGGCGCTGACGAGTCAGTAGGTCAACCGTAGACCTGTAATACCACAGAACTGACCGGCGGCACGTGCCTCGCCCTGGCTTAAACTACTGATTTTTGTCGGCGCCAGGTAGGGTGCGTTCTGCAGGGGGAAGGGGCAGGGATGCTGTGCATATAGTCCCGGCATGCTCCGCGCCGTTCGTTTCCTGCAATCTTTGCCGGTCCTGGGAGGGACGACTGAGGGTGAGGCCCCCAAAACGCTTCAAAAGACTTGCTAGATGTTGCATTTAACAGGCAAGTAAGAGCACGAAAACATGTCTTGGGTTCTAAGTATGTACTAGCGCATAGACCACTGCACACAAACTCCCTTCCTGGGAACATCCGCAAACGTGTGTCCGAACGCCTAATTAAAAAATGGTACAGCTTTTCCGCTCACCGGCATATTGGGTAACTAAAACGTTAGTAGTCTCGCGTGTATGATTTTTTCCACTCTCAAGAAACAAGTTTCCAAAAAGGTACAAAAGCGGAGGACATGTTTTCCTAATCTGCTGCCCCGCCAGAAGCCTAGCTTATTCTGAAATCGCTCGTAGTTTCACATTCAAACGAGGCCTTCTTAGAGCTTGTTAATAATCCATCATTTTAATGACCATCTCATCTTTTGTAATTAGAGTAGCCTAGAAGAACTTTATCTAAAAATGCGGGAAGATATCTATACGGCTGTACAGCCGCTATAGTCATCCATAAAAAGATGAATAAAATTCCATTTAGGAAAGGATCTCGTCAATCATATTGACCACCTGTTTGCAGGGGGTGTTCAGATATCTATGTTGTGAGCAGTTGGGTGTAAGAATCAAAAGGGAATACCCGAATATTTTTCAATTGGCCGATGACATTTCCTTACTGTGTCACTCATGGGCTGAATGCCAAACCATCGCCAATTACTTAGTCAGGCAGAGCAGAACGGTAGGTCTAAACATTAAGATGTTGATAACCAAAGCAATGTTCAACAGTCTCTGAACAGAAAAAGGTTAGAAGAACGTCAGTTTCGTCTAGATGGTGCCTTATTTGAGACTGGAATGGCAATACCGCTGGCAATGTGACGACATTAGGTATCCCTCCCACGCAAGTACTCTGCCGCCTCGGTTGTGCTTATATGTCCATACTTGAGGGAATGGTTATTCTACTTGTCTAACGGCTCGGTTCTGCTTACATGCCCATACTTGTCGAATTGGTCGTCTTCTACTTTTAATTGATAGATCGCGGGCAGATCGTCATCATACCCACAGCACTCCTTCCTCAGTGGTGCAGGGGGTAAGCGATGCCACTGCCCCGACAGGTGGCAGTTTTAAAAACAGCCACTGGTTGGGTTTTTGAGACCTAAGGTTGCTCTCGGCGACCAACCCCTGGCGGCCAGGCATTAACTGCCGCCTTTCCCGGAGAGCTGTTTTTCTAATCTGGTGGGCCGGATGCGATGACATCGCAAGTTCAAGTGACCTGGGTGGCAGGTGGTCCTCCTGCTTTTGTCGAAACACCGACGCCGTGGTTACCGCTAAGCGGCACCTTTGACCCTACTACGTTAAAGTCCCGGAAGACATCGTTGTCCCTGCCCTCGGAAGACACCGGAGTGGTCAGTGGAAGAGTATGAACATACGAAAAAGAAGGAAGCAGCAACAGGAACACTGATTGCAACCTCTACATGTACGAGTGAGGAGGTAGATAAGCCAAAACACATAGGTTGGCGACATGAAAAGGAGTGTCACCATGCACTCGAAAGTTCAATAAACTCAAGATTTTTAGATCGTTCAGACCGAAACGCACGATAAAGAGCAATTGCACAGTACGGAGGTTCCAGCTGATTTTTCGAATTAGACACATGCACAAGTGCAGGAACACACCAACAGCCAGAGAACTTCTCAAAAATTCAGGGGGCACTTTGACTTTCTAAAGTGGGTAGATGCGGAAGCGTTTTCCGCACCATGTTCGCTGTTTCTGTGGCACTGGTGGCGTCACATGTAATTGAGTACTAATTACTAAGTGATGACAAATCACTAATTAATGGTTAATTACTGATTAATGCCTGAATACTAATTAACTGCTAATTAATGACGCTTAAGCTTCGCCCTTAGGAGTGGAACGCGACAGCACGTTGTAGCGCTGCCAGGGAGTCCACGGAACGCCACCACCTGTTCGGCGCGATGCCTTGCCCTTTGAACGCAACGCTTTTTGAGGAAAGGAAATGGCGCAGTAATTCTCTGTCATCTCGGTGGACACCTGAACCGCACCGTAGAGGAAGGGAGGAAGTGGGAGTGAAAGAAGACATAATGAGGAGCCGTAATGAAGAAAATGAAAATTGTATTTGAGGAAAGGAAATTACGCAGTAACTGTGTCACAAAATTCAGGGTGGGGGGGGGGGCACTTTTTTGACCTAAAGTGTGGTCACTGATGTGTCGTTAAGATGTTAAGCTTCGCCTCTAAGAGTGGAACGTGACAGCGTCTTGCAACGCTGCCAAGGAGTTCATAGAACGCCATCGCCTATTCGGTTCTACGCCTCGCTCGTCGGTAAATTGGTTTTTGAGGAAAGGAAATGTATCTGTCTCTCATTTGTCGGTGGACACCTAAACCTCGCCGGGAGGGAAGGGAGGAGGATGAGAGTGAGGAAGACACCGTATTCACTAGACGCGCCTTTGTTCATTCCAAACCATCGAGCTGGCATGGCGGAGTGGATAGCATGCTCGTCTCTCAAGCCGAAGACCGGGGTTCGATTCCTGAACTCGACCAATTTCTTAATCGGTTTTATTTATTTATATGGCCTGACTAGTAAAGCTAATTAGGCTAATTGGGTAATTAAGCAATTAACTAAGCTCAGTCCCACTTACATGGAGCATCACTATACGATCCCTTCAATTGGTTGCATGGTTACTAGCCAAAGTACAATTGGCCCCGTTTGAAATTCGCGCACTGTGACGTCACGACCGTTTCCAACAATTGAAAAGCGTGACATTTTCTGTCGCCAACTGCTGCTTACAACGATGAGACATTAAAGGCTTCCGCCTTAAAAGTTGGAAGCCAGCATATCTCCGCAAGCATGGTGTGTTGACGACAGATGGATGCATCTCAAACACGCATGGTCGGCGACAGCAATCTGGAGCGTACCAGAAAACAACCACAGTACATATAGACCAAGTTGATACAAGAGGAGTAACCTGCGACGCCTTCAAAATACACTTACGCTCATGATTTATTGCACCGAACAAACGTGATCGATGTATTAATATATAAGATGTACTCTGACAATGGGGCACAGACTACAGCCATCACAGATGATGTGATGATGTGAGAGGCGGTCCTATGAGGACAGGATTGCGTCATTACAAAAGACAAGGGCCTATTTCTCAATGTTACGAGATTAGAAGAGCAGAGTAAAACGTTCAGTGTGGATTTATTGAAGTTTTGATTCCACACAACACAAGCAGATGCGGGCCATGTTCTGAAAACCTGGATGCTCAATTCAAACCAAAAATGTTCCATCTAGGGTGGTATTCTCCCGGGGTTGCTTTTTGCGACATGTCCACTTCGCTCTTCGCTGACTGGCTCGAGCCGCGGTGACAGCGGCGTGACGACAGCCGATCCGCCTTCCTTCTACGCCACCGTCCCGTCGCCTCCATTTAATACGCTTTGTCGAACAACGGAATGCGCTGTAGCGGTTAGCGTGGGTTACGAATTAGGTAAATGATATTAGCCGCCATCGATCCCACTCTCCTTGCCTGGTTTTTGAGCTGCGAGAAGTGAGCCGTGTACGCGGACATTGCGACCCGTGTGCCTTGCCCGACAAATCTTTTCGGCGGCATTTCCTGCTGCCGAAGACAACAGCACTGTGGCTACCGTCTGCTAAACAGGGCTACCGCTCGCCATGCGAACTTACTCAGCGCCGTCGTAAACAGACGACGAAGCAGAAGTTGCCCGCTGCGACGAGATCGCCTTGGCAACGTTTGCGCTCGCGGCTACGCGACCCTTCAAGAAGTTTTAATGTACGCTAGCGCCACGAAACAGTGTCCGCACGAGCCAAAGAGGATTTAAAGCAATGTCGCGACTTTTACACACATTCAACTGAATATTAACCACCTCCGTGGTGTCGTTCACCTGTTTCAACCCCAGATGCGGCTGGAAACAACACTGTACAAGGCCATAAGGCATGCTAGTGCCTATAAATATTTACCTTACACGCTAAGCAGACAACGTGCAGAACAACGTTAATACACGCATTATTGAGAAATAACGTTGTTTGATTTGTAGACAATACGCTTGAGATACCGACATGACAAGCGCCATTTTCATCGTGGCTTAAACCGCAATCGTACTCGTAAAACGAATCATAAATTTAAATAAGCGTCATCTCTCTTGCATTTTAAATACGCATTTTACTGTAGTACGTACATTATGCTGATTGAAATAAAAATAAACATCTCTGCAATAATTAAAAACTACTTATCAAAGATACGAAACTACTGCTGATAGTGAATCAGCAGCGGTATTTGTCTCTTTTCGGAGTGAATGAAAGCATCGCAGACGAATATGCCTGCGACGTTTTCCGTTTCGTGAAGGAACTGTACGCACTTTTTAGGCCCTGCTCTAATGCGACCTGTCGCAAAAGGTTTCACCGGGGGAATACCACCCCTACTGTTCAGGCTGAAATCTATTCACGAAGGCAAAAACACTCTTCTTCCAGTTTCTTGAACCTGAGGCGGAAATTGAACTCTGGCATAGCGGAACACGTATTATCAGACTCTACCATTTCTAGCTGCGTGCGATAAAGGACAGTGGACTTTCACCTCGTGCGTGATGGAACAATCAACGCAGTCTTCAACGAGAGAGAGAGGCGGAAAGAAGAGGCTAAAGAGACATATGGCACGGACTTTGGGACTCAATCATATTACTATTGAAAATGACCTTTCCTTGTGCGGTCGCAGAGAAGTCATAGAGTCGGAGAGCAGGAGTAAATTTTTTAAACTAATAGAATTTGTCTCAGTTTACAAGATCGCAATAAAGGAACACACCACAAGAGTGTTACACTCCATCCCTTCGGACATAATATGGACATCGTACAGGTCGCCGCAAGGATATAATAAATCTATCTGACTCTTCTGTAGACACACGAAGAGGGAAGTAGTGAAAACTATCATGGCGGATAAATATTTTTTGCATATTGTACAGAAATTCAGGCGTGAACGACGGAGAAATGTGGTTTGTACACACCCCGAGAACCTCCTATGATGAACAATCTCTATCTTATACATTACCTTCGCTGTTAAGTTTACTAGACCGACAAAATTTTGATCCCTCCAGAAGCCGAAACTGTCGCATTAAACGTTTTTGTCAACTTATTCATTTGCAAGGCTAAACCATGCCTTTCTATTCGCCTAATTTTGTTCACCACTGTTGCTTATGTGTGTTGATTTATCTGTATTACCTTTTGTTGCTTCTACGATTGATTGCCGTCTTGTTTCATTCTGTAATACCCGCTGTTTTGTGATATTTTTTTTTCATTTTTGTGTAAGACTGGCCGTCGTCCTGCTGTCATGCCAACTAACAAGGGGTCGGGACCTCGTCAAGCTGTTCGAGCTTTTAGTCCCGTACTCCTCCTTTTCTAAGGAAATAAAACGATTGATTGATTGATTGATTGATTGATTGATTGATTGATTGATTGATTGATTGATTGATTGATTGATTGATTGATTGATTGATTGATTGAATGACTAGATGTGTTAAGCATGAATGTATGTCCCCTCTTCCGCCCCCCTCCCCACTCCCACGATACCATACAAGAACAACTGCTTCTGAGATTACACAACGTATTCTCAAACATATCTGAGAATGTGGAGAGAACACTGCATTTGCCGCAGCCAAGGGTACGACAAAGCAGCAGCACTGGCAGAAGTTCGCGGTGGTGTAGCAGCTAGGATCAAGCAAGTCGGTTCAAACAATCCGTTTCTGCCCTGGGTCAATAATTTCGTAAATCTGCGTTGTGTATTTATTGGAAAGGATCAACTAGTACGTGATGTTTTGGATGAATTTTGTAAATTATATGTGCATTTTTTTATGTCACCTCAACGACGGAAAGAATTCAAAGATGCTGCTGTGGCAGTCAAGAACATCAGCCGGACTAAGTGAAGCTCGCTTTACGAAGGAATGCGTTCATCGGGAAGGAGCAACGAGGAAATAATATAGGCTGAGTAAGCACTGCTTGTCAAGCACAGCGTGGATGGAAGGTTGGGCGCATTGAGATTGGTTAGTGCTGTATGAGACGTTTCTTAACAATTTTGGTTTCTGGCCGGAGATCCCAGAGAAAGCGAGATAAACCAAGAACTACTTGAACACAGCAGGAATGGTGTTTCTGGCAGCAGGTTAGAATGGCGAAAAAGGTCATCGCCCTAACCACGGCGAATTGTGAGGCTGTGGGGACTGAAGCACAGCCACGGGTGAAATATCGCGAAATGTCACGGCAAAGACCAAGAGACACTCTTCTGCCCTTCCAGTACAGACCAGAAGGGCAATGTTTGAATGCATTAGCAGTTTAAAAAGTGAGGTCGACACCCGCTGAAAGGCTATGAATAAGGCTGTTTTCATATAGTTTGAGAGCATGGAAATGCTGCAAACGTCGTCGCCTAGTCTTAGTAAAATAAATGAGATCTGCGGTGATAAAACGTTAAAAAGATGATGCTAGGGCACCAAAAGGCCGCTAGAAAGAATGAATACTGAGCGCTCGGAGGAATGGGCCGCACGAGAGTTCCTGGAAATAATTTCCAAATGAGAATTTTTAGACCCCCTCTGAAATATTATCGATATCTTTTCGTGGTCTCTCTCTTTGTGAGTGCATCACGCGAAAGGAAGTGTTACAAGGCAAAGCTAATCACTGCAGCTCTGTTCTCCGCCATCACGCTACGGTAGACTATAAAAATTTGCTGTACTGAGCGTACAAAAGCCACACGAAAAAGTATAAACTTTGCCACTGCAGTTATGAATATGCACAAGCCAAGAGTAGGAGAAAATTTCTCTGAAGGAAGTGATTGCTTAGCTGCAATTAATTTTAGCGTATATTGCTCGATTTCACACCATAGCTCATGCGTCGTCAGCACATGTGGAGAGTTTCCTTTATTGTCTTTCGATGTACAGATTAAAATGTACATAATCTGGGGTAAAGGCCAATTTTCTAAGCATTTAACCCTACAGAACACGAACACAAGGCAGCGGAGAGCTTGTATCCATTGCGTCACCGATGGGTACCCGACTGCACTGGGGTTCAAACCCCGTATCTGCCACATTAGGCTTGGTTTGCTTTACTGGGGTTTAACGTCCCAAAGCGACTGACGCTATCAGGGACGTCGTAGTGAGGGGCTCCGGAAATTTTGACCACCTGGAATTCTTTAACGTGCACTGAAACGCACAGTACACGGGCCTCCAGAATTTCGCCTCAATCGAAATGCAAGCCGCCCCGGCCGAGATCGAACCAGTGTCTTTCGGGCCAGCAGCCGAATGCCGTAACCGCCCAGCCACCGCGGCGGGGTACTCCCGCATTAGGGGTGGATACCAAATCGACTAGGGCACCGCTTACAAGATGCATTCTAGACGTTCTGTTGACCAGATGTAACTACGCTTCTTCTCTATTTCCCCTTTCTTTGTGTACAACTTCATCCCTGAGAAACGAAAGAAGGCCAACAGAAAGAACCCTTGAATTACCACGAGGTACTCAACTTCAAGCGCAAAACTTTAGCCTGGCCGTATGCACAAAACTCCCAACATCAAAATTAATCAGCAGTTTAAGAGAACACTTGCCACAAAGCTGCGTAAAAGAAGAGAAAAATGCTTCACTGAAACCTACGGTCGTTTCCTCGCCGAAAATCCCCCAAAACTGTGGCAATTTTTTTCCCGCCATGCTAATTACAAACTCGACAAAATAGCTTTAGGCGACCGCACTGTCGCCGATAAAAAGCAAAGAGCAAATGCTTGCCACAACTACTATCAAAGCACGTTTTCAAATAGTGTCCAGATTGGCGATACCGCTAAAATGTTTCCCAGTGGAATGAATTTCAACCTAACTGAAGAGCGTATTCTAAACTTCTCTCTTTGCATCTTGATCGAAAAAAAAATGCCAGGACCAGACGACAACTTTCTGAAAACGTAGGCTGAAGGTTTAGCTGCGCTTTTAGTAATATTTGAGCGCTCCTTAGAGGCTTACTACCTCTAGATTGGAAAATTTCACGGGTCGTTTCACAGGTCAAGTAATTTCCGTGTGATGTCGCTAACATCTACTATTTACAAACTCATCGAACACATATCGGTTAAACACCTTAACAATTTTCTAGAACGCAGCTAGGTGTTAACTAACGCACAACAAAGTTTCCGTGTGGGTTTTTCTACCACTACGCAGTTAGTCACGACCGTCGGTGAAATTGCCAAGATCCTAGAGATGTTGGGATAAGCCGACATAGTTTCATTACATTTCTAGAAATCCGTCAACAGAGTGCCGGATGACAACCTGACCTGCCTCATGATGAGGTCGGGTATTTTTAATTTTTCATACCACCGCTGCGAGCTTGTAGAACAAAGAGGCCGCCTTTCTCATTTGCATCTATACCGTCATGATTCAGGACAAAACATTATATTTTGACACCTCTTCGTGTAGGGATCTTTTCTATCTTGTGAATGATCCAAAGGGTTCACCTCTATTTCTGGAATGCAGTGTTATGAGCAGGCCCAGTGAATCAGTGTGAATTGTACATTTTTTCAGTGTTTTCATTATATTATTTTGCCTGCAGCTACACATACAGAATAACAATAAGCGGTGAATGCACCTCGGCAGCCCCATCATTTTTTTCGAATTTACCTTGCACTATAGCACTCACAACGTATTCTACTGTTTTTGAGCTATCTGCATCGAATTCAACGCAGTTTGCATATTTTCTTTAAGCGTTGCATTGTAAGTTTTTGCGGCGTTTGCTTTTTACTAAATTGTGTTAATGTGAAGTCGAAAAAATTTGCAAGGATGTTGAGGTAGCGGATTGCTTCTTGAAGCGATATCGCGAAGGGTGCACAGTAATCCTAACTTTTCAAATTTATTCTCGAAGCAGACTTGCAACTGTCGGATCAATTGGGGTTTATTGTTTAACAGTGTTTTGGACATGCATTCCAGTTTGGTTTATAGTATATGGGGGTTTAACGTCCCAAAGTGACTCAGGCTATGAGGGATGCCGTAGTGAATGGCTCCGGAAATTTCGACCACCTGGAGTTCTTTCACGTGCACTGACATCGCTGAGTACATAGGCCTCTAGAATTTTGCCTCCATCGAAATTCGACCGCTGCGGCGAGGAGGGAACCCCCATCTTTCGGGTCAGCAGAAGACGTCATAGCCACTGTGCTACCGCGGCAGCTGAAGATCTGCATTTTGTAACTACTGGGTATGGCTAACATAGGTGGTTTGGTACGGATCGCATTTTCAGAATATACGAACTTGTAATCACGGTTATTCTGTCTTCAATACAGGGTTACGATGTTTCAACAAAGAGACTACTTACTACAAAAGTTTTGTTTGCACCAGCTGAGAAGCTGAGACATCTAAGCCAAGGCTGTATACACTGGATCCAGTCAATTTATTTACGATAGTCTTGCAAACTCATACTCTATGCACTAATATATCTTTCGAAGAGCGTAGAGCGGACCGGCAGTTGTGTAAAATGGATGTCCTGTCGCTTCCTTAGTGATTCCGTGAGAGGACTTCGAGTATGATCAGAGATTTGATGGCGTTCCATTCGGGATTGTTTATATGGGGAAGGAATATGCGTTTTTGTGAAAAGTTATTCCTAAAAATTGTTCTCGTCTTCTAATGTTAGCGTGAACTTATTCAGATAAGGAGTCGGATCAGTGTGCAGGTCCCTTCTAAGCGATAACGGAGCAGCTACTGACTTTGGCACGGAAAACATACACCCATTTCTATTTGCGCATGTCGTTAATTTACTGTCAGCTGTATTTGTTGCTGTATTCGGCGATTTGCAAGAACTCGGGATGTTGTCAACATTCACTGAGTACATGATGAACTTTGATGTAATTTTAGCAACGGACTTCATTTTACTACGAGAGAGAAAGGAAATTTAATGAGGGAAAGGTGGAGAGGTCGGAAAGCGTAGTGCTCTAATGCTCTAAAAGCAACAATGAGGCACACCGTTCTCTTGAATGATGTTCCTTGAAATGATGGCACCGAAACGTACATAAAATGAATGGTTGGACAAAAGGCCGCTCATGTACTTCAGTATCCTGCAGTGGGTGCCAAGATCACGCAGAATCCGAAACGTCCTCGTGGTTACACAGACATTGTATAAATCACAGAAGGCTACAAGACAGAGTTGCCTTTTTATAAATGCTTCTAGGACGACGCGACGGTCGGAAAATCCTAAAGATAGACAAGACAGTCGATTGTTGGGAATGCTTTTTTAAATCCACGCAGATGGTTGTCTAGAAGTTCACAGGATTCACGTTCAAACATTAGCCCAAACTTGAGAATGCTTTCAAGGTATTCAGCAAGGCAGCACGTAAGGACTATCGGCCTGTATCTGGCAACAGAGGTTTGGCACCTTTCCTTGCATCAGGAATGGTACAAAAGAGGCCTTTTTTCCAAGATCTCCAGCATCTCAGATGTGCGGCTTCAGCGTGACTGTAATGATTGGGAGCATTTCGAAATGAATCTCATCTCTGCTTGGTGTTGTGTGTTTACCGGAAGAAAGTGCTCTGTTATTTTCTTGTAGTGTAAATAAATTATTGGATTGTTCGTTAGCACTAGCATTTATGGACAGTTTTTTTCTTTTCGGTTGTGTTTTTTATTGTTTAAAATTGATCATGTATAGTGAGAACTTGGCACAGAGGAAAAATATTCCCCCAACACGACTGCCTGTTATTTTATATTTGTGTGTATACCAGGCGCCTTCGAACCGGGGCGGTAATTGGGTAGTAGCTGCAATGTATTTCCAGTCAAATTTAGGGGGTATTTACCTATTGTCTCTAGAATAACATTAAGAATCTTCACCACCGCACCCGCACCCATAGTGGCGGGCATAGTATGTCCTATATTTCCGCGACTTGACGTGGAACGCCATTGAACGGAGGGCGGAATCTTTGCGTGAACCATTCTTTACATCCTATGGCATTAAGGCTCTCAGAATCGAGGCCCTCGTTAGCTGTTGAGCTGACTAGGGAAGGAGAAGACGGAGCTCGGTATGGCATACATGGCGGAAGGCAACAGCCACCGAAACGGCAGAGCCTCGGGTACGCAACTTTTAGTAAATATTTTTAATTTCTTTGATTAGAAAGCACAAGAAAAAACACCCAGATATTGCCAGTGGGATCCGTACCCACGACTTGAGTTCGTTTTGGCCCCCTGACGTAGGGTACCTCTTTTTTGACTGATAATAGGGAGTCTCGCTGTCTGTCCGATGTGTACCCAGAAGGGCTGCTTTGCGTCGTGCCCATCACCTCTGTAGGGGCGTTAGACTGCAGTGCAGCAGGCACATAGGCAGGCCTTGAGACCCGCCTACATGGGGGCCTCAAAGCTTGCTTTCGGGTTGGCGCATCACTGTCAGCTACTCCACTAGGGGGCGCGGATCCACCTGCCGCAGGTTCCCTGCGTGTGGCCTGGACAACTGCCGAAGTCTGGTGTGGTGTGTCACACCCACGCACCACATTGGCGAAGTTGGATTTTTCCGGTCAAGGCGAATGTGTCGGTAAGATTTCATTTATTGAGGTATAACGTCCCAAAGCTCCTAAGGCTATGATGGACGCCGCAGTAAAGGGCTTCGGGAATTTCGACCACCTGGGGTTCTTTAACGTGCACTGACATCGCACAGTACACGGGCCTCAAGAATTTCGCCTTCATTGAAATTCAGCAGCCGCGGCCGGGATCGAACCCTCGTCTTTCGGGCCAGAAGCCGAGCGCCGTAACCACTCAGCCACCGCGGCGGCTCAAAAATGTGCAAGTAAGACCAAATCGCCTTCTTGGTTTTTTAAATGAGATGTTTTCCTGTGTTTTAGCGAGAGTATATATTTTTTCTTCTTCCACGACGGACACACTGTGGCGTATGTAGCGTGGCTCCCTTCGCAGTTTGCGCAGCATGAGGCAGCGCCACATTGCATGGCAAAACTTCGGGCAACTGAAACATCGGTGAGGGTCGGGTATCTATAGCATTACAGTTACTTTTAAATATCCCACTTCGATTGAGTCAGGCAATGTAACTGTGTTGAACGTGAGGATCACTTGTTTTGTTTCTATTTCCTTATTGTCCTTCCTTCCGCATCTTCAGGTGAACATTTATGACTTCTTGTTTCTTGAGCCCTTCAGCATATCTTTTTCTGTAATGTGTACAAAATTAGTTTCCCAGGTTACTTCTCGGACAGTGTTCAGTGATCTGTGGGGAGTGAGGGAGACTGGAATTTCCTCTATTGATACGATGTTTGCAAGTTTTTAATCTGGTGTATTGTAACGCAGTCCGATAAGGAGTAGAGCATAGAAGTTTGGAAGTACATTGCTGGTTGTAGAACAGGCATTGGGGGCAAGATATCGACCTCTAAATACGACAAGTTATTGCAACTGTGGCCCATTTAGGCTTCGTTTGGAAAAAAGTACAAAAGCAGTGCTTCCTTTTATAGTCTATGAATTGCTTATCGAATTTGTGTGTAATGAATGCATTGTAAAGAAGCAAGCTTCTGAAAACGCGGTGCAGATTTTCAAGCCCGTTCTTTTTGAGACTCTCCTGGACCTCCTAGCATCCTGCAGGAAGCTGTTGTTAAGAGAGGTGAAATAGCAGTACATTATTGCTGATTCTAACTCAGAAGAGTTCAGACGCAGACCTATGATTGCTGCTAGAATAAATGTTTTTCTTTTATGTGTTTGCCTCTAACACTATCACAGTATGAATCACCTTAATAATTTGAGTCCATGGTAGAGAGAGGGTGTGGTTGATGGTCCTTTGCGATCACAAAAATGAACAAGGGAGGGGAAACCTCAGGTTGCTTGAGCCAACGTTTCGACAAGGGGACTTGTCTTCGTCTGGGCAAAGCGTTCATCATTGGCAGGGATTAAATAGGGCCTTCGCTCCCAGGAGGAAGGCCCCGGAGGTGGGGAAGGAAAGTGGTGCGAGAGGGGATGCGTGTCAGGAAGGGGAGGGAGGTGAACCTTGATTCGTTAAGCTGCAATAGTGGAAAAACTTATATCCGGGGGGTGTGTAATGAACAAAGGCTTTGAAGGGGCTGCGACGGGGGGAGGCGCTGTATGACCTGAAAAACTCAGATAAGAGGATTAGTCAGCGTGGTACAGGGAAATGAGAAGAAGGCAAACAACATAGGCTGGCACTGGAAGGCGGGGCATTTCCAAGGAAGGACAAGGCAGGGGGGGGAATGGCTCTAGTTCAGAGAAAGCCAAAAAGGTGGGGCGGAGGGGTTAACAGGAATGTCATGGTTTCCGAGAACTGATAGTAGAGGATTAGGAGAAAAAAAAAGGGGGGGGGGGGTGAGTCACAGGGAGACGGTGAGAAGGCCGGAAATGTGGTGGAAGATATGACCTGGGAAGGGTGCAAAGAGCGATAGTATACTCGGAATTACTTGTATTTGGCCGTGTTGGTTCATAACTTTTCAGGAGGACACAGGGGCGCAACAAAAGACCCGGACATAGAAGCAGACAGGGACAAGCCCTTGTCCCTGTCTACCTCCACGCCCGTGCCCCCCATCCCGCCCCTGTGTCCTCCTGAAAAGATAATATACTTATGCGAGGTTCTAGGAAATGGTCTGAGCACGTGCAAGACATTTGTTAATTTAAAATTATGCTAACCCTGGAATGTACCTGAGAGATTCCAGGTTTCCTCTAGACATGTTAATCCCTGTTGGTTGCAGTGTTTTAAATTTGTGGATTAGGAATGCTTCTCTGTATTTTCTGTCCCTAGTCGATTTGAAGCCTGACTGAAGAATGAACAATTTGAGTTCGTCGAATTTGTGATGGCGTTGATTAAAATGGGTCGACACTGCCTTCTGTTCATTCCGTGTTGTGTCAGCCCGGTGCCCGTTTAATCTGGCACTCATTGTTTGCCCGGTTTCCCCGATATATTGTTTCTGGCAGAAGGAGCACTGGAGCATGTAGATAACATTGGACGATGTGCAGTCAAAACTAGTCTTTATATCGAAACTGAAATCGTTTGCCGCACTTTTAACCGTAGTGTCCCTTTGTAAATGTTTTCATGTCTTGCATCTAGGTCGAGAGCATGAAGTTACTGTCGGTGGTGGTTTCTTACCGAGCCTAGCATGCACCAGGATGTCCTTCAGATTTGTGTTGCGTCTGTATGTTACCCTTGGTGCGTCGGGAAATATTTTCTTGAGACGGTCGTTACCAGTTAAAATGGGGTGGTATTTCCGCAGGATATTGTTTATCTTTGGAAGCGCGTTTGAGTATTTCGTTATAAGTGCAGGAGGTCGTTGACTGTTAGCTTTTGTTCGTTTTTTAAGAACTACATCTCGTTTCAAAGTGGTTGCTCGTTGGAACGCATTATTGAGGGTTGTCTGTGGATTGTTTCTGGTGATTAGTGTGTTTTTTAGCGAGTGTAGGTGTTTCAGGTAGTCGTCGTCATCGCTACATATTCTTCTTAGTCTCGTTGCCTGTCATGCGAGTATACCTTGTTTGCAGTGTCTTGGATGATGGCTAGTGAAATCTGAGTATTGTTGTCGGTCAGTGGGCTTCCTGTAAAGTTCGGTTTTGAGCTTGCTATTTTCTAATCGGACAGTGGTGTCAAGGAAATTGACTTGCGTTTTCGAGGAGTTGAAGGTGAATTTAATGCTAGAGTGGCATGAATTGAAATGTGTGACTAATGTCTTTAGGGTCTCAGCCCCATGCTCCCATATCATGAAAATGTCGTCTATGTAACGCAGGTATATAAGTGGTTTTTTTAGAAATGAATTTAGAAGTTGCGATTCTAGTAGCCCCATAAAAATGTTCGCGTAAGTGGGTGCGAAGGGAGTGCCCATGCTTGTTCCAAATACTTGAAGGTAGTAAGAAGAATCGAATTCAAAGTAGTTGAGTGTTAGTACCAATTCAAGTAGCGTGAGGTACACTTCAGTTTCGTGCGGGTGAGGACTTTGAGTTAGAATTTTGGAGAGTGCGTCGATACCTTCATTTATGGGAATATTTGTGTACAAAGCGGCGACGTCAAGTGTGACAAGTATGCTATCTGCTGGGATAATGGAAGCCTGATTCAGAGACTCTATTATGCGGAGAAAGTGCGGTGTATCCTCGACAAAAGAAGGGAGGTGGGTAGGAATATCTGCAAGATAGTTGTTCATTAAAATTGATAAGTTCTCTGTGGGCGTGTTATTGTTTGAAACGATAGGTCTGCCGGGGATATCTGCGGCAAACAAGTCTTCTGCGGAAACCTTATGGATTTTGGGAAGTAGGTAAAAGCGTCCTGCCTGTTTGTTTAGCGGATTTAAGAAGTGGTAGCCGGACTGCGTGATTAGTTCCCGTGATAATAAGTTTGCCGGTTTGTTCAGAATCAATTTGCAGAACTCTGAAGTGGGATCTGAATCTAATTTCCTATAATGACAAGGGTTGTTGAGTTGCCTAAAAGCTTCTTTTTTGTATTTTTCGGCCGGCAGAATAACTATGCTACCTCCTTTGTCTGCAGGCTTAATGACTATATCGGTTCTAGAAGCTAAGTGGTTCAGAGTAGCCTGTTCTGTTGGGGTGACGTTTCTGCGTTTTCGAGCTTGCTTTGTTTGGTCTATAATTTCTTTCGAGACAGATTTAATGTACAAGTCTAATTCGGGACTCTGCTGCGCTTCCGGCGTCCATGTGCTTTCGGCTTTAAGAGGGATGGGATTAAGGCTGGTTACTTCAGTAGGGTGAGTACGTGTTGACCACGTGTTACAGGAAAGAGCTAGGTTAGTAATCGGGTGTTCGTCTTTTCGGCAAAGAATTCCTTAATTCGCAATCTTCGAGCAAATTCTGTGATATCAATGTAAAGTTCATACTCGTTAAAATTATTGTTAGTTGGACAAAATGTAAGGCCATGCTTCAGAATCCGTTTGTCGCTATCACTTAAGGATTTGGAAATATCGACAATGTTGCTGTCAGTGTCCTGCGGCGGAAAAGGCGTATCTTTTGTCTGTATGGAAATTGGCGGGCGGTTGTTAAACTGTCCAGATGTATTCGTATATAGCGGAAATTTATCTCTAATTTGTTTACGCTGTTGTTTATCGTGCAGCTTTCGTTCCTTTCTGGCTACAAAATCTTCTAGTGCCTGGCTTTTGTCCGAATTTAGTTCTTTCTTACTAAGTTGATCATCGAGGGAATTTAACTGCTCTTGACAATGTTCTTTTAAAATAGCTATGAATGAAAGGGATGCGTCCTTTGAAACTTTTTCCCATCGAGCGATGAGTTCAGACCTGAGCGCACCGAGGGAGCACCTAACATTAACTGGAAGTCCTTTGGGTATTGTCCTGTGCTGCGAGTAGGATTTGTAAGTGTGTAGGTGGAATCGGTAGTTAGTTTGTTTAGTGGCTAGTTTTCTGGCGACCAGGAAAATTCGTCTTTTGGGTTCGGGGCGATTGGTGCTGCCAGATGTAAGTCATCTGTGCTTACGCCGAGTGGACCTCCTGACGGGTGTTGTGTGTTTGGGGGTGGTATCGGTTTCGAGGTCCGCATCGATGACAATCTGGGTGCTAGTGTGCGTCACTAAACGCGTAGGTGTCTGTGTGAAGTGGTGGCTTTGTTGTTTAGTGGCTACTTTCGGTGGGATTCCTACGTGCTGTTCCGCTGGTGTGGGATCCACGGTTACCGACTGTGTGCCAGCGTCGCGAGTCTCTGGAGTGAACTGTGTGGAGGTGTCCTGGGTCCTAGAGGGGGTAGGCGGTGTTCGTTCCTGGGTGTTGTCGCTTTTGTGGGTGGTCTGTTGTTGAGTGTTGGCCAGAGTGGGAGAGGGAGCATGAGTGGGCTGTAGCGTCCGCTTAAATGTATTTCCCAGCCGGTACTTTATGTTGTCTGCCATTACTTGGACGCCAAAAAAATTAGGGTGAAGTCCATCTCTGTCCAGGAGTGCCTCAGGGTCATGATGCATCTGAGCGTGGTGGATGATTTCAACGTCTTATTGGTAATGTTCCATGTCCAGCAAAAAATTGTTGAGCTTAAACGAGTCCTGGGCGTGAGCTGCGAGTTGGCGGGATTGTGGCATGTGTCTGTGGTGCAAGTTGACTACCCTAGGAAGCACGGTTGTCAGGTGCAGTTTCGTGTTTGGTCTGTTGGCATGGACCTCGTGTACTAGTGTATTCATGGCCTCAATGGTCTGTTCAGCACTGCTGTGTTTCAGGTCATTAGTCCCGCAGTGAATGACGAAGTGCGTGATGTTCTGTGGTGCTGCGGCTATCAGTTTCCTTATGTCATTGGTTTTGGCGCCGCTCTCAAACCTAATGTATGGTGCATGTTCTCCGGGAGGAAAGTTCTTGTGGATGTGCTTGTATTGACTATCACCTATCAACGCTACATGTGCCAATGAAAGAAGGGGGAGAGGCTTACCTTGTTCCGTCATCTTCCGTCGACTGGAGTCCATGGTAGAGAGAGGGTGTGGTTGATGGTCCTTTGCGATCACAAAAATGAACAAGGGAGGGGAAAACCTCAGGTTGCTTGAGCCAACGTTTCGACAAGGGGACTTGTCTTCGTCTGGGCAAAGCGTTCATCATTGGCAGGGATTAAATAGGGCCTTCGCTCCGAGGAGGAAGGCCCCAGGGGTGGTGAAGGAAAGTGGTGCGAGAGGGGATGCGTGTCAGGAAGGGGAGGGAGGTGAACCTTGATTCGTTGAGCTGATATAGTGGAAAAACTTATATCCGGGGTGTGTAATGAACAAAGGCTTTGAAGGGGCTGCGACGGGGGGAGGCGCTGTAGAACCTGAAAAACTCAGATAAGAGGATTAGTCAGCGTGGTACAGGGAAATGAGAAGAAGGCAAACAACATAGGCTGGCACTGGAAGGCGGGGCATTTCCAAGGAAGGACAAGGCAGGGGGGGGGGGGGAATGGCTCGAGTTCAGAGAAAGCCAAAAAGGTAGGGCGGAGGGGGTAAGAGGAATGTCATGGTTTCCGAGAACTGATAGTAGGGGATTAGGAGAAAAAAAAAGGGGGGGGGGGTGAGTCACAGGGAGACGGTGAGAAGGCCGGAAATGTGGTGGAAGATTTGACCTGGGAAGGGTGCAAAGAGCGATAGTATACTCGGAAGTACTTGTATTTGGCCGTGTTGGTTCATAACTTTTCAGGAGGACACAGGGGCGCAACAAACGACCCGGACATAGAAGCAGACAGGGACAAGCCCTTGTCCCTGTCTACCTCCACGCCCGTGCCCCCCATCCCGCCCCTGTGTCCTCCTGAAAAGATAATATACTTATGCGAGGTTCTAGGAAATGGTCTGAGCACGTGCAAGACATTTGTTAATTTAAAATTACGCTAAACCTGGAATGTACCTGAGAGATTCCAGGTTTCCTCTAGACATGTTAATCCCTGTTGGTTGCAGTGTTTTAAATTTGTGGATTAGGAATGCTTCTCTGTATTTTCTGTCCCTAGTCGATTTGAAGCCTGACGGAAGAATGAACAATTTGAGTTCGTCGAATTTGTGATAGCGTTGATTAAAATGGGTCGACACTGCCTTCTGTTCATTCCGTGTTGTGTCAGCCCTGTGCCCGTTTAATCTGGCACTCATTGTTTGCCCGGTTTCCCCGATATATTGTTTCTGGCAGAAGGAGCACTGGAGCATGTAGATAACATTGGACGATGTGCAGTCAAAACTAGTCTTTATATCGAAACTGAAACCGTTTGCCGCACTTTTAACCGTAGTGTCCCTTTGTAAATGTTTGCATGTCTTGCATCTAGGTCGAGAGCATGAAGTTACTGTCGGTGGTGGTTTCTTACCGAGCCTAGCATGCACCAGGATGTCCTTCAGGTTTGTGTTGCGTCTGTATGTTACCCTTGGTGCGTCGGGAAATATTTTCTTGAGACGGTCGTTACCAGTTAAAATGGGGTGGTATTTCCGCAGGATATTGTTTATCTTTGGAAGCGCGTTTGAGTATTTCGTTATAAGTGCAGGAGGTCGTTGACTGTTAGCTTTTGTTCGTTTTTTAAGAACTACATCTCGTTTCAAAGTGGTTGCTCGTTGGAACGCATTATTGAGGGTTGTCTGTGGATGGTTTCTGGTGATTAGTGTGTTTTTTAGCGAGTGTAGTTGTTTCAGGTAGTCGTCGTCGTCGCTACATATTCTTCTTAGTCTCGTTGCCTGTCCTACGAATATACCTTGTTTGCAGTGTCTTGGATGATGGCTAGTGAAATCTAAGTATTGTTGTCGGTCAGTGGGCTTCCTGTAAAGTGTGGTTTTGAGCTTGCTATTTTCTAAACGGACAGTGGTGTCAAGGAAATTGACTTGCGTTTTCGAGGAGTTGAAGGTGAATTTAATACTAGAGTGGCATGAATTGAAATGTGTGACTAATGTCTTTAGGGTCTCAGCCCCATGCTCCCATATCATGAAAATGTCGTCTATGTAACGCAGGCATATAAGTGGTTTTTTTAGAAATGAATTTAGAAGTTGAGATTCTAGTAGCCCCATAAAAATGTTCGCGTAAGTGGGTGCGAAGGGAGTGCCCATGCTTGTTCCAAATACTTGAAGGTAGTAAGAAGAATCGAATTCAAAGTAGTTGAGTGTTAGTACCAATTCAAGTAGCGTGAGGTACACTTCAGTTTCGTGCGGGTGAGGACTTTGAGTTAGAATTTGGAGAGTGTGTCGATACCTTCATTTATGGGAATATTTGTGTACAAAGCGGCGACGTCAAGTGTGACAAGTATGCTATCTGCTGGGATAATGGAAGCCTGATTCAGAGACTTTATTATGCCAGTTGAGTCAGTTCCACAGTATGAGTCAGTGATAAATGAGCGCGATTGTTTGGTACAGCCAGCCATGAGAGGTCTTGTCAAGCGCAGGTCGTGGCTACAGCGATGTTCAACACAAGCTCGTCACCACACTTCAGAGAACCAAAGGCGAAAAACAACGACAGTTAAACGGCGCTCTACAGAGCCGGCCACGTATATTCGCGTTCTTCCTCTCCTCCATTAATCATACGATGCTGGCAGGGCGTTCTTTATTTTTGTTTCAGGGTTGATGACTAAACTTTTGCATGTCAGTACTTATTTTAAGCTAATATAACTCAGTTACACTCATATGTGAACATTCCCTGGCAAATACAAATATTTTTACCAGTGACCTGGGATAATTACTGCTTAACTCCCGAGTTGTTCTTAACGCTGTCGCCGCTGTGAGTGACGGTTCACCTTACGGCTTCCCGCATTATGTGGCGGATGAAGCGGTCTCTGATCTACAATGCCGTTCATTCCATTACCGGGCTCTGAACCTAGAAATTTCTCGAAGCGCAATATGACGGTGCAGCCTTCCCCGCTTCCGATGATATTGGTGCCCGTAACTCATGGTTGGCAGAAAGTGTGACCTGAGACTAGTGGCGAAAATAAAAATATTTTCATTGCTTCCGGAAAATGACCATTCGTAATCGCAATCCGCAGAACCTACTCAGGTTCGCCACTGTAGTAGAAACGCTCCTACATTATCCCTCCGGGTAACCCTGTCGTTTGCCAACTGCGGCCACCTTTTCCCTAGTCTCAACCGCCCACATGACGGTCTGCCGTCACCTGCTATTTTGACGGCTACATCAATCGATCATGGGTTGTCTAGCCTTCGTCATTATATTGCCACGTATCATTGTACTGTCCGTTCGTTCGCACTCAAAGCTACAGGAAAGAGGTGTTATCGGTTTTGTTCGTGACGCGAGAAGCGACCTGAATAATCTCGATTGATCACAACCATGTGGAGCTGCATCTACGTGTTTCCAGATTACTGCAGAAAATCTTGACCTGTTATCTCGAAATTTCCTTGCCGGCTTTAAATTGAGCGATGCCGCGAGCGGCTGGCATTCGTAGTTCGACGACTGACGAGCACGTTTGTTGCTTACGCCGCCGCCGAGTGATTCACTTCTTTTGCTGGCGCATGTCAACCCAAATAAAGTGCTTCGTTTTCAAGTCTTGTTGGAGTCTTCCTGACCACTGAACTGCCGTCACTACAACGTGACACCTGGTGAAGGTGCTGTGTAGCCTTCCATGTACCGTACACCCGCTGCAAGTCGTGACGCCAGTCCTCTGAGTCATCCACCGCAGGAGCTCAGTCCACCGCGCAAGCCGACGTCTGCTAGGGGACGCACCTGAGTTTGGGATTCTGCCTGACCCTACCCGGAAGCGAAAGCAAGTAGCAACGTCCACCATGAACTTGCCCCAGACGACGACTCCAATCATTCTGCAGCAGCCCCGGGTGCCACCAACCTTCGACGCTTCGCCTGGCGTTGACCCTGAAGAATGGCTGGAACAGTTCGACCGTGTGGCTTTAACAACTGGGACGATGCCATGAAATTTAGGTACGTCTTCTTCGCCCTGGAGGGACCAGCAAAAATCTCATTTGAGAATGGGGAAGCCAGCCTTGCTAACTGGGAAACCTTCAAGGAGCGGCTCCTCAAGACTTTACAAACGTCATGAGAAAGGAGAGAGCGCAGCAGCTTCTACAGTCTCGCAAACAACACCCAAATGAGACCGTTGCAGTGTACATTGAGCAAATGAAGCGTCTCTTCCGGCGTGCCGACGCGAGCATGAAGGAACAAGAGAAGGTGAAGTTGCTTATGCGAGGAGTTGAAGAGCAACTCTTTGCCGGCCTCGTCCGCAACCCATCGAAAACCGTCGTGGAATTCGTAGAAGAGGCATTCCACTATGGAAAAAACTGTTAATGCCCCAGCCCGCCAGTATGACCGCCAGCAGCGCGTTTCCTCAGCAAGCCGCCTGGACACCGCTAACAACGATAACCTACGGGAGGTTATTCATCAAGTTATGAGAGAGGAGCTCCAACGATTGCTGCCAACGGGAACGTAGCCGCAGCTTTCTTCGCTCCCAGTCGTCATCCGGGACGAAATTCAACAGGCCTTGGGTGTGACGCCGACCCTCACGCAGCCTATGGAGCCGCCAGCTATGACTTCCGCCGCAGCAGTGCGCCGTCCTGCACCTCGACGACGGGACCCAAAATCATATCGCCCTCAGCCAGCTGCGCTGGACAACCGCCCTCTAGCCCCAACCCGCCCGTCCTACGAGACTCGCACAGGGCCGAGGAAATGCGACGAGTGGAGAACACCCGACCAGCGCCGCCCATTATGCTTCCACTGTGGCGAAGCCGGTCACGTTCTCCGGTACTGCCCATGCAGGAGAATGGGCATCCGAGGGTTCTCTTACGACGCCCTACGGCCCCGACCCGGCCAGCGACCAGCCGAAATCGAGGAGTTTTTGCGTCGGCAAGAATGCTCATCACCGAGCCGCCTTCACTTTCCCCGTCGCCATCATCACCGCGATTTGTATCTTCTAGGCGAGGCTACGCCGTGCGTGGACGCTCCACAAACCCCGCAGGCTAAACTGAATAAAGCAGCCTCTGGAGGTTATGTTGATTCTGAGCAAAAGAACAAAGATCCTCTATCGACGAAAACGCAAGAACATGCCTCAACTACGACTACAATACCGACGACGACGACGACGCGCCCAGACTTGGAGCTTTTACCGCCACCCGGAGAAGTAACGCCGGAGAACGCCCACCGCAGCCTCACTGCTCGACAAAGCCGAGATCGTACACCGAAGACAACCTGCAATACGAAAACGCGAACATGTGACCTTGAAGTTGCAGTCGACGGTCACGCGGTTACTGCCTTGTCGAAGCGGGAGCTGAGTACTCCGTCATGAGCGGGCCACTCGCTGTCCGACTCAAGAAAGAACAACTTGGGATGGCCCGCTGGTCTGTACCACAGGTGGTTACCTTATTACGCTGCCAGGACGATGCTCCGCGAGAGTTACAGTAAATGGCCGAACCTATGCTACAACCTACCTGGTCCTATAGAAATGCTCGCGAGACGTGATTTTGGGAATGGACTTCCTGAATGAACATCGGGCGATCATCGACCTTCGATCTCAGTCGATCAAGCTTTCCACGGACAAGGCCGTATCTGCTGCAATGAGAGCGACTCATCAGGTTGCCTTAAACGTCCTCGATGAAGCATTGAGCCTGCCGCCCCGATCAAGTGTCGTCGCCTGCATAGGTACTGGAGACATCGAAACTGCCGAAGGCGTCGTCGAGGGGGACACCCAGTTAACCTTTGATCGAGGACTGGGCGTCGCAAGGGGAGTCGCCCAAATCCGAAATGGCCAAGCGCATGTGCTGCTAACGAACTTCACCGAAGAATACCGGAATCTATACAAAGGTACGACGATATCTTTTCTCGACGAGTGGCAGACATCAGAGACATATTTGCCCTACCCGATCAACCCGTAGAACCATCTGACCAAGGCCATTAACCCAGCATTAACCAGGAACAAAGAAGACCAAACAAGCAGTCTTCTTCAAAGGTACAGCGACTGCTTCTCATCAGCATCAAATGTTCGACGAACCGGGCTTGCTAAGCAGAGCAATGTCACAGATGAGCACGCCCGACCACTGCGACAGAGCCCGTAACGCGTATCGCCGCTAGAACGCCAAGCTATCCGCAAGCAAGTTGAGGAAATGCTTCGTGACGACGTCATCCAGCCATCGAGGAGCCCTTGGGCAGCACCAGTCATCCTAGTGAAAAAGAAAGACGGCACCCTTTGCTTTTGCGTCGATTACCGCCGCCTGAACAGCATTATGAAGAAGGATGTCTACCCCCTCCACTGCATCGATGACAGATTGGATCGGCTATGGAACGATAAATACATCTCATCGATCAATTTGAAGAGCAGCTACTGGCAAATTGAAGTCGACAAAAAGACATCGCAAGAAGACTGCGCTCATCACGCCAGACGGACTCTTCGAGTTCAAGGTGATGCCATTCGGCTTCTGCTCTGCCCCAGCGAAGTTTCCGCGAGTAATGGACACGGTGCTCGCAGGCTTGAAGTGCCAAATTTGTCTAGTCTACTTAGATGACGTTGTTGTCTTCTCCTCAAGCTTTGAAGACCATCTCAGAAGGCTTCAGACAGTGCTGAAAACGATCAACTCTTCAGTACTAACACTTAAACCAGAGAAGTACCACTTCGCTGCTGTTCCTTGGTCACGTCGTAAGCAAGGATGGAGTTCGCCCAGACCCTCAGAAGACGGCTGCGATCGCAGAGTTTCGACAGCCTCAGGACAAGAAAGCTATACGCAGATTCATTGGATTGTGCTCTTAATACCGGCGATTCGTAAAGAACTTTTTGAGCATCGCTGAACCTTTCAGCCAACCTACCAAGGCTGACGTGCCTTTTAAATGGGGAACGCCGCAAGTGGAAGCTTTCAAAGAGCTGAAACGCCGCTTACAGTCCCCTCCTGTGCTCGGGCACTTTGATGAAAACGCGGAAACCAAAATTCATACCGATGCAAGCAGTGTGGGCTTAGGAGCGGTCCTCGTTCAGAAAAACGGTAGACAGGAGAAAGTTGTCGCGTACGCTAGCCGTTCACTATCGAAAGCCGCAGCCAACTATTCGACGAGCGAGAAAGAATGTCTCGCCAATATTTGGGCAACGTCGAAATTTCGCCCGTACCTATACGGACGACAATTCAAGGTTGTGAGCAATCACCATGCTCTGTGCTGGCCAGCCAATTTGAAAGAACCATCCGGCCGCCTTGCTTGTTGGAGCCTGCGTCTTCAAGAATTCGACACAACTGTTGTCTACAAATCTGGCTGAATCATTTCGACGCAGACTGCTTGTCACGAGCCCCTGCTGACGGAGCACCCGAAGAGGAAGACAACGACGCTTTCTTAGGTCCGGTAAGCGCCGGCTGTTTCGCGAAGCAGCACCTCTCGGATCTTGAGTTGCAAAGCCTAGTTCATTATCGAAAGGCAAGCCAGCATCGCCTCCCCGAGGGTTCAAGAGCCAACTGCCGTCCTTCGTCTTTCACAATAATGTCCTGCTGAAGAACTTCGCGCCCAACAGGACTGCATCTTCTTGTCGTGCCAAAAATCTCAGGCAAGAAATTATGCAGGCACGCCATGATGAGCCGACCGCATGGAAATCCGGGATTGGTCGCACGTTGAACCACATTCAGGAGAAGTACTATTGGCCGCGGCTAGCTGCCCACGTTTCCCATTACGTGAAGACATGCCGTGAGTGTCTGCGACGCAAAACGCATCTGACTAGATCAGCCGGACTCCTTAACCCTACACCACCACCCACTAAGCCCTTTTAGCAAATAGGGATGGACCACCTCGACCACTTTCCGACTTCATCAACAGGTAACAAGTGGATCATTGTGGCCACCGAGTACATGACCCGCTACGCCGAAGCAAAAGCGTTGCCTAGTGGTTCCGCAACATAAGTCGCAAAATTTTTCATTGAACAAATTCTGCTGCAACACGGCGCCCCCGAAGTACCCATCACAGACAGACGAACGGCGTTTACAGCGTACGTGACGCAAGTCACCTTAAATTACAGTCAGACAACCATTGGAGGACTACTGCGTATCATCCGCAAACCAACGGACTCACCGAGCGTCTGAACAAAACCGTCGCAGACATGCTCTCCATGTACATCGACGCCGAACACAAGACGTGGGACACCATTCTGTCCTACGTGATCTTTGCCTATCACACTGCCGTCCAGGAGACAGCCGGGTCTACCCCACTCGAGCTTGTATACGACAGGAAGCCCACGACAACATTCGACGCAATGCTCCTGCACGTTTGAGACGAAGACAACGTCGACGTCGCCGCATACCTTCATCGCGCCGAGGAAGCCCGAAGACTTGCGCGGCTTCGCATTAAGGACCAGCAGCACACCGACGCCCGACGCTAAAATCTGCGCCGACGAGACACGCATTACAAGCCAGGTGATCGTGTTTGGATATGGACACCAATTCGCCGCCGTGGATTGAGCGAAAAGTTGCTGCTACACTACTTTGGCCCGTATATGATTTTCCGCCGCATCGGTGACCTAGTCCATGAAGTAATCCCGACGGCACGACAGCATCTCAGCGACTACGCACACGCCCGGAAGTCGTACATGTAGTGCGCCTTAAGCCCTATTATGAACGGCCACGTTCGTTGCTTACGCCGCCGTCGAGTGATTCAGTCCTTTCGCGGGCGCAAGTCAGCCCAAATAAAGAGCTTCGTTTTCAAGTCTTGTTGGTGTCGTCCTGACCGCTGGGTTGCCGTCACTACAACGTGACAATATGCTCTGCAGGAGACCTAGCGGCGAAGGAATATGCTTAGAATCGTGGTTCCACCGCAATTCCGCCCCGGAACGGAAAAAAAATTCTAAGCTGACCCGAAAGAATGCCGGTCCGATCCCGGCCGCGGCGGCTGAATTTCGATGAAGCCGAAATTCTAGAGGCCCATGTGCTGTGCGTTGTCAGTGCACGTTAAAGAACCCCAGGTGGTCGAAATTTTCGGAGCCCTTCACTACGGCGTCCCTCGTAGCCTCAGTCGCTTTGGGACGTTAAACCCGAAGAAACCAAACCAAACCAAAAGAACTCGAACGTCGTTAGATTTCGGTACACAGGACTACGATGGGGTTTAATCTGGGCGAACTGGGACAACATTGTACCCTTTGATTAGAACAGAATTTGGCTTCCTTGGTGTAGTACTTGTCCACAACCTTCGATATGAATACACATATAGAATGCCGGTAATTTACTGAAATAAAGACCGCATGTTTCCGGGCCCAGTTCGAATATATCATTCGTACTTCCGGGGACAGAGGAGTCCAGGACGTGCCTCCGCTGGCTCAAATGCATCGCTGTGTGGCGACATTGACCGAGTGGAGCGTGAATTGTAGTTATGTTTCGTGCGCCACCGGCGCTTGTCTAGAAGCGTCTGCTGTTGGGCTTCGGGCGAGAAGCAACCCACACGTTGAGTCGACAATGTGGCATGCTTACCGGCGCATGCTGTCAGTCTGTTCAGGCGCCAGAAATCTGCATTTATGTTGGCCGCAGCGTGGAGCTGCGTATCAAGATGAAGGATAGGAAACATTCTCAGATGACCGTCCCTTCTAACAGAAAGAGTCTGCAGGCAAAAAAAATATGCCACCGCGAGTGTTCTTTTTTTTGCGAGCTCACGCGTGAGGTGGGTGCTTATGTCCTCGATAGTAAATACATTTATTTCTGTTTTAATCTCAAACATATAGATCTGAACGATTATACTGCTGAAATATGTAGACTTCAATTAGTTCCATAGGAGACAAACAAGCGCTAAGGTTTTCAACAGGATTATTTTACTTGATATGTTACGATACGCTTTAAGGTCTAATAGCGTGAGAATTAAGGCATTGAATGTCATGTCTGCAACCACCCTGGCTTATGTCATAAGTTTATGGCTACTCAACCAATTCTGAACCGGCATAGGAAAGTGAACCGGGGTCACCTGTACAATCACTGACATTTAGAAAACGTTTTAGTATTGCAACAAAACTTTTATGTGCAGCGTCCCTTGAAGTCTTTCAGTGATCAGGTGACCACCTCCTGCTGATGCCTTGCCCTACCTTTGTTTCTAGGATGGGCGCGTGCGCGCAAAGCTCGTAATGTGCTCAAGCTCTGCTCCAGAAACAGGTGACCACAATGTGGGCACTGCAGGCACTAGCGCACCGTTCAACCTTCGTGGTCACAGTGTGGACGCGCTGTTTGAGCCGTTGCAGGAAGTTTCTAAACGCCTTTCGGACGGTCTGTGCGCGTCTGTGCAGAGAATGTATCTGATGAGAAAAGGCGTGGCAGCAGTATACGCTGAATAATGATTAGACCGTGAAGCAACAAAAAAGTTTGAATGAGGTAAAGCAGCATAAAATATAAGAACGGACAGCAGTTATGCTTGCACTAGTTGTTATACGCCTTAATAGTAGCGTGACCTGAGTCAATTTTGGTAGTTTCATGCGGAATGTAAGATTATGATGCCAAATATGCACTAGAGGGAGGCCCTGTTCGATTTGTTGGTATGGGCTAAATTTGAATATTGCCCTTACATGAGGTGCATTCCTCTGCGAGCTAAAAAGAATGTTCGATTCAATGATGGCTCTCTTCCACCTCTGAGCATGTTGAGAACATTTTCTCAAATTTGGTTCGGCCAAGTTTTATTCCCAACAATTTCTTCTCCTGACGCTTCTTCAAATTTAAGCTACTTTGTTTTTTGAAGCATGTGCGCCGTGATGTGGCATTTCGCCCACTATATGCCACGGGAAAAACATATTGCTGTTGCAATGTGGGCAAAAAGGGCGAAGAGCAATGACAAGCTGTTTTTTTCATCTGCCAAGTGCTGCGCAGGACCGGAATATGACGCACATTGTCTGAACAATGTCGCTTTATCACGGTCTGCACTGGGGCGGATGGCAAGCAATTCTCAAACGTTGATAATCGCTGCTCTTTTTTTCAGAAAGGGCATGATATTTTAATGATTATACCAGATTCATTTCCCTGTTGTTTAGTTATATGTGGGGAGACCTGGTGGGTGTTGCCAGCCTCATATGGCGAGGTTAATTTCTTCAAAGCTGCAGATCAAAGCTTCAAAGCTCATCGATCTATGCAACGGGATATTTCGCAGCATTAGATGAAAACTCTGCGCATTTGATCACTCTGAATGAGCAATTGTAAAATGTTTGGTTTACGGCAGTTTAACGTTCCAAAGCGACTCTTCCTATGAAGGAAGCCGTAGTTAAGGGCTTCGGAAATGTTGACCACCTGGGCTTATTTTACGTGCACCGTCATCGCGCTGTACATGTCCCTCTAGAACTTCGCCTCCATCGAAATTCGACCGACGCGGCCCGGATCAAACCTACGTCTTTTGGAACAGCAGCCTAGCGCCATAACCACTCAGTCACCGCGTAGCACCAATGGTAAAATTGGCACGAAGAAATTATGAGCAAGGTGCACTATTGTCTTGCTTAGGTGCTGATTCCTTTGAAGGACAGCAGCAGGAGGCCTCATTCTGCACTCGCACAATGGCAAAAAAAATCTTTTTGTTCGGCGTCATGCTCGCCCGGGTCAGATTAGCAGCTGCCATAAAATTGCAACCTATTGTGACCCTTACAGAAAGTGATAACTTAAGAAAAAATATTATATCGCGTCCTAAGTAGCCGACGCTAGAGCTGTGCTGCACAAGGGAAATAAACTTTTATAACCCGAAGACCACACATTTAATAGTGGGCCTTCCTTATCATTTTTCTGGGATGGTAAATCAAATATCGAGCCCAATACTGATGCATGATAATCAAAAACCAAATCTATCAAATGAAACGGCTGAGAGCATACAAGTCTCATGTAAACGACGTATTAAGATATGAGGTTGATTTGTCTCCATGAATGAGGTTAGTGTTGTATCCTTTCTTGTTTCAGTTTCGTTTCTTTCAGTGTACATATCGCCATCGTCATTCAATATGATTTCCTATATAAGTGGCTTGACTGTGACGAATAAAGGGGAGTGTTTCTGCATACTGCGCTTGCGTGGTCCCGTGTCATGCGTCTGGTCTGAACCAGACACCACATATTGGCGACGAGGATGAACCGCCTACGGCGAAAGGCGACACGGAGCCCTTGCAGCCACGATCTCATCGGCGGCCAGGAGTAGCGCAAGAACGCCGGAGGTGCGCAAGAACGCCGGAGGAGCGCAAGAACGCCGGAGGAGCGCAAGAACGCCGGAGGAGCGCAAGAACGCCGGAGGAGCGCAAGAACGCCGGAGGAGCGCAAGAACGCCGGAGGAGCGCAAGAACGCCGGAGGAGCGCAAGAACGCCGGAGGAGCGCAAGAACGCCGGAGGAGCGCAAGAACGCCGGAGGAGCGCAAGAACGCCGGAGGAGCGCAAGAACGCCGGAGGAGCGCAAGAACGCCGGAGGAGCGCAAGAACGCCGGAGGAGCGCAAGAACGCCGGAGGAGCGCAAGAACGCCGGAGGAGCGCAAGAACGCAGATAAGTGAAATTTGCTCACACCACATATTGCGAGGATCAGTATCGGAGCCATGTCACTCGGGTGTTTCCCAGCACCACCCCCTTTCTTGCCTGCACCCGGTGACCCGGCTGTGCCTTGGATGCAGTGGAAACGCGTATTCCTGAATTTCCTGGAGGCCATTGGCGGCGATGAACTGAAGCCGAAGCGTTGCGAGGCAATTCTGCTAAACTCGCTCGGGGTTGAAGGCCAGCGAATATTCTACAGCATCCTTGCACAAGGAGCAGACGTGACTGCGGACGCCAAGGCCGGGGACAAGAAGGAAGAGGTGGACCAGTTCAAGGACGCGCTTGCTGCACTGGATACGCATTTCGCGAGCGCTACGAATGATTTGGTGGAGCGGCGCCGGTTTCGCCAAAGACGACAATTGCCTGGTGAGACATTTCAAGCATTTACAAACAGTCTTCGGGACCTTGCGTCTACTTACAATTTTGGCAGTGCTACCGATAGCATGATTCGAGACCAATTATTGGAAGGCACTTCGTCACGAACAACACGTGAACGCATGCTTTATGAAGGGTCTTCGCTTACATTGCAGCGTGCTGTTGACATCGGGAAGCAAATTGAGCAAACACAACAAGAGCTCGGGGAATTCGCGCATAGCACTGTGAACAAGATTCAAGATGTGCGAAAAAGGTCAGACGCTGAGCAAGGAAGTTGCTACAGGTGCGGCTCGTCATCGCATATGGCTAACTCGACTGCATGTCCGGCGAGGAACAAGCGTTGCCACTCTTGTGGAAAAATTGGTCACTTTTCACGCATGTGCAAATCGAAGAAAAAGAAATATGCCGTTCGAAAGCCCGAGAAGGCCAACGCCGTCACGGTACTTCAAATCGGTGACCGTAATGCGTCGGCGAAGGATATTCGAGCCAACATTTCTATCGGGAAGATAAGATTGTCGTTGATTGTCGACACAGGCGCTACGGTTTCTTTGCTAAGTGAAGAGCACTACCACAAATATCTAGCCGACACGTACTCATTACGACCGCCGACTACCAATTTGTGCAACTATTCCGGAGAACAAATCAAGTTAAGCGGTTGCTTTCTTGCTGAAGTATCTTACAAGGGAAACAGAGCCAGTGTGCTTTTTCATGTCACACCCAAGGGCACTTCGCTGCTGGGGCTTGATGCCGTTCGGAGCCTGGGAATCACTATCAACGGCTCAACCTTGAATTGCTGCCAGGTGACATGCCCTGATTCACTGCCTTCAGAATTTACGCACCAGTTTGCGCACTTGTTCACGGAACAGTTAGGGCATGTGAAAGGCTTTGTTCACCATGTTAACTGTCGTTCATCTGTGAAACCAGTCGTTGCGAAACTCCGACGCCTGCCGCTCACGCTACGGCAACAGGTATCGGTAGAGATACAACGCCTGCTGGCCGAAGATATAATTGAACCTGTCGACGCATCGGAGTGGATTTCACCGATCGTCGTCGTGAGGAAGAAGGACGGTTCAATTAGGTTGTGCGTGGACCTACGTGAAGTGAACAAGGCAGTAATTGCCGATGCTTTTCCTCTTCCGCATACAGAGGAATTACTTCATGAACTAGCTGGAGGAACGTGCTTCTCAAAGCTCGACTTAGCGTCGGCATACCACCAGCTAGAACTGACTCCGGAAAGTCGGGGACTAACCACCTTTATCACACACGAAGGATTGTTTCGTTTTAAGAGAGTGTGTTTTGGCCTTGCATCTGCCCCTTCAGCCTTTCAGAGAATGATGCAGCATATTTTGAAAGATTGTAAAGGCGTACTTTGTTACATTGATGGTGTGATTGTGTGGGGCAAGACACGTGAGGAGCACCACAAGAATCTACACCAGGTGCTAAAACGCATTGGTGATTCAGGTTTGAAGCTGAACCAGAAATGCACATTTGCTCTTTCAGAACTATCCTTTTTAGGGCATACGGTGAGCTCAAAAGGGCTCACACCATTGCAGTCTAAGGTTGACGCTATTGTCAAAGTGCCTGCTCCTCACGATGTTGCCACTTTGAGGTCATTTTTGGGTCTCGCTGGTTACTATGCTCGATTTGTGCCGCGATTTGCTGATCTCGTCGAGCCGCTTAGAAGGCTCCTGCGGTCTGGTCAACAGTTCACGTGGGATGATGCGGCTGAGCGTAGCTTCCAGCTTGTTAAGACAGCTTTGTCTTCAAGCCCAGTCATACAAATGTTTAACCCAGACCTTGATGTAATTGTTACGACAGATGCTTCTGATAAGGGTCTGGGAGCCGTTCTTCAGCAACGCGATGGTGACAGCGTACGCACGGTGGCCTTCGCATCACGTGCCCTGACTCCTGCTGAGCGGACGTACTCCGCTGGGGAACGGGAGGCCCTTGCTTGTCTCTTCGCGTGCGAGCGCTGGCACGTCTACTTGTGGGGTAGAAAATTTTTGTTACGTACGGACCACCAGGCACTGGTGACGTTACTTCCAGCTGCCGGTACAGGACGCCGACCTTTGCGTATATCCAGATGGTCAGCTCGACTTTTGTACTATAACTTCGACGTAGAGTACCAAAAGGGATCGCAAAATGTCGTGGCCGATGCGCTTTCACGCCTACCTCTTGACTGTGATTCGCAGCAGACGATGCAGGAAGAAATTGTGTCCGTTGTATCAGAGTGCCTAACAAAGGAACGGCTGCAGGTGGCCACTGCTGCAGACAGCACACTGCAACAGGTTGTTGTGCACGTGGTACATGGTTGGGCGCCTAGAAAAGCTTTGCCAGCAGAAGTAATGCCGTACTTTAACGTGCGGGAAGAGCTTTCTTTCGTTGATGGCCTTTTGATGCGCGGCGAGCAGGTAGTTGTTCCGAGTGAATTAACCTCGCTCCTGGTTGGTTTTGCGCACGAAGGTCACCCAGGAATTGTGAGGACGAAGCAGAGACTACGTGATCTTTACTGGTGGCCGCGTTTGAATAAACAGGTAGAAGAAGCAATTCATTTTTGTCATATCTGCCAGGCCGCGGACAAGTCCGCTAAACCGTCGTTTGCACCGCTGCAGCCGGTGACGTTTACAGCGCTACCATGGAAGAAGCTAGCAATGGATATAGTGGGACCGATTGACTGGGCCCCTTCAAACTGTAGGTACATGATATCGCTGATCGATTATCATTCCAAGTGGCCTGAGGTTGCCTTTTGATCTACAGTAACGTCACAGAGTGTGGTCGATTTTTTGCAGACTGTGTTCAGCCGAGAAGGCTATCCGGAAGAAATTGTCACAGATAATGGGCCTCAGTTTAGATCGCAAATGTTTGAAACATTCTTGAGAGAGAGGGCTATTGCGCATCGTTGTTCTTCTCTGTAATATCCACAGGGAAACGGTGCGATTGAACGTTTTAATCGCGTGCTGAAAGATTTCATGCTGGTTGCCCGATTGGAACAACGGCCCCTCCAGGCTGCTGTGGTTGACTATCTCGGCATATATAGGTCCACGCCGCATGCGACAATGGGTGTGTCGCCAGCTAAGTTGCTCCACGGGCGTCAGCCAAGGACAAGACTCAATACAGTGGGTTTGCCGACAAGAGAGGGTGTCCATGCCGGTTCGAATGTTCCTGCTAGGGTTAAGGCGAAGCAGATGTATGCAAAACAGTATACGGACAGGAGGCGAGGTGCGAAAAGACCAGCCTTTAGAGTAGGGGACTTCGTTCGTGTACGCAAGCCAGCAGGCGGTGGGAAAGCGTCGGTAAATTACATGGGACCTTTCAAGATTGTCGGCAGAAAAGGCAAAAATAGCTTTTTGATGAGCGACGGTCGTTGCTGGAACGCGTCTAAACTAGTTCGGGTTCCCTGCAATCAATCGCAGACAATAGAACAATGGGCATGGGAATTGCCTCATCACTACTCTGGCACCGCTGGGCCTGAAAGCCGCGCAGGCGCTGAACAGGGTGAATTGTTGCGATTGCCGGAAACAAGTGCTGAAGTTAATGAAGAAGTGGTTGCTCCTTTAGAGGATTCGGTGGAGCAACCTTTGCGTCGAAGCACTAGGGTACGCCGACCTGTAGAAAGATTTGGGTTTTCTTTACCTGAACAATAAGTGTTTAGTTCGTGTTATTTTGGTTGTTGTAAATTACTATGTTGTATTTTCAAGCGGGAGGCGATGTTGTATCCTTTCTTGTTTCAGTTTCGTTTCTTTCAGTGTACATATCGCCATCGTCATTCAATATGATTTCCTATATAAGTGGCTTGACTGTGACGAATAAAGGGGAGTGTTTCTGCATACTGCGCTTGCGTGGTCCCGTGTCATGCGTCTGGTCTGAACCAGACACCACAGTTAGTAGAAGCGGAAGATAGTCAATTTAGGCTAGATCATTGCCGCCGTTGATCGCTATTTAAAATAATAGCCCAGTTGGTAAAGGATTTATGTTTTTGTGTACTTCTTATTTTTTTTCCTGCATTATATTGCCGCGTGTAATTCATACGTCCGTTCGTTCGCACAAGGCCGCACAAAGGGGGTGTTATCATTTGTGTTCGTGACGCGAGAAGCGACCGGACTAATCTCGATTGTTCACAGCCATGAACAGCTGCATCTACTTGTTTCTAGATTACTCTAGATGATCTCGACCTGTTATCTCGAAGTTTCCTTGCCGGCGTTAAATTGAACGATGCCGCGAGCAGCGGGCATTCGTAGTTCGACGACCGACGAGCACGTTTGTTGCTTACGCCGCCGCCGAGTGATTCAGTTATTTTGCGGGCACAAGTCAGCCCAAATAAAGAGCTTCGTTTCCAAGACTGGCTGGTGTCTTCCTGACCACTGGACTGCCGTCACTACAACGTGACAATATATGAGATCTACACGCTTGTTTTTGACAGTTTTTCTACTCTATGAATATTGTGAACTGAATAAAACCGATAGACCTTTGAGATCTGAGCGATCAGCCTCGCTATGGAGGCGTTTAAATACACAGGTAACTTCAGTTCACTACTGGACAGTAACCTTATTTTTGTCATAATGACAAATAATAAATACAGCACATAACTGCTGTGCATATATTTATTTTTTTGCACTGAACAGCTGCATAATGCAAGTGAGCGAACGCAGTTTTGTTTCCCTGGTGGTTCTGTTTGTTAGAATATGGCGGCGATACTATATGATCTACTTACAATAATTTATAAATCAGATTGGAATAATGTGCCAGTTCAATTTCTTTCAGCAAATCACGTAAGGTGGAGTAGACTTTTTCGATAGCACAATTTTTACTCCTTCCTAACTGTAACGAGCGAATTCCTGCAATTCTTGCAGGCGTAGCCCCAGGGCTGCAGAGGAAATGTATGTAATTATGAAGTGCAACTTCGTGTTATGTTCGTCTTCGCCCGTAGATCAAAAACGAGACCTTCGTATGCCCCGGCCACAAGCCCTAGAAACTAAGTGGGGTTATTTCTAAAATATACTGTTCCCTGAAAGATCACCATAATGCCATTAGAGTTGTGCAGATCTCTGAGGCCACGCTACATGGCCACTTGCTTCCCTTGAGTTATTATGGAGTCCGTTTTTGCTATTGATCCGACGAGTCGTAAATTAGTGCAGGAAAAAAGTTGTGCATTCATTAAGCAATTCTTAAGTGGATCTTATTCCTCTGGATTTAGATCACCATGTCTAGGAAAACTCAAGGAATTTGTTTTAATAACAACACATTTTACACGAAATTGTACTCAGTCGCCCTTTAATCTTTGGGTTACTCGTACTTTGCAAAACAGGTACAATTTCTTTATTTATATTTTATGCGGTATAATGCTGTACCAGTCACACCTCACAAGTGATAGCGAAAAACAATTTAGTTTCATCGTATTTGAAATCACCATTGTTTTCTCTCAGGTGACGCAAGCCCTCGATCCTGTATGCTTAGCTCGCGGCCAATATGTTTCTAAACGTCACAGGCGTCTCTTGTCTTCATGAAGACTAGCCGGAATACCACTATTGAGCCAAATTCAGTTTACAAGCTTCGACTTCAAGGCGCCTTCTTTGGAGTTGTGCACAATACTCATTAACAGCTACAGTTACTCTTCAACATAGAGATATATTCAAATTCACATTGTAACTGCGGTATTTTAAAAATTGTGCAGCCTGCTCAGTAAATATTACTCCAGTTAAAAATGAAATAACAGGCAAGTGCGCCAGAAACGGTTTTAAGGCTTATATTGGCACTTTATCCTAGGATTACGAAACTAAATGTGGAATCTATATTTTTTAATTCAAGAACGTTCACTTCACTTTGCTCACTCGAGGAAATCTAGTGGTGAAAAACGAGCGTCAATCGTTAACCAACATTATGTGTGGGCGCACACAACCAGTACAATACGCCTTGGTGAATTTCAACTGCATGCTTCCCGCCCATGACCAGGTAGCTCCGCAAAGCGTGTTTGCCTTTCACTAGGGTTTGTGCATAGTATATTTCCTCGTCTTCTTTGCAGCTTAGAAACTAAATTAGTTACACGAGAGAAATTATCTCCTGAATTGATTTCATAACAGATCAAAAGCCAGCTGGCACGGTGACACTGCAGAAAACGACCACCAAATAACGGAATGTTATCACTGCCTTTCATCAAAGTTGTAACACTCGAGTGTAGAAGGAAGTAGGACATGCATTCAGGGTAATGCTGCAACACCAGAGAGGGTGACACTACTCATCGACTAGAATCGTACGCTAGTGGTATCCCCTGTCCATAGACAAAGTTACGGTGAGCCACGCATCTGACAGCCAGTGTTATGACGTGTTACTAACCGCTGGCTACTTGCCGCAGACTTTGAATCTTCCAAAGCGATTCGATTTATTTTAGGGGAGGGATCAGCCCGTCTAATGCAACACGTAATTGTAGTACATTTTCCCGGCCAAAGGATGTGCAGCATAACTAACAATTCGCCTGTTCATGATTCTGTTCATGATTATTCTTTGGCTGAAGGTCTGCCATTTCATCGTTAGAACCCCGATTAATCAGTTGGCACCAAGGGTTGAAAAAATAAAATAAAATTGAGCAAATGAAACTGTATAATATGGTCTCGCTTTTTATAAATGATCTCATTTTCAGCGTGTGCGTACTTACCGAAAGTGAGTAGTAAGGCTTCTTAATTCAAAAAAAGACAAAATCTTTCACTTGTCCGATATACATTGTTGAAAAAAAAAACGCTTTATGCTGAACGGGGATAATAAGGTTGATACATAGTCACCGATTAGCAATAGTGTGGTGAAGAATAGCCATCTGGCGCTGGGCATTAATTTGTGCACATCCCCCTCCACAGATCATTTCGAGCGCCAATTGCGTAAACTCAGCATCTCAACTCAGTTCAGCGGTAACTGATTAATAACCACTCACCATCTATGCATCAAGCATATTAAGACGTGCGCAGCATTAACAGTACTCGTAGGCGACACGCCGTACAGGTGCCCTGCCCTGAAACAGGTGCCCTGACATGAAAGCAATTCGCCCAAGTGCGCGGGGCAGCCACGAAAGTACAGCAACGTGAAGACCCCACACGGCTGGTTACTAAATCCTCGCGGAATCTGCGCATTTGTGAATCAAGACTGGAGAAGAGGAGATGAAGCCACTGCACTAAATGTCGCATCGTGTAACTTGTTCTCCAAGAAAACGAACTTCGTAAATTTTACTTTGCGAGTCGATATGAATGCAAGTGGATAAGCTTGTGAGTCTAAATCTCAATGAGGGAATATGTATGAGAATCAATATACCGGGTGTTTCTTCCAACAGTTTCAAAAATTATAAAGAATAGGCTTTTTGGGGTAAATATATGGTTTTTGCGGCATAGCATTGCCATTGTTCGCGTACACTACAAAACGGTGTGTCGTGTTAAGTGGTAAGATGGTTAAATAAGTTTTAATAATTAGTTTTTATCCAGTAGTGTTAGTTAGGCGCCTAGCTGTAATTAGAGATTTGTAGTGAGTGGTTAGTATTAGCCATATCAGTTTCTATAATTGCCAAAACTCGATTACGCGTGGTGCTCTGGCTGGAGAAAATTTGGCTTTTTCGACTAGTTACGTGCACTGGAGGGGTTGCTATGCCTGCATGACTTCGAAAGTGCATCTATGTTCACCCGAAGCAGCCAGATTTTTGGAGCTACAGGGACGACCGTAATCTCGTTTCGAAGGTCTAAAAGCTGATATGGCTAGTTCTAACCACCGACTACTAATCTCTAATTGCAACTAGTCGCCTAACTCTAATAGTTAAAACGTTAGTTATTAAAAGTCAGTAAACCAGCTTACTACTTAACACGATTCACCGTTGTTCTGGTTCCCGCCAACATGGCTAAACACCATGCCGCAAACGCCATATTTTTACCCCAAAAAGCCTGTTCTTTAAAATTTCTGAAAATGTCCGCTGAAACACCCAGTATATGTTGTTACTGGATATGAGCATTGGCTGGTGAACGGGAGTATGGATGAGTTCATAAGAATGTCAGTGAATAAATGTTAGAGTGCAACTTGGGTAGCGGTAAAAAAGTGTTGCCAATTGAGAGCGTGCGAGCGTTCTGTCACAGTGGCGAGGTTGCTTGGAAAAAAATTTCGAAAATAAAAAAATTGTAACATACTGTTATGGAAATATTCAAGGCAGTGGCGCAATTTTCTGATATGTTACAAAATATTTTTTTTTCAATTTTTTCTATCAATCGAATAAAAAATTGACTGCGACTGAAAAAAAATGGGGAACGCTACAAAAACACAAGACTGCCGTCGGGTGATTCCCAGAAACATTATTGTTATAGTGGAACCCTATACTATATGCAAAAAAACGACGCCATCACCGGTTTTCTGTTCAAAAATGCTTTTGTCGAGACTTGTTGGGTATGAAGACTAGTCTGCTATATAGCTTTGCGCTTGGGCAGGTCGGCGTCGCGCCCGGTGAGTTCCCTGTGTGCTGGGGGGTATAGACATCGCTCGAGCCGATAATGTTAATGTGTGTCCGTGTACGTAACATCGTGTATGATTGCCTTGAGGAGTGTCAGAGGAAGCGGCAGGCTGGGGAAAGTTCCGCCCAGTACTTGAGTTCTTGGGATACAGCATGCGCATGTGCGTTCCTGCTGAGCTCCTTAGGAACGAAACGCCCGTAAGAGATGTCGAGGTGTAGACAGTAAAGGGAAATATCAGAGGATAGAGTGTGGCTGTCGGGAGATACGACCTGCATCCAAGTTACGAATGGCTTGTTGGGATGGGAGCAGCTAACGACTATCGTGATGGAGGGGTGGGTCACAGCTAGCGCGATGGCAAACTCCTCTGCGGTGGTAACTGTTGCAACGTTAAGGACACTGCGCGCATTGTGCCACTTTAGGTGCGTTGACAATGCGATGGCAACCATAGCGGGTCAAAACAAGACGGACTTGAGCCTACCTATGCGATCACCGAGTCTGTGGAAGAATTAAAGTGAGTGCAAAATTTATTTATTTGCATATGGGTGCGGAATAATGGGTGTGGGAGAAACGTTTACCGAGGCGCATGCATTGAGGGGTGTGGACTCATTGCTGAGGAAGGGTCCTGCATGCATAGGTGCGGATTCATCGATAATTGAGAGGACGGAATCCAAATGTCAGAACCTTTCCATGAATGGTTATTTAAACTGGCATAGTTCAAAGAGACCAGAGTTCCTTTTAGTTTAGTCTGACTTTGGTCTCTGCATCGAAGAATACAGGCGTAGCAGTCTCTGGTGGAGGGCTGTGAACGCATTTCCGACCACACTGAGAAGCGAAGCAGAACCGAACTATCAGGTGTCGCTTTCATTATTTTATTGCACGTCGCGCCAGAAGGCGCGGGTCAAATCGATGGCGGCAGAGCGCCTGGGCACGCCGTCGGAAGCCTGAGACGCCTCGCACCGCTGGAACGCATGTTAAATCAATTCCGGCATCTCGCCAGAATCCAACCAAGGACGTCGCCGGTAAGTTTTCTTGGTCACCATCCTGACCACCTACTCTTGTCTGGTTGGCTACCGCTTCCCCCTGTTCTCTCTGCTCTCCTTAGCAATTGCGCTCCACGCCTTACCCTCTCCCGTGCCTCTCCGATCATAACCTGCCGTTCACCTTTAATGACCGTGGCTTCATGAGACTGCTATTTTAAGGGGCGATGTGCCTCTCATTGCTACAGAATAAACAGCGTGAAGAGGCGAATGGGGAAAAAAGTCTGCCACAACACTACCTCAGTGTTTGACTTAAGAGCGTTAGCTACGGAAGCTTTTAGTGTCTACATCAGTGGGCTCAGCAAACGTGGAGAAGACCAAATCCAAAAATGCGTGGGTGTTTCCTTTCCGAAAATACCCCTTCTAAGACACAAACAGCGACATTTATCGAATGGATTATCTACTATTGCGATTTACAGCCATCTTAGCTGTATCCGGTATAACTCTTAGTTATATCAGTTAATGAATTTTATAAGCGTGTGCATCACCACACGGCGAATCGTTTGGCACCATTCGGAACGCCTTGCGACAATCGGTACGGCCGTAATGGCTGTCAGAATGTCCTCGGAATGCGCGGGTCGGGGCCGAAACGTCGTCGTTGTGATTCTCACACTTATTTTGGGCTTCATCTGAATTAGTGATTTTATCATCTGGAACATGCCAAGGCGTTTTACATGGGTGAGAACCTTTTTTACGCGGGTGAAAACCGCGTGGCACCCAAATTTTACGCAGCTGTTTGTCCTGGGGGCAAACATATATATATATATATACATGAGCGATGAGGTCATCGCTGAAGGAGTTTATCTCATCAAGCAATGATAGACACCTGGCTTATAAGACTGCCGTCGGAAGATTCCTTCGAAAAATGCCTCACGGAATCCGCCGCAAAGATTTTCAGCCGACGCCAGACTCCCGAGACCAGCTTCGCAACCAACCCCAACAAAGAGAGCCCCGGATTGTACGGTGTCTAAATTCGCCGCCAAACCAACCAGAGTTTGCGGCGCGAGACCTCACACCCGAGAACCAGAGCTCAACAGCAAATGCCCCGTCCCCACTATCGGCACCAATTGTACAAGCCGAGGCGTCACCGGATGCCACGCCAGCGAGCCCCGGATCACGGATGGCCCCCACCTCAGACTCCTGAAGAAGATCGGTCTTACGATCTGAACGTCGAGTCGAATAAATATGTTTCCTTCAACGAAGCGTATACTTCGCTATATATATATATATATATATATATATATATATATATATATATATATATATATATATATATATATATATATATATATACCGGATGTCCCAGCTAACTTGAACCAAGGGTTTAAAAATGAAATATTGGAGTCAGGAGAGTGAAACTACCTGCATATTGGTGATAGGCATTTGGCGCACCACGGGAAATTTTTTGTATCGCAATTACTTAACTAGTAATTAAGATAATTTTTTTAAATTTTTTAATATTGACTTTAGACACTAAATGTGATTCGCAAAGTTGGAGAGCACTTTCAGAAACCCGCATTCCATTATTCGCCATAAAGAAAACCTTACGTGTACCTCTTTTTCCGAGCTCGAAAGAAAGCCCGCGAAATACAAAAAAAATCACGTGACGAGCACATTTGCGCGTCGCGATCGTGCTGCTCTCAACCGTGCTTTCAGTGAACGAAATCAGCTCCGGCCTTTATTCGACGGCCCCGTTGCAGCGGCAGGCCGATATCTTGGCGAGGGTTTTTCGTCCGCGTCAGCTAGTTGGCACCCGGCGACGACGACTTAGTCCCAATCTGATAAGATACTGAGATGGCGAGTCTGCTTTGTCACTCAGAAGCAAAAGAGAAATACAGGGAATAATGTTTCGCCGCGAGGTGTTGGCGGCTGTGTGTTGCAGTTTCCTAATGAGGATTTTGAAAGCTGGAAGCAGCGGTGAAGCACAGTTTGTCGTGTGCTCTTCTTATGCCACTCTCATGCGAGACTGAATCTTTGGTGTAGTGATTACTAGCACTGCAGACATGCCGTTTACAAATGAAGAGAAAGCAGACATGGTTCTCGCTCTAGGTGCATGTCATGGGAACAGAAGGCGCGCTGCAGACCTTATGCAAGTGCATGTCATGGGAACAGAAGGCGCGCTGCAGACCTTATGCAACAATGGCACCCAGGCAGGCGGCCAAGTTCAGTAACGATCCTGCGTGCCTTCGAGACGCTGCGACGGATGGGCAGTTTTACGTCCACACGACACAGAGCACCTGTTTTTGACGAGGACTTCGAGACGCATATTTTATCGCTGTTCGCTCTGGAACCCCAAGCAAGCGTGCGCAGCGTGAGCGAGGATACCGGAGTCTCCAGGTCATCAGTTTGGCGAATACTGCGCAAACACCGCCTGCATCCGTACCACGTACAGCTTCATCAAAATCTGTTGCCACGGGACTTCCAAAACAGGACCGATTTTGCTAATTGGATTCTGATAAAGATGCAGGACGACCCGGATTTTTTGAACAAAGTGATATGGAGTGACGAAGCTAGTTTTTCGCGCAATTCACAGGTGAACCTGCACAATTCTCATTACTGGAGCGATTCAAATCCCTACTGGGTTTTACAGACGCAGCACCAGTACCAGTGGTCATTTAGTGTTTGGTGTGGACTTTTCGACGGTAGTTTGATCGGGCCTGTGTTTTTCGACCAGACGCTGACAGCAGATCGCTACACCAATGATATCCTCAGAGGACCCGTTGACGACTTCCTTTCGGATCTACCGCTCGCCAGGGCCACAAATGTGTGGTTTCAACACGATGGCGCCCCCGCGCACAGCAGCGCCAAGGCTCGGACCTGGCTCGACGCAGCGTTCCCGCAGAAATGGATAGGACGACTAGGTCCCGTGAACTGGCCAGCCAGGTCTCCTGATATGACACCTCTGGACTACTTTTTGTGGGGTCATATCAAGGACAAGGTGTACAGCACACCAACTTCCACACCGCAAGACCTTAAAGACAAAATAACGGAAGTCTGTTTAAACATGCCTGAGGCTGTCATACGAAATGCAACGGCTGATTTGGTTACAAGATGCCATAGCTGTATCGTCGCACAAGGTGACCTATTCGAGCACTTTTTATAATTGGTAAGAAACCGAAATGAAATGGAGTCAGGACAACCGCATGCCACGGCTGTCATCGCCGCACAGCCAAGCCATAAACCGCCACTTTTATTTTCTTTGCAACTGGCAAATAAAACTCCTCTCATTTGAAAACTTCGAGCTTGGCAGTCTTTATCGCGACTGCAAAGCGCAGCGCACTCGCTGCAATTTACACCGTCACGCGCGAACTGGCTGACACGGCCGAAGAAACCACCACCAAGATATCGGCCTGCCTCTGAAACGGGGCCGCCGAATGAATACCGGAGCTGATTTCGTTCACTGAAAGCACGGTTGAGAGCAGCACGATCGCGGCGCGCGAATGCGCTCGTCACGTGGTTTTTTTTGTATTTCGCGGGCTTTCTTTCGAGCTCGAAAAAAGAGGTACACGTAAGGTTTTCTTTATGGCGAATAATGGAATGGGGGTTTCTGAAAGTGCTCTCCAACTTTGCGAATCACACTTAGTGTCTAAAGTCAATATTAAAAATTTAAAAAAAATTATTTTAATTACTAGTTAAGTAATTGCAATACAAAAAATTTCCTGTGGTGCGCCAAATGCCTGTCACCAATATGCAGGTAGTTTCACTCTCCTGACCCCAATATTTCATTTTTAAACCCTTGGTTCAAGTTAGCTGGGACACCCGGTATATATATTGTAGGGGTGCGTTTATTAGGCGTCCTCAAGAGATCGAACCGCCGTGCTGGATCTGGCGGCGTAGACAGGCGACTATAATCTGTCATGGACACCTCAGATCAAAAAACTCCGCGAGAGGATCGCTGCAGCATCGCAAGTGTTTAGGTTCATGGCGGGAACAAGGTGGGGTAGCAACTGCCGATCAATGCTTCTGCTTGAAAAAGCCTACGTTGAAGGAACCTTGCGCTACTGTCTACCAGTGTTTCAAAGATTATCCACATCAAGCAATAAATCTCTCGTTGCCGCACGGAACAACTGCCTGCGAATATGCCTTGGCCTCCCAAAGGGTTCCTCTGAATCAGGAACAGTAGCGGAGGCAGGATGTCTCCCACTAGAGGTGATTCCTGAGAGAGGCAACAGGAAACTATGCGTACCCATCTCCGCCACGTTCTTCAAGGGAAGAAGCACTTCCTGCACCGTGTCCACCTAACTCACAGCAACTCTAGCTTTGGCCAGGCAGTGCAGCTCCTGCCCATCCCTACTATTAATCAGGCACAGAAACTACTACCTCTGGCCTTTCCTCCATGGACACTCTCTCCTCTAAAGGTGAAGAAGTTTGTTCCAGGTGTGAATGCAAAGAGCCGCATGCCACAGGCAGCGCTTCTGCAAACTACTCTCGCCTACTTAACGGAGGAATACAGGCGGCACACCCATATCTTCACCGATGGTTCAACTACTAAAGAAACCTCTTCATGTGGCCTTTATGTGCCCTCAACAGGCCATGCCCTTTCTTACCGGCTGCAGCGGAGGACATCCTCTACGACAGCTGACCTTCTCCTTGAGTTTCTTACATCCTGCGCCGAACCGCCGACCGTTGGGTTATCTTCCCTGATTCGAAAGCATCTCTCCATATCCTGGCCAACCTGCTGAAGAAAACGAATCACCAGCCAGTTTCCCTGGACATCGGATATCTACATCATTTAGCTATTGCCGCAGGCCACTGCATAACATTTCAGTGGGTACCTGCTCACTGTGGCATTCAGGCTAATGAAAAAGCAGATGAAGCGGCCCGTAAGGGCCATCAACATCGGAGATACATTAGAACTTTTTTTACGAAATCTGATGCGTCCCAGGTGGCCAAAAGTTTTGCTTCTGAAGAAATGTATCGGCTTTGGAGTTTGCCGACATATCAGTACCAATTTCTTCACTCAATTGACCCACATCTTAGATCAAGACTCTCACCCAGAATTCCTCGACATCTGGAAACACTATATCATCGACTTCGTCTTAATGCTGCACATACAAACGGCTTACGATACCGTTTTAGACAAATGGACAGTCCGCACTGTGACAACTGTGCGGCGATAAAAACTGTGGAGCATATCTTGCTTGAGTGCCCTGCATATGCTAACGAGCGTGCGTACTATGAACATTGCATGCAGAAGCTCTGCTCAGTGCCCCTTACAATGGACGAAGTTTTAGGTCCCTTAGCCTGCCTTAGGCAACAGAGACTTGCAATGACTTTTCTATTCACATAATTAAAAGACATTGGACATCTCGATAAGCTTTAAATTCACTAGCACGTCACCTTCATGCATTCTTCATGCAGTGAACTTCGTCAGCCCATTTGACGGACTATGCACTCCATCACTCCATAGGTTACATCAAAACTCGCCATTGCATCCTTAGTACCCATTTCATGGCCGCATTTTATCTTCGTTTTTTTTACCTCTTCCACTCCGCTCTCCTTCTGTCTTTATCTCCCAAATTCCCCTCCCTACGCAGAGTAGCATGCCAGCGATTTTTAAACGCCGGCTAAATTCTCTGCTCTTCATTAAAGAGCCCCTCTCTCTCTCTCTCGTAGCCAGCACCAAGAGAGCGGGGCAGCTTCGTCGTCGTCAGGCGCAGCGTAGTGTCGGCGCATAACTTCGTCGTCGTCAGGTGCAGCGTAGTGTCGGCGCATGGCGGTAGCGGAACCTGTCACAGTTGGCACACTACAGTTTCCCCCGGGCGAAAAGGAGCCAGCCTGGCGTCTTAAGAGGAAGGAAGAACAGAGGGGTCGTAGTACGGCTTCAGTCGATTGACGTGGACGGTTTCGCGGCCACGGCGACGCAAGTCCGCAGCGGGTGCAACGGGCTCAACAATATAATTGACCTGAGAGGTTTGCTTGAGAACCCGGTAGGGACCATGATACCGATGCAGCAGTTTCCGCGAAAGGCCGGGAGTTGTGGGAGGCACCCAGAGCCACAAAAGGGAGTCGGAAGGGTAGGAGGTAGAGGCCGCGGAAGTGTCGCGGTCATGTTTTTGCTGCCACTGGGTCTGCGTGGTAAAAGAGCGAGCAAGCTGACGGCATTCTTCGGCGTACCTGGCAGCGTCGGAGAGTGGCGTGGACTCGGAAATGTCAGGCCGGTAGCGAAGAAGAGTATCCATCGTGCAGGGCTGCTCGCGGCCGTACAGAAGAAAGAAGGGAGAGAATCCAGTCGTGGTTTGTATCGCAGTGTTATATGCGTAAGTGACGAAGGGAAGAACTTGGTCACAGTTGGAGTGGTTGGCGTCGACGTACATGGACAGCATGTCACTGAGGGTTCGGTTGAAACGCTTGGTCAGGCCGTTGGTCTGAGGGTGGTAAGACGAAGCGGTTCGATGGATAATGCGGCATTCCTTGAGGAGGGCCTCGAGGGCGTCAGACAGGAATATGCGTTCACGGTCGCTGAGCAGTTCTTTAGGAGCACCATGGCGAAGAATCAGGTTCTTTAGAAGAAAGGAAGCCACGTCGCGGGCGGAGGCAGATGGTAATGGAGACGTTTCAGCATAACGTGTGAGATGATCCACGGCCACGATAATCCAGCGGCGACCAGCGGGAGTGGGAGGGAGGGGGCCGTAGAGGTCTATGCCAACGCGGTCAAACGGGCGGGCAGGGCAGGGTAACGGCTGCAGTAGAGCAGGCGAGGTGTGAGGCGGACATTTACGCCATTGACAGGATGGGCAAGATCGCACAAAGTGGCGAACAAAGCGGTACATGCCCCGCCAGTAGAATCGGAGACGCAGACGCGTGTAGGTTTTCAATACGCCGCCGTGGGCACACTGGGGGTCCGCATGGAAAGCGGCGCAAATGTCGGTGCGTAGATGGCGGGGGATCACTAGGAGCCATTTGCGTCCGTCGAACAGGTAATTGCGACGATAGAGGAGACCGTCCCGAATAGAAAAGTGACGGGCTTGACGTAAGAGGGAACGGGACTAATTATCAGTCGTAGGACTCGAAAGGAAGTTAATAAAAGTGGCGATCCAAGCGTCTTTCCGCTGCTCGGTGGACATGTCGTCAGTGGCAAGCGAGGACAAGTCGTAAGCAGACACAGGAGCAGGCGATGAAGCACTAGGTAGCGGCGAGCGGGAGTGAGCGTCCGCGTCATTATGCTTGAGGCCGGAGCGGTAAATGACATGAATGTCATACTCCTGCAATCGCAGAGCCCAGCGAGCTAGGCGGCCTGACGGGTCTTTGAGAGAGGCCAGCCAGCACAGGGCATGGTGGTCGGTTACTATACAGAACGGGCGGCCGTAGACATAGGGACTAAATTTTCCAATGGCCCAAATGACGGCCAAACATTCTCGTTCGGTAACAGAATAGTTGCCCTCCGCTTTGCTCAAGGTCCGACTGGCGTAGGCGACCACATATTCACGGAAGCCAGGTTTGCGTTGGGTGAGAACGGCACCCAGTCCAATACCGCTGGCGTCAGTGTGGATCTCAGTAGGCGCAGTCGGGTCAAAGCGGCCCAGGATAGGAGGCGAAACCAAAAGGCGGCGCAAGGTGTAGAAGGCGTCATCGCAAGCAGGCGTCCAAGCAGAGAGGTTGGAGCTGCCTGCGAGTAGCTGGGTCAGAGGAGCGATGATCGAGGCGAAATTCAAGATGAAGCGACGGAACTACAAGCAAAGGCCTACGAAGCTGCTTCAGTGAGATGGGCTTCGGAAATTCGGCAACTGCACGAAGTTTGGCGGGGTCCGGAAGAATGCCGTCTTTAGAGACTACATGTCCTAAAATGGTGAGTTGTCGGGCAGCAAAGCGGCACTTTTTCAAATTCATCTGGAGCCCAGTGTCAGTAAGACAAGTCAGAACGCGCTACAGGCGGATGAGATGAGAAGAAAAGTCCGCAGAAAAGACGACGATGTCACCGAGATAGCAAAGACAACTATCCCACTTGAGTCCACTAAGGATAGTGTCCATCAGGCGTTCGAAAGTTGCTGGAGCGTTGCAAAGGCCAAACGGCATGACGTTGAAGTCATATAAGCCGTCAAGTGTTATGAAGGCAGTTTTTGAGCGATCAGCGTCAGCCATGGGCACCTGCCAGTAGCCCGACCTCAAATCCAGCGAGGAGAAATACTCAGCTCCCTGCAAGCAGTCCAGAGCATCATCGATCCGTGGCAGGGGATAGACGTCCTTGCGTGTGATATTGTTGAGCCGGCGGTAATCAACACAGAACCTGATGGAACCATCTTTCTTTTTTACCAACGCAACAGGAGACGCCCAGGAAGTGTGGGAGGGCTGTATGACACCCCGACGAAGTATGTCGTCCACGTGATCAGAAATGACGCGGCGCTCAGAAGCCGAGACACGATAGGGGCGCTGGCGAAGAGGGGCGTGTGTACCGGTGTCGATGGCGTGCGCAACGACAGACGTACGGCCCAAGGCAGTCTGAGGAAGATCGAAAGAAGAACTGAAGCGCTGGAGGAGGGCGACGAGTTGATCACGTAGCGCGGGTGGAAGGTCGGCGTCAATGTCACGGTGGAAGACGTCGGAGGGCGGTGGATCATTCTTAACATCACAAGAGCTGAGCACATCGACATCGAAGGAAGCGGTGGTATCAAGAATAGGGTAGGGAAGGCAGGAATCAAGTTCTTCAATACGCCGGAGGCATTTACCTCGGAGCACTGCTGACGGGCCCGAAGATTCCGCTACCACCATGCGCCGACACTACGCTGCACCTGACGACGACGAAGTTATGCGCCGACACTACGCTGCGCCTGATGACGACGAAGTTGCCCCGCGCTCTTGGTGCTGGCTACGCCCGTCTACGCTGCCAGATGGCGCCAGAACAAAAGACGGTGGTTGAACTGGCCGCCGGTGTTGGGGCAGTCTCATCTGGCATGGTTGACACAGGCGGCAGCGTACGGCTACGGAGTTCCAGGTTGGTAGGGGACGAGCCCAGCACCTCCACCAATTGCGTTTATTAGGCGTCCTCAAGAGACCGAACCGCCGTGCAGGATCTGGCACCGTAGACGGGCATAGCCAGCACCAAGAGAGCGGGGCAACATCGTCGTCGTCAGGCGCAGCGTATTGTCGGCGCATAACTTCGTCGTCGTCAGGTGCAGCGTAGTGTCGGCTTATGGCGGTAGCGGAACCTGTCACAGTTGGCACACTACAATATATATATATATATATATATATATATATATATATATATATATATATATATATACGAGGTGGTACGAGCCCGCTGTTGCTTGCTATGTGATATAGTGTGTCGCATTGTAACTGTTTTGGTCAATTTGACCTTTATTACTGACAGACGCGCCCTTGAAATAGTAAGAGCTAACGGTCTTAAAAGAGCAGCGCTTGTGGTTCCTGTTATTTCTTCGTCCTTGGCCTCTTTGCGCACTTTTATTGCGTTAGCAATACTACTTTAGGTTTCTCCTCGTCGCGTAGCAACGGCCGGTAGGGGCAGATGACCTTGAACAGTGGTGCTTCAGCCGCGCTCCGCCCGACGGCAGCGCCTTTGGTGCGCCGCTTGGAAGCGGCGCTGAGCAGTTTGCTCTCTCTACGACCGATGGCGCCACTACGAGGTCCGCCACTTCTGGTCTTCGAAGCTGGCGTTAGCAGCATTGGCGCGAAATCGATGACATTCGAATGTTAAGTAATTAGCCTAATTTCTAGTCTAACCACATAAATAAATAAAGAGTAGGAAATTGGTCGAGTTGGGGAATCGAACCAGGGTATACGGAGTGCGAGACGGGCACCCTAACCACTCCGCCATGGAGCTCGATGGTTTGGAATGAACAAAGGCGCATCTAGTGAACACGGTGTCTTCGTGCACTCACATCTTCCTCCCTTCCTGTTGCGGCGAGGTTCAGGTGTCCACCGAGATATGCGAGACAGATAGGTTTCCTTTACTCAAAAGCCAATTTACCGACGAGCAAGGCGTACAGCCGAGCGGGCGATGGCGTTCTGTGGACTCCCTTGCAGCCTTTCGGAATGTTCACGTCACCAAATATGGCGGCGCCCATGCTCCCGCGCTGTAAAGCGTCTATAAATGCGCGCTTGCCTTGGCGTGAATGCTTTGCTATGCAGTCGTCTAAGGAGAAGTGGCAGCAACAGGAAGAAGCGAAAAAGCGACAATGTGGTCAAGAGACGCCAGAATGCCGTGAAGAACGTCTTGCAAAGCGTTGTGCTAAGGATGCAGCTCGGTGACAACGTTCTACCTCGCAGCGGCGTTCCACGTCATCGGTCACCGAGAAATCTCAACACCAGACTGCTCAGAAACGCTGCAATGCTACCAGCCGAAGGCAACGCGCTGAAGGATCGCCAGAAGAACGCGTGCACCATTGCTAACGCACTTTACCTGATTTCACCAGAGCTAAACCGCTGGGAATATTATTTATTTGCAGATTGTATTGTGTAGTCGGGGGGTTAGGGGTGCTTGGGAGAGGTTCTGTATACTGGCAATTATCGGGACATTTGTAGGACAGCGGTAGGAGCGCCATCAGTTGGTTTATTGGGGTTTAACGTCCCAAAGTGACTAAGGCTACGGGCACGCTGTAGTGAAGGTCTCCAGAAATTTCGAACACGTCGGATTCTTTAACGTGCACTGACGTCGCACAGTACTAGGGCCTCTAGAATTCCAGCTCCATCGAAATTCCACCGCCGCGGCCGGGATAGAACATGCGTCGGACAGAGCGTGTACGTCACGATCCAGCTGTCACGCGCCATGGCGCAAGTAGCAGCTCTGGTCTCAGCTCTTGAGGCCTCTCTGTATACAACGGTCGAATCATCGGGATGACTGTGGTGGGGGACGCCTGCAGCGCGTCTACCCAATCGGTCGCTACGTGTTTCGGAATGGGAGCTATGCGGAGGTTATCCTTGTGTGGGGAAGGATGCGCTATGACGTGGAGGTCGTTTGGATTAAATGCAACTTTTTCACGTATCCAGTGTCCCTATAAGAACCTGGAAAGAGGGGCATATGTTGTTTTTAATGCTGTTTTACCAGGTGTCTATGGCCTAAGTAAAGCAACTAAATGGATAAGCGACTACATGGACTAGTTGCCTGACTTGCCTCTCGCGAAGCCTGGGTGATCATTGAGGCTCTGTCGCGTAAGAAGCGTTGGCTGATGGCAAACTTTGCTGGTGGCAGTAATATTGACTTATTTAGATGATCCATAAGGTTGAAATGCTCGAATCCGGTGGGAGGGTGTTCGATAGATGTGGCGACCGGCCATTGTCAGAGAGTTACGGTGGATGTATTTTCGCTATTAGCGGGATTCTCCGAAGAGGAATATTCCGGATTGGTTGTACGCGGGATACAGGCCTACCACTCGCAGTTAAGAAGTGACTACAATGGTGCCTTGCTTGTAGCTGTCGTGGATTTGCCTAAGGCAAACAAGAAGTGCAGAGAAGTGCTGGTGCAGAAAGGATGACGGATGTTTAGGATAGATGCAAGAATATGAGATACAGAAGCAGTACAAACGCTTGAAACGGTGGGTTAAATAATAACTCATTTTGGAGTGCCCCGCGTAAGGAGGAAGGAATGAGAGACACAGTCGAAGAGAAGGAACATGGCCGTGGCGTTACGCAGAAATTCAGTGAGGTATCTGTACACCTTAGACTCGCAACAGGTTGAGCCAGTGGTGTATAGATGTCATGGGTAAGGTACAAAAGGGCAACCACTGCTTTGATTCCGGAAAACTGGAGGAGGGTAAAATTCCTGCAGGCGAGGAAGAAGAGGTATTTGGTGCGCATACCCTTCAAGAGGCCCTTTAATTGAAGAGGAAAAAAATCCGTAAGTCTAGATGTGCTTTAAATCGATTGATAGTCATGCGCTCCATGGTCTTTCCTACGCAGGAAGCTATGAAAACTGCATGGAAACTTTGAACAACTGTTTTTTTATCGGTTTCGGGAGGAGCGTTATAAGGGTCTGTTTCTAAGGGGCTGGAAGGGTGCCGTCCTCCCAGATGGAGTTCGTGATGTTCGGAATGTGTTCTTTGTCCCGGTCGCTGAGGTTGCGAGGAGGTATGTACGTATTACGATACTCGTCTGGGGCATATTTCCGCCTTTGTTGAGCCAGTGCCCATTCGAGGTTCGGGCGGTTATCTGCTGAATGAGGTCTGCAGTGGGAGAGGCTGTGCAGGGAGGGCAGCGAATGGAAGGAAGGAACATACTTGTCGCGGTGCTTGGTTGTTAATGCGGCGGGGCGTAGTGGAAACTGGAACACCTCCGAAATAGAAACAGGAGTCGTTTGGTGCCCAAGGAGTCAAGTATTGGTCCGTGGTTCAATTTTGATAAAGGTAGTTTACTTTTTTAAGTTTCAACGTCCGAAGTGACTTAGGTTAAGAGAGATTTTGATTCAGGATCCCTTCGATGTCATTACCAATTTGTTCCAGTAACTTATGGCGAAGGTAGCGATGTTTTCTTTGACCTATCGCTTCAAATGGCTAATGCACTCGGCAAGCCGAATGTTGATGCGCAGTGTGCGAAGAGTCTGTAGCAGTTGCTTCCTTCAATTCGAGATACGAACGATATAGAAGACCGGGTTTTCTGAGGGGACCGGTCTGGAATATTTCTGCGTTGCTTGTTTCTAGGCTTGTTTGAGTGATTTCTCCTACCCTCTCGATCCACATTTTTATGAGACGAATTTCGACTAGCAAGGAAGGACCACATATTAGTGAGCGAAATTGTACCCTTACGGGAGTAAATACAACAAGGAACCACAGTTCGCGTTGTCGTGAGTATTGAGGCACAATTTTGTACTACACCTAGCCTTGACTGTTAAAGTTATACTAACCTAACTACATTGGGTGTCTTATGGGGCTGTCAAATGCTGTTTCAATATCACCATGAATTTTTATAACAATGGCAAACCGATTATTGGGGCTACCTGCCTCGCCATCAAGCGCTTGCTACACCTTCTGTTAAATTTTTTGCATACAAGACCCTCACCTGCCCTGAAAAAAATTTAAACGCTATTTTTGACTGTCACCATGCTGACCTGGTCAAAACACTAGAAGAACCTCGTATCTACACTTATTCTATCTTGTTGCTCTCACAGCAGCAGTATTGCAACAATAAAAGCATACTCTTGTCTACACCACACGCATTCCGTATTGTAATAGCCCAACTCGGTCTTTTTCATAGATTTCCTCAGCCATTGCCATCAGTTAACAAGAATATCAAAACTCCCAACTGCTACACCCTTAACATACACTCGAAAGCTATGTATCCACCCTCTCCCGCACAGGCACACCCACAAACCAAAATTAATTTTTTGTCTGCTCTGCCAATGATTAGAGCCACGTGCCAGACAATAATGAAACACTCAGTGTCCCCTCAACCTTCAAGCTTGCAGTCGAGTCCATCCCCCAAGCCTTCTCACCTATCGACATCTTAACCGTGTGATTCTCGTCCTTCTCGTAATATCGCAGCTATGTACATTTGCGGTAGACTCTTTATCTGCTTATGTTCATCAACAAAAACGACCACATAAAGCTTGTGCTGCTAAAATTTTTTTCAAGTGATCGAAAGGTGTGAACGTGGAGTTACACACCGAAAACATTACTCATTTAATTTCTCATTCCAAAAGAAGGATTGCAGCGAATAAATTTGCCAAATGCAGAATACCGCGGATAATAATATCAGTCTTCTTCGAAAAAGTAAAACAACCCCAGTAGCACTAACGGGGCTCTGAATAGCGGGCCCTCGTGGGCCCGGCACGGGAAGCCCATGGGGGCCCGATGTGGGCTATGTGCGGGATTTGCAACTCGGCATCGCGCCGGACCCACAGAGGCAGCCCACTGGGCTTCCTACATAGGACCAGCAGGGGACCCTTATGGTCTGCATGCTTAAAAACGATAAAGGAGGCTTTTTTTTCGGTCCTTTGTGAGACCGATAGCGGCAGTAATGGGCTTCCCAGAGGGGACCTGCAGGGGGGCTTAGGCGGCAGTGCAGCGGGAACCGGCATCGGCTAGCCCAAGCCCCGCCCACGTGGGTTATCCCAAGCCCGGCGCACGTGGGCTAACTCATGCTAGGCCCACAGGCAAACACACGTAGACCAAGAAAGAGACAGGACACACACCAGCACTGAATTCAGCTCTGGCATGTGTTTTCTCTCTCTTTCTTGGTCTGTGTGTGTTTGCGCTGTTGAACCACCATTATGAATCTACACTAATTAGACCAATCTGCACTTCTTCCAAGGCAAAACAGTCCACTTTCGCTTCTCAACCGGTTTTCCTTCGGCCGATCGCTCCCCGGCCCCATTTCTTCTCCCGATTAGAGACACCTCGGTGCGCGCTATCTTTTGCCCATCGAACCAGAAACATGAGGTCTGATGCATTCTGGGAAAGGCGTATTGGACAGTCGCAGGTATTAAGCGACAGCGTAAGGAGCCCATTTAGGTGAAATCCCTACGCCGCCCGTCGTCAGTCGGAAAAAGTCCCACAATTCCTGTAACTAGAAAACGAAATTATCCGACGTGTGGGTTCGAACCCAACCCCACTGCGTTAGGTGGGCGCTTAACGCGTATGGAATGAAGGTTTTTTTTTGTTCTTTATTGCCCGTAGGCCACGAAGGGTCGTTGTTTCAGGCGTGTTTGCGGGACACCCATTGAACGCATGGTCGGGTGTGCATGACTCAGTGACGTGTGTTTGGTATGTGTTCTCGTCTAACTGTAATGACAAATACAAACAAATATTAATATGTTAATTACACGTCAGAAATTGGACGGAATGAAAAGAGGTGTTATGGTGCTTCACTGTACTGAAACAAATGGTGTTTATGCGTAGAAGTGGCGTAGTATGTCTTTCATCTGTAAGCCAGATAGAGAATGATGATGGGTAATTGATAATTGGGATTGTAATTGACGATCGTTATTAGTGATGTGATTGTGAATTGGTAAAGGCTAAGAAATAAGAAAAGGGAAAAAAGAGGAAAAGGAGCTACCGTCACATTACTTAAAAAGAGATAATGCGCGCAAAAGAAGACAGGACGAAAGAGAAGACACGGACAAGCCAGGCGCCTCAAGACGCTTGGCCTTGAGCATAGGCAATGCTCAGTATCACGAATGCACCTCACGCCTTTCGTATTGGAATCAATAATGTTTTGCAAAGCTATGTCGTAACATTGTTGGTGTGTAAACAAGCTACTCAGGCGATTTCAATGCCTGCGTGGTCATCCTTCTTTATTTACGGCACTTTCCGAAGCATCAATGCGATGCGTGATGTTTGATCAAGGCCTTGAGCCGCTCCCCCTCAGGACGCTTATCGCTAATTGCTCTCGCACGTATACACCATATGCCTCTGTAAAGAAAGAATACAAACCATAAAACCAATTTGAGTCATGTTACGATGCAGGACAAGCACTTTTGGTATGTAACAGAAAGAAAATTTTGCGGTATTTCGTCCCTCTACGCTGTGCAATCTACAAATTGCTAGTTAAAAAGACACTGAACAGTTAGAAAGTTTCTGCAGGCGCCGCCCATATAACTGAGACGGGGGCAGCACAAAGAGAACCGAGTGATTTGAAATGCATACTTACGTCCTAGCAGCACGACGTCGCCGTCTTAAAATCCGCTTTCCCCGCCGTGGCCTCCACCACTGAAATGTCACTAAATGTTACTGTTCATCACTCACGTGTATCGCAGCGAAATCATTCATCACTGAGACAAGCACGATAGGGTTCCACCATACTTCGACAAGTTCCGTTATCATTGGGCGATCACTTGACGAAGAAGAAGCGCAAGAATGCCTGCCCGAAAACCAAGACTTTTCTGTCTTCGTCGATGCGCCGCTACAGACTGCTGCTAGCGGACATTAAGAAAGCTGCCGCAATGAACGCGACAGTAACAAACATTTTGCACACTCAGGCGCAGTCGCCGGAGGCTCGCTATGTTCATCAACCAGTCATGAATTCCATGCGTCATATGTTGCATGGAGACGACGAAAGCGCTTGCAGTGCTGGCCTAATTGAAGTGCAATGAAACAAGCAAGAAACCTTATGCTGGCAGCTTTCTCCGCGGCGACCGTAGCACACCAGAAAAAATGCAATGCGATAAACGCAAAAGAAGCGCCAACAAACCTCAGAAGCGAGTTCCTTAGTTACTACGACGTTCAAAGAGCAGCTCTTCATCACAGTGAAACATGCAAGTTCTTACTATTTGGGCACGCCTAACCCTTTCACCTCTGATGTAGGATATGCAGGCAGACTAAATGTGAGAATGTCAACTCTTCCCGTATGCAACTAATGTACGTGGGACTGTCGATAGGTGTTGCCCGGCAACTCGCTAATGGCGCATGATGTTTCTGCACTCTGAAGGCCAGAATAATCTGAGCCGGATTTCCGAAAGCTGCTGGAGGATATATACTAGCCGTTTGCACGCACACATTGCATGTTTTGCTACTGCGCAGCTCACGCCTAGGCCTTTTCTACCAGATATGTACGATACAGGCGGGAAAGATGTTGGAATCGCAATTGTGTCCATGCCTAGCCCTTGTATTTTCTATGCAGGACCCATGTAGGCTACAGGCGGTAATACTGGTGTTAGCCCACACGCAGCCCTATTGGCTCCGTCAAGGTGCTGCACGGGCAGCCCCTGTTGGGTGTGCCCGCACTTCACCTTCATGTAGCCCCATCTTTTATGCACTCGAACTGCACGCAGCCCATGCTCACCCCTTTCATACTGGATTTAGAATACAGGCGGTGAAGATGTCGAAATTGAAAATGTGCCAATGCCCAGCCCACTCGGGACCGTCGCCGGTGTTTCTAATACAACCCAAACTGCATGCCTGGAACGCTTCGCCACTGTGAAGCTCTAAGTTTAGCCCCTGTGTTTCCTACGCGGGACCAATGTAGGCTGAAGGCTAGCTCTTTGCCCACAAAAAACCACTTCGGCTCCCTCACGGTGATGTACGCACAGGCCTTTTTGGGGTTACCTGCACTTCATCATAATAGAGCCCGCATCTTTGACCGCATGTATCTGTGGTGGGACCTAGGTGGGCTGCCCAGTCTGTTTAAGCCCATGCCTAGGCGACGAGGGTCTTATTCGGGCATGAAGTGGGCAGTCCAAGCGTTTTGTGCCAGCACTGCACCCATGGGGGACCCATGTGAGGTTATTGCGGGCAGCCACCAGCCCTCATTGCCCATGTCGGACCCGCATGGGCTCGCCACCTTGTGCTACTGGGGAAAGAGATAAACGGTACGCATCAAAAAAACGTGTCACCCAGTAAAACATCATTTCCGAACTCGAACAGGCAGTATTCTGAAATATGGGTAACGAGACAAACCAGCTTGGTACACAGATACCAAGCGACAAAAAATTGCTCGCATGATTCCACTATTAAAACCTAGCTACTATCAACCTTTCTTTAGCGGCTTGCAGTCTCTCTCAGCGTATATATCAAATAAAATGCTGTAGTTCAGAGTAGAAAGAAGGATTTTATTTTGTGCATTTTACAGAACTTATGGTCAATGCGGTGACTTTTGAAGAAGTCATGAAATAATATTTTTATGAATTCAATGTAGCGGGAGACAATAACATGTGAACAGTTGTGTGAAGCCCCTTTAGAGGCAGCTTGTTTCGACACTTTAAGCGTAGCGTAACCTTTCTTCCTGGCCTTTATAGGGGGGGTCAGCTGTGCAAGTGCACACTGTCGGCTGCTTCGTCGTCGCACTTCAATATACATTGCTGACTGGCCTTCGTCCCGTTGTGCAGTGAAATATTTGGTAAGGTGCGCCAAGTAAGTTCTTGTTTCATGTTCGAGGCCCAGTGGTTTTGTGCTCGAAAATCGCGGAACAGAAATTTCTTTTTGAATCCTGAACATCGCTTGGTACTTCAGCAATTTTATGTAGTTGTTTTTTTACTGCACATTGTATCAATAGCTCCCGTCCTCGCTACGTGTGCACTTTTCATTTCGTGAAGCGTTTGTTCTAAATTTGTCGCCACCTGAATTTCAATAGGCTGCAATTTTTTCCTACCTGCTATATTTTTCCCTTTGTCATCATAGCACCTTGCAGCATTGCTGTTTGTTCCAGTTAGGACAGTGCCGCGTCCGAATCCTCGCATAGAAACCTTACAATGACCTGGAGCATTGCCAAGATAAAGCGCCCCCACCCCTTAACCAGCCTGTCCACTGCACCGTCCCCTTAACTCCGTTTCGTACATCAAGAGCAACGCTGTGAAGGTTACGGAAGTAGTCCGCCCCCCCCCCCCCCCCCCCCAAAAAAAAAAAAATGTCGCTCCGGAGAGTCAACAGGCAATGGGGATGTGTGGATTCAAATCCCGCATGGTGAAAGTTTTTTTTCGCACATTTGTTTTTGATCGCAAGTTGTATTTCGCCTGACATGAATGTGAAAACTCGGTTTGTTCAGAATCGCTTGAATATTGTGCCGTGTTCTGAAATGAACTGCATGCATCTGTTCAGTTGATGCATACCGCGTTACTGTTAGCTGTTCGAAAGTCGTTGTCAATGAGCTCGCACCGGCTTTTGGTCAGCAGTGGCGGTTTCCTTTCCGATTCTGTAGCATTGTGACTATACTTTTTAGATGCATGCAAGGGATTTGTGCAAAAGATGACGTTCATTGGTCGGGTTTAATTAATTAGCACTGTGGTGAGCGCTTCGCCGTGGCCCGATTAACAAGTGGCCGTCTGCATCTTTCGATTTCGCCGTTGCCGAGGAACCCACTCTTTTGCAGGCCTCTCTTAAAGTACCTGGAATGTTATGAATTGTTCCGTGCAACCGGTTAGCGGCTGATCCAGTCTTCGCCAAAAGAGTCTGAGACCGACTTTGGCACTGTGCTGTAGAGTAGCCCAAAGGACTTGGTGAGGGCCATTATTTTTTACTGATCGCAAAGTTCAGAAGCAAGATGTCGGTTAACTTAGAATGCTGGTTTATCATGCAGGAGCGCAGAAAACATATTGTAGACTTCTTAATCGCGTGTTTTCTAATTCTATATGTGTAACATTCTTGTGCATATCTGCAATTCTTTTGTTTTTGTTAAGATATTTTTCGTTCTTAACCAAAGCGCGTTTTCCTTTGTCGTTGAAGAGAGCTCATAACTTGGCTATTATATGCGGCAAAAGATCAGTATATTTAAACTGATGGGTCAGATTATTTTTACACACACCACCTCGATATGGCCTGTTTTCCCGTGCTAAGTGTTATACTTAGAACGCAGTGTTGATTCACACAGTGGCAGAAAATAGTACTACCTCAAGAGTTACATATTTGTTGTCGTGCACAAATGTATATGAAGGCAATACAGAGGCAAATCAGCTTGTCTCGATTTCCCTGATCTCATAAAAGATCAGAAGCTGCGCAGGCAGGATTTTTTTGCAGCCAGGTAAACAGTGCTCCAAACTGTGGGAGCATCAAGTAAGAATGCTGAAAATGTTGTAGAGCGCTAGGAAAAAATATATTGAAAGAGCAAAGAATAAATGAGACAGGACATTAAAGAATCCTTACCCCGCAGTGTTTGCGAGAAATGTTTTATTCTGGAAACAGCCAGTGGCATGGACCACAGTGCCTACAAATTAAAGGACACGTGAAGTGGATGTACACCAACACAAACTCAGTCATGTGCTCAAAAAATGAAAAAAAAAAAATGTGCAACCATCGAACAACACTATTTCATAAAACGAAAACCTGACCAAATGTACTGAGAAAGACATAACTCGAAACAAACAAATTCATATTGAGCTGGGCAAGAGCCAGCTTGAAATCATTCGCGCCTTCCAATAATTAAGGACAAAACATACAGTACTGGCTACCTCAAAAATGGGACTGCATAACATGTAAGAACAGCCAGAGAATGACAGTAATGCAATACAACACCAAAGCAGGAATACCTTTTCAGGACATGAAGATCAGACACACATACATACCATTTCCAACCCTCACAAACAAAATGAGGCCCATTCCTAGCTGTTTGGGAATCTTCGAAATTTTGGACAGCACATTGAATAAATTTCTATTCAGTTAGTCGAACGAATCAAACAGTACATGTTCAAAACTATTTTAAATGAATCCAATTTGCTCTCAAATTTTCTGATACTTTTCGAATAATTGACACAACGCTTGATTAAGCTCCATCGTATTTTTCTGCAATGAATCCTTAATAACTGCGCCCATTGACGACGTGTACCAGTATTCATATTCTAGTTTGAAAAAGTACTATTAGCACTTCCTAACAAATTCTACTTCTATACAGACACTATTAACACGTCCACCTCACCGCCTACACTACAAGCTACTGCCCGATACAATTTGATGCAATGAATTGCAATTATGTAATGATTTGATAGAAATGTTACAATTTTTGATGGATATGTTACAATTTCCTCGGTAGACCGACCAACGCGCACACCCACATGCACACATATTTCACATTTCCACTCACACACGCACAAAGGTGATCACAGCATGCTGATGAGTCCTCTCTCTTTCCTCGGTAGCACGTGTATTACACATCAATTCGAAGTCACACAAGTTCCTCGATGCCACTTAAATCTCCATCACTAAAATCAGTGCTCGACCGATCGGAGGAGGAGTTGCACGAGTCATAAATGCTGAAGACAACCGGTTCAATTTCAGCTTCAACAATCATATCGCGTTGCCATGCTTCAGCGTTAACTTGCTCCACATGAACACAACAGTTTTGCCAGTTTTCTTGGCTTACAAAGGCCAGTGCTTCCGGCAGAAGCTTTTCCACTTCAGCCAAAGTGCAATATTTCTTGCGACTTGCGATGTATTCCTTCAAATGGCTCCAAACAAGTTCTATGGGACTCAACTCGCAGTGGTATGGTGGTAACGGAACCACTTCGTGGCCATGAATAGCTGCCAGGGTGTCGATGCGGTACACAACGCTGGGTGTGTTTACCTTTTGAGAAATCTCCAGCTGTTCTGCCCTCACCATGTTCTGTGACCAAGAAACACCTTTCTTTTTGAGCCAAAGCTGAATATCAGCTTTCGGTGTAGACTTCGAAGGTGCTTTTTCAAGAGACACGCTATGATAATCAGCATTGTTCATGACGACAATGCTGTTGGCCGGAATGTTTGGCAAAACCTTGTCGGTGAACCACTTCTCAAAGTAGTTGCCATCCACCTCAGAGGGGTAGTCAGCGTGGTTTCCCTTTTTTTGCTCTGGAGGAGTCAGCAGCATCTTCCACGAATCCTGTTGCACTGCTCCCTGCATGTACAACGATCAAACGGGGCCCCTTGCCCGAAGGCGCAGCCAACACTGTTGTTAAGCCTTTCAGGAAGGCATCCTGAGATGACTTCACAGTCTTGTCCTGCCAGACGTATTCTATTGTGTGCCTTGCGTTGCCCAAGGTTTCATCTAGGTAGATGATGCACCTGACGGTGATTGTACAGGCTACGTATTCCCACAGTACATAGTTAAAGTTCATACCGCATTCGGAATCCAAAACGAATAATGCCGACAGTTAGAACAAACTACGGAACACAAGCATTATCTTTTCAAATAACGAATGCTTTGAACAGAACAGATATGATGCAGATAGACTTTAATAAAGGTGCACAATTTTTTAAGAAATACTGTAAGAAGTTTCTTGTGAACAGCGGTACTAAATTCTTTTTACTGTAACTATTCCGAAAAGTATAACCTTTGTTCTATCTTATATTCCTCTTGTCATATCTTACTAACTGTAATAGGATCTAAAGTCTTCACTTGGCGACGATTCTCACGGTTGCGTCTACTGGGTTGAAAGTGCTAATGTGCAAATCATGTATTGGTTTAATGCTGTATTCAGTATACTCCCGATGTACAACTCAATAACGGTTTTTGTTTTGTAACGCCTCTTTGTTGTACAGAAAATGAAATTGTCTCTAATGCCGTGTGATTCTGACAGTCTGACAGGAAATAGCCACGTTTTGTTTTCCCATTGACTGATCCTAAGACGACTGCTTGACCGAACTTTGTAATGCTAGTTTTGTTTTATGTACATTGTGCAAGGGGGCCGGGGCCCTTGTCAGGCGCTCAGTCGCCTTTAGCCTCGGCCCCCTCTTGGACTATGTCTGAGGAAACAAGAAAGAAAGAAAGAAAGAAACAATAAATGTAGAACAACCGAGTGCACAAGTTAATGCTTGTCAGTAAGCAAACACACTGCAGCATGTAAGCAGGCAACGCACTGCAAGAAACACACTGCTGATCGCTGTCTCACAAAGAGCCGCTCAAAGACAATCAAGAAAAAGAATTATCTCGGCTTTAATGCTCGCTTATATTTCGCGCCCAGGCGGCATTTGATAGCCACTTTATATTCACTGTATGTTTGCATGGGGTACTTGGATAATTCGGCAACATTTGAAATTTCTTCACTTGTGGCGACTGGGAACAAAAATTCCCAACATTCGCAGCAGTAGCGCCAGTAAGTCGCACCACCGGAGCAACGGGCAGTGTATAGTCGGTGTTTATTCGTTCCTACGGTGACGACGAGGTGGCACTACCCATTGCGGTGCTACGACATTTTTGGCAGTTTTGTTGTTTTTCCTTGCCGCACCAATTGGGATGTAGCAGTAAATCTGACCCATGCGTACACGTGTCCCACCCAAACGTGCCGCAAAACTGGCCGTGAAACTTCACCTCTACGCAAAAGTCCGCAACAGCAACGTGGTTAAGTCGATTTCGTTTAAACGTGTCATTCAGAAGCAGCACTCACTGTTACGACTACTAGGTTCCAAAGCTAACATCAAGCTCTATGTGAAGCCAGTCTAAACGTGCTGCGTAAGGAAATAAGCAAGGAACGACTCGTACCTGCCCTGTTCTCGGAGTTCCTTGATCGGCCGCAGGTGCCTGCGACGCCAGGCAATAATGTCACTTCGCTCGATCAGCGCAAGGTTCCGTTTTCTTTTTTCAAATCTGAATCCGATGTCCATCATCAACCTCCACAATGTGGTTTTCTTGAAGTTCGGCAGGTAGTCGTCCTCCTCATTGACAGCCTTTAGCACACTGCGCAGTGTTGGGACTTCCCTCTTTGCATACATACTGTTCACTTTCGGACGGATGGCATGGAATGTGAAGCTCTCATTCTTGACTGTTTGCGAGCTTGACATCTTCACGTCACGAGGTCTTTTCTTCGGAGACGCCAAAGGCCCACACAGACGCTCCGCCTTCATTTTGGCAACGGTATGGGGAGATACTCCGGTGTCCTCGCTCACAGCACTCACTACTTCCGGAACAGGCTTCTCCGGAAAACGGATCCTGGTACTGGAGTACACATTTGCAATAACTTGATTGGCGTGCCTTGACAGCTTGGGTGTACGAACCTTCGAGAAAAAGCGTACAGGAGAGGTGGCCGGGGCCGCTGAGCAGGACGCCATTTTCTCAAAAGTGAATTAGAGTGGGACGGAAAGAGTAAACACGACCAGCGTTTCGTAAACAGCGAAAACGTGAAATGGGAAAATACGACAAACGCAAAATACAAAATCACAGATCTCGATCGATTCGCTCGCAATAGCAGCACTTTTTGTCACGCTGATGACAAAAGTATTATCCACGAAGCCTGCCGGCAAAGAATTTGTTAGTTTTCGCTCACAACAAGTAACGCACTATTTTGCGTCAAGGATACAGGTCGCGCAAAAAGGAGCGCTAGTTTTGGCAGCGTTGCACCAGATGTATGAAACGGAGTATAGTTCTATCTGCCTTCGCGTGATAAGAAATTGCACAAGCGTACAAACTCTGTCCTGAGTAAAACGAAAGCTATTAGAACTGACGGCCGCCCTCCATGAACTACGAACGGTACAACCGGGTTACACCGGCACACTGAGATGGGTGGAAAATACGACTGTGCTCAATACCCTAGATTCCTTCTTGAAACGAGCATCATGTACTGATGCTCTCTTCCACGATGCGCCGGTGTCACACTTTTATTGCTACGCGAATGAAAAACTACCGTAGGCAATTGAGCAAACTTTGTTTACAGATGAGACGTTGGCGTAGTCTCGTGGTCGTCCGCAGATTGTGTCTCGTAAAGAAGTTTCAATGTAATAATAACATAATTTCTTAGGTGGTTCTTGCTGCATCGATTTGGAGAGTTAGTTTTTTCTCTTGCTGCTGAATATGTTGTAGCTCTTCTTATTATAAGGCGCGATAGCCTTCATGGCTAAATGTCCATACTCGTGGAAATGCTCATTTTCTACTTTACCTTCATAGACCGCTGGGAGCCATCATACTAGTTCTGGCGCCGAGGTGCTGCGGTTAAGCGTTGCGCCACTGCTCTGATAGGAGACTGTTACAAACGCAGCCACCTGTGGGGCTTGTGAGATATAGTTTGGTCTACACTAACAACGTCTCGTGACCGATCATGAATTTGCCACACCCTTGCCACACCGCTTGTCCCTGTCCTTCCTTCTCTATCTTTGTTCCTCGTCGCAGCGCTGGAGAAGTTGTGAATTGGCAACCTGCCACGCTCGGCAGTTTCCTCGCAGTGCAATAGGCAAGTTGCCACCTGCGTCGCTGTTCTCGTTGTGATAATGTCGCAAGGTTTGCACAACGTCAAGCGTCACGTGTCTCGTGCCACACGGGATGGCGGACCACCATTTCCTCCTGCGCAGATATTTCTAATGCCAGCGCACTAACGTCAGGTCATGCGTCCAGCCATTGATGAGTTAGGTGGCTATGCCTGAGAAAGTCAGTTTATTACAGGTGTTTCATGCGAAGCCCGCAGCGAAATGCAATGAGATCTCAACACATTACTACTATGTGTCTGAGTGGTATGAGTATCACATGGGTTCTTTGACGGCGGCGGACACTGGATGTTATGCGTTCTAACATCTAAAATGCTGCCGGATGGCCGTAGTTCTGACGCTCCTATTGTGCATTGAAAAGTTGTGTACGGGGCACGAAAATTTCGTGACCTCATCAGTACTAGCATTACGTTTGCAAGATGTTTCTAGCTATACCTATTCATATTCATCGTTGCGCTTTACGTTTTCTATGCTCTGAATTCTAGCTCACCGTGCAGCTGCTTTTTAACCTGCCGCCACCTGTCCGTCCTTAAGCTGCCGTTTTCAGTCTGCAATGCCGTCACTACTTTTGCATTAATAGCAGAGTGCTTAAGAATTCCGTCTTCGTGGGGTTATCCTGGCTTCCCAAAAATTTGCTCCCGGGAGTACAGAAGCACACTTAGGGCTTTTAGAAGAAAGCAATCTTTTGAGGAAATAAAGCCAAGCGGATCGTCATACGTTTTAGACTTCATCACTGGAATGTATTTCTTCGGGCACGCGTCTTGGATCGACGAGAGGAGTAGTTGGCCATAAAAAACAACCCTGGGAGCTGTTTATAGGGAGGACGCGAAGTAAATCAGGGGTGGTGTAGACGTTTTTGGGATGCCGAATATCCGTTCTATTTTGACGTCATTTCACTTTTATTTTTGCAGGAAAGGCAGGGACGAAGCAAGAAAAACACGCAAACATCTAACGTGTTGACCTTTAACATGACTTGCGTTTTCCTTTTACTAACCTTCCTTATTCTATTGCAGCGGTGAGTACTACTTCGATAGTTTCACGAATTAGAGAGAACGGATGGCCAGTTGAGAGTTTTCGCCTGTTCAGAAACTTCAAAAACTTTTGAGTATTGGCCAGCTTTATTTCGTTAAAGTTCGCCAAATTTTGTGCAATTTTACACTCCGTAGTTCCCTGCCTGGAAGTTTTTTTATTGCCAACTGGTTTTGTTTCGTCACATATTACTCCAATTTTACGGGCTTCTGCTCAGAGGCCTTATAAGATTTAAATGGAGAAATAAATGGAAAATTATAACAACAAGAAAACTATATGCATGTAAAATATACGAGTGGGGCATAGTAGGCCTCCTCAGTGGGATGACATTGTGGGCGTAGCCTTACGATAGGCTCTGAAAAGAAATCTATGGTGTCCAATGGTTATCACGCTTCTTGCTAATATTTAAGAACGGGTTTAAGAACTACATAACTTGGGCGGAGCTTTGAAAGGAAACATGTGTGTTCCTACTCAAATTAACTTATCAGGCTGCCATGTGACAAAACCACGTGCTGGGGCGGAGCTGTGGTATTGGGGTTGAGCATCTGTCTCGCGTGCAAGAGTACCGGCTTAACAATCCTGGTGCTGTACAATTCTCCACCGCATTAGAAAAAATCCGCGCCGAGATGGAATTGCATAACCAGGCTTGTGGTGTGACCTGATCTCAGTGATCCCTCACCTGAACAAGATTTTTCCACCTTGGTGTTGTACTAGGCCACAACCTTTTATTAGTGAGACATCTTTTTTCGTGAATAAAAGTACCACCGCTATCCGTATGCAAGCGAAGACTGCTGCTTCAAGAAAGGCTTAGTGGCGTTGGAGCGTTGGGTAGATGAGACTGAGCCGGTATGCACCCCTTTGTCAAAAGTAACCGGGCACAGGTGCTCTGTTTCTTAGCCGCGTAGCGAGGCCCCTATGGCAGCCCTTAAGCTTTGAATCTGTATAGAGGAAGGTGAGCGCTTGTCTTAAAGTTCTGACACCTTTCTGTCCTGAGGGGTGCCATCAAGGCTCCGGTATACGGTTGAGAAGCAAAAACCTACTGCTCGGTTACTTTCGACAAAGGGGGTACATGACACTTTTTCAAACATATATAAGACTGCGCTGAGCGGTGCGCGAGAAAAGTATATGCCATTTGTATCCTTCTCTTTGCTGTAAGTGTGCGATTTTTTACTGCTGGGCAGCGAACTCAAAGTGGCTAGCAGTCGGTCGTGGTTCGGGCGTCATTATTAATAGCGGTAGCAATAGTAATTCTAGCGGTAAGTTCTGCACTAGTCGTTGAAGTCTGGTGTGATGTTTTCACTTTCTTAACTACATTCCTTACGGGAATCACCACGGAGCCCGAGGAACTAGAGGGTGTCTCTAAACCATCGGTGTATGCGTGCAGTCAGTGTACGTGCTTCTCGTGCAAATATTCAAGAGTAGACGGTATTAATACCGTCGGAGATAAATCAACCTTCTTTTTAATCCCTGGTATGGAAAAAAGCACTCGACGTTGGTGCAGGCTCCAAACAGAGAGGATGGTTAAGAGGGTGGCGTAAAGTGGAATGGTCGAAAGTCGCGATGGGAATCAATAATTTTCGCAAGCAAGTAGACTGGCGAGATGGGGAGCGCGATTCCGAAAGAGATGTCGAGTATGCTCTCTCAAGGCGTCGATTCTTATATAGGCAGCCACTGGATTCTCCTGAGCGACGAGTACTGTTGCGGCTGTAGACACGAATTTTGGCAGACTGAGGCACGTCCGGAGAGCTTGAGCTTGAATGCTTTGTACACACCGTATGTTCTTTTTCCTCAAATTTCCAAGTGCAGCGAGACTGCAGCGAAGGAATCCCATGAATAATGCGCTGCACAGCTGGAGCATCGACCGCACTGATGCGCCCCACGACTTCCCTCCGAGAAAGGGGAGAACGTGAACGATCGTCTTTTCATGGCCGACCCATGTGTGCGGCATGGCAGTTTAAGACCGATGATTATTGCACGGAAGCGATGGCTTCTTTCGTAGGGTAATATTTAGCCATATATACATACGGGGTAATGAGAAATGCTCTTGCGTGTAAAGGCAACAAGTAAATATTTTTCAGCAGAAATTTCGAGCTCTTGCAGGCGGAGGTAGGCCGTAAGAATGCTCACCGCCTTTTGAAGCCTTGCTCTAACTTGTTGTCGCTTAACTCCTGATGCCGAGATATAAATATCCTCCGCAGAGAGGGCGGTAAATTGTGGAATCGTGGTGTTACCTAAATGAGTGAGCATTTAGGTAACATCAGTCGCAATGCTGCAGTACTCTTCTGCGATATAATCCAAAAGTATTGAAAGAATGACATACTTTATTCCACACCGCATTGTGTACAATATCCAACTGCACTCCCGTTTGCTGATGAACCCTTAGATGTGTTCTTTCTAATTGGAATTCACAGCCTCTGGAAAGCACGCACGATGGATCGAAATTGTGAGCCTTTCCTGAAAGACTACTTCAGTAAAATGATTGTACACCTAAAAGAAGTGTATGCTCAGAGTTCGAACCAGAGTGGCGCTCACTCTTGAGGCTGCACTCTTCACTGCCATTTTTCTAGCACTTCTTTGCATAGATGTGTCCAATTATAATGTATCAATTAAGTGCTGTGCTTTCTTTATTTGTTCGTGCTGGGTGGCTAGATGTGTCGTCTTATGCACCGTGTTTATTTGTCACTGCTTTCCAAATTTTTGTACACAGTTTATATATTTATATACTTCAAAAATTGCTAGACTGTAATAACTATGACCTTGACAAAAAGACTAAATATGGTCAAGGGTATAGCGCGCTCCGCTTCCAATCTAAGACAGAGCAGTTCGATTGCAACGCGCCGGCGCGCCAATTTTTTTCTTCGTCACCTCATGCGGTTTTAGGGTGATTGACTGCACCCCTTGTTTGCTCCCTATCATTGAACAGTTGATCCCTAGGGATGATCCGTGGCCAGAGTAAGGGTTGGCATTTAGTCTAGAGAAGAACTAATGGTTTTGGCAACGCAGTTAGTCTCCCGAAAGGGCCAACTTTTGATATAAAATGAATATGAAACGCTTAATCTACACTGAGGAGCGTTCGTTCAGTTGGGTTGTCCAGGCTCCTTGTGGGGCAAAGCGGCAATTCTTCGCACTGTGCTCTTAAAAGTAGCTCAAGTGTGGTCTTTATTTTCTGCCTCAGTATATCGCAACATCAACCTGCGCTGAATTTTGGCTGGGGAGTACCGTAATCGTAGTTCAAACCAACCTCAACTAGAATCGCTGCTCAAGAGGAGGAAAACATTTGTTGAGGTTTAGCTTTAGTTAAACCTGGCAGGTTGCGTAAGCATCCATAGCGTTCCATTCGGGATCATCACCGCTTGTACACGATTTCGTTTCGATAGAGGCGCGGTGCGCCCGTCTAGCAGCGTCTTGAGCGCGCCGTTAGCATGGCGCTGTTCGCGTTCATCTGTCTCCGAAGCCCGTTGTCGTTTCCTGGCTTCGTCAAGCCGACGTAGCCTCCCTTTCTGTTTATCAGCCGGCATAACGATGGAGCCGGCAAGCCAGCGAACACAATTTATACCCCCCCCCCATCTTCGTTCTCCAGCCTCCTCTCCACACTCCGCAGCTGGCGAGAGCGCGGCGAGGGCAGCGGCACGGCTACAGCTGTAGTGCGCCGCGCCTCGCGCCGCCCTTCAAGGTCAAACGTGCCTCGCGGCCGCCCCGACGCGACGGGCTGAAACGTGTCGTAATATTGCTTACGCAATAAAACTCCAGACTTCCCTCGAGAACCACAAGGTAGCACCGACGCCACCTTGAAAGCTATTCGGCCACCAGTTTGCTTGTAAATATGATGGGCAGCGCACTGTTTCTTGTCTGCGTGGATTTCGTTCAACCCACAGTCGAAGCTTTTCACTGACGTGCACAGGATCCGGATGCTTGGCGCCGCGTGCCGAAGTCGGCTCAATGATAGTGTCAGTCAGCTCATCCCAGAGAGTAATGTTTCAGGTGCCATGCGTGTTTGCTGTCCCACGCATTACGTCAGAGGGAGGTGGTGCGTCACAATCACTGCCGAGCGGGATCGGGGAAGCCGGAGAGCGGACGATTCCGAGACTACGGGAAGGGTTAACCTGGCTCCAGGTCCACTACGGCACCCTATACTTGGTATCACAGGTGATTGCGGAAGTCTTTATGATGAGGGGGGCGCATGCAAATGGCGACAATTCCTGATATTCTAAGTCGCGCCGCTTTTGTGCCATCTCTTGAGTTCTGCCGCTCAAAGTGTAGGGTGTCTCAGGCTTCGCTCTTCGAGAGCATAATGTGCTTCGGGCAAGGCAGCTTGTTAGTGACGGCACCGGATCAGATGGGCTTCGGAGATGGTCTTTCCTAAAAACTATGGATACCAGATTAACTCTTTGAGGCTACAAACAGATGCACCAGTGGCGAAGCGAGCGTTCCCCAAACTTGCGGGAGGAAAGGAGAATGTTTTGGAATCTTTGTACTCTGGAGTGCGCATATTTCGGCACGGCAGTGTTGGTCGACTCACTTATCTTGTTTCCCAAATTCTTGATTGGCTGTGTTTTCTTTCCCAAATCCTCGACTTCTTTCCCAATCCTCTCCAATAATTATTTGGTAGATTTTATTGAATTTACCTATTTGGTTGTTGTTCCCATCGAGGGCGGGTAGATATGTTTAAAACAAGGTGTCTTGGCGGGACCGAGGGCTAGTTTCATTTGTTCTCACTGCGAATCAGCGAAATGTAAGTGTGTTTTCTCCTTGTTTGTATCTTTCATTGTTTTTATTACTTGTTAATATAGAGCGAAATTTTCCAGAAACAGCCTCGAGCAACGTGATTGAGTAACATAGAATCTGCAACACGTCAAGCATCCTGTAACCTTTATCATCAGCATATTTTCTTCTATGAGATCTAGAGGGAAAATCAACGCATTCTCTGCGAAGTTACGTATGTGTGAACACGACTGTAGATTGCTTCCTGGCATTCGTGCTTACGCCGACTTAGAACTCGGATAATCATTGTGGGGCGCTGCCTTCAATGTTGAAGTGTTTCCTGTCAGCACTTTGTGACGCGGGCACAACTAACGTCGTCACTGCACACCAGGCCAAAGATTCAAAGTTCACAGTTCGCCGAGTCGCGGAGCGCGTCGCAGAAGTCTTCGCAGGCTGGCTTTCTAGCAGTGGCGTGAAATTTTTGTAGATGGCGGTGCACTTGTAGGGAACAGTGCAATGAATAGTGACAGCTCATGATCTGAAGGCAAGTTCTTAAGTGCAAACATCTCTACCGTTTCCATATGTGGTTTGTACGGCGCAACTCAAAGGCGACCTGGTTTTGCCGAGGAAGCGGGTAGTTTCGCTGGTACTGCCATGTAGATATTCGACAAGGGGGAAGGGCGTGGCTTTTGAAATAATTTAAATATTATGGTTCCCAGCTGGCTTCCACCGGCAAGCTATGCCTGCTACTAGTGAGTCCATGTCGCTACTTCGGCATCACGCGTTGCACATATGTGCCTAGAAGGAGGCGACTTTTCACCGCCTCTCCCCGCGACCGAGGTAAATTTCGCAAAAATCACAAATCAGTTTTTTATTACCATTCTGTAACGTCTTAAGTGGACGCTACTGCACCCGCGGGGGAAGTTGTCAGACGCGCAGGCCCTTCCTTCTGTTTATCACTGCTGCTTGTGCCATGCAATTCTGCAAAGATATTTAACTATAGCTGTGAAGGTAGTCTTTTGTGAATGGTGTTGAGACTCACAGCGTTATAAAATGCGCGTCTTATAGCCGGTGATATACCTTACCCCAGCACGTGTTCTGCTTTTATCTCTTCGCCATACGTCATACATACTTCTTCAAGGGAGGAAAATTAGAGGAATGTTTCTCGATGAGCTCCTTATTGTACGAAACGCCGAGTGGCCTTCTTGAATTCCAACCCACCCTCGAGCGGAGCAGCGCCCGCTTCCTCCACTACACAGAGTGGAGGCGGAGCGTCGACTCGAGGTGCGTCTTTTAATTCGGTGCTAAGCGACGCAAAGGCCGAGGAAACCCTACACCGAGTCCTCTTTCAGAAATGCAAGGAAAATCGCCAACCGACAGTCTCTCCTGGCGATCCAATGTGCATTAACAGCGTTTTCGAAGACACAGGACCGATCATTTGCCGTAACAACAAAGGCATTCTCGAATTCTTAAATTAAGCAAATTTGGAACTCATCCTTAATTAAAGAGAGACCTTGGCACGCCGACCAACGTATCAAGGGAGTGTCATGAAACCTTAGTCGGAGTGTCACAATCTTCTCAGTGTAAGCAGTCATAAATATATCGGGGCTGAAAAGCACAACAGACGCCAAAAAGAAACCTTTTTTCTTTCACACGAATGCTGAGTTTTGCTGCACTCTACAGCACCGTAAACGTACTTTCATATAATCGAAAACGTGCTAAGATATATTTTCTCTCTTCTGCTTATGCTTAACAAAGCGTATACCGTGGTCCTCACAACTATACCTGCTTCACTGCCGCAATAGACAGTTGGCCCCTTCCGAGTTGTTCACGCGCAAAGCCCGTTTTAGGAATTGTAAGAGCTGGAATCCAAATTTTACCGTGACTGAGGCCATGCGGTTGGCTTTCTACAGTCAGCTCCCGACTGTCGGCGCAGTAGTGTGCCGTCTTTTCTTCGCATTTTCTAAAAGTTCCGCTGTGTTGCAATCTTAGATCTCATGAATTACGAACTGCCCCCATCAGCACTCTCGCTAATCAGCTAACCACCTACTGGCCAAAAACAACTTCGTCTAGAAAGAGTGACCATTGATATAGCTAATAATTATCGAACTCCTGCAAAACCTCGTATGTTCAGGGGGTGTTTATCCACTCTTGTTGACTGGGACACCATCGATGGATTTTGTTGGGAAACCCTGAGCGACTGTGAGCATCAACTAAGTGTTCATATCCTGAAGCTTGCCTACGCCTCTCTCTCAAGTACATCACCCGGCGAGTTCTTTGTAGTAGTGCCGAACTGTCTTTTTGACCTCCAAACAAATATATGGGTCTTTAGGGTGGGTGCTCCAACGCCCCTCTATGCTGATCCGCCTTGGCTATACTCGTCTGGTTTTGTGAGGGATTCTTAAAAGAAATTTACTGTTGGGCAGCTTCCGCAAGTCTCTGCTGCCGCCTTTGAGATGACAAAAAGAGCAGGCACCCGCAGCGCTCAGGGGTTGAGTGCTGCGCCTGTAGACTGCTGCTTATTCTGCTGTGCTCAGCGAGTCAACATTCGTCAAGATTTGTGCGTTCTGACCCAGAACTGCAGGCGACTGCTGTCTTGGTTGCGCGAAAAAACGGGCGTCGCGCAGACACCATGGCGCTGAAGGGGAGTTGGATTGCTGACACATCCTTTTCTGTGGGATCATAGCGGCTCCTTAGCCTCTGTGAAGAGGAGCAGCCGTTGCTGTAGGCATGTGCATGCCCAGTGGCACCACATCAAAGCTTTGCTCGCCTCCTACCTGCGTTGGCCCAAGAGTACCCCTTTCGCAGAGTGCCGAATTCGAAGCTGGGCTTGGCGGTTGAGGGGCGCAGCGAGACTTAAGGAGGCCCTCTCTATCGCACACCTCTAAAGAAAGCAGGTAGCCAAGGCAGTGGATGCTTCTTGCCACTTTTACCATTGGGTGTCCGGCCGTGGAATTCGAACCAACCAACTATCGCAGGTGAGATGGGCGCCAGAGCCACTAGTCTATGACTGCTCTCTGAATGGTAGAGCAGAAGAAATCATTTGTTTAGTAGTACAAACTAGACTGCACCATTTCTGCATATTATACTGTGCTTCAAAAGACGGATCGATTAAGAGACGGAGTGCCTTCCCACAGTCTGTGGCACCCTCTCACACCCCGCATCGTCATCTTGGAACGCGATAGGCGAAATCCTGGCGAAGGTCTCACTTAGCGAGAGCTAGATTTTGTGATAACCGTTAGAGTGTAACTGACGCAGAAGGCAAGGAACGTGCCGCTTCCAGCGTACACTGTTATTAAGGCGAAAGCCTTTAATGCCTCATGCTGTCGTTAGCAGCCGCGTCGGCAGATGTGTCCGTGTTTCGGCGTCACTACTTAAAAAAAAACTGTTTCGAGGCTGGGAATCGAACCAGGGCCTTTGACATTTGAAGTCATTCACTACTCATTTCGCATTTGAATTAGTCATTAATCACTCATGACTAGTTAGTCGTGATTAGTTAATGACTAACTAGTGATCACTAACCAGTCATGACTGGTTAGTCATTAGTTAGTCATTAATCACTCATAACTAGTTAGTCAAGATTGGTTAGTCATGAATAGTTAGTCATTAACCAGCCATGACTGCTTATGACTGGTTAATGACTGGTCAGTCATTACTAGTCATGACTAGTTTTCATTGGCTGGTTATTCAGGACTAGCTAGTCATTAACCAGAGATGACTTCTTCATCATTAGCCAATCATGACTAGTTAGTTATCAACTAATTAGTCATGACTGGCTAGTCAATAACCAGTCATCAATTAACTAGTCATGACTACTTAGTCAATAACCACTCATGACTAGTAAGTCATGGTAATGACCCAATTAGTCATGGCTAGCCAAACCAAGTCGCCCCATATCTGCTTCGTGTGTGCCCACGGTCGTACGGCCAAAGTTGCGTGGAAAGGCTTTCGCCTCGTGCACACTAGATCGTCAAAGCAGCCCCGGAATTTTTTTCCTAATAAAATTGAGGTGTCGACGTTTTTGTAGCGACAGCTACACTACGCCAGCCGCTTCGCGAAGTCAGCGTGGCTGCGCACTAAGCCATGGCATCACGCTCCGCATTCTACGCGCATGCGCGGAGTGACGTCAGAGCACGGAGCTGGTGTGCGCGTTGGGCGCCTCACCGCTGTGCCGACGGCGGCGCAGTCACCGCACGCCTCGTCAGTTGCGCTGAAGTCTCACTACTTTACTGACGACCGAAGCGTCTTCATTGGTATAAACAATAAAGTTCAAGCCGTTACGTAAACCTCGTGCCTCACTTTCAAGCTAAACCTAAGCGTAGCCAGAGGTATGTACCTCTCGCTACTCTACCAGATTTCACCAGAGCTAAACCACAGCCAATTTTTTCCGACGCTCTCTCTTTGCAGAGTTACAACCTGTGGAAAGCAGTGCCCCAGAGAACCAGCCAAAAATGAGAAATATCCCTGTGTCGGACAAGTATGTGGTTTCCGTTCTGTATATATTTTAGCCTATCCAAAGCTGCTTATTATTTAGAGGCGCGAACATCAGCACTGACACGTTTTTCGACACACTTTTATACTCCACATTTTGTGAGATAAGTGCTGCAGTTCGACGTTTGCTCTAATAAAATCTTCCGGTCACTTTTCTGACTGTCCGTGAGAGCGATTTAAAAGCTTATAGACGCCAAAGAGGTTCATGCCGACGCAGGCGTCACTTCGAAGCTAAACTTCAATACTCGTGAGCCGCTTACTGGCGCGCTGCTCAGAAAGTGAGTTGTGCTGTGTACTATCGCGCTCAATATGAGTTGCAACGCGCGGTCATCGACCGGGGCTCGTTCCGTGGTGTGCCTCCTCCAAACAGTCGTTCGGAATTCTGGGAGAAACTTTTTCCTGGGCCGGGGTGCTGTTGTTTCCTGGAACAGCAGTTTCTCCCAGAATTCCGAGCGACTGTTTGGAGGAGGCACACCACGGAACGAGCCCCGGTCGATGACCGCGCGTTGCAACTCATATTGAGCGCGATAGTACAAGTCTATCACCCCTTCACAGTCAGAACACATGTGAGAGTATATGGTACAACTGTATTCGTAGACACTCAGAAATTTTATTCAAAAAGTAAACAACAGGAAAATAGCATCATTGTGTAATTGCAGTATTCTTACAAGGTGTACTGCATAAAAAAAAGAACCAGAAATGTCACTGATTAATTGCCCATAAAACTATCCTGTTTAAAAGCAAAGTGTAGCCTGCAGTTCTTGCACCACTTGGAGTGACAAGAATCACACTGAGTGTAAGCACAAAGTATGATAACTAGGGCCCGGAACGTTAGACATTTCCCTAAGCATGCCTATAAATGCCTAAACGGGGGATTTTTACACTTGCCTGCATTTTTGTCATTTTCTAGGAATACTACCTATTTAACCGCACTTGTTGCCTATAAATGCCTATATCCGGCATTTCGGTCCTCGGTGCCCTTTTTCATTTTTGAGACATCGGCGAGGGGCGCTCGCCAATGCACGCACAAAAGGCGCAGGTTTCGCCAAACGTTTTTCTCGAAGCGTAGCTGGCGCAACCAAAGACGTAATATAACCTCCACAAGTGTAACCCGACATCCGCACCGGCGCCGTCCAGCCGGGGACCATCACCTCAACGCGCTGCGTCCAGCCAGGGAAAGTCGCGTCAGCGCGCGCAAGACTCGTATACTCGCGCGCTCACTGCTCGCTGATCGCTCGGTAGAATCTTGGCCGCCTAGCCCTCCGCAGAGAACAGTCACTTCTTTGGCTGCCGCTTCCAGAACACGCGACAGTGACTGGAGCGGGCTTCACAACCTTTCCTTCGTCAGCACTGTCCATTTCATTTCGTATTGTCATGCCAAAAGAAAAGGCATCGGGAGGCGCTCGTTGCAGGCAGTGGGTTTCGCAGTTTGGAGATGTTTTTCCAACTGATGGAACTGTGTTTTTCTGCAAATTGTGGGAAACTTCAGTACCAAGTGAAAAGCGATGCCATGTTGCGCAATACGTCGCTACCAGCTAGCATACTGCAAACCTGAAGCGAACGAAAGAGTGGACATCGCAGTTCCTACTGGCAGAGGCTTTCAGCGGTAGCTCGGCAGCGAAGGAATCGTCATTTGCCAAACAGTTGTGTCAAGCATTTTTGGCGGCAGATATCCCGTTGTGGAAACTAACCAACAGTGATGTTCTCAACTTTCTGGAAAAGTACACCAAGCAGCATGTTCCAGATGAACCAACGCTTCGTAAGAGATACGTGAAAGAGTGATACGAGGATACTCTCGCCAAAATCACGGATGAAAGTGGGGAGAACTACATTTCGGTGTCAGTCGACAAAACCACTGACGCTAGCGGGTGGTATGCGGCCAACTAAATCGTCGGAGCATTGAGCCCAGAGAAAGCCGGTCGGGCAATCCTGCTCAACGCAGATGTTCTTGAAAAGTTGAGCCATTCCACGATAAACCGTTTTTTTTTTTGGCTTCATTTCTGGAGCTTCTATGGCCAGGAAATATTCAGTATGCGAAGGTACAGTCTTTGTCAAAAGTTTAGAGCCCAAGGGGTTTGCTTCTAAGCCTCGCAGTGGGACTCCTGTAACATTCGTGGTACTCCAAGCCATTGGAGGAAGCAGGACCAGAAATCTTCTTACGTTCAGCAAATTTGTAGCGCTAGAGATGCATTACGAACCAGAGAGTGTGCTTCGGAAGCAAACCCCCTGGGCTCCAAACTTTTGACAAAGGCTGTACTTTTGTTCGTCACGGATGGGGCATCCTACATGTGCAAGGCAGGAAAGCGACTGACGCTTTTATACAACAACATGGTTCATCTGACATGCAATGCATCGTGTTGCCGAATGTGTCCGGCTCTCTTTTCACCGAGTGGAGGCGCTAGTATCTAGCACAAAACAGGTGTTTCATCAATCTCCGCCAAGAATTGCTGTATTCGTCGCCTCAGCACCTCACATTCCTCTGCCGCCAAAGCCTGTTTTGACTCGATGGGGAGCATGGGTAAACGCAGCAGTATATTGTGCACGGTACTTTGAAGTCGTCAAATCTGTCTTTGAGGAAATCAAGGATGACATTGCGTGCGTGATCAGAGCAAGAGCTATGTTCGAAGAGACGGACTTTGGAAAGAGACCTGACATACATCAGTGTTAACTTCTGAGCATTGACGAACAGGATGACAAAGTTGGAAAAGGCTGCACTCTCAATAGATGAATCATTGAAGGCAGTCGAAGAAGTACAGGCAGCACGGCGGGGACTGGAAGGAAAGGGCGCTCCTGCTTCTACAAAGATGCAACAATTGGTAGACAAAAATAGAGACCTAGAAACGATTTTCCAAATCAGAGACCTTCTACGCGGACGTGATACGGCCACATCACCTGAAGTCCTGAGCCCCTATGAACTCTCATGGTTTAGGTTCGCGCCACTAAATTCATGTGATGTCGAAAGAAAGCAGGTGTTCCCTTAAGCGATCATTCAAACGTCGGCCTGTCCGACCGATATGTACCCTGCCACAGGGGAGGGGAATCTGGTATATGACACCCGTCTGGCAACTGACCAAACGAGTGGCATGGCGCTTCACGCAGTCCGCCTTCCTCTTCGCTCCGGACATGACCTGAGGGCACAATGAGGCCAACTTGCACGGGGCGGTAAAAATAACCGGCACACCGTAGCGTTACGCCACAATCTTCATGTTGTGGGAAATCTTGTGAACATACACTAGAACCGCTGGCCTCGTTTCCTTAGAACGACCACTATCCCGGCACGTCCTATCTTTTAGTTTGCGCAGAAGCTTGTCTGGCACTGCTACAATGATCGAAGCAGGAAAACCAGGCTTCGTCATCCTAATGACCTGATTATTGAGGCTCTCGTGCAGCAGGTGGGCACAAGACTTAGACAAGGCGCCCTGCAAGTAGTACGTTCCGATGGCTTGTTTAACAGTCTTGTAATGTTGGTCAAATGTTTAGGGGAATCCCTCAAGGTGAAGTAAATTTGTAATAAGGGAGTAATTATTCATTGGCATCCACCCAAGCGCAGCCATACGGCTACAAAGGACGAATTTTTCTTTAACTACGAAGTTTCTGAGAAAGCTGTACAGCTTTCCTTTGTAGCCGTATGGCTGCGCTTCGGTAGATGCCAATGAGTAATTACTCCATTATTACTAATTTACTTCACCTTGGGGGATTCCCCTAAACATTTGACCAACACTGTTCCCACTTCGAGTTATTGATCAATTCGCTCTCGCCCTGCCATAACCTAGCCGTCCCGGTTAGCTCAGTTGGTAGAGCGACTGCTCCGGTGAAGCGGTGGTCCCGGGTTCGAACCCGGGACCAGGACGAATTTTTCTTTAACTACGAAGTTTCTGAGAAAGCTGTACAGCTTTCCTTTGTAGCCGTATGGCTGCGCTTGGGTGGATGCCAATGAGTAATTACTCCCTTATTACAAGTCTTGTAATGTGCTGACCTGAACGGCAACAGCACTTTTTGTGCCCGTGGTAAGTACATCGAACAAACGTGACGTGGTGTTAGAGTGAGGTTAATATCTAAAAACTGTAGCTTGTCATGGTCCAGTAATTCGGAAGTAAAGGTTAGGCCCTTCCCATGTCCTCTGAAAATCGATAAAACCTCTTCCAGAGTTACAGTGTGTGTCGCGCCAGGGTGATCTTTAGATACGAGATATTTAGATATAAGATATTTAGCTATTCACCTGACTTTAACACCGCATCACGTTTGCTGAATGTACTTACCACGGGCACAGAAAGATCTGATGCCGTTCAGGTTAGCAGATTCCAAGACTGTTAAACGAGCCAACGGAACCTATTGCTTGCAGGGCGCCTTGTTGAAGTCTTGCGCCCACCTGGTGCACGAGAGCCTCAGTAATCAGGTCATTAGGATGACGAAGGCTGGCTTTCCTGCTTCGATCATTGTTCCAGTGGCAGAGAAGCTTCTGCGCAAACTGAATGATAAGACGTGCCAGGATTGTGGCCGTTCTAAGGAAATGAGGCCAGCGGTTCTAGCGTATATTCACAGGGTTTCCCACAACCTGAAGAATGTGGCGAAACAGTAAGGTGCGCCGTTAGTTTTTACCGCCCCGTGCATGTTGGCCTCATTGTACCCTCCAGTCATGTCAGGAGGGAAGAGGAAGGCGGACTTCGTGAAGCGTCATGCCACTCGTTCCGTCAGTGGCCAGACAGGTGTCGTATGCCAGATTCCCCTCATCTGTGTCAGGGTATACATCGGTCACACAGGCCGGTGTTTGAATGATCGCTTAAGGGAACACCAGCTTTCGATGAAATCAAGAACAGGGTCGAATTTACCCCTGCACTCTGGCGCGTGCCCGGATGCTACGCGCAATGAGCCATGCCTGCCTTTGCTGGAGATACCAAAGTTTTGAGGAGGAGCCGTGACCAGGTGGCGCGTGAGTATCAAACGTACGGGTAAAGATTGTGTAAGTGATCCTTCGATCAAACTTTATCAGAATGAAGACAGGTTTTTGGTTTGCGCATATGTGTGGTGTGACAGTTTCAAGGGATAAAAGGAGTGTCGTTTTTCAAATAAAGTTAGCCGCGAGTCTGCGCTTGTGGTGTTACCATCTTGTTCGTGTCTTTTTGTGCGCAGTAGCCCCTTTTATTTACCATGATTTACCGACCAGCCCAACAACGTACGCTCTTAAACCAAGTCTGTTATAAAACATGAATTTCAGCCAAAGCTCTTAATTGGGCTAGTTGGTTGCTATAATTCGATATAGTGGCTAGTGCACAAGGGAGACGCATCCAGAGTGGAGAGACTCTAGACCTGCAACTGAAATTCTGCTTCGTAAAGGACGTATTGATGCAGGATTGTATCTTCAATTCTCCTTTACTTGTGTCGTTGGTGCCGGCTACAGTGGTAGTCGCGTCAAAGTGTGATAATTGAAACTAAAACCAGCCTGTTACAGAAAGCGACAGGCGTTACTAAAAGCGATATGGCTAGAATGCAGAGGGGAAGAACTCATGAAGCATGATTACATACGATGTTAACCTGAGGGAAAATATGAAAGGTGAGTAGAAAAGGCAACGAAACGCAACTGTGATGGTGAACGAAGCTTGCAAGAGGCAAGACAAAGGGCAAAACAGACCTATGTATAGGCAGGCTAGGATAAAACAGATTTCACATGAAACGCTATAACCAAGAAACACAAAACGCTAACTAGGAGAAACAGGCCGTTGCCTAAATGAAGGACTACAAGAGCACCAATAAAGGGTTTCAGCCGTCGCGACAGATGGCCACTTGGCCGAACATTGCAAAAAATGCCCTCACAAACTTTTGGGTACTCTAAAATGAAAAAAAAAAAACCGCTGCCGTAGGAAAAATGAGCACAAAGGAGGACAGGAAAATCCTAGAGGGTCTTTACATTAACCAAGCTGGAAACGAATGCGTGAGCTAGCCTCGGTCGTGCTCACTAATAAACAAAATTCTTAGAACAGTACGCAGCCTCCCATAGGTTATGAACATGCGCTAATTTTGCTCCCAACTGGTCAGCTGATGCTTAATTTTTTATTCCACCTAGCCTTCGTTATGTTTTGGCGGGTATAAACGCCCCCTGCCTCCAAAAGCAATATTCTCGTCTGCCTTCTCGCCTTCACCTGTGTATTTGCGGCAGTAGTTGTCTGGTACCTTTGTATATCCTTTTTACTTTTGTTGTTTTCATATTCGTTCCACGGATTGTGGTGGTTTAGTTGTTTTGGTTTTATGTTTCTAGGTTTTTGCGATTTTATGTGAAGTCTGTTTTACTCTGGCCTGCCTATACACAGGTCTCACCGTTGCGCTTTCGTTGTTTTTTGTGCTCACCTCTCATATTTCCCCTCGGGTTTACATCGTATGCAATCATGTTTCGTGATTTATTCACCTCTGCATTCCAGCCTTCTCACTTTTAGTAACGCCCGTGCCTTTTTGTAACACGTAGCTTCTTAGGTTCCTTTATCCCACTTTGACGCGAATGCAACAGTAGGCGGCACCAGCGGCGCAAGTAAATGAGAATGAAAGATGATGTCTTGTTGAATACGTCTTCTTCGACGTAAAACTTCAGTTGCAAGCCTAGTCTTTGTCCTGTCTGGATTCCTTCCATATGCGTCTTCCTTGTGCGCTAGCCACTATGTTGAATTTCAGCGTGAGCGGTTCCTGGTTGTTGCAACCAAGTACGCACTCAGCAATATGCCGTACGAAATTTTAACATACGTTGCGACGTCTAGCGACCAATGAACTCTGCAGGTGTTCACGTACACCTTCGCTTCCTTTCACTCGTCGGTATTAATACTGGTAAGAGACTTTCAGGAGGTGCCAAGTATAAAGAAAGGAATTTGCGGTGAATATGGCGCGTGTCTGTTGACTACCTCACATTGAGCGCTGTCAGGTGAAGGGAACGCTGTGGGCGTACTTGCGTGTACGCAGCACATGGAAGCTGTGTGCCCGCTCGGGAATAGTTGTGGGAACCAGTCTACCAATAATTCGATCTACAGTTAAATCATTACGCCTCCGTACGCCCAGTCACGCTAATGGGGTTGAAGTTGCGTGTTTTCTGAAATATAAGAGAAATGCGCTTGCACAGTTGAACAGACGCGATGGCACGTCGCAGATCTCAAATAACCGCTAGCTCTTTGTTCAAAAAAAGCAGCTTAGCTGTCATATCTTTCTAGGAGAACGAGACATATAATACGCGGCTCTCATCACTCTATCCGGTCTATACGGCACCCCACCGCCGCCAAAACCGATACTAATCGAGCAGCAGTGACGTGTCGACGAGCACAACCCTGTGCTAGTGACGTAAGCCGTTTAGGCACATTCGCTTGCTTCTTCTCGCTTTCTGTCCCTCACTCTGACTGTCATTTTCTCCCCTCAGGTGCCCACCACACCGGCCTCAGAGTTTAACACCCGCCGCGGTGGCCCGCTGGGTAGAGCGCTCGGTTACTGAGCCGTAACCCAGGTTCGAACCATACCGTGGCGCCTCGTTTCGATGTAGGCAGTTAAGAAGAACTTCTTAACTGCCTCTTTCCGAAACGCAAAAGGGAGCTGTGTGCTGTGTCTGCGCGCTAGACAACGCACTGGCAGTTAGCCGCCTCACCTGATACCTCCCTTATCATGCACTGAACTCAAGGGAGCTCAAGACCATCGACACCCTCCTTAGAGGCGCTTTCAAGATAGCTTTGGGACTGCCTAACCAAACAGCCACAGAGAATTTACTGAACTTCGGTGTCCATACACCTTCGACGAGCAACGAGACGCATTACACACTAGTCAAAAACAAAGACTTCAAAACACCTCAACGGCCCGCACATTGCTATCCAAACTCAAAAAATGACCCATACAGGCCCTCGATCAAGTAATAGACCTCGTCTCACACGTCCGGGAGAGCGTAACAACCGCGCCCATGTGTACTGCCCTGCATCATACTCGCCACGAAGTCAGCACGCATGCCAGTATCACCACCCATCGAAAATAACTACGTCATGACAGCCACATTCCTGTATACGAACAGAAGCGCATATCCCCCCCCCCCCCGGGCAAGTTGAAGGTGGTGGTATTGGACTGAAATGATAAGTGAATCCTGCAGGCATCATTACGCGCAAGCAATCCCAAACAGGTCAAAATAACCGCGGTCGCCGTAACAATCCTTAGCAGAGAGAAAATCGGTTTAACAACCACCATCATAACGGACTCTCAGACAGCAGCGAGAAACTTCACTTAAGCCAGATTTCCTTCAATGTAGCCAGCCATAATCAAATTGACTTCAATCAAACGACACCACCGCGTCGTATGGACATCCGGAAACGATGACCTGGCAGGACAAGATGTTGGGCGCGGCCTACCTTGCGACCTAACGAACCAGGCGGACCTCGCCCCACAACCCTGCTGCATCCCCTTAGCCAGCAGCTGCGGGCATCGCTTTCAACAGCTTAATGCTAGAAAGGGCCAAGTACCCTCCCCCACACAAGAACCTCACAACAGGAGAAGCCATAGATTAACGACTCCTTTAAACAAACTCTTATCGCAATATTTACGTTACAGGCAAATTATACCCAATCCACTATAGCTCAAAGTGCCTCTGTTGTGTTGTCTATCCAACCATTTTCCACATATGATGGGGTGAAAACCAAACCAACTAAACCTAACTCACATAGGGATACACATGCGAGCAGGGGGGGGGGGGAGGGTGGCGCGTTCAGCAAGGCCTTGGACGACCAGCAGCGCATTGTACACCTGGACAGCGAAGCAGCTAAAGCCAGCAGAACTCTGACCTAAGAGAACCGACCAAACTGTTCGTTGTTTCCCCACCTCATTCTCTTTCCTGCAATAGCTTCCCCCCTCTCGTTTTCCCAAGTGCCAATGAAAACAGTGCGTTTAACTCAGAAAACACCTTCCTGCACTTCAAATACAGGACTTCGACAGAGCGAAAAAATTTTAAATATCAGCTCACGGTATTAGCGCAGTAATCAGAGAAAGCTTATTTGCTTTAGCTACCCAGAGGTCTGAGTGGTAGGCCCATTTTGGCATTTCTCGGGTGACTGCCCGCTTGGGGGTGTCACAGACCCGTTTTGGCATTTGTAAGCTCACGTGCATGCCCAGTCTTCAGATCGATCGCCTTCTCGCCGCACTTCTCTGACTACAGGGTCTGACTGCACAAAGCAAATAGTTTACTTGCCATTCTTCTAGTACACGCACTCTCAACTGTCTTCTGGTTCTGATGAAAGGAAAAGCGTATAACTGGCTGCCTGAGTCAGTGGGCGCACCAATTGCTCTTTGAGGTACAAGATGTGTCAGAAGCTACCAGCCAAAAGGGTCTACTTTCGAGCGCTACAGCCGGGCAAGATGCAAGATGGCAGCGTCCCATTAGAATGCTGTATAATTTCATATTCACCTGCAAATGAGAAAATTAAACTAGATCTAAGCATACCAGCTTAGCGCATTAGTCACCGAAACCTGATTGCCATTAGCAGCCGAGAGATGTGGAGTGGCAGGCCCGTTTTGACCGTTTTGACGTTTCACAGACCACTACCCTGTCGAACGTCTCACAGGGCCGTTTTGGCGTCTATACGCTCACGCGCATACTGGGCTTTCTTCCGTTTGTGGTCGTTAGTTATATCGCCTTTTCGACACACTCTATAGACTCCGCCCCCTTGCACGAGAATGTCGCTTTGCAATCTTGGTCCACCGGGAAGACCGTATAATTTTTATGCGCACAGAAACAGCTCTGCGAATCATGCTGAATTACTGCGTAATTTGTGAGAGTGGTTGCGTCCTCCGGCTCTTGGATGGCAACAAGAAGAGTTGGGAACGTTATTTGGAACATCCGGAGGTGGCTCGCTTAATAGGGGTGGACGATAATTATTATACGGCCTCCTCAATGGACCTGGTTAACAAAACGATTTTCTCACCTTCACCCAAAATATTAGATATGCTGATTGGCACAGCACCAAGGAAATCCGCGATAGTGACCACTTTATTCTTGCGACCACAATCTGCTTCAAACCGTGCAGGTGATCTCATAATACAACCATTGGTGACTGGACCAAATGAAGAAAGAAGTGCACTAACGCTACCCCGTATAGCAGATCAGGATGTCTAATGTCTCCTTGGTCTGAGGATGATGCACCTTTAGAGAGCTGAGTGAGGCTCATCTCAACGACGAATACTTGCGGTTAAGCAAAATACCTGCGGGTAATCGTTTTTTCACACGCTTACATCACTTACACAGCCAAACAGGAGAAGCGGGAATCCTTGCCTGCAGATTCGTCCACTTCCGAATAGCTTGACAAATGAGGCCCATGACGGCTGCCACCTCGCGTGAGCGGAGGCCGTTTCCTGGCACTATGGTGCTCGACCAGCGGTAATGTATATGGACACGGCCGGCTCGTACCATGGGGGTTGGTGCACGGCGGCCGTTGTCAGTCTAAACACCTTGGTCCAGGGCCTCACCGTGTCCGCAACATTATATTTGCAGAGGAATGCTCTGAGTCATTATCACCGACTTAAGGTGAGCTTGCCACAATTATAACCAGAGACGAATTCAATATTTCGCGATCAAAATTTTACACATACGTGAATATCAGGATTTTCCAACCAGGCGCACCACTATCTGGGATGCAGCACATGCAGGGACAGAATAGAATAAGGTAGGGGACAATACCGCCCGTGGACTTAACCGCAGGGAATCGCCTCTCTTAATTTCTAATCCGGCTCCTCATTTCATTCCGGCTATAGCTTTTCGAGAGATATCCCTTAAGTATCAAACCTCTCCCGGCCGATACCCACCCCCTGTAAAGACCTCAAGAAGGCAAAGGAGCGCTGACTTCTTCGCATCTGCATGGATAGATGGAAAAATTTATTATGCAAGCGAGTTTGGACCGTGCAAGGTCTCAGGGCCAAAGCTCAGCCCTCACATTACGTGCATGTGTCCAGGCCACGTAGGGCTATGGCACTGGCAGCCAGGTTCATACTCAGCGAAGTTGCGTATCCGGATCCAGCGATGAATGGAGGGCCTCCCACTCCTCCCATGCTCCGATGGCGGGCTGTCCCTGCATTGGAGGATCAGCAGGGCAGCCGAACAGGATGTGGTTCAGGCTTGCGTGTGATTCTCCGCTGCGAGTGCACTCTGGGGGAACGGCGCGGAAGTAGGGTAGAAGCTAACGGGTAGGAAGAGTTCAGCTCTCGAATCGCCTTCAGAGGATTTCTTGGGAGTGGGATAGACGGGGGTGGGGAGGGCGGTAGAGTCGACGGGCAAGGCATGCTTGTTGAGTCAATTCTGAGAACGTGTGTGCCCGCTCCTTCGAGAAGTTCCGGCTGGGGTCGCCATTTGCGTGGCAAATAAGTCCGCGCGCTATGTTAGCGGCGGCCTCCTTTCCGGGATTGCCAGTGTGAGCCGGCACCCACACGAGCTCAATATGCCAATCGGAATTTCGGGTGCGAATTCGTAATACTTGCCACGCGGGGGGATGGACGCGTCCGCGGCCGAAGTTAATAATGGCTGTTTTGGAATCTCTGACTATATAAGTCGCATTGTTTTGGGCAATGGCCATCGCTATAGCTGCTTCCTCTGCTTCTTCCGGGGTACAAAGGTGTTGTATGAAATGGGTAATGGGGGGAGGGCTGCTGGATGGCAAGCCACAGCTACTGAACGGTCTGGACCACACGCTGCGTCCACACAGCCCACCCCCTCTGAGGTGCCATGTTCTATATGGAGAGCATTGGCTCGCGCGACTCCGCGAGATTTATGGTATTAAGATTAAGTCTGTAGCTTGTGCTGGTATGTGAATTCCAAGAGAATCCAGCATATATCGTCCTGTTTCCGCGCCAGCCAGGCAAAAGTACTGTGTGCGGCGATGTGGATCTATTAGTTCTTGTATAGTATTGAGCATTCCTAAATTTAAGAGCCTGTCCGTGCTAGTGCTCACTGATAGTTTGAGTGCTGCTTTGGTAGCCAAGCGGTTTAGAGCATTGATCGTATCTTTATCTGCATAGGAGAGGTTCAGGTAAGGAGTGGCGTAAAGAATGCGACGAAGCACAAGGGCATGCATCACCTTGGCATTGTCTGCTTCGTCTATACCGGATCGTGAACGTGAAAGAAACCCTTCTAAAAAGATGGATGACGGAGTGCTTTCAAGGCAAGAATTATTATTAAGAATTAGATTATGAGGAGTGCTGACTTTGTGGGGGAGCATTCTAGCCGAATGCTTGCCGTGTGAGTAGCTATAGTTGTGGCTGCTTCCTGGAGGGTCGATTCTATGTCGCCATCCCAGTCGTATGTGGTCCTTCGCATCTACACCAACTCGGTACTGTGCCCGACTGTGCTCAAACATTTCAATTCGGCAATGCCCATACTGCGCGCAAGTGTTTGCGAGCACGTACCACATGGTGTGTGCATGCCCTGCTAATCCCGATCCCCCCCCCCCCCCTCCCCGCCTGAGAGGATTGGTAGGCTGCCCTTCTCGGCTGCTCAACTCTCTAGGACCAGCGGGCCCTGGTGATAATAACCCAGACCGCCGTGAAAGCCACAATTGTCCAGGACTATTTATCCCTCCTAGTGATTGCGAGGACCGGAAATGAAGGACCCGGTCGAAGCAATGCCTCTTTCTAAATAGTACCAATAAATGGTCTATGGTTTAAGGGCGTTTAACGTCTCAAAGCAACTGAGGCCATGAGGGATGCCGCAGTGAAACGCTCAGGAAATTTCACCCATGTGGAGTCGTTTAACGTGCGTTGACATCGCATAGTACACGGTCCCCTATAATTTCGCCGCCATCGAAATTCGACTGCCACGGCTGGGGTAGAACCGGCGTATTTCCAGTCAGCAGCCAAGTGCCATAAACACTGAGCCACCTGTTCATCATGAGTTGGTAGGAAACGAAGCAGGAGGCGTAGCCCCTCGCGCGCTCCCCCCCCCCCCCCCCGGGCTGTTTTCTCCTCCCCGGTCTATAACTTCAAGGATGTTACAATCTACTATCAACATAGCCGTTGTATTTACCCTCTCCCATGTAAAGGCCTCAAGAAGGCAGACGAGCGGCTCCTTCTCCGCCTTCTCACCAATACGTTGCTGGCCCGGCAGCACTAAAACATTTTTCCCTATTTTAATGTCAGCTGCCCGCACGCTAGCGTGGTCTCTTCTGACACCTGTCACATGATGTGGGCCTGCCCCTCCAACCCGTCTATCCCCCCTTCACCAACCCAACCCGGGAGGACTGGGAGGCGACCGTGCTCGGTTGCCATGACTTACAGGCACAACAAGCCTTAGGCGGGCTCGCCCGGGCGGCGGTCACCGCCACTGGGGTCCGAAACTAGGGACCTCCACCTAGTGCTTGTAAGGATCGGTCCCTTACGGGCTGATTCAAACATACCTCCTGTCCCTTGCTAATAAATGTTTTCAGCACTACCAACAATAAATGTTTTGCACCGCCACCACCCGTCGCACGAAAGAGTCTAGTAACTAGAGTTCGATTATTCGTTGTCTAAAACAGAGAATGAGAAAGGAATTTTAATGAGAGGAAAGGAGGAGAGGTCGGCCGGTGGTAACATGGCGCTGGCCTGCTACTGCACACTAGGAAAGGGGAACAGCAGGAAAGGCAAAGTGCAAATGAAGGCTCATGATGGCATAACCACTTCGTTAAGGAAAGGCGCTTAACTGGCTCGCTGGGTCAGTGGACACCTCAATTACGCTCTCAGGCGGCGATGGTGTCAAGCTACATAATTCTTTACCTTTCACTGGTTTCGATTTTTGTGCAAAGGAAATGACGCAGTAATTGTCTCACATCTCGGTGGACACCCGAGCCGCGCCATAAAGGGAAGGGAGGAAAGTGGGTACAGGAAGAGGTGTCGTAGTGGAGGCCTCCGCAATAATTTCTATGAGCCGGGGATGTTTAACGTGCACTGATATCGCGCAGCACAAGGGAACCTCTTGCGTTTCGCCTCCATCGAAGCGCTGCCGGCGCGGCCCAGTTCGCACCTTGCAACCACGGCTCAGTAGCTGAGCGCCCTAGCCACCAAGCCACTGTGGCGAGTATGCCTTTTATTTTCTGAAACGAACGAGGGTCGAGACTCAGTCGGTTTCGAGGCAATTAAATGCGCATAGTTGTCTCCATTGGTCAGTGGGCACCGCAAATGAGGTTTGAGGTATGCGGCGACGATGTGCACCTACAAAACCCATTAAGCGTAACGGAGTTATACGGCTGCGTTTCTACCCTGTAAATTACTACTACTTAATGGCTTCTTGAAAGCAACTGCAGCTTTGGCTATACAATCAATAACTGTGTTAATATACCCTTGGCATGTTAATTAAATTTGTTAATAAAGAATCAGCCACCGAAATTGCCGGCAGCTTCGAATTTGAGGGGAAGCTTTTAAAATATAATATCTCCTACATTAGTTCTACCGCATGTGGCCTCTTTCGAAGTTGTGCAATTCGTAACTAGCTCGAGGTAGGCCTCCTCGCGGCACCAGACAGCGCCACCAGGGCCGCCCTGCTAAGTGACGCCGTTTAAATTTTTTTTGCCCGCAAAAAAAAAAAATCAACCTGTTGTCTGATGGATATATAATTTTCTCCCAGCATATACAATAAATTATCATTCATGTTTTTTTACATGCAATAAGAAGCTCACTCAGATATTACCTATATTTCCGCCGATTTATTCCCATGCAGGTCTGTCCGCATAGCCGCCTGTGTGAGTCCCCATGTGTCTGCGTGGGATATAATTTTTACTCTTGTTATGGCCACTGTGACCTGCCTACAAGACCCATCGGCAAGAGATAATCTCACCTGTACTTTATGAAGACCAAATGCGCCTCACATGAAGCCAGCTTTACTCTTAACGCTTTCAAGACCTTCCCTGCAGCATGTCCTCTAATATTCTTCTGTCTTAAAGTGATGGTAAATATTCCGCAAATTACGACGGTGCTTATCGCTTGCAACAGAATATATACACGATTTCAATATATGGAAATTTTAGCAGGATTAACATGTGACTGCTAAAAGCATGAGAACTGGACTTTGTTGGTTGTACATCATACATCAAAAATAAACAGTTGTCAGTTCGCGCTTTGTGTGTCGTGTCATTGTTTAGTGGTAGCAAGCATGATGTATAAAGCACTGCACGTATGAATAGCGTGCCATCTCAAGTTATTTTTATGGGAGTAAGTGTTTAGCGGTGTAAACGTATAATATAAAAGAACATTTTGTACTGAAAAGCGACTGGTACGGTCGTTTTATTCGGCCTGTCACACGTTCGAAGCCTGATGAATGCAAAAAAAAATTCTTTATTGAAAGTTTTTAATAATTTATATTTAATAGAATTATTGCAGTTTCATTCCTAGTCGTATGAGGCACGCATAAACGCAGTCCCACGTTTGTATCCCAAGAGACCGTAAGAAGCATATATTGCTATTTCTTCAGGCGTCCGAAGTTGGTTTATGGTGCCAATAGCGCTTCTGCCGCCTTTTGCCGCCTCCTCCGCTTTCGTCACACTGCTTTCTTCAATGGCGACTTGAAACCGCGATATCCCTATATCCGGTTCCTTCACCTGGCTTTGCCGCCCCGCTCTATCCTAACGGGTACATCCAAGCGTGCTAGCCACATAGACCGCATAGCCGCACTGACCTGCAAGCCGTAAAAGGCCTAGCTAGCATCATGCCCCAGCTGTGCAGCTGCGAGAATATTTTTGCCCTGTTTGTTCCTCAGTACCTGTTATTCGTCGAAGCCGGACGTGCCTTTCGGCGCCATGGCATATGCAGTTTAAATTAACAAAACATTCTCGCGAAATTAACTGCCCTGCATTAATACCTACGGTACGCAAACTGAAAAAAAGGGTTAATTTTTCATTTTCCTCGCTCATGAAGCAAAAGTTTAGAGAACTCCTCTTATTCTATACCACACAAAGTGGGAAACTGATGCTTATTTGACCGCTGGTAACTGGTGCCAGATAAAGGCCTTAAAAAATGAGAAGCGGCATTAGTTTGAAAGCGCTCATCCCTAAGCCAACTACAAGCTATGGGCTTCGCTCAGCGCGCGCGAACTCACCTTTGTAAAGAAAACGTGCTGTTTTTGCAAAAGGGCGGCTTTGCATGTGGAGGGACACAACGGCAAATATGGAATTTTAGAAATAGTTTTCAGTGCCGTGAAAAGTCAACGATCCAGCTCAGGCAAGTACCCGAACGTCACCAAATAAAAGCTTTGTCGCGCTTTCATTTTTTGTTCTTATCATTGAATTCTTTGGATGACCTTCCCAATTTAAACGTGTACGATAACATCCTCTGTATGGTTTAAATAGAAATGCATACACTTGAAGCATTCGAAACAAAAAAATAAACGTAGGCTCAAGCACATTGTCTTGAGGATTGTTTTCAACCTACCCCCTTACAAAAAACAACCGCTTCTGCAAAGTTCGAAGCTATTTTTTTTTTCGGTTTTCTAGGCTGCTTTGCTCTTCAAGAATTATCGCAAAACTATATGAGCGCTAGCATGCCTTGTGTAGGCGTCTATCTCGGCGACAGTTTATCAGAAATAGGCGTATAGCCATCATTTTCTGACATTTCTGTTTATTCCGGTGAAGCATAGAAATTTTGAGTGGCTAGTGAGAGCAAAGGCTTAGCAAAGGTATTGTCTAGGCTCATAATGTCACGAAGTGCACGCGGGAGTCTAGGCAGTGAGCAAGATAGCGAAACTTGCTTCAGAAAGTAAACTTTAATGGGCTGACCTGCGCTCACAGTGGACTTAATGACTCGGCGGCGGCGAAAGCAACAAGCGTCCTCGGAGGACGTTGAACAGAATACCCGCCGCTCTCGACCGTGCGCATATTGCAGTTGATAGCGAACTTTCGAGGTGCAGCCTGCTACGTTACCAGAACATGTAGGAAAAATTTAGAATCAGCCCCTTCTGCATGCAGTCAAGCGAGATAAGTCTGGCTGCGTCGTGCATCACAAACAAAGCGATAAAGCCGTGTATCGGCTGCTTTAAAAAGTAAAATAATATACAGCACCGACATTCGCGAAAATTCTTTTCTCTCAGAGAAGCACCGATCGGATGTTTTAAATAAATAAGGTGACTAGAAACAAATGAAAGGGACGCTGCACAATAAACACGGAGAATTAAAACACAGCGGCCTTTAGTGCGCATGATGGGGCTTTAGATAGACGACACGGAAAATTTCTGGTAGAGCGTGGCGTGACTGGGATGGAGTCATTTCCTCAGGGACGACTTCATAGATCGACGGAGAACCTTGTAGTGCAGAAATAGCGGTGCAAAAGCTTTTCACTCAATCCGCGGCGGAGAATGGGCGTCCAACCCCAGACGTTCTCCTGTGTTGTATTCCACATCGCGGCTTCATAGGTTGTACTCTCTGGCGTCGGCCCGCTGCTGGTCTTTGGTCCGCAATCGGGAAAGTCTTCGGGCTTATGCGCTGAAAGTAGGTGGCAATGTCGACGCTATCTTCTTGGATAACGTTGGGCAGCATGGCGTCTAGCGTGGTCGTGGCCCCCATGTCATGGACGAACCAAAACGCGTCATCTAGGTGGCCTGCAGCTCTGCACTGCTGTAGGCATAGACGATATAAATCAGCATGACGTCCCAGGTCTTCTCTTCGGCATCGACATACATGACGAGCATGTACGCAATTGCTTTGTTCAGGCACTCCGTCAGTCTGTCTGTGTCTGCGCATAGTATGCTGCGGTCCTCCTGTGGCTTGTTTGCTGCAGCGCGGGATGCGTTGTGTTGGGTTTAATGGCGCATAAGGTGCAAAGGCTATCATGCGCCAAGCTCAAGATAAATGAAGATTGTTTTCTGCAGGTTTTGATAATATGTAAAAAAAAAACAGCAGCGTGTAGAGTCTAAAAAGTTAGCTCATTCTGCCTAGTAATGCGAGAGGAAAGAAATTTTATAAATGGCTACTAGTAAACTCTTAAAGAAGACTGGGCTACCTTAGCAGCCGTCCTTGGCTAGGCAAGGATCCTGACGTTCCCAGCCAATCAAATAAAGACCACAGCCTACTTCTCAGGAATCAGAAAATGGTTGAATGTATCTTATGTCAAAGCGGAGCAGTGGATCAAAATTTACAGTTCCTCAAGAACACCAGCCTCTTTAAAAAGCATAAAAGACAGGGCGTGCAACAATAGCATTTTCCCCTAAGAGCAGCGGTGGCTGTAAAGGAATGCATTCATTATAAAACTTACTAAAGTGCTTCTTTCTTAGTTTTCGGACTTCTCAATAAGATAATAAAATATGTTTTATTGTGGGCTCATCCCCACAACTTTCACGAAGAGGTTTTTCTTGTTTCGTTAGTAAGAAATTATGCGTAATGTGTGTTTGTCCGATGCGGAGACGACATATGTAGAATTACTTCTGTAAGCCGTTCCTCGCGCCTGCACGTTTTCATTCACTCAGGGCCAGTGTTAGGATAAAGGAACAATTCAGAGACGCTTATTCGTCTTTCCGTTACAAAGGAGCGCTGTGCTAACAAGAGGCCGTGTTGCTTCTTTCGTGTCCAACACCTGAGTCTGTTCTTTACGCGCCGCGCTAGCGCTCGTCCTCCTCATCCTCTCCTCACACGGGCGGCTCGGGTTGCTCTGACTCAAATTTCGGATTGTCCGCCCTCGGGCGAAGGATCTCCGTCGGCGGGGATGAGCTGGCATTCACTTTCGGCCATCCTGTGCCACCGACCGTCCCTATCGGAACCGTCCTCGAGTTACGATTCTTCAGAACTTGTATCGTTGAATTTCCGTCCCAGAGCTTCAGCTTGTCAACCGATGCAATACTGCTGCACGCTCTTCGCCTTTGCCGAGCCGGAGGCACGTTTTCGATGCGGTAGCGGTCGTTCGGAAGCCTTTCTGGAATGATGTACGGCCCTTTGTATTTTTCTTTCAATTTCCTTGACTCCCCACTTGCTGCTGGTTCTCGCTCAACTACTACAACATCGCCGGGATTGTACATCGGCGCTTCCACCTGCTTCCTGTTGTACCTCTCCTGTTGCTTGCTTTGGTCTTCTGGGATATTTTCCGCCGCTGCGGCACGCCTAGTTTCAACCTCATAGTCGAATTCTTCTGCGAGGGCGTCTTCAACGGTGTCGCTCCTGATGCCCAGTGGCCTGAAGTTGAAGACCAGTCCGAACGGTGTACTTTTAGCGGCTTTGTGCAGCGTATTGTTTATGCCCCACGTCACCTGAGGCAACGCAGAATCCCAGTCTTTGCCGTTTGCATCTTTCGTCAAGCTTGCCACTGCCGGGGTTATCATGCGATTGTATCTTTCTAGTTGCCCGTTAGCTCGCGGTGAGGCAGTAGCGTTTTTTACGTGCATGATGTAAGTTTCGCACGCTGCTCTGAATTTGGCACTTGTATAAGCGGTTCCGCGGTCCGTGATCACCATAGCCGGTTGGCCAAAGATTCGTGCCACATCGTGTAGAAACTGCACCGCTGGTGCAGCTGATGTGTTGCGGACTGCACGCAACAATACGAACTTTGTGAAAGAGTCGACGACTACAATTATGTAGGCGTTTCCGGACTTGCTTCTTACAAATAAGCCTAGGTGATCGATGTGTAATTGATAGAAATGGCTTGTTGCCATTGTCCATACTGAGAAGTTTGCCCGGTCTCTTTCCAGATGGGGTCTCGTGAAGAAAACATTCGATCCAAGAAGCTATGTATCTTCTGAGGTAACGCTTCAATACCTTTACCTAAGTTTCTTCAAGGTTTTCTCTACTTCAAAATGGCCAGTGTCATCATGACATGTCCTGACGATACTCTAGCGAGTCTGGTTTGGAACTACCCACATCAGTCCTTCGTTCGAGTTTGTTTCTCGGTTCTTCTTTAATACTATGCCATTGCGCAACCAATATTCGTTTTTGACGCGCATGTCGTCTTTGGATAGGTCTTTTTTTCTAGCCTTTCCTTCAAAACTTGAACCTTTGGATCATTCACCCGGGCAATGGTAAGCACGTCTTCTGTCGCTATATGTGTTGCAGGGACGTGAAGGTCAGGAACAATATCCGTCTCTTCTGGAAGGTCGTATGCAGAGTGCTTCAGTGCATCAACATGAGCCATTTCCGCCCCCATACGATATTCCATGTCGAAGGTGAACTCTTGAAGTCGCAGCCACCATCTGCCAATACGGGGAAGAAGATTCCTTTTGCTCATCGTTGCCCGTACTGCGTTGCAGTCAGTGACCACCTTGAAGTTCATCTCGATTAGGTACGCTCGAAACTTTTCTAACGCCCAAACAACCGCAAGCGCTTCTAGTTCGTATGAGTGGTATCTCTCTTCGTAGTCAGTTGTCCGCCGGCTTGCGCAGACGACAGGATGAAGCTGCCCATCTGCTTGTTTTTGCAGAAGTATTGCTCCTAGGCCGTCTTTGCTGGCATCCGTGTGCACCTCGGTTCTGGCGTCGAACGCGAAATGCGCCAAAACTGGCCTTTCAGTCAACTTAATCTTCAGTGCAGTGAACGCGGCATCGTGCTCTGAGGTCCACTTCCAACCTGCGTCCATAGACGTCAGTCGCGTTAGAGGTTAAGCGATGCTGGCGAACCCCTTTACAAATCTTCGAAAATAGCTTGCCAGACCCTAAAACTGACACACCAGGTGTACATTCGTTAGTACGGGAAAGCCAGCGACGCTCTGTGTCTTTAAACTTCCAGGTCGCACTCCTCTGGCAGAAATGTCGTAGCCAAGGTAATCGACTTTCTCGAAAAAGAAAGGGCACTTGCTTAAACGAAGCGTTAATCCCGCTCTATGGAGGACATTCAAAAGCATCCTTAGGTGGTAAAGCCCCTCTTCCACGGTCGTTGTGGGCAGTAGGATATCATACATGTAGGTGAGAGCCACGGTGTGCAGCGTTGATTATTCTCTGGAACACTGCCGGTGCGTTGGCCAAGCCAAATGGCACTCGAACGAATTTGTAATGGCCATCTGGAGTAACGAACGCTGTACTGTGTCTCGATTCCTCGGTCATAGGAATTTGATAGCAGCCTGACGCAAGATCTAGGCTAGTGAAGAAGCATTTACCTCTCAGACGGTGCAGTTGATCCTCAATTAAAGGCAGCGGATAGCAATCCTTTTTTGTGACACGGTTTAGGCCACGGTATTCCACGCAAATTCGTTGCTCTGCTGTCTTTTTTCGCACCACTATGATAGGACTTGCATAATCCGATTTGGAGTTGACAACAATGCCAGTTTGCTTTAGTTCTTCAATCGTTTCTTTTGCGTGTGCCCGTTCGGAGTAAGAGAGTCGGTAGGGACGAAATTTCACTGGCTCCAGTGTTGTTAGCTCAATGCTCATTTCCGCGGTATTTGTGCAGCCAATCTCTGAAACGGTGGTTGCGAAGCAGTCCAAATACTCAAAAATAAGTAGTTCGAGCTTTGCACGTTCCTCAGGAGCAACACCAGGACCTACTTGAATCTCTTCGCTCGGTGTCATTAAGAGATGGACAATGCTGGTGCCCGACTCACCCTCTCGCGGCGATGCATCGTCTGGGTAGCAAATTTCCGCTCGTGCGACCCGCTCGTTCTCTTTGATGGTCAGTTCATGATTGGAAATGTTCATTATATGGACGATTGTTTCCTTGGTCCCGTCAACGCTGAGGACACAGCGTGGTATGTAATGCTCTCCACCTCCTTTACAGCTGAGCTGCACGCCCACGAAGACATCCCAGCGTGGAGCTGTACCAGTGGCGTAGAGCTTACGAAACCCGCGTATTTTGGGGGCACAACTATAGTTTCCTTCGCCCACAGGCACACAGGTCGTTCTGGGAGCTTTGAAATTTCAATGGACTGAAGCCTGCCGTCTCTGTTGTCCTCGTTCCTGTGCTCCTCAAAAATCCGCACGGTGTTCTTCCGCCTCACAATCGTGACGTGTGGTTGCTCGGTGAAAGACTGGCCCCATAAGTAGGGGTAAGGACTGTGATGCGTTTGGCGCGACCAGCACGGGAACGTCCGCTGTAGTTAGGTCGACCCTGAGGGTGATGCTCGTTTCCCCACACGGTGTCACATGCCCGGACCCGTAGCCCCCGATTATTGCACCTAAAGTGCACTAACACAACAGAGAGGCAAACAAAAAAAAACAATTTGTGCACCGGGCACTGCCGCAGTCCGACAACTAGAGGTTCGTGACGGTGCCGTCCCGCAGACTCACGCGCGCTGTCTCATTGGACCGTGGCTGTGAGAGTGGTGTCATGGTCTGACGCAATTCCTTGGCGTTGCGCGGGTGAGCTACGGTGAAAAGGACCGCAACGCACACAAGGCTAGTCGCTCTCCGGGGTTTCCTCCTGCCCTGTTCTAACGACGCGCGCTGGCGAGCGTCTGTGCGGCACTGTATTTCTTTTTTTTTTCAAATGCGCCGAATTTTGTGACAGAGAGTAATTTAGAAATGCGGAAAAACGGAGCCGGGTCATTCAGGATAGTTATGTTGACAGGAGATAGTCCGTGTACACGCTGGTTTACAGCCCTCCTAGAACGGAGTTAGGCCGTTCAAGAACTGTGCGAAAAGCGGCTCCTGGCATATTGATTGCGCCGGTACCGTCATGACCACTGCAAAAACCGTACCCGTAGTTTTCCGGGAGGACCATTTCACATTAGCGCTGCAAAGAGGAGTTGCCCCTATTCTGTCAGAGACATGTCTGCCAGAATTTATCTTTCGCATCCCTTTACCTCTTCGTCTTGCATTATCTTGGCAGTCAGTTTTTTTGTTTATTTCTGATGATAAAAAAATATTGCCTTGCACGTGGTATCCCGTGAACGCTGGTCCGTAACCTGCGAATCTTAATTGTCCAGTGTCCGATCACAACCTGAGGCGCATTCAGAAGCTCGTTTTGGTGGAAGGAACTGTTTTAATCACTAGCCACTTGCCTTCAGTTCAGAACCCTAACTGCACAAATACCCTGTTTGAATTTTATTCGTCCAGCCATAGCGTTTTCAGCTACTTTAAAATACGAGACAAAGATTTCCCAGCCTGGAGGAGCCCCTATTTCTCAACGATAAAGCACCCGTGCGGAAAGAGCGCTATTCGCGGCGCCTCTTATGTGTGGCATGAATTCGAGATCTATGGACGTCTAAGTAAACTGCGAACACGTTTAGGCAGTTAAATTATGTTTAAAAAGAAAGGCTGGTAGTGATTCTCCTGTATTTGTTATTAATGTAAGTATCACGCCCTCAAATGAAAATTTACGAATTTTGAACTGAATGGAGAGCTTAAGTTTCCCATGAACCAAAATACACTAGTAAAGAAAGCTCCACTCAACTTTGCTGCCGAATGCTATATCGAGCCCATGTTAAACTATTCACAGTAATATCCTGGCACTTCACTCTAATCATGCAGTGGGAATTCGCCGTGAGTGTGACAGGTATTTCCCTGGGCATAGGCTAGGTGTTGTATATCGCCAATGCACGGACCATAGCACAGCCACTGGCATCTTATTAGCTTTCAATCTTCTTAAACTGCTTGTCACCCTTTAATCGTATCTACTTCAACCTTATCACCATCCGTTTTATTCAAGCGGTTTTTCTCTGGTCGCTTAGTCGCTCAAGGAATGCACAGTTGAATAGGTATGCAAGAAATAACTAATAATTTCATTATAAAGGAACCACAACAGATTGCTTGCATCCCTGTTGTGTTCTGGCAATGAGGTCGCGTTTTTGCACAACGTTCCGCTCAGGGCTCGACGTTCGAATCATCTCGCTGGCGCTGTCACGTTTCTTCCGAAGACAGTACACAGGCAGGATGTGGGCGATGAAAGTCACAAAAGGGCGTCTGCGGTGCGGTGTATGCTTGTTCCATTTTCATCACTTTTTGAGTGATACGAGGTGGAAGTAAACTAGAGTGAGCGGCGATAGCATGATTTCATGGACCCTGTGAAGGGACACAAGTACAGTGCTTAGATAATCACAACACTCTCATATTAAGCGTAGGTACCCATGGCAGCAGATAGCTTTGGATAGGCACCATAAATTTCTACAGGTGGCTGCACAGCGTATGCTCAGCCGAGTTTGCTGCGCCTGAGCAGTTGTGCGACGGATGAGCAGTGCACCACACACGGCAGCGGACTTGGGATATAATATATGAATATTTATTTAAAACTAGCGCTCAGGATGACACAATGAAATCCACAAGTAGAGCCGTTCAAACAATTGTCTAGAACGCTTGAACAGCAAGCTCTGTTGTGAATTTATTACATGTTCCGCATCCTGGTGGTCCCGATATAGCTCTTAACGACTATAGCGGTTAAACACGATCCATTGGAATGTGCATGCACGATAAAGTATTGTTTTGAGACATAAGTCACTCGTGAATGATGCAGGTGTGCTCCGCAGTTAGCCATTCGAGCGCTCAAGAAAGGTGTTTGGACGACTATATATTCCACACCACGCGCAGGTGTATCGAAGTGAAATTTTAGCATAAAAGTAATGATATCAACCTTTGGCCATTACGCAGTGGATACGCGCTATTGTGGGGAAGTAGGACTCTGAAACGGCATCATCTCATGACCGAAGGCTTCAGTTTGTAGATTTGACAAGGGTATGTGAAGGCTTCGTCATCAGACAACATGTCTGAAATATATTTTGCGGTGTAAATAATTTTTTTAGTGAGTTAATAAAAGTGGGAGGGTAGGAATAACAGCGCCTTTTTTTGCAAGAAGTGCAGAATGCACACACTTTGGCACCTCTGGAGATGAACTTATCATCAGCACACCAATGCAGAAAAGTAAAAACCTGGGAGAGGCTGGCTGTAGCAAATGCTCAGCATCTCAGATCTCTTTTGATGGGGCATGAGGAGGACAGCCTTCAGATACTCCTTCATCATCTTTTGAACGGGGCATAGGTGCGAGAGTGCGAGAGCGCGAGGTGCCGGGTTTAAGGTGAAACATCTCCCACGGTCCGAAATTAGATCACGGTATGCTGTCACTTTTGTAATTTCCTGGTGAGGGTCACTTTGGCTACTGCTATCAGTCCAGGTGCGCTGCGTGCTTGAGGAACTGCTACTTTCAAATCGAAGGAAAGCGCTCCATTTAAATATAATAATTTTTAATTCCGGGAGATATTCATTATCACAAATTTCTCAGCTCTAAATATAATCTACCAAGCACGTGCGTTTCGTGCTTGTGCACATTGCCCACGGTGAAAGCCGTGAACCAGTAGTGACAAAGAATTGTGAGATGCTCATACCTGTCCTAAAGAGCAGATTCAGAACCGAACCTGACAGAAGTTTCAGGACTGCTTGAAAGTCGATAGCATATATAGGTTTACAATATGCCGGAGCCATATGTCGCGATGGTTCTCTGAAGCGGAAAAGATTTGTTTCCACAACTTCCAGCCCAGTCATCAGAGTTTAAGCTGAACGTCATGGTCCCTCCGTAGCCGTTGCTAAAAATCCAAGAAGCCTGCAAACGTTCAAAGATAACTGTTTATCAAAATATACGAAAAAGTTAACGAGAGCCATTAGAAGTCATGTAAACAATTGCAAGTTCAGAAACGATAGCACTTAGTGCAACTTCGGAATTACAAAGCTGGCTTTATTGATGACACCTCAATATCACAGCTTCGTACGCTTGTTTGTGAACTGAAATTACCACATAGGAAGATAAGAAAGCACAGCAGAGGAACTGCATAGGTTTGCAGTTCCATAAAAATTAACTCAATATGCAGGGGGGGGGGTAGTGAATCCACATGACTTTTAGCAGGAATATCATGTATATAGCTTGCAGGACATCACTTAACAAAATCATGTTATATTACCCGAGGCCAAGCCCTAGAGTACGGGAAAGTTTTAAGATATGTACGAAGGAAAGTATGCTGAATTCTAGAAATACTTAAACGGGCCAGCCGGTAAAGCTTCTAATTCCACAGCAATGAAGCACAAATAGGACACGTGACGAACGCACGTGAATAACGAGGCTCGGCACTGGCACTGGCACCGTATATTACATGACATATGTAAACGAAAAACACTACCGCCTTCCAGTACCACTGGAGGAAATGCATCCTCGTGGCCATTTGAAGTGAAGCACGCCATCGTCAGGGCAGCAAAGAACGGGAAGTTTATGGAACGACCCTATTTAAAGGGCAACATAGGCAACGCGATGATGATGGAAGGAACAGCTGTCATGTAAGGGCAAGCGCACAGCGTTACCGTACGGACACAGATTGCGATACGATATACGGAAGGTATATCGATACGATATAAAGAAGGTACAGCATGTGCTATCTGGGAGTGAACACAGGTGTGCACCTACTGGGTTCTTAATTTCTGCTACAGGAGGCGTCATTCTGCTCAGATCAAAATATTTTTTCTTTACATACGTTCGCTCCTTTACACTCTACTTTTCAGCGGGCTCCTTTTATTGGATGACCAAGAAAGCCGGTGCAGTGGTGGAACGAAACGCTCAAGTAATTAGCGGCAGTTCTTCCGAACAATAATAAATTCCACGCCGTCATTCCGAGGAGAATGCCAATTAGAGTGTCCGTGTAACCCGTGAACAAATTTTAAGCCCTTGGAATGCAGCCACTAAACCATGCTTTTGGCATACAATAGAGGAAATTAACCTTAAAAATGCCGAACAGGCCACCTTGGTCTTCAGCTTGAAGACAAGGCTAAAATAAACACTCCGCAAGTAACACGCCTTTCCGTTGATTTATTTGCATTTACGCAGTCGCCTTCAGTCACACTGATTTAGCTCTTTGTAACAACACTACTTATATATTCCATCGTATTTGTGCGGGACAATTTTATATTGACGGCTATAACGAGGTACAAGTTCTGACTGTTATTACCTTGAATACCAAACAAACAAGACTTACTTTGAGCGCCACGCTAAGCTGGTCATCGTAGCTAATCCACAGGGTTTCCTTGTGCATAAATGGAACCTTGGCTTCGTTGTCGTACTCATGCTTAGCCCCCTCTCGCAAAGCAGTACACACCTGGAAATTGATTTACAATTAAGGTTTTTGTTTGCCGACTACTTAATGTATTGAAAATGAACCATTTCGATCAATTTTAGCACAAAATATTTTCATCCTCTTGCATTAGCACAGATATCTCACCTTTCGAAAAAACATCCCACAGCAGCAATGCAGCTACCCAATCAAAAGTGGAGACTAAAAATGTTCACATTGACGGCCGAAACGTTTAACAACACGAAGGGTAATTAAACCTCAAGAGTGTCTTGCTCCAAGCTTGAACATTATTGGACAACTAGAAATGAAGATTTGGAATTCATCTTGCAAAAAGTCTGCGCCTGCTAAGTGTTACATGAAGGTAACTTCTCATAGCGCGCTCACCTTCAGAAAAGTTGAAGGTAAAGTACCAAGCAAAAGACACAGCGCTTCCTCAGGGTATGCGTTGTGTAAATGTGCCCCAGCAGCCGCATATAGCGTTGCTTGTGTGAACGAACGGGTCAAATTATGAAGACAATCGTGTGCAAAGTTGCGTTTGCTGCGTCTAAAGATAAGTAAGCAGTGTTGCAGAGATCGCAGTTAAGCTAACAGTCATAAAAGTGTAATTTAGAAAGAAATCTTCTGAACAGCCTAACAAAATAAACAAACTAGGTACAAAAGTTATCCACTTGTTTAGTACAAGTGGGCTTCATGCGTCATAATGCGAAAACAGGCGTTAAAGATGCAACGATACCCAAGCAGGGGAAAAAATGGCGTAGTTCTGTAATTGTAGCTGTGCACGCTTATATTATTTCGTTTCGAGCCAGGTATTACGACTGGATGTCGCGTTTCCTGAACAACGCAGCCTCCTATCTTAGCGGAAATAAGCATATGTTGTTTTGACGATGGGTAGTCAGTCTGTCTCCCTTTGGTTGATATTGTTCTTTAGTGTCCGTCTAAGGCCTCACAACACACCGGTGATTTACCGCCGAAATCAGGCTCTGCAAGATCTGAAGCATCATGCGCTCACCCAATATTATAACATGTTATGCGATCTCATTGTGCACTCCCTATAGATAATGACGTACACTTCAAGGGCTAGGAAGTTTATGCGTCAATCTTCACGCTGTCTGACATTCCCTTAGTTAAAACCTGCCAGCATATAATTGATTTCGAAGCAGCGCCGTCCTCTCATGAATTGCGGTAGAATTAGGTAAGAGTTTTCATTGCTGGGTATTCATAAACATGAAACTGCTGCTATAATTCGGATTGACAACACAAGCATGCAGAAGGAGAACGAGGGGCTTGAGCAAGTGCTGTTCCAGTCATTTCTAGGCCTACAAAAGCAGACAGACTTACTTCGGGATAGTCGACGAAGCCGCCGCCCTTTTTTTGGCGTCCTATGGCCAGTGAGCCAACTTGCCAGGAGTCAGAATTGCGTAGCACCCACGCCAGCCCGTACGTCGGAATACCAACCATGATTTTCTCCTTTGGCATGCCCAATTTCACCCACAGTTGAGCGCTACTTATCTGCAGAGAATGGATGCGCCAGCAATACATTAACACTTACAATTATTACTTTAATATACATATCTCACTTAGCATCTGTGTGCATGTGAACCTTTTCCGTCAAGAACACGCTTTCTATTTGTTTTTGTATACTAAATGATTTTTTTTCTCTAACGGCTTCAATAGACATTCCTCCTTTTCATGCCACCCGTAATGTATCACATCAGCTGATGTACTTCATGCTTCAAACAGGGATGTATTTATGCTGTCATGTACATATTCTTCGTTCCTTGTAGCCTGTGTAGCATTGCGTTTCCTTTTATTTGAATGTGCCAGTTTTGTACGCCCACCTGGTACACTCACGTAAAGGGGACTGTACTGTTCCAAAAAAAAAGACACCAAGCAATGACTACGGTCAACTTTAGTGATGCAGAAACGCAATGTGGCGTTATATTGCGCGAGGTTGTTCGGCACATATTGCAAAGCAAAGGCCTAAGCTACCTAGAGTATGAAACGTGCACTTAAACTTCGACAGCCAATGTAGAGGCTACGAAGAAGCAGTCTATACATGTTCCCGATTTCGTGGTGATTATCTGAGACTCCCATAGCGACACTAAAATTCTTAGTGATTCAGTCGGCGAGCCAAAAGCACCTCCGTCTGTGTGCGCGCTGATTCGGCGATTCTTTCAATATTTAAATCCCCACAGACAATGGAAGTCCCATAACCTAGAGACAACCATAGCGAATATATAAAGTAGTGAACAGCATAACATGACGACAGCTGCGACTCGTAGATAGAAATAAGGATGATATGCTTGCTCCCAACAATCGTCACTCCACACGTATCCGCACATTCACTTTCTGGGCAATCTAAACGCACACTACCTTTCCAGAGGCCAACAGCTTCGTTGATATACAGTTTGATACTGGTCTTCACGTACCTATCTAGACGGATACAACTCAAGAACGAACCTGCAGACCTCCCTCAAAGGTAGCCTTGAGAACGAATATCGGCGACCAGTTGTCATGATATGACAGTAAATCAGTGTTCAATCCGAAGTAATGCTTGGTTAATCCCCTCTCACCTTAAGGTAACAGGAGAATGCCGATACATTAACCGCTACATCACGAGAATAGGTCGAAGCCGTTAGCTGAGGGCCTCCTCTCAGAGCCCTTTCCATGTTCGTTCTTGAGCTTTATCTGGCTACAATGAATTTCTTGATTAAATGCGAAGCTGTGGAACATATCGATGTGATACAGCGCGGAAGAGACGGGACAGAGTGAACGAAATGGAGGATCGCTGAGTTTTAACTGAACAATAATTTCCCATAGCGAGTGGCACAAATGGGAAAGGCCGTTCGTTCTTTCGCGGCAAAGGACGTGAGCCCGCAGGGTACATGCATCGAACAACAACGAAACCAAAAAAAAAAACAGAGCAACACACTGGCTTACACAAGTGGCGCAGCTCTTCGCAATTACAGCACGGAAAAAGTGCATCTAAGGAAATAAGGCACCCCGGCAAATCATGAAGGCGCGGAAAGCGAAAACCGTCTGAGGGCACAGCAGGCGAATCGAGCGCAAGCTCGAGCCAAGTGTAACTTATTTGCTGTGGGGCAGGAGAGAAGTTGAGCAGAACAGAGTGGAACAAAGGCCTGGTGATAAACCATGGATAGAGGAGGGGATTACCCGCTGGCTGGAAAACTATCCGGAAGGGATAAGGAAGGACAGAGGGAGTGCAAAAGGAGGGCAGACCCGAAACTCCGGTTCCACTCTCTTTCTCTCGAGTTAACGCTTCGCACGAGCACGCCGGAGAAGTGGTTTGTACCTCAAGAATGCAGTGTGCATTGCTAGTAAGGTAAAAATATTCCGAGGGATAAGCTGCGAGCAAGATCTTGCGACGTTTGTGGCTGAATGCAAATAGATGAAATAACGATCCGCTACCGAGACTCGAACCCACAGGGATGCAAACGGATCAGCTTCGCTGGCCACTGCTAGCGAGCACTGTGCTAACGGCGTAGACAAACGCGTCTCGTGTCGAACTGCAACACACACTCGCTCTGTGCACTACATACGTATGGTATTGTTCACCAACTAATACTACTGTCAAACAAATATTCGCTCGTTCAGCTATGTGATGGTAGTGGCAGAGAGGTGTGCGCTGAATACCGCTGTCATGGACGACGCTCTGGCAGAACACGGTAATAGACAAATGGGCATTAGCGTAGACAACATTGGTGCAGAAGAGCGGGACAAGAGCATAGGCCGCCTGCGTACATTCGGTAAATTGGCACTGACGATGAAAAATTCGAAGGCGCAAATAACTGGCTCTCTGGGTCAATGGACACCTCAATTCCGCTCTCAGGTATGTGGCGTTGGGACCCCCTCAAGAAACTGCCCCTTGGTGCAATATTTCGTCCTTCGCAATCCAAAACGGCAGCCGTTTTTTTGATGTGAAGTAACAATGAACGGTTCGGCCTATGTCCATCTTCGGCGCCATCGAATGAGCTCATCGCGTAAGGAGCGTACGTGGAGCGTTCATAAGTGGGCGAGTTCGAAATTCTTCACAGTTGCACTCCCTACGCCATTTTACTATTTAAGGGGAAAAATTACACACATTTGCTAATTATGTGTGGCAGTGTTTGAGCAGTCAGGCAGGTTAACCGTTCTGACGATTTGGCTAGGACGCATCCTTTCCAGCATTATATAGCATCCCATCTTCCCATTCCACTTCGAAGGTAAAGAATGCACACCTTAACTAACGTTAAAGTTCCTACAAGCTAAGTGACCGCTATGCGAAATAAACGGCATTGGAAAGTTTGGGTTCGCGCTTGGCAGCGAAATACCTCTTGAAGTTATGTTAAGGCCCTGTATGCGAACCCAGTAACCACAGCTGGGCCACGAAAGAGAAAGTTATATTTAAAACGCCGCCTTACAAATTCAATAACCCGTTGTCGTTTCCCTTTTGAGCTGGTGACATATATTCCCGGCTACAAACTGCTACTTGCCTTCACCTGATGACTCTCAATCCAGTGATATGCTTGCCCTTTAAAGCGTTCCTTTTGTAAACACAAGGTTGTGAAAAATGAACATACATAAGGCAGTTCAAAAGTTCTTTGGCGCTCATTCATGGAAAGTATCATGTTCCAGTCAGCACTGCAACATTGGACCATTTAGAGAGAGAGAGATAAAGCGAACTTAGCTTGAATTTGTCTTGAACCGTTGAATAAAATTGGAAACCAGCGGCGGTAAACAATTAAACTTATTAGAATTAGCAAAAAAAATGTATATGATCAAGTAAAAACGAAATTGTTGCCACTGTTTCAATCCTGTCAAAAACGTAGGTGCCATCACACGAGAGTCGTGAAAAGCCCTTCTTTTTTCTTTCTGAAGGGTGATTCCGCTTGCGGGATAATTTCAGTGCCTCAACAGTTTTTTGCGAGCAGAGACTCTCGGCTTGGTCAATAATAGCCAAGCCATTATTTAAATACACTATTTAGAACTGATTCTCAAGGAACCACACATAACCATGCTCCGAAGATTTTCATAAGTGATGACACTACAAAGATGGCGCCTTGACTCATGTGGCGAAAGGTATGCTATAACTTAGAGTATTCTATATAAAACTAATGGAGCGACTATTCATATTAGTGTCATTACCAATATTCACCGGAAAATAATGAGAATGAATCTACACCGAGTTAAAATAATGAACTAGCTAAATGAAGCACCTACCACATTCAGCAGGTTGAAGTACGGAGGATCGGCAGCCCTTGGGAAAAGCGGGCTGTTGTGGTTCACCCAGGGTGTGTACCACGTGTAGCTGTTCAAGTCGTAAGTCATCAGGTTAACAAAGTCCACGAACCTGTTTACAACAAAAGAATATGTGTGGGCAGGTAGAAAAATATACTACTTCTGCTACAGTTTCTTCCATCGCGAAAGTCTCAAGCTCAGATCAAAGATAACTGCGGCTAGGATCAGCCAAACTTTATTTTGGCGGTGCTTCGTGATAATAATTCGTAGAGAGGGATTTAATGTAGAGCTTTGAAATAGCAATTAAGTATCTTTCCGTTTTTTTTTTTTCATTCAGCACGCTCTGCAGTCATCAGGACGAAAAAACATTCACTGTGATTGAGCAAATGAGCTGGGGAAACGAACTCTTAGCTTTTATCATTGGCTTCTATTTCATTTCGGTCATCGACACGCGCCAAAACCAGCACTGGTCACGTCCGAGTCCACATGCATGGCTTGGTGGTTCGCATCGGCAGGCATCGCGGGAGGGGGTAGCGTGCGACTACAGAGTCCCAGGGCGAGTGGGTGTAACCCTGCACCTCAACAAGTGTAAGGGCGGGGGGGGGGGAGGGTATATTTGGAGAAGCTTCGTAAGGAGTCTAGGGCCAACAGCAGTCCGAAATGAGCCAGCCCAGCCAGTAGCGTGCACTAAGCGATGGCTATGCGGCTCGCGGGTATGCCCTTCTTTAGATAATGAACAACACCGCGTGGGTAACGTTAAATAGATATGCATTTCCACTCCTTAGGTCGCAGAGAAATTTCTCAGGCTAAGGAGAAAAATGTGGGCTCACTAGGTGAAAATCCGCACTTCACAGATAAAGGAACAGAGCTCTTGCTTACAGAGGTGACTGAACTAGCAACAGATTTTGCGCGGGCACGACGGCGGGTAAGCAGGGTCGGTTCACAGACAGCCCAAGATAGGTGCTTTCTCTCAAAACAGGCCCCGCGTACCACAAGTGAGGTCCAGAGCCGGACGTACCGAAGGAATGTGTAATGCCAAAGCATACTATGCAAAAGTGCCATCGTTTGAAACTGTCGCTGGTGGCAAGCGCGACCGAGCTCCTTCCAAAGAAAAAAAAACAGCCCTTTTTGCTGAAGTCTGAAGTTTCACGGTGGAGGCATTGAATTTACACTAAATATTCAAGCTTTTTTTCACCAGAATAACGCTTGACAGCTGAACGGCCCAAATAAGTTCGCCTTTGTAGACGCTTTACTGCAGAGTTCTATACAATTTGGGCGCAGAGGTTCACATTAAAGAAGCCGTATAAGAACCACTGCAAGTGGCGCAGATTCTGCCCACGTGGACCAAATCATTCTGTGAACTCTGGCTGCGCATGAAATTGGGAGCATAGGCATCAAAAATGCGGCCTAGGGTAATTGCTTAGTTTTACTCATTGCGCCTTTTGTGTACAGGGGCAGGTTATTCTGTTTATAAGCCTAAGTCTGTGACTAAGGTGGCATTTAATGTTCCTGTTGGGTCATACAAATTTTTGCTGACACTTGTTAATTACAGAAAGTTACCTCATGCGCAAATGCTCCGTTGGCGCTGTATAGTGGATTGCTTGATAGGAAGACAGCGCAAAAAACGACAACCACAGGGAGGACAAGACACAAAAGAGTGCTCTTTTGAACATTCTTTTGTGTCTTGTCCTTTCCTGTGGTTGTTTTTTGCACTGTCGTCCTTCCAAGTACGAATTACTAACTAGCCCAGCACCATGTTTTATTGAAGTGTAGTGGATTAAGTTTTAGCAACCATGTAAAATTTCACGCGAATATTTTGTAGTTAGCGCCACTGCTGCCCACGTGCGCAGGAGGCTCAATTCTTTGCGCATAATGTTATTATCGCATGCTTTTCATTGTTTCCTTCATTTCACTATAATTACCCCATTTCTAGCAAGCCACATAAAATATAATTGCTGGCTAGATACTGCCCACTGGATCGCACACAGCAGTGCGCATAAAACTTGTCCAGCATTGCTTACCGTGCCATAACACCGACGTGGTAGTGCCCAAGTACAAGCAATACTTGCGCAGGCACCGCTACTGATAAGAGCAGTGGTCGCTGGGTGTTTTTTCTGAACTGCTCGGAGATTTCCTGCGTTAATTAATGAAGCATACGATTAGCGAAAGGCTATGGCTAGAGTTCCGTCTAGACGGAACTACAATTTCCGTTAGAGTTCCGTCCAGACGGAACTGCATGTAGCGATGGGGTTCCGTCCAGACGGAACTGTAACTGACACCATAGAGTTCCGTCCAACATTATCTGCCACAAGAGTCAGCACTCTGCTTCTAACAGTGTCATTTTCCCGATCCCGCATGCGTGCACGGAAGTTATACCTTCGAGGATGTAACTAAACGCAGTACGCGGACAGGTATTTTGGTGCCGTATACACGCGTAGAGAGGACATCTGGATACAGCTTTGTCAACTGGTTATTCCACAGGCAAAGAAATGCTTTATGCTGGTAGAAATCACCCATTTTGTATAGTATGGACAGTACGGACTTTAGACAGTTTTAATTTTACGTACGTAGAACTTCACGCAGGTAAACGTGAGCAGTCTACGTAGCGTACGCTCGTCTCGCTTCGTACAGTTTTAGGACGCAAACTGTTTAGATCTACCATAGAACGGAAAAAATGCGCTATCATGTTGTGCCGCGCCATCTAGTACAGATAAACAAAACTAATTTTGTTTAGTCGAGCTGCTTAGAGCGGAGCCAGGCCAAGCCACAGTGCGGGCGCTAAATACTTTCCCTCTTTCTTCTGATAATCGTTGAGCGATTTCATTCCGCCGAACTGTATGTTGCATGTTATCTTCAAAGGGATTGCATTCCTTTACATCCTGCGGCATATTTAAATCATTGCTTTTCGAGAAGCGAAGGCGCGCTGCCCCACTCATGTTGACGACGTGTACGTACGGAGTCATAACGAGCACCGTTCTGCTCTCGGAGGAAGAAAAATTCCTCCATGGTTCTGCTTTTCCCGCTGACTGTGCCGAGGATCTCGCGATATCCCGCGAGGTTTTGAGCTTAGCGTGGTCTCGCGAGACCGTCGGCACACTCGTTGCTATGACGACCACAAACGCTTGTCCGTCAGGCTTAGGAGCTGCTGAAACGGATTTCTATGTGAAAAACTGTTGTGTCCCCTTATTGCTTTTGTGTGTGTGCGCCCCCGCATCCTCCTCCTAACGACCACTCGCATCCTCCTCCTAACGACCACTTGCCCCTCGTCGCACGCTGTCGCCAGATGCCCCCCCATGGTGCGCCCCCGCATCCTCCTCCTGTTTTGGGAAGCCACTCCCTCCCGTGGACGCTTCTCCGCTCCCTCCTTTCTTCGGGCGGCCAGTTCGGCTCCTGCCTCGGTCGACGCTGGTCGCACCCTCATCGGCTTTAAATAAACGAAGTCTTAAAGTACCGTGTGCGTCTTTCGCTGCATTCAACACAGCGACCGGACACGACAGTGGCGACGAGAAAGTGGATTCGACCCGCGCTACGCAACGCTATTGACAAGCCATGGCTACGCGAGGGTTTCCCAATCAGATACCAGAGTTCAACGGCTCATCGTGGTCATCGTGGGTTGGACGCCTTCAGTTCTACTTTGAAGCTAACAACATCACAGACCCAGCCTTGAAGAGGGCCAACCTGCTGACGCTGTGCGGGGAGCAGACCTACGATACTGTCTGCGCCCTTATTCAGCCAAGCACACCAGCGGCAGTGTCTTACGACGACATCGTAAAAGCGCTGCAAAAGCACTACGACCCAAGGCCATCCGAGGTCTACAGCTGGGCTCGCTTCCAACGACGAGATCAACTGGGAGGAGAAACTGTGAGCGCCTACGTAGCCGCGCTCAAGAAGCTCGCTGCCGACTGCAATTTTGGAACGCTGTCGACAACAGCTACCGGGCAGGAGGGAGACGCAGCTTCTTCTGCTAACACCACCATGCTTCCCTTGGACGTGATGTTACGCGACAGATTTGTGTGCGGACTGAGTGACGAGTCACTGCAGCAGCGCCTGTTCGCTGAGAAGGACCTCACATTCAGCAAAGCTTACGACATCGCCGTTCGAGCGGAGAGCGCCGGTCACCAGCAGAGAGGGATTCGCCGGAACACTGAGCCGGTACACCAGACAAGCAACCAGGTGCGCAAGCCTTCTGTTGTTGTAAAATCGGTCAAAAAGGCACAACGCTGCTGGCGGTGCGACGACCAACACAACCCCCAGGGATGTCGATTCCAGTCAGCCACGTGTAATTTTTGCCACAAGCGAGGGCATATCGAAAGAGCATGCATTACGAAACGGAGACTTGCCAAGATAAAGTCACCTTCCCAGCCTAATCACAGCGTCAACGCCTCAGAGAATACGCCGCTATCTGATCTCCATGGAACAACATCAGCAACACCATCTGTGTTGTACGACCTGAACACCATGAATCTCGGCACGCGACCGAAGATTTTTACAGAAGTAAGCGTACATCACCAGCTGATTAAGTTCGAGGTGGACTCCGGCGCAGCCTGTACTCTGATCAGTGAGGACACGTTCCGAACTTCATGGCCATCTGACGCACCCGCCCTGCAACAAGACGACACGCACCTGCGAACGTGGTCAGGACAGAATCTGCCACTATTGGGCTCTGCCAACGTGCAGGTTAACTACAACGGCCAGACCCATACGCTACCTCTGCTTGTTGTGAAGGGCACAGGATCAAGCCTTCTAGGGAGAAACTGGTTTTCTCCACTAGGCGTGATGATATGCGGCATACACCAGACGCCGAGCCAGAACATGGTTGAGCAACTGCAAGAGAAATACGAAAGAGTATTCTCGGAAGAGATTCCAGGAAACGAAGGGCCCCCGGTCACACTGGAGTTGTTGGACAACGCGCAACCCAAATTTCTGAAGGCCAGGCCGGTGCCGTTTGCTCTCCGAGATTCAGTTGAAAAAGAGTTGGACAAACTGGAGCAGCAAGGTGTCATCGAGCCGACGCAGCATTCAGAATGGGCCACACCACTTGTCGTAGTTCGCAAGAAGAACGGAACCATACGCCTCTGCGGAGACTACCGGAGCACCGTCAATCTTGCGACTAAAGCGTCCTCTTACCCGCTACCGACACCTGAAGAAGTATTCAGTGTACTACGTGGCGCAAGAGTCTTCAGCACATTGGACCTCACCCAGGCGTATCAGCAGCTGAAGGTGAGCGAGTCAACTGCTGAATTATTGGCAATTAACACACTGAAAGGCTTGTACAAAGTCAAGCGACTGCCTTTTGGCGTAGCTGCAGCCCCGGCCATATTTCAAAAATTCATGGAGACAGTGCTTCAGGGCATCCCAGGAGTTTGTGTCTACCTTGACGATGTCATCATCAGTGGCACTTCCACTGAAGAGCATGCAGTGCGCCTAGAGCTCGTTCTCGAAAGGCTAGCAAACGCTAATTTGTGCATAAGCAAATCGAAGTGCTGTTTTGCGGTGCCAGAGGTGCAATTTCTGGGACACCGAATTGATGCGGAAGGCATTCACCCTACCGAGGACAAAGTGCGAGCGATCACAGAAGCACGAGCTCCAACAAACAAGCAGGAGCTACAGGCTTTTCTCGGACTCTTGACGTTCTACGACCGGTTCTTGGAACAAAGAGCTACCGTGGCCAACGACTTATACCAACTCCTTCGGAAAGATGTGACATGGACATGGTCGCCACGCCATCAGCAGTCATTCGATGCCCTGAAAGACCTGATTCGAAGATGTACAGTCCTCCGCCACTACGACGAAAGGAAGCCTCTGCTTTTGGCTTGCGACGCATCACCGTACGGAGTCGGCGCGGTTCTATCGCAAACTGACGAGCAAGGAAGGGAAGCTCCCATCGTCTTCGCCTCACGTACGTTGTCGCAAGCAGAACGCAACTACGCGCAACTTGACAAAGAAGGGCTAGCCATCGTCTACGCGGCGACACATTTTCACCAGTACATTGCCGGCCGAAAGGTGACCTTTATAACCGATCACCGACCGCTATTGGGCATTCTGGGACCACAAAGGCCTATGCCACCAACTTTGTCTCCGCGAATGACACGTTGGTGCATCAAACTCTCAGCGTACGACTACGCTCTGGTCTACCGCAATGGGAGTAAACATCAAAACGCCGATGCGCTAAGCCGTCTGCCACTAGACGCAACTGTTGACGAACCATTTCCACCAGGAGACGTTCTGATGTTCGAAGCACTGCCAGAACCTCCGCTTACAGCAGGCACAGTTGCAGCATCTACGCAGAAGTGCGCAGCTCTCCGGCTAGTTTACACAGCTGTTCAACAAGGCAACGTGCATAAACTCAAAGGGGACAACTTCGACGCTTACCGCAGGCGAGCTACAGAGTTGAGCACCCATCGCGGCTGCATCATATTTGGGTCCCGAGTTGTGATGCCGAGAGAACTACGCGCACAAGCTATGTCTCTCATCCACGCCGGACATCGGGGCATCGTTGCAATGAAAAAGTGTGCCAGAAGCTACATGTGGTGGCCTGGCATTGACAACGACATCGAAACAGTGGTGCGAGAATGCAAGCCTTGCCAGAGCAGCCGGAGCGCCCCGCCGAAAGCTCCTGTCCCAGAATGGGAAAAGCCAGACACACCATGGCACACACTGCACATTGATTTTGCAGGACCAATTGAGGGCTGCACTTTCCTTGTGGTCGTAGATGCCTACACAAAGTGGCTTGAGATAAGGCAAATGGGACAGACGACTTCGGCAGCAGTCATTGACAACCTCCGATCACTATTTGCAACGTTCGGCCTGCCGCGCAAGGTAGTGTCGGACAACGGAACACCGTTTGTGTCTGCGGAGATCCTCAAGTTTTATCGCGACAACGGGATCTCATCAGTTACATCGGCCCCCTACCACCCAGCGACAAACGGACAAGCCGAGCGCTACGTAGCCGAGCTAAAACGCGCCCTTGAAAGAGATCAGACAGGCTCGCTGCAGCGCCGCCTTGCGCGCTTTCTCTTCAAGCAGCACACGACGGTTCAGAGCACAACAGGCGAGACCCCCTCGAAAATGATGTTCGAGCGTGAAATGCGAACCCAGCTCACAGCCATCCTCCCCGAGCCAAAGGCAGAGACGTTCCGGGAAGAAAAAGCAATTCCGCGCTGCGGCACGCTTAATGAGGGGCAGCGCGTCCTCGCCCGACAGTTTCTGAAAAAGCCACGCTGGGAGGAAGCTACAATTGTCAGACGCATAGGCCTGCGCTCTTGGCTCGTCAACATACATGGCACAGTAGCACGCCGACATCTCAACCAGCTGCGTAGATTTACGACGCCGTCTGAGAGCTGTCCGCCAGCGGAGAGAACACGTGCACCATCTTCCCACATAGCCTGGCACCTCTTCCCGGAAGAAGAGACTTCGCCCAGGACAGACCTAGGAGACACAGCGAACAACAGCCAGCCTACAAGTGTTTCTCCCCCGAGCGCACAAAGCCAGCGCGCCTCCACGCGTGAGCGCCGACCCCCTGCACGATACCAGGCAACTTTCTAAGGGGGAAGGAAGTGTTGTGTCCCCTTATTGCTTTTGTGTGTGTGCGCCCCCGCATCCTCCTCCTAACGACCACTCGCATCCTCCTCCTAACGACCACTCGCATCCTCCTCCTAACGACCACTTGCCCCTCGTCGCACGCTGTCGCCAGATGCCCCCCCATGGTGCGCCCCCGCATCCTCCTCCTGTTTTGGGAAGCCACTCCCTCCCGTGGACGCTTCTCCGCTCCCTCCTTTCTTCGGGCGGCCAGTTCGGCTCCTGCCTCGGTCGACGCTGGTCGCACCCTCATCGGCTTTAAATAAACGAAGTCTTAGTACCGTGTGCGTCTTTCGCTGCATTCAACACAGCGACCGGACACGACAAAAACAAAAGCTAGTTCTCACCTAAAACTTCATGCGAGAGCAAGAATGGACCAACTGAAGGCAAATACAGCAGTTTACAGCACAATACCACGTCGAGGGATTAGCGACGAAGCTGTTATCGTTGTGACGCGGGCGGGCAGGGCGCCGCCATCTTGCCAACGCCACGTACGCAAGCACCGTGAAGACCGCAACGCAAAGATCCAAATCTCACGTACGTCCGTGCGACCCACGCAGACACTTATCGTTCTGCGCATGCGCACTGGTGACCCGTAAGCGCTCGAAGCGCTATATTTACGTGAGGCTTCTACGTACGTGAAACTAAAACTGTCTATTGTATGGACGGAACTCTAGCTGCAGTAAATATTCCGTCTGGACGGAACTGCAGCAGCAGCAAATGTTCCGTCTGGACGGAACGCTAGACACTCCTTTAGCGAAAAGCCTCTTAAAGCCTTTCTTCTGGCTCTAAACATCAGAAATTGTGACACTGCAGTCAGTCGCTATAAGCTTGTTGACCGTATTAACGCCTTGATACAGCAGCTCCGGTGCCTTGCTCATTCGACAGCCTTAAGGAACGTGATAGGGATCATGCATTTTTTTATGCCGACTCATTAAGCCAATTAAGTCTGCCCAACGATCCTATGCACGATACGTTCATTCCGGACCGCTGATAATACCCGTCAAAACGAACATTTTTAACTATAAAGGTCATATATATTCTGAATTGTTCTCTCGCCTTTCCAGGATTGATTATCCTATAAAAATGTTTAAAAATTTATCGGCTACTACGAATACATACTAAATGCATGCATGCAAGCATGCACATATTTACTTATTTGATACATACACTTGTTAATAAAAATGTAAACAGGGGGTCTTCAAAGTACATTCATGAAGAAGAAAATGTGAGTGCATTTGGAAGTTGGCCCACCATATTGCAAAGTACCCCCAAATGTTGCAAGTAGGCGCACCCCCCCAAACTGAATGAGGTGAATTAGTAGGGATATAGTGGACGGGTTAAGTTGGATTACTGGGGGGGGAAGGTTATTGCAGATAAGTGAGGATTATAGATGGATTTCTCTGGAGTGAGGTAGATAGAAGGCGCAATAATATAGAGCAATCGCTGGAATATGAGGAGGGGAAAGACTGGGTAGCGTTAGTATAATCCCGAGTGATCATTTAATTAAGGATATTTACATAATCTGGTCCTCAGGTTTTCAAACTTCGAGGTTCTGTTCTCCTTTCGAAGCTCTCAATGAATCAGAGAATTTGGTTTCAGAGAAACCACGTAGCTTTTTCAAAACCACTATGTAAATGCTATCGCATTCACACGAGGTCAAATACGTAAAAACGAGTCAATAAAATTCAACGCGTGCACCTTCAAAAATTCTTGAACGCGCTTTTGCGTCTGTGGTCCTACGCCGCAGGACTATGGCGTGTTGTGAATTTTGGTAGCACTGTAATTCTCATGCTGAAGGGCAAACAAACTGACCTATGTGCATTTTACACAATGTGTAGCTTATTATCCTAACATTATTCACCATAATCCCAATGTCAGTAATCAAAACCAGCCTGCTTCAACTTATTTGTACTAAACTAAGGCGCAGAGACTTGGAAGCTATCGATGAGGCTTGCACCTGAACTTAGCAGAGCGCGCAAAGCAGAGCGGGAAATGATAGGCTTAACGTTACCAAACATAAAGAGAGCAGAGGATGTGAGGGAACAGACGCGATCTCATAACACTACAGCTGAAATAATGACAGAGCAATGAGCATTTGTACGGTCTGCAATGCGCAGGTGAAGATAACTGTGTCTCTTATTGTAATGGAGAGACTCCAAGAGGTGCTAAACTTAGGAAGTGGCGGTATGGAGTCAAGTGAATGGATAAGGAAAGTAGGCAGATAAGATGGCCGCAGTAGACTAAAAGAAGGGTTCGTTCAAGTACAGCGCGGGGCACTTTTGCCCATTTGTGGACATAATTGGGCTGGGTAGGATACTTATGACGAAGTTAATATTGCACACAGAGGCAGAAGCGTTCACCTTGTCTGTGCTGCCGGGTTCACTAGGGTAGTAATTGAATTTGCGTAGCGACTACTGACTAGGAAAGCTAGCTGTAAACAGATAAGTCGATATATGCACATCTTCTGTGCAGGCGCTGTGGGTAGTATTAGGCCACCACCTGGAGCCGATCAGTCACTCTGTGCTTAGCGACCACCATTCTCAAATAGATGAGGTCGGCCGCAGCCTGCACGACTCGAAACGTTAAGCTACCGCGGGGGCTATAGATTAGGCATACGATAACCACACAGAATTTTCGTGTTGCCTCGTATAAAAAATTGCAGGAGGCACCTAAGCTCCACCTTAAAGCTATGAATCAATAGCTTTAATGGATTCATGCCCATATATGAATAATTGGTCGTTCTACAATTAAAACTAAGAGATATGTGGGAGTCATCGTAGAACTCCTGGCGCAGTGGTGCAGCGGCTAAGGAATGCGCCACAACCCTCCTATGGCAAGTGCTGCAGCTGGTGGGGCTCCTGCGAACCGTTTTGCTCTTCACGAACAACCTCTTGTGAGTGATCATAAATTGAACTGCCACAGTGCACAGTTTGCTCACAATCCGGTGGACAGGTTGTGATGGCGCTGGAAGGTTACCTGATCGAGGTGGACCGCCTGCCGCTTAGGTTCATTCTATGGGTATTTTCGTGTATTTTTCGCTCACTGTCAACGATGCCGACGGCAACGCCGCTTTTTCTGCGACACGAGATCCTTAATGCTATGGAGTTAAAACCTACTAATTCAAAATCACAGTGTTGATAAAGTACAGAGAGAGGATTGTCTCTGATACCTGCTAAGGCTTACGTTAAAGTCTCGCCTATTCATTGTGATCCGAACAATATATGTTGTTTATTATGCATATGAAGCGTATAAGATTACATGTAATTGATATCGCACCTAGAAGCCCGCGCGCATGGTGCACAGTCAAGGAAGGAATAATTCCATATCCACGTCCGGAAGTAAAGTCATTCTGAATCCACTCAAATAACAGCCGTAGCACTGCGGTCGTCACCCATCCGAATGAATTGATCGTAGATATATAATAAAACAAAATGTTTGGTTGATGAAAATTTATCAACACACAGAACAGACAGTGACCGATGGCAGTAAAACGAACTAGAGCCTCTGCCTTCAACTGAGGAATTGAATTGCCAGAATCATAAAAGCAAAAAGATCGGGTCAAGAAAAGAATGCCTTGATGCCACCGTATTGAAAAAACTAAGTAAAACCTGAAACATCCTACCCTCCCATCAACCTGCTATGCAGTAATTTGATGCGAGGGTAGAATATTTGAGGTTTTAACTTGACAGTGTTCATTGTCCAGCTCACCTAAAGCGCTGAGGAAAAATGCATGGCGTGTCAAAACAGCTGCCTAGATTTGCTCTTCAGAAAAAGCCATATTCATATTGCGCTTGATTACGTCACTAGCTTTTGTTATAAATTCTATGCCCCTAAAACATTGGTTCAGCCGCAACGTTTGCAGTGGTCAACACGTCGGCTGCCATTGCTCTTCTCTCGTTAGCTGTGCTTCCTGCCTGTATGGTTAACACGTACAACTGACCACCCTATATAAGTGAGATGTTTTGGCCCATGCAGACTTTGTATGAAAAGGCTTTAAAGACACTTCGATGCTGGATGGGCAGATGGATTGTTTAGCAAGGAGGTAATGTTAATGATTGATGGGAAGTAAGAAGTGGTTTTTCAGTAAAATTAACTAATCAGTGATTCAGTTCATGGTTATAATGTTCAAGATTATGTTCGGAAATAGAAGGCATTTATTTATTTCTTAATCGACATGGTTGTACATATCGGTCAAAATGCAATAAATTTTTGAAATCCTTTTTTTTAATAGTTTTTCGAAACTGCACATTTACCAAAGGTCGTCTTTCGAAATTTTACCACAAGAAATCCGCACACAGCTGCCGTCCATTATGAATTAAAAAATGCCCACGGGGTTCCAGAGACATTTATCAAAAACTGTTGCTCGAATTCGTAGTGCACGAAATAAATTTATAATGATTTTTGGGGATTCCCAAGACGAAATCTCGCGTGGCTGCCAGGCGCTTTTCGTAACTGTGAGCGCACCACCCCACCTTCGTGCAAATGAGGGCCCGCAATGCCGCAGTAGCTTTCAAACTTCTATGAGACTATGTTTATGCACTTAAATTACCAGGCTAGGGTGGAAAGAAGAATATTTATGAATTTCGGCGAAGTTAGAAAAAAATGTGCAGTTCCTGGTTCAAAAGCATTCATGTGTGTTAACTTGTTTGTGCTCCCTCCTATGGGGTTTGTTTTTCACTGCACATAAACATGAGGTGGAAGACTTATAAGTTTCAAATTTTGAAATGCTGTGGCACGTTCATGAGTGTGCCAACTTATCCAAAAAAGCTAATGTACTCTCCAACAGGTTCCAATCCATGCATTTGACGCGAGGCCCAGAACACGGAAGAAGAAATGCACACCTGCATTTCTAAGAGTGAACTACCATTTTTTACATTCCTATTTGCTTCTAAAGTGAACTGTGTGCCAGGTGTAGAGCCCAGTATGAAATAAACACATTCGACAATTCGACATTACAAAATTTCAGGATGTAGGCCGTGAGCAATTTCCCATGGTGTAAGGAGCCTTAGCGAACCCGCTGACGCCTTAATTGTTTGAGCGTCTTTGACTATGAAGTTAAGTGTTTTGTTAACACTAGGTATAGCCCTTTGGTAATTAATATAGAGTGCGGATGCCTACCGAAATCTACGGACCTTCTGAGCACTGTTTTCTTCGCCGAGGCAGCTAACGCATACCACTTGACTAATGGGCCAAGCAAGACATTATAACTTGACAAATCGCTCCCGTTGGCTGAAACCTAACCGTGCGCGACAGCTTCGCTTTAAGCGCTGCCCCTGGCTGGCATCCATCACGATTCTCGAACGCTAGGCGCTTTCCCATTTGACACGCATGCACGGAATAAATGTGGCCATCAGCTCGCGCTTGACGATGCTGGCGGTTTCCTGCATTTTCATTTCGACCTTTTTGTTCCCTTTGCGATTCGCCATTTGCTTTGCGGATTGGTTTCAAGCAAGGTTAAAGACACTGTTCAGTCTCAGCGCTTGCTGGATGCGCGAGTTTTTCGATCGCACCAGAGAGCAAGCGGCAACTCGTCGTTCTCTATAAACGGTGGGTTTTCCAAATTTCTTCGTTATCTCTCAGACGCATTGCTATTGCCGAAATACATATTTTAACAGAAGCGCCAGCCTATTTAGTAATAATCGACAATTCGTCATATCTTCCAGTCTCTTTAAGGCGGCTGGACTGATTTTTGTTTGTGTATAGAAAGTCCGTCAAGCAAATCGGCGTCTTCAAAAAAGACCTACCCCGGAGTATTTTCAACCTCTCCAGGACAGTCACATGCTCCCCATCGAAACCTTTGCTTACCATGAGCTGCGCCAGGTACGCGGGATTACTAATCGCGAATCGCGATTCAAGAGTTTACCCAACTGTTGGTTGGTTGGCCTTCTCGCCAGCAATATTCGATGACGTTCGAAGGATGCAGCGACGAAGCAAGCGTAGCGCACACGCACTCACCGCTTTTGGCAGCAGGGCAGAAGGTGGAGAGGGGATACAGTGAGCGACGCTCGCCACGTGACCACCCATGCCAGCAAGGTAACGTATCAAAATCCCCGCAATTGATTGGTCTCCGACCGTGTGCACTAGTTCCGTTTACAACCCGCTCTCCATGGCGCAGGACTAGAGCTTTTAGAAGGTGATGCCTGCCCATGTCTAACAGCCAGCATGTTTCTACTTGCGCCTTAAAGGCTTTGCCTAGTCGGTAACTGACGTCGCAGCCCGTCGGCACATGTTCGGCGAGCGGTTGAATGCTCTTTCAAAGGAACCTTTCCTAGAGCTTACTTTTTTTGGCGGGGGGGGGGGGGGGGGGGGGGATAGGAGGCTGGTGCTTTAGGGGTCGAAGGGGTCGAAGGGGCTGAGATTGCTCAGCAACATTCTTTATCGGTGCTAGAGAAAGCGCCTGTTTTTCGACAGCGATAGCAAGTTTATGGCCCCTCCTCATTTGCTCTGACCGAGTAGCGCGGCCAAGTAACATCACCTTTGTTCGTAATAAGTGAGCGTTGGCTACAATTGTTGCCGTTACAAGTGCTTTTGACTATATATACAGAGCTTTGCTGTACCCTGTGCATTTCATTGAGAAATGATTTATGGTTGCATTATGCTTTTTGACCGGCGGTCTTTCCGAAAGCCAGCTGATCCTTTGTTGCACTGAAGTACAAGGCTGATCAATTTCGAACAGTGGTTACTTGGACTGAAGTACGAGGGATATTTAAAAAATAAGGGCCGTTTGGTCGTAAAATATGGCCACCGTACGAACCATTCAGTGGCGCCGTACCGCGGCCGAACTGTTTAACCTGGGACTTGCCAAACCTTGGGCACTCGAGGTGCTCGAAGATCGTCTTCTTCCTCGCTCGAGCTGCCTGCTGGCTGGCACGCCCGCCTCGTCTAATTAGAACCTGGTCTTTTTCTTGAACCTTTTGTCGGTGACATATTTGGTGGAAGTGCTGGGTAGCGTCCCATGTACTCTGACTGCGAGGACTCTCTTGACGCCTGTTATCCACGCGTGTACTCAACAGCCGTCCACAAGGCGAGCCGCCGCCTGCGAGGCCTACGACCAGAGTTCGGCCAACTGGCAGCGCCGGTACGAGCGGTAAGAGCAATGGCATCAACCGTGGCTAGCCAGACAACTCAGCATTCCGGGAATGCCCCGCCATTCGTCCTTCACGCACCTCGGTCGCCGCCACCGTTCCACGGGGACAGGTTCGAGGACGTAGAAGACTGGTTGGCCAGCTTTGACCGAGTGGCGGGTTTCAATGAATGGGATGGCGAGCGCAAATTGCGCAACGTATACTTTGCGCTGCAGGACTCGGCCAAAACATGGTTCGAGAACCACGGAGCTTTCCTTTACACCTGGGAGGCTTTCCGTCGAGAACTCCTAGCGAGGTTTACCACCAGCGAAAGAAAAGAAAAGGATGAAATCGCTCTGCACTTGATGTCCCAGCAGTCCAACGAGAGCGTCGCGATGTTCGTCGAAGACATGACGCGACTGTTAAATCGGGCCGACCCTGCTATGCCAGAAGCGAAGAAGGTGCGCCACTTAATGCGCGGCGTAGAAGAACAGCTATTTGCCGGACTTCTTCGTTACCCTCCAAGAACAGTGGCCGACTTCACAAGGGAGGCAACGAGTATCGAGCGCTCTCTGCAGGAACGGGGCACGCACTACAGACGTGAGGCTACTGTAGCAGCCGCTTCCCAGTACACGCCTACGTCGCTGCCTGCCGAGGAGCTCCGGGAGCTTGTAAGAAGCGTTGTGCGTGAGGAATTGGCGAAACTTCGTTTCGAAGCTCCACAGGCCAGTGTCGTTGCCGTAACGGACGTGGTCCGTGACGAAATCCGACGAGCTGTGCAGCCGCCCCCAGCTCCACATCCGGCGCCCTCTGTTATGACGCACAGCGAGGCACTACGAAGTCCTGGGCCAGCGAGGCAAGCCTTTTCCCCCGTCGTTCCCATGCCAGTGCCATCTCTGCAGTACACAAGCGCAGCAGTACCATCTGTGCCGCAGGAGTACAGGCCCCTCATGAGCACAGCCCACGTGTGGCGAACACCAATATATATATATTCGTCAGCAGAGGATTCGGCTGAAAGTTTCAGTTTCCTAAAAATCTACTTCACATTTCTACATAATCACCGTTGACTTCAAAATATATTTCGTAACACTGCACCAGCTTCTTTAGTCTCTTTGGATCGAAGTTGGCCGCCTGGGAACCAGTTGACAAAGGCGGTATTCGGTTTCTCGCAGTCTTGAAACCATTGATCAGTAAGCCAACGTTGCAAGTGCAGGCGAAGGTAAAAGCCGCGAGGTATAAGGTCGGGATTATGAGAAGAGTGATGAAAACGCTCCCAGCCAAAATTTTGAATCATCACCTTGGTTCGGGCCGCGGAGTGAGAGCGCGCATTGACATGAATGAGAGTATTCCGGGCGACAGTTTCCCGCTCCGTCTCTTTTCGACGGGACGTTTGTTTGGTGAGTGTTTCGCACTACACGTCAATGGTAATTTTTGTCCCTTATTTCAATAAATCGACCAACAGAACGCCCTTTTTAAAAACGGTAGCCATCATTTTCCGGACAGAGAACGGAGATTGCTTGAATTTTTTCAGTTTTGATAAAGTTGACTGATGTCATTGCAATATGTTAATTTGTTTATGCCTACGTGCTGGATATCCACATCTCGCCACCTACAATAATATTCTGGGCACAACACTTGATGAATTTCAGAAGGTGACGATCACAGCACGCACTTCGCAACTACCGGGAGCGACAATGTTCGAGGTTATTATTATATGCATTCACCGACATGCAAACGACTACAAATTCAAAACAATAACGTTGAGTGGATTCAGAAACAACGATCAGATGGCGCTGATTGCGTAAAACTTCGTTATCTACACCTTTGTTTTCTAAGTATCAACAACGACATTCACTTTTCGAACAAACCTTTTATATTGTCACGCTGTAGTGACGGCAGTCCAGTGGTCAGGAAGACACTAGGCAGTCTTGGAAACGAAGCTCTTTATTTGGGCTGACTTGCGCCCGCAAAATAACTGAATCACTCGGCGGCGGCGTAAGCAACAAACGTGCTCGTCGGTCGTCGAACTACGAATGTCCGCCGCTCGCGGCATCGCTCAATTTAAAGCCGGCAAGGAAACTTCCAGATAACAGGTCAAGATCATCTACGGTAATCTGGAAAAACCTAGATGCAGCCTTTCATGGCTGCGAACAATCTAGATTAGTCTGGTCGCTTCTCGCGCCACGAACAAAAGTGATAACGACCCTTTCCTGCTGCCTTGAGCGTGAACGAACACACACTGCAATGATACGTGGCATTACCCCCCTTCCAAAGAAGCATCGTCTCGATGCTTTAAAATGAGAGTAAACACGGACAATGAAAACTTCCAGTCCTTTAGCGTTCATAATATGGCTTCAGGCGTACGACATGTACGACTTCCGGGCATGTGCGGCGTCGCTGAGATGCTGTCGTGCCGTCGGGGATGACTTCGTAGTCGAGGTTACCGATGCGACGGAGAACCTTGTACGGGCCAAAGTAGCGTCGCAGCAACTTTTTACTCAATCCACGGCGGCGAACTGGCGTCCATATCCAAACACGATCACCTGGCTTGTAATGCGTGTCTCGTCGGCGCAGATTGTAGCGTCGGGCGTCGGTGTGCTGCTGGTCTTGAATGCGAAGCCGCGCATGTCTTTGGGCTTCCTCGGCGCGATGAAGGTAGGCGGCGACGTCGAGGTTGTCTTCGTCAGAAACGTGCGGGAGCATTGCGTCGAGTGTTGTCGTGGGCTTCCTGTCGTATACCAGCTGGAATGGGGTAAACCTGGTTGTCTCCTGGACGGCAGTATTGTACGCGAAGATCACGTAGGGCAGAATGGAGTCCCACGTCTTGTGTTCGGCGTCGATGTACATGGAGAGCATGTCTGCGATGGTCTTGTTAAGACGCTCTGTGAGTCCGTTGGTTTGTGGATGATAGGCAGTTGTCCTCCGATGGCTTGTCTGGCTGTAGTTTAAAATGGCTTGCGTCAGCTCCGCTGTAAATGCCGTCCCTCTGTCTGTGATGAGCACTTCGGGGGCGCCGTGTCGCAGGAGAATTTGCTCGACAAAAAATTTTGCGACTTCTGTTGCGGTACCATTAGGCAACGCTTTTGCTTCGGCGTATCGGGTCATGTAGTCGGTGGCCACGATGATCCACTTGTTACCTGATGATGAAGTCGGAAAGGGGCCGAGGAGTTCCATTCCTATTTGCTGAAAGGGCTTAGTTGCAGGTGGTATGGGGTTGAGGAGTCCGGCTGGTCTAGTCGGAGGCGTTTTGCGTCGCTGACACTCACGGCACGTTTTCACGTAATGGGAAACGTAGGTAGCTAGCCGCGGCCAATAGTACTTCTCCTGGATGCGGTGCAACGTGCGAGCAATCCCGAGATGCCCTGCAGTCGGCTCATCGTGACATGCCTGCATAATTTCTTGCCTAAGATTCTTGGGCACGACAAGAAGATGTACTGTCCTGTTGGGCGTGAAGTTCTTCTTCAGGAGGACATTATTGTGAAGGACGAAGGACGACAGTTGGCGCTTGAACTCCCGGGGAGGCGATGCGGTCTTGCCTTTCAAATAATCAACTAGGTTTTGCAACTCAGGATCCGAGCGCTGCTGCTGCGCGAAATTGCTGGCGCTTACCGGTCCTAGGAAAGCATCGTCATCTTCTTCTTCCGGTGCTGCGTCTACCGGGGCTCGCGATAGGCAGTCTGCATGGGAATGTTTGCGGCCAGATTTGTAGACTACAGTTATGTCGAATTCTTGAAGACGCAGGCTCGCCGCCGCGGTGGCTCAGCGGTTATGGTGCTCGGCTGCTGACCCAAAAGACGCGGGTTCGATCCCGGCCGCGGCGGCTAGAATTTCTTTGGAGGAGAAATTCTAGAGGCCCGTGTACTGTGCGATGTCAGTGCACGTTAAAGAACCCCAGGTGGTCGAAATTTCCGGAGCCCTCCACTACGGCGTCTCTCATAGCCTTAGTCGCTTTGGGACATTAAACCCCATAAACCAAACCAAACCAAACCGAAGACGCAGGCTCCATCGAGCAAGGCGGCCGGAGGGATCTTTCAAATTGGCCAGCCAGCAGAGAGCATGGTGATCGCTCACAACCTTGAATGGTCGTCCGTATAGGTAGGGGCGAAATTTCGACGTGGCCCAAATAATGGCGAGACATTCTTTCTCTGTCGTCGAATAGTTGGCTTCGGCTCTCGACAGTGAACGGCTAGCGTACGCGATAACTTTCTCCTCTCTGCCATTTTTCTGAACGAGGACCGCTCCTAAGCCCACACTGCTTGCATCGGTATGAACTTCGGTTTCGGCGTTTTCATCAAAGTGCCCGAGCACAGGAGGGGACTGTAAGCGGCGCTTCAGCTCGTTGAAAGCTTCCTCTTGCGGCCTTTCCCATTTAAAAGGCACGTCAGCCTTGGTAAGTTGGTCAAAGGTTCAGCGATGCGCGAAAAGTTCTTGACGAATCGCCGGTAATAAGCGCACAATCCAAGGAATCTGCGTATAGCTTTCTTGTCATTAGGCTGTGGAAACTCTGCGATCGCAGCCGTCTTGTGGGGGTCTGGGCGAACTCCATCCTTGCTTACGACGTGACCAAGGAACAGCAGCTCCTCGTAGGCGAAGTGGCACTTCTCTGGTTTCAGTGTCAGGCCTGAAGACTTGATCGTTTCCAGCACTATCCGAAGCCTTCTGAGGTGGTCTTCAAAGTTTGAGGAGAAGACAACAACGTCATCTAAGTAGACGAGGCAAATCTGCCACTTCAAGCCTGCGAGCACCGTATCCATTACTCGCTGGAACGTCGCTGGTGCAGAGCAGAGGCCGAATGGCATCACCTTGAACTCGAAGAGTCCGTCTGGCGTGATGAACGCAGTCTTCTCGCGATCTCTTTCGTCGACTTCAATTTGCCAGTAGCCGCTCTTCAGGTCCATCGATGAGAAGTACTTAGCGTTGCATAGCCGATCCAGTGTGTCGTCGATGCGGGGGAGGGGGTAGACATCCTTCTTCGTAATGCTGTTCAGGCGGCGGTAATCGACGCAGAAGCGAAGGGTGCCGTCTTTCTTTTTCACTAGGACAACTGGTGCTGCCCAGGGGCTCCTTGATGGCTGGATTACGTCGTCACGTAGCATTTCCTCAACTTGCTTGCGAATAGCTTGGCGTTCTAGCGGCGATACGCGGTAGGGGCTCTGTCGCAGTGGTCGGGCGTGTTCGTCTGTGACAATGCGGTGCTTGGCAAGCTGGGTTCTTCGCACATTCGATGCTGATGAGAAGCAATCGCTGTACTTTTGAAGAAGACTGCGTATTTGTTCTTGTCTGCTCCGTGGTAATGCCGGGTTGATGTCAAACGTTGGTTGATGGCCTTGGTTAGATGGTTCTAGGGGTTGGTCGGGTAGGGCACATATGTCTCTGATGTCTGCCAGCTCGTCGAGGAATGCGATCGTCGTACCTTTGTTTAGATGCCGGTATTCTTCGGTGAAGTTGGTTAGCAGCACCTGGGCTTGGCCATTTCGGATTTGGGCGACTCCCCTTGCGACGCCCTGTCCTCGATCAAGGAGTAACTGGGTGTTCCCCTCGACGACGCCTTCGGCAGTTTCGACGTCTCCAGTACCTATGCAGGCGAAGACACTTGATCGGGGCGGCACGCTCAGTACTTCGTCAAGGACGTTTAAGGCAACGCGATGAGTCGCTGTCGTCGCTGCAGATATGGCTTTGTCCGTGGAAAGCTTGATCGACTTGGATCGAGGTCGATGATCGCCCGATGTTCATTCAGGAAGTCCATTCCTAAAATCACGTCTCGCGAGCATTGCTGTAGGATCAGGAAGGTTGTCGCGTAGGTTCTCCCATTTACAGTAACTCTCGCGGTGCAGCGTCCTGACGGCGTAATCAGGTTACCACCAGCGGTGCGGATCAGCGGGCCATCCCAAGTTGTTGTTACCTTCCTGAGTCGGACAGCGAGTGGCCCACTCATGACGGAGTAGTCAGCTCCGGTGTCCACCAAGGCAGTAACCGCGTGATCATCGATCATAACTTCAAGGTCACTTGTTCGCGTTTTCGCATTGCACGTTGTCTTCGGTGTACGATCTCGGCTTCGTCGAGTAGTGAGGCTGCGGTGGGCGTACTGCGACGTTACATCACTGGGCAACGGTAAAAGCTTCAAGTCTGGCCGCGTCGTCGTCGTCGTCGTCGGTGTCGTCGTCGTCGGAGCTGTCGTCGTCGGAGCTGTCGTCGTCGGTGTTGTCGTTGTCGGTGTTGTCGTCGTCGGTGTTGTCGTCGTCGGTGTTGTCGTCGTCGGTGTTGTCGTCGTCGGTGTTGTCGTCGTCGGTGTTGTCGTCGTAGTTGAGGCATGGTCTTGAGTACGCGTCGATGGAGGATCTTTATCATTGCGCTTAGAAGCAACCTCACCTCCAGAGGCTGCTTTATTTAGTTTAACATTCGGGGGCTGGGGGAGCGTCCACGCATGGCGTAACCTCGGCTAGGAGATACAAAGCGCGGGGACGATGGCGACGGGGAACGTGATAGGCGGCTCGGCGATGAGTATTCTTCCCGACGCAAAAACTCCTCGATTTCGGCTGGTCGCCGGCCGGGTCGGGGTCGTGGAGCGTCGTAAGAGAACCCTCGGATGCCCAGTCTTCTGTATGGGCAGTGCCGGAGGACGTGACCGGCTTCACCACAGTGGAAGCATAGTGGGCGGCGCTGGTCGGGAGTTCTCCACTCGTCGCATTTCCTCGGCTGCGCCCGTCGCTCGTAGGACGGGCGGGTTGGGGCGAGTGGGCGGCGGTCCAACGCAGCTGGCTGAGGGCGATAGGGGCTTGGGTCCCGTCGTCGAGGGGCAGGACGGCGCACAGCTGCGGCGTAAGTCATGGCTGGGGGCTGCAGAGGCTGCGTGGGTGTCGGCGTCACACCCAAGGCCTGTTGAACCTCGTCCCTGATGACGTCCGTGAGCGATGAAATTTGCGGCTGCGTTCCCGTTGGCAGCAATCGTCGGAGCTCCTCTCGCACAACTTGACGTATAACATCCCGCAGGTCATTGCTGTTAGCGGTGTCCAGGCAGCTTGCTGAGAAAATGCGCTGCTGGCGGTCATACTGGCGGGCTCGGGCATCCAGAGTTTTTTCCATCGTGGATGCCTCTTCTACAAATTCCGCGACAGTTTTCGGTGGGTTTCGGACGAGGCCGGCAAAGAGTTGCTCTTTAACTCCTCGCATGAGCAACCTTACTTTTTCTTCTTCCTTCATGTTTGCGTCGGCACGCCGGAAGAGACGCTTCATTTCCTCAGTGTACACAGCAATGGTCTCGTTTGGGTGTTGTATGCGAGACTAGCAGCTGCTGGGCTCTCTCCGTTCGCACAACGTTCGTGAAAGTCTTTAGAAGCTGCTCCTTGAAGGTTTCCCAGTTCGTGAGGTTAGCTTCCTCATTCTCAAACCAGACTTTTGCTGGTCCCTCCAAGGCGAAGAAGACGTACCTAAGTTTCGTAGCATCATCCCAGTTGTTGAAGGCAGCCACACGGTCGAACTGTTCCAGCCATTCTTCGGGGTCGGCGCCAGGCGAAGCGTCGAAGGTTGGTGGCACCCGGGGCTGGTGAAGAATGATTGGAGCCGTCGGCTGGGGCAAGCTCATGGTGGACGTTCCTGCTGGCTTTCGTTTCCGGGTAGGGTCAGGCAGAATCCCGAACTCAGGTGCGTCTCCTAGCAGACGTCGGCTTCCGCGGTGGACTGGACTCAGGTCCTGCGGTGAATGACTCGAAGGGCTGGCGTCGCGACTTGTAGGGGGTGTCCGGAACATGGGAGGCTACCCAGCACCTCCACCAGATGTCACGTTGTAGTGACGGCAGTCCAGTGGTCAGGAAGACACTAGCCAGTCTTGGAAACGAAGCTCTTTATTTGGGCTCACTTGCGCCCGCAAAATAACTTAATCACTCGGCGGCGGCGTAAGCAACAAACGTGCTCGTCGGTCGTCGAACTAGAAATGTCCGCCGCTCGCGGCATCGCTCAATTTAAAGCCGGCAAGGAAACTTCCAGATAACAGGTCAAGATCATCTACGGTAATCTGGAAAAACCTAGATGCAGCCTTTCATGGCTGCGAACAATCTAGATTAGTCTGGTCGCTTCTCGCGCCACGAACAAAAGTGATAACGACCCTTTCCTGCTGCCTTGAGCGTGAACGAACACACACTGCAATGATACGTGGCATTACGACGTGACCAAGCGACCACACTAATCTAGATTGTTCGCAGCCTTTCATGGCTGCGAACAATCTAGATTAGTCTGGTCGCTTCTCGCGCCACGAACAAAAGTGATAACGACCCTTTCCTGCTGCCTTGAGCGTGAACGAACACACACTGCAATGATACGTGGCAATATTCAAGAAAAGTAGCAGTAAAGAAAGCGTTCATTTTTTGTTCACTTCCTACGCTATATCCATAAAAAAATTGTACCAGTAAATATTTTCGTCCACTTGTGCGATCAGAAAGAGTGCTGAAATGGGAATATACCTTAAGAAGTTGGGCGAAAAGCAGAGCGTCCGAGAGCGAAGGAAACTCCCAGTCAAGATCAAGTCCGTCGAGGCTTGATGAATCCAGTACTCTCTGAGCGAAGGCAATAAATCTAGGTACAAGGGTCAAGGTTGCGCAAGGTGCATCAGGAAAAGTTGCGATTAAAACGAACAGCTTGTGCCTCTAACACAATTCAAAAAGTCTTTTCTAATAAATTATATGGATTCTTGTTAAGTGGAAATTTGTTGTCACATGTGAGCATAACAAATGTGAATAATCAGAAGCCATCATGCTCAGTTCTGAAGGTATATGTCTCGTAAAATAGCTACTAGACTATAGAGACGCCCAGGAACCATAGATCGAAAATGAGAACGCAAATATTTTCCGCTAATATCTAACGCGCTGCGGAGAACAATAAACGCCGTGCGCCAAATTCTTCAGTCTATATAATTAAACGCACTAGCGCTATATTTTCTTTTTTATTAATGCGCAAGTATTACAAGTGTCATGACAACAAATCCGGCGGCGTTTGTGTGCGTGTGTGTGTGTCTTTGCAGATATATTGCAGAAAATTCCAGCCATATCAAGAAAAATAGGCTCACGTGATCAAGCAGCCGCATGACGCACAGAGCAAGACAAAACCGTCACTTCAGACAATGTTATACATGTCGTTCTTCTATATACACTACCGACAGATAGACCTCGATGTGACGCTGTATTTCCGGACAACTCTCGCACCAGAATTGTTACTCAACTGTTTGTCGCACACTGTGCCATAAGAGTTCTGAAATAATGCGACTTCTCGTTGTATATAGCGCACATGTGCTATTCAAGATGATGGCAAGCTTGCCGCAGCGATTCGAACCGACAACATATACACCTTCAATCGTTTGCCTTTCCGGATCGTTTATTTCTTGCCTTAAGGCGTGGCGGAAGCGTTCACCGAGATGTGAGAAGGGTACTTCGTGCTCTCCTTTCCATAAAAAATAAAAAAAAAAAACAATTTTCGTATAACGCGTGATGCAACCGTTCCCCCTACGGCGTTCCGGCTTGTGTCATACGCGTGTGTGTGTGTGGGTGGGTGTCAATAGAGCAAGCGAGAGTGATGTTTTAGCGTTCCCATATCCAAGAAGTCTTAAATGCCTCTGCCGAATTTTTCCTTTGAGGCTTGAAACACGTAGAGAGGAAGTTACCAAGTGCGAATATGTAGTCGAAAGATCATTTGCTTACACTGTCAAAGTAGGAGTTACGCGAAAAAAGGCACACAGTTGTATATGGCCTTGCACCCCTGCCCTGTATTTCAAGTGCAGTGCGAGTCGTAACATTTCATCAAACCGCTATATCCAGATCAACAAAAATTTACAGGGGCATCTTACTGCAACACGTGTTTGCAATGCTATCGCATTAGAAGCTGTTGACGCTTTTACGCTTTTTTTTGCGTCATTTTTTGTCGTTGCGCTTGCGGACCCCTCCATATCTATGCACAAGACCAGACATTTTTTTCAGGTAAGCCAGCTGGTCTAGACGTTAGATGTTTAGATGTAGAGGCTTTTTTAGATGTAGTTGTGCGAGTAGATACAGAATGCAGATGAAGGTGTAGAAGATCTTGTGACGTCATATCCGCTCCTGACAATTGTGTGACCGACGACGCATTTGTGTTCACTGTAAAGCTTCTAATTATATCACATTAATAAAGAGAGCGCCTTATATATTCTATGCCCATTAAAATACTCAAATACTGCGATTTGTAGAAGGGCGATCCTCTTTTACGAAATATATCCTTCAAGAAGTTTTCAAAGATTTTTAAGCCATCTTCAAAATTCGGATCACTTCAACGCACCTATGTCTTGTGGAGGGTTTGGAGACCATGTAGCCGAAGTTCTCGCCACCTCCGCCCACTGAGAACATGAGTTTAATGTCAGCTCTCCGCTGGCGAAGTGCAGAAAAGGCAGCCAGGCCCTTAAGCCCACCTAGAGGACTCAGATTGATGCTAGAATCGGGTGACACAGTGGCAAACCCCATGATGATGTGGGTGCACAGGCGCACTTCAACCTGATCAAAGGGCAGCGCCGTGGAAGAGTTTCCAGGTGCCTTCAGATAGCACACGTGCTTGAACGACGAATCTGCCAAAAAAAAAGGAAACGAGAGTTGGGTACAGCGTGGGGCGTTAAGTCAGTACAACTTAAAGGTGCCAAAAACGACGCGCACACACACAAGAGAAGAGAACGCTCTGTCTTGTTCTCTTCTCTTGTTTGTGGTGAGTGTAGTTTTTGACGCCTTTAAATTGCAGTGATGAATTACCAACAAGCCCAGCAAGAAGTTCTCTTAAGTGCTGTGACTAGTCCAGAAGTATCACTTTAAAACGATTGCCTCTAATTTATTTCATGGTTTTTGATATTTTTCATTCCTTGCATGTGCGGCCATGCTTTAGATTGCACGTCTTTGGATAGGTAAAGCGACTTTAAATTTACGTGACGCTACGCAGTGGAGTTAAGTGGCTCTCTTTCGCACCGACGGTGTCCGGTGGTCTGGTCCCTGATAAATATTTGGCATTTATTCTGTAGGTCTGGTGACCTCTAAATAGCATTCTGGGCTCCTATAGTTTTGCCTATTAATTAACCCTTTGTGGGACAGCGGGACTCATACGTCCCACTTTTTTCATGGTAATGTTTTGCTTTTTGAGCTGAAAAGCGATGAATTAATTTCGCTTAAATTTCCACTGCAACCTCCTGGATGTCCAAGGAAGCTGTTTTAATAGCAATGTTGTATTGAGCGGCGCACTTACCACACAGGCGTGCGTCTCAAGCGAACTGTTCTACTTGCGCGCGGTGCATGCCGTTTTCAGCAGATTTTGGCACTCTGTCCAGCCGGTTGATTATGAACGACAAGTTGGAAAAGTTTTCTTTTTACTGACTAGTTCTTAAATGTGCTTTATACATCATTTTCCTTTGTCCTGTGTGTACTGTTTGCAAAAAAAAATTGCATATTCAAATTCAGCATTGCTCATCCATATATTTCGCGAAGCATATCCAGTCTAAAGCTCTTTTGCCGCTCATCAATGGATGGGAGTTTCATTCTCTTTCATGCACGGAAGTCTCTGTCCATGCAGGAAGTAGTTGAGCTGGTGTTTAGACTCCTGGACGACTTACGTGGTAATGAAATGCATGCCGACAGGGCGGAGAATCAGGATGATGCAAATCCATCGTTAGCGACTCATATGTCCCACTTTTTTCGTGGTTATACTGACTTTTGTGATTAAAACCGTTCGAATCAATTTCGTTTTTGCTTTTACTTCCATCTCGTGGATGTTCAAAGAAGCTGTCTTGATGGCGCTTTACAAGAGCGCCGAGCGGAGGCAGCACATACCTGTGCCTCAAGCGAACCGATCCTCTTGCATGCGTTGCGTGCGGTTTTCAGCAGGGTTGCCAGATGGCTCCGACCTCAAGTAGCCAAATTGGCCTCCGTAGTAGCCCAAACGTAGCCAAAAGCGAAATTTTTGTGTAGCCCAAAAGTAGCCAAAAATATTTGTTTTTGTGATGACATTTCTTAAGCATATTAAATTAATTTTCGGCAGGAATATTTACATATTAGATTTCTTTCCCGCACGTGATGTCTGAGGTTGTGCGCACGGCGTGTTCTATCCGTTGTTACATTTCGCATCCGTCATGCGCTCTAACAGTGCGGCTAACCAGGTGCGCTAACCAGGTCCTAAAGATGGGGCCGCAGTTCCACTTTGCAGGCGCGGCAGTAGGCAATATCACCTGAGGCGGGTGACGACAGCTCTAGTTTAGGAATATTTCACCTTTTAAATGTTCGCGCTCAGATTAGACACATCGACAGTGAAAATACCTTACTGTATACTTACGCAGCCTCACATTGCAATTTTATGCTTTAAGAGAAAGGTTCTCACAGAGAGCGTCACCTCAAAGCATCTAGCATGCGCCTTCTTGAAGCTGCATTCTACGATATGCATTTGCTCAGACTAAATCAAGGATATATGTCATTAGATGATAATCTATGTCGATTTTATCTTCAGTCTAACAGCACATTCAGAATAATGAGAAAAAAACATATTACCCTTGAATTCCGGCTCCTTTTTTCATTTCTTCTTGTAGTTCCGGATGTACATCGCCCACTTGCCTATTCTGAAATTTCTCATAGCGATGGATCTAATGCCATGTCATGCCACTAACTTCCACCGCCTTCGTTAGTTACAGTGGGTTCCGCGCCGCGCCGAAGGATGGCTCCATGGTTCCGCATGAGTGCACGCGGATTACGCGACGGACACGGCGCTCTCGCGTCGCTCGCAATGAATCTCGAGGGCTGCACGTGTGCCGCTTGAGGCGGCAGAAAAAGCGTAGGCTCTTGCGAGTGGCGCGCTTGCTGTGTCCACCACGAGAATGGGAAGGAACAGAAAAAGACCGTATTAATGCGTAAGCATTACTTGCCTCATGCGTATCTTGAGCAGAATGCGTCCGCAGAACCAGAATAAACAATACAAGAAAAGGACATGCCTGGCGGTGGGTTTCCAACCAGCCACCTACCGCAGCCGAAGCGAACGCCCAAACCACTAGGCCACGTCTACGGTTAACGGTTAAAATGTGAGGATCACGAAACCAGTCAACAGAAGCGAAACAGTAGCATTCAATGCTTACGCATTCGCACCTCGTAGGGAGACTTAAGTTCTCTTAGTGTTTTCCTTCTATTCTGGCGCCAAGGTCACCCGTGGTGCACCGTCAATAAGAGAACGCTCTCATGTGCAGATGGCAACAGTCTATGTTCGGTGGCGAGAGCGCGCGAGTGGCGTTAGTTCACGGATTAAGTGCAATCTATAGGCTGTGAAGTGTTTCCGGGGGGCAATTTTCACGTAGTGTCCACTCTTTATAAAAGAAATCGAAAGGCCATGATCTTTGACCACCTGAAACACATAAGTTTTCTCGAACACAGCGTTTACAAATTGTCATTTTGTAGCAGACGCGCTCAATTTGTTTAACCTGCATGCCTATTATTTCTGTCACTGTATAATTGTAACAGAGCACATTATAACTACTTTAACTTTTTTTTTCACGCAAGAAAAAGATGTAGCCCAAAAGTAGCCACATAGCCAAAACGAAATTTCTGACGCCAACTCGGACAAAAAGTAGCCCAATTTGGCTATTTGTAGCCCGATCTGGCAACCCTGGTTTTCAGTAGATTTTGGCGCGCGCCGGTATTCGACATGAAGGGTAAGTTTCAACCTTTCTTTTTACTGACGAAATCTGCAAATGATGCCCTTTTGTACTAACCTGTGCTATGCCCTTTTGTGCTATTATCATACTCTGAAAGTGACTGAGTGCTGGACATAGATAGATATTTTTTAGATTTTTTATCATAGGAAGTAGGCTTTTGTACTCTCCGTACTTTGTTGTTGGTATGCGCACCCTTCGGTACAAAACAAAATTACTTTTTTTCTTGAGCGACTGTGCTTCAGAGGTCAGCGGGACACATATGTCCCACTTTCTCAAACGCACTCATGGTGCGGTGGGACACCTGTGTCCCACTTTTATCTCGAAAACCCTAACTCTAGAGAACTCAAAATTTGCATATTTCATAAAAAGCTGATAAGAACAAGAATCCCGCCCTGAACAGCCGGTGTGCATTGCTCACAACTTCATGTCTCATAAAGGGTTTTAAGCGGAGAGACTCTAGATATTTCACATTTCATCGTCACGGACCAGGTAGAGCGGATAGGGCGATCGCGCCCGCCTGAAGTTAACCCACTTTGTAGCTCACCTGTACCACATGGGCGTAGCATGATTATTTGTACTTATAGAGAATATGTGACACTTAGAGGCAACAGGAGAAATTTATAATCCATCTCCTAAGCAGACAAAAGTCGGTTTAACCGTACACCAGCAGCTCCACTTCAGGGTCCTCCTTTTGAGGGCTCTGCGGCTGTTATTTTTTGCCCTTTTAAGGAAATAACAAATAAAAAACAAAAGAGACAAAATTTCAAGTATCCCAGCGCGAAGCCAAGTCATACAAGCGGACGCAGAACATGCCAGACTTCCGGTCGTAGTTAGCGAGGCAGTAAATTGACGAAAACACTCAACTGCCTCCACTTCCGGACACATCTATTTTATTGATATACAATTTAAGCAGTCCGGTAGTAGCTTCTGGTACAGTAATTTTGAAAACATCCTAAAATGTTCTCTTCCCGCGTTCCTGCCATCGTTGCTAAGTTTTCCGTCCCTTGGAGCGTGCACGGTCACCCCGGGGGACTTTCGGCTATGTGTTTTTCGTATTCCGTCCCTGGCCATGCTCATTTGCCGTTATTCGTTTAGGCTAGAGTAGAATTAACTTGTCGTATTTGCCCTCCTGGCTTGCTGTTGCCTTTACATACTATTTAAAGTTGCTGAGATCACCTCGAAATATAATTACAAGCATTTACATCAGTCACCAAGTTTCTTCTTGGATGTATTGTTGAGAATGAGAAATTTATTTCGGCCTCACATGGTACAACTGCAATGCTGTGAGTGCAGGCAAAAAGCTCTCTGGAGGCTTGACGAGTCTTACGTCCTACTGAGATTCACTCCTCAGTAACTTTATTGAAGACCTTATTATTAGGAATGAACTCAGAACAAAAAAAAATTGTGAGAAAAGAATAATAGAACATGGATATCTCATAGAACCTGCTTTCACATTAAAGGGATATATTTAGATTTAAGAGTGATTGGTAAAGAGTATTTTAATATTTGCAGTCTGTGATTTATTCGGGTTTCCAATACTCCCCAGCGGTCGGTGCTACGGCACGCTGTATACATAGGCTAATAATGTGAACGTTAGCAAAGTCATTGAGTTAACCGTTATTTTTTCTATTTCCTTGTGGTAGGATGAAAATAAGTGTGGGATTGTGGAGATCAGTCACAGGTAAAAATTTTCTTGGACCCAATATCGGTTTTGTATGGACGTTAAATTTAGCACTGTTAACGATGCGATTGCTTTTTCTGTAACCTAAGAAGACTATATTTGTGATAGTTTGCTTGCTATTTCCCTTAATCATGAAAGAGTAACTCAACGTGAAAAAGGATAATGAAATATGTAGAAGCAATTTAATGTTCTGGGGCCAAATATACTAGAGCCGCGACATCAAGCAGAGTGTGCGAGCGAGGGATTTTGGAACGATGTTGGCTGATATATCTGTTATAATGCATTTTCTCATGGAAAATGATGCCCGCGCTTTTTACTTGGGATGTTATCTGTATATTAGAGGCGTCAGTATGTCCCAATATTTTAGTATCTATGGTCTTTTTCGAGACCGAAATTTATGGATTTTGGCTTAATATATTTAGTAAATCGAGTACCTAGTTAGCTTCGACTTGCAGTTCAGGTAGGAACGGGTTGAGAAAAAGCAAAGTGGTTTCAGCAGCGTAAATTGCATTGTTGGCAATAATTAGCAAGTGCCTCCTAGATCTCAAAATGCAAATATTGCTCTGCTGCTCTCTGAACGTAATATATATCACACCGAACATATATCCACGTATGATGAAGCTGCCTACCATTGGCTGAAGTGCATCTATTAAGAGCAGCATCCTCGAGGCATTGAGAGGCAGCCAGAGCCAACCACAACATTCTTGGTAGTAGTCTCATGATATAGAAGCAGGATGAATGATGCATCTTGATTCTGCAATAAGGAAGTAGTTTTAAAATGCACTTCCCACAGCCACTATAGATTAGCGGCTGTTGTACGCTGCTGACTACGCTCATCTACATCCGGAGGTTATAAGCCCTCTTTTACGATAGCATTTTTGCTTTATTTTTTCTTATCATTTCTAGTTGGGCATATATTCTCTTCAACACTGCTGTGAATCCCGGCGTTTAGATTTCCACTGTTAAATTTGTGATGAGGGCATTGTTGATACTTCAGCGCAGCTACCTTTGTCATATTTGCAGGGTGCTGAGCCTAATGATACTGCATTAATGTTATAGAGTCAGCTGTGTGCAGAGTTACACTCCTAGCTTGTTTCTCTAAGGCGCTCAAGGTCACGAACGGGCTCAATATTCAATATTTTGGTCACACGTACATAAGACTCTTTTTCGAAAAAAAAACACATCAACTGTTTACGCGTTTCCGCCGATTGCCAAACAGATTGCTTTGTAGAAGCCAGACCATGGTATGTCAACATATTAGGTAAACTACGTATGTCCACTTAAAAACAAAGGCCTCGCAAACGACTTCATATTAACCTGGTCCTGCGCCAACATTGACCATCCTGTCATCATAGAATGAACTGGAATATGCAAATACACGACATTAAGCTGTCTTCTTCACCGTGTAATTATGGAATGAGCCCAAAGTTTTTGAAAAGCCCTAAAGCATGTTCTTCGACATTGTTGTATAAACTTTTTACGCAGTCCTTAGAATGTCATGATCTTCCGGGTGACTGGAAAGTGGGGAAGGTGGTTTCTGTTTTCAAATCTAGTGAAGTTCGTTCCCCTGTCAATGACAGACCAATTTCATTAACAAACATCCCTAGCAAACAACTAGAGAACGCTATTTGTAGACATATAACTTGAAGCTAAGCTCTGTTTTAGTGTCCAACAACACGGCTTTCGAAAGCACTATTCAATGTGAAACTGACCTTTTAACCTTCACAAGCGACTCGTTCTCATCCCTTGATTCTACTTTCATTACCGACTGCATTTTCATTGATTTCGCCAAAGCGTTTTACACTGTTCACAGCGGACTTCTCCCTCTAAAAGTGATTAAGCCTAATCGGCACCTGAATGTTTTAAAGTGTATTGAATACTCCTGGTCTAACCGCACACAATTTGTAACCGATAACGTCCATAGCTCTCATCCTTGAGGCGTAGCCTCTGTTGTTCCACAGGCGGTCGGTGCTAGGCCCATTGCTCTTTCTTATTTACATTAACTATTCTCCTAATAGCACTTTTTCTTCCATGAAGCACTTTACTGATGACTGCATTATTTGCCATCAAATTACAAACCCTGCAGACCACCTTACCCTCCAGCCCTACCTCCATGACATTTCTTCTCCACCTTTCCCTCATTAAAATTCCTTTCTCTCTCTCTCTCTCTTGGTGCGGCACTTAGCTAATGAAGTTTAACATCACTAAATACAAATTCTCGAGAATTTCTCGTCGTTGTTCTAATCAGGTAATTATGCGCTTTAAGATACTCCATTAACCCAAGCTTCCTTTTACAAACACCATGGTGTGCATATCTGTATTAACCACTCCTAGCATACTCATGTGGACTACATAACAAGCAACGCTAATCGCACACTCGGCTACTTACGATGAAATATTTCTATGGCGCCCATTAACCTGAAACATTTACTGTGTGAAACATTTGTCAGGCCAAAACACCAATACGCATCCCCAGTATGGGACCCTCCCATTAACTCGCTAATTTGGAAAATCGAACCCATCCAAAATCGGGCTGTTCGTTTCATTTTTTCTATCATTGAACTGCATGTGTAAATCAAATGAAGTCAAACTAAAATTTGCATGCCTTTCAGCTCGTCGTAAAATTGGGCGCATATGTCTTTTTCCCAAAATCTACCATTCTAACTCTTATCTCAGAAATTCGATAGTTGGGCCGCCACTTTACATGGTCTGTTCTGAAAGTAGTAGGACTAATTTTTTAAACAAAATTTATTGAAGGGAATAGTACAAACTATTACAATCTTTCAAGGTAGCACCCTTCCGCACCTACACGCTGCTGCCAACGAGTTTTACAGTTTTCGTACGAATCCAGGAACGCCTAGACCGGAATGCTGTTTAGCTCCCTCGTCACGGCCTGTTGAACCACCTCTACCGATCCGTGATTTTTCCCCTTGAGCGTCGATTTTATTCTCGGGAATAGAAAATATCTGGCGGGGCCAAGTCGAGGCTGTAGGGGGCTGAGGCATCGTTGCCGCCTTGTGCTGGGGAAAAAATCGGGGTCCTCATTCACATGAAAAAGATCCTACCGGTTGGCCTTTTCCTCCTCTGACAACACTCCCGGCACCAACTTCGCGCACGCTATCCTCATGGATAAGTTTTCTGTCATGATCTCCAAAACTTGGGTTTGAGGAATGCTCAAGTCATCAGCAATCATTCTGATACTTATTCTACGATCACTGTTAAGTAAATGTTACACTCGCTACACATTTTCGTTTGTCTTGCTGGTCCAAGAGCGTCTGGAGCGGCCGTCTTCCTCCACTATTTCCTTACCTTCTCGGAACAGCTTGTGCCACTCAAAAAACACCTGATCTACCCATGGAAGCGTCACTGTACGTCTCCTTAATCATGTCGTGATTTTCTTTGCCCGTTCTACCAAGATTTACTAAAACTTTGATCGCGTATCGCTGATCCAGTAAACGCACGATTATTCTGCTTGACGAGACGTTTTGACAGGGGTTCACAGTACACGCGACCTCCTCTGTTCAACGGCCGAGAGCCGACTGCCAATTTTCCCCAGCATTCCCAATATCCCCCTTCAACGATCCTGCACGCGCAGACCGCCTCACGTCCGCCCGTTCGCCCAGGAAAAACCAGTCCTACTACTTTCAGAACAGACCCTGTATATCTCGTCACGCAAGGACCCCAAGTGCAAGGTTCATGTGCCCAGCAGTAGCACCAACGTGCATTTCAAATCTTTCATCCCCAAGGTATCTAAGAAATGTAACCACCTTCCTACTTCCACCAACTCCATGGCAGACGCCGACCTGTTTAAGAAGGCCGTTAGTGATTATATGATGAGCTGATAATGTACTAATTCTGTTCGCATTATTGTTTTTAATTATTTTTACCCACTTTTATTTAATGCTTCGGACCTGTGAATAAATAAATATTATCCGTGCAAACATCCTAACTTATCCGCCTTCCTAACTCTGACCCCTGGGCTTCAGGTATAGTTTTGAAGTTTTTCTTTTTTTCTACAATAAATCTTTATTCGGAGCTTCAGTTGTTGAAATCGCCAAATTCAGGCGCTAGAATTAAAGACAGCGAGACTTCATTCTGTAGTTTTACAATGCCAGTTGACGTCATGAGCATACCAAACAATAGCAGTGGGTCAGACCTATCTTTTTACTTGCGAGATCTTCCTTATTTTCCCGAAGATTTTGATCGTTTTATATGCGCGTCTGTTAGTGAGGGTCTTTGCTCGATGACAAGGACTATATCCAGCGCTTTCTTTTTCCTAACGAATGACTGTGAAAGGCATTTCACTGTGAAGCTTTGCTCTACTTCTTTGTTTTCATTGTTGTTACTGGTTCATTGCCGTCCAAAGGCGTTCTTGCCATTTTGTGCTCGGGCTGGGGAACGAAGCACCACTCTTACGCCTGCTTCGCTCTACTGCACTTTTTGCAAAAATTCGCTACCCGCTTTCACAAAGGTTTGAAGTGTGGAAATTTTCTTCCATATGCTCTTGTTTTATATAGAACGATCAGGGACAGATAAAAGTTGCACGTAGCATATTGGGGATTTGGTATTCAAAATTCACTCACAGGTTATGAGGGACGCCCCAACAGATGGGTCTAATTTAATTTGCACCACCTGAGTTTAGCGAACAGATAGAGCGAGACAGGGCACAATGTGCTTATCATATCGCTTTGTGACCCCAAATTTCACAATTTCTCCCCTGCGTTGATTGCGGTTTAAATTTCATTTTATTCTACATCATTCCACAGGTCAGGAGCCAGACAAAAAGCTGAACATTACAGTTTGACGGGGGTTGAAACTAAATTATATCCTGCATAAGCAATGGCCTGTTTGTTTCTGTCTCTTTGCGAAGAAGGCACCCGTAGCGGTGCCGAAACATCAATATTTTACGTTTTTCTTCAATTCACCTCAATAAGTGTTAGTTTCTAGACATGGGTAGATATACAGGGCGTCCCAGCTAACTTTAGCACAGTTTAAAGATATGTCGTGGCACTCTATAACGATTCGACTAAATGCATGTTCCTGGTTACTGTGGAGCAAGTCGCATAATTTTTCGTACAGCGCTTGATTGCATAACCAGTCGAGATTAATTGACCAACAGCGCAAGCAAAGAAGATAGGCTGAATATTTCAGTGCAAATTTGTGCAACGGTCCGCAAAACGTCTCACTGAACGGTTTTCAGCTTCACATCTATTTGTTTGCCTGACTTCAATACCCAGGAAATGCCCAAAAAGACCACGTGACATTCATTCTTGCGCGTCGCGATAGCTGTGCTCTCAAAGATGCCGCCTAGAAACCAACACGTCATTTAGCTGGGTGTACTATCGCCTAAAACACAACAGGGCAGCCACACAGGCGTCGTCTGTGCGATTAACACCAGCGCAAGCGGGAAGGTCTCCGTGATCTTATCGCTATCATGAACTGCCGGAACGGAAGCGTATCGCCGGGGTAAATCTTCGCCAGTGATATGCGCACATTACCTGAGAGCATGTAGTCTAATATCCTATATAAAGGATTGATGTCAAAATATTTCAAAAATAGGGTATATACGGAGGATGTAGCCTGAAAACTCACCAAATGGGCCAAACAAGGCTGCAAAATCCACAGTTACGTCACTCCGTATCCAACTTTCGCATTCAGTGCCGTATTGCAGAACGTTCGGGGCAATCCGCGCTTCAAAAATAAATTCTTTAGCTAGAGTGCATTGCCTCGAATTTAATGCGAAGATTTCTGTTGCAGAGCTCGCAGCGAAAGCAATCTTTGCATAACGTATGTTCGAGTGGTTTCACGAGGTCTCCATGTAAACAGTCACGTATTTAATTCTGAGGCCTCCGTTTCTAGGAATACGAAGAGGGTATCGGCATTTCGTTCATGGTCATTCTTAAAGTGCGGTCCTGGCGCATTTCTTACTTAACTTGGGCTCAGTTCTAAGAAGTTATTGTCGGTCCATCTAGTAATGGGCAACGCCGTTTCATGTTCGCATTGTTACCGATGCGCTGCACCTCCTCGTCTTTTCTGATTTAAGGCAACTGAGAGATGCGGCCCTTTCAAATCATTTACATTAGCAAGTTGAATGGGAGGACGACGCGAAAGGGAGCAGTTTTGATTTAAAAAACTCTACGCATTGAATCAGTGAGAACGTGCTGTAAACGAAGAGTGGTTTACCGTCTTCAGGATTCTAAGATGATAATGCGTAGCCAGCTGCTTCACATTCAGCGCTGTGTTTCCGCGTGGTTATTACCCTTCATACCTTACGCTGCACATGAACGCAGAGCACGGAGTCCGGTGTTTCTTGAAACCCCAAAAATTATTCAATTCAAGCCCCATGCAGCTGAATTCTAAAGCTCCTAGTTGCATTCAAGAAATGTTGTTAGCCACTTGTCTTCCCTTCGTTCGCTGTCAGCCTGGTGGAAATCGAGCTAGCGTATGTTGAATATCAGGACCCTCGGTCCTTTAGATTTAGATTTAGTTTAGCACTTGTTCACGTGCCCAATGGGTTTTCATTTGCCATTACACAGACTTCATTCTATTGGTTCATCGTATGTTCATTTCGTTTAAGGACATTTACTCACCAGTATGCAATATAACCTGTGTTGCAGTGCATACATAGCGCCTAGCTAAGTGCATAGATATTTAGGCCAATACGGCAAGAAGCAGAATGCACCTAAAGCAAGAGCGTGTGAAAAATCAGATAGTAACATTCATTAGAACTTATTCGCCTACTTTATTCACATTAGAGTCGCCCGTCTTTGTAGTTATAGAGAGCCTGGTCACAATTTCGCGATAGCCGAAAAAATAGAGCGGACATCCGACACTTTTATTTCTCCAGTTCCCAAAACCGAAAATACAATTCCAACTAACGCCTGTCTTATATTTTGAGCCGCGATGTTTAGATAAGTAGAAGAAGATTGTGTTTATGCGAACTTAATGTGATCTTACTTAACAGCTTCAACAAGCCTTCGTGCCTGACGAGACGCTGAATTTAAAACTACTGCATGAGGAATTAACATCTCCAGGTCTTGCAAAATTTAGGGAGGCCCATACTTTTTTGCTACGTTTGGTTCCACTAATAGCAAATTCTCCCCTTGATTGAGTGTCCCAGTAAACTGCGCAGAAAAAAGCAAAAGTAATTAATGCTTGTGCAAAATCATTACCTAAGAAAGAGAGTGCTGATGTTCAAGCCTTCATCTCCTCACACACACGTGTATACATAGCTATCGAGGACCACCTGTTTAAGAAAAATATGCAGCATCCACTTATATAGCAAAGAAGAAACCACAATAGCCTCAGAACAAGTTAGCGACTTCCACAAAAGCAGTTATAATCCACAATTATGTCAGGTTCAGAGCACCCGTTTTACGTTCTTGCGCTAGGCTACTTTCGCCTACTAGCCCAACGTTTCCGCTTCTTTTGTTTCAAAAAAGCGCCTTGGGTGACTAAGCTAAAAGCGTTGCTGCATTGTTCGAAAAAAAGAATGATATCTATGTGCGCGTGACAGCTCATGCCCGCCTAGCGCAGAAAGATTGAGCACCTATATAAAGTTGTTGGAGCGCACTTCGGGACCAAGACTTAAACCAGTCATATCCTGGGGTAAGCATAGAAAATTATTTATTTAATAACCGCTGAACTGAGGTTCTCCTGCACGAGATGCTACACGATGGTGCCCAAAAACACCAGCAGAAGAATTACTCGATGATTGTCTTCCTCATACATTCCCTCGTAGGGCAGGGCATCGGTGGCTCACTATTCAAGCTTCTTGTTTTTTCAATAAAATAATAAAGAGGTGGTTGTGCAGGCAGTAGCGGCATAGGTTTCATATGGCAGGTGCAACAAGACGTGTAATCATCCTGCATGCTGGAAACCGTCAAGACACACAGAAATTTACGAAAGGAACAGATAGGGTAAATTTGCGAAGTGACTCTAGGATTTATTGGCTGCGATCAGATTGCGAGTATGAAATACTTTCAGGTGCCATTTTTGGGAAGCTCTGTTTCACATTATTCTGAAACAGCAACGAAGCTGATGATGAAATGGAAGCGAAAGGTATTGGGTGCAACGGTATACGAAAGGAAAAAAAATGTGCCCGGTTCTATATTGAAGAAAAGTATTACCACACGACAGATAATGGGCTCATGATAGCTAAAGAACAGCTATAAATTTACACAGTCAGCATTACGAAGGTCTCTTCAAAAACCAAGTCTATCAATGGGTATTTATTCGATGTCGATTTTTTGCCACTGTTCTACGTGTGCAGTCGACATTCGCTACGGCCGCTGTTGCGTCTGGTACAGCCTGTTCCTAGTGAGCATGACAACCCAGGACTTAATCCCAGGCGCATTGGGAGCAATTCAAAGGTAACAAAACGGGCCCGTGGTACTGCGCAATATCTGTGCCGTTAAAGGGTCAGTAAAAGGCGCTCTAAAAAGTAGCGGTGATCCTGGGACGTTAAAGTGCCCCGATTCACGAATCTTGTCAAGCCGAATTTTTTTTTAATGCCCTTTGTAGAAGCTGAGCTATATGTAGTGAAAAAGAGAATTTCAGTGTCTTCGCGCACTTCCCTCTCCTCTCGTCACTTTTTGCACACATCAAGGTCGTAGCTCCTCCGTCGGCCCCAACACCGGGGACGGAGCTTCCTGACCCACCGGAGCTACTCGGCTTATTGGCCGCGGCCATGATAGCTGCCTGGAAACTGAAAGAATCTAAACAATAGCCATCTCTTAACTAGTATGTGCAGGTGCGAGCATGAAAAAATCGCCGGGAATTGCTCGCCAACTTTTGCGCTTGATTGTGGGTTCTCTACAGCGTGTAGAATAGTATTATTCTGCTCAGCAGTTCATGACAACGGAATTCAGTGATTGAGAGACTTCATGTCCTGTCTTCCGAAGGTTTTCCAGAGCCTCTTAAAGAACCGAAACTGGCGAAAATTGGTGGAATACAGCGCAAATAGTCATACAAATCTACAATCTATTGCCCATTCTTTTCGCTCACCGATATCAATAAAACACTATAGCTATATTATTGGCTTTTGTCCAGTTATAGTGCTCACTGAATAATAAAACCAAACTGAAGGGCAGGACCATAACCAATGATATCAAGATCATCAAAGCATCACATTACGCCCTATCGCGGGGACAAAATGTGACGCGGGAAAGCATGGCAAAGTTCCCTGAATGGTTACCAAAATAGATTTTCTCAGCCTATCCCCTTGCAAGGCTAAACATGTCTAGTGTCAAGCCAACAAAACCTCAGCCTACGCAAGGAACAACCCTTAACAATGTTAGGCGCGGAAATACGAGAAGTAATATGAAGCACGCCTGGACGAAACCGGTTTCCGTGTATAATATCTGCCACATAAAAATAAACTTAATGTAAACAAGCAGTCCAATGGTGTGTCATTCCGCTTCGTGGTGACCGGCACACCGCGCGACGAGAGAGTCGCTGCATATTACGTAATAAGGCAGACGGAAAACCAGGCCTGAAGGTCGGTAACATTCAGAAAGAGCTCACTCCATCGACCTGTTTCAAGTGCTTTTAAATATGACGGCAGGAGCCAGCAAAGTGTGCAAGCGCTTTCAGCGGAAAGAAGTAGAATAATACATAGCCACTGTAACTATTTTGACTACAGTATGACATAGAATACAGATCAGCAAAGCGCTCCATAAGACCTCAGAGTAACAAAATCTTTGACAAAAGGCTGTCACTCATCGATGACTTCAATGCGGACGCTAAGCACAGGCTTCTCCTCTCTTGAACATCTTTCCTCCTCCTGCTCGGACGCTTCAAGGAAATTTTCCATAACCATCACGTGCTTTGATAATACCCCTCCACAGCGTTAGCTGTAGTGGGGCTCTGTCGGTATCTAGCCCTACCATGTTGTGAGCTTTTATATTTTAACATTACGCGGAGCCTGACTCGGTTGCCTCCTGCAGTTCCTGAGATCATATATGTAACATGAATTTATTTATTCATTTTTTATTTACTTATAGATACTGCAGCGCAATTATATGCGCTATCGCAAAGGTGGAGAAAAACACAGTATTCAATATACGCAACAGGGTAACAAAATACAGCGAACTATACAAAGTGAGCGCTACAATAAAGTTCAAATCACAAAAGAAATATCGAATAAGAAAGGTTTGGTTTGGTTTATTGGGTTTTAACGTCGCAAAGCAACTAAGGCTATGAGGGACGCCGTAGTGAAGGGCTCCGGAAATTTCGACCACCTGGGGTTCTTTAACGTGCACTGACATCGCACAGTACACGGGCCTCTAGAATTTCGCCTTCATCGAAATTCAGCCGCCGCGGCCGGGATCGAACCCGCGACTTTCGGGTCAGCAGCCGAGCGCCGTAACCACTGAGCCACCGCGGCGGAATAAGAAAGGAACTGTTAACCAAAGTGTAGGAATATTCAGCAATTACGCTTATTCAATGGCAGTTACAAAACTCTGAAATGGACATGAACGAATGAACCCAGGTAGAAAATTCCTGGCTTCTATTGAAGGGAGGGGGAGGGGGACTGAATATGAATAAATTTGTATGCGCCAAATACGGTATCAAATTTAGCTCGTGATGACTTCTTGTAGATGGTAATGGTGTAACGTTAATGTAGTGGTTATCTGAGAGCCTTACCGAAGAATTGACGATACAATGTAAGAATCTTAGTGATTCAGTGGGGCGACGGGTAGAGAGCGTGTCAAATTCAATGAAAGAAGTGTATTAGAGGGTGAGAAATCGCGATCATAATAATTACATATAAAACGCAAAGCTTTTTTCTGGACTGCTTCCAACATGTTAACCTCAAACTGCTTCTATGGGTTCCATCTACAGCTGCGTAATCAAGAACAGGGTGGTTTAGAGTTTCATACAAGAGTAGCTTTGTGTCCTTTGGTGAATTGGTTAGCGTGCGTCGTAGATAACCTAGTTTTTAGTGCTTTATTACATACGTAATCAATGTTATTAGACCATAACATGTTAAGCGTGAATATGACACCAAGATATTTATACTGAGAAACCCTATCTACCACACGGCCATTGATAGAGTAACTAAAAAGGGAAACGGAAGACTTGCTACAAAAAGACATGAGGACGGTTTTGTCGAAATTAACTCTCATTTTCCAGGCGCTACACCAACTACAAAACATAGCAAATGACCCCTGGAGATGACGATGATCATTAGGGCCATTAATTACTTCGGATAAAACACAGTCATCAGCGTAAAGACGAATGTTAAAGAAATGTTATGTGACAAGTCATTCATATATATTAAAAAGAGTAGAGGTCCAAGCACAAAGCCTTTGGGCACTCCTGACGTTACATCAAGAGCAGCGGAAGGAAATAATTTTAAGATACGGTCTGGGAAGGAGATGAGAGAAAGCTAAAAATCCAGTCAGCCAAGTGAGGATTGTTTAGTACAGCATTTAGTTTAGCAAGAAGCTTGGAATGTAGAACAGTACTGAGTGTTTTCGAGAAGCCTATAAAAATGGCGTCAACTTGGTTGCCGACATTGAGGTTAAGTGATATATTATGAGTGAATTCTGGTAATGGTGTTACCGTACTAAAATCGCGCCTAAACCCATGCTGAATTTTAGATAGCAAATTATTAGATTCAAGAAAAAGCATGATCTGGAAATGAATGACGTGTTCCAACATTTTTCACGACTGTGATCTCAACGAAATCGGTCTATAGTTTGACAAGCACGGCCTATCACCGGATTTATAAAGAGGGAGCCCTTTGGCTAATTTCTTTGAAGAAGGGACGGTAGAAGATGATGAGGACCTATTGAATATGATGGTCAGATATTTCGAAGACCACATGGTGTAACGAACCAGGAAAGCATTGCATATTCCATCTGGGTCGTACATTTCTTAACGTCGAGGTTTAATACAAGATTTCAGATGCCGTCAGTGTTCACCACCACATCACTGAGTGCTAGAGAAGAAATTATATTGGTGAGTGGCGGAATGATGATGTTATCGTGAATGAACAGTGAATGAAAATATTTGTTGAAAGCATCCGATATCACTGCCGGCTCACTGACGACGTCATTATCTAATCTGAACGAAGTGGATGAAGTATCACGAGGCAAGATGGATGTCCAAAATTTTCGGGGCTTAGTTCTTAACAGATCGCGCAGGCGGACGCCAAAAATAGAAATCTTCGGCCATGTGCAACTTAAGATTAAGTTCATTCTTTGCCGTTTGAAATCTGCCTAAGGGTATCGGATCGGTGCTTCTTCTAGAACGCGTTAGCCTACGAACGCGACGAGGTAAATGCCAAATGCCTCGAGACATCCAAGAAACATTAGTATTTGTTTTCTTAGTTTTAATAGGAACAAAGTTTATTGGTTTATTGGGGTTTGACGTCCCAAAGCAACAGAGGCTATGAGGGATGCCGTAGTGAAGGGCTCCGGAAATTTCGACCACCTGGGGTTCTTTAACGTGCACTGACATCGCCCATTACACGGGCCTCTAGACTTTCGCCTTCACCGAAATTCGGCCGCCGCGGTCGGGATCGAACCCGCGTCTTTCGGGTCAGCAGCCGAGCGTCGTAACAGCTGAGCCACCGCGGCGGGGCCGGAACAAAGTGTTGGAAGCAATCGCTGACAATACATTCAGAGTAATTAGCGAGAAAATTTACGTCCTGGCTTGCTGAGAAAGCAGAGAATGTATCGAAACGATCAGCTAAAACATCACTAATGGAATTGTCGTCAGCACGAGTGAAGTCAGGAAAAGTAGTAAGAAATAGGGTGATTTGGAGATTGGACAAGAGAGTGAAACTAACACGCCTTAATGGTCTCAGAGCCCATCAATTACTTCACAAGAGAAGACATTTTGGGCCAATGTAGCGGTTTGGAAAACTAAGTCGAGGATGGAATTCAGCCTAGTAGCACTAGATACAGCCTGAGTTAGTACAAAGAATAAAGATATGTTTATTAGTTCTCAACAAAATGCAATTTCACGACCGAATGCAGACAACGATGGCAAGTGGGTGCCAGGAGTGTTGAAGTCTCCCATACCAATAAATCGTGATGAAGTAATGTTGGTCTTGCTCATGACATTGGGGACAGCATGAAGGATATCAACAGAAGAGCCAGGTGGACGGTAAACACTGATTAGAATGCTATAATTGTTTAGATAAACTTTTCAGCACAAGGATTCTGTATCAAGGGGCGAAGGTAAAACTCAAAATTGTAAATTTGATCTTATCAGCAATACCACACTACTAGCAGTACTGCAACTTCTCTGTAACCGCAGGGCACACGAAACATTGCGCACAAGTAAATCTTCGCTAATAAGCAAGGGTTCCCGATGACGAGATCACATAACTGGGCTAAAATGACGAAGTGTGCACTCGCGAAGCCACATCCGCCGGCTGCAAGATACCAGCGAACCACAGAGGTGCCAGCCGGGTGTCTTGTGTCAGTTCAACCAACAGCGCCATCTCGTCCGCAATGTCATTTGCGGTCAGCGATAGACTCTAAAATGAGCCGCCTAACTGAGTGAAAGCTGCAGGCTTAACCACGCCGCGGAATAAAGCTACTAGATGGTGCGAAAATTCGCAGCATTCGAAAATATAGCGGTCGCTGCTAACGAATTAAACGGCGCTTGGTAGAAAACTAAGGAACTGAGAGTTACTTTCCATGTCAGAGGCGGACTGCGGTTCGGAACCACCAATTGTACATTGGACTTTGTTTGCTTATTTCCGCAACCGTATCCAGCAGCGACTTCACTTTATTACCTGAAACGCTTAAGTCGAAAAGCCAGGAAGCCCACCCCGCCACTGGACAAACAAGAGCTCCCTGTAATCAAGACGGCGACGAAATGATGGCGTTGTGCGATGCACAGTTCACTTGGCTTCTCCGTAGCATCGCGCTCTCAATAATATCGAAGCCGTAGCAACTGAAGTAGTCTGCAGGCAAGTCGAACAGCACGTCTTTACAAGCCCAGTTAAATAAGCACCATAATATAACCAAAGCAATTATTTGTCCGCCTGGAACAATGCTTCTCTTCCTTATTTCTAGATTTTATACCGAAGTGACCTTAATGTACATCAGCCAACAATTTCGTGTAGACAGCCCTTTAGAGGCCCGAATCTAGCTCCGGCCCACGGCTTCAGCGGCCCACGGCCAAAGCCCGACGCAAGACTGCAATGTTCGCAGAGGGAGGCCGAGCCCGTGGTTCAGGGTGGGCCGGACCTCGTGCATCCTTTCGAATCAAGGATACGGCGGGTAGCATCGGCAGCATGTCGGGGAGCATCGGATGTAATTCTCATTGACTGCACATCACGAATAACTGGTGTCGTGTCGTATCGGAAGCTGATAATTACACCGTGCACTTGGCTCATTATTTCCCCTCTATGTAGTGACACTGGCGCTGGGGCAGCAGGAGTCGCAGAAATGAAGAGGCAAAGTTCAGCAAGGAAACCAGAGCATTCATTCGACAGAGAAGGCCGCGAGTAAGAAAAGGCAGCTGGCGAACAAAAGAAGCTCTCGTTTCACCGTTTTTTGAACGCAACATGGAAACAGTTCAGCAGATTAGTGCAGCGCTACTCGCAGTCTCGGCGGCTCCTCGCGGTAACGGCGGACCTAGTCTTCAAGCCTCAAGCCATTTCCTTCGCATCATTGGAGCACACATGTCGATAATGAGAAAAAGCATATTCATTGCCAATATGGTCTGCCCAGCGTTCTAAAGTATAGTGACAATGCCGGCGTTTGAATGGTTGCTGTCGTTATTAATAGCAGAGCTGAGTGCTCAACACCAACCACTCAAGAAATCATGTTACGAAATGAAGAACCAAGCATCACTAAACGTAAAAAATACAGCCATCGAGGAAGCCACCATTCGAGTGCGTACTAGAGTTCTGGAAATGCATTTGATAGAGTAAAAATCATGCTCAGAATGTACGGAGCTAGTCTACTGCAGACCTTCGTCAGCCATTGTTCTGAAATGCTGTTTACCACAACCATTCGCATTTTCGTGCTCACTACTGCAGTCAGGCAGTCTATTCCTCCGATATTAACTCAGCTTAGCATTGGAGAACTTGGAACCCTAGCCCTTACAATAAGACAACAGTGTGGGCTTCAGACTTAAAACGTAACTGGTTTTTAACGCGAATTCATTATGTGGCTCACCGGCAACGAAAGCCGATGTCTAGAAAAAGTGGCGACCCAGAACCCACGTTATCAGGCAAAGAAAAATTAAACGCCTTCTTAAGGTTTGGGGAACCAAACCCAGGAATTTCAGATTCCGAGGCAAGCAGCAACCAAAAGCCCCCTAACGCGCATAGCTTTTGGCGAACAAAGGGTTCCCTTTATATGTATAGGCTCAGGACTGCCTGCTAATGTGCAGGTGTTTCATTACGAAAGATAGGTAAATAATAAGAACAATAAAGGAATAAAATTTAATAAAAGCAATGCTTTCTCGTTTAAAGAATGTCATTCGTATTAGGTGCCCTCCGTATTTATTCTGATGAGGCGTTCTGCTTCTCAATATCCGCCACTCCGCCACATGAAGAAATAGGAGGCAGGTCGAAACGTCCTGAGGATTTTCTTTTTTGATCCTCTAGTCCTGTCTGAAGCCGTTTCCTTATTTACACAATGACCGTGGGCACACCTTATTTGCTTGCGAAATGAAACTCTTAGGAGGGTAATTTATTGATTGGAAAATGCTCGGTTGAACATAGCAAGTGAGACCCACGAGCAAAATCCGTTGAAATGGTTACATTACACATGTATCTCCATTAGACATGTTTAACTAAGGTTCTGTGGTGAAACGCCCAGAAGCAGCAAAAATTTCCGAGAATCTGCGAAAGCTTCCTTCAGTGTAATACAAAAAAAAAGTATGTTATGCAATGAAGTCATTTGCACTACACAAACCTGCTTAACTATGCTTGAAAGCAGGTTTCACTTAGAAGGGTACTACGTTATAGGCTGGCCATCCTGGCCAGCTTCCTGCACAATGACTCCAAAAGGCATAATCCTATGCCAGTCCCCTAGTGAGACTGAATACAGAAGCATCAAGCATCACGAAGAAGCAGTGGTGGCATCTGAATCCGCATTCACGGCCGCATGCTCTTATTAGGAAACAAGTAAGATTATCGACATTACCACCCAGCTAAGCAATCCAATAACCAAATTGTCCTCCTTTTTCTGTGATCAGGTGTCATGGATCGATTAGTATTCTGTGCTTGGAAAGCTTTTACCTCGAGCTATTCTTCATATTATTGAAGAAGAATGGTTAGCTCGGGAGTTGGTCTGTGGTGTCTCTTTCTTTTGTGCTTTCGTCTGTTGTACGCTCTACCGCCCACAACGATCTTCTTTTCACGGTTGTGAATTTCAGGGAGTGCCTGTAGGGCTTTCTTTGTGCTCTACTGTTAATCTACGAAGCACAAGTAATAACAAATTTCGCTAATCATAGAATTGTTGTAGACGTTCTCAACTCATTTGGCTCCTACCCTTGGCTCTGCCAATCTTAGTTAGTGGGCCGGTGCGCCGTAAAGTTGTTTCTCACGGCTTTCAGTCACAGCGCCTCCTTCTACAAATAAAAAATAAACTTGTCTTGACTGGAGCGCCTTTACTGATCCACTTCGACTGAAGAGCCTATGTTTATTGCGCTCTGCTCATAGCGGAACATCGTCCTTCCAAGTCACCCACGCGCCTCCATGACGAGCCGGGAAGGAATCTGGGTCCTCGTTGAGGTTGCTGGGCTTGGCGGCGCTCATCTTCAAAGCTTCAAGGCGATCCTGCAGGCGCTTTACCACCTGCAAAAAGGGGCGAATTTAAAAGGCTTTATTTGGTGTATACATGCTTGCCTTTTCTTATTCAAGTTTTATGTCTCAATGTACAATATGTGTATATGCAACACACAGCAACTAACTCCGTAAGGAGGCGCGAGTGCCAAGTGGGATGGCGGCGGGAGCTCGATGCCTCCGCCAGCGTGTGTTGGTTCCCTGCTGAGGCGTTGTCTTTTCCTGTGCCCGGAAAGATGTCCATTATTCTAGCTTCCATATTTCCGCGAGGACTAAAACGCCATGCTGAAGACATAGTGCTTACTACAGCTGTGATCATTCTTATAGGGCTTTCACTTTTTCGACCGAAGAAAAGAATTTGTAATCAGGCATACAGCTTTGTGTTCGGTTTTTTGTCACCTGACTACTGATATGCACTTCAACAATTCTTGCGTCTTTTTTCGACACATTGGGTGATGAACGAATGATGGGCAGCATTTTAAGTACTTCTTCGAGGTCATGCTAGCATAAGCGCAATGATTGTATACTTAAGGCCTCCAAGCAATTGCAGAGATTTATTACCATTATCTTCGGAATTCCTGCCGCAAAATTTGTCATCAGAAATCACCTAACAGCAGTTGCAATAAAATGGGGACGCACAGTCGTTGTTGGACAAATTATAGACATTGAAAATTCTAAATTATAGCATTTTTTTCTTTTAAACAGCTTCCCGTTGGGCTTATATTACACATAAAAGATTTCCGACTTAAATACAGCTGTTTTGGCTGTTTCGGCGAGTTACGTACGCAGGACTGGTTGGTTTGACTGGAGGTTTTCGAGAACTCGCAGTTAAGATTTTAACTGCAAAATATCAGCTAACCGTTTATAAAGCGCGAGGAGTGTGCATGTCTCACTTACAGACAAATGGTAAAGCTGAACTCAGAATAACTCTAATAATTGAAATACATCAATTTCAAGCCGTTTTGACTAGTGATTTTGTAAAAAAATGGGTACACAGTTCTACCAGTGAGTTCATAAAAAGATTTCAGATCTACTATATATCCTTCCCTCAATCTTTTGGACGTATTAGGCAACTTGTATTAAAATTTTAATTGCTTACAGAAGTACTATTAAGGCAGTTTACTGAGGAGAAAACGGCCCAAAAGCTCAACAATGTTCAAATTTTTTATCACCAAAAATCGAGCAGTGCACCTTATTTGTAAAAACATACAGAACACTAAGTAGGCATGTTATCAAAACAGAAAAAAGAACACACAGAATGGCTTGTTTGATTGTATTCCGCATGCAGAAATATGGTGTGTAGATGCCTTGTTTGCCGGCACTTGAATCAAATGGGACACATTTATTTCGCTGCAGCACAAATCGTTTAACCAACCTGCTAGTTAGCCTGTCTTTGCTGAGGTCCGATACGCTACATCGCTTAAAATGCGACGCCGAAAAATGGGGTCTTCTACCTCAAAACGCCCATTTAAAGAAATTGCACAACTTAGGCAAAACACCCGCTACAAACAAACCATTCTAAAACAACTTCGTCGTTTCATTGAGCACCTGTAACGGCAGCCGGTCGTTCACCGCTGGCTAATGCCTTTAATAGGAGCATGTTACATATGCAACATCATTTAGAAGCAGATAAGCCTTCAAAAAGGCCCGATAAATGGGTGTACCCCAAGCAGACACTGTACCGGCTGGCAGTTTCTCCGAATAGCACAAAGGTTCTGTTCGAGTCGGACATGCTCCCGGGTACACTATATTTGCTCATAATGCAGCCATTGAAACAAAACAGTCTAGACAACTCTACACTAAAAGCACTTCTGCAACGGCAACATAAGCGAAAGAAAGCGAACCGCGCACCGTCATAGATTACCCGGCAGCAATATCGTCAGCCGAGTGCAGGGTCGCCTCCAGTTCTTCTCAAAACACGGGGTTGCGCTGTGTATAGTAACACGGCCCACACGTTCTCCGTTTCCTAACGACGAAAGTTCGGCAAAGCTATCGCTTATTCCGGTAATTTCCTACACGTTTTATTCAGCGTACACAACTTGGCATCGCTTCAGCTCAGCTGCGCAGAAACGCTATTCCGTCTACGTTTAAAATGAGAGCGGGAAGAGCGACTTTAAACACCGTTTACCGCGCAGGACTATGTGCATCTTGCATAGGTGAACATTACTTCTTCAACTACCCTCGCGACAAAGGCGATGCTTTGGAACGCACTGCGCAGATCCTTTGCAGATTCCAAGGTTCACAACACGAACCTCTCGCAGAGACCTTTCACAGAGTAACCACCCGTACTTCGATTTAAGTTCGCTTGACGAAGGCTAAGGTCTTGCTTTAATGCACTGAACAGCTGTCAACGTAGCCTGATGTGTTATCTTCTTTTCCGTGTGTTCTTTTTGGTGTAGTTCGAAAACCCTGCCCTTTCCGCCACATATTTCGCATTCTATCCGAGTGGAGCAAGCGAACTCATGTTATGAGGTTTAGGTGAAAGCAATTGATGAAGCATGTACTCGCATGGCTGAAAATGAAGGAAAAAAAGCTGTAATTTTAGGTAACAAAGCGCTGTTTAGCATCATAGACAGCGAATGTGCCAAAAACAATTTGCACAAAATTTTGAATAATATGCATATACAGCTTATATATAGCTCAAGCGAGGATAATCAAAGAAATAAAACATATTTCAAAACACCTTAGGCTAACACAGAAAGCAATCTTCAAAATATGAATGCAAATCAAAGCAAGTTGCAGTTTTATGTACTGAACCGAAAATAAAATTTTGCATACGGTGAAAAACGCTGGTATAAACATAACATTTTTGCCTGTTGGCACGAGGGCGAACGATCGAAAAAAATGGCTAGGCCAAATCGGTGAAATAAGATACGCGAACCCACTTAGTGTTTGAAACCCGCAATTATTGCGAGGGCATGAAACGTAGCACATTTCGAACGATAACGAGTTCGGTGGCCGTGTGAAATTTTACGCAAGTAGATAGTTTCGTCCAAAAACAGCACTCAAAGGCCAATGATTTGTACATTTGGAAGAGGCGGATCTCATACAGCGAGTCAAGTCTGATTTTGCGATATATTTTGATTATAAGATACCAGAATAAAGGACTCACCTCAGGATTTTCATCCGATATGTCGTGGTACTCGCACGGGTCCGCAATGATGTCATAAAGACAGGGCCCCGGCACGTCGCAGTGCTTCTTGGTGGAATTCTCACCGCATTTCACAGGCTCAGAGTAGGCGTCACCTTCTAAGCCACACTTGGGGCTCACACCACGGCTGAGGAGAACCTTTTTTTATTGAATGGGAGAAAGAGTACCACAATACGCGGTATTAATTACCACTGTTCATCAGTGACCATTACTTGAATTGCAACTTGTGCAGAGACAGGGTATAGTACAAGATTACCACAAAGCTCTACCAAAGATGCACGCTAAATAAAAAAAAAACGTGGAGTTTTTTTTTTGAGGAATCAAGCTTGTATACCTCATTACACTGGCCTTAATCTTCAACTAGCCCGATCTGGTGCCCACAGAAAGGCGTTTTATGCAGCCACCAGGGGCCCCAGGGTGCACCAATTCAATCCACAATGATGTGTCTTTTACCATAGCATTAACACTTTCTACCACCCAGGCGAGCTTTATATAAGCTGCAACAGATCATCTTTAAAGTTGAAATGATGCAATAGCCAATGCACATACCTTTTCGTTCATATCTACAGCTTCCATAATAGCTGAACTGAACTAAAAAAAATGGAACGAACGAACAAAAATGTTGCTCAATAACGTCTTGATTCATGGCTCTTTCACCCCTTGAGTTTTACATCTCCGCCACCTAGCGCCGCTGTCTCTCGATTGTTTCTCAAGTACGCTTTCCTGTAATGTCACCGCAAGCCAGCACTGCTAAACACCGCACATTAAAAAAAAAGCCGGTCCTCTGCGTGCAGCTTTCAGAAGGTATGAAGCTCTTTTCCTGCAAGTGACTTGTATTTTTACGTCGTTACAAACCTTGTAAGCCTGAGAATTGCGGCAGTCTTGACGTGCGTGTTCAGTCTCTTGTGCTGGAGGCTCTCGTGCACCCGGTATGTCGAGCCAGTCCGACACACCATACGGAAAGCGGCCAACGACAAGCTTATATCGGTCCTGGATTATAGCTGAATTGTTATCAACTTGGTTTAAGTTCAGGAGGACCTCGCTTCGGGGTGCAGCATTCCCGGGATTGAGCAGAGACTGGAAGTGGCTGACGCCGTCCATTCCAGCCAGCTGTGACAAGTTCCCACCTACGTGAATCATAATTCGTGGAAGCGGACGGTTACAGATTTGTACAGTCACCGGATAACAAAATCTGCTGATAGCTGCTCACGCGCAGCGGCAGGGTCAACATTTTGTTTTTTGCTATGTCATTCATCATCATCATCATTATGTGAACTACACCCACTGCAAAGTAACGCCCGCTGCCGTATCTTCGTAATTAACGCTGTCCCGAGCGAACCTCGGAATCCTAACCCACCAAACGCAGCCCCCGCTTTCGCTTGCCATGTCTAGGAATTCAGACCATCGACTTTTTGCATTCGTATGACATACCCTACCCAAGCTCATTTCTGTTCTTCAGGGGCAAACATGCCTCTTAAAGGTACACATCATTTTCCTTTCCACAACTCGCCGCGCTGATTACCATTTAAGTTCAACCGTACAGCCGGTAAGCTGCAGCTGTTACAGACTTTCTTCTTGAGAAATACTGGTAAGCTGCCGTTTATGATTTTTGAGTACCTGTCAAACGACCTCCACCGCATAGTTATTTTCCTAGTTAATTCACTGTCGCGATCCGGATGTACGGTTAATACTCGAATCTAATACAGATGTATGCCGTTACAACTTCTCACCCATTCAAGCGTATCTAAGCTTCTGCCCTCATCTGAAGCTATTGAATACTGCGTAAGTTTTCTGCATAATAACGCTCAAGCCCATCTTTCTGCTTGTTCTGTGTAGGTCCTTGATCATACATTCCAGTTTGTTCTCTGGGGTTGTTGTCAAGGCAATGTTGTTAGCGACTAGCAGAAAACCAAGGCATTTTATATCGTTTCTTACCCCAAATTCTTCATCATTCAGTTCTCTGAATGCATCCTGTAATTACGCGGTGAATAGCACCAGTGAATTCGCGTCTCTTTTTCTGACACCATTCATATTGAGACTGTATCGCCTCCTGTATGGAGGACTATGCTGGCTACAAAGCCGTCATAGATATTGTTTGCACTATGTTTAACGGTTTTTGAACACCATCGTTCTGTAGGTTGCATGATTACTAGTGTTTCCGCTAAGGTTTCCGGCACGTGTGGCTGTGCAGTTCTTGCCGTTTTTGTTTATATGTTGTGCCTAGCTGATTTTTTTTCTTATATCTTATCATATATTAGCTTATGTATGCGTCGCTCACACAATAAAATTCAGTTGAATTTTGTGTGTGTGTGTGTTTGTGTGTGCGTGCGTGCGTGCGTGAGTGTGTGTGTGTGTGTGTGTGTGTGTGTGTGTGTGTGTGTGTGTGTGTGTGTGTGTGTGTGTGTGTGTGTGTGTGTGTGTGTGTGTGTGTGTGTGTGTGTGTGTGTGTGTGTGTGTGTGTGTGTGTGTGTGTGTGTGTGTGTGTGTGTGTGTGTGTGTGTGTGTGTGTGTGTGTGTGTGTGTGTGTGTGTGTGTGTGTGTGTGTGTGTGTGTGTGTGTGTGTGTGTGTGTGTGTGTGTGTGTGTGTGTGTGTGTGTGTGTGTGTGTGTGTGTGTGTGTGTGTGTGTGTGTGTGTGTGTGTGTGTGTGTGTGTGTGTGTGTGTGTGTGTGTGTGTTGCCTCGTCCTGTCCGTTGTGTGCATAAAACATTTCCATAAAAAATTCTTTCTCGCTGCCTGTAAAGGTTATACATATAGCTTCTGGTTATAATTTCAGTATTTCTTTACGGACAGTGGGCCGATATGTGCGTAGTTTTTCAGATGCTCGGAGGCCCCTTCCTTATCTATTAGAAGCAGACAGAGGTTAATTTAAGTTGTCCTGTGTCGATGAGGCACCACGTTCTTATTAGAAAGGCCCCGCACTCACGGCAACGAGAGCTTCTATTAGAAAACACAAAACTACGACATACAGCTGTCCCCATCAGCGGCCAATTTCGTAAAGAACATGCGAGAAATGACAGCGATTTCTAGGCGCAGATGCCACATTCTAAGTCACGGCGCCATGCACCTAATAACAATGGCAAGGTGTACATGTCCCAAGTAACTTTATGAGCTTGAATCACGAGTTTAAATGCCATATACTGGCCGAAGAAATTGATTTAAAGCCACTTTTCCCTGCAATAAATGTGTGTTTCACTCCTTGATTGAGGTGCCAAAGAAAAGAAGCTGAGCGTCTTATATGCTTTTTTTCTGGCCATTGTCCGGTTCTCCTTGGATCAAGTACAGAATTTTTTGGCATAAATTTTTGATATTTCAAAACTGTAAGGTACTGTTTCACACAAGACCTACTGAACTACAGACCTGCACATATGGCACTGCTCCAGCGCGCATGTTCTAGTTCATGCCTTTTGCCGCTAGGGAAAGACACCTACGGGAAGCGTGGCGCCACATTATACCTGTTGAACAAGATGGCCTCCTCCATCATTTTATTTCAAAGAAGGCAGTTTCGTCGTTTGTCCACGTAATCATTAACATCCATTTATCTATGCTAGGCACGGTGGTGCTGACGAAAAGAAAGCGGATAAAAAGAAAGACGCTTTTTGTACTCATCCAGAGCGGAAAAACTCGTTATTGTGGATTTCTTTATCGTTGATGTTAAGATAGCAGAAGAAGACGAAAAAAATGTATTAAATATCTTGCGCAAATTGGCAAACGATGATGATGATGACAGCAGACGAACAGGTCAACCGAGCGCCCTCAACGGCCAATAAGCTAACGAAAATTGGCGCACGCTGCTCCATAGGACCCCGCCAAATGTGCAGGTCTGTAGTTCAGTAGGTCTTGGTTTCACAAACATTGAAGGTAATGGTTCGTTCATTCTATGTGTACCAATACCTTTCTTTTAAAGTTTGTCCTTCGCTTGGATCGAATAATTAAGACTAAGATACAAAAGCAATCAGGGACTTTTTTGACAACAGCAAACACGTTAATAGCAAAACTTGCAAGCCTGTTTCTCCTGAAGGATCCTTTCACAGGATATTAAACTTTTCTTAAGATTTCGGCACGCTCGAGGCCGTGGAGCATTCTGTATACACGAAGGCCACTTTCTCGAGCAAAATATCCCTTCAACAGATCTGCACTTACCTCATCCTCACCAGGTGCCTTCCCGCTTTGCGTTGGTTATAAAGCTAGCTTTCTTTGTGCTAACCGGCAGAATGTCTAACCCTTCCACACAAATTCATACGTCATTATCGTCTTCATTATTTCGGCTACTGTATAAAGGCGAGCAGAAATCCTCGACTGCCCTATTTATCTTATACATACTGTTAATGACAGTGTCGTGCTGTCTCTGAGGGAATACAACTGATTTTTTCGAATGTCTAGTTCTCTCTTGACTGCTTTTATGCTAAATATGTTGTTTAGATCACATTCTATTCGCCTATTCTCTTAATATTATGCATCCATATGCCAGCTATTTTGCACTTATTAATTTTTAGTTATGAAGGGCCGATTCTTTCTAGAGGCTTAGAGGTAATGATATTTTCGGGGTTCTTAATAAGATATTTCGTATACCCCGCTGTCGTCATCCACGGTTTAAAATTGGAGGAGACACGTAAGGCCGGCCTTAAGCGAAAGGCGCCATAGCGTAAATGGGTTAATCACCAAATGTGTTTGCGCTCAGCATATTAAAACGCCAATGTTCCTACTTGCCTATTTCGAAAGCAATAATTTTGTTTGTTTGAAGTTGTGCTACTCCCGTCCGGTACCTGAAGTCGTAGTATACTATGCCGCGTTTTTTTACGCAATATGTATCCGAGAAGTACAGAGACAAAATTGAAGCGTTCGTTCCATCAAAGGCAGGTTCCTGGCAGTTTCAATATGAATGCTTTTGGTTTGGTTTATGGGGGTTTAACGTCCCAAACCGACTCAGGCTATGAGGGACACCTTTAATGAAGCGCTCCGGAAATTTCTAAAACTGGGGTTCTGTAACGTGCACTGACATTGCACAGTACACGGGCCTGTACAATTTCGCCTCCATCGAAATTCGACCGTGATGCAAAGGAGATACTATATAATATGTATTTATTTTTTCTTTCGATTATGTTTTCTTGTTATTTTTTCAGGTCTCACAGCATAAAATGATAACCCATTAATTCAATATGCTGTTCGTCCTCTATATGCAATGTACCGGGGAGATAGGGTTGTGTTGAATCGAAAATAGTTCGGATTTTTTCTAAGCATTTATGGTGTAAATAAACATTAGATAAATGTAATTTGCGCAATAGGTCATTTCCTAATATATATTCATAGGTCTATGGAGGTACTCACATCACTCCTGACGTAGTGGTGCAGCGGATAAACGATGCGCCACTGCTCTGCGATGGTAGGTGCTCCAGCGGTAGTGCTACTCACCAATCTAGTGACTCTCCTGCCATCTAGGTTGCTCCTCAGGCCAGTTTTTCGCGGCTTTTTTTCTCGCTGCTAACGGCGCCGACAACAACACCGGAATTTCTGCGACACTGGCTCCGGAATGGTATAACGTTAAAATTGAATATCTGTTGTGAGCGATATCCTGAACTACTCTACTTTCTATCTTGCCGATAAGTCATTCATGGACATTTTATATACTGTTGTCTTCTCTCTTTATCCTTAGCCTAATTCCAGACCCTACCCTTTTTGTGGTCACTGCAGCTCACCTTACAGTACCTCCTGACGGAGGTACACTTACGGTGCATGCACTCAGAATTCGCGCCGAGCACGGTCTTTTTCATATTTAGCCAGGAGGTGCCGGCTCTTCCGCGTTCACTTACGGGTTTTCCATTTCCAAGAGGAGATATTCATGATCCGCTAATTATGGCGTTTTGTTAGTTCTACTAATAGCTCCCTACTTTTATTCCGACATCTTATGCCCTATCTACCTACTTGCCGGTCCTCTTGCCTGCATGTTACGTACCTAGTGATTGAAGTTGCCGCTCACTACAGCGTACTCCATATCACTATACTCATTCCCAATTCCGTGTTTCCGTACAACACTTAGACTATTTGTACCTCCTACTAAGCTCAATTACGATAATTGCCGCCCTCTCGTTGACGCCGTAGAATTTGTTAGGTTGAGAGCTTTATCCTCATTGATCTGGAAGGCCACGGTGCTCCTCGTCTGTCCGCTGACACAATATAATATACGCGCTCGCCCTTTAACGCTCCATTTCCTTTGACCTCCTAACTTAGTCCAGTGCTTTGATATCATATTTAACGCCAGCTAATTCTTTAGCAGCACTAATAGCTAGTACTAGGAGGATCAGGAGGGCTATTATTCGTCCTATACTCTATCTTCTGCGCTTTCTACACTTACCGTAAGAAAAATACACATTTTTTGCCCACGCCGGTTGGTACGCCCGCAACAGCAGAATCATGGCACAGTTAGGTAAGGAAACTCTCCATTAGGGATAATATGTCATCTATTAATAAACCGAGTTTAAACAGAACAGCTCAGCGACTGTGGATACAGCAACTCGCTTGTTTGTGAATCGTCAAGGTTAGATCGACGGCACTGCTATGTTTTAACTTCTGAGTGCGTGGAGGATGATAAAGTTTCATGAAATTAAGAAGACGAGTGTACGCGTGGCTGGCAGGCAAGGTGTTTGCAGCACGGACAACGGACTGTGTCCTGTAGCCTAGAACACGACACTTAGCCTGGAATGGGCTTCGTGCTCACTTATGCCCTCTGGGCCCGTTCAACGTTCCACTTGATCATAGGAAGCTCATTCACTGCTGCCTAGAAACAGAAGGCTTTAAACACACCTTTCGACGTCGCAGACGGTTTGCAAAGGCATCTCTTTCGAGGGGGCACTTTTTCAGCACTACGGCTCTTTCTACAAATGCGTATTGTATGGAACCTGTAGCGCCAATAAGGATGCGCTGCGATTGTATGTATCACAACCAAAAGCGTGTGATTACCACGTGGGGCTCACTAAAAAATGACAATATTATGAGCTACGACTGGTGCATGCATGACTAAGAACATCCTTCGCTTCTATCTGCCTGACACAGCCTTGCTAAAGAGGCGTACGTCTAGGGCGGCTTCAAAAAAAGCGACACGCGGTTATACCGCCAGACATAATTTTCCAGGCACAGTAATGAAAGCGCACACTTTACGTTATCACCATCCAATGTTCTCCTGGCGCCGAGCACACCGTGCAAGTTTAGCGCTACGAACAGCATAGAAACCTCCCTTACAAAAGGGACGCGACAGCAGACAATATTCTCATCATCGACCTTATGGCGCAGAAATTCCCATAGCATATCCATCCTTGCACATATCACTGATATTTGATTCTGTCGAATTATCAGTATTTCAAGCCCGGCGAAACCTGACCATTAAAAAGACATAGCACTGATATTTGATTCTTTCGAATTATCAGGAGTAATTCAAGCCCTGCGAAACCAGACCTTGGAAAAAACATTGCGAAAATCCTATAAATTGTCTACGGACTGCACATAACGTCCACATTTCTCCAGAGGGACAGTGATATCAAGTGCGGATAATGGTCAGAATAGAAAATCACTCCGCCCCTGTTGCCTGGATATTTACATATTTACAGTATGTCTGAACATTGTAGCACTGGCAGACGAGGGACGAAGGAAGGATGAGACACACAGGGCGCTGAACTAACAACTGTAATAAAAAAGAAGGGTCATCCGTATGTTTTATCCTGTACCCAAAAAGCCAGTGATTTCAAGGCACCTGCGCAAACAGGAGAAATAGGGGAAGCGCACAGGCGGATATTGAACCCAAATACACAGAATCAAAAAAATTAGGCAGTGGCTTAGCTCTGATTAAGCCTGGATATACAAGCGAAAGGATGCAGTTATGCTTGGTTTGACGTCATGGCTGTCGCAGTTCGCGTACAATGCGCTAGGAGCACCACGATAACGGTAGAGGCGTTCGTCCGTCCACAAACTGCCTGTGCGGAGGCGGAGGAGGAGACGGTAATCGGCGCGGTTAAAATTGAGGGAGCACTTTGGCTCTTTTGAATGCTGCAAGGCGGAAGCGTTGCATGGCGCACTGTTTTGTTATCTTCTATATTTTATTGTTTTAATTTTGTTTATTTTCTTATTTTTATTGTTTTTTATTATTTCAGTTTTCATATTTTCTTTATTTATTTATTTATTTACACTCAAGGCCTAGGAGGCGTTACAGAGGGGGTGGGTACAGGGGTTGAACAAAATTCCAACAAAACAATTTGAAAAAAAAGAGATAAAGCACGCGTCCGCGAACTCCTGCTTGGGCAGCACTGCTGCCTGCAGTAATTGCAAATAAATAAATACTGAAACATAAGTTTCAGGGCTTAAGAAAAGAAACAAATTGAATTTTTATTTTCCCTCATGTACTTTTTTTCATTTTTCGTACTTTATTTCTTCATTGCATTTTAATATTTGTTCATTTCTTACTGTTATTGTTTTTATTAATCTTCCTTTACCTACTTTTATTGATTTTTTATTTTTTATTTTTACTTTTCCAATCCTTTTATTTTATTTATAAAACCTATGCATTCACTATATGCGCCATTAATCATGCTCGAACTTTGAGCCTTCGTCGCGGAGTGGTAGCGTCTCCGGTTCAAGTGCAGTAGGCCCTGGTTCGATTCCCAGCCTCGACGTAATTTTTTTTAAGTACTGAGGAGTTGGCGGCGACGGCTGCGGCCACATGCGCTGTGCGTGACGTCACTGGGTTTCGCGCATGCGCAGAAGTGGCAAATCTGGGCTCCGGCTCACGCGAAGCTTTGTGTTGACTAGCCTATTGAAAAAACGCAAGAGCGATTGCCAACCTGCTAAGAGGGCAGGTTTCATCAACAAGCAACAAGACGTATGCGTCAGCGCACCGTCTATAGTCTTGTGGGAAAAGGAGCGTGCGTTTCTTTCGAGGACACTGATTTTTTGGCGCCTTGGTTCCATACGCGGCTCTTTTTCACACCCCAGCCTATTCGCCGCTTCGGTTTAAATATTCTGGGGACGCTACTTCTGTTCTTTTATTCCAGTTTTCATCCCTTCCAGCTTTAGCCATCGTTGTTCTTTTAGCTCGGCTTTTTGGTTAGGCCTCATCCCCACTTTTCGTGTGTGTTCATTGATGGCTTACATCGCATCTGTTAGGGCCGTGTTTGTTCGGTTGGCTTTTATCGCTTGCTTTTAGGTTGTCAGTTCTTCCCCCATTACAACCACACTTTCACTTCTTTCTCTTTATATCCGTCTTCACACCGTCTTCCGAGGTTTTAATGTCTTTCGCGTCATTGCCTTTTGTAGTTTGTTGCTTTTATCTTGGTATCTCTGTCATTACCAAGCTTCACGGGACTGCCAGCGCGTGTAGATTTTTTTTTCGCAGAAAGAGGACTGGCATGCTCGACCGAGAAATCGGAACTGCTGAGAGTCTGGAGAGGCAAGCAAAACCGGACCGTCCCAACCAACGAGGACCTAAAACTCAACGTCTACCTACAAGGGACACCCATACCCGAAAAGACAACCATAAGAATTTTGGGCATGCGGGTTCAATCCAACCAGCGCAGTACTCACACTTTTACATTACTGAAAGCAGCAACGCTACAAGTCGCACGCATGACCACCCGCATCACCAAAAGGCGACATGGCATGCGTGAAGAGGACACATTAAAACTAGTAAGAAGCCTAGTAGTTAGTCGAATCACGTACAGCCTACCCTACCAGTGCCTCAACAAGAACGAAATACAACAAGCGGATGACCTGCTACGCAAAGCGTATAAGACAGCGCTCCGACTACCACGCTACACGTCTACAGAAAAACTCATGGCCCTGGGATTACATAACACCTTTGAGGAACTACGAGAGGCGCAGCTTGAGTCGCAAAAACTCAGGCTGTTGCAAACAACGACTGGAAGAGCGCTCCTGCAGAGGCTCGGATACCGCGAGCAGATGCGAGAAATGTCGAGGACAGCAACGATCCCCGACGAGCTTCGCAAGACCCTCAAGGTAGCTCCGATACCAAAAAAACATGGATCCCAACCTCCATCGAGGCAGAAGAGAAGCGAGGGCCGAATTCATTGAGAAAACATACACTCCTCAAGCCACGACCGTGTGTACAGACGCGTCTTGGAGAGGAGGAGATACCAAAATCGCTGTAGCGGCGGTGGTCGATTCGTCTTTACGCGAAATGACCAGCGCGTCTCTCCGAGGCTGCACAGCTGCAGAGTCCGAGGGAGTAGCCGTCGCTCTAGCGGTGGCGGAGGGCTATAGAACCGGGCGGTCACTAACAATTCTCACGGACTCTCAAACAGCCTGCCGAAATTACATGAATGGCAGGATAGGTCGTCACGCACTCCGTATACTCCTCGCAGCGAGCGACAGAATTAAAAACCAGGAAGAACAAAACGACAAGATCCCACACAAAATTGTGTGGGTACCGGGGCACACGGGGGTGGCAGGGAACGAAGAGGCCGACAGGATAGCTCGAGGATACATTACTTTCCGAGCATCCGACGAGACCGCGGAACTCGCGCCAGCACCCAGGGAATATTCGGCCATACTACAAAACTATAGAAGCAGAAGAATGCGATATCCCCCACCGCACATATCTCTCAGCAGAGAGGAAGCTGTCACTTGGAGACAATTACAAACAGGCTCTTTCCCAAACCTACATATACTAAACAAAATGCACCCTACGATATACACGGACAAATGTCCCTGGTGCGACGAAAAACGTACTCTATACCACATCAAATGGGCCTGCCAAAAGATACACGTGGTCCCCAAAATACAAAACCCGAGTGCGGAGCAGTGGGAGACTCTGCTGTCCAGCGACCGTTGTGAAGACCAACAAGGTCTGGTACAGCGAGCTCAACGAGCGGCAGTGGCCAGCGGAGCCCTGGACTGAGGGCAACCGACCACTGATTAGAGGCGGACGACTTCGGCAGAGAAGGCTCCTGGGGGTAGAACCAAGACGTCTCTGAAGATGCCCCAAACCGCAGGAAAAACCATTAGTGTAAATAAAGTTTTCCCTTCCCTTCCAAGTGTTGTTGTTTTATTTTGTTATCTCTGTCATCACAAAGCTTCACTGTACTACCGGCGCATGCAGATATATTTTTAACGAAGTGTTGTTAATATGCAATTCACCCTTTCCCCTTCACTACCGCCCTTTTGTTTTTGTGTCCTCCAGTGCGTATCTGATACCTTGCCGACCAAAATGGTTCAATCCCTCTTGGGCTTTTTGCTTCTGTGTATGGTGGGCTCAATACGCGGCTGCGCGCGTCCCCTCTTTCTTCTGTTTTTTATTGCTTTTTGCATTGATTTCCGCATGTGCCCTAGAATCACTGGCTTCTTGTGTACTGTATAAAACGTGCGGATCACCCTCCTTTGATATTAAAGTTGTTAGTCCAGCGCGCCCTGTGTGCCACGTCCTTCCTTCGTCCCTTGTCTGCCAGCGCTACCATGTTCAGAATGTCAAACCAACTTGCCCAGCATCGCATCCTACAATATGTGTTCCTTGCGTTTCACTCAAAATACCGGCTAGCTATTACAGCTACAGCGGCCTTCATAATTCCATGCATTTTCAGTCAAATTTAAATGAGACAAAAACCGCTGATCTAACACCCAGTGATCAAAGCAGAAGAAGATAAAGACCAGTGCATATGATCAACTTACCACCCATGTCGTAAAGCGTAGGCACCCAGTCAGCAGCGTGGAATAAGTGGTCGTATTCGGATCCGGCGCCAGTCCAAAGTTTTTTTGAGCTCCATATGAATCCGGGAACGCGCACGCCGCCTTCCCAGAGTGTGAACTTTTCACCCCTCAAGGGCCAAGACGATGCAGCGTATGCGCCACCATAGGCTGTAGTGGCGGCACCGTTGTCAGAGGAGAAAATGAAAAATGTGTCGTCCAGGATCCCTCGTTCTTGCAATGCGGCGAAAATTTCCCCCACAGACTCGTCAAGCGCGGACACCATACCTGCAACAAATATTCAAAAGTTACCAATAGAGCGCGGCCTTCGCATTTAATCGCGTGTCAAATATTGAGGTTATTTTGACACTTCATACGTGAACCTCGGATCGTTTTCCAAAGGTGACACCGCGAAATTATACCATTCTGGCATATTTGAAGATGAGGTGTCTACTTACATTACCATGAAAAACTTGCTAGTTATTTTAAAAGTAGCATCTACATCTGTACGATGTTATCGCCTTTGCTAAAACTCACCATACAGCGCCGTTTCCATGTCAGCCGTATAGTGGGGTCCTTAGGCTTTGAAAGTCCGGAATGTCTTTAAAGGTAAGGACAAGGATTTTCCTATTTTGCCGCATTTAAACCTCAAGGGGTGCCATAAGGGCTTCCCTACAGGGCTAAGGAGTAAACTCCGTTGCCTGGTTGTTTTTTACAAAGGCTGTACTTCCGTGATGAGGGCTAAGCTACCCCGTCGAAACGTTGTAATCATGATTAATCTAGCCATTCAAGATAAAATGAATGCACTGAAGAAACATTCACTTCACTTTCGTTGCTTTTGTCACGTATTAGTTCTTTTATCTAAACTATTAACTCAATAAAATTCGCAACACCAGACTCGTTCGGCTATAAACGCTGTTTTTTAAGGAATATGGCCATGCACGGAAAGGACAGCCTCAGCTGCCAGGCATGGTGCTTGTTCTTTGCTCCGGGAAAATTTCGGGACATTTCAGGACCTGCGTGCTAGATCTGTTCCCATCATGCAACGGAGATCTTGCGATTGCTTATTTCCGGTCATGCTTGTTTTAATTATATCAGCGTGAAATTTTCCCATTAGCAAATGTTTTGGAACATAAAACCTTCCAGATTGTTAATAATATCGAGGCAGCGTCGACTGTTCGACGCCGGTGGCTGGAAGACGAAGGAGAGGAGAAAAAATGCGATGGCAAGGGCAAGAACACAATTCCTGCTGCTTGATTGTCTTCTTCAAGGTTGCTGGGATTAGTGCGAAGGAACCCCTGTTTATCATAGGCTGCTATGCATCGGAAACTAAAGAACCTGCGACCAAGTGTTTTGTCCCCTGCATATAGTGCAAGTGAGGTCTGAAAAGAGCACGGTACGTAATGCGACGACAAAATAAATCATGATTGTCGAGAGCGATTGCGGGGATTTGGAGAGGAGGCAAGTGTGGCAGGAGGCGGTAAAAAGTCAAGTGGATTGAGCAGGTTATGCACTTTACAGGCATAAGGTGGTAGTAACTGGCACAGGACATGTTTAATTGAATATACATGGCAAGGGCCTTTCTCTTGCATTTCGCAACTTAGTATAGGTGACGATGATGATGAATGACCCCAAAATAAATTTGCCCTTGAATGATTACGTACCTGCATAAGGGGTGCGGTTTCGGTGGCCAATATAGTCGTAACCTTTTAAGTACCGAACCGGCACCTGAAAAGGGTCTTGGTAGAGGGCGTAGTGTGGAGCGAGGTGTGAAACATACAGGAACATCGGCTGCGGAGGTAATCAATGCTCTGCGTCAGCCGCATGCAGTTATAGGCATCAGTATTGAACTCCTTTTCAAACACTGAATGTTATGCAAGTGTAAGAACAGCAACTTCGAGCTACTGAGTCCTTTTTGGCGAGAAATATCACGCGCTATAAAACTATTAAAAGGCGATAATTCTGCTTGAAACCTATATCAAAAAAACCTATTGATAGAAAGTCCTGAGGTACTTAGAGAAATACTTGCAAGAAGAGCACTCAGAAGTACTCGCAAGAGGGTATTCACGACACTGGAGATGTTTAGACGTGCTCGTGCGTCTTTTTATTAGGTTCGCAAAAGTAGTCGCTAGCAGTCTCGTTTGGTTATTTACTTATTTCAGAGCACCCCAAGCGCCCAGCAAAGCGGTACATAAAGAAGAGGGGGTATGATGAAGAAACAGGATCATAGGAAACAACAAAGAAGAACAAATGGACCACAGCATTTTTCTTTCAAAGAAAAAAATTAACAGTAGGACATATCTATGCAGACAAAAATTTAAAATATTACATGGAATACGGGATCAAACGATATTAGATTGAGCACTAAGCAGCAACGAGCAAAAGAAAACAAATTAAAGGATCACAAAATATTGACAGGCGTGAAGGGTGCAAATAAAATATAATAATGAAGACTGAAAATGCAGGAAATTTGGCAATCACACGATGGTGTATGGAAAAGAATTCTGTTCGTTTATGGCCAGAACGTGAGGGGACTTTTGATATATTTTGTTTGCGCTAACACTAGACAGAGCTTATCTGCATGATAAAGTCGTTATGAAACAGGGGGGGGGGGCAGTCTGATATTCATTTCAGGAGAGGATACACTAGGCAGAGCTGATGTCCATGATCAAGGCGTCATGAAACGGGGGGGGCGGGGTCGGTCTGATATTTACTTGAGGAAAGGATAGATTACTAAGGCAAAAAATATGAAACAATGGTAAAATAATAAGCGAGCATGTTTCCTGCCTGTTGCCAGTGTTTTAGCGGTCTAGAGAATACTACAATGCAGGTACGCTTTTATGACGTCAGTAGGATGAGGTAATAAACTTTGTTCATTTGTTTTGGAACGACTTAAGAAGATTACTAAGATTGTCCTGGTGACGGCGCCATATCAGTGAAGCGTATGCAAGTGATGTTGTCATAAGATTTGTGTATGCGTGATGTAAAATATCTTTGTTAACAAGCGCCAAGGACCCTATCAGGGTGACCATGTTTCCTAAATGATTTGTTATGTGCTCTGTGCGCTTGTCCCAGGATACATTCGAATGCAGATACACGCCCAGGTAGTCTACACTGCTTTAATTGGTTAATTATTGACTCTATCCAGACTGAGGGGTGGTTCGACTCTGGTTGAAAATCTTGAATATTTAGTTTTACTGACAATACTCTGCATGTGCCATATCCGACACCATTCAATTAGTCAGCTCGAATTTAAGAATATGCGCGTCATTGGATTAACTATTTTCCTTTAAATTACACAATTATCTGCAAAACCTTTGAGATGACACTTAAGCTCCTGCCCGAAGGGTACGACGCTATATCCTTAATCGGTGAATTCTCATATGAACAGAATTGGTCATTCGATAATTTACATTCATAGATATCCCTGGGAGTCCTCGTACCCTTCCTGGCGCAGTGGTGCAGCGGTTAAGCGATGCGCCACTGTCCTGTGATGGCAGCTGCCACCACCGGTGACCCTTGTGCGACCCAGGTTGATCTCCCCGTCGATTGCTGTTAATTGCTTTCCAGCTAATTCCTGTTAATCCTTAATTGAAATGGTTTGGTTTGGTTTATGGGGTTTAACGTCCCAAAGCGACTAAGGCTTTGAGAGACGCCGTAGTGGAGGGCTCCGGAAATTTCGACCACCTGGGGTTCTTTAACGTGCACTGACATCGCACAGTACACGGGCCTCTAGAATTTCTCCTCCAAAGAAATTCCAGCCGCCGCGGCCGGGATCGAACCCGCGTCTTTTGGGTCAGCAGCCGAGCACAATAACCGCTGAGCCACCGCGGCGGCTTAATTGAAATGCCCTTCGGACTCGCTGGGCAGTTTGCTCACAAGCCGGTGAGCAGATTGCGAAGAAGCCGTAAGGTCTCGCGACCTAAGGGCCCACTCGCCTCCTAGGTTGCTTTTGTGGATATTTTTCTTGGATCTTCCTTGTCACGAGCTCCTTAAACCTGTCGCTTCAAGAAACTTATTAGTAAAGCTATGTTAGTGACTACATACAGGGCTGAGTAAAAAAAAAATTCAGGGGGCACTTTGGCTCTCCAAAGTGCTGCAAGGCGAAAGCGTTTCCTTGTGGACAGTTTGTTTATTTCTTATTTTTTTATTTTCATATATATATATATATATATTATATATATTCTGTTCTTTATTTTATTTTTGTTTCTGTTCTTCTGTTTATTTTTCTTATTTCTTTCATTTTATTTACGAAACCCATGCATTCACTACATGCGCTTTTATTAATGCTCAAACCCTGAGCCTTCGTGGCGGCGTGGTAGCGTCTCCGCTTCAAATACCCAAGGCCCTGGTTCGGTTCCCAGCCTCGACAAAGTTTATTTTTTAAGTAGTGACGCCGGAACGCGGACACACTTGCTAACATTCCTTGGTCACGACTGTATTGGGCCTTTCGCTTTAAAAATTGAAGGGCCAAGCAGAGAGACCGTTGTGGAACATCTTAGGTTACTGTGACGCGGTCTGAAATGCACTGGTCAAGTTTTGCTGCCTCACAACGATTGGTTAGAAGCTGCTCAGTCATAAGTTGTTTAATTCAAAGCTCGATTTTGCAAGTATTTAATAGCAAACTCTTCCGTGGCATACGTTCAAAAGCTTTACAAACTCTAGAAATATTCATCGCTGCCATCCGACATGCGTAAGGCGGTTCTGTTACAGCCAGTAGTGCTGCATAAAACTTCGGACTAATCCCGTGCTATTTTTGGGTTACTTCATAATTTTTAGGAACTAAAGAACCGGTCTTTAGTATGTAGCACAAAAGTTAGAAGAACACATTTGAGGCAAACATACGTGAGAAAATAATCAGAGGCCACCTAGCATCAAAATGTTTAACTCGAAAAGCTTATACATGTAACTGTGTTGGCTTCTAAGTTGATATAAAAGATATTTCTGCGGCTGCGGTCACAAACGAAAGGCAACCATTTTTCACACATCCGTGAAGCTTCTGCTTAGCCGTTGCTCTCTTCAGTGGTCCAGATTATAAGCGTACCTTCCTTCCGGCAAAGTGTAGTCGCCGTATCTACATACCACATCTGAATACTGCCTGGGCGGTGCCTCCTGCGACTACACGGATTACCGCCGTTCTCTACGAAAGCCTTCATCTGCAAGGGCCTATCTTCGCAAATGCAGCCGTATTTTTAAAATTTCACCAGCGCTGCGACTAGGAACAAGAAACAGAGAAGGAAGACAAGGACAAGCGCTGTTTCTTGTTCCTAGTCGCAGCGCTGGTGAAATTTTAAAGATGTACCAACTAGCTCAAACCACCATTTTGCTCAAATGCAGCCGGTATCATAAAAAAACAAGCTTCACACATCCTTCAGATTGGCGATATTGGTATCTTTTTAGAAACTTAGTGTGCTTATACATGTGTTTAACTTCAGCTTTTGCTGCTGCCCCTGCTTTCCCATCAAGTTTTGTATATTTGCTTGCTAATTGATTGAATTTCAATGATTTACTCACAGCGTCGAATGCCGCCGTGGTGGCTCAATGGTTATGGTGCTCGACTGGTGTCCCGGAAAACGCGGGTTAAATTCAGCCGCGGGTGTCGCATACTGGTGGAGAATATATACTTCAGAGCAGCCTACTGTGTTATCCTGTGTCTGTGTGTTTCTCGACTGTGTCCGGTCCCTGCGCACTGTTTTAAGTAGAAAAATGAACCAACTGGCCCCGCTACTTCCCATGATACTGTGTTATGTCAGGGCAGGGTAAAGAAATCCACGTGATCAAAAGTTTTGAGCCCTCCACTGCGGGGTCCCTCACAGCCAGAGTCTCTTATTTTATTACGTTTGTTGCATACCGAAAGCTCTGAAGCCCCATTTTCTCTCCCCAAACAATGCAGTCCACAAGGGCTGTTCTCTACCCTGTCCTACTTAATGCAGCCCTAGCCCCACTGGTCAAACAACACACAAACATACCTTACCGTCCACGCAAAAATATACGCTGACGGCATCGTTTTATAGTCCAATGAAGGCTCCATAGGGGAAGCGCAAGGCTACGTTTTTACATAGGCCCGCCAGGATGGGAGTAACCTGGACCAATAATATTTTGTCTAATCCGTGCCAGCGTACAGCTCACTCGAGGTTGGCCTGCGGATGATGCATCATGACAGACACAAAATCTCAGGTCGCAACTGTGATGGTACGAAAAGCAGGAGCATGTCTTTGTTGTTGACAAAGTTTCGCTTGTAGTGAACACCAGATCGTAAAGTGAAGGTGTGGAGCCCTCGAAGAAAAACATGCGGAATGTGAGATTCGATGCTTCGAGGTAATCGATGAGGGGCGCGAACTCAGAGTCTGCCTTCTGAAGCTGCGCCATTTGGGTGGTACTCAGAGCGCACAGGAAAAGGAAATAATCGGTGGCTTTTCGGTATCAATTGGTATAGGCGCGCGCGACAGACAGTCCGCATTTTGATGCTTACGGCCCAATTTGTAAACTACTGTTAAGTCGTATTTTTGCAAGCGTAAGCTCCATCTAGCCAAGCATAGTGAGGAGTCTTTGAGACCCGCCAGCCAGCTAAAGGAGTGGTAGTCGCTTACCACACGGACGGGTTGGCCGTATAGGTATGGTCGGAACTTGCTGCTGGCCGATATTGCTGAGAGACGTTCTTTCTCCGTCGTAGAATAGTTGGTCTCGGAGCGCGTAAGTGTTCGACTGCCAAAACTGATCACCCGTCCTGCGCCGTCTTGCCGCTGGATGAGTACCGCACCAAGGGCAACATTGCTGGCATCAGTGCGGATGTCCGGGGCCAGCGTGCTCGTCGAAATAGCCTAGTATCGGAGTATTTTGTAGAAGGCTGCGAAGCTCGACAAATGCAGCTTCTTCGTCAGATCCCCACAGGAAGGGCGTGTTGTCGCGGGTCAGTGTGTTTAACGGTTCAGCGATTCTCGAGAAATCTTGAATAAAGCGCCTATAAGGAGCACAGGCCCAAAATCCGGCGAACGGCCTTCTTGTCAGTTGGCCGTAGAAAACCTGAGATGGCAGCGGTCTTTTCAGGGTCCGGGTGAACACCTTGTGTGCTGACAACGTGACCAAGAAAGCGAAGTCCCTCAAAGCCAAAACTGCATTTCTTGGTTTTGATGGTGAGTTGTGTCGATTTGAGCGCTTGTAGCACAATGCGCAACCGCTCCAAGTGTTGGTCAAATGTGGTCGAAAATCTTACGACATCATCCGGGTACACTAGGAAGGACTGCGACTTCAAGCCGGAGAGAACGGTGTCCATCGAGCATTGGAACGCGGCCCGTGCTGAGCACAGAACAAATGCGAGCACTTTAAACTCATAGAGGCCGTCGGGCATCTGGAAAGCAGTCTTCTCCCGGTCTCTCTCATCCACATCGATTTGCCTAATAATTGTAATGACAAGAAGTATCGGGCGTTCCGCAATCGGTCGAGCGCGTCATCTATCCTGGGCAGCGGGTAAACGTCCTTTTTGGTCACGTTAAGTTTTCTGTAGTCAACGCAGAAACGTAGAGTATTGTCCTTTTTTTTTGACAAGATCCACAGGCGATGCTTATGGACTGGTGGATGGCTGAATGACATCGTCTGCAAGCATCTCGGCAACCAGGTTCTGAATGGCTTCTCGCTCCACCAGGGAAACACGATATGGTCGCTGGCAGACAGGTCGCGTAGTCTCATCAGTGATGATACGATGATTGGCGAGTGGAGTTCGGCCGACCTTCGAGCACGTAGCGAAACAGTCCACAAAGTCTGCCAAGAGGTCCGACAGAAGATCCCTCTGAACCGACGGCAGGGCAGGATTTATTTTGACTGACTGAACAACGTGGTGTGGGCCAGCATTGTCTGGAGTGTGTCCTCCCTAGGGGCACAAACCTCGAACCTCAGCAACGCCGTCGAAGAAGGCAATAGCCGTGCCTTCGGCCAAGTGCTGATATTCGTTGGGAAGGATATTCAGGAGGATGTGGGTATGGCTGTCACGTAGTTGGACAATGCGAGGTGTGTGGGGAGGAGTACATTGGTCAAACCAAGACAACATTTCGTTTCCGCTTCAACAACCACAAAGCGCAAGTGTCATCTCTGCCCAACTTGCCCCTTTCCAGGCACCTGCGTCTGCCCCTGAACAGTTTTGAAAACATCCGTGTAATCCTTCTCCAGTCCGGGTTCCCTAACACATATTACAGGGAACAAAGGGAATCGTACTTCATTCACAAATTCGGCACGTTCTCTCATGGCATGAACGCTACTCCCGGGAGACTTTCCTGCTTAAAGGAGCCAACGTAGGAAATTCCGCCGGTCATAGGCCTTGGACAGCGTTATTATCAGAATACGCCGGAACTTGTTTTTTTCTTGACAACTGCAGACACACTTTGAAATGGCAAGGAATCTAGCAGTTTATTTCCTGAGTACTTTTTTGTCCAACCTCCTGCCAGCATCCACGTTCCATTCCAAATAGACACCTTTGATCTATCACCTAGACCATTGGGACCACGCGACAGCTCCGCGGACCCGCAGACCTTTCGCGTTTTCCGCACGCATGTATTATTATTATTTTTAATTTGTTAACTTTTGTATAACTTCTTGTGCTCAATTTTTTATTCTCCGTGCATTTTTATTTTCATTTTTCTACATATTCCTCGTCATTTGTTATTTACTTACACCAACATCGACTCAACTCGATAATCTCAGAATGATTTAACCTGCGCGTGCATGCAAATCTCGGAACCACATGCACTGCGCCAAACTTTATCAAAGTGCTCTCACCATGTCATACTTGTTTGGCGCCACATTCAATCAGTAGTTTTTCTTTTTCTCTTTTCTCTTCCTATGTGTGCGTTAACATTTTTTTTCGTTAGATTTTCTTTAAACATTTTTAGAGCTAATTTTTTTTCTGCTCTTCCCTTCTTTTGTTTTGTTCCCCCAAATTCATCTTTGCCTTCCCATTACGCGCTCGGGCTAGCTCAGTATTTTACCCGACGGACGCTGTTTTTTCACGGGAAGCTCACTGCGGGACACGGGTTTCGACAGCCTAGTATATTTATGGGAAAAGGGGCGCCAGATTGTCTGGTAGAAAGGCCCGACAGGAGAGCAAAGCGACGAAATGAAGCAAAAATAGGCAGAGGGCACAGTCGCAAGTTGCCGTTGCAGCGGCTAACAAGTGAGTGTTGGCCGTCTCTCGAACGCGTCCCTTTCAAGCGTCTCAGGATACCTGATACGGGCCGCCCGCTCGGACCCGGCGGCGTCTTGCGGGGGTGTGCGCGTATTGGGAGGGGGGGGTAGCGGCTTCCGTGTGCGCCGAGAGCCGGGTTTAACGCTCTTTTGCCCCTTCTATCGCTGTGCTGTTCAGGCTCGTTCTTTGCTACTAGTTTACCATTTCCACCTCCCCGTTTGCTTTTCTGGTTGTTGTTCAGCCGCGGCCCGCGTGAGAATTGTCGTGCTGCCTATTATACGGTCCCCTGCCCTGATTCTCAAGTTTGTTTAGAGGGCGGAGATTATACCTCCTCGCTTGTTCTGTGTCCTTATATTGACGAAACGGATTCATTGTAAGCCTGCCCTGACGAAGGGAATACCATTCCCGAAACTGTTGGCAAAATAAACGTTAAAAGAACAGTCGCCTTTGTCGTAATACTGTACCTAAAGTAGTAAACTGGGCCATTGGAATCCCTACTAAATACAGTGTGTGTATATATATATATATATATATATATATATATATATATATATATATATATATATATATATTACGAAGTATACGCTTCGTTAAAGGAAACATATTTATTCAACTCGACGTTTCGATCGGAAGACCGATCTTCTTCAGGAAGAAGATCGGTCTTCCCATCGAAACGTCGAGTTGAATAAATATGTTTCCTTTAACGAAGCGTATGCTTCGCTATATATTCTTATAAGCAGTCTAGTACTTCACGCTTTCGCAACCTATATATATATATATAGCGCTATATATATATATATATATATACATATATAGCGGGAAACGTTTCCGGCGTCGACAGGTCGGCTGGACCTGAAGTGTAGAAGGGGCACTGAATGCTCATTTGAAGTGCACAGCTGTATAGTGTGCAGCAGTTCAGATAAGGGTCACATTTAGCTGCCACAATCAGGCATGAACGTAGAAACGTATTAGGGCGGTTTTATTTCAACCTAACTTCTTGAAAAATATACTGTTTGCTAGCGCCGACATATTTTATAAAAACAAAACTCATTTCTCCTCAAAGGAAACGATAGACTCTAGAGGCATACAGACGTCGCATTTTTGCGATTTCCGCGTGTTTCCTAGTAGGAAACATTTAGCAGTCGCAAAAAGACACTTCCTGTTAAAAATAATGTATGCAGGAATCGCCAGGTACTGAAAAACATTTTTTTAGGTATCTGCTTAACCATGAACCTGTCGCGTGTAGGACGCGTGAGGAAATTATTCTCGGGTTATTGTGCCCAATGCCGCTCAACCTCTGAATCCCAGAGGCACGTTCGAATTAGAGCGTTGTGGCTTCATTTCGCCGAAGACGAGTAAAAAGCGCTCATATTTTCACTAAGCTACCCCGCGCGATAACAACTCCACGTGGCTGAAATTATCCGTGAGTCCTTGGCTACTGTCTTAATAAAAGCCCACTGAGCTGTTGACACTCGAAGATGGTGTTTCTATCTGCCGGTTAAAGGTGTAGAAGGTGAAAATGGATAATAATGCTAACCAGCTAGGCGTGCAAGTCCTATCATGTGTAGAACATCAAGCTTACCTATACCCAAGTACTATGAACAAGCTCATTTTTCAAAGTGGCGTTGTTTATGAAGGTAATTTTTTGGCATTGCAAGACTGCATCGTAACAATCAGCATAGCGGCAGGACCCTCCCCGGAACGCTAGTAGGTTTCCTGCATTTATTGTGGAAAACGAACCCCACTCCTTCCATGCGGAAGTCTTAACTACGCGGTGCGAACGCAGAACAAAAATTTAAAGGCAAGAGTTGGCCACACAGTCACTTTAGACTGCTCATATCAGTAAATTGAAAAGCGACTCTTTCTGTATTCCACAGTTGGCTGACAATTAAAAGCGATAAACAAGAAAGCTGGACTTTATGTTCTCCGGGATATCTGCCGCGAATAGTCAAGCTTACTGCAACGCACCTTGTCCACTGGATGATTCCTGATAGCCGACACGCTCTCCTCAGTTACTATATGCGTGAAATATCTGCCAGTGTCGTTTTTTGCCAGTGTTAGGTTTCTTCTGAAATCCAAGCCCCAGTCGGTGACCTGAACCTGCGGAGAAAGAAAATCGAAGAAGATAAAGGAAGCACTCTAACCTCCTGGTTAATTGAACGTTTGCAAATACAGAAGTGTCGTAGTGACCTCTAAGCGAAAAAATCTATTAAGCCTTGTGAGGTGTGCCAAAGAAAGCAACTCATGCTAAAATCACATGTAATATGAACAGGCGGTCTCCTTGGCTACAGGGTTGTTTGGTTTTGTAACCCAAATGCACAGGCCGATTCAGCATAGTCCGCGAGAAAAAAACTAAAAAAAAAACATTTTTACGGAAACATTTGGCTTCGACCGCATACCTATATGATAAATGCTCTACGCCATAGAGACCATAGAGAGGTAGAATGTTTGAAACGTTGAGCTCCTTAACAAACTCCTAGTGAGTAAGTTTGTAACTGTCAGTGCTGGCCACCCTGTTGAAAAACATTTCTAATTGGCTCTTAGTATTAGCTATATCACTTTTAAGAGCAGGAGTAACCATTTAGAACCGCACGAGAAGGCATAGGTCGATGCATAAAAGTTAACAGCGTCCCCTTTGAAACAGGGTGGAGGTAGTTGCCACCATGCGGGCTTTTTTTGCTTATTGTAAAGAAGAAGATGAACATTCTGTTTAGCGGCGGCATTGCGATCGCTGAGCGTGCTGTGTGTTCACCTTGGCCGGCCACGGACTGTTGCCGCCCTGCTCCTGAGGTCCCAGTTCCCCCATCCGGGTACTGGCAGGTACACATGGGTGAGGCCGATCGCCCCATAGCAGCCATTCTAACCCCTGACGGCCTATATGAATTTACTGTCATGCCTTCCGGCCTTTGTTATGCTGCTTCCACCTTTGAAAGGATGATAGATACCCTTCTTTGTGGGCTGAAGTGGAAGACCTTCCTCTGTTACCTCGACGACATCGTAGCGTTTTCGCCTGACTTTGACACTCAAGTCTCCCGCCTAAATCACGTTCTGACCTGCCTCTCTGACGCCTGCTTCCAGCTCAACTTAAAGAAGTTTCATTATGCAGCCCTCCAACTTCCCTTTTTGGGCCACGTTGCTTCCAAGGACGTTGACCGTCCGGACCCTACTCAACTTCGTGCTGTGGCCGCGTTTCCTCGACCTACTTCTATCAAAGAACTGCGCAGCTTCCTAGGTCTGTGCTCCTACTTCCGTAGGTTTATACGCAACTTTCCCTCAATTGCTGCACCTTTGACACAACTTCTGTCCGGCAGTTCCGATCTTTCGCAGTGGTCCCAAGTGTGTGACGACGCCTTCGATTCCTTGCGCCGTATCGTCACCGCACCGCCGATACTGCGCCATTTCGACCCGACCGCACCTGCCGAGGTACATACTGACGCTAGTGGGGTACGCCGCGGCGCCGTACTCGCACAACGCAAACATGGCTTCATCGAATACGTCGTCGCCTATGCCAGCCGCACGATCACAAAGGCTGAATCTAACTACTCGGTCACTGAAAAAGAGCGTCTGGCGATAGTTCGGGCTTTTACCAAGTTCCGCCCTTACCTCTACGGCCGCCCGTTTGAAATTGTGACCGACCACTATGCGCTGTGCTGGCTTTCCTCTCTGAAAGACCCGTCCGGTCCCCACGAGAGGTGGGCCCTTCGTCAACAGGAATACGACATCCGCGTCGTGTATCGTACTGGCCGCGAACATCAAGACGGTGATGCTCTATCCCGCTGCCCAAATCCAGCCAATATTTCCAGCCTTTCCACCGTCGACGCCTCCTCACCGATGCTTCATATCAGCGTCATGCCTTCGGCGCAGCGTGCCGACCGTGGTTATGTTCTCTAATTGACTTTCTCACCAACGCTACGGCCGCTTCGCCTTCGCGTGCTCTTCGCCGCCATGCTTCCCATTTCTCAATTCGTGGCAACCTCCTTTATCGCTGCAACTACAGCTCAGATGACCGCAAGTGATTGCTAGTTATTCCCCGTCACCTTCGCTCGGAAGTCTGCGCCCATTTTTACGTTGACCCGGAGTGTGGTGATGTCGGAGTGATCGATGCATACCATGGCATCCGACTACGATATTACTGGCGGGGCATGTACATGTTCATCCTCAAATACGTGCGGTCATGCCTTACCTGTCCAAGTCGCAAGCCACCTCCTTATCATTCTGCTGGAGACCCGCAGCCACTACCTTTCCCGCCACGCCCATTTGACCGCGTAGGCATTGATTTATACAGCCCCCTACCGTACACTTGAGCTGGCAACCGTTGGGCTATCGTCGCGGTTGACCATTTGACAAGGTATACCGAATCCGCTGCCCTTCCGGCTGCCACAGCCTCAGAAGTTGCCTCGTTTATTTTAAACCGATTCATCCTTCATCACGGTGCCCCTCGAGAATTGCTGAGTGACAGAGGCCGCGTCTTCTTGTCTGATGTGGTCAAAGCACTGCTCACCAAGTGCAATATAGTCTATCGCACCACCTCCGCATAACATTCACAAACCACCGGTCTCACCGAGCGCTTCATCCGTACCTTCGGTTATATGTTGTCTATGTATGTCTCTTCTCCTTCCGTATGTAACCTATGCGTACAATACCGCAACGCAGTCTACTACTGGCTTCTCTCCTTTCTTTCTCCTTTGCAGCCGCCACCCTTCTGACACCATCTACACGATTCTGCCGTACCAGCCTGACGCTTCCGAGTATATACCTCTTTCTGAAACCGCCCGGCACGCCGAAGACTGTCGCCGCATAGCCCGTGCTCTGACGACTGACACCCAGTGCAGAGAGAAATCGCGCCACGACCTCAGTCAAACAACGCCACATTTCCCCAATGGCTCCCTTGTGTGGCTCTGCATTCCAACAAATACTACGGGCCTGTCGTCAAAATTTCTTGCCAAGTATCAGGGCCCATACCGTGTCCTGGAGCGCACATCTCCAGTTCATTACTCTGTAGAACCTCTCAGCCCGTCTTCTGATCGCCGCCGCTGTGGACGCGAGTCTGTTCACGTCCAGCGTCTCAAGCCATTCTACGACCCAGCCATCCTTCCTGCGCCTTAAGTCGCCAGGTTGGCTCCTTTTCTTCCCGGAGGCAATTGTAAAGTTGAAGATGAAAATTCTGTTTAGCGGCAGCATTGCGATAGCTGCGCGTGCTTTGTTCGCCTTGGCCGACCACAGACTCTTGCCGCCCTGCTCCTGAGGTCTCAGTTCCTTCAATAAACCTTCATATTACATTATATTTATTAGCTAAACAGTTCAACTCAAATAGCGTTAAGACTCCCGCTGTGCAGAAAATCCGGCGCCGCGTCCTCGGCGCTGTGCGCGAAAATTCCGCGGAGAAGCAACCTAGGTCATGTGACCTGAAGGCGTCATCACAGCCTGCGCACCAGATTGGGAACAAAATGAACAACGTGGCAGCTGGCCGTTGTTAAGAAAGAAGACGCAACGGAGTACAACCATTTACTTCAACGACAACCATTCGACATCAGACTCAAAGGAAAGAGAGTTTCCTTCTCTTATAACAAATACGTGGCGATCGCGGCTGCTTACACACACACGCGGGAGAGTCACGCGCATGCAGCAGTATATTGACGCCAGCGCTCGTGCAGACGAAAGCGCCTATCATGAAGAGGAGGAAGTGTGTGTGTGGAAGTGGTCTGGAAGCGCACGTCATGGGCTACGCCGCTGTTAACATTCGGCCGCTTATTACCAACGTGACATCTGGTGGAGGTGCTCCATGCGTCGTTAATGCATCGTACGCCCCCTTCAAGCCGTAATTCAAGCCCCGGAGAAGTACCGAATGTAGACACGCCAGTCCACCAGGGCAGTCGCCGATTGCACGGCTTACCTCCTGAACTTGGACTGCTCCATGTTTCCCATTGTTCACGGAGGACAAGTGCTCCTCCAGCTATAGTACCACCGGTCCTGCTCCACTAGCACCGACAGCCAAGCCATTTCTACGGTCAACCACATCAGGACGCCGAAGATTGGCTGGACCAGTATGACCGGGTGACCATTTACAATGGTTGGGACGCTGACTACAAGATGCGGCATGTTTATTTCGCCGTTGAAGACTACGCGAGGACCTGGTTTCTAAACAATGAATCCGACCTTCGAACGTGGGATGCGTTCAAAACAAAGTTGCTACAAGTCTTCAAGGGCAGCATGTTGCGCAAGGAGAAGGCTGACTTGCTTTTAAAGGCCCGAAATCAACTGCCCAATGAAAGAGTGACAGTGTATGTTTAGAAAACGAAGAGACTCTTCCCACGTGCGTCCTGATGAAAGGGGTCAAGGAGCAGCTGTTCGCCGGCCTGGTTCGAAGTCCTCCAGTTACTGTAGCTGACTTCGTAAAGGAGGGTAGCCCCATCGAAAATAATTTTGACATGAGGGCCCGGCAGTATGACCGTAGAATAGCGTCGATGCTCACGGCCACTGTGGAGGGGCACCACGGTGAATTCGGCATACTCTCTACGTGAGATTATTCGAGGCATCGTGAGGGAAGAACTGGCGAAGCTCTTTCCGGTCAAGGAAGAGCCTCAGGTTTGCACACTTGCTGAAGTTGTTCGCGTGGAGGTGCAACAAACTCTATGTACTCGTACACCACTACCTGTTGTGTAATGGTAACTGTCGGCTCACAGAACATAGGGTACATTGAGGGTGTCGGCGAAAGCAAGCAGCAGTTGCTACTGGAGAGAGGAATTTCCGTCGCAAGGGTGGTTTTCTTACTTGAAGATAGAAAGGTCAACGTTCTTCTCACCAACTTCAGCAACGAACACCAACACCTTAACAAGGGGACCACTGTGGCGTATATTGAGGCTCTTAGTGAAACTAGGTGTGTGCACAGCTTAACAACTGCTTCAACAACAGAGCCCGACGGACTTGCTGGTGTTAAGTACGATATTAACCCAACGCTGCCGCTTGAGCAGCGAGACAACGTGCGGGAACTGCTCAATCGCTACAGTGGTGCCTTCGCGTCCTCGCCATGCGTCGGGCGGACGTATTCTGCGAAACATCGCATTATTACAGATTAAAATGTTCCGCCACTCCGACAGTCACCTTATCGAGGGACTACAAAAGAACGCGAGGTTATTAGCACATTGGTGACAGAACTGCTCGAAAACGACATTATTCGCCCTTCGAGGAGCCCGTGGGCGGCACCTGTAGTGCTTGTGAAGAAGAACGGCACCTTACGATTCTACGTTGACTGCCGTCGGTTAAGCAACAGCACTAAAAAGGATGTGTATCCCCTGCCCAAAATTGATAACGCCTTGGATTCCTCATGCAGCACCAGATATTTCTGGATATTGGCAAATTGAGGTATTCAAACAGACCGCGAAAAGACTGCTTTCATCACTCCAGACGGGTTGTACGAGTTTCACGTGATGCCATTTGGTCTTTGTTTGGTACCCGCAACTTTTGAAAGGCTCATGGACACCGTTCTTGCGGATTTGAAGTGGCAAACTTGTCTGGTCTGCCGTCATCGTTTTTGCCCCATCTTTCGAGGAGCACCTTCATCGCTTCGAGGAGGTCTTGCAGGCCATAACGTCTTCAGGCATGACTCTAAAAGCCGAAAAACGCCATTTTGCCTAATAAAGTTAAAGTTTGTAGGCCATGTCGTGAACAAAGAAGGGGTCCCACCGGATCCCAAGAAAACGTCCGCCATCGCCCATTTTCCACCGCCACGTAACCAAAAGGAAGTTCGTCGCTTCCGCGGGCTATGCGCGTATTACCGCCGCTTCGTGGAGAATTTCTCTAAAATTGCTTTACCCCTTACTGATCTGACACGCCACTTGCAGTAACTCCCCGTGCTGGCGCACTTTGACGAGCTTGCTGACACAATGGTCCGCACCGATGCGAGCAACGTTGGTTTGGGCGCTGCCCTCGTTCAAGTACAGCGGGACCAACAACGTGTCATCGCCTATGCCAGCCGCGCACTCTCCAAGACAGAAGCCAACTACTCTGCCTCTGAAAAAGAATGCCTCGCCATCGTGTGGGCAGTTTCCAAGTTCATACCATACCTATATGGCCACTACTTCAAAGTAGCGACCGATCATCCTGCAGTATGGTGGCTAACCAATCTCAAAGATCCTTCCGGCCACCTAGCCAGATGGAGCCTTCGACTTCAAGAGTTCGATATCACCCTCATTTGCAAATCCGATCGCGCACAAGCAGACGCAGACTGCTTATCTCGTGCTCCTGTGCAACCAGCTCCGGATGACGCTGCTGACGACGATGAAGTATTCCTGAGTGCAATACATACCAACGATTTCGCCTAACATCAACGCGCCGACCCCGATCTTGCGACATCATTCGTTATCATGAAGGTGCCACCAGCAGAGTTCCTAAAGCCCACAGGCGCGCTTTGTCGTCTCTCTGCATACGTAACGGTGTACTCTTTAAGACGAACTTCGCTGCCAACACTAGGCCATACTTGCTGGTCGTCCCCATGACCCTACGGAATGAAATTCTTCACGCCTGCCATGACGAACTAGCTTCCGGCCACCTTGGTGTTATTAGAACACAAGCCAGAATTCAAGAGAATTACTACTGGCCTCGCCTGGGTCATGACGTTGCACTTTATGTCCGCACTTGCCGGGACTGCCAGCGTCGTAAGGTTCCGCTCGTGAAGCCAGCTGGATTCCTCATGCCCATTGAGCCGCCTTCGCAAGCGTTTCAACAAGTCGGTATGGGCTTGCTGGGACCTTTCCCTACATCAGGCTCAGGGAAAAGGCGGATAATCGTAGCCACTCATTATCTCACCCGTTATGCAGAGACAGCATCCCTTCCGAGTAGCACCGCCCTCGAAGTACCCAGTTCTTTGTGCATCAAATTGTCTTACGTCGTGGTGTTCCACAAGTTCTGATTAAGGACAGAGGGGCTGCCTTCTCCTCTGAGCTCCAGCACCATATACTAGTTTTCAGTCATACGAGTCACCCTAGGACAACTTCTTGGCATCCCCAAACTAACGGACTGCCGGAACGTCTAAATAAGACGCTTGCAGACATGCTTTCCATGTACGTGGACGTGGAACATAAGAACCGGGACGACGTCCTGCCCTATATAACGTTCGCGAATAATACAGCCGTACAAGAAACCACCAACATGACGCCGTTTAGTCTCATTTATGGCCGTCAGGTGACGACAACACTCGATTTCATGCTGCCCCATGGCGACGACATCTCAAATGACGACGTTGCATCCTTCTTAAAACGCGTCGAAGCTGCCCGCAACTCGCACTGCTGAATTATGAAGTGTATCCCTCACGAGACTCAACCATCTCGACACCAACTCCACCCCGAGGTGTTCAGCGTGGTTCGCCTGAAGTCCTACTACGAAAGGGCGCACTAACTCTTCTCGAGACCACTCCTGCGTTCGGGGCGGCATCGGGTCGATGCCTTCGGAGCAGAGGGCTAATGAAGCCAGTGCTAGTGCAGATGGAAGCGCCTATCAAGAAGAGGAGGAAGTGTGTGTGTGGAAGTGTTCTGAAAGCGCACGTCCTGGGCTACGCCGCTGTTGACCCTCGGCCGCTTATTACCAGCATGACAATATCAGACAGTTTTAGTTTCACGTACGAAGAACCTTCGCGTACGCAAAGGTGAGCAGTCTACGTAGCGTACGCCCGTGTCTGTTCGTACAGTTTTAGCAACACGTACAAGACGCAAACTGTGTATATCTGCCATAGAACCTAAAAACTGCACCACCATGTTATGGCGCGCCATCTAGTACAGATAAACAAAACTAATTTTTGGTCTAGCTGCTTGGAGCCGAGCCAGGCCAAGCCACAGTGCGGCTGTAGCAGGTCCGTGTGGTCGCGCACAGTGCGGGCGGTAAATACTTTCCCCATTTCTTCTGACAGACGTTGAGCAATTTCAGCCCATCGCACTGAGCATTGCATGTTATCTTCAAAAGGACTGCATTCCCTCACGTACCGCAGCATATGTAATCATCACTTTTCGAGATGCGAAGGCGCACTGGTGTCCTACTAATGTTGACAACGTGTGTGTATGGAGCCAAAACGTGCACTGTATCCCTTTTCCCGCTGCCTGTGCCGGGGTCTCGCGATATCCCACGAGGTTTAGAGCCTCACGTGGTGTCGCGAGACCCTTGGCACACTGTCTCTCTTGCTATGACAACCACAAACGGTCCTTCGTCAGGCTTAGGAGCTGCTGAAACGGATTTCTGTCTGGAAAATAAAAAATAGTTCTCACATAAAACTTCATGCGCGAGCAAGAACGGACAAACTGAAGGTAATACAACAGTTTACAGAAGGATACCAAGTCGAGGGATTAGCGACGAAGCTGTATTCACTCTGAAGCGGGCGGCCAAGATGTCGCCTTCTTGCCAACGCCACGTAACCCGGCCAAATCTTTACCTAGGTCGGGTGTTGCATTGCTAAATGCTCCTTGTAAGAGATGGCATTTTGTGGTTCCTTTTTGCCTGCCTTTTCTTTTGCATTCTTTTGGCATGCCTGGCACCTGGCATTCTTTTGCATGCCAGCTGGATCATGAATCACCCTTTGTGCCATGTGCAGAGGGAGTGGTATATGACATACCTTTTAAATGCGGCAAGAATTACATTGGGCAAACCGCGAAATGCATAAATACACGCTTACGTCAGCATAAAACCTCTTTGAATGGTGCTCCTTCATCAAATCTGTCCCTTCATTACAGAGATTGTCATCTGAACAAACCCGGTGTGTCCAAGGTGTCTAATAAAAAGCATGCTTTCCACTGCTTAACAGGGCTAAGATTAAATTCAGACATCCAGATCAGCTGACTAGGGAGTTTTCTGAAGCCTATCACATTCACAAGAACAGCGACACGTGCGTTAGCACACCATCTTTAAACTTACATGAGCGTGAAATTTTGTATCTAGATTCTTAACTTTCTTTTGCGTTCTTTTTGCGGGAAGCGCAGGCGCTTTGGGTTGTCAGTTGTGTGCTTATAATCTGTGTTTTTTTCAAATAAACTTTCAGTTGTTAGTAGCACTTGTCCTTGTCCTTCCTTCTCTGTTCTTGTTCCTAGTCGCAGCGCTTGTGAAATTTTGATGAGTGAAGAGAAACCAGGAAATTACATTTTGCGCGTCCAATTATAGCATGAATATGCCAGTGGTGTAGCCGAAAAGAACCTTTTACACGGTGCATTCAGCGCTGCCACACCCAAGCCATTTAAATATTTGGCCGGGTGTACGCAAGCAACGTGCAAACCGTAGCTCAAAGATCCGAATTTCACGTAGGTCACTGAGACCGACGCACACACTTCACGTTGTACGCATGCGGAGTGATGACCTAAGCGCTCTACGTACGTGAAACAAACTGTCTATAAAGAGTCGTCACAACCGTTGATGGCTTCACGAATATGGGGTCCTTGGCAGCATGAATCAATTTTTTTTCTCGCCGCCTTGCCCGTGCTTGGCTTACAACACTTCTAAGAAATATAATTGTGCATATACAACAGCAGTGTAGTTAATTATTGGTGGCAACTTCTATAATAGTGGATACAGAACATCAGTTAAATGAATGATAGGTCACGAGAAGTTGCCCAGAGGACACAACCTGGGTTGCACAAACCCCACTGATGGCAGCACCCGCCATCGGAAGGTCATCGCTTTTTTAAGAGAGACGGTTGTTGGGTGAGTTGGTCACACATTTCAACAAAGATTTCTGCACACACAGAGACATGTACGACAAGGTTAACACAACAATCGCAGACTCGCTACTCATTGATTTGGCAGCAAAAACGTGTTTTTTTGTGTACCCCCAAAGATGCCATATCTACGACAACACGCAGTTAAAAAATCTGCCTTCATTTTCCTACAACTTAAACGACGTGACACTGACATGGTCATTCCAGCTTTTCTTATGAAAAACACGTCTGAAAGTTCACGTGCGACCTCATCTTTGCTTCTCGTCAATTGTTTTTATTTCTGTTGCAAAGGCAGGCAAGGCTTGTTGAGTGTAGCCTCGGGGATTGCGCGGCAGTGCATGGGTAAATCGGCCCTGTTTTTAGACTTCATCGAAAGCCGGTTCTCCTTTAAACAATATTTTAAACATCGCCCCGTCTGACCGATGTAGCCTTTTCCACAGGTTAGGGGGATCTCATGCGCAACCGCGGTCTAGCACCTGACGTAAGGGCTTCACGCAGTCTGGCGCACTAATCAGGGCACCACAGCGCCGGCAATAGTATGAGGACTCTCAGGGATCTTTGAATGTAAAGATGAGAATGAACAATTTACGCATATTGCCACCGTCCGAACCAACCAGTGGCGCCATACCGCGGCCGAACTGTTTAAGCAGGGACGTGCCAAGCCTTGGGCATTCGAGGTGATCGAAGATCGTCGTCTTCCTCGCTCGAGCTGCCTGCTGGCTGGCACGCCCACCTCGTCTAATTAGAACCTGGGCTATTTCTTCACCCGTTTGTCGGTGACATATTTGGTGGAGCCGCTGGGTAACGTCCCATGTACTCGGATTGCGAGGACACTCTCGACACCTATTCTCCACGCGTGGACACAACACCCGTCCACAAAGCGAGCCGCCGTCTGCGAGGTCTACAACCGGAGTTCAGCCAACTGATAGCGCCGGTAAGAGCGGTAAGAGCAATGACATCAACCGTGGCTAGCCAGACGACTCAGCATTCCGGGAATGCCCCGCCATTCGTCCTTCACGCACCTCGGTCGCCGCCGCCGTTCCACGGGGACAGGTTCGAGGACATAGAAGACTGGTTGGCCAGCTTTGACCGAGTGGCGGGCTTCAACGAATGGGACGGCGAGCGCAAATTGCGCAATGTCTACTTTGCGCTGCAGGACTAAGCCAGAACATGGTTCGAAAATCACGAAGCCTCCTTTACCACCTGGGAAGTGTTTCGTCGAGAACTCCTAGCGACGTTTACCACCAGCGAAAGAAAAGAAAAGGCTGAAATCGCTCTGCACTCGAGGTCCCAGCAGTCCAACGAGAGCGTCGCGATGTTCGTCGAGGACATGACGCGACTGTTCAATCGGGCCGACCCTGCTATGCCAGAGGCGACGAAGGTGCGCCACTTAATGCGCGGCGTAAAAGAACAGCTATTTGCCGGACTTGTCCGTGACCCGCCAAGAACAGTGGCCGACTTCACAAGGGAGGCAACGAGTATCGAGCGCTCTCTGCAGGAACTGGGCGCGCACTACGGACGTGAGGCTACTGTAGCAGCCGCTTCCCAGTACACGCCTACGTCGCTGCCCGCCGAGGAGCTTCGGGAGCTTGTAAGAAGCGGTGTGCGCGAGGAATTGGCGAAACTTCGCTTGGAAGCTCCACAGGCCAGTGTCGCTGCCGTAACGGACGTGGTCCGTGACGAAATCCGACGAGCTGTGCAGCCGCCCCCAGCTCCACAGCCGGCGCCCTCTGTTATGACGTTCAGCGAGGCACTACGAAGTCCTGGGCCAGCGATGCAAGCCTTTTCCCCCGTCGTTCCCATGCCAGTGCCATCTCTGCAGTACCTGAGCGCGGCTGTATCATCTGTGCCGCAGGAGTACAGGCCCCCCATGAGCAAAGGGCACGTGTGGCGTACGCCAAACAATCGGCCGCTCTGTTACCACTGCGGGGAGCCCGGCCACATCCTCCGCCACTGTCCCTACCGCATAATGGGTTTAAGAGGGTTTTCACCTGACGCACCTCGACCGCGCTACTGTGAAAGACCACGGGATATCGAGCTGTACCTGGCTGATAACGTGCAGTTCTGGACCCCGCAGCGGCGCCAGTCCAGATCCCCATCCCCAAGGCGGTTCTCTTCGCCCGGCCACCCATCGTCTTCTGGCCAGTTGAGAGGTGCGTCCCCACGTCGGGAAAACTGAAGACGGCGTCCTCCGGGGGTAGGGCCGCCGCTACTGGACCGTGTCAAGAGCCTCCATTCGAAGATTCGCCGCGACGCTCCGACCGACGACGACCTGACCCGACGACCTCAACGACGCGCTGCAACCGACTGGTTTCTGCCGAAATTCCGGTATCCGCTCACAACCAAGACGTTACTGCACTGGTGGATACTGGCGCCGATTTTTCTGTAATGAGCAATCGGTTAGCCACGGCTCTGAGGAAGGTACTGACCCCTTGGTCTGGGCCGCAGATCCGGACAGCTGGTGGCCACGTCGTAACTGCGATCGGTGGCTGCACTTCGCGAATCCAGATCCGCGGAGTTACTTTCCCTGGTTGCTTTGCTGTGTTACCCGAGTGCTCCAAGGACCTCATACTCCGTTTGGATTTTCCTCAAGTGTACGGTGCCGTTATCAATCTACAGGAGCTAATCGTGTCGTTTTCCACCCAAGGCCCTGTCGACGACGATACCGAGCCACGCAGGGCTAAGCTATGCGTCTGTTACGACCAGGTAGTAATCCCGTCAAGAGCAAGCATGTTTGTTACCGTAGAGTGCGATAACAGCCCCAGCACTCGTGGCATCGCTGAAACCAGCATCTCGCTGCTCCTTGGTCGGCAAGTCTGTGTAGCTCGCGGAATTATTGAATTGAACAGTGGGCGAACCGAACTTCTGGTGACCAATTTTGGTTCTGAACCTGAGAGGTTGCCTGGCATAACAGCTATTGCGTATTTCGAAGAACTTTGTGAATTCGCGGGACAGCACGCGTTGTCCGAAATCCCGGCATCAGTGGAGGCACCGACCACTCCCGTAAAGACCGACCTCAACCCGAACCTCCCCTCTCATCAGAAACGCTGCCTGGAGAGCATTATCGAATCTTTCCGCGACTGTTTTGCCTCGACCTCTAAAGTTAGGCAGACTCCGCTCACAAAGCATCGCATTATTGTTGACGCAAACCAGCGACCGTTATACCAGCTGCCTTATCGGGTCTCTTCGAAGGAACGTGACGCTATTCGCCGATAAGTTCAAGAAATGCTCGAGGACGACGTGATACAGCCGTCGACGAGCCCGTGGGCATCGCTTGTTGTTCTTGTGGCGAAGAAGGATGGTACCCTACAGTTCTGTGTTGATTACAGGCGTCTAAACAGTCACCAAAAAGAACGTTTATCCTCTGCCGCGGATTGATGACTCCCTGGACCGGCTACGCCACGCCACGTATTTCTCGTAACTAGATTTACGTAGTAGCTATTGGAAGATCGAGGTGGACGAGCGCGACCGGGAAAAGACCGCCTTTATTACACCGGATGGTCTGTACGAATTCCGGGTGCTCCCTTTCGGACTGTGCTCGGCTCCTGCCACGTTCCAGAGAATGATGGACACCGTGCTTGCCGACCTAAAATGGCAGTCCTGCCTCGTCTACCTGGATGACGTTGTCATCTTCTCCGCTGCGTTCGAAGAGCACCTGAGGCGCCTGCGCGCCGTGTTCGCCGCAATTCGTTCGGCCGGTCTTTCCCTCAACCCGAAAAGTGTCACTTCGCTTTCCAGGAGTTGAACTTTCTGGGCCACATAGTGAGCGCTAAGGGAGTAAGCCCTGATCCCGATAAGATAGCCGCCGTCGCTGCTTTTCCCATGCCAACCGATAAGAGAAGTGTGCGCCGCTCTCTGGGCCTCTGCGCCTATTATCGGCGTTTTGTGCGGAACTTCTCCCAGATTGCCGATCCCCTCATCCGCCTCACGAAAGATGCCGAACCGTTCTTCTGGGGCCAGGAGCAACAACAGGCCTTTGAAGACCCCCGAACTCGTCTGCAAAGTACGCCCATCCTTGGCCACTTCGACGAGTCAGCCGACACTGAACTGCACACAGACGCCAGCAACATCGGCCTCGGTGCGGTACTTGTGCAGTGGCAGGATGGTCTCGAACGCGTAATCGCATACGCAAGCCGCACCTTGTCACGCTCGGAGGCGAACTGTTCCACTACTGAAAAAGAATGCCTGGCAATTGTGTGGGCAGTGACCAAATTTCGTCCATATTTATACGGCCGCCCGTTTAGAGTTGTCAGTGATCACCATTCTCTGTGTTGGCTAACGAATCTGAAATATCCCTCGGGGCGGCTTGCACGCTGGAGCCTTCGTCTTCAAGAGTTCGATGTCACCATCGTTTATAGGTCCGGTAGGAAGCACAGAGATGCCGACTGTCTGTCTCGTGCCCCTGTCGAGGACAACCGAGCTGATCCCGACGACTATTCTGTGTTTCTCGGCGCCATCTCCACGTCCGTCCTCACTCAACACCAAAGAGACGACAGTGAACTACGGCCTCTCATTGAGTATCTTGAAGGAAGCGCAGAGTAGCCACCGCGACTCTTCTCACGTGGTCTGTCGTCATTCTGTTTGCGCGATGGCGTTCTGTATAAGAAAAACAACCGCCCGACAGAAGCTCTCTATCTGCTCGTCGTACCTGCGGCTTTGCGCGAAGAAGTCCTGCAGGCGTGCCATGATGACCCATCTTCTGGTCACCTGGGTTTTTCTCGCACTTTGTCGCGGATACGCCAAAAGTACTACTCGCCCAGGGTTGCGGCAGTTGTACAGCGTTACGTCCGAACTTGCCGCGAGTGCCAACGTCGCAAGACGCCACCGATTAAGCCAGCCGGACTACTACAGCCCATTGATGCGCCACAATTCCCCTTCCACCAAGTCGGCATGGACTTACTAGGCACCTTTCCGCAGTCCTCGCTGGGTAACCGCTCCATTGTGGTGGCCACCGACTACATCAGCCGGTACTGTGAAACTAAAGCTCTCCCCCGTGGTACCGCTGAGGAAATTGCGAACTTTTTCGTTCAAAACATTGTGATTCGTCATGGTGCCCCCATCGTCGTTATAAGTGACAGGGGAACGGCGTTCACCTCGGCCCTCACACAGGAGGTTGTGCGCCTTAGCGGCACGAGTCACCGAAAAACAACCGCTTACCACCCTCAAACGAACGGACTCACCGAACGGCTCAAGAAGACGATCGCCGACATGATCTCCATGTATGTTGACGCAGACCACCAGAACTGGGATGCCATACTCCCTTACGTCACTTTCGCCTATAACACTGCACTACAAGAAACAACGCCTTTCACTCCATTTCGTTTAGTGCATGGTCACGAAGCCACCACCATGCTAGACGAAATGTTCCTTCCAACTAGTACTACCTCAACTGTTGTGGGTGCTGACCACTTCGTTCGTCACGCCGAGGCCGCCCGCCAACTCGCTCGACAGCTCATCCGGCACCAGCAAACCCATGACGCTCGCCGCTATAACCTCCGCCACAGAGCTGTTAGTTACGCCGCCGCGGTGGCTCAGTGGCTATGGTGCTCGGCTGCTGACCCAAAAGACGCGGGTTCGATCCCGGCCGCGGCGGCTACAATTTCTTTGCAGAAGAAATTCTAGAGGCCCGTGTACTGTGCGATGTCAGTGCACGTTAAAGAACCCCAGGTGGTCGAAATTTCCGGAGCCCTTCACTACGGCGTCTCTCATAGCCTTAGTCGCTTTGGGACATTAAACTCCATAAACCAAACCAAACCAGAGCTGTTAGTAACCAGCCCGGCGAACAAGTATGGGTTTGGAGCCCAATCCGCATGCGTGGACGCTCCGAAAAGCTTCTACGCCGATATTTCGGCCCCTACGAGGTACTCCGCCAAGTAAGTGAGGTGAACTATGAAGTCCTTCCCCAAGGAACAGTTCGCTCCTCCAGACGGCCGACCTCCGAAGTTGTCCATGTCGCACGGATGAAACCATACCACGCCCGCTAGCGCTTCAGGCGTGTCTACACCTGCCGCCGGACACATGCAGCGTCCCTTCTCTTCGTGCTGCCCATTGCTGCGGCACCGAGTCGGTGCCCGTCAGAGAGCGGGAGCAATGGCACCGTCGGAACCAACCAGTGGCGCCGTACCGCGGCCGAACTGTTTAAGCAGGGACTTGCCAAGCCTTGGGCATTCGAGGTGATCGAAGATCGTCTTCTTCCTCGCTCGAGCTGCCTGCTGGCTGGCACGCCCGCCTCGTCTAATTAGAACCTGGGCTATTTCTTCACCCGTTTGTCGGTGACAATATATTGGCGTTCCCCAATTAAAGCTGTCATGTCATGCCCTTAAAGTGGAGCGTAAGTGTGTCTTAAATTTTACCTGAAAATTTCCCATTACTCTTTTAATACAATTGTGAACCCTGAATATGCAACCTTACTTAATTCCGCTGCTTTTGAGCTACAAGACTTTTATTCGTTTTTGTCTCAATTCTACCACAGCCACCGCGGTGGCTTAGTGGTTATGGCGCTCGGCTGCTGACCCGAAAGAGGGGGGTTTGATCCCGGGCGTGGCGGTCGCATTTCGCTGGAGGAAAAATTCCAGAGGCCCGTGTACTGTGCGATGACAGTGCACGTCAAAACAACCCCAGGTGGTCTAAATTATCCCGAGCCCTCCAATACGGCATCCCTCATAGTCTGAGTTGCTTTTGGACCTTAAACCCCATAAACGAAATTAGCATCTACCGCAGATTCATTCAAATTGCGTTTATTATGTCTACATCCTAAAGCCTCAGCGAGAGAAACTGGTTGGTTTATGGGGTTTTCGTCCCAAAGCGACTCAGGCTATGAGAGACGCCGTAGTGAAAGGCTCCGGAAATTTCGACCACCTGGGGTTCTTTAACGTGCACTGACATCGCATAGTACACGAGTCTCTAGAATTTCGCCTCCATAGATATTTAACCGCTACGGCCGGGGTCGAACCCGCGTCTTTCGGGTGAGCAGCCGAGCAGCCGAGCACCATAGCCACTGAGCCACCGCGGCGGATTCAGGGAGAGCGACTGTCCATGCGCAGAAATCCGGATGGATACTGACGCAGAGTCTGCGTCAGTATGTGAACAACATACTATGTGAACAACGGAACATACGGATGTGAATAACGGCAGCGTCCGCTACGGTAAAGTGTTCACTGAATGGCACACAGTCAAAGGAAGCGAAAGAGGTTATGTCAACAATATATATCCAGCGTCATGTTAAATTCACCTTGCCAAGCACCCCCAAAACACTTTTTTCTTTCTAGCAGGTGGCATTAAGCACAATCAAGTTCAGAAACTCCATATCAGCAGCCAGCTAAAAACTACTGGCAGCTACATACTGACCTCAAGTTTTATTTCTAATATTTTTTTTATCGAAAACGCCACTGGAATCATTTCATCCGGTGACGCTCACGCGCTAAGTCAAACGGGATGCATAAATGATAAAAGGCACAAAATAGACATTTCATAGACACAATAGACAAAATAGACATTTCAGACACATCCATCATTTGGATTCCAAACACGACTTGATAAAAGAGATAAAACTCATGCGTAACAAATGACCGCAGCGTCAGCTGCGTTTATTATAAAGATATCTCCACTCGGCTTCTGTTGCAACTCTTGCCTTATGAACAAGCGGTATTAATCAAAAATGCTCTTTCTTTTCGACTACTATTTCAGCAGCTCTCGTTTTGATGAGGCCTATGTTTTATGTGATTTTTGACTAACTTTGAGAACAGTAATTCATTATACGCTGTTCTTTACTCGCTGTGAAAGAAAACTCAGTGTTGATAAAATATAAGCACATTCAGTTTCAATAATATGATGACTCCACCCAGACAAGAGTATAGGGACGAAATAGTAGGCTTTTGGTTCTCTTATCGACTCATCAAAAATCATACCTCCAAAGCAGAGGAGATAAAAGATAATCTGAAGAGTCACAAGATGTTTCTACCACCCCTAGATGCGTATGCTTTATTGTTTTAAACCTAAGTACATAAAGTGTTCATGTTTATAACCGAACTACATAAATCCTTCATGTTTACAGATCACTCCTTTTGAAGTAGTCGAAACGGTACTTATGATCGCCTCGTGCAGAAAAAGCTCACTCACTGGAGACCTCAGGTGGCTGTAATAATCCACACCTCCTCCCCAGCATCCCACATGGCTCACAAAGCCCCGTTTGGTGGGCGTGTACACTGATTTGTAAAAGCCCAGGTGCCACTAAAGAAAGGGCAAAAAAGAGAACATGAGTTAGAGGACAGCATAATATAACGTGATGCTAATAACGCAGCTTTGCGAATAAAGAGGCGCTGCAGATTCAAAAGAAATTAAAGCATAAAATGGCCTAGCTTTTTGGAACATAATTTTCGAAACTAAACTGAGCGTCTTTTTTTTTTAATGAAGCTAGTGATAGAATAGCAATAGATTCGAAGGGTGCATGAAGCACGCTCCGGGAAAAGAAAGGTAATATAGTGGCCCCGTTGTGCTACCAGCACCCGTGACAAGAATAGCGACATGAAACTTGCACTCACAAAGAGAGAACTCGCTGAGGGGACCTGCGACTGCTGGTTCGCTAAAAATCTCCCTCGAGAACACAGTTAGAAAGGCTATAGGGCCACAGTGCTGCTTGTTTCCATACAGATGGCGCAAATCGCAAATGCCAAGCAAATCTGCCAAGTCAAACCTTTCCCATCATGTACGAAGTGTAGCCTAGGTCGTTGAGCCATTCGGGAAGAATCTTCAGGTCCAGTGGCAGACCTCTTGGTTCCGCGTACATGAGAACAAAGTGTTGCATTCCTGGGGAGAAATTCGGCGCAAGGTTAGCACCTGCTCTCACAGACGCTCTGTCATCAGATACGCTTTCCTTATGCTTTGAAAATTAGAGCGGCATCAAAACCTCTCTCTTTCTGCGAATTGAGTCTTAAATTTTCTTGGAATGCGCGGAAGATAAGCACTGAGCTTTTGTAGCCGTCTAGACAATAGGCTACGAGATAGTGGAGAAAAGGACTTTGATAACAAAACCGATTATCACCCATGGCAGTTACGTTCGAGAGGAAGCATGTCTTCGTGAGGAAAATTGGCCGTTCCCACTCCGCCTCTGCGCTGCTGTACGCGGAGGTGAGGAATCTGGGACTCTTCTTTGTACCGCTGCAGCAGCGCCATCAGGAACAGCTTGCTAGGTAACAGTGGATTAAAAGTTCGTTTGGGCTTTGCACAAGGCGCTGCTTTCCTATCTATATTTCTAAAACAAAAACATAGATCTGAATAAAAGCTGCAGCCCAGGGAAAGTAAAGATTAGCGCTCATCTTCAGCGCATAAATAAAGGCGGCAAACTAAGCATGAAGAAAATGAGGAATTTTTTCTTCTTTTAGTTGCATTCCGTGCATTCGGCATTTACTCCGTTCTTTATAATGCACGTTTGTCCTTTACGGTGTTAAAAACGAACGAATCAATTCTGCAGGTAAGTGTCATTGGAAGCCAGAGAATGATATGCACATTGCTCTGACGTAGTCACCGTACCAGGAATTATTTCACGCCCCAGGGGAGCGTCAGCGGCCTTCCAAGAATCGGTTCCTTTGTTCAAACGTTAAATCATTCTCCTGCTTTCAGCGTTTACAACACTTTCAAGTTAGTAGCTCTACCCGATTGAATCATTTGGAATTTCGACTTACATATGTCTTCTGAAGCGAGTTCAAGTATGCGCAATATGATGTTAATGTATTTTTCTGAAGCCATAAAGAACCGTATTATTAAAGCTTGGATAAAGGTCGGAGAAAAATAACTCGGCTTGTGGCAACGCACGTAAAGAACCCCAGGTGGTCGAAATTGCCGGAGCCCTCCACTACGGCGTCTCTCATAGCTTTAGTCGCTTTGCGACGTTAAACCCCATAAACCAAATCAAACCATCCAGTGTTTTGAGGACGCCAGCAGGCGGTGCGGAATTTTCAGAGCATTTGAGTCAAGACCTTTGTTCAGGACGCTCGCGTTCCTTTACACAGCTCCTGGATCGCTCTCAAAATGCTGGCATGCGGGGCAGGTTTGTGACGTTAATGCGACCTTATTCAGGCCATGTTTTCAGCTTCATTACAATTGAACTGATCTTAGTGCCAGTTATATAATGCTGACAATTCTAGTCACTAAACTTTAGCGCACGCTCGCACGTACGCATCATAAATTAGCAATGGTGAGCTACATAGGACCACTCGCCCCTTACCAAGGCGAGAGCTTCTCCTCCCACTCATTTTCACCGTATGCCAATTAGGTGCTTCCGAGATATTGCTACAATTGCTATAATTACGAAACGCCAGTAACCATTTTCATTCAGTGACGACCTTCTCTACAGTACGAAAACATTGTGTCGGACTCTCACACAATGGCAGATATAGAAAACATAGAAAAACTACAAAGTTTAGCCGCTCATTTTATACACAACCACTACAAACGCCAAAACTGTCCGTCTGCCACGTTGCATAAAGAACAGCTGTAGTACTCGAAAGAACGCAGGAAAACTGCTGGAATTAAATTTCTGTCACTTACATTTTTCGAATTTAGGCTTCCCCACAGTACATACATAAATATTCATCTAAGAAGTCTCGTCATAAGAATGAACATTAGACTATATTGAACCAGTTTTTGCTTGTACTAATGTATATACCACCTCAGTATAATGCTTATCGCAGAGTTCGCAGCTCTAGACGTAGCGGCGTTGCATTCCTTGTTAAAAAGAATTTTAAAATAGTTTTTCTAACACGATCATATAGTGGAACTTCCTTCCGCATGATTCTCTTCTATTTGCTGCGATGAATTATCTGAATCGTCAGTTCGTGTTGTCAGTAAAGTGCTATGCTGTTGACGTTGCGTATTGTTTCCTTTCTTGTATGGCGTCTTTGTGCGTGACTGTATCTCATTCGGCCTTGTATATTTATACTTTGCTCATTTTTTGTATCTGCCTCTGCTGTGTGAACCATGTCTGTTCCGCCGTACACGATAAATGGATAAAAATAAATAAACTCGTTTTCAGTGATTCTATAGATCATAGATGGTAACTTTTAAGCTCCATTACAGTTTTCTTAGGAAGGGCGACACTGATTATGTTGTCTGTCGAATACGCATTTATCACGCTATTACAATCAGCGGAACTGCATTTCATACTCTTTCTTTGTGATACAATCCTGAGTTCTACACATTCAGCAGAACTCCCATTTAACCCCCTCACATCGTGGCGGTTAACGCCATCAAAGGCTCAAAAATCACCCACGCCTAAAAGCTGTGTAGGTAAAGCGGCATTATTACTTGAACCTAGAGTTTTCCTGTGACCCAAATCATTAGACAAGCCAGCAGGGTACAGAAAAAAAATTGCACTTCAAGAACATACTACAGGCGTGAACGCGGAAAAACAGTTTTTTCTATCAGAAGCCCTCCTCAGTTTTGCCAGCAAGCTCTTCCTTGCTGTCATCCTTAAATCTCTTCCAGTGCGTCTGAAAAAAGCTGGTCTCTGCGCTAACAAATATTACTGATGCATTCTTTTATACCTTGTTCTAAATACAGCCCACGTTTGGAAACGCGCACCTGACAGTTATGAACCACAATCATCGAGAACCAGCTTCAGATATCTGTAACATGATCCAGTGCCCAGGGTGCTCTGTTACTAAGTGTTGGTGACACAAGCCGGTCGAAGATTTCACACAAGCAATAACTGCAGCTTTTATTAGTGATACGTCAAAGCAACCAGTAAATCTGTCTCACACAGTGAAACCTTCAAACAAAAATAACTTCGCAACTATTCCCGCTGATATCAAGGCACTGCTGCAGTCGTCATGTGCTGTCAATATGCGGACTCTTCAATCCTTAAATAACGGCCATCTTCTTTCTTTTCTTGCTTAATCCAAAAACTACAAGCTCAGTGCGATTTATTTACCAAAACTTTAATATCATGCCTCAAAAACCACTTACGAAGAACTTTTTCAGCCATCGCTGCTACAAAATGCGTGCCAAACAGAGGAATGCAGAATGCAGCCGCGGAGGAAGAGTGCCGATGGCGGCACCTTCAGTATAGTCGGGGACACTTTTTCTTTGCAATGGGCGCAAAGGTAGGGAGGCGGGGCTTCTTTAAATGTGTCACTCCGCCAAGTAGTTCGACCGCGCGGCTTTCTGTACAGATTTCAGTTTCGCTTCTTCTTTCGCATTATTTTTGAGATTACTTGAAGCGCCAATATAACAAATTCTTTTAATTTCTATTTGCGAAAAAATACCAGTAAAAGGAATTTACAAAACCAAGTGATAGTGGTGCGGGACGGAAAGAGGATTTTTTTTTCTGGCACTCAACCAATTGCAGGCGCTTATTATCAGTGATGAAAAAAAAGGTGCACAAATTAGGCAGCACGCACGTGGTCTCAGTTGTTTTGGCTTTTGGAAGCTGGTCGCAGGGTCGTGGTTTCGATCCCGTGCTTAGCGGCTGCATTCATTCAAGGCTAAATACGAAAATGTCCGTGTGTCGTGCGATGTCAGTGAACAGCCCTGGGGTGACTAAATACATCAGGAGCCCTTCACTGCGGCGTCTCTGATAGCCTGAGTTGCTACGGGAAGTTACAGCCCCGCGATCGAGACCAGATAAAGCAGTAGCGGTCAACAACCAACAATATTCTGCCGTACTGCTTTCCTCATACCAATTCCTCGGCGCCACTTATGTCGCTGTTTTCTCTAGATGAGCTGGAATCTGAGTGCAAAGTAATTATTAGGCTGTCCAGGTGGGTGTCGATGGCAGCATCCCGTTCCCATGCCTCCTCTTCAATCTTCAAGCCTTGTCACATGCGCACAGTCCCGCGACCAATTGTCTCAGGATAAACGAGACACACGTTCGCGTGCCAGTGCCTCCATTGCGGCCAAGGTAAACACGGTGTTATTAGAAGCGACGTAGCGTTTCACCTGGCTCCACACCAGTTAGACTGGATTCAGTTCACAGTGATATGGGGGCAGCCGTGCTACTTCGTGGGCAGCGTACCTGGCCAGAAGATCAATGCGGCTTCCCGAAAACCTGTGCTTGTGCTGCTTCACTAAATCCAGCAGTTCCACCTTCAAGTGATCATTCAAAAACGGTATGTTTTTTTCCATAAGCCAAGAGTGATTCTCCACTTATTGGTTGCTCATTGACGGCACTTTTTTCCATTTGGACGCTGTAGTATCCATCACGATTACGCTGTTAGACTAGATACTTGGCAGACATTCTTCCGTAAACCACTTCTCGAATCAAGCACCATCCATTTCTATGTGGTAATCAGTAGCTCCTTTGGTTGCCCGAAAGGTGAGGAGTGCTCCCTCGACAAATCCTTCTTCACTTCCTGCGTGTGCAGGGATGTGCCTGCCACCTTTGCCTCTTGGTACGCGAAGACCAGCTGTCAAACGCTGCCGGAATGCTTCATCTCGTGAACTCGCGGTCGTTTCCGTACAAATCTCTCGAATGGCCAACATTCACCCACGACTCATGAATGTAGTAGCGGTACTGCGAAACAAAATTATAATCTCGCATAAGTTCTAGCCAAGAAGTTAAATGCATGTACATACTACCATAGTGAGAAGTATATTAATATATTGATGCACTCGTCGAAATTTCGATGCAGGCGGTCTAAGACCGCTGTCAGTTGCATGCACAGCTCTCCTGTCGACGACTGAGCGATGGTGGAGGCGCCGCCCAGAGAAAAATGTGACAACGTGACACGTACTGTATGCGCAGAGGAGTAACATTTTTTTTTTACACACGAAAAAATTCGCACGTACCGGTGATGTTTGCGCATTGCCCGAATGGTTCCCAGATTCGCACTTTTCAGCAACGGTGGCGCCCCCACGCGGTTATTTTCCGAAGCGCTCGCCCGGTGATCAGCGTTCGCAGTGCAAGCAGCTACGCTTCGCGCAGTGGATGTGCCGACGCGAAAAGTGCGATGCAATCGTTTGTGCAGTGTCCCCCAGGGCATAAATCGTGCAGCGTGACATGAATTGAGCCTGCACAGTTCCTCTAGGTACAAGAAATTGAAAGCACTTTGTAGCTTCCTGCTGTGGATCGGGAATAAAGTGACTGATTCAAATTCAATGGTCGTGTACTGTGAGCCCGTCTAGAAAGATTTGTTCTTGCGTTATCTCGGTGAGTTGAGCGCCACAGCGTGACTGGTTAGGGCGCTCGTCGGTCCGATGTTTTATGACTTCAATCAAGGATCTTAACCCTCTGCGACCACGGCTGAAAGCCGGCACCGTGTCGCCGCTACAGATTACAGAGTACTCTCGCGACATGGCGTCAAGAATAAAAAAAAAAGCACAAGCCGGTTAGAGAGTTTGCCTATACGTGTTTTAAAGGTGTGGTTTGAATGTTGACTGTTAATGTTTTGACCGTGGTGCTCATGAAACATCTAAATGTAGCGGACCCCTGTGCACAGTAATGTTTTGCGAAACGTTCTGTATTTTCCGCTCGTTGTGTTCACGGGTTCTGTAGTTAGGGTGAGGTTAAAGCAATACATTAGTGGCGGAATTGGCGGATTACTGTAATTTACAATATGCAGTTCACACCTGTCAGCAGGGCTCAATTTCTTCTGAAAAAAAAATTTGTTCACTAGACTGTCTGCGTCCAATACATGTAGCCCAGAGGAGCAACGTGTGCGACAGGCGCATAAAATTTATCTGCACACACTCCAGAACGATTACATTCTAATAAAGTAAGCGTAGGGAATGTCATTGCATATCCGCCGATATTGAAAGATACTGTACTATCCGCGCCTATAGTTAGTGCGCAAAGCGCGAAATTTCAGCTTTTGGGCATTACAGCCCGCGGATTGCATACCTGAAATTACGGTACATTGAAGCCAGTTACTTAGCGTTTCATGCTAAAAAGTTGCAGCGCAAAGTAATGCAACCGAGACCGAAAAGAGGCGCTTGAAGTGCTTATTTCGTCTCCTGCCTTTCTTTGCGTTGTATGGTTTCAAGCGGTTAGTGGATCATATGGCTGGCATTAAAAGGTGTCTCATCCTCTACGACGCACCTCTGCGTTGGTTTAGTGAGCGACATAACCGTTCCGACAAACACAACAAGGCCGAGAGCTGCATGCTCCTTCATACGCGAGCGCTTCCGTGGCACCTCCATCACAGCTCCGTTCTCCATGACGCCGGTGCCGCCGCGCCACCTATAGGCGCTGAAAAGTGCGAATACTTTCGCCGCCACCCGATCATATCGTCTCTTTCAAGTAGCGCCGAGTTCCGCTTGCACTTTTGAAAAGCAAACCCAATGTCGTTGACCATCCTGCCCAATGTACGCACACACACACGTTCAGCATGTCCATGTCTGGGTCATAAATCACCTCGTTCCGGATCTTTGCAGAAGTCGGCAGTTCATTTCGGAAAAAAATACTTATGCACCTTTCGCCGCAGAGCGCCGACAGTAAATGAGTCATACCGCTGCAGTCACGTCTTCCCAGATTTCTTTGAAACACTTCCGGGCGTCCACCTCAGCCGCTTTCGTTTCGGCGATTTCAGACCGTTGTACGAAGCTCCTTTTTTGATGCGGGCGACGGTACCCTGACTCACTCCGGTCAGGAAGGTTACTTTCCACTATGCGCAAGCGGTCGGAAGTCCAGGGTCACTGCTCTTCACGCCTGCATACACATTGCAGATCATTTCCTTCGTTTACTTCGACAGCTAGCTCTTCTTGAACTTGACTCGAATCTTGTGTGGTGAAAACGCTTCCAACCCTTGCGAAGTGGATCAGCCGGAACAAATTGAGCCCCCGAATAGTCGGCAGTCGCCATCTTGTCTGCAAGGTTGGGGCATGTCGAAAACCCGCGACAGACATGTGACGAGAAAACACGGCGGAACCAAGAAAAGTGTTTAGGCTTGAAAACTTCATTTCTGAACACCGTGACAAAAAAAAAATATACCGCAAATACAGACCATTATGATTTCAATTTCTATTTGCAGGAAACTGCTCATGCAACTAGGGGCTATTTCCAGCTGCGTAGGAAGATAATGCGTTTCGGCTCTGTAGCTTTGGCTCCATTACCAAGAAAAAGTGTCCCCGAGAAAGTGTCCCCGAGTGTCCCTGTTATGAACATTCAGCAACTAGTGCCATCTCTTGGCCGCCAATAACAAGAACCACGTACTATCAGCAAGAAATGAAACGCGAACAAGACGACTGAGCCCCAGACAGCAAAATAAGAAGCTCTCAGCAAAGGGAAACTCAATTCCAGCTCACGTCATTTTAACTTCGAAAGCGCGAAGACTCTTCTTCAGAAGTCTTAATCAACGTCGTTTCTATTTGCTCTCCAGGAGCTAATCAGTTAGTGTTTTTGTACTGCCACCTCAGTTTCCTTGTTCGCGTTTCATTTGTTGCTGATAGTGCCTCAATGGTGAGAACTTGAATTTGCAAGTGCGCTAGGGCCAAGAGATTTGGCGCGAAAATAGTGATTACCATGGCCGACCCTGAATGTTCAGTGCAAAATGCGACGTATAAAATGTTTACTGGGGTCGCTGAAACTATCTCCGATGGCGATATAAAATCAATGTCATGTATCGCTTTTTCGAAATTCTCGAGGTGATTATGAGCGCTCAGTGCAACCTGGTACATGGTGCAAGTCGCTCAAGTTTGTCAACATTTCATGATCTCGAACATTTACCGCGTACTTTCTCTGGAGCTATCAGACTTGATAGAATATAGCAGACAAGGAAAGGGGAATAAGGGGCTCGGTATAAATATGAGAGAAGCCAACAGCCACAGAAACCAAGGGGCACAGGGGATTTTTAATTAATTTATTTATTTTGTGTTGTTGATAGTTCTGTTGGCGCTCGCAAACAAAGGTCTTCCTGATGTTTCAAATCAGTACTACCCAGAAAAATAAATATCCGCTAAAACAACCACTCATCGCATTCTTTCTTGGTCCATCTGCAAGATTGAGCAAACTGTACATGGTGGTTGACCGAAGATTGTGGCTTTAGGTGCTATGCCACCTTAGTTGACATTCTGACCAAAGCCGCTGCGTGTACTTCATTGTTCATATTAAAAAAAAAACAAATCAGATCATTCTTCGTGCCAGGATTACGCCTAGCACGTACAGCCTGGACCAGACTGTGCACATAGTGCGGCGACGCTTCAGCGTCAGGTCATATGCCTATTCCGTTACTAGCTAAGCAGTAATTAAAAGAAATTGAAAGTAATCGGAAAGTAGTGCCGTTTTCAGCTAAAGATAAATCTACATACGCTGCAGCGGGTAATTAAGTGAAAACATTTTTTTCGCGGTTTATCATGCAGTAATGTGGTTCCCAATACAGTTCTAGTGTTTACGTAGTTTGACGACGATTCTTCCTACCATGTAGTACACAGCAAAAGGAAGTTTCATTATCTGCGAGATTGATACTGGCAGCGGTCATTAGAACTATACGTGACCCAGTGCCATCTAAGAAAACTGCATTGTTTCATCCACCCAAAATAACTCCCGTTTGACTCATTAATAGTGAGTGCTCAACATGAAGCCAGTAGCCCGTAAACATGTCACGTGCACGTGATAATTCTTTCAATCTTGCAAATTACAGTCCGGCTATTTGCGGATGACTGTTTAATATACGAGGTCTGTTAGAAAAGTATCCGACCTTTGGCCGTTGAAAAAAAACTTGCATAACTGGAGCGTTGCAAACCTAGTCATCTTTAAAGTAGTCTACTTCGGACTCCACACACTTCTCCCAGCGGTGCTGCCATTGTGGGAAGTATTCCGAAAAGGCCCTTTTCGGAATGGAGTTTAGCTCAGCTGTCGTTGCAGCCATAATGTTCTTCCTTGTCTGAAATCGCGCTCCTTTCAATGGCCTTTTCATTTTGGGAACCAGCCAGAAATCGCAGTGGCCTTATCAGGACAGTAAGGAGTCTGTTGAACTACAGGAGTCTGGTTTTTCACCAAAAAATCTGATTCGAGTGCGAGGAATGTGCAGCAGCATTGGCGCGATGGGTGCGCCAATTTCCTGTTGACCTCAGCTCCGGGTTCTTGCGCCGCACAGCATCACGTAGGCAACGGAGGACATCCCTGTAGTACTCTTTGGTCATTGTTTGACCCTGTAGAGTGCGTACTTGTGGTCTGCCACACAGAGGGTGTCAATGAAAGCAGTCAGCATCACTTTCACATTGCTGCGCAATTGGCGGGCCTTCTTAAGTCTTGGTGACGTGGAATACTTCCACTCTGACGACTGGGATCTGGTTTCCGGGTCGTACCTGTACACCCAAGACTCGTCACTAGTGATTATGATGCTGATGAAGTCGGGGTCACTGTAAACGGAAAAAAACCAGTCACACAAGACGACGGACAAGAAGAGTGTACACACCACAACGACTGGAGGAAGTCATCCAGTCGTTGTGGTGTGTACACTCTTCTTGTCCGTCGTCTTGTGTGACTGGTTTTTTTTCCGTTTACAATGTACCAACTGGCCCGCATTTCAACCCTTCTCGGGGTCACTGTTTGCGGAATCCATCATGTCCTGTGAGACTTCAACACGAAGCTGCTTTTGCTCCACCGTGAGCAGCTTCGGCACGAATTTCGCCGCAACTCTCTCCATGGCCAAATCTTCGGTGATAATGGAATGTGCGGAGAAATTGCTCATGTCCACCTCTTCCTCAATTTCTCGGATAGTCACGCGACAGTCCCGCATCACCATAGCGTTCAGTTCGGCAATGACCTGGTCATTTTGGCATGTTGATGGCCTGTTGGAGCGTGGCTCGTTCTCCACCGATGTGCGGCCATCTTTAAAACAATTGTAACACTGCTTAAACTGTGTGCTGCTCATAGCATCTTCACCGAAAGCCGTCTGAATATTTCGAATGGTTTCCACTCGGCTGTCGCCAAGTTTATGGCAAAATTTGTCGCACTAGCGCTGCTCCTTTCACTCCGCCATTTTCCTTGCAATAAAAAACTGACGAGAGCACTGCACACTGCCTCACTTAAACGCTGCTTCCCAGCGACTGACGCTATCGGCAGACGGGAAAAAATTCATGCATGCGCATGAAGGTTCAAGGTCGCTGATGCAAGCGCGCTTGTCTCATATCCATGAGGTGTTCGCAAAAAAAAATAAAGTCGGATACTTTTCTAACAGACCTCGTGCTCAATCATATCTAAGCCAGAAGACCAGCTCACATTAAATTTGGCGTTGAACTCCACTAATCAATGGTGTACAGCTTCCAGAATTAAAATTAATTATACAAAAACATCATATATTACACTGACAAACAAAACCAAAAATATTTTCTCATTTGATTATGAAATAGATGGGCGGAATATAACACCTGTCAACTCCTTTAAGTATTTAGGTGTCACTATATCATCTAATCTAAGCTGGAATTTACATATTTACAACATATGTTCAAAAGCCGAAAGTAAATTGTGGTAAATTAGCAGAAAACTGAAACTTGCATCCACAAAAGCGAAACTAACTGCCTATCTCGCGCTGGTACGTCCGACACTGGAATATGCAAGCGTCATATGGGATCCGTATCAGTCAAATCTAACGGATAAGATTGAAAAAGTTCAAAGAAGGGCCGCCAGGTTCATTCTGTCAAAATATAGATATACTGATTCGGTGACTGACATGCTGCATGAATTACAACTTCCTTCACTGTCGAAACGAAGGAAGATCGCCAGGCTAAAAATTCTTTATCTTTTGCGCAATAATCACTTCATCTTAAGCACAAGCCTCTATTTGCAACAGCGTTCGTGTCGCCCTGTAAGAAGCTCCCACAGTTACCAGGTTACACCCATGATGGCCCGTATTAACTGTTTTAAATACTCCTTTTTCCCCAGTACAATAACAGAATGGAATTCCCTGCCTCAGGCCCTTCTGCAAATAGACAATCTCCCCAAATTTGAAAATTGCTCGTACCGTCACTTACCTGAATAGACATCCCTGTAATTTTGTTTTTCTTTTCATACGTTTTGTTTCCCTACTGCTATTTTATGGTTGTAAGCCAAAATATTTACCCACTAGCGTTTGCACTTTAGGCCTGTATCTGCAGTGCAGGACAGCTGTGTTGCGACGATTGTCGTTTTCAATTTGACTGTTTTGAATTGCGCACTGTTCATACTTGTGGCTGTGTGACTTAAGTTACATATGTATCTGTTTCCACCCTGTAACGGCCTACGGCTGACAGTATAAATAAATAAATAAATAAATAAATAAATAAATAAATAAATATTAAATAAATAAGTAAATAAATAAATAAGTAAATAAATAAATAAAACTGAAAGAGGAGACGCCTGTGAAGCTGAATACTACGCACTAGTTACTGGTGCGCGTGATGGCTCAATTATGTTATTTCCTTTAGCCTCTTGATAAACGATATCACTATGTCTTAAAATTTGGTCTTCTTGACGCATGCAGCCTAATATGCAGCATTTATAAGTCGCCATTAAAGCAAGAAAGAAAAATCCTCTGAAGAATATCTTAACTGCAACTTGTTTACTTGAAATGCATACTATGCTGTCATTAGGGGCTGACATCTCGCGTTCTGGCAAGTGCCCGAGAACCGTGAGAAGAGCAGCTCACCGGTATTTGCTGGGTAGCGGCCAGTCATGATGGCAGCTCTTGAGGGTGTGCACAGATGAAGGTGGTAGAGCCTGTTGAGGCGGACTCCATTCCATGCAAGTACGTCAATATTCGGCGTCCGAATCTGAGGGTTCCCGTTGTAACTGACATCCCCCCAGCCCTGAGGAAGAAACAGGTAGCTCTTTACATTGCTGAATAGTTGTTACATCGCTGGAAGCACCAAAACAATAATTCCTGCCTATTCAAAGCGGTATTTCTCAGGACCGCTTCAATAAAAAGCAATGAACAGCTTATTTTTCTAGACATCTTAGCGGAAATAAATTAACCAATATTAATATTGCAGCATACCTCAATGGAAATTTGAACAGGTTGTATAGCACCGATGAAGTACATATACAGTGCGAAAGGAATTTTATTATGTCTTTGAACGCTTATTGTTGATACCTTAAGCTCTCCAGTAAATGCTGGCTGGCTGAGAACCCAACAATAAAAAAAGGAATAGCCCCTCACCATGTCATCGGCCAGGATGAATACGATGTGCGGAGGCTTCTTCTTGGATCCGTTTTCATCTTCGGCCTTGCGAGGAAGCATCCACAAGGCTAGTGCAATGACGACTACCACTACGAGAGCTGCCAGTGCCACACCAGCGCTCCAAAGAAGGGTACGGTCACTGGATCCGCCACCAACCGATTCGGGCTCCTTCGATGAAGATGCAGCGTGCCTTGGCTCGCTCTGGCCTTGGGAAGCTTTGGCAGGCGCAGCAGGGACGTTCTCTGGTAACGCATCGACGTCCTCTGATGACACATCGACAGCGCGTTCTTCTTTATCCGAGTTCCCCGACATAGCGTGACACCTGGAAACGAAGGGCGGTTAAAGAGAGATTAAACACGCTATTGCTATCATATCATATCATATATACTGTCGCGCTCAATATCGTATATTGAGCGCGACAGTACGTGGAATTTCCCTGAGCAGGTGAGAGCCTCTTCTGGATCCAACCAGCGTCGCGAGCTGTTGAGGCCGCATCCTCTCGGCGTCTTCCGCGGCATGCGCACGGGGAGACCCGTCGGAGACTGCCGCCAGCCTCCCCAGGGCATATTCCCGGGGATTGCTCTGCCTCAAAAACACGGCGCGCATACGTAGACTCGTGTCGCAAGGCCGACATTCCCGGAGCTCACAAATTTCTGCCGCCGAAGTCGCGTTCCTTCCCCAGCCGGTAAGCCGCAAGCCCTTCTTGAGCAGCCTTTCACTACAGATAAAGGACCGCTTGTTTTTTTTTTTCAATTTTGTTTCGCCACCTTTGGCATATCAAGGCAGCTTCGAACAATGTGCGAAACCAGGAAAGTCCGACGAGCGAAACCAACTCATGTTCCCATATATATACAAGGTGTTTCACCAAAGACTTTACACAATTTTTAAAAAATATGTTTTTTGAGTTAGAAGAACGATTTTCTTCTCAGCATTGCCAGCGGTATACGACATCAGAATACAGCTAAGACGTGGAAACGGCAGAATGGCTTACCTATATTGAATAGTGAACTTTTTACCTAGTACTGTTAGGCTCTTTAATTATTGAGAATCATGTAGCCAACCGTTAGTAATATACAAGCCGGTTTTTAGAATTTTGAAGGGGAGCTTGCTGTCGACGCTGTGCACCAACAAATTTTGTCCATTTCAACAAGTTACATGCACTGGAGAGATTGCTTTGACTGCAAGCTTCTTGAAAGCGCATTTTCACGGGAGTGAGACCCGGCCGAAGCCCAAGAAATAAAAATTCTTGCTCACCGGAGTTGGGCGAAACCAACGACATATTGTTTCCCGTCGTGTGGCGCTCCTGAGGGCAATTTTTACATTTCTCTTAAACGGTAATGTATCTAAGATTAATTATGCAAATATTCTAGTGTTCACATTACGGTCATGTGCGTTTCCTTAACTTCTAGGAGGGAATAATAAATAACTCATCCAGTTTTCTGTAGCAACGTAGCTCCTACGTGGTCCTTTTTCCGGGATTTAAAGAAAGGCCACTTACTATGAAAAACAATTACGTGACCACGCTCATGCGCTACCATATTCCAGTACTCCCAAACCATGTTTCGGATTAACTAAACGTGCGCGCTGACTATACACAAGTGAGCGGTCGCAACTGAGTTGAACGGCAGCAATATTATAACACAAATGGAGGCTGCTGTTTAGATATACGCGACCTCACTGCTTTCCCTTAATTTTTTGTTTTGTTTATGCGATTGCTCCATAGAAGCTCCGTCTGAATGGGCCGTAGACGACAGATCTGCACATCTGTCGTCTGCAAAAAAAAAAAAAAATTCCGGCTACTCTGACACGAAACTCTCTATCAGACGTACTTGCAGGTGCTGCCCAGCTACGTGTAATCATAGTAAATACGTGCCAATAAACACTTCTTGTACGGGCTCCCCTGCGTCTGAGCGGATTGCCGGCGTTCCCTGCTGAAGTCGTGGTTGGCAGGGCCCCGGCTTCATAGTAGCAGCGGCTGTGGTCAAGGAAGCGAGCTAATATTCACGCATTCCTGAAGTTGGTGCTATCGGCATCCTTTTAGCAATTTTTGTTGGCGTATTTAACCACAGCTGCTGCTGCTGCTGCTGCTGCTCTGCTGTTTTACACCTATTTGAATATTTCTATTCATGCGTTATTTTTAAGTGATCTTGTTGCGTCTGATTGCTTTTGCTCACAATGCCGACGAATATTGAGCTCGCAAAGCAAATCGAAATCCTCGAACCAAGGTTCAATAAAAAATTAAATGAACTTGTCGACCAGGTTCTGACGAGTGTAAAGAAAAAATTTTTTGTTGACGGTATCGATGTTAGTGGCCTCAAAACAGAAGCTGATGGAATGAATGTGAGTCTGCAGATGCTCAACAAACTTGTCGAAGGCGTGGGCCAACGGCAGGTTGATCTCGCCGTCTCTAATAAAGCTCTAAAAGCTGAGAATATTGCTCTCCGAAAAAGAGGAATACATCTCTAGCAATACTGTTGACTCAACAACGTCGAGATCAAGGGAGTGCCGTACACTGAAAGTGAGGATCGCACGGCCATCTTGACAGCAGCTGGCGAGAAAATTGATTGCCCTGTAATGGCCGCTGACCTAGTGATCGTTCACCATGTGCCGCCAAAATCTGATGGCCAAACTTTTATTGAACGAATCTACTCTCGGTCACACAAGACCGAGTTTGAGAGTAAGGTCGAAAGGTCACACTCAGAGTACTAAATAAGTGTTATGGATCCGGCTTCCACCGTAGTTTTGGCGAGAAAATCTCCACAAGAACGTTGAACACTGATGGCAGACGCCATAACAGGCAACCTAAAGCTTTGGAATTTCCGTCTTTAAGAACGTAGTTTATAAGGCTTCCAAGCTTTTCGATTACCCAAGAGACTTGAATCGAGAATGAAGTTAGAGAGGACGGTTACTAGAAATATTCCCTATCTAGAACATACTTAGAAGGCACAAGAAATACGCAAACATAGCGCTGTTTATCGGCCTGATCGTATTTGGAAGTAAATAACAATTTTCTTGCTTCTTTTCTTATGAACTGGTTCACCAGTATTTCCTCCTGTTTATACAATTGTCCTCCGAACAGGAGACAGTACTGTTGCAGACCGCATGAGTTCTAGAGATATCGACATCAGGTCACCTTCTTGTGATGAAGTATCCCATTGTGAACAAAATTAAAAGCATGCTTTCCTGGGTAGTGATCTCCTTGAGGAGAGCTAACTTCATCCTACACTCTAAGAAAAAAAGGTGTGATCTTAGTCTTTTTGAGGGGTAAAACACTTGTCGCTGAGCTGACACCTTTTTGGGGGTAAGGTTACGCTGTTTCTTGGAGACTAAGTATTTATGCTCTCGCACATAGAGTAATGTTACGCTCTAATAGCCTAAACTTGCACTGACATAAGAAGAGTAACTTTAAACCAGTTAGGTATAACATTACGCCTTTCTAAAAGGGGTAAATGTTAGCCTGAGGAAAGCATAAACATATCCTAGCATGCAAGGTGCAAGTTTGCACCTTTAGCAGGTAAATTTATGCTACGTATAGAAGTGCAAAGTTACTTTGTCAAAGACTAAACATATACCGTCATAAACAGAGCAAAGTTTGCACCCCTGTGGTGCAAGCTTATACCCTTATATGATGGATAAAGTTACCCTTCTAGTGGTACAAAGTAATGCCCTACTGCAAGGGGTATCTATGCACTACTCGGTGGTGTATTTATACTGTCCACACGAGAGCATTATTACCCTTCTGTAGCGTAAACCTGCCCACTGAATGCAGAACTAAAGTTGACCCATATGGTAGAAGCCCGAGTCTTTCTGGAAGTGCAGGCAGTGTCAAAATGTTGCGACGAATCTTTCATGTGAGATGGTCTGTGTCATTGTGTGTTCAGGTGCAGGTACTACTGCAGAATGTACACAAAGAATTCATAAACGAATCGGATAAAGAAACATACCGTCATATTTATTTTGCCACATGCTACACCATATTACAGCAATGACCCTGGCAGTCTTCTTCATACAGGTGGAGGCAGTATGTACCATGTATTTGACCTGCACAGAGAAGAAAACATATAATGAATTTTGCAACCACAAAGCTCAGACGACGTGACCATGGTCTTAGTTAATTCAGGTCTAAAAGTGTAAACCACACAAAAGGCAGGGATAAATGGAAATGCATGAAAACAATGCCACAAGTGCAGGCTTCTGTTTATTATTGAGAACCAAAATCAGAAAAGATATGCAGGAAAAACAAAACATGTCCTAAATGGCAGCTACTTAATCACTCACATATGCTGACATTATCACAAGCACACTGGCTTCTCAGGAAAAATCCAGACTATTGTGCCCAGCTGCACGGTCAGGCTGTAGGCATCCCGGATGCCAGATTAAGAAGAGGGTCATATCGAGAAACAGAAAAACATGTGCATGAAATGGAAGCTACTAAAAGGTGATACTAAAATAAAATGCCGTTTAACAAACCCTTCCCTCCATTCTCGTGTTTTTATTTCTCCGTATCTAGAGTGGTTAAGGATTCATGCAGCCCTTGCTAACAATATGTCTCTGGTCTCTGATGCCATTATATGTTTTGTTGCCCATACAGTGAATTTTCATCCTAAAAGGGAAGTGTAGGTGATTATCTGAGCATCAATGAGTGATACTTCCAACTGTAATTTTCCCTGCATATATTACCTGTGAATTCATTTCCAATTAGCAAACAGCAGGAAGCTTGTCCCTGTGATGGCATTTTTGGGTGCATTCCATTGTCACAGCCTTTCGATACAGTTTAAATACCTGGTGAAAGGCCTATGCACAAAGGCTATGCACTATAAATCTTAGCGTACCACTCCTGGAAAACAAAGAAAAGCTTTCGGCTAAATGTGAAATAATAGCAAGGGCAACTTACACATCTAAAGAATTGTCTCCATGCATGAGGTAACGTCATACCCAAAAAATTATTTGGACCACATTATAATACAGATACTTTTTTTCACGTTCATAGCCTGTTTCATACTACACCTCTACATTATGCCTGTGCAAAAAGCTTTGGTTATGGACTGGCCTTCACTGACAGACTACATTAACTACACAAGCAGCATAGAACAGTCTCCTTCTAAAGCACTATTTTTACTTGAGGAAATTACAAATCTCGTCTTTTTATTTAGACAGTGCTGCTTCATCCAATGCTTGCAGCATATGCAGCAGCAGTAATTCTCATGAATTACATTTTGCTGGCACAATAGAATGTTACCTTTACACATCTTTTCAGATGCTTAGCATAATGAAATTGTAAACACTGACTGACAGCATTCAAGAATGGCTATTAAAACAGTTGCCTTCCATATCTGCTGTCACATGCAAGGAACGTGAGCTTAATTAAATTTTAAGTTCACTCCGATGTGAAATAAAACTAATATGGATTCATGTGAGTTGTTGGAAATTATTCACATCAGTGAACAGCACCTTCCTACTCAAAAAGAAAGTATGAACAGTGCAAAGAAGATTAACAGCCTCACGTAGCTGCATATCACATTAAGCTTCACATGCATAAACGGTGCTAGTCATATTAGCTTGGTAGCATGCCACCCTGCCAAGCATTACCATAATTGTGTCATTTTTTTCTGACGTCAGCAACATGGATTGTAGGCAGCGCCTCTCAAACTAATTCAATATGAAATCTTTGCTGAAGTCCAGCCTACTTTTGCAGAAAAAAAAACTGCATTTATACTTCATGCCATAAAAAGTGGTCACAATTAATCAAACCATTATTCAGAAATTCTTCCAGAACTAAGTCCTCGAAAACATTGAAAAGCTCTAAAATCTCTGTAATAGAATGGCTGCAGCTGTGCAACATAGCATACTATGTTCACGGATGGACATCAAGTGATGATGAACTTGCAACAATGTCCCAATTACATAAAAACATACATACCACACACATCTAGTCCCGGCCACTTGTACGGTTTTGAAGAATCCAGGCTGAACTTCGGTGCTAGGAGTGACAATGGTTGTGCACCTTTGCATCCCTCCTTCTCCCAGGTGCACTGCAATAGAGGCGTCATTTATAGCGTTAGTGTAATGGTTAGTGATAACTTATATGTTCATTAAACCACGTAATGGCAGCACATGCTCAAAAAACTACAGGAATATTTTGAAAATAACAAACAACTTTTTATTCCAAATTTTATCCATTACAGCACTTGCCACATATTTATAAGAGGCATAATTGACGCAATGCACTGGCACAGTAAGCCTACACAAACTTCCACAGCACAATGGCCTATTACCAGTGAATTGCCACTAAGTGCCTAACATAATTAACATATTTTCTAACAGCCACTGCAGAAAAAAGAAAGAACTATACTGCTACTGCTTACGAGATTGACAGTATTCATTACAGAATTTTTTTTTCGTTGACAGATTACAGCAGTGCAACCAAAATCCTTATTGTTCTAAACAGAAAAGCTTAGATACTAGCGTATTCTTCTATTTAACCTCTTAGAGCGACATCAAACCTAAAGTCTCCCTCTTTCATAAGAGAATATAAGAGCACAAAAAGAGGTGACATAGACTGTACGCTTTTGTGAGCTAATGTTTGGCCACCAACTAGCCCCGACCTTTTCACTAGTAAAAAGAACTAAACAAGTTCACTTTTCTCTATTAGTTCGCAGCCTTAGTGAAGAGCCAGTTACATATCAACTTAACACCATTAGCAAGCGCATCTTGCCATTCGAATGCAGTAAAACTGCTGGCATGATAAGTCACATTCTGGGTTAGCAAAAATATTGCAAGGTGTAAGCGAAAACGGCCGCATGCCAGGAAGCGCAGAGCACAAATGAGCTGCTAATTTCGTGCATATGCATAAATAAATTTCACGTTTACTGTTTTATCGTTTGCTTGCTAGTCCGTGATAAAGAACAAAAAATTGACGCCGTCCATTCGCAAAAAAAAAAAAAAGCGGCCTGGCAGAAGGAGTTGCCTTGCAGCGCTAAAATTACAAAGGGATTATGGTCCAATAAGAATCACATATACAGTGCTGCAGTAGATGTGAGCACTGCGCGCAGTACGTGCCACAGAAGCGCGCACCCTAATTTACTCGCCCCTTTCTGAACGGAGACTGCGGCTTGGACTTACCTTACTGAATGGTCGTGAGCAGGGACAAATACTTGGCGTTGAAGAGACGACCGGCAATGTTCTTTCGCACGGCAGACGAAGGATCAGGGCCTGCAGCGAAAGAAAGCATGAGAAAGACGCCGGCAGATTGCGCCGCTGCGATCGTGTGTTGTACACGATAGGCTCCCTCCGGCCGCACGCGACCGGCTCAAAACAAGAAAACAGCAACAAGCAGCGGCTCGCGCACACAATCCATGATAAAAAAATCTGTACTGAACACACCATAACTTGATGGCAGGAAACAACCCGTATGACCAAACGAAAATGTCACTTACTTGTACGGTTGAAATTGGGCGCAAAGAATCCGTACGATGAGGGCGCCGCGACGATCTGGCGTGCGCTGTTTCTTTCAGACGTTGACTCTTTCGCGAAGATGTCGCCCACTGCAGCGTCACACATCGATGAAGCTTGCACGATGAAGTAATCGCTGAACAGAACCTAAACGCACACAGGCCCGTACTACAAGATGAAAAGAGGAATGCGCGTCGCGACTTGCACGACGGCACCCAGGCGCGGTAAACAGCGGCTTCGTCTTCGACTCTACGCGAGCGGCCAATCCAAATAGACAGGCACGTGACCTGAAGAGAGAGAAGGGAGAAACCACGAGAAACTACAACCCATCGCCAGCCATCGCTTCCAAAGCTTGCTTCGCACCATAGAGGAATTACAGAGGAGGTTTTCCTTCCTCCATGCTTCGTGCCTTTCTTTCGTTCCGCCGGACCCCGCGCTTCCCCTCTTTTCCTTTTCTCCGCTGACTGAAAGAACGTCTGCGTTCCCAGTAGTGTCCCAAGGTCAAGCCGCCCACGTGCGGGCGACAACCTTTGGTCGTTGCAATGTGCTGGTAGCTTATTATTTTTGCATGCGCCTCTCTGCCCTTGTGGCACGTATTTTTCCGCGCTTTCGGCGTGCGCACAACTCTTCCGTTATCGGAGACAACGAGCGCGGCGAGACTCGTCTTGTCAGTCCTTGCAGTATCCCTTTGAAGCTTTTAATGCAGCCAGCTATTACGCAGTATGAATTACGCAGATGCTGCCGTAAATGTGTGGCGTATGCAACAGAATAGTTTTCAGAGCAGCTGCAGCTTAAAGTTACGAGCATCATTCGGAAGTTCTCGTCAGCTCTCATTTACTACCGCGTACAGAAGGCACTGCGAAATATATATCAATAAACTGCCCTTCCTGTACTTCTAAATCAGTCATAGAACCGGCTAAAAAAGCGATGTAAATGCTGCAGCATTATTGATTCAATGTCAGGCACAGTAACAGTTTTAAATACTGATATTGCCGCGTGATATTGCTGCGAGAAATTTCAACTTTCTTTTGTGCTTATGGGGCCGCACGTGTGAGGAGAATCCGAAGAAAGAAAAACCGCTCTGTTCAAAAATAGTTTAACTCAATCGAAATAGATACAGCTGTAGAAATATTGATTTAATAAAGCCGCATCGAGTGATCAGAAGCGTCAGGCAAACAAAGGGGATTCACAACATTTGAACATTTGAGGAAGATGGCGCAGAAGAGGGCTTCAAACGACAGTCGACAACTGCTGATGCAGCAGTTTTCACCTCTCATCGTTCCAGTGTTCGCGAAGTTCTCAAAATATTTTCAAAATGGGTCAACAGAGCAGAAATGGAGCACTGCCAGCGCTATGCCAGCAAGCATCCGTTAAGACGCTTCAACCGACTGGTTATTCGGGCGATTACGTCTATTATACGCGCTTTCATTTTATTCAATATAGGCAGTTGCCACCGCTGAATTTATGCTTTTGTTAAAGATTGGTTCGTCAGTGCGATACAATGTGTCCTTTAGCTCAGTTTTATTTGTGCATACAAGACAAAAGTCTCAGTCATCCGAAGCAACTTACGATGATGAAGGAAAACCTGCCGGTTTATACGCCGTAGTTTCATTTATTTTCGAGCTTGGGTCTTCGGGCAGCGTCTATCTAGTGCAATGTACTGTTTAGTGCTTATCATTAGCCTCTAAAAGAAAGAGTTATTTCCTGACGCATGAACCATTCCATAAGAATTCACAATGCACTGCCTCAATATAAGCGCCTTGATTACTGTTTCCTCTGGCACCCGGTTTGTTGCTGAATTCGATGCTTCCATAGCGCTACAGTTCGAAAAAAAAAATTGGAGGCAGTCAACTTCATTTCTGAATATCAGTACTATACTTGACTGCATTAAAGCTGCGCGGAACAACCTAAAAGCTAAAAGTTACGCACACGTACACTGAGTTTAAGCTAATTTCTGCTCTTGTAGGTGTGCAGCACAATTTCATACGCAAGAGAAGTTCGAATAGACTTAAATCGCGTTGGTCACCTCGCTCCCTGTTTATCAATTTAAAATAAGCTGAAATTGAATTGCTTCTATGTGAAACACTTGTATGCGCCAAAACATGATCAGGAAATGCAGCTATCTCGAAAACTGATTACTATGGGCTTCGCTATCTTGTGCCGAGAGAAAGGATCCGTACACTTGTTGGAAAGGAAACGCAGAAATGTCTTTTACACTGCGTTGAGGAGTTTCCGAGCAGATGTACAAATGCTGGTGATCTCATAGTAGACCAGCAAAAGTGCGACTCTGAGGCCTGGCTCGTGTCTTGGTAAAAGTGCTGTAAACAAAAATGTACCTATATATATGGAATGGTCAGGCCACGTTCACAACTCAGTTCAGATGCAGAATTATTCCTTCCCTAGTTTCTTGCATTTTTGTTTTTCAGCGTTCTCAGTATTAGTGGTGAAGATCACGCGTTTATCAGCGAGTAGGGCTCTTTTTTGCTGTTGAAATGAAGCAGAAATATGAGAGTGCAATTTATTCGGGATTTGCGTTACATTGCATCTTCAGCTAACATAAAATTACAGCGTCAACAATCTCGCCCGTTCGTCTGATTTTGATTTATTAACTTGTATGCATGTTAACCTGAACCCTTTCTGTTATTCGTCTGTTATTTGCTCAGGAACATGTGCCACAACGAGGGGTTATTCGAAAAGCAGTGCACGTTATTCGAAATTGCACGGAGGGAATTAACAGCGCGAACTAATAGAGCTTACGCTGGCTGTGAAGCAAAACTGTTCCTTTTAAAGCTTTTATTACCTCTTTAATAAAAGCTTAACCACAAGCCGAAATTATAAGCGCAATAATTTTCATGCCTCTGGTGTGTTGAAGCGCTAAACTGTTGATTTCGTTCAGAGCTGCGATTGGTCAGAGGAGTAACACAGCACCGATCATGCCGTCTGTCTTTGCTGACTTACTTCTTTTTTAAAATGATATCCAATCATGAGTATGAAAGCACATGCACCGAATATTAGTGATTATTTTGGTCGTTAGCAACCAAGAGCATGTTTGCATGCGTGATGGTTGTCGTGGCCGATCGCGGCCAATGCACCTTTTTTCAGTAACGTTCTGTGCATCCGCCAAGCCGCCTCGTCCGCCATTATTGCCGACCATGTCAGGCGGAGATGGGCAGAAGATCGCTGTACGTGTTCTTCGAAGAAATAGCTTCTGGTCCCTTGAAGAAGCGAGGAGGCGCGGTCAGTGTCGCCAGCGCGGGTGAAAGGATCAATGCAGTGGGGGAGCGTGAGCCAGCATAACCCCGCCACCCCGCTTTCGGGAGAGGGCCATCTTCGAGAGGGAGGGGAGGCGGTGAGGGCTGCATACTTTGCTGTACTGCGTCTTCGCGCAGAGGGAACACAGCTGGTTTGAAGAGTAAAAAAGAGGGTAAGTTTTCTGAAAGAGACTAACGGCCTCCACCACCTCCACACGGGTGTAACGATGCACTCTGCAAAGTGCTTCTTTAGTCCATGCGCCTTCAGATAGCATAAGTCGTGAAGATGCACCCTTCTTACACCCTTTTTTCTTAGAGTGTAGGTCATTCAACTGCACCAACCTGCAGCCCTTTTTCTCCCTGTCACTTTTCCTCTCGCCAGGCATGTGTTCCACCCTATTTCCTTTCGAATATTTAGCAAACACCCAGTTGCCAAAGTTGCTTTTCCATCCGACAAATATTTGTACTTCCTCTATAAAACAGTACCCGGGGAGGGTTGCACATTGAATAGGAAGAGCTCGAATCTCAGTTACTGAATCAGAGAGCGATAAAAGTGCAAACATTATTTTCTCACCTGAAGCACCAACTGTCGTCACGACGCTCCGAAAGACAGGCCTGATGTGGACGCTTCGCCATGCTAAACTGAGTTTATGCCTACCATCTTCTGACCTTCACCGTGAGCTCCGTTTCAAACCGCATAACAAAGGTTTTTCTTTCACATTTATGTTGAGAACTGCTGGAAAATATTTTGTTACGCGAACTAATTCGCAAGAATAAAGCTGCCATTGTTGCTTACATTAGTGCTTACGACATAAAACCCAATGCATACGGTGCTGCTTCAACCGCATTGATTGTCATTATATATTTATTACTAAACGTCTTGTCTTAACTTCACCGAGGAGGCTCAGTGGCCATGGTGTTCGGCTGCTAACCCGTAAGACGCGTGCTCGATCCCGGCCGCGGCGATCGCATTTTGATACAGGCTAAATGCTAGAGGCCCATGTATTGTGAGATGTCTGTAAACGATAACGATCCCCAGTTGATTGAAATTATCCGGAGTAGTGCACTATGGCGTCCCTCATACGCAAAGTCGCTTTGGGATGTTAAACCACATAAATCAAACCAAAGAATTTTCAGCCGCAAGGCCACCGAGCCGCGCGTGCACACTAAATAACTGTACTCATTACCCTGTGAAAGGCAACCTCCTCATGATTTTCTAAGGCACAGTGATTTGCAAACAGTTTCAGTTTACACTTTTTCGCCTGCTTTCAGGCCCCAAAGTAAGCGCTATATTAAGATCAATTTTGGTTGTTCTTTTTTTCCTAACAATGTTGGTTGCCTGTATTCCGAAACTTCTGTGTCCTACGCATATTTTCACACGTTTGTACAGTCTAGATCATTCGAGGCTTCCTAGGGAACTGGCAGAGTTATTGTTGTTAAAGGGCACAACCAACCGCCACTGTAATGGCTGTTATTTTGCGCGAAGGCACATTACTTTTTTAATTTTCTCAGTTCAAAATATATTTTCTACACCACAAAACTACCACGTCCAAGTAGCAGCACTTTGGCGTTACAAGCCGATTGTAGTGGTGACAAATGGCGTGATGATGCCAGCAAATACAGCATTTTTTTTTTCGTTGCACAAATTCTCATGCAATTTTATAACGCTCTGGAAATCTTCGTATCACTGGAGTTTGCAAGCTGAGGAAAGGCAGGCTTGGTTTATTTTTGCTCCCACGCTCGTTTTGTTTGAAGCGGCTTGCATGTGCCTAAAGAATGTAGGTCAAAGGACAACCGCCGAGGAGGCTGATTTGCTGGCCAGGCGGCCGCGTTTGGATGGAGGCAGAATGCAACACTCGCCGTTTATGCGCATTACCAATGGACGTAAAGTATACCCACGTGCTCGAAGTCAATCCGCAGCCGCCCACTTTGGCGTCATTTACGCCCAAGTGCCACTACAAGGCAGTAAACCCACCTCACCATATCAGTCTAAGTAACACTGCTTCTGCTATCGTTTGGCTAGCCACCATTTGCGAACAAGCCAGCCACAGTTGCGATATGGAGAGAGCAATTTTGCTTCTTATGGATTCCGGCACTGGCTCAGCCTCAGGCTAAATCGAAGGGTGTCAATGGTTAAAACAGGCGGCAGTGAAGTGGATCTGAGACAGCCATTTTTGTTAAGGCACAGATATTAATGCACAATTTTGTGGTAAAGCTGTAAACCTGGACCGTCAGTTGGAACCAAAAGCACTTACTCCCTGAAACAGGCGAGAAGTTCGTTAAAAGCATTTTCGAGTGGCACCGGCAACAATTAACAAATCTTCAACCCATCAGCGCACAGCGAGAGTAACTGACATAGCTTGCGGATCACTCATCACGGCTTCTTGCGCAGAAGAGAGAAAAGGCAGGGTTTGCCTACTTCACTGCACGAAGCCTGAACTAAACAGAATAACAGCCCTCTTGCTGGCCGGTCTCAGAGACGCATTAGCGTCTCAACGCTACGCTGCTTCAATCGCTAGGACGCCATTCAGAAGGGAAGGGTGAAAGGGGGACGCTCCTCGTTTTTCAAAGCGATGGCGCAGACCAGACAGCTCGGTGACAGGCTTATACACGTTAGCTCGTGAAACAACGGGACTGTCGCGTATTCTCAATATTTCCGCCAATGTTCAAACCATCTCGCTCCCCTCGCTGGTGCGCCAACGCCGCTGGAAGAGAAGGTACGGGGCCGCAGTGTGTATGATCGCGCCCAAGCCACGAACGCTGGTTTGTATTGCAGCTAACAGAGCGGGCGGCCGAGATATTTTACCCAGCCGCAAATTTAGTCATGTATCCCTTTTATTCATCTCCCTACTCCACACCGGGCGCTATATGTCAGCAGCTTAGGGGGAGGGGTCTGGACGCTCCGAAATATGTCATCGGCTGATTGGTTTTAGTGCTCGTAAAAACATTGGCCCGTCTATCCCATGAACTGAAATTACACTGCCCTAAGACGCCTGGTCTGTCGAAAATGAAAAATTGGCTATGTGTTAAGATCAGTGACAACAGGAACGCGACAAGGCACCGAAGTCGGCGATGTAAGAACGGCATTGCGTTCTCAACTAAAGACCCTTCCAGGGAGAGCCGTAATGATGAAGGAAACTCACGGCTTGGCTGGACCTTGGATTGTAGGCGTGGAGTGGCAACTGGATTATCTGATAACAAGCGACCAGAACTACTTTTCTAGCAACGAAGTCCGCCACCGAGTGACAGTAGGCAGCAATAATCTGCGCAAGGATTGTAACAACGTCTTTGTCTTCGTCAGCGTGGTTTCGGAAAAAAGTGAAGTGTATTTTCTGTTAATGTCCCCTCTGAGTCCACGCTAATATCAAAGCTTAGCCATTCTCACAGCAGCCGTGGAGCGGCGACTTCATGGCTATATAATATGGCAGGATTTTCCAATAGAGGCGCTTGCAGCGGTTCGATTGCATTAGCCCATCGATGAAGCATTTTGGCCGCCAACGGAATCAGTTTGTTATAAAGTTAACAGATTTGCTTTTCTTTAATGCTTTGTTTACGCCTTTATGAACAGCATGAAAGTGTTAAATACGAACAAAAATACACTTTCTTTGCGGCTAAATAAAGGGCAGGAAAAAATACCCCTGCAAAGCAGCCGCGCACTGTGATGTGTATTGATGACGATGACTCCAACCGCGGAGTTCAGAGTCACTTTTGTCAATAACAATTTTCAACAACGGCAACAAAGCGCACTCTAATTTTTCGTGCTCGTTAAAACTGAGAACTGTAGTTTTGCTGGAAACTAATAAAACAAATTTGGCAGTGGCTTAGCTCTGGTTAAGCCTGAATATACAAGCGAAAAGCTTCAGTTATGTTTGGTTTGACGTCATGGCTGTCGCAGTTCGCGCACAATGGACAGGGAGCACCACGATAACGGTGCAGGCGTTCAGCCGCCCACACACTGCCTGTGCGGAGGCGGAGGAGGAGACGGAAGTCGGCGCGGCTAGAATTCAGGGTGCACTTTGGCTCTCTAAAGTTCTGCAAGGCGAAAGCGTTCCCTGGCGCACTGTTTGCCTTTTTTAATTTTCATATTTCATTTATGTTATTTTTTATTTTTAATGCTTTTTACTATTTTATTTTTCACATTTTCTTTTTCCGTTTAATTTTTATTTCCGTTTCTTTCCTTATTTTTTATTTTTTATATTTTTCATTTTCTTTTTATAATTTTTTATTTTCTTATTGTTATTGTTTTTTAGTCTTCGTTTACATACTTTAATTGTATTTTATCTTTTCTTATTTTTACTTATTCATTCCTTTTATTTCATTTATGAAACCCATGCATTCACCAGATGCGCCTTTATTCGTGCTCAAACCTTGATCCTTCGTGGCGGAGTGGTGGCGTCTCCGCTTCAAATGTCGAAGGCCCTGGTTCGATTTCTAGCCTCGACGCAGTTTCGTTTTTCAAGCAGTGAAGTGTCGGCGGCGACGGCTGCGGCCACCTGCGCGGTGCGTGACGTCACTTGGTTTCGCGCATGCGCAGAAGTGGAAAATCTATGCTCCGGCTCACGTGAAGCGCGGTGTTGACTAGCCTAGTGAAGCTTTTCGCTTCAAAACACCGCGTGACAATCACGCTTGCGCGCCGTGATTGCAGTGCTCTCAAACATTTCTCTTAAGAACGAAGACATCGTTTAGCCCGGTCGACTGCCGCTTAAAAGGCGACACGGCAGCGACACAGTTGCTGGCGGTGCGATTTACGCTATCGGCGCGCGTCCCTCGCTGTATCCTTCCCTCGCTGTACGCTTCCATCGCTGGTGCTGGCTTAAATCTTACTGCCCGTGCTTGCGTCACTGTACTGTAACGCTTTTAAGTGGCTTCACACGAGACTAAATGAGCTGTTCGTTCCCACGAGGAGCGTTCCGACGAGGAGCGTTCCGACGAGGAGCGTTCCAACGAGGAGCGTTCAAACACGAGTTCATTCTCATACCTGGAGGAATGTCATGCGACTTTGCCAGTTAAGTGCATCAACACGAGAGTTCACACTCCGTCAGCCTTCACGCATCTTCCGGTCTGGCTTATGGAGACCGCGCCGTAGCCCCACGTGAGTAGGTCCACGTAGTCTTGCACTGAAGTTGACTCATTCGCAAGTTAATATGAATGGCCATGTAACCTATTCGAAGCATTACTGACATATAAGACGCTACCGCTATCGACCACTATTTCGGCTACACTTATATCTTCTTACGCTTAAAGACATCCGTGGTGTTTATACTCTGGCGCATGTGGCGCACAGGAGGAGACGGAAATCTGCGCACTTAAAACTGCCCGCAGGAATGCGGAGAGGAGGGTTGCCGGCTGCGGCGCGGGCAACACGCGGCTGCAACGAAAGGTCAAATGGTTGGCGAGCAGGAGAAGCGCGTAATTGTAGCGAAAGTGAGGAGGCGACACACATGCGCAATAGCGAGCGGCTGCAACGAAAGGCCAGGCGACAGGAGTCGGCGACGGTGTCAGCTGCGGCAGCGGCGCGGAGCGACCATCTGCGCAGCGCGTGACGTCACTCAGTTTCGCGCATGCGCATAACTCTTCAGTCCGGCTCACGCGAAGCTCGGCTCTGACCTGCGTAGTGAAGCTTTTCACTTCAAAATTTTTGTTGCAGTTTTGTGGTTCATTCGGAAAGGACGTTCAAAATTCATTTCCTTGTGAGACAAAAATCAGTGACGAAGCTACATTGGTCGTGAAGTAAGTGGCTCCGCCCTTTGAATTAGCTGTCATATTTTCTGAATCGGAACGGCCTACCTTCGATATTTATCTAAACTTTCAGTAACAGCTGCCTAGATTCGAGAGTTATTTATTAGTATCTTGTTTGTTTATTTACAATATCGTTCCAACCCAAACCAAGATAGCTGTCGGTATGAACACCGAATTGTGGCATACGCAGGCCAGTGCTCAAAAAAAAAACAGTGAGTGCAGTCAATACTCTATGTATACTGGAGATGTATCCCGGAGGCTGGATATTTCGGTACGTATAGAAGCGGTGGAGGAAGCCTGTTCTAAAGTTCTTTTATCACTCGAACTTTGATGCAAGGAATACCGTTGCTTAAAATTTTGTGCTTTGTGCGCCCTGTACAGTGTACAGTAACTAAGTTTGAGGGCATGAACATACCTTGCAGAAGGAACTAGGGCGATATATGTAGGAACGGCAAATCATAAAGATTTAAAGATGTTGCAACTATTTAATGTGGCCAAGTGTAAAGTAGAGAAATTCCAGGTGCAACGCATCCTTCGCATCAGAGCTTGGAAGATTCAGGAAAAGACGAACCGGTTCTCCATCCACGATAACAAGTGGACAAAATTGATAAACACGCGCGATACTATAAACACCACGGATATCTTTGAGCGTAAGAAGATAGAAGTGTATCCGAAATAGTGGTCGATAGCGGTAGCATCTTATATGTCAGTAATGCTTCGAATAGGTTACATGGCCATCCATATTGCCACGTATCATTGTTGTGTACGTCTGTTGGTTCGCGCTCAAGGCCGCACGAAAGGGTTGTTGTCATTTTTTTTCGTCACGCGAGAAGCGACCGCACTAATCTCGATTGATCACAGCCATGAAGAGCTGAATCTACGTTTTTCTAGATTACTGTAGATGATCTTGACCTGTTATCTCGAAGTTTCCTTGCTGGCTTTAAATTGAGCGATGTCTTGAGCGGCGGGGATCCGCAGTTCGACGACTGACGAGCACGTTTGTTGCTTACGCCGCTGCCGAGTTATTCAGTTCTTTTACGGGCGCAAGTCAGCCCAAATAAAGAGCTTCGTTTTCAAGTCTTCTTGGTGTGTTCCTGACCGCTGGACTGCCGTCACTAGAACATGGCAATATTAACTTGCGAGTGAATCAACTTCAGTGCAAGACTACAGGAACCTACTCACGTGGGGCTATGGCGCGGTCTGCGTAAGCCAGACCGGAAGGTGCGTAAGTAAAGGCTGACGGAGTGTGAACTCTCGTGTTAATGCACTTAACTGGCAAAGCCGCATCACATTCCGCCAGGTGTGAGAGTGAACTGTTTTTTGAAGGCTCCTCGCTCTTTTTTGAACGCTCCTTCAAGCTCATTTAGTCGCGTGTTCAGCCACTCAAAACGTTACAGGACAGCGACGCAGGCGCGGGCAGTAAGATTTAAGCCAGCACCTGCGATGGAAGCATACAGTAAGGGAAGCACGCCGATAGCGTAAATCCCACCGTCAGCAGCTGCGTCACCGCCGTGTCGCCTTTTAAGCGGCAGTCGCCCGGGCTAAACGATCTCTTCGTTCCTAAGAGGAATGTTTGAGAGCACTGCAATCACGGCGCGCAAGCGTGCTTGTCACGCGGTGTTTTGAAGCGAAAAGCTTCACTAGGCTACTCAACACCGCGCTTCGCGTGAACCGGAGCACAGATTTGCCACTTCTACGCATGCGCGAAACGAAGTGACGTCACGCACCGCGCAGGTGGCCGCAGCCGTCGCCGCCGACACGTCACTACTCGAAAAATGAAACTGGGTCGAGGCTGGAAATCGAATCAGGGCCTTCGACATTTGAAGCGGAGACGCTATCATTCCGCCACGAAGGCTCAAGGTTTCAGCATGATTAAAGGCGCATCTGGTGAACATGGGTCTGATAATTGAAATAAAAAGAATGAATAATTAAAAATAAGAAAAGATAAAATACAATAAAATAAGTAAAAGAAGATTAAAGAAATAGTAACAATAAGAAAAAAAACAATTATGGAAATAAAATGAAAAATAAATAAATAAAATATGAAAAATAAAATAATAAAAATCAATAAAGATAAAGTAAAATAAAAAATGAAATATGAAAATTTAGAACTCAAATAGCGCGCTAGGAAGCGCTTTTGCCTTGCAGCACTCTAGAGAGCCAAAGTGCACCCTGAATTCTAACCGCGCCGATTTCCGTCTCCTCCTCCGCCTGCGTACGGTCAGTATGTGAACGGCCCAACCCCTTGACCGTTATCGTGGTGCTCCCAGTGCATTGTGCGGGAAATGCGAAAGCCATGACGTCAAACCAAGCGTAACTGAAGCTTGCTCGCTTGTATATCGAGGCTTAACTAGAGCTAAGCCACTGCCTAATTTTTTCCCTTTTTTGTTTCTCAGGACCTGTAGTGAGCGTAAAAAACTAATGCGTAATAGATGGAAAGTTGGAAACTGTTTAATTGGATCTTTATTGAACAGTTCCACATTTTTCTCGTTAGAAATTTTCTGCTATCTTCGTTGCTTGCGAGGTTGGTTAATCTTGATTACTAAGCACAATACGAAAAATAGAGTGACTTTCTGCGTACAACAGCCAGTGACAGGCATTTCATCGGGCTGTTTTAAAGTGTCGCGGCTGATTTTTAAACCATGGCTAAATTTAGCTGGGACGCCTTTTGTGCGTGTGTGTGTGTGTCTGTCTCTGTGTGTGTGCGTGTGTATGTTGCCTGTGTTCGTTCTTGTCGTCATCCAGCGCGTTCAAGCAACAGGACAATACAATACCAACTAGCCTATATGTTATATGTTACAAGCATAGCTACCTGGCAGGTTCACCACAACCCGATGGGCAAGTAGGCACCTCTTGGACAAGACATTCCATGCAGATGGTTGCCACCACAAAAAAAAAACGTGTACAATCTGGTGAACTCTGCATGGGCGCATATTGAGGCCCACCGCATAAAAGAGCATGAATTCTTCAGTAGGCACTGCAGGGTACCGCAGCATCACTACTATCTTCATAAGCCAACTTGTTTACAAATATGAAATTAGTGCTTACGGAAAAGTAAAGACGCATTACAGGAGTTTTAGTATAGCGGGCTTTGCATGGTTACCTGCTTAGCGGAACAGCGGGTCCTTTGTGCTCACAAGGAAATCGCTAGCAAGGAAACGCTAATAAGGGAATCGTGTTAGTGTACACACGCATTTTCAGAAAGCGTGCATGCCTTCGCCCACTTGGCGTGAAAACTTGCAGCCTGCCAGCAAAGGAGAGCTACCCGCTACAACCGAATAAGCTGTCGTTGAGGCTCTGGTCGGCACGTTTATGGGAAGCTATGGGGGTCACTGTTCGCTATGACTAACTTGGCTTCCACGACTAAGTGCAGGCTGTTATTTAGCAAAGTTTTTGAGATATACTGTCAAGTCTGTCGAGTCTAAGCCTGATGGAACCTTCAGCTACTCTGCAACCTTCTCCAACTCCTCGGAACGGAATCGATACAGGTTTTATTCTTTGTCATGTTGTTTTACGCCTTTCAATAACAACAATTATGCTAAATTCAGGAAAGCATATACAGCATTATTATAATTAGTGCCAAAAATTCTAGCTTCAGCAGTTTGTTCTAGGCGTAATTTAACTCGGTATCTCCACCTATGCTTATGTTTCTTATTTCGCTGAGCAAATGCTTCGGCATTTTGATTGTTTAATTAAGCGTTACTGTATCAGCTGTAAAAAACTCTGATGTGTAGTATTTGGCAAATTAGTGGGAGTGCCGACAGCTTTACGAGGGCCTTTCGTGTCCATGTAGTGTGCACCCCGTTTAACGTTTTCGCAATGCTATTTCATTCAGAATTCATTTCAGACAACGAAGAGGTTGACCAGGGTGACGTGGCAAAAGGCATACATTGCCTGACGAGGCCACGCCACCCGGACGACAGGCGGCAGCACTGGCTACAATAATCAAGAAGAGCATTACATAATAGTACACAGCCAATATTTTTACACAATATATTAAGACACCGTTTCAAAACACTGGCTTTCAGCGGCAATATTTACAGAACATACAAAGTGATAGGTATACGTTCAGTTTCTAACTTTAAGGTTCATTTGTGAGCATTGCTTTAATTACCATTTTGTATTTACGTATAGAGGGGCTGCTGCTTGCAGTATCCAGAATAATAGGGTTTTGATTAATTAAGTGAGGAATTTGCCATCCTAACCTCTGAAAACCGTGATTTTTGCGTACACGAGGTGTTTCCATACATTGTTTCCGAAGTTCGTATGTGCTAAGTTTAGTGTGATAGGTGGTTTCGAATGTTATTTTGTCTAGTTTGCACTGGCGTAATATTTCGAGACATAGTTTGTATGTGTGCAATTTACTTATTTCTTGTATTCCATAAGACCTAAACAAAGTCCGGCAGCTGCGCAATAACTGTATTCTCCCAATAGCTCGTAATGCCCTCTTTTGAACTGCAACGAGGGAATTTCGACTTTTCTGTGTCGTCGTTAACCATACAAGGAAACAGTAGCTTAAACGGGAATGTATTAATAAATAGTATATTTGCCGCTTTATGGACGCCGGGAGATAATATCTCAATTTGTTTAAAATGCCAACCACCCGACAAAGATAATTGCGAAACTGATCAGCATACGAGTTCCAAGAGAGATTTGCTTGAAACAGAACACCTAGAAAACGAATTTGTGAGCACTGTTGCAGCTGAGTGTTTTCAAAGTTTAAGTTTAGGTTGTCAGGAGCTATGTCAAAACTCTCCCTGGGGATAACTTGCCACCTGGACGTTAACGTCATTTCCCACAGGTCCGCTATCCCACGAAAGCGGGAACCAAGTATTGAATATACCAAGTATTGTAATATACTTGGTATTGGAACGAAGTATATTATAGGCCTATGTCGCATTGCTTTTCTTCAGTGGCGGTATTGATCGGAACACGAAGTTAGCTGCGTTATAATTGTGTACAGGGGACAACTCCAGAAAAAGTAGGGAACATGGCAAGCCTATGACAGCGGTTGGATCCGGCCTCCCGAACCATGGCATGTTGCACGCAGTAGTGACACAAAAAGCTGCCTTTGCGGCGGCTCTTTCGCATCCCGCTTTCGGGGCATTTTGTTTTGGTCTTTTCCAAGTTACATTCCGATCTCATCGTTAGACGTTATGCGTCCTGTTACGCGGCCCTGCCGTGTAGAGCGAGGTCCAATTGGACAAGTAGGAACTGTGGAAGAACCCTTAATAATTCATACAGAGTCAAGACTATAAGTGCTTGCTCGTTATTAGCATGTGTTAGCATTTATTTCATCGCTTGCACTCCATGTAAACGACGTCAAAGTAGGCTGCAGATCACACAAATGCATTCTTAAAATGGCCTTCCAGTCACGAATCCAGATCATTGAAAACGCCTTCTTTTTTCCACTTTTCAAGCTAAGTCCAGATTTCGCGGAAAAACTTGCCCCCTCTCCGGCAAAAATCTTTATTAAATATCGTTTAAGCATATGTATGTTCACATGCGGCCTCTACGCAGTTTTTGCGGTCGCAGTGACACTTATGACCCTGTGAGAATTACCTCCGTGAAAATTCTATTTTCGGTATTTGAAAGACTTGATTCATGGAAAACAAAACAAGTAAAACACGAAATGTGAAGCAGCCGCGAATCTTATGTGAAGTTTTTAGGCGGTTTTATTAAACGCAGTTTTCAGTACTTGTTTGAGATGCTGCTTGTCGCATAAGGGGTGACTGCTGAATTATTTCAGCCGTTCGCGCTACATTTTATCGGTTAGAGACGGAAACCGCCACACGATAAGTTTCACACGCGTGTGGTGACAACGTCAGCGCACGGAATACAAGGCGGGAAAGCCGACGCCGTGCGCGATTTGGTAGAACACTGCGCGTGAAACGGCCAGGCCTTCGGTTAGGATCCTACGTTTTCATCAGAAATAGAAAAAGAAGACAACATTAACGACTGCTTTCCGCGTCTTCAGAAACTGTTTACGTTTAGTACATGCAGCCTCTTTGTCATATAAATTTGTTAGCAGGTTAGTCGCTTTAGCATGCATAAAGCTTCATCCTAAACAACCCACTTTAGGCTCTATCCGCCTTGTGACCACGTTAAGCTTTCATTATCAAAGAAGAGGAGGTCGCATTATCATGGCTGCCGGCCCCTATATCCCCTACGGCACACAATCTGCAGCAGTTCGCAGTGCACGTCCATCCATACCGGCAGACAACAGCCACTTCCTTTCTGCGCCACTGCTGTCCAATCATCGAACTCCGCAAGAAGGAGCAGACCCGACCCGCGTCCTCTCAGACCCCATCCCGACTCAGTTCACCAAGTCGCCATGGACAGCCACGACCAGGTACCAGCCGCGCGACGTGAAAAAGCTCCCGCAAGTTCATCAGCCACCTCCTGCACAGAACCTCGTCCCACGCTGTCCTTCACCTCCAAGATCTGGAGGCAAGGCGAAACGGATGACCTCGACACGGAGGCGCAGGAAGAGGAGGTCAAAACACTCTCCCAGATCTAGGCGCAGGTCTCCATCCCCGCAGCTGAGAGAGCTATGGCGAAAAGTTCGCGAATATTCTTCCGATGAGCGCGAAGTGAGTGAGTCATCCGAATCCCTGTTAACACTGACAACAAAAAAATCTCCTTCGCCGGCAAGGTCATACAAAGGGCAAGGTAATGTTGCCCTGACCACCACAGTGGACGGGAAGCAGAGGAATGGCCCGCCGCCTATTTTCTCCGACGCATCGCGGAAATTGATTCCCAAAAGGACAGTCGCTGTGCCAACTGGGTCTCCCCCTGCCAACCCGAGCGCAAAATTTGCGGTTCTTAATCTGGATCAGACACAATTTCCGCAACATTGTTCCGCGACTGCAGGCTTCAACCGTGAGAGCAACATGATTCCCCAAACTCGAGACCCGCGCGTATGTTTTGATTCAGTGATGCCGCCCCCTGTTCCCGCCGCCATTATGCCTCTGCGGCCTGTGTCTACTGCGGATGGTCCGCCAACTTCGTCCCTCTTTGGAGACAACGGAGTGTCTGCATACCGTGACATCTACGGCCAGCTAGAAGGGGCACCGTTTGCACCGGGTTACACCACAAACAACTACAGTGGCAACGCGGGTCCTTCTATGGGAGCCTTTATCGGTGTACCGGGACAATGTGACCAATCTCTACCACTTGTCTTCAGGCAAGCCGAAAATAGTCATCGCAAGGCTTCCCTAGCTAAAGCCACGAGAAGTCAGCTGGAGGGAGGCCCACTAACCAGCAATTCTACCGAGGGCGACAGTAGCAGCAGCAGCTGCGAGCTCACCAGCGAGACGGCCAGTTTCGGAAGCATGACACGCAGAGCGCCTTTTGTCCTATGCCTCGGCGCCGCCGCTGTACTGTCGTTCTGGGCTTTTTACGCTCTCACCGATATCGTTATGAGTGAACACGACCTGACCAGCAACAACCCTGACCCCATGACTGTTCGGGCTGAAGAAAACTTGCGCAGCCTTAAGCCACATCTGACACCTTTCCAGCACGGCCTGCTGGTGCTGAATCCGAAAGCGCTCTCTGTAACCAAAACATCCTTTCGGCATCATGCTAGAACCAGTGCAGGGAAGAACGAGACAGAGTTCAGCGTAACTGACACAGTAGAGTTTATCTAGGAACGTATGGTGTTTATGACACGCATTGGATGATATTTGAATTATATGCCGCGTCCACATTTCGCATGTGATCTCGAAATCAAGGTGTTCTTCCAAGTCGGTTCCGGATCTGAAGCTCTGCAAAATAAAAAGATTAACATTTTCAACAAAGCTTTCAAGTCTAGATGTTCATGCAAGAAAGCAATCATCTCTCGTTTTCGGCAGTTTGCTCCTGAACAACAAAATAACAGGCCTAGTGTGATAGTTACGTAACAGTATTTGCTTCCGCCATCGCCCAGGTCTTGAGCATATTTGCTTCAAACTGAGCCTTCACCTGTAAATTCTCAGTCATGCACAGTTATTCCACTAACTACTGTACGGAACTCGCGGTGATGGTCATTAAAAGTAGTCGAATTTTTGGTGTTAATGCCTAATAAATAGCGTGGCAAGGCGATCCACCCAGTAGCTTAAAGACTGTATCGCTTCTACTCATTCCACACGTGCTCCTCTCACAGGTTATTCTCTCTAATGCGATCATGTGCTATGCCTAAGAGGCTAAAAAGCCGGCTTAATTGCTTTTTTTGCATTGAACGTGTAGAAACTATTGAACTATTTTTAACTACCTGCTACTTTGCTCAGGCAATATAAAAGGGTAATTCGACGACTTTGATGTCTTCGATGACCTGGGCTTTTGGACCGGCACTGACACCCTCGAAAAGAACTGTTGCCGGTCGTACAACGAGCGCTGCCAGCATGGAAGACGATATTGGGACAGGGCATGCTCAAGAACTAGAGCACTGACGTGTGCGTCGGCTTGATAAGCAATGATATATGTAAAAGCAGCCTACTCTTGTTGAGGGAGAAATGGCTTCCCTAAGCGCATAAGGAAGGGAAACCATCTTGCGCAAAGCGGCACTAAAGCGTTCTTTGATCAAAGATCGCCGCGAGTACCAGGAAAGGCAGTAGCTTGGTTGCGTGAGAACGTTCGCAGTGCAATTCGCTTCGCTTATTCTCCATTGTGCGGAATCTGTTTTAAAACTGTCTTCATCGTGGGAACTTCTTCTCTCATAAAAAATATCACTACCGCAGCGCTCTCTAATCGGGGTTTTAGCGAAACACCGGGTGAAGAAAGACGGAGCTGGCCAGACGGTAGGGAAACAGGCAGGAGAGCAGAACACAAGTTCTCCGTGTCATTTGTCTATTACGATTATATATGCATTAATTACTAGTGCGGCGGCATGCGAACACTACTTCGACGACGCCGACTCAGCTGCGAATATCGTAGCTTTACCACAGACTCGAACAGAAATAGAGAAGTCATATATCGACCACATTATGAATGCAATACTGAATAAACCGAGTCGTATATTGATGCGACATTCGTAAAAAACGAATATTCATGCGAAACAGCGAAGTGCTGTACGAGATGCAGCACTGATCTCCACTGGGGAGCACGCAACATAGAGGCATTCTAATAACACTATGACTTTCATGCCGTGTGAATAAGACAACTGCCTTTTGCTACTGATGGCAGCAAACAAACGAACGGCAGATCTCTGTTGATGAGAGTGTCGAGTGTTCAAGCCATTGCCCCATACATAATGTATGAAAGCAGGGTTTTTGAAACGTGGCCTGGCACTGTCGCGTTGCCATTCTTGACAGCATTATAAAGCAGCATTATGAGTGCCCCTGCCGAACTGACCGCGTTGTGGCCGTGAACTTCTCCTTCACACGGACACCGTTAGCGGGAGCATTTTGTGCGGCGTCAGAGCGGGCTCATTTTTGGAACAGTCGTCCTAAAAAACTACGGAATGCCCTGATCAAAATTTATGCCAAATGTTCACAAACTTTCCGGACACTTTATAACTGATTCTCAAATTCACAATTTGAATCACTGAAGGATCTGCAGTGAATACAGTCTTCTAAATGTGTTAAGAAAATAACTTACGTATTGCCTTATGATAAAACTCCACTTACGAATATTTCATTTACACTTTGTTAGACGCCATTTTTCTATCCTTTAACCTATCCAGGGGAGCCGACACTTTCTGATGTTATCGCTTCTAATCAAACAGAACGCAGTTCTCATGCTGCAGCCCTCCAATAAATTCATAAAAAGAGAACTGCCATGCTACATGAGCAGGAAAACTTAAGGCGGATGAAGTAATGGATCTTTCATCGCATCTGTGCGCGCCATGGCGGGCTCTCGCTGCTGGTTGTACACGACGGTCTTCCAAGCGCACTTACATTTTGTCTCTTCCATCATTGTAGAACAACGAATCAGAATTTTCGTCGTTACCTTCTTTCTGTTCCTTTTCTTCTTTATGGCGACAACGAGGTGCAAAAACTATAGTCGTGGGCGGAGAAATCGTAAGTCGCCACATGCTTTGTACCACTTAGTGTAAGAACTTATACGAACGCCCGCAATAAACACGCTTGGGTTTAGCGCCAGTCATGTATGGCCCTCTTTGTGTTCGTCTTGGTTTCGATACTATTCTTTTCTTACAACATGCACCACCTAGCCCAACAAAAGGTTCTAAAGAACACGACCTGGCGGCACGGTAGTCCGACTTCCGCCAGTACATGCTTTGCGAGGACAGCAAGGGAAAATTGTTGTATTTGTCTACTATGACTGTTTGGTAACCGTCGGAAAATTAGAGGCGCTTTCGGCATAGCTTTCCAAGTTCTCGTGGCGTTACTTAAGCTACAATAAATTGTAATTACAATCATCATCACAGCCTGACTAAGCTCACTGCAGTGCAAAGGCGTCTCCTATGTCTCTCCAATCAATCCTGTGCTTTGCCAGTTGCGGCCACTGTATTGCCGCAAACTTCTCATTCTCATCCACCCACCTAAATTTCTGCCGCCCCCTGCTACGCTCGCCTTCTCTAGGAATAAACTCTGTTACCCTTAAAGACCAGCTTTTAACTTACCTTCGAATTACATACCTTGCCCAAGCCCATTTCTTCCTATTGATTTCGACTGGGATGTCACAAACCCGCGTTGGTTCATTCACCAACTCTGTCCGCTAAATATCTCTTAACGTCACAATAATGGTTTTTCTTTCCATAGCTCGCTGCGTGGTCTTTAACTTAAGCTGCACACTATTTGTAAGCCTCAACGTTTCTGCACCATAAGTGAGCACCGGGAAGATACAGCTGTTGTATACTTTTCTCTTGAGGGAAGTTGGAACATTGCTATTCATGATCTGTGAGAACCTGCTATATGCGCTCCATACCATTCTTAATCTTCCAGTTATTTACCTCTAATGATCCGATCAGCGCTCATTACCTGCTTTAGATAGGCATATTTTCTTACTATTTCCAGCACCTCGCTACGTATTGCGAACTACTGTTCCCTTCCCAGACTGTTGAACCTCACTTTGATTTTGGATGTTAGTTTCTAAGCGCCGCCGTTCTGCTCTGCCTATTTAACTCATTGATCATGCTTTGCAGTTCATGTCCTCAGTGACTTTCCGAGGCAGTGTCGTAAGCGAATCGCAGATTACTTAGGTGTTCTCGATTAGCTCTTATCCACAACAGTTTCTATTTAACACCCCGGAATACCTCCTGTAAAAAAGCGGTGAATAGCACTGCCTGACACCTCTCCTTATTGGAATTTTATTGCAGATTTTATGGAGGACTATGGTAGCAGTGCGGAGGAATTTCACCAAATAGGAATTTCACCGCATAGAATTTCACCAAAATAGGTGTCCATTCTAATTTGAGTATGGCGAACTCAATTGTAATCTCAAAATGTAGGTGGGCCACCCCCGAAATTTGGCCCACTGAACCCCCGAAATTTGGCTTTTACTGAATTTGACAAAAACTGCTTTCCAACCCAATTTAAGTACGGCCAACTCAATCTTAACGTGCGTACGTAGCCGCACAAGTTTCAGAGCTATATCTTAAGTGATTTGCGGCATGCCCACTGGGTGGGAAAATACGGATAGAGTCCAGGTGGTATCAGTGCTACTGAAAAAATATCCCTCACTTTTCCCCTTTGTATTCCTAGAAGGTTATTCTGAAAGTCTACAAAAAATTTGTCAACTCAAACACATCACCGGTCTCAATAGCGTGTATATATATACATATATAGAAGCCAACAGCCACAGAAACCAAGGCACACAGGGGATATTAATTAATTTTTGTGGTGTTCATCAATTTAGAATATTACTGTATATGTTATCGCTTAGAGATAAGTGATTAGAAAAGGAGGATAAAAAACAACCACATGCCGCCGGTGGGATCCGAACCCACGACCTCCGAATTATGCGTCCGGTGCTCTACCTCTGAGCTACGGCGACGGCTGTCAAATCTTCTGCTTTCGGGGGTATTTATGTTTGCAAGTAACCTAACCTTGAGAGTGTTCATCAGCGCCACCCACGTACTTAGCGGCGCACGTAGCACGTCCTGACTTATCGCTGATGTGACGTAGAACGTCATCGAACGGCGGGGGTGGAAGCTGTGTGAGAACCCTCTTAATACTTCCATGGCGTCAGGGCTGGCAGAACCGAGGCCCTCGGTAAGCAATTAAGCAAACAAGGGAAGGTGTTTTGAGGGGCTCGTTATATAATAGGAGAAGCCACACAGAGGATTTTTATTTAATTTATTTATTTTGTGGTGTTGATCAATGTAGGATATTACTGTATATGTTATCGCTTAAAGCGAATTGATTAGAAAAGCAGAAGAAAAAACAACCACATGCCGCCGTTGGCATCCGAACCCACGACCACAGAATTACGCGTCCGGTGCTCTACCTCTCAGCTATGGCCCTCGCTAAGCAATTAAGCAAACAAGGGAAGGGGAATGAGGGGCTCGTTATAAATATGAGAGAAGCCAGCAGCCACAGATGCCACCGCCGGCAAGCGGTTGTTTTTTCTTCCGCTTTTCTAATCAATTAGCTTTAAGCGATAACATATTCAGTAATATTCTAAATCGAACAACAGCACAAAATAAATAAATAAATTAAAAATCCCCTCTGTCCGTTGGCATCTGTGGCTGTTGGCTTCTCTCATATTTATAGCGAGCCCCTCATTCCCCTTCCCTTGTTTGCTTGATTGCTTAGCGAGGCCCTCGTTTCTAGCAGCCTTGCGTCGTAGGAAGCATAAGAGGGTTCTCACGCAGCTTCCACCCTCGCCGTTCGATGACGTTCTACGTCAAATCAGCGGTAACTCAGGACGTGCTACGACCGCCGCTTAAGAACGTGGGTGGAGCTGATGAACACTCTCAAGGTTAGGTTATTCGTAAACATAAATACCCCTTTTTTATTGGTCCTCTCAAAAAAAAGGTAACAAAAAAAACATAAAAGAAAGAGAGAGGATGCCTGGACCAGCAATGCTTTGCCAGGCTTAACGCCGATTCAAAATAAATGAAAAATAACTAAATGTTCCAAAGAAGAAAAAAAAATTAAGCGAAAAACAGAGCATTAAAAAAAACTCATAAGAAAAGAAAACAAAAGTCTCGTCATAATAAGTTAGACGCAGGCAGATAGCCAAAGCACAGCGTGCAGTCCGCGAAATAAATGATAATAATAATAAAAAAAAGAAAACCCAAGTCACTGCAAAGTCATTGTCACCGTAACAGTCAAAGAAAGCACTGAGCGCCGGCCACAAAATAAAAATCAGAAAAATAAAAACATAATCAAGACAAAAGAAAAAAAAACCGAAGTCACAGGCACTCAGTCAAGGACCAGTCACAGTCACGCAGTCAAAACAGAGTCACAGTCACACATTCAAGGACGTAGTCACAGTCACAGTCACGCCACGACAAAGCCACCTATGCTCAATAAAGGAGCATGGGGCGCTCCGCTGTGCAAAGCTTGGGGAAGAGAGATTAGAGGAAAGAGAGAAATCAGCGTGAATAATTTGGAATTGTACTACTTATGAGGTGAACCATTTGAAGGAGAAGAGCACAAGCAGCAGGGTTTCGGAGAAGGGAGGGGTAAACAGATGGTGTGATGTCCGATGAGCAAAGAGATTTTAAACGAGAAACTAAAGAAGCAGTAACGGAACAGTCCCGGAAGTAATGACGGATATTTTCACATAACAATCCATAGGAACAAGTTGAAAACGGAGACAGGCCAAATCTTTTAAAATAGAACGGAAATCTACCATGCCCAGTAAGTAACGTTATTAGAGGATTCCTGGGTAGACGAATAAGGGGAATGCTAAGTGTATCAGGGATCCAGTTGAATAGTTCAGTGCCACCATTATTCTCGCGCCAAAAAATGCTCCATAAAAGAAGTGAAGAATGATGCAAACGGGAACGAACGCAACGGCGTGAAAGGGTAGAAATATATAAACTTCCAAACTGGCCGGCACTACCAGCAGCTTGGTCGGCTAACTCGTTTCCAAAGATTCCAGAATGACCCCGGATATGAAATAAAAGAAATGGGGCTAAAGAAGACAAACGATAGAGATCTTTCTTAATTGCAATAATAGTCGGATTGTAAGAAGTAACTGAAGACAGCGCAGAAAGCAGAGATAGAGAATCAGTGTAAAAATGAACAGGCGTAGAGGGATGGTTGTGAATAGCATAAACAACAGCAGAATGAAAGGCTACAAGCTCAGCGGCATAGGCGCTAGAGGGTGGTTCTAAAGACAGACGGTGTACATGGACAATATTTTGTGTTGAGCTAAGAACAACAAATGCTGCACCAGCTAAGCGAGGAGTGAAAGACCCATCAGTGTAAATATGCAGGGCACGTTGACAAGAAAAGAATACAGTTTCATGAGGACTAAGTTGAACAAAAGAAAATTTAAATTTTAATGAGGGATGGTCTGACCAGGGATCAAATAAAGGTTGAATGTGAGAGGGATCATAAAAAGTATTGACGTACACTACGGATTGACGTAATGTGAAAAGCATAAACTCTGCGCATAACTGGTCCAGATAGATAGGCAGAGGAAGAACGTTCGCAAGAACATGAAGAGCAGCGGTTCGCGTAGTATGATAGGCACCAGTAAGAGCCAGAAGGGGAATTCGTTGAAGGGATAAAACACGATCTCTTAGCCGAGAAAGGGGGCAATGAAACCACCAAGCTGGGGCTGCATAGGTAATTGTAGGGAGAATAACCTGATGATAAATTTGGCGCATATGAGAAGGAGAAACACGAAAATGGAAATGGAACCAGTTAAGGAGCTTGGTGGTAGATGCAAGAATTTTCGTTTGCAAATAATTAACGTGGGGAATAAAGCTTAAGTAAGAGTCAAAGACAACACCTAATAATTTAATACTCGGTTCACACTTGAAACTGTAAGTGTCTAGTCGAATAGTCGGCTTACGCTTATGTAACGCCGGAGCTCCATTAAAAAACAAAACATAAATACTCCCGAAAGCAGAAGATTCGACAGCCGTCGCCGTAGCTCAGCGGTAGAGCACCGGACGCGTAATTCGGAGGTCGTGGGTTCGGATCCCGCCGGCGGCATGGGGTTCTTTTTTTTCCGAAGCATACTAAAATAGCCCAACCCAGCTCCTCGAGCGCGGCGGTGTCGTTACCATTGACTTTTCGTGACCTCCATGTCATACCACGTGATGCGTGACGTCACAGCAGATGAAAAACAGGGGCCCAGCTCGCGCCGTGGCGCGAGGCGTCGCGACCAAGGAGGACCACGTGATGCGTGACGTAACAACATAGGAGAAACGGGGCCCCAGCTCGGGCCGTCGCGCGAGGCGTCGCGACCAATGTGTTTCCTGCTTCTGCCGCTAGGTGCCCTGTACTGAACACGTGATGCTGGAGCGGCGGTATACAAGGGGGTGCGCCTGCCTCTGCTAGGCGTACACGGGATAGAGATGCCTCCTGGAGACAGGGCTGCTCATTGGAATGAGAAGCAAAAGTTGCGGCGTGCTACAGAGACTGATGAAGAGCGTGAAGAACGTCTAGCCAAGCGGCGTGCTCGATATGCGACTCGGCGACAATATGCTTCACATCTGACTAGGCTTAACCTAAGCTAAGCCTCAGCCATTTTTTTCTTCTGCTTTTGTAATCAATTAGCTTTAAGCGATAACACATTCAGTAATATTCTAAATCGAACAACAGCCCAAAATAAATAAATTAATTAAAAATCCCCTGTGTCCCTTGGCATCTGTGGCTGTTGGCTTCTCTGCTATTTATAACGAGCCCCTCATTCCCCCTCCCTTATATATATATATATATATATATATATATATATATATATATATATATATATATATATATATATATATATATATATATATATATATATGTACATGGCTCGCAACCCGGTGAGAAGACACTTGAGGTGCATCCATTCAAAGCGAGCGGATAAACCAGGCTTTCCAAAGTCGGCTTCTAGGACGGGATGTTTTCCATGTGCACAGCTTTGTTTTATTAGTTTAGTATGTGTGTGTGTGTGTGTGTGTGTGCGTGTGCGTGCGTGTGTGTGTGTGTGTGTGGGTGTGTGTGTGTGTGTGTGTGTGTGTGTGTGTGTGCGCGCGCGCGTGCGTGCGTGCGTGCGTGCGTGCGTGCGTGTGTGTGTGTGTGTGTGTGTGTGTGTGTGTGTGTGTGTGTGTGTGTGTGTGTGTGTGTGTGTGTGTGTGTGTGTGTGTGTGTGTGTGTGTGTGTGTGTGTGTGTGTGTGTGTGTGTGTGTGTGTGTGTGTGTGTGTGTGTGTGTGTGTGTGTGTGTGTGTAAGTAGGTCATGCTTGGCTAATAAAGCAAAGCTGTGCACATGGAAAACATCCCGTTCTAGAAGCCGTCTTTGGAACGCCTGGTTTATCCGCTCGCTTTGAATGGATGCACCTCAAGTGTCTTCTGACCGGGCTGTGATTCGAAGATTCCTGGATTCTCGGCAGCCATATTGTTTAGCCACTGTTGCTTTAAAAACATGCGGCGTGTTGTGGAACCACTAAAGAAAATGAACATCTGCAGGCAACAGCTGTAGAATTCGCTTTTTGTGAGTTCATCAACCAGTTCACTTCTGGCCAAGTGTGCTTGAAAAGGCAAACCTAAAAAAAATCGCGAGATATATAAGCTCCGCATTAAAGCGTGTGAAGGGTAACAGAGTTTATGGGTCCCGTCACCGGATCATCTTGCCATGACGTATGAAAGACAACAAAACATGCGTAAAAGATCTGTTTTAACCAAGCCGCATGAATGTGCCTATGTGGCCTAGAGAAGGGTGTTTGACTGACAGCTCAATGGTCAGCGGTTCTATTTCCGCCTGTTTACCCGAGTGTCCTCAGCAAAAATCATAACTTTGTACAGTTAGCTTGTAGTAATAACGTTAGATTCATCTTGCGACCTTCTGATCACCAGATTTCAATGTTTCAGACAGCGGTGACGACTCGAACTGCGATGGGTTTTCCGCTGAATCTAACCTGTGAAGCTATCGCATCAAATTAATTATAAACTGATTTCGTCTTAGTTTGAAGCAAGCTGACATGCTTCAGCTATATCAACTCTGGCTTATATTGTGAGGGGAACCGGCTGTAAATCATGCAGCAAACATCGACACAAGACAAGTAATTTCAGCTAACGTTGTAGGCAGCGAGTGCAGAAACATTATAGTAGAATATTAAACAAAGATACCAAGCAGGATGAGAAAATCCAGAGTTAAAATGCTAACATATTCATTGTCTCTAGATTTCCTCCGCAACTGTGTTCAGCCCCACCGCGGTGGCTCAGTGGTTACGGCGCTCGGCTGCTGACCCAAAAGGCACGGGTTCGATCCCGGCCGCGGCGGCTGAATTTCTTGAAGGCGAAATTCTAGAGGCCCGTGTGCCGTGCGATGTCAGTGCACGTTGAAGAACCCCAGGTGGTCGAAATTTCCGGAGCCCTTCACTACGGCGTCTCTCATAGCCTTAGTCGCTTTGGGACGTTAAACCCCAATAAACCAAGCAAATCAACTGTGTTCACCACTTAAACGCCGTTAAATATCAGTCGTTCAGCACGAGTACAAGATGTCTAACTACAAGGTGTACAACTGTGAAAAGGAGGAACCATGAATTATGGCCATATTCTGCTTCAGGTTCATTGTTTTCGTCGTGACAAAATATTCATTCAAAATGAATATCGCATTGTACCTTGAGGCCAGCGCTTTCGACAATGTGGTCCGGCCGTGTACATTTCAGTGCATATCCATTTTGGATACCCGTCGGGGGGAGCATATTTTTACAACTAAGGCACAGGGAAAGAAAGTAGCACATTTCTGTTCGGTAAGCGAGAACTCCGTTTTTTGTGCTCCGAATTTAAATGGCTGAGCATCGCGACACCGTAAAGGCTTTTTTGTCACTTTTGACCCATATGAGCCTAGGTTTTTTTTGTTTACAGAGTTTTCTCTACTCCTCGCCATTGTTGTGAATTCGGGCAGAAGGTTGATAAACGAGGGTCTTGCTCATGATTCGCAAATGCCCCTCATTTGTTCCATGAACCCCGCTGTCCAGATTCACTGTCTTCTATGCCGTGGCACTACAGAACGATCTATACTGTATTTCTTACTCGCGCTAAGTGTTACATCCCTGCCCGAGGCCTGGCACTTCGCCCTGCAGTTTCGCCTTCTCCACAATAACATGGCAAAGGATGCCCATGATGGCCGCCGCCTCGCGCGAGTGGAGGCCATTTCCGAGCTGTATGCTGCTCGACCACGGGTATTTTCCCCGGACGCGGCGGGTCCACACCAGGGAGGTTGCTACACGGCTGCCGTCGTCCCTCAAAACAACCCAATTCAGGGCGTCACCTTCCGTGCCCACAACACTACATGCGTGGAGGAAGTTGCTATTGCACTCTTAGCCGCGGATTCAGCATCCTGAGTCATTTTCACCCCAGGTTTGAACAGAGACAATTTCCAGATCGTGTCTTCCAAATTTTACAGAGATGTGTCTACCGGGTGTTTTCAACCCCTGCGCACCATCACGTCGGCCCCAGCACATGCGGGGATAGAGGTAAATAAGGTAGCAGAGGCTAACGCTCGAGCGCTGAACCACAGGCATCACCTCTCTCGCTGCCTGATCCGGGAACTAATTTCAATCCGGCTATTACTTTTCGGGAGATCTCTCTCCTGTATCAAACCGCTCACGGCCGATACCACCCCCCTGTAAAGGCTTCATGAAGGCGGAGAAGCGTTGGCTTCTTCGGCTCTACACCAACACGGTACTGTGCCCGGCAGTGCTTAAACATTTCAATTTGGCGTTTCCGGGCGAGTGTCCACACTGTGGGGAAGTGTTTGCGGACACGTATCCCATGGTGTGGGCATGCCCTGCCAATCTTGCTTTCCCACCCCAACCCCACCCCACCTGAGAGTACTGGGAGGCTGCCCTGCTCATCTGCTGAACTCTCCAGCACCAACGAGCCCTGGTGACAAGAGCCCGGGCCGCCGCGGAGGCCACAGGTGCCCGGACTAGGGACCCCTCTTAGTGATTGTGAGAGCCGGGCCCTTCAGGCCCGGCCCAGGCCAGGTCCAAACAATACCTCTCTTGTAAATAGTACATATAAATGTTTTACACAACCGAGTGTCGTATTCAGTGCTTCTTCAGGTCTAAACATTGTATCTGAGTACAAAGTAACGAAAAGGAAACTTTTGGAAAATGGGGCCACTTACTATCGCGTGTCTATTTGAAGCGGAAAACTTTCCAAAAAAACAGTTTCAGATGGCACTAGCCCTTGATCGTGGCCTCCCAAGCAGCTCGAAATCTCATTCAATCCTACGTCTTAGGGACTCTTGACCCGAAGGATTGTCACTACAAAAAGCATTTTAATTGACATTACGCACTCTGTCTCTACCTTATTCAGCTAATGGCTTATCTAAAATTGCTCATGACACCTCTTTAGTATTAACAGTTTGCAAATGTCACAAACTGTCGAATAACGAATTGAACCGAAGGTGGTCACAGCGGCCAGCCTTGTGCGACCCATTTTTCTCTTCCCAAGCGACCAATGTATAATTTAACTTCTACCTGCCATGTTGGGCAGTTTTTTTCATATACGGTGGGCAGACTGTGATGACGCCGCAATATCACGTGACCTAATGGCCCACCTGCGTCCTAGGTTGCTCTTGGGACCACCTGCTAGAGCCAAGGTCGTGATTTTTCGCGCACAATGCGGACATCGATAACGCCTACACCGGATTTTCTGGCGAGCGAGACCTGTAAGGCTATCTTGTTAAAATCTGCAAGATAATATGCATAACGCAGAGACATGAACAGCAGCCTGTTTGCATGTAGCAATACAAGATACGCCGGGAAGTTCTGATGTAGTGGATTAGCCAACCTGGTTCAGTGGGCCTGTAAGTACTTCACGTTTAGTATTGCGCTTTGACTAGTCGACATCGTGTTCGATTTCATTGCACTGAAGACTCCGGCTACATGGTTTCGTTCTAGTTTCTACGTCGTGAATGAGGACGAGAATCGCCCCCTGCAGAAAAAACCAGTGACGAGACGGGAATCGGCATGTGCGGCTACAAGTGCTTCCATTTGTACGCAAATCAAATACGGCGACAGCAGCTGTTACACAGTGGGAATTGCTGGCCCGCCTCGACTTTACTATTAACGCTTGGTGTGCCAGCTCATAAAGGCACCTCGTCCTTCCAGGTGACCCATGCGCCTCCGTGGCGAGAGGGGAATGACTCTGGGTCTTGCGGGACGTTGCTTGGCTTCACGGCTCCCTTCTTGAAATCTTCGAGACGTTCCTGCAGCCGCTGTACCACCTGCAAAATGGGCAAAGTGGAAGCTCTAAGCATATATTAGAAAATATTTTACTTCGACTCCTTCTTACTGTCGCATGTCATTCCTGTTAGCTAGGCCTTATATCTGCATTGAAGCTCGTTCTCCTAAGAATAAGCACGCGTACCTGATTGCCATGAAAAAATGCAAGCCGAAACCTATTTAAACGCAGTTATTTCACTCACGAATCTGCTTCTTCACAGACAGTTACGCGGATAGCGCTGGTTGTTTTTTACAGGCATGTCCGCTGTATATTTCGGTGCGGTGAGAAGCGCTCACCAAAAGTGAAGAAAACTTAAAAATTCAAGACGTTTTGTGAAAGAGAATACGCATACATATTGCAAAGGTAGACGTTTGTGGCTCGACTGCCATTTTCATGCGTTGAATGTAGATAATTTGAAACAGTATCTTGTCTGAATAGAATCTAGGGCTTACTTAGCCGAAAGCGTTTTCTGCTATAAATTTCATTGAGCCAAGTTCTGTTGCGACGTAACTGTGAGAAAAGGGGCGACGCAGTAGATGACAGAAAAGAAGTCTGGCGCCAAAATCAAGTATTTTTTTTGTTCAGGCATATGCACATAAACACAAAACTGCCCTTGGCCGCGATAGCAAGCAGTTGGACCGGATCGTCGCCCAAATAAAATGCGTGTTAATCCCAGGCACACCGAATTTTTTTATAACTGCTAATTATCGAGATAAGGAGCACGCGTAGATACTGCAGCGCATGTGCATGACTGTAGCAGGGTGCTCCGGTTATATCTCCAGTAGGAAATAATTAGTGCAATAAAATCTTTGTCCGTAGGTAAAATAAGATGGAAAAAAGTCCTACAACGCATCGCGGTAATATGCTAAAATGCGCACACGAAACGAGCACGGCTGAAACACGGGAAAAAATAAAAACCTTACCTACCGTAGAAACTCCAAACAGGAGTGTTTCGGGGAGCTCTGCTCATGTCATAAGTACGCAAGTATGAGATAAGGCCTCGGTCCGAACGTGATATCTCAAGAAAAAAATACTAGAAAGCTTCGCGCTAGTATAAGAAACCCATATTCAAAGAACACCACCTTTTCCCAAAATGTGGTTCATCTTTACTGAAATACTGTATCTGGGTCTCCAGCGAAATCAAGAGAGAAAGGCGGGCTGGTTGGTTGTACCGACTAGAATGCATGATAGGATGTCGCAAACGAATAGTGACGTAGGAAAGAAACAAACGCGACAGAGAAGCACGCTGCTAGTTTTAGTGCGCTAACACGTGTAGTGTCCATTCTCCGCATTTAGGCCTTGGCAGGTGATCAGGACTTGGAGGACAGGTTTTTTTTTTGTTTATTTCTCCTTCGGGCAACATACAGGCAAGACAAAACATCCACGAGGCAAGACAAAAGGAGGTGCTAAACCTCCTGACTGGGTCTTGTCCTCGCCTGGGTACAGCAGCAGGAGCGGTATTGCATTATACAACAAAAAAAGGCTGTCTTTGCCATCGCTTACAAAACAGACGCATCATAAACAGTTCTTGTAAATATATACAGATAATAAAATAATAATACACACTAAATCATACACAAAAATGGTACAGAAATGCAATACATTAGGGTTGTTCGAACCGATACAGCATTCCCTGCTGAAAAAGAAACTCTACGACGCAACAACCCCACAGACCATCCACCACAGAACACCACACAATCTGCACGACACACCACTCCATCCGCACGACATATCATACGAATTGTATGGTATATCATACAGACCGCACGATATGCCACACAGACTGCACGACATCCTACGATGAACGATCCATGAGGCCACCGCACCATAGAACTCCCCCCCATCAGGGTTACATCAAACGGAACCAGAAGTAAGCATTTTGTTAGGACACAACGTTAGACAAAAAGAAAGACGAACAGATGCGTTTAAAACCCCTGTGCGTGGAAATATTTTTAGCTGCATCTATTACAAACGGATGAGAATTACACATCAACATGATTTGGTGCTCAATTGATTGTGTTCCGTAGTTAGTACGAGGCCTATATACCACAACAGAAGTCTGACGCAAGCTGTAACCAGTAGATCTGTTTAGGTACGTGTTAAAAAATTAATGTAATTTGTTTTTATTTCGTTATAAATAAACACACATATTTTGAGTTCATACATGGTTTTCACAGGGATCATTCGAGACTGTGTATTTGCCGAGCAACTATTTGTGTTGTTTCCTGCAGGTAAAAGTAACCGAGCTGCACGCGACTGCAGGGCTGATATTTTTTCTAAGTCAGTTTTGTTACAAGTACCCCAGATTAGAAGACAATAACTGATGCGAGAATGAATAAGAGAGAAATACAACTGTCTTTTCAGCGAGCAAGGTATAAGATCTCGAAGCCGGGAAAGCATACCAATAGCTCTCGCTATCTTGACACGGGTGTGGTCTATGTGGTCGCTCCAGCCTAGGTTGTGATGGAATTTAACTCCTAGAAAGGAATGGGAGCTGACACGTTCAAGGTAGCAAGAGCCGTAGCGAAGCTTAAAATCGTAATCTATTGGTTTGTTTTTTGCACAAAAAAAGCATAAATTTAGTTTTTTTCTCGTTGAGTTCGACTATTTAAGTTTAGCCATACACTAAGATTTAATAGCCACGTGTTAGCAGTGTTTTCAAGTTCATTAAGATTTGTTCCAGAGAAGAATACATTCGTATCGTCTGCATATAATACTATGTCGTCAGTTTGAGGAATGTTAACTATATCGTTTATATAGATCAAGAAGAGCAAAGGGCCTAATATAGATCCTTGCGGTACACCATATTTTACAGTCCTTGGGTTTGATTTATAGCCATGTAGGCATACGAACTGAAAACGCGACTCAAGGTAACTGCGCATGAGTTGAAGTGCTATGCCCCTATTTCCACATATTTCCAGTTTTCTTTGCAAAATATGATGTTTGATGGAATCGAAGGCTTTGCGAAAATCTAGAAATATTCCAACGGTGTACCGCTTATCCTCAATATTTTTAATTATTTTATTTTTTATTTGTACGAGGGCCATTTCAGTTGATCTTCCTTTCTGGAACCCGTACTGCTTTGTTGATATGATGTTTTTTGCAACAAAAAGTTGTCGAGGCGTTTGTGTATGACACGTTCATTCACTTTCGAAAAAAGAGGCAAAACTGAAATCGGCCTATAGTTGTTCAGGTCAATGTATTTTCCTCCCTTGTGAATGACGACGACACGAGCTATCTTCATTTTCTCAGGAAAGATTCCCGAAGCGAGTATGTGGTTGCAGATGTAAGCGAGCGGTTTTGAGATTAAGTGGGCAGTTTCTTTTATAGGTGCGGTTTTAATGTCGTCGTGGCCAGCTGCCGATCGGTTATCGAACGAGTTTATGATAAGGTTTATCTCATCCTCAGAAGTGGGCGTTAAAAATGCACTTTCAAGCAGCGTCTGCCCTATATATCTCTCCAGACTGCTGTGAGGCAATGAAAGAGATGAAAAGTTTCCAGCACCTGCGTTAGCTAGATGATTTTTGATAAGGTTAACTAAGTTTTGCTCCGAATAAGGGGCTCCATTTATAACTAATTCAAATGGTATACCAGAAACGTGCGTGGCGTTTAGTTCATTGAATTGTTTCCATGTTTTTCGGGGGTTATCTGCGCACTTTTCGAACTTATGTTGATAGAATCTACACTTGGCTTTCTTTAAGTCAGAGCTAAGTTTGTTTCTGAACCGCTTGAATTCTTGCAGCTTTGCAATATCACGCGTCCGCAGAAACTGTTCGAACAGCTTATCCTTGTGTTTTATGCGCTTAAAAAGGTCATTCGTAATCCATTCTTTTCTTTTTTTCTTGTGCCGAACAATTGTTGTGAGGGGGAATGCAGCATCATAACAAATTTGTAATTCGGACATAAAAATATCGTAGGATACAGATGGATCGGGTTCCTTATATACGTTCGCCCAGTTCAAGTTTTCAACAAGTGAATGAAAGGTCTTTTTTCCACCGTCATTGATGGTCCGGATAGTATTATTTGTGCATTGTGTACGTGTGGCGATCGGTAATGCTACAAAAATTGGTAGATGATCGCTCAGTCCTGAACAAAGTACACCGGAGCAACTAGCAGACTTAGAAAAATCTGTGAAACATAAGTCGATCAGCGTACTTGTATTCGATGTGACTCTCGTAGGCTGTTCAATGACGTTCTCACAACCATTTTGAAGCACAATTTCAAGAAGTTGAACTTTAGCAGGGTTATTAGAGTTAAGATCGATATTAAAGTCCCCTATGATCACTACACGCCTCTTCCGGGAATTGACAAAATCCATGAGTGATTCAATGTAGTTTAAAAAAATTGACAGCGTGCCCTGGGGCGGTCGGTAGATGCATACGATGGCAATGTTTTTGCACATGATGGCAACAGTTTCAGGGTCGTCACGCATGCAGGTAAAGTCGTCTATGGTATCATAGTGAAAACAGTCGCGGATAAATAGGGACACACCTCCACCCCGTTTTTGCACACGATAAACAGAAACGTGACTGTACCCGGAAAAATTCGTAACATCAGTGACACTTGAGAACCATGTTTCTGAAAAAGCCAAGAAATCAAAGGAACACTGTAGTTGTGAGAGGTATGTACTAACGTCATCTTGTTTGTTCCTCAGACTCTGTGTATTTAAATGAAAAAAAGAAAGCCCCTTTTCACGAAAACACTTGTTACTTTTCACCAGATCATTGAACGAAGTTGTCGTGTGGTACGCCATCTTGATTTATTGAAATCAAAATAGCCGTCGTCACTGACCTAAAGAATATTGATCAGGTCATTTTCGGTTGCAAACCTGATAGCACTTGCTTTTGCTTGTTTTCTTACAAACACTTTACCCTCAGAAGTCCACACGAATTTGTAGTCATTTTCCTTTGCCCTTATCTTCGCCAGCCATAGCAATCGCCTGTTCATTGCTGTCAAGTTTTCATAGAAGCTGATGTTGGTCAACTTTTCTTCGGCGCACTTGCGTGCTTCAAACCATTTGCGCCTGAGGGCTCGGTTGGAAAACCTTACAATCACCACAGGCCTTCTGTCCTTCTTGGGGGCAAACGATGCACATGTTCAACGTTGCTATCGGATAAATCAGGGAGCTCCAATTTTCGGGCAATCTTGTTAATTTCAGCCATGAGGTCTTCATTTTCAATCAGCTCAAGCCCATGGATTTCAATGTTCTGGTGGCGGCTATACTGTTCGAGTTCATTTAATTCTTGTTTTAGCGTTTGGACAGTACTTTCACCGCTTCCACTCTCAACAGCCTCCATTCGACGCCGCAAGTCGCCTATTTCTTTGTCCTGTCGTTGTAGGTTCACTTTTATGTCATCATAAGTGTCAGACAGAAGCTGTACTGACTTCTCGATGTTCAACACAGTTTCCTGCATGCTCATTAGCTTGTCTAATTTGGTCTCCAGTACGAGCATGCCAGACAGTTTTCTGTTTATTTCCGCTAGTTCTGCTTGGAAATTTTCCAAGACATTCGCTGAATCGGTCTGTCCAGCTGCTTGCTTGCAAGCTGGGCATTTCAGCGCTTTCCTAGTGGTTTCTTTCATCATCCTAAACGATCGTTCGGTCACGCCGCTGCATTTTCCGATGTGGGAATTACAAGTGCAGTCGACGCACGTCATGAACGTGTCACCATCGGCAAAATTTGCGTTGCAAGAGGAGCATGCGTCCTTCATGGTAAACAAGAGCAAAAACCAGCATCCAATAGGCAATAACAGAAAAATGCAAAACAGCTAGGTCAGCAGCAGGGGCGGTCGCGAAAAAAAGAAAAGTGCTTAATAAATTGTCTATTACCAACCTGCAAGAATTCAATGACAGGTTTAGGCAAAAAAAATAAAAACAAAATATAAGTATCCTTTCTGGGGCAGCCTGCCCTCAATGTATAGCGGCCGCTTTGTTAACCGTGAGAGGCAGCTCTTTAATAGCACCCTGGATCAAAATGCAACCCAAGCAACCAAACTGCCACCGATGACGCAGCCTCCGCGGTGGTACAGTGGTTATGGTGCTCGGCTGCTGACCCAAAATACGCGGGTTCGATCCCGGCCGAGGCCGTCTAATTTCGACGGAGGCGAAACACGACAAGCCCGTGTACTCTTCGATGTCAGTGGACATTAACGAACCCCAGGTGGTCGAAATTTCAGGAGAATATCAATACGGCATCCCTCGATCAAATATTTAGGGGAATCCCCCAAGGTGGAGTAGAATTGTAATAAGGGAGTAATTACTCATTGACGTCCACCCGAGCGCAGCCATACGGCCACAAAGGAAAGCTATACAGCTTTCACAGAAACTTCGTAGTTAAAGAAAAATTCGTCCTGGTCCGGGGTTCGAACCCGGGACCACCGCTACACCGGAGCAGTCGCTCTACCAATTGAGCTAACCGGGACCGCAAGCTTATGGTAGGGCGAGAGCGAATTGATCTATAACTCGAAGTGGGAACAGTGTTGATCAAATATTTAGGGGAATCCCCCAAGGTGGAGTAGATTTGTAATAAGGGAGTAATTACTCATTGACGTCCACCCGAGCGCAGCCATACGGCCACAAAGGGAAGCTATACAGCTTTAACAGAAACTTCGTAGTTAAAGAAAAATTCGTCCTGGTCCGGGGTTCGAACCCGGGACCACCGCTACACCGGAGCAGTCGCTCTACCAATTGAGCTAACCGGGACGGCAAGCTTATGGTAGGGCGAGAGCGAATTGATCTATAACTCGAAGTGGGAACAGTGTTGATCAAATATTTAGGGGAATCCCCCAAGGTGGAGTAGATTTGTAATAAGGGAGTAATTACTCATTGACGTAGTTTCTGTGAAAGCTGTATAGCTTTCCTTTGTGGCCGTATGGCTGCGCTCGGGTGGACGTCAATGAGTAATTACTCCCTTACTACGGCATCCCTCATAGCTTGAGTCACTTTAGGACGTTAAACCGCTACAAACCAACCCAAACCACCGACGACAGCAGCTGCCACCGAAGAGCAGTGGCGCATCGCTTCCTCCTGCATCACTGCGCCTGGACAGACAGGTGACTGTCAGGGATCTATAACTGCAGATAATGTCGAATTCCGCATATATGGAAATTAAACCATTATTGATATCCGAACAACTGGCATTTGTGAACACTTTATCTGGATACCAGAACCGCAGTGAATACCGAACTGCCAGCGCACCTAATTCGCATTTGGTCTCACTGCACACATCGACCGCCATTTTTTAGGTATGTGTTTTCCAGGGGAAATGACGTATTTTGCGGGATACTAATACACATAATGGCGCATGTCAGTAAGCAGGGGAATGAAGAGACAGTTCGAAGAAATGTCGTCTGGTCGAGGTCGATGTACGCCTTCAAAAAGGAAAAAAAAAATTGGAGGGGCCATATAAGCTCCTCCTTAAGCGATTTGAGCGTAATTCCCATATATCCGGACTATCATTCTCTATTTTACATGCATAGATCCCTGGTAGTCTTCATACTCGTCCTTGCGCAGTGGTGCAGCGGTTAAGCAATGCGCCACTGCCGAGTGACCAGTCATTATTTTAACTCCCACCTGACACGGTGGGCATTTGGTCACTTTCCTTTGTAGAAGTGGGAAAGATGCCACAAGGTCACGTGACCTAGGTAGGCCACCTAGGTCCGGGGAGCAACTTCTAGATCCATGCCACAATTTTACGCTGACATCGCTGTCGGTGAGGATGAAAACGCTGACAGCAAAATTTCTCGTAAACGGGGATTTTAAAGTTATCGCGTTAGAAACGATGAAAGGAAGAAAACAAAACTTTTCATTTCCTTTCAAAGCAAACAAAAAACCACGTTTCGGCTCCCATGCGGTAGTCGGAACTTTGTTTCTTTGTTAAGTGTTTTTCGTTTTGTTCGACGCACATTTTTGTTTTAATGAAAGAGGGGAATCATGCAAGATGGTAATGAAAATTGCAATTGATAACTTTTTACCTGTTCTAGCTCAGCGTCCGGTTCCAATTACGCGTTTTCAGTTGATCATTCGAAATAAGTTCTTTTCTCTATAATTCCTTCGCAGCGATTGCTGTCGGCTCTGAGGCGTGGGGAATTCTAAGCATTCATCGCGTCGATCGGAAACCGCGCGCCACAGCAGCTCACATAAATGTGCTACTAGTACGCATCACTCGAGGGACACGCATCACGCAAGTCTCTGCTCGCTTCTCCGGCCGATCAGCGTGGGTCGAATATTGTTCACGCAGCGCTTCTGCCACCTAGTGACGTGTACACGCAGGCGCTCTGAGGTGAGCTGCAGTGTCGCACGATTCCCAAAAAGTACTCGCAATGAGAAAAAAGATCACCCTGCCGCTGCGTCGAGCACGACCACTTTTTCGAAACTCTAGAAATTGATATCGCACTTACTGAAGGCCTGCTACCAGTGTGTAATTAGAATTACGTACCTAGAAGGAGTAGTTGCAAGCGAGTTATAAGAGTTAAGTTAACAATAATCGTATTTAATAAGATTAACATGTTTTTGACGACCCTCGTTACCAGTATTATTGTGGTGTAAACGCGATGTTGATACCTGATCAGGAAAGCCAATTTAAAATTAGTGGTAGGTCTCAGCAAGCACTACCTAAGCAGGAGGCAAACAAATGAAAGGACAACGCGGTATGGACGCCGACTGTCAAATGAAGAGTAATTGCTGCTCTGAGTCTCTATCTTGCGTCTTAGTCCTCCGGAGCTATGCAACCCCTCCTAAGACTCTCTACTAATTAGCACCGATCGCCACATAAAGAGCGGGATTCCGGGACACAGCCTGTGCATAGCCTGTTGAGGACACACACACATAGGCGAATCATGTGAGGAGAAATTTGGCGCGTGCATTTATTGTCTGGTACCGAACAAATTGAGTACAAAGGAAACTCAATCCGTTGCGCTGCTATGTGGTACAGTCAGCGTAAAAAGTGCGGTATTCCACCGTCTCCGCAGCACATCAACGCTACGCATTTACTTTCTGCAGACGTTATGTTTAGAGAAGCATAATTTAAACTCGGCCCTTAACTTCGTTCAATCACGCGAGCTCTGTGCTTGGGGTATCTAATGACAAGATTTTTCTTAGTTGACACTCACGACAGACGTATTGATTTGAAACACTTTTTTGTGCGATGGAGACATTGTTCCTTTCTGTACGCGCACAAAACGAGCACGTCACATTGGACTCCAACTACCTTAACATATTCTTTTCCATTTCACTTCATCATTTATGGGTTATTGGCGCTGTGCCCAACATGTGCCCAGCGGTAGTTTTTAGCTGCATTCAACAAATCCGCACTTCTTCCCGTACCGTGAAAAAGAATCTTGCACGGTACAGTACTCGGCTATTTGAAGCGAACCAGTATGGTAGCAGGTTTTGTCACCTGGGGATTTTCACTGGCTACGTCGTAGTACTCGCAAGGGTCTGCGATGATGTCATAGAGGCAAGGCCCCGGCTCGGAGCTGCAGGGTTTCATGGTGGATTTCCGCTCCCCACAGTCGACAGGCACTGAGTACACGTCGTCTCCCAAACCACAGCTGGGATTCGAGCCACGGGCAACGAGAACCTTTTTGGTGCGAGGAAAACGATACCATTCATGGAGAACATAAGCATAAAACTGCCAGGGGTCAGCAGCCCGCTCGCTTATAGGGGACGTCAGGCTGAGTTGAGGCATAGAAATTATTATAGCACTTCACACTTTAAACGTGATTGAAAAAAAAAATTCCTTTTTGCGGAAGGCGACAATCTAACAACTATCATCATGAACAACATGACTACGCCCACTGCAGGGCAGAGGAAATTTTCATATCACTCCGTATAATTCTCTCCCAAGCCAGCTGTGGTCACGTTATGGATATTAACTGCCACATCTCAACTGTTCACCTGGCTTTCTCCTACTTCCATCCACGCTTTCCCTTTCTTCAAATCAATCCCATTACCATAATACACTATCGGTTGACTTGCCTTCCATAGCATGCCGTGTCCATGCCCATTTCTTGATCTTGATTTCGAATGCAGTGCCATTAACTAGTGTTTGTTGCCTGATCAGCTCCGCTTTTTTCATGTCTATTAAAGTTACACTTGTCATTTCACTTTCCATGTCTGCCTCTCTCGTCTTGAATTTAAATTGAACCCGATTTGTTAGCTCCTACGTTTCTGCTCCATAGTTGAGTACCGGTACAATGCAGCAGTTATATACTTTTCTCTTGAGGGACACTGGTAAACTGCTACTCATAATACTAGAATACCTGCAAATACACTCCACCCTATCTACACTCTCGAAGTTACTTCACTCTCGTGGTGCGGGTCTGCACTCGGCACCTGCCCAGACTAGACGTATTTCCTTACCACTTCCAACGCTTGGCTGCCTTTAGTAAACTGCTACTCCATTCCAAGATTTTTGATCATTGCAATACTTTCTGCAGAATAATGTTTAGAGCCCCAGTTCTGCTTTACCTGTCGACGCCCAACATCAGGGTTTGCAATTCGTCCCATGAGTTACTTAACAAGGCAGTGTGATCAGTGAATCAAATATTGCTAATGTGTACCCCTTTATCTTTTATCCCCGACTCTTCCCAATTCATTCTTCAGCGGAAAGGGTTGAAAACTAGGCTTCTCTCTCATATCTCGAGCCATGTCTACTTCTCCCCGGAGGGCACTAAGAACAATTTCCTCCAAATTTATTCTTACTGAAAGGTCACTAGCGATGCTGCCAAGCATGAGGCATCCGCATTGCAAACGTTTAGGACGAATCAATGTTTGCCATCATAAAGGCTGCAACTGGTGTACCTGTATTTTATTTATTTCCTGACCATCTCAACTACCTGCGTCCTTAAGAAGCGGTACTCTACGGATACAGGTCCACTTCAGTTTCTCCTCAGTGTGCCACATTCTGCTTTCTGGCTCAGTGAGCAAATCTGTCATGCGTTTCCTATCCGACACTTCGTGTTATATGCCTCGCACAATTCTTGCTGCAACGTAGAACTAACTCAGACATAAATGTTCGTAAGTTACACTTCAGAACCGCTTGCTTGTCTTGTCTTACACGTAATTGGAAATAGTCACGACGAACCTGGTAAGCCTGTGAATTCTGGCAGCTTTGACGAGCGATCTCGGTCTCGTTCAAAGCCGGTTCTCTCGCTCCGGGTACATTGAGCCATTCTGACAGACCCTTGGGAAAGCGCCCTACGATCATTTTATATCGGTCCTGGATTATCGCCGCATTCCCATCAGTGGGATCTATGTTCAGAAGAACCTCGCTTCGAGGTGCAGCGGCCGTAGGCTTGTACAGAGACTGGAAGTGGCTGATACCGTCGATGCCAGCCAGCTGGGAGACATCTCCTCCTGCGTGCACGAAGTTTGGTGATAAATGCGGTAGGCTGTTGCTAACATTGTAGGGCAGCAATCTGAAAAGGAAAAATGTCAGCTACCCCGTCGCAAACAGGCGGAAAAACCTTATTCATCTCTTAAGTTAATTATAGCATTCCCTTTCGGGTTTATCTTTCGACAATCGCAGTGAGCTTAACATTCATGTTGTAAGCACAGTTTATTTAAGAAGCAAAATTTCGTGAAGTCGCTCGTTCAATGTGACTTCTAATTGTAGAAGTGTGTGCAACGCTTCCACGTAGCACAGTGGGCCGAGAAGCGGCACGTACGAAAACGAAGGCGAAATTGCTCTCCTGCCAATAATACAACCAGCCGCCTTTCAAACGTCGTCCGTTCCTCGCCAACGGGACGACTTATCGCTTGAAGGCTCCCACGTGCTATTTCTTTCATAGGCAGTCTTTCCGGCTGCGGCCCCAGCTGCAAGCACAAATGTAGAAAAACACCCGTAACAGGAATGTGCACCATCCAGCAGCAGGTGCAACATTTTAGCTACCTCACACGCTAGTTCGTCGTTAACTGCTCTTATTTCTTCCAAGGCGACGGGACGAAATAGGTTCGAATGTTACCCTACTGTTTTGAGAACTAAATGAGGAACGCAAAGCCAGAGTCGCTCGATAGCGCGCCATTCTTCCACGGGCTGCGATGACCTAGGGTGGTATTCTCCCGGTGTCGCCTTTTGCGACATCTCGCATTATGGTGGGGCCTAAAAAAGTGCGTACAGTTGCTCGAAGAAACGCAAAACGCCGCCGGCACTTTCGTCGGCGGTGCTTTCCTTCACTCCGAGAAGCGACAATTTACCACTGCTGATTCACTAGCCGCAGTAGTTTCGTATCTTTGATAGCAAGAATATCTGCCATCACATGACGTCTAATGTTCAAAAAACATTTGCAAATTTAATATAAACTCGCTTTACTTCATTTCAGTCTATAAAAGACCACAAAAAAGCTGCAAATCTATTTTGTTTCGTTCCGGACGGTTGTGCTATGCGTTTCGGGCAGTTGCAGACGGTAGCAGTGTAGCTGGAGGTCCCACTAGGCTTGCGCGCTCCAGAATCGAGAGCGTATCTCAAAAACTAGGCTGAATTGCAGATTAAAATTTATTGTCGAAGCAAGGTAAGTCATAGCGAAAAGCAACAACACCAGTAAACATGCCGGTAAACATGCCAACCGGAATCGCAAGGACTGCTGAATTGGCTAAAAGGGGCGGCTCTCGCTTGGAAGGACGCCGCCATGTTTTCACGCTAAGGGCGCAAAACCCGCAACTGCCGATTGGATTCGTACGCTAACGCTATTTCCCCATTAGCGTTCTGCGCATGCGCACTCTGGACCCGCTATTCCGCTATGCACGCAATTACGCAAAGCCCGCAATACTAAAACTCTGTAAGGTTCAGTTGTGGGTTTGTAAAAGCCGTCACATTGCTTTAAATCCTCTTTGGCTCGTGCAGACACTGTTTCGTTGCACTAATGTGCATTAAAACGCCTTGAAGGGTCATGTAGATACGAGCGCAAGCGCTGCCAATGTCATCTCGTCGCAGCGGGCAAAGTCTGCTTCGCCGTCTGTTTACGACGGTGCTAAGTAAGTTCGCATGGCGAATGGCAGTCCGGCTCAGCAGACGGTAGCCACAGTGCTGTGCTCTTAGACAGCCGGTAATCCCGCCGACAAGATTTGTCGGCCAAGGCAAACTGGTCGAGATGTCGGCGAACACGCCACTCTACTTCGGAACTCAAAAACCTGGCAAGGAGAGTGGGATCCATGGCGTGTAGTATCAATGTCGTATCCCATCGCCCGCGCGAATCTCTTCAGCGCATTCCGTTGTTCGACTAAGCATAGTAAATTGGGGCGACGTCACGATGACGTAGCAGGAAAGCGGATCCGTGTCGTCACGCCGCCGTCACCGCGGCTCGAGCCAGTTAGCGAAGAGCGAATGCGACATGTCGCAAAAGGCGACACCGGGAGAATACCACCCCTACTGCATCCCCAAATCGAAGCATGCGTGCAGAGCTTCGGCGTAGATTCTGTCACCACCAGATGTGTTTCATGCTACCACACAAGCGCTCGAAAAGTTGTAGCGGTCTGTACATCGAAGGCCTTACCTTCATATAATGAGCTCTATTCGACCTGAGACAGATATTGCGATGTTTAATTTTCGCCTTTATCACCTACTGAAGCTCTCGGACGCCACAAGCTTCAAATTTTCTCTGCAATAAAATTTATCCCGAAAACCGTGCCTTGTTTGCGCCAGAAAGCATGGTAGGGTCGTCGCGCCCATCTCAAGGAAGAGAAGCTAGTTGCGAGTATGCAGAACTGAAGACGTGAGCGAGACTCCTCATTGCTGGAGTGGCAGCATCCTTTCTACTAGTTTTCAAAAACGCCACTTGGCGCAACCGCGCTTCCGAGAAGCGGCGCGGTCATAGGGCGCACGCTAAAAATCATATTAAGGCGAAAGCCTTTAATGCCTCATCGTTTTCGACAGAAGGTTGTCAGCAGAAGGTTGTCAGCAGAGGTGTGACGCTTTTCTAGTCAGGCCAGAAAAAAAATCTTTTCGCACGATGGGATTCAAACCACCATCCTTCCGTTCTGTAGCCGAGCGTGCTTATCGCTACGCTACTTCCTGCCAACACATAAGTAGTTCTCCTTGTCTAGGACGCTGGAGAGTGCTTGGAGAAACGCGTCGGATCAGACGGATGCCTCCCGAACGCCGTCCAGTGTCTCCAGCATTTAAGATTCACAACAATTGAGTGCTTAATTAACATCTCAGCCACACATCAGTGACACAAGCAGCAGCACCGCTCTAAACGCTTTCGCCTCATCGCACTTTAAGTCAACAAAGTGCCCCCTTGAATTTCATATGTGATTTATATATGTGATTTATATGTGATTATATTTGATTTATATGTGATTTCTAAGTAGGATGTATTCATGTCCTCTGATAGAAGCGCTGAAAGAAACCATTTTGCCTTAGTAGAAAGCTTAAACATTCTTGCAACGCAACAAGTGTTTCTAGCGCGATTTAAATAAGAAAGATTTAAGGTGAGTAGCAAATGCTGTGGCTAAGTTTCTAGCACGAAATTGGTTCACAGTCGATTAATTGGTAAGAATAAATACGCCAAAGGCAATAATCAAGTGACAACGAAACTTTCGGGTTTGATCCCGGCCGCGTCGGTCAAATATCGATGGAGGCGGAATTCTAGAGGCCCGTGCACTGCGCGAAATGTGTGCACTTTAAAGAACCCCAGGTGTTCTAAACTTCCGGAGCCCTTCACTGCAGCGTCCTGTATAGCATGAGCCGCTCTGGGACGTTAAACCTCCGTTACGTAAGCTGAACTAATGAAGTGACGAATTTTAGAGCTCAGTTTTAAAACGCTTATCTAATTCGGAAGCTTTTAACAAGCCTGATTCAGAAAAAAAAAGGGGAACCGCAGTTGTTAATGAGGGAAACAAACATGTTATCACTGGCAGAAAACTGCGATGGTCACAACGAACAGTTTAATAGCGACAGTGCCCATGAAGATGACTGCCAAAATAAATTCTGCCGCTCTTCCTGTACCTCGCACAGTTAGTAGCGCTATGGTGCTTTACTCAAGGTCTCAGGCTGGCATAATTAAAGACTTCGAAGCAATAAAAATTCTGAATCGCAGAACGTGAATTGTACGCAAATAGAACCATTCCTGTATGTTTGAGGCCTCATAGCTCTTACTACAGTAAACAACAGCACCTATCTATTTCACGTTCAAAGTGTTTTTCGACGACATGTTCTTTACACAAGTGATGGCCCTCCATAAAGGAGTCGAGAAGTAAGTTTGGGTGCAAGAAGAAAATAAGTTAGTTTCCACAAAAAAACGTTGTATTCATACCTTCAAAATTTTTCACAAACACGCATTCAATAATTCTCGACAATATGCCTGCCTGAAAGAAAAGTATGAAAAAAGTTTGCTATTTTACGAGAAAGATATTTCGTAATCAGTGCTTTTGAAATTAGGGCCTTCACATAGGGCACTTACATTGATTTTACCAAAGCGTTTGGCTGTGCCTACCTCGAAACAATGCCCTGCAAGCATGAGCATTAAGGAATGTCCGGTGGAGCAAGTAGTCTCTCTTACATCTTGAAAACATGACTGAATATATCCTATAAAGTAAGCACAAATCCAGAGAGAAAAATATTAGTTTATGCTTAGCTCAATCATATTTTAGCTCGAAAAGTGTTAATTTCAGAGTTTATAATTAAATAGAGGATAATTTACATAATCACTTATTCCAGTAGTGACGCTCAGAATCAGACGCCTTTTTTTAGGGGAGCAAAGAAGGTGGTTTACGCTGCGAACAGCGCCTCAGGATTTCTTACAAGCTGTAATGAAAGTGCCCAAAGTAAATTACAAAAAGCTGCAGTTTTCTCTGCCGAGTGAATAACAGTATTACATGCCCTACCAAGCAGATCAACAATAGGTGTTTCCATGTGCTCACCAGCTATCTCGTAGAGTGTAGGCAGCCAGTCTGTAGCGTGGAATAAGCGGTCGTATTCGGAACCGGGTCCGTTCCAGAGGGACTTGGCGGTCCATATGAATCCTGGAACTCGCACGCCGCCTTCCCACAGAGTAGCCTTCTCACCCCTCAGTGGCCACGCCGAGGCAGCGTTTATACCCCAAAAAGTAGCTGCAGCGCCGTTGTCCGAGCAGAAGACCAGAAACGTGTGGTCGAGAAAGCCTCTTTCTTGCAGCGCGGCAAAAGTTTGCCCGATGGCATCGTCAAGAGCGGACAACATACCTGTAAGCATGAAGGCAACGAGAGCCGCTACTGCTCAACTATTATCCATTACTGAGCCCAGATGTTTCAGAATAGGTGCGCAATATAGCCGCATTCACTTCAAGAATAAACATCGCGAAAAGAAACAAAAATCAGTGGGCTTGAATGCGGTGCACGGCGACAAAGTGCCATTTTATATATCATTCTAAGCATCGTGAATTACTTTGAGGGAAAATAGTATCTCATTCTTCGGGATACATCCCAGCTTTGTGAAACAAGAGTTGTATCTAAAAAAAAATTATTGGATGCAAGCCTACCGGCTTAGCGCATTAATTGGCGAACGCTGAGAGCCACTAGCGGCCAAAAGGTCTGAGTGACAGGCCCATTTTGAGGTTTCACTGACGACAGCCCAGTAGGACGTCTCGCAGGCCCATTTTCGAGTCTGTACGCTCACGTGAATATTCCGCCTTCTTCTGATTGCGGTCCTCATTTTGATCTCGTTCCCGGCACACTTCATGGACTCCAGGACCCGCTTGCAAGAACCAAATAGTCTAGTTCCCAGCGTTGTCTTATTCGTAGTGTAAACACTTCTTTGGTTTCGGGAAAGGAAGGGCACATAGCTGGCGCAGTTGCTCAGTGAATACCTCGATAGCGCTGCGTGGTGGTGATGGTTACAAATTGAGGCATTCATGCGCCTTTCCGCTTCTCAAAACAAGCAGAGGATTTAGACTTAATTGGTTTTGAGGAAACGAAATGCGCATAAGTGGCTCATTTCAATCACGCTTTGAGCTGCGTGGCGGTGGTGTCCGCAAGGGGACCCCTACAGCTGAAACCACTCCCCCGAAATATGCACCCAACCCACCACAAAGTCGCAGGAAAGCACGAGCTCCGTACCTCACAGAACTGTACAACGCAATGCAGGACATCCTATATACCGACGCAACACCGCGCCCACACTTTCCAGGCATCCACACAGTCGCTTTCCTGGACACAGGCAATACCAAAGGAGCAGCAACCTTTAGAACCACGAGAATCACAGAGGCAGAATGCCTGGTCATATCTATGCCTATAGCACTCATGTGCACCCTGCTCACAGACCACACCTTCATCTCTACAGAGTCCCAAGTAGCGTACAGACTCTTCCGTAAAGGCACCGTTCCTTCATCTCCAGCCCCTCTAATATCCACGCTACCAACACAAAAGCAACAAATCATCAATAATGGGCCGTGGGCATGATGTTATCTACGGAGATAAATTCGTTCTTGCCTTTGCCCATGAACATGGCTTTGGGGCGCTGCTGCATGGCCTCGCCAATCCACAAACATACGCTGAAACCTATAACCAGCCTTTTGACTAGCACTCTGTCATACAGCACTACAGGCAAAGCCTCATGACATACCCCCTCCACACTCCACACTGCACCGCTTGCAGATCATACACTGGGGACAACTTCAGACGAACTCATTCCCATCCCTTCAGTTTCATCCATTCTTTCACCCCACCCACTTCCCTTCATACTGTCCCACCCGCGAAGGGTGACCCTCAGAATTCATCCCTACAACTGGGCTTGCGCACAACGCAACTTGTACCACCCATTCACGCACATTCCTCAACCATCAGGGAGACCACCCTCCTGGCCTCACGAGCAGACGAACAGCACAAGTGTATTGACCGGGGTAGGCTTGACGGGAAGGCGAGACGGCTATTGGACTAAGGAACCTCACCCAGAGAGGTTTTATATTATTAACTAAAGTTAATCCTCCTCCCCTCAAGCAGCGATAATCTCACCCACCATCTTCAATACCACTACGGTCGGCCTGGCCAGAAAACTGCAAAAAAACCAAGGTATAAGAAGATTTTACCCGGATGATATCACGATATGGTTAATCATGGGCCCCTGGTCAAAAAATAGGAACTGTTTCAAAGAACAGCCACTACAATATAATGATACGCTCATCAAACAGGACTCCAGCGGTCACCCGAAACATATGAAGTCAGAATAATATAGATAGGGGAAGGACACCAAGCAGTACCCAGGGACCCTAACCTCAGACTAGACAAAATCAATGGAAGCATCATTCCGGAGAAAACGACTGCGCGGATTCAAGGGATGTGGCTTTAATCTAATTAAAGAAAACAACAGGCCAACAAAACGCCCGTATGACATCACAAGTAACAAACAGAGAAAGAGGCATGAAGAAGAAAGATACTCACCACCTAATAATGAGCCTACTAGCCAGCAGGATAATATACAGCCTGCCCAACTGCAACATAACTAAAGTGGAGAGGAAAAAAGCAGATGATGTCATTAGAATGGCGTACACAACTTCCCACGCCTACCAAAGACCACTTCGAATGAGAAACTTTTGTTCCATGGACTTCACAATACCGCGGAAGAACTAGCTGAAGGTCAACTGAGCTTGCAGAAAAATCGCCTCCTCCAATCACAGGCAGCAACCTCGTCGAGAGACTCTGTTCCAACGCCTAACACCAAGCCTCTAAACAACAAGAGTTATCCTACACCATCAGAAGGAGACAGGCAAGGGCCCAATACATCAAAAAGAAATTCAGATTTATGAATGAAGCCCTATTTACCGACGCCGCACTCCACACAAGCAACGCCAAGAAAGCAGTTGCAGTGGTGACCGACCACAGAGGAACCAAAATTTATGAGGTGCACTGAAGCCTCCTTACATGAGGAAATGCAAAAGCTGTGTGCGGTCCGCCACCTACGCCATCTTAGCGCCCGTCCTGTGTGTCTCCGTTGTGTCCGTGTCTTTTTAGCGCTGTATACGCCATCTGCTGAGTCAGCGCCGTGCAGTGCGAGGGGGGTGGGGGGAGGGGGGAGTTGAGTAGGCGCTGCTTGATGGCCCTACGACGGCACGCCAAGCATAGAGGAAATTTACCATAAACGGGCCAAACTTGGTACTCGCTTGATTGTGACATCTGCAATTAACATGCTCATAATTACTCAATTAGGGCTTAATACATACCTATCTCGAAGATGCGGAACTGTGCATTGACTAGACGCACCTTTATTCAGTTTCAAACGTCGAAGTGTCATGGCGAAGTGGCAGCGTTCCTGTCTCGTAAGCGGCGGCCGAGGTTCAATTGCCACCTAGACAGCAGTTTTTTTTCTTATTTTTTTTTCTTGTTGTGACTGACCGATATGGCACATTTTGCTGACAGCCTCCGCCTACAGCTTACGTCCACGCCACTCATGAGCCAAGAAAGGTTTTCGCCTTAACCTCCGGCGTGTCGATATCCCACTGCTTCATCACGTAAGAGGAAGTAGTCGTCATCGCACTTTCTATCTAAGAAGGATGAAAATCAATGTACCCGATAGCAATCTTCACAGGTTCCCAGACAGCTAGCAGAAATTTCCATGTGGTCAGAATTATTCCGGAGCACACAACTATGGCAACTCTTTCTCTGTTTCTTCTTTTACTTCCACCTTCCTTCTTTCTCTTACGGCGCGGTTCAGGCGTCCACCGAGATCTGAGGCAATTACTGTGCCATTTCCTTTCCTGAAAAGCTAAATTTTCAATTTCCGAAGAGAAGCGATCGGTAAGACTGCAAACCAGAGCCTGACCAAACTCAGCGAAGAAGAGCAAACAGAATTTACCCAAACGATAACATAGGCGCCGGGACAGGAATGGATTAAAGGGAACCTACATGCGGATATGGTGGCCAGATAATATGCAAACTACCGGGCCCTAAACACATCCTCGGGGGAGTGCCTAACGCCCATATATTCCGACTACTCCACAATGTTAATTACTCCAGAGGCAAGCGACACAGAAAACGACGGAAGAGGCCACCGATTGCGTTGTCTACTGGCGGATACCTTCGTAAACTTACATGAGTTAACAAGTTACACCCCACAAGTTTTGGGGACATATGCCATGGTTTGGGTGAACATCAGCTCTGTACCAGATAACATTGTAGTGTACAGCGTTTGTCAAAAGTTTGGAGCCCAAGGAGTTTGCTTCTGAGCCACACTGTGTGGTCCGTAATGCATCTCCAGCGCTCCAAATTTCCTGAAGGTAAGATGATTTCTGGTCCTGCCTCCTCCATTGGGTAGGGCTGCCACGAATGCTTCAGGAGTCTCACTACAAGGCTAAGAAGTAAACCCCCTGGGCTCTAAACTTTTGACAAAGACTGCACATCGCACAATACAGAACCTCATGTACGCAATCCAAACCGTGATCATTGAGAGGCATTGCTGGTCAGCTCAGACCCAGAAGACCAGATCCTTCTGGTCACAAAGGCGAACAGGCTTGTGAAAGAGAGCGAAGGCCTGAAATGGGGGCCGCAACTATCGATAAACCTCACATGATGCCAGCTCAATAACAGCTAATTGATTAAAGTTTATTCAGTCACTCACTTAGTGGCGAGGGCGCCTTGCACCGGAGGTATCTGTTGCTAAAGCCGTCCTCGTCGCTTCGGCTGACAAGATTGTTGAAACTCGCCTCTCTTTTTCAGTCTTTCTTCTCACATCAAATTTAACTCGCGTACTGCACGCACGTTGCAGCGATTGTGGTTTGGCACGAGATAGTGGACAGTCCCGTCCACTGTCCGCTGAATTCTACCTTCAATGGCGCCTTCCCATCACGCAGGCACACACAAACCGAGTTTCAACGAAACAGGAGAAATGCGAAAGCAGCCCGCGTAACGTTACCCGCTATGGCTGCCATTATACCACCTAAATGGCTTGTAAAAAAGATACTACAACATTCCCTGCTAAATGGTAACGCTACACTACAGCCACAATAACGCAGTTGAAACCTATTGAATTGTGGAATTAGGGGGGGGGGGGGGGGACAGCCTTCCGCCCCTCATGACAAATGACAAAGAGAGGATGACAAAGAGAGGACACGCACACAACAGCGCAGTTGTATGTTTGTCCTCGGTGTGTAGTCGTCTGCAAGCGCTGCGTTTCCATGATAACTGTGAGAACACACGCTAACAAACTAACACACGCCGCCGGCTTTCATCGTAATGCGGCTAGTTACGCTTTCATCTTAAGAATTAAAATGCATGCATAAATGCAGTAAAGGCCCGTATGATAAGGTGCTTCTTCGAATGTGAGTACCAATAGCAACAGAGTGTAAACGTTGCCATTGTTCTCACCGAATCTAAGAAAGTGACTGTGTCCGCGAACCTGCTGGAGTTTGGTGACTGCTCCGTTTCAAAGTCCCATCCCCGAAGTTGCCAGTTCCTGATCAATGTCATTCCTCCAAAGTCAGAGCGGCTGATAGTCTCTGTAACTTTAGGTTGTTAATACTCTGGTCCCTGATGAGGGGCTTTGCCTTAAGAGGGATGGACTGATGGTAACGAAGATGACCGACTCTGACCCACCAGGCGTGTGCACAATTGGATCATGGATAACCAGCCTTCGCAATGGGCAATTACTCACGTCTTGAAAAGTGCTTTATTCGAAGCTGCCAGAAATGATCTGGTCACTGAAAACTGTCATTTCGAGCAGCTTCGTCACGAAGTGATCCTCGTCACTCCTTGACATACCTGGCATTCATGCTTAGAAAACCACAAGCAGACCACTGACATGTCTGATATTGAACGTCTTTGGATGTCAGAGTTTCTGTGGTAACGCCAGTACTCACCTGCATACATCGTGCGATTTTTGTTGCCAATGAAATCGTAGCCTTCTACGGGCCGAGGGGGCGGCTGGAAGGGAATTTTCTCGCTACCGTAGTGCGGTGCGAAGTGTGCGACGTACAGGAACATAGGCTGCGAGAACGGAGAAAGCGGTGCCTCAGGCGAGTCTCTTGTCACGCGTCAGTTAAACGCCTATTTCTTTTAACGCTGAGTCTTACAACGGCTGTGACGCTCCCGAGCGCTATAGCGGCTATTTTGCTCTTCGGTGTTGGGAACAACATGGTCCGGAAGCAATTTAGTACTAATAATTTTGCTAAAAGCCGGCGTTCTTCGATGCTTATATTACAAACAAAGTACTCAAAAGGTACTGACATTTGCAGCTTTACAAGTGCATGAACACTTCGAAAATATAATGTTAGCACTGAAGACGGTCTTCACAGTTTTAAACAGGTACGTCGGGAGCGTTCCCAATCCGATACAGCTGTAAGTTCGTCCTCTCATTATGTACACATAATCAGTCGCTCTCAGCACTTTGCTACTGTATTGATATGGATAATATCGAATTATTTTAAAGCGAAAGCACTACTTCACGAGGTGAAAGACGCGGGTTCGATCCCCGCCGTGGCGGCTGAATTTCGATGAAGGTGAAATTCAGAGGCCCGTGTACTGTGCGATGTCAGTGCACGTTAAAGAACCCCAGGTGGTCAAAATTTCCGGAGCCCTTCGCTACTGCGTCTCACATAGCCAGAGTTGCCTTGGGACGTTAAACCCCAATAAAACCAATACAACTACTTAACGATGTCTAACCTTCTCACATAGTGTGTGTAATAATTGGCCTGGAAGGTAACCTTGTCAAAAGCATGCGTAGCAACAACCCATGCGGAAATAGAATAAATATTGCCGCGACTGGTTTTAGAACCAGCGGCGGCGCCAAAGAATCAGTTTCGCTGGCCACTGCACGAGGGAACTATGCTATCGCCTCAGCCGAAAACGCCGCGTGTTAAACTGCAACACACTCTCGCTCTGCGAATTGCTCATCGTTGTCGTCATCGCTTTCCATCTGCGGCGCGAACAGATCGGGTCGGCCTAGCCTCGATCAGAGCTTAACCTGTCTAATGGCGTCGTCAGTCGTTTTGATGACCAAGCAAAATAAAACCATGGGCCAATGAGGGTAAACACAGGCTTTCGCAACTCTACTCGGTTTAGCTACATTAAAACCCTATCACTTTTTTTTAAGAAGTGTTGAAATGGTTTAGCCACTGTTAAGTAATAACCACTAGCGAATAAGAGCTGACTGTGAGAAAAACGCAGTCAAATAAAGAAAAACGAAGCCCACAATCGCCTCCGCCACCAAAAAAGTCGTAATCAACTCCTGCATAAAAAGGGAAATCACCTGCTGCATTCGAATATATCCGCAACGCAAATACCAACTATCTTGCTACCATCGTGTGTTTGGAAATACTTTTGGAAACACACAAGATTATAAATTATTCGACACCGAAAGTGCAGTGTCCATCGGACAAGTGCCTGAAAAATGAAAACAACCATTTAGCTGTTAGCAAGTGCTGCCAACTGCTACTGCGCAGTTTTTGGGAGCGTGCTACTAGAGTGTGACAGATTACGAATACGACAATTAAGAACGCTTAACCATTTAAAATTATTTTTGAAGAGTCATTGTTAAGACTTGAAGCCGACGGCCAAAGCGAGCAGTCTTCTCTCAGGCGGCTCCCCATTCACACTCACTACAGGCAGTAGTCAATATTTCGCTACAATACATAGAACGACTGTAAACCAACTTTCCCTGCGTGCAAGTCAAGTGTATTCTTGCAGCACATTATCCAGCATTCACATGTGCACGGGGACTAGAGCAATTGCCTGGCGGGTCAAACTGGTTCCTAGGCGTAATGTGTTCGTCTCCTGTTCCGCGGAGCGATGTACAACTAGGCAAGCTATTAGATGAGCAAGTTAATTCATTTCCAGCTTTCTAACAACGAACAGATATGCATGAAGGACAGCAGACGCACTGTCTCGGATCTGAAAAGAAAAATGAGCTGGCAGTGACGCAGAGAAAATAGTTTGGAAGAGCTTCGTGTCGTTGTAGAGAGAAAATGCCGCTTTTTTCTGTGTCTACCGAGCCTCCTATGTACAAAGTAGCCTGATGTCGTCATGTTTCAACCACTCTGTGTCAAACTCGGAGCTAAAGAGTTGTCCGTCGTGTCATCGTCAAGCAGATCATTACGATCATCATTTATCATAAAACGTCGAGTAGTTTTCGCCTCATAACGAAATGTACTGCTTTCTAACGTAAAGAATCAGTGACGTCGCTCGATGCTGAATAAGAATTCTATACCGCGCAAAGGCACGACCGCACGTCAGGAGGTACGTTCTAGCCAGTACACTTCATCGCGACCCACCTTGTCAAGTGGATGATTCCTAATGACAGACAACGTTTCTTCAGTTATTATATCGGTATAATATCTTCCAGTATCATTCCATGCCACAGTTAGGTTTCTTCTGAAGTCCAAGCCCAAATCGCTGGTGTTTCTCTGCACAAAAGGAAAGAGATCAAAAGAAGATGCAAACTCACCATCCATGCGATGCCGATATTTCCAAGAAAGATAGAGAAGACGCCTTTTTCATGCAAAAAAAAAAAGCTAAGCACTGAAGCATACTCAAATATAGGAGAAGGCTGATGCATTTTTTTTTATAAAACAATACGCAGTTATGCAATCACGACAATGGAAAAAAAAATCAGCTGCGAGCGCTGTCATTCAGAGAAAGAAAAGAAACGCTCATCACGGCTCACGCAATATGACCGGGTAGCGTATTTCATTCATCACTGCCCTACTGAAGGATGAAGGCTAATTGGAGGTTCATGGTACCGGCCAGGTTTTAACCGACATTTCGCATTCTCCACCCACCCCCAATACATTTCCAAAAAATAGTCCAGCATTCGATTTCGACTCTCGAATGGGCCCATTTAGATAGCGTTTTTTTTTTCCAGTTCACATACCTGGGCACATGGCAGAAAAATACGAGATGTCTTGTGCTTAGTTTAGATAGACAAATTAGTTAAAGTGAAGATTTTAAACCTCTTAAGCTTTGGTATTCATCAGACGCCTTTTTTTTCTTGAGGATGCATACGAAAAGTACGTTTCCGAAGCCATAGGTCAAAAAACGGGTATCGACCAAACGTCTACTCCATAGTTTTATGTAACGCTACAGATACCAATAACATCCAACTACAAAGCTAATCTGTGCTTAAAGAATGTCTACCTCAAACGGTAGCTCATATGTTGAATCAATGACTTTACGTCACGTAAAGAAGATCTAAAGGACGTACCTGACGGCAAGGTAGACGAATAATAAATGTTTGAAACGAATTTTAAAGAAATGTCTGACTTTGCACTCAGCTTCCTAGTGCAACCTCCGTTTGTGTATTGTGCAGGAAAATACGAAGGAAACATATTGCATTACGTCCGTCAAATGTACAGCGGTAATAACGGGGTATTCGAGCTAAAAGATGAAGAGGGAATGTAATTATGTATAGTTATTTTCAATCACATGATTTCTGGCGGATTTAAGTTAATTGTGTCTGCGTTTTGGGCATGTTTGCACCGATTTTAGTGTCTTTTCCCCCCACCACCCACAGGCCTTATTTTTGAAGAAAATAACCACTGGGTTTTCTCTTCGCAGACTGTTGAACAAGAATTTAACTTTTATTTAAGTTAATTTTTCTGACACCATTGGGCTTTCTTTTTTTGAGGTACTGGACAGTCCAAAAAAACATTTAATCAACATCCCAGCTGCCTTTAAAAGTTCAGGATTGCCTTACTGTAGGATGCTGTTATTGCGTTACCAACAGAAGGGTATATGCAAGCGGGAAAATCGACCGCCGGCACGCGTGGAGCTTTGCTAACCTAGTAATTCACGTTGAGGGGGTAGTTGGTTACGCATTTTCTTTTCTTCAAATTTAAGCAGCGCTAACTTTTAAGACGAATACACAGAGGACATGAGAGGACGGGCGCTTACTCAAACTATGTTTATTGAACACGTTTCTCGTAGAACATACAAGAAAAGACGACCGTGAGCGCATGCGCATCTACGACAGACCACAGAAGGAAAGGCCAAGAGAATGGGACGGGGGCAACAGTAAAGTGAGGTCGCTTTTTTCCTTTTCAATGAAGACAGCAAAGGTAGATTAAGGTCATGCCCTCTCATGTCCTCCGTGTATTCTTGTCATGTCCTCCTGTCATGTCCTCTGTGTATTCGTCTTAAAGGTTAGCGTTGCTTAAATTTGAAGAAAAGAAAATTTGTTAACCTATCTTGTGATATAATCACAACCTAGTCATCCTGGCAGGTGAAATATAAATTAACCTGTCGCGAGAGGCTCCTCGGGAAGAGCACAAAGTTGGGTCTCACAAACCCCACCGGTGAAAGTCCTTCTCACCGCCACCTGCCAAGGCAGTGGCGCATTCATCCCAGCACCAGGAGCGCTATAAAGACTGGAATGCATCTACGAGTGTAAAGCAGCGAATGAACGAGTGCGCATATATGGGCATTAACCCATTAACGCCACTGCGTCGTACTGATAAGTCATAGCTATAACGAAACCAGCATTCAAACGAAACACCGTGGATGGCTCAAGAGTTGTTTCTTTTCTGGGTGCCGCCACATAAAACTATGCATTAGGTATCCGGTCAATACCCGTGTTTCCACCGCTGGCTTCTCAAACGCCCTTTTCGTACTTTCCCTGAACGCGATACTGTCAACATTAACGTTACTTCAGTAGGTATAAGCTGAGCGAAGTCAAATTACGCTCCTTGCTTATTTTATGGTCATACCGTCGAATCTTAATTCGAACAGAAATCCCAAAGCGACGCTATTGACTCTGACATATGAAAGATACATCTTTGGAATGCGAATATGTGCCCTAAATACTTAAAGCAGTTTCTTTTCTGTTCATGATTTTGCCATTTTTCTTTTAGTTTCGAAACGCTGTTTATAAGTGTTTTAGTTTTCCTTAACTCCTAGCCTTTTCCTGAAGACTTGCTTTTTTTGGTGGCCTGCAAATTGGAATCATATATGGAGTTCTGTCTGTGAAATTCAATGAAAAACACCACCCCAGTGATGAAATCGTGCAGAAATGTAACTTTTTTAATTGCAATCATCGTTGCATCACGCCCGTCAAACAAGCCCGCGAACGGCCAACTAATGAAACACAACTTATTTCAACAAAAACACTCCCTAAAGAGAAAAACTAGGAACCTTTTCGAACTCGACATTGCGCACGCTTCTCACAAGACACCCGTAGCATAACACATGTGGTGTGGCAGTGATGGGCTTCGACACGTAATGAAACCACCCGAATCCACCACACCTTCGATTAAACGAGGAGTACGTACTCCCAACCAACCACAAGCGAACACCTTCAGGTCCCTGTGGCACTTCGCCTTTGAGTGGCAGCTCTACCTTTTTACCTGAACGACTCAATGCTGGAAACAAGAAAAACCTCTCTAAAACAGCTAATGCCCTTCGCCTCGCCTTACACTGGCCTCGGGCCTTGATTTCAGCATAGCTTCAACCGTTCATTTGTGCCACACAAGTCAACAACCTGGCAGCATTTCCTTCAAAATAAAACACGTCGACGTTGTAACCCTTTCTCTTTGTATTCCGGAGCTTTTCAAGCAATGAAAGCGGTCTTCATTAGCACCTCGGGGAGCCATGAGATCACTCACAGGAGCTCTTTCGTGCGTGTAATAATCGATGGCTCCACCCCAATTGCCGACATGGCTCACAAAACCCCTTTTCGTGGGCGTGTGCACTGCCTTGTAATAGCCAAGGTGCCACTGGAAATAGAAAGATGACCATGTAAGGACACAGAATAAAACGCACCACACTGAGAGTTAGTAATTCATTATTACCGGAGTAACAATAGGTCATTGCGATAGGCGGACATTACCTTGCGCATATTTGCGCGAAGTACCCATTATGAATTTTTATCTAGCATTACATCTGCATCTACATGAGCACTGCTCTGATGTTTTGTTACTGCGTTAAAATGTATTTTTTGGCTGAACCACACACTTGCACGTTTATTTACCATTATTTCTGCACGTATACATGTACTCCTTCGATGTTTTCTATTCTTTTCTGCTATTTTGTAGAAGGCCGAGTTGCGTTTTTGTTTTCTTGTTTTAGTCGTTTATCTGCATTTATGTGTTATGTTGCACAACCCGTCACAGTAATTTTAACTTCGTGCTCTGTTTAAAGGAAAAAAATATAGTTAAGCATGCAAATATAAAATGTTTAAGAAGTAGCGATATAAAGTTTCGGTTTTTCTCGTCTTTCGTTGCAATGAGGTGCAAAATGTTATGAGCGCAGATCGCCATGTGCGATTTCCCTCCTGTCGATAAGTATCATAATTAAACTACGTTTCTTATTTTGCTTAGGTAGGTATTTTCGACACACCAACGGCGACAGTCACCCACACCCCATTACCAAAAGTAGCCAGGTTGCAGTGACTAATCGGATTGCGCTTACGCTGCAGTCGCTAGCGGTCGGCGGAAACGAGAAAAAAACTGCGCCACATCAACTTGCGTCATGTCTGTCTCCCTCTGCGTGATAAAGACTCTTGATATCAGAAGAAGTCAAAAGAACTGCCTGCTTACGTTTGGCAAAGAGAGTACAAGAGGACACGAGGTCACACAAGTTACATGAAATCTGTACTAGGATGATTTCTTTGCAGTTTTAACTCATTCGCGCTATTTTTCAAACCTGCCCTACGAGCTGTAATGACCCGTAATGAACAAGCACCAATTCGGATCGCTTTTGCATGCTTCATATACGTTATGGTGTTGCTTGAAGGAAGCTAACCGTAACCGAAAGCAGGAAACGCATAAGGAAATGATTTTTTTTTTGTGTCATTGATCAGCGACTTTAGTAGCGCAATCATTTCTTACCTGACAGATGAGTGAACTGAAAATGAAGCCTAAAAATTCATGCTAACAATCGGGTATGATTCCACTATGTCCGGTTGTACCTCAGCCAAGGGAGCTACGGCAGCGGCTGTCCAACCTTCTACTGCCGATTGTATTCGCCTTACCTGTAACCTAACCTTCACAGAGCTTTCGAGCGCCATCCTCTCTTTTTAGCGGCGAGGGAAGTGCCATACCAGAAGTGCCACATAGGACGCTGTCCAGCAGTGACGACAACAACTGGACCAGAACCATCTTACGCTGCCAATGGCAGCAAGGCTGCGTTTGCTGCTTTTATTCAAAACCGCCTCCCTTCAAATGTATGTCACAACGAGTCCTCCATGTCTTAACCCTTGTCTGCTCAACAGCTTAACGAAGGCCTCGGTGCTGGTAGTGTCCAAGAACTTCGCAAGAACTTGTGCAAGAGCATAAAATATTCAGTGCGATCTGTTGATCACGGTCATCCTCAGCGTCACTACGCCCACTGCGGGGCAAACGCTTCTCCCATGTCTCGCCAATTAACTCCGTCTTTTGTCAGCTGTGGCCACCATATCCCCGCAGGCTTTTAAACCCATCGCCCACCTAATTTGCTGCCGCCGCCTATAGTATGGTAGCCAGGGTATGAAGGGTGACCGATGGTGATTTGAGTGACGCCTTCACCTTTCGGTGTGGGTGGGAACCATCGCCACCTTCTTTGTCGTAGAGTCACCATCGGAGCCCTTACACTACTACATTAGCTTGCCGTGTAAGCAATACGCCAGGCGGCCGGAATGATGATGTTGACGGAGTATCCAGCGCCATTTAGTGCAGTAACTTAACCGCAACCAAGTGCGTTTCATGAGAGGAAATGTTTGTTTGTTTGTTTGTTTGTTTATTGGGGTTTAACGTTCGAAAGCGACTGAGGCTATGAGCGACGCCGTAGTGAAGGGCTCCGGAATTTTCGACCACCTGGGGTTCTTTAACGTGCACTGACATCGCACAGCACACGGGCCTCTAGAATTTCGCCTTCAAGAAATTCAGCCGCCGCGGCCGGGATCGAACCCGCGTCTTTCGGATCAGCAGCCGAGCACCATAACCACTGAGCCACCGCGGCGGGGTCATGAGTGGAAATACCTGCAAGAATATTTCCTCACCCTTGCTGCGATGCCCGAGCGGTCTTAAGTGTACGTCACGCAAGATACTGCATTCGCGCTGGCGTATTTTGATTGAGCTCACGGCGCTTTCAAATTCTCAAAGCATGAAATGCTTCTCTCTTGCCTCTTATCAAAACTGAGGTTAATATCATCCGCAGTCATTCCCGAGCCTGACGAAGAATTTGACACCAAACGGGAGGAGTGAATAACATAAAGCCGAATCTGATCCTATCCTGACGAAATATTCTTTCCGGAAGGCTTGCAGCCCGACGTAAGAAATCGGGATGCCGCCACTGGAAGCGCGCCATGCGGGCAGGAAAGTTGGCGAACGGAACATTCCTTGGGTCCCCGGCACAGCGTGTAATTGATGTTCGCCGTTCGAATGTATGAAGACGCGCCTGACTGCGGAATGGCGAGAAGAAATACGCTGTTATCATTATACACTCACTGCAGCGCGAAACGTCTCCCATGTCTCTCCAATTAACCCATTCTTTTACATGCTGCGACAAAGTACCCCCCAAAGATTCGTAATCTCATCCGCCCGCCTAACTTTTTGCCGCCTTCTACTACACTTGCCTTCTTGTGGAATCCACTCCGTTACCCTTAATATACCACCGGTAAGCTTGCCTTCGCATTACATCACGTGTCCAAGCCCATTTCTTCCTCTTGATTTCGACTAAGATTTCATCAACCCGCGCGTGTTTCATCCCCCACTCTGCGCGCTTCCGCTCTCGTAACGCTAAACCTAACATTTTTCTATCCACAGCTCGCTCTGTTGTCCTCCACGTTAGCCTCCCCGTTTATGCCCCGTAGGTGAGTGCCGGTAAGATAAAGCTCAGAAGAGCAAGTTGTAGGGCTAGTTGGTGCTGTTGCATCGTGCTGGAGCAGCGCAAAGGACGGGACACGAGAAGCAAGGAAGGACGTACACAGGCGCTGTTCTACACAGGCGCTGTTGTAAAGCTGTTGTATACTTTTCTCGTGAGGGATATTGGTAAACTACCGATCATGACCTGAGAGAATGTGCCATACGCGCTCCGCCCCAGTCTTATTCTTCTAGTTATTTCCTCTTGTGATCACGATCTCCAGCCACTATCTGTCCTAAGTACATGTATTCCCTAACCCCTTCAAGCACCTGGATACCAATTGTGAACTGCTGTTCTCTTGCGAGACTGTTGGACACTGCGCTCTTTTTCTGCGTGTTAATTTTAATACTTTCCGTTCTGCTTTGCCAGTCTAACTCATTGATCATGCATTGTAGCTCACCTGCTGAGTGATTTAGCATGGCAACGTCATCAGCGAGTATAAAATTATCTAGGTATTCTCCATTAACTGTTATCCCCATGTTCCCAATCAAGGCTTCGGAACACCTACTGTAATAAGGCAGGGAATAGCATTTCTGCACAGTAGTGATAGATATCTTTCGGCATTTTCACATAAGACTCTACACCCTCTTTCCGCAATGCCTGGATTACTTTTGAGGTTCCCACGGAGTCAAAGGCTTTCTCGAACTCAATGAACGCTATATATAGAGGTTGGTTCTATTCTGCATATTCTCTATCTCCTGTTTGATAGTGTGAATACGGCCTGTTGTTGAATATCCTTTACAAAAGCCTGCCTTATTGATTTGGTTGATTAAAGTCCAGGGTTATCCTGATTATGTTTGCGATTATCTTAGTAAATACCTTCTAGGCAACAGGCAGTAAGCAGATCGGGTTGTAATTGTTGAACTTCTTGACATCTCCTTCCTTAAGAATCAAAATAATATTAGCGTTCTTTCAATCCTCTGGTAAGCTCGACGTGATAAAGCATTTCGTATAGAGGGTGGCTGTTTTTCCTATCATAATCTTCCCTCCGTTCCTCAAGAGATTTCTGTTACCTGATCCTCACCAGGCGCTTTCCTGCTTCGCATTGCTCTTAAGGCCCTCTTTACTTCCTCTTTCGTTGCTGGCCAGATATCCATTGCTGTGCGCTAATGCTTCCCTCATTTGCGTTCGGATTACAGTGACTATTGCAGAGGTTAGTGTAAAACTCGGCCATTCTATCTTATTCATATCGTTAATGACATTCTCCCCTCGGTCTCTCAGCGCATGCATATGGTTTTTGCCTTTGCCTATTTTCTCTTCACTGTTTTGAGGCTTCCTCCTTTCTTTCCAGCATGCTCCATTTTCTCTATGCTAAACTTCTTTATATTGGCTGTCTTAAGCTTATTTATTAACATGGATAGCTCTACCAATTCTATTCCGCCAGTATGGTTAGACGCTTTCATGCTTTCGCGTATCTTAATCAGATTTTCCGCCTGCCGAGATTGATTGCCTGTATCCTGTTGATCCATCCTGCCATCTACTTTTACTAGTCACTCACTAATGATAGCTGTGAGATTATCGCTCATTGTTTGAACATTAATATCGTCTTCCTTAGTTAGAGCCGAATATCTCTTCTGCGATATCCTGTATCTCTCTACTTTCCCTCTAACCGCTGACTCGTTAATGAGCTTTCACTTCACTGATTTCTTCCGTTCCTTCTTCAGATCTAAGCTAGTTTAAGATCTCTCCAATCTGTGGTCAATACATCGCACCTTTCCGCGGACCTCTATGTCCCGCACGATACCAGTGAGAACGCATAGTATGATGTCAATTTTATTTTTATTCTCACCATTGGCGCTCTTCTAGGTCCGCTTCCTCTTCTTTCGTATCCGAAAGAAGGTATTCATGACCTGTGAATTATTTCTTCCTGCGAACTTTACTAATAATTCCCGCCTGCTATTTCTGGAGCCTAGGCAATAGTCACCAAGCGCCTGGTCTCTGGTCTGCTGCTTACATACCTTCGCATTGAAGTAGCCCATTAGTACAGTGTGGTGTGATTTTTAATTTGTACATTCCCGATTCCACACCTTCTTTGAAGCTCTGAGCGAATGGTCAACATAGATGGATGCATTGGCGTAGGCCTGCACAGTTTTCAGCTTGTACCTCTTATTAAAGCCTAATTACGATAGCTGCCACTCCCTTGTCATTGGTCGTCATTGGTCTCTCGTCACTACTTTAGAACTCGTCTATGTTGGCCGCTGTACCCCGTTTGGTGAATAATCCCGCACCTAGTTCTCGTATATCCGCTGATCCACGATAACACAATACGTGCCCACCCCTCAGTACTATGTACGCCTCATCTGCCCTGCTAACCTCACTAAGCCCTAGGACGTCCTATTTACACCCGCTAATTCCTCGAACCACACTGTTAGGCTAGCTTGACTGGATAAGACTCTAGTGTTAAATGTTGCCAGGTTCAGTTTCCAGTGGTGCAGCGGTGGCGTCGACAAGAGCATCCACCTCGTGTGCAAGAGGACCTGGGCTCGAATCCCGGTGCCAGGCAATTCCGCGTGTCGATGAAATTGCTTAACCTGGACTGGGGTGCGGCTTGATCTCGGTGACCACAGCCTACAACGTAGTACCTCACCAGACCAGGATTTGGCCACCCTGGTGTAGTACTTGGCCACAACCTTCTATGACGAAATTAAACCAATACGCTCTAACTTGGGGCTGAATAACGAGACAGGCGGCAGGTCTATAATCGAGCACTTCGCCTCTTTGAGAGCCCGTGCCGCAGATTCAGTTTGTCTGGGTTCGAAAGAACACAACCCCACAAGAGCCGAGACAGCACCATTTCCGCTCGATGCATCCTACAAGCGGAGAAACGCGCGCAACTTGAAACACATACGTCTTAAAAAGTAGCCGTCTTGGAATGCGCAAAACCTTGCCTGAAAAACATTTCAGGGTTTTGGTTACTGTCGACAAAGATACAGGCTATGTTATTTTCGTGTATCAGTCGATGAAGACAATTCATGACTGTGAGCTGAATTGGTTTAGCTTCGGCATAAAGTTCGTACTTAAGTAAGGGTATGCTTGGCTTTGTTTTGCAGAGAATGGAGGCATAGCCATGTCATACTAAACACCACGGTGTTCTTGCGCCCAAGGCACCGATGATGAAACAATCACGCTAACTCCGTGTAAAGTGACCTCCTTGGCGGCAACATCTAGAAGTAAGTTGTTGGGCGAGTTGGTGGTGGTATTTCATGTATTGTGTCCCGGCATTTTGGCCCTGTGTTGTGTCCCGGACGGTATTCTTTGTGTTGCCTTCCTTTCTTCTATGTCCCGTTCGTGGCGCTGTGTTCATGGAATAGCTTTTATAGGAAATCGAGTTAAGGTATCAGACTACTGTGGAAACAAAATTTTAAGTGCCAATACAAACAGCAAATTAGTAGTCACTCTTGAAACATAATATTTTATCCCACAAAAGGTTTTAAAACAGGCTTAAATATTTTTGACCTTAAAAGTTTTTAATTTTACATCACACGCCAGCAGTGATAACTACAGTTCTGTTGATAGCGAGGCAAACTGCTTTCGCATTTCCTACCATTAAAGCATAGGCTGAGCACTGGACAGGAAATAATTAGGCTAACAAATAGTGCACCGAATCTTTATAGTGTTTGTTGCTTCATTCTTCAGAGCTGCCAGCACACTACTTTATTGCTGTGTTTGTGATGCAAAACTCGACCAGATTTGTCTCGATTTATCGCATCCAGGCGGAGCCGATTCTACGTTGTTCCAGAATGTTCTACTAACTTTACACACTTTGTCTCGAAAGTTCGCTATCGAAAAGTTCGCTATCGAAATTTCGAAAGTTCGCTATGCAGCCGGAAGCGGCGGGCATTCTGTTCGACGACAGCCGAGCACGCCTGTTGCTACCCCGCTGAAAACTGATTCAGTTCTTTTCGGGCGCAAGTCAGTCCAAATACACAGTTTTGTTTGGAAGCTATTCTCGCTGTCTTCCTGCTCGCTGGACTGCAGCCACCAGTACGTGACAATAGTCTAATGACCAAAAAGAGTGCTTTTCATATAGGCCTCATAAGAGAGTTGTGAGAGCGCCCTGTGGCCGTAGGGCTGCTTACTGAACGTAGCGTAGGCACGCACGAAAAAAACCCTTCAACACAAAAACATACCTTTCCGACAATGTACGATGTATAGCCTAGATCGTTGAGCCACTGAGGAAGAAGCTTCAGGTCCAGGGGCAGCCCTCTGGCTTCATCCAAAAGGAGCACATAGTGCTGCATCCCTGGGAAGAAATGTATAGGACCATTGTAGAAGAATACCATGAACGACAGGTATGGCGTGGGGTGTTAATGAGGCAAGGACACGTCCTGGTGGAGGACGCCAGACTAATTTTGATCCCAAGGGTTTTTTAACGTGCCTTGGCATTCCACAGCACACAGTAGCTCTGTATTTTGCGTGTGTACGAAGGCGGCCGCCGTTCCCGTGATTCGCTTGCGTGACTCTGCCGCAGCTTGACGCCAATGCGACGGGTAATTTGAGGACTGATTGAGGCCAATGTATGAAAGGTGAACCCCCGTGTCATGTTTGTGCAATGTAGGGCAGATATTACGGGACCACTGCTTCCATAGGTTGATTGACTGAATACAGAAACGCATAAAATAATGTTCACTAAACATATCTGTTCAAACACAAGCAGCCAGTTTTATGCGCGAGTTGTGTATATTTTTCAGCTTTCTGTGAACAAAACAGTTCTAAAATTAGAACGCAGTTCCACCTCACTTCACAATTTACACCACGTGGCATTGCGTCTCTTACGCTCAATGAACACTGGAAGAGAGTACGTAAACATGGCATGATTTCCCACATGAATTGGTGTGTGTCGGGTTTAGATCGTACATAAATTGCTAAGCAAATGTGATTTGATTTTTTATATGAATGCTACAAACGTTGGCAGAACTACCAGAAAACTAAAAGCGACTACAAGGCCAGTTTTATCTAAATTAATCGTTATTTGGCACTCTTGATCTGATTTATATCCATCTGGTTTCATAACAAAATCCTTCATTTCGAAATACTTATACCAGGTGTTTCAGGGAATAGCTTAAATAATTCTCAAAGACCGAATTTTTAAAGGGACACTGAGGAGAAATTGAAGTTGGCTTGTATCGACAGAATACCAGCTCCTGATTACTCTTAAGCTCTTTTAACGTAGAAAAGAGCAAAACCCAAAATACAGGTACGCCGCCACAGTCCAAACTCGCAAGTACAAGCGTGATAACGTAATACGACAAAACAGTGTTGCCAGAACCAATGGTTCTAGAAACACTAGGCCACGAGAAGCCACGAATCACTGAGGCATAGCCAATGCCCGCCGCGCACTCGATGCAGGTGGCCGTGCCAAAGCATGTGCAAATCTCCTTGACGTTGCCAGATGGCGCCACGTACCCGGCAGCTACGCGCGCGCCTGCAGCACTGGAACCAATCAGCGCCTGCTCACCGGCGCGGTATTCCGCTAACGGTAACAAGGTACACGGTATGCTAAATTTGTCTATTTGCGAGAACTTCGTTGACGACTTCGAGAGCGGGATCCATCGTAACGCTGGCAAAACGCCGGTGCAAACGTAAGCGAAGCGACGGTAGTGACGGCCACAATAACCGTTAGATGCCTTCAACGTGCGCCCGGCGGTAGCTTTCTTTTCGGCTGCTGCTAGGCCGCACTGCTGGAAGCCAGAAATCACGGAGTCTGCGTTACGTCATGTGCACATCATGTTTCACGTCATTTAGTCCTGTGTCGTCATAAGAGAATCACAAGTTTGAATGAGAGCACCGGGAAAAACTTTTTCAACTTCGCATCCAAATTTCTTAGAAATAAATGCATCTTTCGCTGCCGGCCTAGTGGCAACAAAGCCATGAAATGCCGAACTATCGGATTTTGCTTTAAAAACAATATTAATACAGCTCTCCTTACTGTCCCTTTAAGCAAAAATATGGCTTTTTCATTGTAGCATTACCAGTGTTGGCGCCAAATCGGTGACTCGTCTGAAGTAGTTAGCCGGTTAGCACTTTCTTTAGTAATTAACTTTTTAACTAGTAGAGTTAGGCCCTGAGTTGTACATAGAAATTTGTAGCCAGTTGTTAGTAATAGCCAAAAAGTTCTTAGAATTTCGAAAACGCGATTACCTTTGACACAGTGGCTCGACAAAATTTAGCTCATATGACTCCTTATACGCACTGGTAAGGTTGCTTTGCCTGTGCTTTTCGAAAACGCATGTACTTTGTAACGATGTAACAAAATTTTGTCGAGCCACAGCGCTAATAATAATCGCGCTTTCAAAATTCTAAATGCTCATATCGCTATTACTGATGACCGGCTGCAAATCTCTAAACACAAGTAGTTGCCTATGTGTTATAGTTAAAAATCTAATTATCATAAATTAATCACTGCGCTTACTACTCAAGAGAACTGATCGGCTTTCTTGTGCTCGCCAACATTTGTAATACTATGCCGCAAAAGCAATACTTTTACCACGTAAAGCCTATTTTTGAAAATTTCTTGAAATCTTCCGTGAAATATCTGGCATAACAAGCGTGTTCAGTTGCGTTCCGCGCCTTGAATTAAGTGTTTAAAATTTCATGTCGGAAGTTTCAGCTAAACTCGCAGACTCTGCTGTTGTCTGAAAGTTTGGGGATTTCTCTTTCTAGTACTGTATTTCCTTGTTTCTAGGCCTTAAATTCCTTCCAAGACTGACGTAATAATAGTGCTTGTCCTAATGTCTTTCCTACCATCCCATAGCTGTTGAAAGGGAGCGTTTTTTTTTTTCAAAGGGAAAACCAGCGTTGCCACGTGTTTTCTACGAAAATGTTAAAAATCTGTTAAAGACCTGATAAAGAAATGTTAAAGACCAAGCATTTCAGGTCAGAAAAGTGGAGGACAGGGACGGGGGAAGCGATCCTCGTTAAATACACCACGCGTGTTAGCGTAACCGAAACGCTGCCACTACGAGGGGACGCTAAGTCGGCACACAGCGAGACATGTTATAAAGGGGATAATAAAGTGTTCTACGATTCCACGAGAATAGTTATTAACGTCTTTGTTGCCCTTGTACGCCGTAGAAAAACCAGTATTGTAGTTAAAATTTAAAATTGTAAGAGTTCTTTGATGTGTGACAAAGCGCCGATGAAAAATTACATTCCATTTTATTGGTACATAAAACGCGTGCCTTAATAGTATTCATAATTCATACTTATAAACCATTACGAGTAATAGAAAAAATTGGCTGTGCCTCAGCTAATGTTAAGCCTGAATATCGCGAAGCGAAAAGCAGTGGTGATGCTCGTGGTTTAGCTTAAGGTTATACTCACGGTTACATTTAGGGTATATATTTCTGGCTTTTTCGAAACGTATTGTCTTAGGTATACGAAGTTTGTTTGTACGGAGGCGGAGAATTTTACCCCACCACTTGAAAGGGTTCGTTTTCCATAGTTAGGGAAATAGTGGAAATGCGCCCCATCATAGCTGTTAACATTCAGTTTTTTTCCCGCGCAGCGACAATGATAAGTCAGCTAATAGTCATAGTTTATAGTTTCCTTCATGCAGGTAGACACCCGTCGTGTAAAGCTGGTAGTTCACGCTCTTGCAAAACGAGGGAAGAGCGAGAAAAGCAGCGCACCTGTGTGTATGGGGTAGCGGCCAGTCATGATGGCAGCTCTGGAAGGCGTGCACAACGGCTGGTGGTAGAGCCTGGTGAGTCGGACTCCACTCCATGCAAGTGCGTCAATATTTGGAGTCCGAATTTGAGGGTTTCCGTTGTAGCTGAGGTCACCCCAGCCCTGAAGAGGAAAGCAGATTGGTGTTAACAGCTTTTATTTTAGCGGAGGTGTAACGGTAGCAATTACCCCAAACAATGTGATTAATTGACCATTATTTCAACTGCCAGTAGTTTTTTAGGGAACTTTTGCGTACGTTCACAAGTAAGGGTAAGAGGAAAATAAAATATGAAGCCAAACGAAGAAATAATTATAATATGGAACGGTGCCAGTTGATCATCGAGCAACTGAATGAAAAGGACCGGGAAAAATGAAATTCTAAATTTTTTTCTTCCCCAGAACGAAGATTGCTTCTTTAAAAAACGTTGAGCGGAACGGTCGTGTCAGATATGCAATCAGCTGCAATTTGAGTTTTTAATTGAAACATCGTAGTGTGGGATCAAAGGCTGAATCTTTTCTGAAAGAAAAACGTAATGTTTTAATATCTTAAGCCCAGCTGCAAAAAAACTTGAGACCTCGCCTTACGAGGGGCATGAAAAAATGGTTTGTACCTGCACCTCGCACACCATACAACACGAAATCCTTTAAATGTACTATTCCCACATTACTCAATAGTTGAGAGTCACCGAATTTCGACCCAGCATACAAACCTAAACATACTATCGGCAGAAATTTATAGGTTTCTTAGATCTTGTAATGTGAAATATTTCCTGTGCTGTAATTATTGCACACATGCCGCATGTAGAAATTTACTGTTGCTTCAATTCGTTATATACTGAGTCGAGAATGTCGAACACGTTGTGCCTACATCTGTTTTTTTTTCTTGCGATGTTGACCATGTATTTATTTTTTGCTCTTTAATTATATTGCCTCTGTAATCTGTATCTGTATTCATTTTTCCTTTGTTATGGTGGTATTTGTCTGACACGCTGCAGTGCCACTATGTAGGGGCTAGGGCCATTGTCAGGCTGTTTTGACAGCTTTTAGTTCCGACTCCTACATTTTCGAGAGGAAAGGAAATAAAGATGAAAGAAAGAAACAAAGAAAGTAAGAAAGAAAGAAGGAAGGAAGACAGAAAGAAACAGAGAGAAAGAAAAGAAGAAAGGAAGAACGAAAGAAAGGAATAAACAAGGAAAGAAAGATAGAAAGAAGGAAAGAAGAAAAGAAAGTAAAAGAAACGAGGAAACAAAGAAAAAAAGAAAGGAGTAAACAAAGAAAACAAAAGAGAAAGAAGGAAAGAAAGAGAGAAAGAAAGAAACGAAGGCAGAAAGAAAGAGAAGGAAAAGCAGAAAGAAAGCAGGAAAAAAAGAGAGAAAGAATGAAAGAGAGAAAGAGTACGACGGAAATCACATATGTTCAGAAACTGATACTTTTTTTTCTGCTAATTTACTTTCTTCTATTCGAGGTAAAACATTTCCACCAATTTCTATACATCGCATATAGCTGATTAAACGCTTTGCATTGCTCAGGGCTGTAGCATATGTTTTCTAAGAAAGATAAGCATTTTTCTTGTTGGGTTAAAATAAAACCTAGAATATTAAAAAAAAACCTCTTTATGCTAGCAGTTGATTCATAGCTGATACTAAAGCGCAGTGATTTTACATTCTTTATAAAAACTTTCGTGCGCATGTAAAGGACCAGTTAGCATTCTTGATATTTTAATGCAAACAAGCTTTGCCCTTGCGTGGAAAACTAAACCAGAAACGACGGGAAGTTTTTGCCACATAAATATTTCATCAAATTGCTTTCTACAGTACGATCAAAACCCTGCTATTTTCTGAAAGATAGCGGCGAGATTCAAGCGCGAAGCTTGGGACATTTGGCATAGAATGACCAGCTAGATATGGCGAAAACAAGAAAAATACCAGTGTCGCCAGCACTAGCAAATATGGAAAGTAAAATGCATGCGTCGACACCGCATTTTCAAGAGTGTACTTGGCAGCAAGCTACACAGCCATTCAGGCCAGAATAGTGGCTACATGTCTTTTTGAGTAAGGACCTCAAGAATTTGAAACCTGGAGAGGAAATATTTTTAACTCCAATTTTCTCGGCCATGAATTTCTGCTTGGTTGCTGAACGAACATCAGCATAGCCAGAAAATGAGATAGAATCAGTTTTGATTTCATTTATTGAGGTTTAACGTCCCAAAGCGGCTCAGGCTATGGGGGACGCCGTAGTGAAGGGCTCCGGAAATTTCGACCACCTGGGGTGCTTTAACGTGCACTGACATCGCGCAGCACACGGGCCTCTAGAATTCCGCCTTCATCGAAATTCAGCCGCCGCGGCCGGGTTCGAACTCGCGTATTTCGTGCCAGCAGCCGACAGTCATAAGCACTGAGCCACCGTGGTGGGTCCAAAATCAGTTTTCAGTCAGAAGAATAATTGAATGGAGTCGTCCTTAGTGTTGGTCCATACTTAGTGCGTTTAAGTGGATATATCTTTTTTTCGGTTGAATTGCTCTAATTTTCCCGGCTATTCATTGCTAGGGGTTCTTACCTTATAGCTTAGTGTGAATTGCCCTTATCTGCACGGACTTTTCTGTCGCATCTAGAATATTTCAAAAGTGCTGTCAATGCTGCAACGTCGGAGATTCGACTGTCTTAGACGACTGTAGCACAAAGTGGAAACGTCGCTACCTCGACAGACTCCGCACTGCAGGATCCCGAAGCTGCTGGTGCTGATTTGCAAGCGACCACGAATATTTCCAGCCAACTCGTGTGGAATAAGGGCCGTTGTACGATCGCTTTTATGCTAAGCATACTACTTTAGCTACCACTTCAGCCCTTCACCGTGGTTATGCGCCTCCAAATCATGCGATACATGACGTCACACCACGTGACACGATGACGTCACGACAGTAGAGAAATGGGGGCCCACCTCGCGCCGTCGCTGTGGTTGTGCGCCTCCAAATCACGTGATACATGACGTCACGCCACGTGACACGATGACGTCACGACAGTGGAGAAACGGGGGCCCACCTCGCGCCGTCGCTGTGGTTGTGCGCCTCCAAATCACGTGACACGATGATGCCACACCACGTGACACGATGACGTCACGGCAGTGGAGAAACGGTGGCCCACCTCGCGCCGTCGCTGTGGTTGTGCGCCTCCAAATTACGCGACACGATGATGCTTCGCATTCTCCAGGCTTAACCAAGTTAAGCCTCAGCCATTTTTTTTTATGGCTTCCAGACGGCATGCGGGCGATGGACCGCGCACACCACGCAGTAGGCGTCCGCTCGGTCCGGCGACCGGCCAGAAAATTGGTCAACTTCAACTTTTGTTCGGATGAGCAGATCCAGCCGGTGACCGATTGCAGCAATTGGCTGCTTTCTAGGTGACGTCTCAGGCTTCTCCACCTCCGCTTCATCCGGGCCAAGATGGCCGTCCATCGATTGAACCGGGGAGCGAGGCATAGGTGGTTGCAGCTATGCCTCGAAGCATATTAAATCGGTCATATGTTGATTTACGAGTGTTCATAGCGACAACGAACTTCTCCGCGTGCGGCAGCGGCCAGCGAAAGTTCGCCGACATCAATTCTATAATCATCGACGCTGATGGTGGCTGACAAAGCCCCTTTTAAAACCGACGCAAGGCCCACGTGGTGGCGGTGTCATGAAGTGTTTATATGGAGCTGTTTGTGGTTGTTGCAAGCGTTCCTGCGAGGATCATCATGGACAGCGGCGAGTAGCAGGTGCTCACAGTGAATTTCTTGTGCGTGCATGAGCTACATATCACGGTGACTAGACCCCGCGAAGTGAAAGTGATTGCGATCAACGCGAGTGCTTTTACGTCAAGGCAGCGAAATGTGAACCTGCGAAAGCTCACTGCGCACGCCGTGCTTTCCGAATGCCTGAATGAACGTGACGTTGTGCAGCTAGCCGCATTCATTGCGATGGTTGCAGTGATCTCGTCCGAAGCGTTCACACGGCCTTGTTTCTGCTGCGCATTCATTACCATTTTGATCGCGATTCTTGGGGGCACAGTGCTTGAGAATTGCCATGTATGCAACGTGGTGCTCGCAAGGCTGCACGGCCGTCGGACTGTTCCCTGCGGCGACAACAGCAACGTCGCCATCCTTGTGCGCCTTGGTGCTCCATTCAATACATTTTGTGACAATGGGTGCTCTGGTTACAACTTCCGGAGGAACTGTATTGCCTGTGTGAAAGCTTTGGCACCGAGCAAATCTATCTTCGGCAGCGTAATTTCATTTTTTTTTCGTGCCGGCTGTGTGGACATTTGTCTGCAATGAACATTTGCGAGATGAATGGGTCACTGAGCTCTTCCTCTATAGCACTTCCTCTTGACTCTCATGTTGAACATTGTCATTTGGTTTGGGGTACAACGACGCAAACTAATATTCAGAAGGTTTTGACACTACAAAAAAATTCAGTCAGAGCAATTGCGGGCGCTACATACTTAGCACATACGAGTGCTCTATTTGCAAAATACCGCATTATGGATGCAAGGGTTATTGGACAGTACCGTGTAATTCAGCAGTACAAATCTCAGGTACATAGTGACACCACATTTTTTGCTGACCTTGCGAATCTACAGGAAAATACCGCTGTTCACAACACAAGACACTACGAATAATGGTATGTACCTTGTCCACGCACAAATTACGGTTTTGAAACTCTCAGGTATGTGTTGCCGTCTTTCCTCAATAGAAACACTTTCACTAATCTATCCATTCTTTCCGTTTCATATCACGCTGTCAGAAATATGTTCTTACAAAAGAACGAATAATATCCAACTGTATAATAAACAAAGTATCCATGTGCTGTGATTAAATTATCATTTGCGTGGGTGTAACAGCACAGAGACTATTCTGGGAATCTGTTATGAAGATATTGTACATATTTGTTATTTTATGCATTCTCTTGTTATTGTTTTACTGCTGTCTGTCATCGCCGTGAAAAGCCGCTACGGGAGATGGGAGCTTTGTCAGGCCGCGTGCGCGGCTTTTTTTCCTTTCCCGTCAGCCATTGTACATGGCTGAAATAAATGCACTGAACTGAACTGAACATTTCGGTTTAGGTTGTGACAACATGGTATCACGCGCTTACAAACAAGAAAAATTACCGCATTTATATCATGGCTGGTTGAGAGTGTGCAAAGCTCTAATATGTGCCAACTCATGAGTTTATTCTTCATGAGCATTTAAATTGATGTAACGAAAAAAAAGTGCTGCAGCAGCTTATGCAATCAAAACTGTCCACACAACAAGTTGGGCATAAGGATTCTTGCTGAAAAACAAAAAAAAATATTTAGAAAAAACTTTGCCATTGCTTTTGGTCTCTTTTTGCATAGCAGTGTTGGGGTCTTGGTTTCCATTGCAATCAGAAAAATGCAATGGTCTTGAAGCGCCTCCTGGGCATTGACAGCATTTGTTGATTTTGCACACGCTCCCTTTGGATCGGGAGGCCAACGGTACGCAACTGGATGATGTGTTCACAATGATATTGCCAGAGATCAAGCAGCTCGCGAAATAGGCAGTATTGGTGTTAAGCGAATGTCCACCATAGCTTTCTGTGTCAGCTGCCGAAGTTTGTTTCACAAGAGATTCTCGAAGCCTTTAGAAGATGACGATGCACATGCACATGTCTATCTGCTACCTTCGTTTGCCTGTGACTGCTTGCTACAGACATGGTTACTTACAGACTCCTGAACGTGTCCTCACTGGATGGTAAAGCTACGTTAGAAACAAAGGCGACGGGAACAACACCACTGCACAGGTTAACATTTATTGCTCTCTTATCGTTCCTTAGCAGTGTTTCGACACGCTAGCTTGCCAGCGGTTCACCCCACTGTACATTCTGATCAAGTTATGCGAAATTTACACAAAGCAACAACGGGACAGAGGGCTGGTTGTGTCGGTATATCTAGTGCAGGCTGTGCAGATAGCTTCTTGCCTCATCATAGCTTGGCCAGTCTATATTTCTTACCCTTCATAGCCAAGCACCTATGACCCAATTTGTGTCATTGGCATGTGCTGCAAATAAACAGATTTCGCACTCTTCCCCCTGAAAGATTGTTTTGGCCAATTCAGTTGTTTCATTACAAATCCTGAAGCTTTTATAAACACTTCTGCAATAGCCAACTTGCTCCTGTTCTTCAAGACATGCATCTTCACCGCAACGTCCCGTTGTGATGCTTTTTTTTTCTTTCCTTTGAAAAAGCATTTAATTACCTTACTTATGTAAGGCTGGTTTTCTCGTGCATTAACATGTATCCCATAACTATAAACTGGATCCAAGCTGAAACAGCGAGCCGCCGAGAGATTTCTTTTGGCCATTCTTATGCATCCTGCCTTTGCCTGCAATCTTGGACGTCCCCAAGGCATTCCCTTGGGCCTTAGCTTTTTATTACTCACATTATGACCTCCCATACATTAGTTGGACATATGCCTTCACTGACAGCTATATGGGGTCTGCCATCTTGCAATCAATACCAGCATATCACTTCTCCGAAACAACATTTTTAGGGGTGTGCGAAAATTCGAAATTATAGAATATATTTCGAATATTATATTTTTAGTATTCGTATTCGATTCGAAATCCAAGTATTCGTGTTGTTTCGAATATTCGACAGGACGCGAATATTCGTCTCTAGCCGAATATATCTATTGCGAGCACCAGCATTCATTTCGGTCGGCAAGTCCTATCGACATAGACATAACAACATGGCGGCGCCCACAGCAATGCGTAACGTCGGGCCATGGAGTAGCTGACTGCGCTGGTGAGTTTCTTTGTGGCTATACCTGCGAGCTGGTATAGTCAGAGCTGTGCACGAAATACCTCGCAAGACGTGCCAGTTCAGGGCCAATTGAGAGGGGATTTTCTGCGGCTGTAGAAGTCGTTTCAGCTAGAATGGAACTACTTCTGCCTGACCATGTGGAGCAGCCGGTTTTCCTTCACGACAACCTTTTATGTTCATCTCAGCAACGTGCTTTCGGGCTTATGGCAAGCTAGCCTTGATAAATGCTGTGTACTAGCCGTCTTCTCTGATATTTCCACTCTTCTAAGAACAATGCTCGAGACTTTGATACTTTTTGTGCAGACACACACACCTTTTGTGCTTATTTCATCGCTGATAGTTGAACTGTGATGTTCTTAGGTGCTCAAATAAATGTTTTGTAGTGGTTAAATGCGTCTGTCCTTGATTATTCGATATTCGATTCGATATTTGGAACCAAATATTCGTATTCGGCTCGTGTACGAAAAATTTGATATTCGCACACCCCTAAACATTTTACATGCTCTCGAATGGCCTGTTTGGTATTGTACTAACAATACACAATTATTTTTTTTGCAAGCGTTACATTTTGCCAACTTAAAAGGCCTTCCGATAAAGGTGTATTCACTGTATGCTGCTTCAAATACTCACGTAATAATATTTTTACACCCACCCACAACATAGGATATTTACATCATGACGTGACCATAGTATCGCTGTCTTGCAAGTTAGTTGCGCTAAGATTCCTGTGTGGCATCAGCTTGGGTATTGTAACAACACATGGCACATATCTAACTTAAATATAATCCTGGAATGGGTTCAGACCAGAGTCGCTTGTTTTATTCTCTAAGGCTATTGTTGAAGCTCCAGTGAAACCGCCCTGAAGGTGAATCTTCAAATTTTTTCATGCCGTGCAGAAACTTCAGGTCTTTTTAAATTTTTGCTGTGACATGACCAGCTAATATGCTCTCACTCAGGCTTCCTTCTGCACTAGCCGCACAAGCACTGTTGTGCCACAGTTAGCTCATGCCATTCCATTTCAAGACTCATTTTTTTTTGCCGCCAAAGGCTGCAATGGGCGTTCACCTCACAGGGCTCACTGACCTCTTGTCCTTTTTTTTCTTGTTGTTCTTCACACTGTTCTGTAAAACTATTAAACCCAACTAGCGAAGGGGCGTCTAGAAAATATAATGCGATATTAAACTCAATATGTTCGCATATTGATTCCTCTTTGGTGTAGCAATGAAGCGTAGCAAAACGAGTTAAACCTTTTCAGTGGCAGAGCGTTCTAATTTCCTGCTAAAAATGGCAGAGAACGATAGGGAGAAAATTTTTGCGATTGCTTAAGCGCACAGCAGGTTGAAATATAGTGTCAAGACGTATCACAGCGGCTATGCCGATAACGAAATATTTTTAAGAAATTTGAAATTTTACTGTTACGTGATGTTTTCTGTCATGCAGAAAGATGTTAGCAGTGACCGCAGCAATGCCAAGTCCGCGAGAAAATCGCCCTTGATAACAAACTGCGCCTAGAAATGCGAAAGCGCAGCGACGAAAAAGTGACCCAGTACCATAAAGCACCATTTTGTAAAACTCTTTTATGCAGTCAATTGCACACAGCTGCAGGAGACCTGGTGAACAAAATTTTATAAGTGGACTCGATTACGGACGCTGTAAAGCCATTGCACATCTTTTGATGCAGGGAAAAAGACCCAGTTTTATGGCAGCACGCCTTAAATATGAATTATTAAAGAGAGAAAGAGAGAGAGACAAAAAGAAATAAAGAAGGAAAGAAAGAAAGAAAGGAAGAAAGAAAGAAAGTAAGGAAGAAAGAAAGAAAGAAGGAAAAAAGAAAGAAAGAAAGAATGAATGAAAGAAGGAAAGAAAGAAAGAGAGAATGAATGAAAGAAAGAAAGAAAAAAGAAAGAAAGGAAGGAAGAAATATAGAAAGAAAGAAAGAAAGAAAGAAAGAAAGAAGGAAAGAAAGAAAGAAAGAAAGAAAGAAAGAAGGAAAGAAAGAAAGAAAGAAAGAAAGAAAGAAAGAAAGAAAGAAAGGAAAGAGAGGAAGCAAGCCATCAAGCAAGACAAAATGAAATGAAGAACTAGCACAACAGATAGTAGAGAAAGAAAGCTAGAAAGAAAGGAAGAAATAACGATAGAAGAAAGAGCCCCTCACCAAGTCGTCAGCCAGGATAAATACGATGTGCGGCGACCTGTTACTGGGCAGGTTTCTGTCGCGGCGGTCAATGCCGGACTCGAGGCTTAGGAGCTTCACGATGAAGACAATAACCCCTGCCGCTGCCACGAAAGCGCCGCTCCAAAATAGCGGGCTTTGTCTGTATCCGCGGCCGTCGGCTGGAGGTGGTTTCGATGGAGGCGCAGCATGTTCCGGCTCGTTCTGGGATTCGGAAATTATGCCAGGCGAAGCAGCAGTGATGGTGGGTGAAGCAGGGGCAGCATGTGTGTCGTGTTCCGAAGCCTCCCGCACGGCTGTGGGCCTGTGTGGGATAGGCGCCTGCTGCGACCATTTGCGTGCCAGAATGGCCTGAGCTAGAAACGCGCCAAATTGTCAGAAAGGTATAAAAAAATTTGGCGCGATGTACCACTTAACCACTGAAGGCACTGTTCTTAACACCGGGTCTGAAATGAGTGAGAGAAAGGTACTGCACTACAAGATGTTCATAGAACGCGTAAAAACAACATTGCATGTTCTGGTCTGCGCATATATCCTTCGTGTGTGCTGTTCTTTTCGTGTTGTGTAGCGCAGTAACCTTCTTTCAGTCATGAACAATCTCCAACTGGCGAATTAGATGTCTCTGAGAGAAAGCTACATCTCTCAGTATTTTCTTCACCAAAACGAGCTAATCAGCCTTCGTAGCCAGGAAGTTTGTTTATGCTCTCTAGACAATGCTGGTAAATGATACTAAGGGGAAAGCCTTTAATGGCTCTTCGTTGTCCGTCCGTTCGCGAAAACTGTCCCACAAAAGCTGTCAATCATCCTCACGACGTCATCAGTGGTGTAATACGCCGTAACCAAAAAATCATTAAAATTATCATAAAATAAGAATAACAAAGTGAAATAAAAATTAACGTAAGATGAATAACACGAAGTATAAAAAAGCTAAAAAATAAAATTAAAAATAAATAAAAACTAATAAAAAATAACATCAATTTATAAAAAAATAAAAACGAAAATATGAGAAATAAAAATAAAAAAGAAACGAGAAATAAATTAAAATGAGAATATATTTGATAAACAATGAAAATTAAAATTAACAAAAATTAAGGACGTCTTCAAACAGCGTAGTAGGTCGTAACCGGAAATGTACTACGCATACGCGTGACGTCACCTATAACGTCATCATCACAGTCTATATATGGTGCGCCGACTGCCGCTCCGGCACCATCGCCCTCCCCTCCCTGCTTCAGTCGGCACGCCGGCAGTGGGCGTGGTCGTTAGCCACCAGCAGACAAGCTATTGCCTTCCCACTTTCCACTTCTAATGACGCACCCTACTGACTCACACACGAGATCCATAGCGTACAAAGTTCAAGAGACACAACACGAGCGCTAAACTTCCACTGAACGATCTTTATTAGGCGCTGACAGCCTTAAAAAGATCACGTATGGTACAGGTATAGACATAAAAATGATTATCTTAACAAGGTCATGGTGCCAAGGAATTAGAACAAAAAACACAATAAAAACCACCAATCAGTGAGCACGGTTCACACTATCGCACACTGCCTTGAATCTCAGATCGCTAAGTCTTCTGATCTAAGAAAGCTATGTCTAAAGCGGGTTACCAGAGGTTCCACGTAGTTGCAGTAACAGGAAGCATGCGCAGACAATGAAAAACGCACGGCTGACAGATAAAGAAGAAGGTCCGAACCAAATTGAAGTAATGCCTTTTATTCACAGGCTTTCCCACGGTCTCAAAAAGATTGGAGAGGAAATTGGGCTTAAAGTTTGCATGTCAGCCCCAGAAAAATAGCCCCGCATGTGTAAGGACACATGTCCTGACGAGCAGGAAAGGAAGGCCTGCTCTGTACGGCACCAGAACCCCTTGGTAACTTGCACCAATAACGTTCTATACAGGTTTCCGCTTTCATGTGGCATGTTGTATATTGGACAGACAGGCCGGTGCCTGAAAGCGGTACTCAGCGAGTATCACAGAAACGTCGGAGATGAGGGGACAGGTAAGTTGGCTCGTCACTGCCGTGGACACAAGTGCGCGCCTAAGTTCGAGGAGAGTTCAGTGTTAAGAAAAAATAGCGTTCAAAAAACGAGGTAGATAATTGAAGTTGCAGCGATGGAAATAGAGGGATTGTAAAATTTGGTCAGCGATCCTTCGGTGTCATTATCAAGGAAAGTCTTAGCTTTCTTAGATTCAAGGCCGCGGGCGATAGTGTGAAACGTGCTCACTGATTGGTAGTTTTTAATGTGCTTTTTGTTCTCATTCCCTGACACATCACGGCCTTGACAACATAATCGTTCTCAGTTGCCTATACCTGTACCGTACTTGATCTTCATGAGGCTGTCAGCCACCAAATAAAGATTGTTGAGTGGAAGATCAGCGCTCCTGTTGGGCCCCTAGAAGTTTATGCGCTATGGATCCTCATGTTGACTACCCACGAGCCCGAACCCTCATCCTTCTAAATTCACTCACAGACCCACACACTCACTCCGACTCCACCCTGGCAGGCGCTGGCGCATGCGCGGGACGTCACCTATGACGTCCTCACCACCGTAAGAGGGGCAGCAACAGGGGTGAAAATGGCTTTCGCCTTATTGCACTTTAATGAGAGCAAAGTGCCCCCCACAACTTTTTTTAATCTCTAATGAGTTTGACACCGTGCCGTTTTCGATATAATCACGTAGACAGAACTTTATCATGGTTCGAAATACCAGAACTCTATTTTTCATTTATAGCGGCCTGTATATGTCCGAAAAAATATCAGTGACCTCACGGCCACTGGAGCGTTCGTTATAGCATCCAGCTACTGGATGATAGGGCTTTCGAGCATATGTGCACAAATTTAGGAGCCGTCATTTCGTGCTGCAAAGCCAAATTGGATTCGATAGCACGTTCACTGTGAAAGCGATTTCGGTTGGTTTATTGGTTTATTGAGGTTTAACGTCCCAAAGCGACTCAGGTTACGAGGGACGCCGTAGTGAAGGACAACAGAAATTTTAACCCCCTTGGGTATTTTAACGTACAAAGTAAGCAAATTCCGCCCCCCTAATCACTGTACGTCGCGGACCACTGGTACGACGTGACCCACAAGTGACTGACCGGTGAAGCCGACTTTTCAGAACCGTAAGCACAGGGCAGTAACGGTCCGGCATGTGTGCATTTTGCAATGCTCGTAAAAAATCTGAGTTGTATCGCCCCTTCATCACGTGACTCAGTATGCGTGGCACTCAGAAGGCGTATACGACATGCCCCACGAGTGACCCACGACGCAGTGAACGTGTTTAGCACGTTCACTGAGTTTATACTTGTGTAGATGTGCTCAGGCGAAAAACTTTTACAAATAATATTGGCGAGCTGCTTCGAAAGCATTTAGCTTTTTATAGGTTAAACGACGGGGGTGCGCGTGGAAGGCGCTAATGTGGTCCAGAAAGAGACCATGGTGACGGCACGCCAAACGACAATTCGATAACACCGCATGTGATTACGACTGCTACTTGATATAGTAGTTGACTGCGACACACTGTAGCTTCACTGAGACGTCGTGTTTTCTCAGTATTCATTTCCTTATGCACATGTTGTCTGCCACTGGTTGGAACTGTCTCCACCAGCTATGCAAGAACTATTCACTAAAAGGGATCAGGGAAAGTACAAAGCACGCTCTGCGGCCTTAGGCAAGTACCTAGGCACTTCAGAGAGAGCAACGTTTCTAGCACTTGAGCATGTAATTCAAAAGGAACATCAACGAAACCACATTTCTTCAGTCAGTGTGGCACCACTTTATCTACATTCTTTGAAAGTAAGGCAGCGAAAAGTAAGCTCACAACGAAGCTTCCCAGCACAATGACTGCGTCGCGTTGTGCTAAGTATAATGTGCCGCAGATGATAATATCGGGGCTGGTTATGGATCTGCCAGACCTATACGACTTGGCAGTTGCACGCAGCGCGAAAAGTTTTGAAAGGCAGTAGACTCCCACCGTGAACGCCGCGAGAACAACGGTGCTCATACGATGACAACCCAATGGCCAGAGCAAGAAGTCGTCTGACTCTCTTCTGGCGCCCCCAAACCGGCAACGCTGGTTTAAATTGGAGTTACGAAACATGGAGTGGTGGTTTTAGGCCGCGCCAATTCACTCACCCGCGAATATAGTCAGGGCTAGACTGTCATCCACATTAGCACTTCTTACAGGAAACTTGTCGTCTAAGTGCTTCAATACATCGAGGGCTGAATGGCATCAGAGCATGTGAAGGTATGGCCGCGAGTGTGCGGCCGATCAAAGAAACGTTAGACTGCGCTTCATAGTTTTGCGATTAACGTGAATAAATATTACTACCTCGCACAGACGCAAAAAGGTTGGACAAAGAATTCAGGGGTTCAAATAAAGGATGCATTCGAAGGACTTATTGAATAGAAAGAGCTCATTTCACAGCACCTCCTTAAAATTGAGGCGTGCGGTGGTAAGTGGAAGGATTTCGTATACTGTGACCTGAAAAGACTTACTGGTTCATGGCGTTTTCGGCAGCGTCCCTGTGAAGTGGCAAGAAGCGACCTGAACAGATGAATAGTCTTCTTTTTCCTCCTAGCAGGTTGGTGAAGAAGTGAAACGCATTTGAATTATCAACGTCAAGTAAAGGGAGAAAGAAAACAATTACTTCCGTTCGTGTAAAACCAGGCAGTGTGAGGTATCAATGACGCGGTTGCGGTGCAGGATTCGCAGTTTAAATTTATACTGATGCAAATGTGGGTGATCACCGATAAACCTATGTGACTCATGCGAGAACATTGAATCTGGGAATCATTTCCTCCTCTACTGTCCAAAGTTCACACTATAGAGAAAGGTTTACCTGGAGGTCCCTCTCTCCAGGTTAGGGCTCCCGTTATATCTGCCAGTGTTATAATCGTTCGGTGAGAGCGCCAAAAGATTTGCATTGGGTTCAATTTGTGGGAATATCCATGATTACAAAATTTTAACTGTTACGTTGATTAGCTAACTCCTTTAAAAGCCTTGGCGTTTTTCTCTTTTTTCACCGAAATGTTATTTGTTATTTAACATTAAATATTCTTCTGTCGTTTTTCATGGATACATTTTTCAACATTCACGTTTCTTGGCCAATCCCCCCATGCAGGTATGTGCCATTGTAAAGAGGATGATGAAAAAGAAGAACCACGGTAGCGGTCGCCGGCTCAAGTCGGAAAATCGGAGCCCATATCGCCCAACGCATTGGCTATATGGATCACGAGCAGTGGTTACAGTATTGGGCGGAGTGTTAAAAAAGGAGTGACCTAGATCGTGTAAAAGGGTCATGACACCATTTTTCAAACTCTAGCTGCTTGTTGCAGAATTTTGTAAGCTATGCATATCAGAACACGTGCGCGAAACATGAGCTCATTTCGTGCGCAAATACGTTTTAATAAAATATTTAAAAGGTTTTTTGAACCACGTGGATATCAGGCAACACTGGAGCGCTCGGGATCCACTACGAAATAAGCCAACGGTCAAATGCTTGCTCGTGACTGAACGATTCAATTAAGGAGCTTAGGGGAATGCGAAGATCATTGTTCGGGCAAGGGGTGCGGAGGTGGGAAGGGGAAAGTCACGACAAGAAGACAAAGGAAACAAATGCTTGTGTCCTTCCCATTTTTGTCTAGCTTCTCCCCAATCTCGCCGACTTCACCAAAGTGTGCCACGGCCGGAGAGTAGGCGCGCGCTGTGCAACGCAGCGACCGTGCTTACTGTAGTTTTGCTGCAGACGGCGGCGCAACCGGGTCGACGTCACTCAGGCTTCTTCAATGTGATCGTCGCTGCCAGGGTGAAGAGCTTAATGTCGCTAACTTATAAGTAAAATATATAGCTGAAATGCATGTGTAGTCCACTACCTCTTTTTTTAAGTACGCATCACAACACCGTGGCAACCAGTTGCAACATAGAAACACTTTTTGTCGCTAAACTAGGTTATCAGCCAATTAAGAATAGGGTATCTGGCTGGGTAGGAATCCGCGTTGGAAACAGCTTGTTTCCTTTGTGGCTAGTAGGCAGGTCTAGTAAGTGCGTGTGTTGTCATGGTAGGCGCCATATATCTGACAGCGGCGGTGTCCAGAGCGCTTCAATATGTGGTGATTGTAGAGGTCTAATGGTAGGTGAATGTACGCTCGTTTAACTAAAGCATACCAGCGGCTAGTAAGATGTGGAAAAGGGCCCGGAAGGCAGCGCAGGGAGGCTTTTACTTTTTTCAGGAAGTGCACGCAACGTTCGGAAAAGGTGATCGAAATACAAAGGAAGCGAATCCGAACTAGTTCCTGGAACTCCTTCAAGAGTTTGTCAAGAGGTAGAAACCTCATGACTACAGTAAGCGTCTTCACTGGAAAGCCCTTATTCAAGAAACGTAGTTCTTGCTGAAATGTAGCATTAACGGCCACTTTGATTAAGCAGGAAATTGCTCACTTCTCTTCCCTGAAGAAATTAGTAGAGAGCAAACATTTCCCCAACACCAAGGAATGCATAGCGGTCATTTTATGAAGATTTAGGGGTCGATGATTCGGAAATTAATAGTGAAATCATTTCTTCCTTACAGCTAATTTATTCGAAAGCGTGAGAAAAGGGATTGCATACTGCCAGTAGGTTGCGAACCCACTGCATTTGTATGTTGCGATCGGTGTTCTGCCAACTCAGCTATGGCAGCGACTGTCCAAGGTTTTGTTTTGGAATGTATTCGTATTGCATGCAACTTAATAATGAGGTTTTCTTACTTTTTAACTGACCTTGATGACGGCCTCACTTCTGGTAGTCTCGATGCATTGGTCGCAAGAGGGTTCTTTCACAAACGTCGCCCTCACCGCTCGATCACGTTGCACATCTCACTTGCGGTATTACAGAATGCTCTACGCTCGATGCAAAAGGACGAGAGCTGCGATGTGGAATGTTTTAGGGTTAGGTTACGCTCAAGACCTATGCACTTGAAAACAGAAGGCTGGACTGCCACCGCCAGAGCTGAGTGTAGAGAGCACCGTGCGCGACATACGGGGGTCGTAGGTCTTATGACACTGCCTGAATGAGACCGTGTTATTCTTGCACTTGCTAATTACTGATTTCCCTTGTAAATATTATTACACTACCAACATGAGCACACCAAAATATTGCTTTCCTTGGTTTCGGTGACTCTTGTTTTTCTAGGAATGTGTTGCACAACCAACTTCTCATGTCCGTACCCTTGCCTACTAAGTGCCTATTGAAAAGCAGTAGTGCCATTGAAAAAAATTCCAACTGTCTACATAAACATTGCTCGTCACGAAAAGGCAAAGAGCTCATGTTTTTACTTGCGTAAGTGCTGACACGGCCCACTATTCTGCCCACGCGTATTACGCTCTTATGAAGGTCCGCAAGTAGGTAGACGTTAGACGTCTTTGTATACTCCCGTGTCATATGTCAGCGATGACGCATCTAATTACTTTAAAAATCACTGCCAAATTTACCAGCCCAGATTAACAACTGCCCGTCTACTATGAGGATGTTATCGGCAGATCAATATGGGGAAAAAACGCTTGCAATGAAGCCGACGGCATAATGAAGCACCACGCGACGCTCCACACTCTAAGCACTCTAAGAGGGCATGATCCATCGCAACCTTTTACATCCGCTGCATCCGTCAATATACACCCGTAGACACAATTAGTTATAAGCTGCAAGGACCACATTAACGGACCTTGCAAAATCTGATGTGAAATCTTGCAGGGAGGAGAAGCTAGAAGAATGTGTTTCTTTTCCCGTGGTCCGTGGCGTCCAGACGAAGCTCTTGTGCAGAAGAGCAATGTGCGGGGCTAGTTGGTAATGGATTTAAAAGGAAGAAACAGCGCGAAGAAATACGACACAAGAAGAAATGAGTTGTGAGTGAGCGATCGGGTGTGTGTGCGTCGATTCTTCGTGTGTCCATGTTTGTCTGCGCTGTTTCTTCCATTTAAAGGCTCGTGTATCAGTGCATTTAGACTAACACATTGCAAGCGTTGGTGTTTGTAAGCAGAACGCTGAAGTCAGGAAAGAAATTGCTCCAAATATCAAGAAGACATAAGTAATACCCCTCGACGATGCTCAGGAAAATCGGCGAGGGTATCGGGATTTACTAGCCGCAATAGCATATTGCCATGTAGTGGTGACTGCAGTCCGGCGAACAGGAAAACAGCGACGATGTCTTCGAAACGAAACCCCTTATTTCGGCTGACTTGCGCCCGCAAAGAATTGAATCACTCGGGGACGGCGTAGCAATAAGCGTGCTCGGCGGTCGCCGAACAGAATGCCGGCCTCTCTCGGCCATGTTCCTTTTAAAGCTGATAGCGAACATTCGAGATAAAACTTGGAACGTTACTAGAACACTTTTGTACAACATAGAATCGGCTCCGCCTGGATGCGATAAATTGAGATAAATCTAGGTGTTCCTTGCATCCCAAACAATTCGATAAAGCAGTGTGCCGACAGCTTTGAAGAATGAACAAGCAAACACTACAAACATTCGCGGCATTACTCCCCTCTAAAAGAAGCATCGACTCGATGCTTTATTACATAATGCGGCCACAAACAACTAAAACGGAATGCGTAAAAATAAACACCGAGGGTATAAACACAACGTGTTCAGCGCGCATAAATGGGCTTTAGCCGGATGACATCGACAACTTCTGGTCGTACGCGGCGTCGCTGGGATGGCGTCATTTCGTCAAGGACGACTTTGTAGTCCAGTTCACCTAGCCGACGAAGAACCTAGTACGGGCCGAAATAGCGGCGCAAAAGTTTTTCACTCAATCCGCGGCGGCGACTGCGCGGCCAAACCCAAACTCGGTCTCCTGACTTGTATTCCGCGTTGCGTCTTCGTAGGTTGTAGTGTCTGGCGTCGGTGCGCTGCTGGTTTTTGATCGGTAATCTGGGAAGTCTTCGGGCTTCTGCGCGTTGAAGGTAGGCGGCGACGTCGACGTTATCTTCTTCGGAAACAATGGGCAGCTTGGCGTCTAGCGTGGTCGCGCCCTCCCTGCCATGGATGAGTCTAAAAGGCGTCATCTGGATGGTCTCCTGCAGTGCGGTGTTATTTGCGAAGACGACGTAAGGTAGGATAACGTCCCAGGTCTTGTGTTCGGCATCGAAATACATGGCGAGCATATCGGCGATGGTTTTTTTCAGGGCTTGGTCAGTCCGTTGGTATTTGGATGGCATGCAGTTTGCAGTTTTCCTCTGGTGGCTGGTTTGGCTGTAACGCAGGATGGCTTGCGTCTATTCCGCCGTGAATGCGGTTCCTCTGGCCGTGATGAGCACATCGGAAGCGCCGTGTCGCAGAAGAATGCACTGAACGAAAAAGTTGGCGACTTCTGCTGCTGTTCCTTTCGGCAGGGCTTTTGCCACGGCGTAGCGGGTCAGGTAGTCAGTCGCTATAATGATCCACTTATTTCCAGATGCTGACTTCGGAGAAGGGCCAAGCAAGTCCATGCTGATCTGCTGAAATAGCCTTCGAGGGGGGTTCAATGGGATTCAGAAATCCTGTTGGTCAGGTTGGAGGGGTATTTCGTCGCTGACAATCTCGGCAGGTGTTCACATAATGTGCGACTTCGGCAGTGGTCGGGGCCAGTAATACTTGTCTTGAATGCAGCAGAGGGTGCGAGAAAACCCGAGATGTCCAGCTGTCGGCTCGTCGTGTGAAGCCTAAAGAACTTCGCGCATACTTGCAGACACAAGAAGGTAGGCTGTTTTGTTCGTTACAAAGTTCTTCTTGACGAGGACATCATTCTGTAAACATGACGAAGACACTCTTCTCTTGAACGAGGCAAGGAGTGAAGAAACCTTCCCTTCCAAGTACTCGATGAGGTATTTTAGGTCGGGGTCCGAGTGCTGCTGTTGTGCAAAACAGCTGGAGCTTATGGGTCCCAGGAAGGCATCCTCATCGTCGTCCGGCGGTGGTGCATCTACAGGGGCTCGTGACAGGCAGTCGGCGTCAGAGTGCTTGCGTCCGGACTTGTAAACGACGGGGACGTCGAACTCTTGGAGGCGCAGGCTCCATCGAGCGAGGCGGCCGGAGGAGTCCTTCAAACTGGCAAGCCAGCACAGCGCGCTGACCACCTTAATAGTCGTCCGTTCGGGAGGGGGGGGGGGGGGCGGAAGTGTGACGTGGGCCAGATGATGGCAAGGCACTCCTTCTCGGTTGTCGAAACATTAGCCCCCGCTTTAGACAGGAAACGGCTAGTGTATGCGATGACCTTCTCCACTCCGTCAGTTTTATGAACGTGGACAGCGCCTAGGTCTACACTACTTACGTCGGTATGAATTTCAGTCTCGGCCTTTTCATGGAAGTGCGCGAGGATCGATGGGGACTCTAAATGTCGCTGAAGTTCCTTGAAGGCTTCCACTTGAGGCGCTTCCCATTTAAATGGCACGCCTGGCTTTGTCAGGTGGGTCAGTGACTCGGCGATGCGCGAAAAGTCCTTGACAAATCGTCGGTAATACGCGCACAGTCCGAGGAGTCTGCTCACAGCTTTCTTATCGGGCGTTGACGGAAACATTGCGGTAGCAGCGGTTTTCTGCGGGTCTGGGTGTACTGCATCCTTGCTAATGATGTGGCCTAGAAGCAGCAGCTCTTCATTGGCAGAATGGCACTTCTCTGCTTTCAAGGTTAGGCCGGACGATTTGATGGCGCCTAGTAGTGTTCGAAGCCTTTTTAGGAGCTCCTCAAAGTTCGAGGCGAAGACAACGACGTCATCTAAATATACCAGACAAATCTGACATTTCAGGCCTGCCAGCACTGTATCCATTACTCGCTGAAATGTCGCTGGTGCGGAACAGAGACCAAACGGCATCACCTTGAACTCGAAGAGGCCATCTGGAGTGACGAATGCGGTCTTCACGCGAACTCTTTCATCGACCTCAATTTGCCAGTAGCCGCTCTTGAGGTCCATAGATGAGAAATACTTAGCGTTGCATAGCCGGTCCAGTGTGTCGTCGATGCGGGGAAGGCGGTATACATCCTTCTTTGTGATACTGTTCAAGCGGCGATAATCAACGCAAATCGAAGTGTGCCGTTTTTCTTTTTCACTAGAACAACCGGCGCCGCCCAGGGGCTCTTTGAAGCTTGGATGACGTCGTCGCGAAGAATTTCTTCCACTTTGTCCTGGATGGCTTGTCTTTCTCGCGGCGACCCTATGTAGAGGCTTTGGCGAAGAGGTCGGGAGTGCTGGTCGGTTATAATGCGATTCTTGGCAATCGACGTTCGTCGGACCTTCGGCGATGACGAGGAGCACTCGCTGTAGCATCGAAGGAGATTGCGGATCTAGTCTTGTTTGTTCCGGGGCAGGCTGGGTTTATGTCGAAAGTTGGCGAGTTCTCTTGGTCAGGCGAATCTTCTACCGATGGGTCGGAGAGGGCGAAGAAGTCTCGTACGTCGGATATTTTGTCGAGTAATGCAATCGTCGTTCCTCTGCTAACGTGCCGGTATTCTTCGCGGAAGTTAGTGAGCAGTAGTTCGGCTTGTCCTTTGCGGAAATGTGTGATGCCTCTTGCGATGCGGATTCCTCGGTCGAGAAGCAACTGCATGTTCCCCCTATAATGGCTTCAGTGTTGTTCGTTTCCGTGGCACCTACGGTGACGGTGACGCTTGAGTGAGGTGGGCCGCTCACTTGTTCCTCCAGGACACTAAGTGCCACGTGTTGTTCCTGAGTTCCTATCGACGGGATGGCCTCCTCCGTGGAAAGTATGATCAGCGTGGCTCGCAGGTCGATGATCGCCTGATGCTCATCAAAGAAATCTATGCCCAAGATCACTTCGCGGGAGCATTACCGTAGCACTACGAAGGTCGCGGGATAGGTATGCCCCTTGAGAGTCACTCGCTCTGTGCATCGTCCTGATGGCGTAATGAGGTGGCCCCTGCGGTGAGAATTTGTAGGCCGTCGCAGTCGTTACTTCCTCAGCTGCGCATCGAATGGTCCATTCATCACCGAATAATCGGCTCCTCTGTCGACTACAGCGGTGACTTTCCGGCCATCGATAACCACTGCTAATCGTATGTCCTGGCTCTGGAGTTGCACGTCGTCCTCGGCTTCGGGTCACTGCTTCGTCGGGTATGTGAATCGTGGGTGGGGCTTGTGGTCGGAGCTTTTCAATGATGGCGGCGTCGTTCTGAAGGTGGTTCGCGTCGTGGTCGAGGTTGTCGTTGTATGCGGCGTCGGTGTAGTGGGTACGGCGTCTTCATACGACGGGGTCGCTGGAGGATTTTCGTCATTTCTTTGGCAGGCAACCTGACCTCCACAGGTTGCTTTGTATAGTTTTCCCTACGGGGGCTAGGGGACCTTCCTCGGACAGCCGCGGCGTAGGTGCAGCCCGGTGATGCAAAACGTGCGGTGGACGCCGATGGCGAGCGGGAAAGGCGGCTTTACGGCACGTACTCCCCTCTGCGCAGTTAGCCGTCGATTTCTCGTGGTCGCTGGCCGGGGAGCGGCCATGGGGTGTCGATGGCGAAACCTCGCAGGCCGATGCGTCTCTACAAGCAGCGGTGAAGTATGTGCCCGGCATAGCCACAATAGAAACACAGTGGGCGCTTCTCAGGAGTCCTCCATTGCTCTCATTTCCTAGTTCCGTTGCTTCGCTCGTGAGGTGGGCTAGCGGGAGCCAGAGGTCGTCGTTCTTGTAGAGCTAGTGCCCATCGAAGGGCTTGGGAGGTCTCGTCGGGGAGCAGGACTGCGTACTGCGGCGGCGTAGTAGTTCATGGCTTCAACTTCCGTTGGTGTCTTTGGTGACGGGGAGCCAAGAGCATGCTGTACTTCTTCGCGGATAATATCCGTGAGCAACGCCACCTGAGTCTGGTGCGTCTGCTGCGTTGGTTATGGCAGCAGCCGACGAAGTTCTTCGCGAACAATTTCACATGAAATCTCGCAGGTTATCCCAGCTTGCAAGGTTATCTTCTGCGGGGCTTGCCATCAACACTTGAAACCTCGCAGGTTATCCCCGCTTTCAAGGGTATCTTCTGGGGGACTTGCCGTCAGCACTCGAAGTGATCGATTGTAGTGACTGGTCCTGGCGTCAAGGGTCTTTTCAATGGTAGAAGCTTCAACTAGAAACTTGGCGACGGTTTTTGGAGGAGCTTGGCTCAAACCGGCGAACAATTGCTCCTTTACGCCACGCATAAGAAAGTTGAGCTTATTATCCTTGCAGTTACGGTATCGTTTGGGATTTGAGTTTGTGACTGCAGCAGGACCTCCGCTCTTTACTTCCGTACGACCCTAGTGAAAGAACCCACTAACTGCTTCTTGAACGTCGCCCAGGTCGTGAGGGAAGATTCGTAGTTTTCGAACCACGTTCTCGTAGTGCCATCCAATGCAAAATAAACGTTTCTTAGCTTGGTGCTGTCGTCCAAGGCGTTCAGCCCTGCTACACGGTCGTACATATCCAGGCAGTCATCTACATCCTCGTGTGGTTTTCCTCGTATAGATGGAGGCTCCTGGGGCTGGCGAAGCACGACGGGCGTCGGCTGTGTACAAGGTTCCATCGTGAGGGCCATAGCTGGATAGCAGGTCGGCACCTTCCCCAGATGTCACGTAGTGTTGACTGGAGTCCGGCGAACAAGAAAACAGCGAGCATGTCTTCGAAATCAAACTCTTCATTTGGGCTGACTTGCGCCTGCTAAGAACTGAATCACTCGGCGGTGGCGTAGCAACAAGCATGCTCCGCAGTCGTTGAACGGAATGCCGGCTGCTCTCGGCTATACTTTTTTGAAAGCTGACAGCGAACTTTTGAGATAAAGCTTGGAAAGTTACTAGAACACTCTTGTACAACGTAGAATCGCTCTGACTGGATGCGATCAATCGAAATAAATCCAGGCACGTCTTGCATCACAAACAATGCGATAAAGCGGTGTGCCGACAGCTTTGAAGAATGAACAAACAAACACTACAAACATTCGCTGCAATATTCTTGCCTTCAGGGATGCTACGGGGCCCCATGTATGGTGGAAGCCTGAGGAGCAGCCCAGTGGACGTGCTTGGATCAGGCATCATGGAAGGATTGCCGCATCGACGCCACAGTAGTTGGCAGGACTAAGTGTGCGACGGCAACGTAGGCCGGTTTCAGTCCGTTAGCACAATGTCTTCAAGACCGTTGATCTCCAGTGTGGAACGCTTTGTCTTGCGATAGAGTACGCATCGCGGTCCATCGTAGGCCGGTGTTAGAAATGGGTGGTCATGGACACGTCGTACGACGACACTGCTGCAGGAGTACAAATCCTCGTTGAGAAACACAGCCAGTGGATTGCGGTCATCAAGGACAAAATAAGTAAGGTCATAAAACGTAGTGCGCCAGTCCCGGAGTTAAGTGGAAGTGCCAAGGACGGACCACGTGGATGGGAGCGCAAAGAATGCTCCAAGTAGGCGCATGGGAGCACCGTAGAACAATATTGTAGCACAGCCGCCTACGGCGTCCATGAGGGCCGAGCGGACGCCCAGAAGGATGAGAGGAAGGCACTCGACCCGTTCCTTAAGCGTTGCCGGTGCTGATAGGTGGCGAGGGCAGCCGTAAGTTCCCGGTGAACCCGCTCCAGTTTCCCATTGGCCAAAGGATGAGAGACTCCCATGTTTTTGGCCAGAGCGGTGAACACGGCGAATGGAAACTGGCAGCCTCGATTGGTGGCGGCAACAGCAGCGCCACCAGAACAAGAAAACCAGTCATACAGGCTTCAGCTACTGTCCCTGCAGTAGTGTCCGCAATGGGGAACGCCTGGGACCGACGTGCGAACGGATCCATGTGAGTGAGCTAGTAACAAGTATCGCGTGTTGTGGGTTATGGGCCTAACAAGCACATCTGGATAGCTGGAACAGCCCGTCCGCGGGCCCAAGGGTAGAGGTGGGCTCGATGGTATGCTAGAGTAATTTAACGCTCTGCCATTGGACACTTGTTATAGCCCAGCGCCGAACGACACCTTTCATGACTGACCAAATGAAGGGAGCGGTGATTAGCTTATTCACCGCAAGAAGCATATGGTGGCTCGTATTGCACAGTTGACGGAATATGACGCCCCGGAAAGTCATAGGCACGAGGGCGCGCGGTACACCAGTGGATGCGTCGCACATTCTCAACGTTGCGAGAAGCGGAAGATCTAGCTCCCGCCCGTGGTTTCAGCGGCCCGTGGCCAATGCCCGACGCAAAACTGCAATTTACGCCGGGCAAGACTAAGCCCACGGTCTAGGATGGGCTGCAGCTCACGCATCCCTCCGACTCATGGATACCGCGGGTAGCATCGGAAGCATGTCGGTGTGCACCGGATACAATGTCCATTGATTGCGCTTCAGGTCTTACTGGTACCGCGTCGTACCGGAAACTGTCCAAACTACACCGTGGACTTGGTTCATTATTTGACCTCGATGTGGTGACACTGGTGCTGGGCAGCAGGCGCGGTAGAAATGAAGAGACAAAGTTGAACTGGAAAACCAGAGTATTCATTCGACAGGTGTTGTATCACACCCCGAGGGAAGAGGGCGCGAAAATAAAAGAAGACACCGGGTACAGAGCCCAACCTTCAGTAACAGCGAACAAACAAAAAAGAACATTTATTTGAGGTAAGCGGCTTATATACCCTCGGCTAGGGGGCGCACAATGGTAATTTCACGGAACTCAGTTCAGCAGGTTGCCAACACAAAAGAAGGGAAAACCTACACATGAACACATAAAAATACCACATCATCCCCTTCGCAAAAAAACTAGAAGTCCCTTATAGAGGTCCAGGAAATGTGACGGCATCCGTCTGTCCCTAGTGGATGGTTCGTTCTCTTGATCCCACTGCTAAAGGATTGTCGTTTTCAGGTGGTTGAAATGAGCCTGAAGCATCAGGCGGTGATCTCGAAAGTGGTGTTGGAGCTTGCAGGCACAGTTTCGAGTTGTCCACCGCACCTGGGTTTGGGTCCTCCCCAATAGGCAGCTGGCATGATGAGTGCTGGTTCCTCTCGGCCAGACATTTCTATGGAACTTACACCCGCTTGGATGCATTCCATGTCTGACCATCCTCTAGGCGGAGAGAGCTTGGACCTAGATTGTAAGGGATCGGTAGTGTAAGCGGGGTCATCGGAACGCGGCTGGGGGCGCTCAAAGCGAAGCGTCTCCTTGCTTGTAACGCGGCCGCTCGAGAACGCGCCGGGAAATACGGGTGTCCCCCGCACCGCGGTACCGATGCGCGCACGTGCTGGCACGAATGTATATTTGTGTTTGTTTTTATTTTATTTTGTGGTAGAGAGGGTGGTCTACCTTGTAGAAGCCCGAGGGCTGGCCATGCCCTTGAAGAGCCAATCATGTTAAGCGTGTAACATGATTGGAAGCTACCAAATGTGGGCCGGGCCTTTAGGGCTTTAAAACCGGGCCTCGGAGCTGGAAGCGAGGTTCTGCGCTAAGGTCAGATGCTATGCATCTTCGGATACGCCGAATAGGGGCCTCCTCTAGTATTAGCCAGTTCCACCTTTTTGTTGTTTGGTTTATCCTCTTTGCTGCCTAATGTCTCTAGTGCCTTAACTTGTATATGCTGTAAATATTTGTATACAAAAATTCAAGCATTCGCCTTACCCCTGCGTCTCAGCTCATCCTGAGATCGCCTCTGGCGGGGCACCCCTGGTGCTCAGGAACGCTTCAGTCTCCAGTTCTACAAACCGTCTCTGGCGGGGCACCTCTGCTGCAAGGAAGATAGAGAACCTGAAATTTACTGGCGCAGTCGACAGGATCCTGTAGCCATCGTAAGACGGCGCAGGAAGAAGATTGAAGGCAGGGAGAAAGGTGACGGTCAGGCAACAGCAGCGTTCGAGAAAGGACCTGCGGAGAGACGGCGGCAAGGACGCAAGGACCACGGCAGTAGTTCAGCGACGCGGGACTGCATCCGGTGAAGGAAGGCAGCGCGTCGAGAACTCGACGGTCACCGGCGGGTCGCAGCAAGTGACGACAGCGGGCACAGGACCAGCGGCGTGCGACAGCTCATCGCAGCGTCCGGTGAAAGTGGCGGGGGACTGCGACGCCAAGGAGCTGGCAATGCGGATCGACGCATCGAAACTGTGAGTTTCCTTCGTCGCATTGTTCACGTCCCTGTTCATGTGTTCGAGCCGGTAGGACAGTTGAGGGGTATAGACGGCGGTATGGAGAGTTATCCATGCCGGCCCTCACTCGATGTGAGGTACCAAGTGGTATTAGCGAAGGCGCGCTTAGCGTACTTTCAGGCTGAACTTGCGAAAGTGTATGGAGGAAAGGCGCCGCTGTGCGAGGAGAAACCTCAGGATGTTAAGTGCATCTTGGAGGAATTAGAAGCAAAGCGCCAGCAGCTAGCGCTGGAGCTCGCTGAGCTCAAGGAGTCTAGGAAAGCTAGTGAACTAGCCAGGGATAACTGCTCTGAGTCCCGAGAGGTGAGGCCACCTGTGCTGGAAGACAAAGGATTATGCGTGTCATGCACAGGTCAGGGAAGCAGCAGTGAGGACGCCGAAAGCAATCAGTCGGTATGCGGGAACGCATCTTTGTTAGGAAAGGCCGCAAAAGGTTCAGGAAGTGAAAACAGGATTCCTGAAAGACGCGGAAATATCACAGCTTTTCCGCCACGACGGGCGGCTAACAAAGAACAGGAGCAGCTCAATTCTCATGATCTAGGGCCAATCGATACCAAGGTGTCCGATAACAAACAGGACAGCGGTGGAACTTCTGCAGGCTCTATGAATAAGATTTTGACCTCTGACACGGAACTAGTAACAGGTGAAAATCTGGCGTTGCTGCAAACACACACTGTGTCGGCCATAGGGCATGAAGTGCCCTGTAGCGTTACTGGTGGCAAGAGCCCTTCATCCGAGGCAGAGAGCGGAGGTGGGCCTGCTTGGCCGACCGGGCAGAGCGCCGCGCAGTTTTCGAACGCACCCGGTGTGTGTCCGGCCAGGTCATTTGAGGACCCGGAAATGAGTTGCGACTTGCCGCAAGCCAAGCTCGGGTCAAGTCACTGCGAGGGAGCTCATGGAGCCTCGGAGTTAGACGATGCCACGAAGCCGGCAAATGCCTATCAAGCAGAGAACTGCAACGTCAGTGTTTACCCGAGCAGGAACGGGGCAAATGGCTCTAAGCGAGGCGAAGTGCCAGGAGGCAGGTGCGCGGCTTTCATGTTGAAAGTCGGTACGTGGAGCATTACGCTCCGTGCTACAGGTCGCCAAATCAGGTATAGCAAGACTGACCGTACTGATATATTTGGACGGGCCAGGGGCTATGCTCCTTGTGCAGCACGCGGTTCGTACCGGCGCACCGGAGAGAGCGAGCCCTTAGGAGCGTTGTGTGATCAGGGGTTTGGACCCATCGAGAACCGGGACGTGTTTGATCCTGGAGGGCACCAGCTGTTGAGTTCTTGCCCCGCTGTGGCACCAGTCTAAGCAGCGTAGCGGCCTTTAGGCGTTAATCGTGTCGTTTGAGACACTTGTTAGCTCGAACGCACACAGGGACGCTCGGTGCGACTAAGGAGGCTCACGTGGCCACTTACGGACGTCGTGCGAGTGCTACTAAACGCTACAGTTGCGAGTGTCTGTGTGTATGTGTAATCATTCGAGAGCAGCACCACGGTGTGCGTGCTGGTGAACTGGGTACAGCCTGTAAACTTGGACTCCGTTTTACGGCGCACAGGAAGCATGCCACCGTGTGCATTTGTGCAATTTGCCTATGTTGTGTTGGTGCCTGTGCGCATTTTGCTTTTGGTTTTGTTGGTGCCAGTGCTGGTGTAGCCGCGGTATGTCACCCACAGGGTGGTTTTGTGACCCGTACCGATCCCTTCTAGTTATAATTCTAAAAGTGGCATTTGAGCCCTTTGTAGAATCTTGGGAAGGGCTTGTAAGGGATCGGTAGTGTACGCGGGGTCATCGGAACGCGGCTGGGGGCGCTCAAAGCGAAGCGTCTCCTTTCTTGTAACGCGGCCGCTCGCGAACGCGCCGCGAAATGCGGGTGTCCCCCGCACCGCGGTACCGATGCGCGCACGTGCTGGCACGAATGTATATTTGTGTTTGTTTTTATTTTATTTTGTGGTAGAGAGGGTGGTCTACCTTGTAGAAGCCCGAGGGCTGGCCATGCCCTTGAAGAGCCAATCATGTTAAGCGTGTAACATGATTGGAAGCTACCAAATGTGGGCCGGGCCTTTAGGGCTTTAAAACCGGGCCTCGGAGCTGGAAGCGAGGTTCTGCGCTAAGGTCAGATGCTATGCGTCTTCGGCTACGCCGAGTAGGGGCCTCGTCTAGTATTACCCAGTTCCACCTTTTTGTTGTTGTGTATCACTTTGCTGCTTAATTTGTCTCGAGTGCCTAAACTTGTATCTAATGTAAATAGCTGTACATAAACTTCAAAAATTCATTTTTTTTATCCCTGCGTCTTCAAGTCTTCAAGTGAACAAACCGTCTCTGGCGGGGCACCTCTGGTGCGAGGCGGAAAGAGAACCTGTGATCTTTACTTAGATGCTTTCTTATTTGCAAGGGATTGGAGTAGGATAGCACCGCCTTTCCCGTACGCGCTGGGTTACGGACACGAACTTAACTTCCCACCCGGAACTTCGGAGCCTTCATTGATGTCTGCTTTCCCCGAACACGGGCACGTAACCGGCACGTAGCCAAGGCAGGCTGTTGAAAGAACTCCCTCGAAGGTATGCCCGCAATGTCGAGACTGGCTATGGGCTGGCGGAGATGAAGTAGCACAGCCGGCGAGACTCCGGTAGTAGTATGCGGGGTCGCCCGGTACAAGGCCAAATACTCCACTACAGCCGACTGGATGCATCGGCATTGCAAGGCAGAAATTTGAATGATGTCCTTCAGGTTTCTATTAAACCTCTGAACCAAGCCATCAGCTTAGGGATAATACACCGAAGAGACGCAATTTTTGATGCTCGTCTCCTTCAAGAAATTTTCAGTTACGTGGGACTCAATTTGGGGTCCATTGTCAGACACAAGTTCTTCCAGGCAGCCGTCACGGCTGAAGACACCCCTCAAAAAGTCGATGGCGACTTCAGACGTCACTGTCTTGGAGAAGTAAATTTCTGGCCACTTGTAATGGTAATCTGAGAGTTATTATGAGTTTCGCTTTGGCTTGCTGGAAGTTCGAGGGGCCTACAATCTCAACAGCCAATCTTTGCATTGGCAGTTCCAGAAACGCAATAAGCTGCAGGGCTGCATGAACTGGTTTTGCCGACTCGTCAGCTGCTTGGCAAACATGGCAGCTTCTCACAGCATGTTCCACCTCCCTGTCCATTTTTGGCCACCAGAATTTCCCTCGAAGGCGTTGTTTCATTATTATTATGCCGGGGTTAGTGTCAGTTGCGGACAGCACTAACTCGGATGTCAAAGTTTCAGCACCAGAATTCTCTCCGCTATAAACACAATCTTGTCTGTCACCGACAGTTCCTCCAGCACCTCATAGTAGGACATTAGCTCTGGGCCTAAAAGCTTTTTGGCAGGCCATCCAGATGTAATGCATTCAGCCACAGTCTGTTAGGTTGCATCCTCAGCAGTAGTTGTTTGATGTTGTTCATCGGTAATAAACGGCAGTAGTACCACTGACATCAATTCTTCATCCAACTCTGGTTCAGCAGAAGAAGTGAGTGCTAACCTGGACATGGCATCAGCGACTACATAATCACTTCTCTTGTGGTACACGATGTGAAATTTTTAATAAAAAAGTCTGGCACGCCACCTTGAAATTCATAGCGGCCTTCTACCAGCACCTCCCGACGACAGTAATGTCACCAACGCCCGATGATCGCTCTGGAGAAGAAACGGTCGGCCCCACAAGTAGACGTGCCAGTGTTCACATGCAAAGAGACATGCGAGAGCCCCTTTGTCTCCTACAGAATACTTGCGCTCGGGAGCTGTTAATGATAGGGATGCAAAGGCTACAGTTCGGAGCTAGTTCCCGGCCTGCTATTGCAGCACAGCTCCGAGTCATGTGTGGGATGCGTCGGTAGACACAACCACTGGCAAGTCTGGATCAAACATGTGGATGACAGTGCATGAAGATAACGCTGCTCTGATTACATCAAAACTTAGCTGCGTGGCTTGGCCCCCAGACGAGTGCTTGCTCCTTCCTCAAGAGTTTTCTCATTGGTTCGAAAATGTCCGAATAGGGTTGCACAAAATGTCAATAATAGCCGGCGAACCCCAAGAACGATCGTAACGCTAGCTCATCTGTTGGCACCACTGCGCGAGTGACTGCTTCTACCTTCGAATGCATAGGTGCATTGCCCTCACTGCTGACTTCATCTCCAAAAAAGGATATTTTCTCTACGTCAAAAACACATTTCTCATTCAATGTGAAGCCTGCGTTAGAGATCCGTCACAGAAATCGCAAATCATCATCATGCTCGCGAGCAGTCTTTACACTATGACATCATCAAGGCAACAATGTACCCCTTAGCACCTTATCAAAATGGCTGACATCAACTTCTGAAATGATGCAGGAGCAGATGCATGGCCGAAGCACTCTCCTAAACCTGAAAAGCCTTTCGTGAGTCACAAATGTTGTGAGCTCACGGCTCTCAGTTGTCAGTTCCAGCTGATGGTATGCTGCTTTGAAATCCAATTTAGAAAATCTAGTGGCACCTACAACCTGATGCAGCAGTTGTTCTGTGCGGGCGATGGGAACCCATCCAGTATGATGGCCTCGTTCACCTCTCGTACGTCGACACAAAGGCACATAGTCCTATTAGGCTTCTGTGCGACGACGAAAGCAGACACCCATCAGCTGCACTGGCTCTTTCTATGATGCCTGTGAAACAGCATTCGCGCCAATTGCGATTTTCCCCAGCGGCGGTTGAGCCCGGCGGCGGGGACTCCGTCCTAAGCATCCCCACGCGCAACCCCCCCCCCCCCCCCCCCGCCCTCACGCAGGCACTCTCGCTGTCTGGTCTCCGAGGATGAGAAAGCAGTTGTCTGGCCAGCGACCTCTTGTACGCGGAATTCCGGCTCGGGCGTCAGCGAGGCCAGCCGGGGCTCGGCGCGGGACGTTTCGGCGCGATAGTTTACGTTTCGTCGCCGCCTCTGATTCGTCGGTCTCGGGCCCCGGGCTGTCTGGGGATGGTGAGGGAGAGAGGGGTACACTACGGGGAGACAGTGGAATGTAGCGAAGGGCAGTCAAGGCGGAGATTTTGGATGTGGCGGTGTGCTGGCTAACCGCGCGTGTGTGTGAAGTGTCAGCCGAGAGGTGGTCGGCTCGTCGCGAATTGTCTGGGCTACAAGTAGCGACTCCGGCGACCCGACATCGACAACCCGACGCCTATCTCGGACCGGGCCTCAACCACCCGAACAGCTAAGCCCCCGCCACTCCCACATTTACGAACTATACCCTAAATTTGTTCCTTTAAAAGTGCCCTGTATTTGTATTTCCCCTCGCCTGTCATATTTATACTGTGTGTCAAAGCTAAAGTTTGTTCCGTCTGTCCTGTGTCTATGCTGTGCTATTGTTGATGAATTGGTGAAAGTGTTGTTCTCTTTGTTAATTAAATTCTATCCACTCTCATTCCCGACTCCTGTGCCGTGCCTCCGGTCAGCGGCTGGTCAGGCGTGGACCTATCGCCGGTTAGCCACTCGGTCCTGCTTAAGATCTGGCACCTGGGTGGAGGTGTTTGTCTCTCCTCCCCTAGAATTGGTAACAGAGAGTGTGGAGAACATTGGTGGCGTGCTCCCACTTCGTGACAGCCTGACAGTTCCAGTCGGTGAAGCACATCAGACACACGTTCACGTAGTGTAAGCGGCAATCTTCGTAGCATGGCAGCTACAGGCTTTACAGAAGGACAAACTGACTTAGTGTAGGAAACCTTTAGCTAGGCCAAGTTCACCAGAGAACAGGTGTGAAAATTCGCCACGTAGGCGGGCTGGCAGCAGCGATGAAAACTGTGACTGTTTGCAAACAAGACAGTATATCCCCTTCAATTCAAATTTGTAGATTCTGTATGGGATCAAGTCCCAGAAGTGATGTACCGCGCTCCACGACATGAAAAAGAACGCGAGTATAAACCTGCTTGTAAGCCACATTCGCCAGCAAGCAACCTTCACCGCAGTCCGTTGCTTGGAGTAGTCCACCAGTCTCACTTTGGCATCCGTAAGTGGACAGCCGCGAAAGTGTTCTTGAAAACTTGCTTCACTCAGCAAGGAGACAAGAGACCCAGTGTCGATGAGCAGGCTCAGAGTAATATTATTAACATTTACGTCGATGTAGATGGCTTTTCCCCGCATGCCGTCAGGACTAAGGTTGAGAACGGAGATTGCATTCGTCGCTTCAGACGCTGTCTTACTCTCCCGGTTGACCGGAGACTCACACTTCCCTCTTGACCGGCACACTGACGCAAATTTCCCAACTTTGTCGCAATTTCGACATCTCGCCTTCTTAGCTGGGCATTCTCTTGCACTGGCATGATGGTCGGTAGACCCGCAACAGTAGCACGCCGAAAAGCCACTAGCGCTCAGCTTGCCAACTGTTCTCTGCGCGACCGAATCAGCGACAGCTCCTTGAGTTCATGTGGTGTCTGTTAGATGTGTTTGCCAAGTTCCACTGCTCGGCTCAACGTAAGGCTTGTTCCCTAGAAAGGCAGACGGCCACGTATTTATTGTGAGTTTGCACCTTCAAGTAGCTGGTCTCGTACAGCCTTCTCAATTTGGTCACCGAAGTCACAGCTTGCGGCGAGATCGCGCAGTGGAGTGGCATACGCTTCGAAAGGTTCAGCCGGCAACTGGCGACGCTCTCGAAAGCGGTGTCGCTCCATTAGCTCGTTGACGCTAGCAGCGGAATGCTTGTCAAGCAGTGCCAGTGCCTCGTCGAAAATATCGGTGTCAGTCTCGGTCTTGACATTTATGTTGATGAGCTCCGACGCGGTAAGTGGCGCCAAACTGTAACATATGCGCTGCTTCTCCAAGCCTAGATAATTCAGTAGGATAGCTTTTCTGCGTCGATGCATGAGGTCTTCACCACCGATTGCCTCTAAGTAGTTGAGGAACGCAAACTTCCACTGTTTCAACGGCACTGATGCAGGACCCGGTTTAGCGAGAAACGGAGGCGGCGACGGGTTGTAGTTGAATAAGGCAGCGATGGCTTACCGGCGTAGAGCGAGGCGCAGGAATCAACAAAGCGGAGGGCAGCACTGGCAGCGCACGAGGCCTAACTTGCCGGCGCAACGTGCCGAGTCACGGAGACCGCTGGAGCGGACTACACAATTCAAGCACGCTTGACGAAACTCCGAGCCGATGCTGGCAGGTGTGTGCCGTACACAACTGACTGTTTTACCTTGTCGCCATTTATGTTGTGTCGCAGCCCGAGGGATAGGGTGCGGAAGTAAGAGAAGACAGCGGGCATAAAGCCCAACCTGCATTAACGGCGACCAAAAAAAGAGAGAGTTTAGTTCCGTTAAGCGGCTTACATACCCTTGGCTAAGGGGCGCAATATGTTACTTGCACGGAACTAAGTTCAGCAGGTTGCAAGCACACAACAAGGAAAAAGCTGCACATGAACACACGAGAACACAACAGGGAAGACAGGGAGTGAGAAAAGGAAGCTGGCGTACAAAGGCAGAGCTCGGTTTACCGCTTTTCTGAAGATAACGTACAAACACTTTAGCAGATTAGTATAGCGGTACCCGCAGTCTAGGCGGCACCTCACACTGAAGGCGGGTCTAGTTTTTCAAGCCTCAAGCCACTCCCTTAGCATGACTGGAGCACACATGACGATAATGAGGGCAAGCATTTTCATTGCCAATATAATTTACCGGGTGTCGTAAAGCATAATGACAATTCCGACATTTGAGTGGCGGTTGTCATTAATAATAGCAGGGCTAAGGGCTTGACAGCAACCATTCAAGAAATCATGTTACTGAATGAAGAAGAAAGCAACACTGAACATATAAAATACAGAATTCGAGTAAGCCGCCATTCGAGTGCAGCGCTGGAGTTCTACAAATGCCTTTATTAGAATAAAAATCATGCTCAAAACGTACGGAGCTGGTATACATCAGGCCGTGGGCAGACAAAGAGGCGCCCCAAAATCCACGTGATCAGGCACAGAAAAATTAAACTCCTTCCTGATGTCCAGGGAACCGAGCCCAGGATTTTTGATTCCGAGGCAAGCACGCAACCAAAAGCCCGCAGACGCGCATAGCTTTTGGCGAAGAAAGGTGACCATTGTGTATGCACAGCCTCAAGACGGCATGCTAATACGCAGGTGTGTGATTACGAATGATAGGTAAAGAATCAAAAGTAAAGAAATTAGGAAAAACAATGCTTTCGAATTTAAAGAATGTAATTCGTATTAATTGCCCTCCGTAATTTATTCTGATGAGTTGGAGTTCGTAACATCCGCATCAAGAAGTAGGATAGAGGTTGAAATGTCCTGAGGGTGTTATCTCTCCTCATCCTTATTCCTGTCTGATGCCGTTTCGTTCTTTACATAATGACCGGGGGCACACCTTATTTGCTTAGGAAATTTAATTCTTAAGAATGCAATTTATCTATTGCAAAATGTCCCGTTCAACATAACAAGTGAGACCCACCATGCTATCTTCTAGCAAAATCCGTTGAAATGGTTACATTACACATATTTCACTAAGGTTCCCTGCTGAAACGCTGAGAACCAGCGAAAATTCGTAAGAATCCTTCTGCATGAGATTCCTTGAGCGTAAAACAAAAAAATTCAGGGGGGGCACTCTGTAGACCTAATTTGCGGTGAGGCGAAAGCCTTAAGAGCGGGATTGCTGCTTGTGTCAATGATGTGTGGTCAAGTTGTTAAGCTTCGCCTCTGAGAGTGGAAAGGGACAGCGTCTTGCAAAGCTGCCAGGGAGTCCACAGAAAACCATCGCACGTTGGGCTCTACGCCTTGCTCGTCGGTAAACTGGTTTTTGAGGAAAGGAAATGTATCCGTCTCGCATATACAGGGAGGGAGGAAGACGGGAGTAAACGTACACACCATTATAGACGCGCCTTTGTTCTTTCCAAAATATCGAGCTGGCATGGCGGAGTGGTTAGCGTGCTCGTCTCGCACTCCGGAGACCCTGGTTCGATTCCGCAACTCGACCATTTTCCTCTTCGGAGTTATTGATTTATTTGGTCTTACTACAAAGGTTAATTAGGCTAATTGGTTAATTAATCAATTAATGAAGCTCAGAGCAATTTACTTGGAGCATCACTTGACGATCTGTTTAATCGGTTGGATGGTTACTAGCCAAAGTACAATATGCCTCGTTTGAAATTCGCGAACAGTGACGTCACAACCATTTCGACCAATTGAAAACACACCATCTGATAGGCGCGGCGGCGGCTCCTCCAGGAGGAGAGGTTCCACGGACCACGCGACGGGAAGTTAGACCTGGCGTAGTATTGCTTTCTCAATAAAAGCGTTTTAGATTTGTTGATTGGTTTATTGGGGTTTAACGTCCCGAAGGATCTCAGGCTATGAGGGACGCCGTAGTGAAGGGCTCCGGAAATTTCGACCACCTGGGGTTGTTTAACGTGCACTGACATCGCACAGTACACGGGCCTCTAGAATTTCGCCTTCATCAAAATTCAGCCGCCGCGGACGGGATCGAACCCGCGTCTTTCGGGTCAGCAGCCGAGCGCCGTAACCACTGAGCCACCGCGGCAAGGCAGGAAGCCATTTGTAACGCATAAACCTGTTCAACAGTGCTTGAAAGCAGGTGCATTGTGCGCTGGCCATCCTTTCCAGCTTCTTGCACTCTGACTCCAAGGGCATAATATCATGCCAGTCTTCTAGTGACACTATACAGACGCATCAAGCTGCACGAAGAAGCAGTGGTGGCATCCGAATCCGCATTCACGGCCGCATGCTCGCACTAGGAAACAACTAAAGTTATCGGCATTAGCACCCAGTTCAGGAATCGTATGACCAAATTGCTCTTCTTTTTCTGTGATCAATTGCCACGAATCGATTAGTGCTCGGTGCTTGGCAGGTTCTCGCCTTGAGCTACTCGTCATTTTATTGAAGAAGGATGGATAGCTGTTCGAGTTGGTAAAAGTTGATTGCCGGTGGTACAACGCGAAACAGACGGAAGCACAAAAGAGACTCCACAGCGCCAGGAATCTGGTGTATCTTGCTTTCGTGCTTTCGTCTGTTTACCGCTGTACCACACACAACGTTATTCTAATTTCAGGGCGTTCCTGTTTCGCTTTCTTTGCGCTGTACCATGAATCTGTGAAGCACAAGTAATAAGAAAATTCGCTAACTATAGAACTCTTGTAGCCGTTCTCAATTGATTTGTTTCTTACCTTGGCCCTGCCCATTCTAATAAGTGGGACGGGGCGTCGTCAAGATGCTTCTCAGCTTTCAGTCCTGGCTCCTCCGTCTACAAACACAAAATAAAGTGGAGCACCTTTACTGATCCCCTTCGATTGAAGAGCTTATGTTTATCGCGCTCTGCTCATAGCGGAGCATCGTCCTTCCAAGTGACCCACGCGCCTCCATGATGTGACGGGAAGGACTCTGGGTCCTGCTTGAGGTTGGTGGGCTTGGCGGCGCCCTTCTTCAACTCTTCAAGACGATCCTGCAGGCGCTCTACCACCTGTAAATAGGGCGAAATTAAAAGGCAGCATTTGGTGTATACATGCTTGCCTTTTCTTCTTCATGTTTTATGCCTCAATGTAATATATCTGTATATCCAACCCACAGCAACTAACTCCACAAGGAGGCGCGAGTCCGCAGTGGGATCGCGGCAGGAGCTGCGTGTCTCCGCCAGCGTGTTGTGGCTCACTGCAGAGACGTTGTCTTTTTTTTTGCGCCGCGAACGATTTCATTAATTATTCTAGCTTCCATATTTCCGCGAGGACTAAAAAGCCATGCTGAAGTCATAGTTCATACCACAGCTGTGATGACAGGCACCATTTTAAGTACTTCATCAAGGAAATGCAAGTATAAGCGCAATGATGGTATTTTTACAGCCTTAAAGTAATTTCAGAGACTTAATACCCTTAAATTCGAAATTGCTGCCGTGAAATTTGTCATCAGAAATCACCTAAAAGCAGATGCTATAAAATGGGGACGCATTCTCATTGCTGAACCAGTGATAGACAATAAATATTATAAAACATAGCAGTTTTTCTTCTTTCTAAACATCTCCCCTTGTGGTGATTTTACTCCTAACAGATGTCTGACTTAAATGCAGAAGTTCAGGCTATTTCTACGAGTTACGTGCGCATGAGGGGTTGCTTTGCCGGGAGGTTTTCAAAAGCTTGCTGTTAGAATTTTAACTATGAAATATAAGTTAACCCTTCACAAATTGCGAGGAGTGTGCGTGTTTCACATACAGAAAAATGGTAAAGCTAAGCTCGGAATGACTCTAGTAATTGAACTACATCACTTTCAAGCCGTTGTGACTAGTTATTTTGTACAAAAAGGGGTACACAGTTCTGCCAATGAGTTCAGAAAGATTTCAAATGTGGCATGTATCGTTTTCCCAGTCTTTTGGACGTATTAGGCAACTTGAAATAAAATTTAAAATCGCTTCAAGGAGTACTGCAAGGCAATTTACTGACGAGAATTGCCGCCACTTGAAGTAAATGGGACACATCTGTCCCGCTGCTGCACAACGGGTTTAACCAACATGCTAGTTAGCCTGTCTTAGCTGAGTTCTGTTACTCTACACCGCTTAAAATGCTACTACGAAAAATAGTCTCTTCTACCTCAAAACGCCCATTTTAAAAAATTGCAAAACTTAGGCAAAACACCCGGTATAAACAAACCATTCAAAAATAACTTTCTCGTTTCACAGAGCACCTCTAAAGGCAGTCAGTCGTTCACCGCTGGCAAATGCCTTTAATGAGAGCATGATACGCATGCAACCTCATTTAGAAGAAGATATGTCTCCAAAACGGCCCGACAGAAGTGTTTGTACCCCGAGCAGACTCTGTATGAGCTGGCAGGTTCTCCGAATGGCACAAAGGTTCTGTTCGAGTCAGATATACTGCCGGGTGCATTATAACTGCTCATAATGCAGCCATTGAAACTAAACAGTATAGACAGGTCTACATTAAAAGACTTCTGAAACGGCAACATTTCCGACAGAAAGCGAACCGCGCACCGTCGCTGATTACCCAGCAGCAATACCGCCAGCACACTACAGCGTCGCCCCTAATTCCTCTCAAACACGGGGTTGCTCTCTGTATAGTAAATCAGCCCACACATGCTCCGTTTCGTAATGGCAAGATCTCGACAAAGGTATAGCTTATTCCTGTACTTTTCTACATGCTTCATTCGGCCTACATAACTTGCCATCGCTTCGGCTCAGCTGCATGGAAAGGCTATTCCGTCTATTGTGTAAAATGAGAGCGGGAAGAGCGACTTAAACACCGTTTATTGCGCAGGACTATGTGTATCCTGCATAAATGAACATTACTTATTGACCTACACTCGCTACTAAGCCGAGCATTTCGAACGAATTACGCAGACCTTTTTCCTCATTTCAAGGTTCACAACACGAGCCTCCCGCACAGAGCTTCCACGCAATAACAACCTGCATTTCCATTTAACATCTCTTGACGAAGACTAAGGCCTTCCTTTAATGCACTGAATAGCTATCAACCTAGCCCGATGTGTTCATTTCAGTGAGTGTTTTTTGGTGCAGTTCGAAAACCCAGCCCTGTCTGCCACATATTTCGCATTCCATCGAAGTGGAGCAAGCAAGCACGTGTTATGAGATTTAAGTGAAAGCAAGTGAAAGTTCACATAAAGCATCTACATCACATGGCTTAAAGTAAGGGAAAAAAAGCCGCAATTTAGATAACAAAGAGTTGTTGAGTTTCATACAAAGCAATTCTACAATACACAATTTGCTCATAATTTTGAAAAGTATGTGTATACAGCTTATCTCCAGCTGAAACGTGGATAATTAATGAAAAAAAAAAACATTTTCGAAACCAGACTAGGCTGACACAAAAAGCAGTCAAAACATCAAAGCAAATGAAAGCAAGTAGGCGGTTTTATATAATGAACAGAAATGAAATTTCTGCAAACTGTTAAAAACGCTCTTATAAGAAAAATGTTTTTACCTGTTGGCACGAGCGCGAATGATCGAAATATTTGGTAGGCCAACTGGGTCAAATAAGGTAGGCGAACACAATTTATTGATTGAAATCCATAATCATTGCGAGGACGTGGAACATACCGCATACCACAAGCAACAATGGTGAGTTTATTGGTGGTGTGCATTTTTACGCAAGTTGATAATTTCGTCTAAGAACAGCATTCAAAGTTGGCAGAATGATAACTACATTTTTTAGAAGGCGGACCTCATAAAGCGAGGCAAGAATGATTTTGCGATCTTTTGAGTATAAGTGAGTAGAAAAAAGACTCACATCAGGATTTTCATCCGATATGTCATGGTACTCGCACGGGTCCGCGATGATGTCATAAAGACAGGCCGCCGCAACGGAGTCACAGGGCTTCTTGGTCGAATTCTCACCGCATTTCACAGGCTCCGAGTAGACGTCATCTCCTAAGCCACATTTTGGGCTCACACCACGGTTGACGAGAACCTTTGTTTAGTAAATGGGAGAAAAAGTATCAGCTTACGGGTTTTTAATTGCCACAGTTGAGCAGTAATATTTACTTGCCGTACACGTTGCGCAGAGATTGGGTATAGTACAAGACTACCGCAAAGCTCTACCAAAGATGCACGCTAAAAAATAGGAAAGAAGCTTGGAGTGTTTTTTTTTTGAGGAATCAAGCTCGTATACCTCATTCCACTGGCCATAATCTTCAACTTGCCCGATTTGCTGCCCCAGAAACAATTTTCTGCCTCCACCAGCAATACGACATACAATTCCCGCTAGGTGGCGCCGCCCTGGTTAGCTGGCTGCCTATCGTGCTCCGCTTTCACCTGCCCCTGGCCTAGTCCAGGGCTTCGCCCGCCCCTGGATTTCCTCTCCATCGATTCAGGAAGGCTTCCGAAGCACGTGGATACCATCGGCATCACGGCCCGCTGCCGAGCTGGCCCTCCAAGCGCCTCCAAAAGTCTGATGCGGCGCGGCGCCTCGCTAACCCTAACGCGCCGCGCCTGCACCTCTGCAATGCAGCGTCTGACGAAGCCCCTGCAGCCCAGACCCACTGATGCCGCCACCGCGGGGCTTGCTGCAACCGCCCACGTCACCGCGCAAAATCCTGTTGCAACCAACACTGTGAGCGACGCTGGGAGCTCCGGATCGACGGCCGCGGCGCAGCCGGCAGCGTTCGTCGTCGCCGCAGCGTCCACTGCTAGCCAACTCCACGCTCTAAGGGACGCCAACACCTTTGGGCCCATAGACGCGTCGCAGCCGCCTGCGTTCGTCGACGCCGCCGGTGCCGCCACGCCTACACCAGCCACATTACCCGCTGACACCAAGACCTGCAGCCCGGCACCAGCGTCGCAGATTGCGCCTCAGGCTGACGATTCGTCGGCAGACATGGACTTCATGGCGTCCCCGGTAGACGACACTCCATCCCCGGAAATCGGCTGGAGCATCATCGGTGCCAGCCGTAAGCCTGCTTCCGCCACCCGACCCCGCTCCGAGCTCATCACTGTTGGCATACAACTCCCTCCTGGTACCCTCAATCCCAAGCTGCCTCTCTACGACGTGCTCGCCGCAGTCACCTCCGCTGCACAACTTTCCTCCAAGACCAGTGCAGACATCACCCTTCAGGTTAAGCCAGCCCAAACCTTGTGTTTTTAAAAACTCATTCTCCTCTCACCGCCCACCTCCTACTTTCTATCACGCACCTTCACCTTCACGGTAAGCCTGCAAGCATCAAAACTTATTCCCCCCATCCTCCAATCTCATGCCTCGGCGTCATCCATAACGTCGGTGGCCACTTCACTCCTGATGAGCTCATGCATGATCTAGAGTCTTTCAAAACGGATATTCTCGCTGCTCGCATGATGGGATCCACTCAATCAGTGCTCATTACGTTCGCTGGTACCGTCATCCCCCACTTTGTTTATTTCAAACGCGTTGCTTTCCGATGCCGTCCTCATAAACCCAAGCCTCCCACCTGCACCCGTTGTCTCACTCTATGCCACCGCGCCCGCCAATGCCCCCAGCACAGCGTTCCGGCCAAGTGCCGTCGCAGTGCTGCTCCTCTAACCGCTGACCCTTCCGCTCATGTGTGTACCCAGCCCTGGTGCGTTCATTGCCAGGTAAACACCCACCCCTCCCTCGACCCCACTTGCCCCTTCCTCCTTGCTAAACAACGCGACTGTGCTAAAACTGCATACCTCCGACGCCTAGCTTTGCGCCGGGCCACTCAACCCACCACCCCCTCCTCCTCCTCCTCTAATCATGAATCTCCATCAGCTCCGATCACGTCACCACCAGGCTCCTACGCCGCCATAGTTAAAGGATCCTCGGTGCCAGCGTCCCTCTCTTCCACTACACCACCTTGTCCATCCTTGATTGACGAGAGCCGCTCCTTCGACCTCCGGCTGGCAAGGCTGGAACGCCAGCAGCGAGAGCAGCAGCGCATTTCCCACGATCTACAACAGCAGATACATGCCTTGACTCAAACCCTCCAGACAACCACCTCCTCTCTTACCTCACAGCTTAGCAAGCTAAATGAGCACCTTGCCACGTTCACCACTCCCTCCTCCAGCGCCCAGGTCACCCCTTTGGCTGACCTTGTCGAAACCACCACACAGGCACATCACACTCGCTTGGTTCAGCTGGAAACTTCGGTTCTCCAGATTCTTACCACCCTCCAAGCACAATCAAAGCAATTGGAATCCTTCACCTCTATGCTCCAATCCGTCCATGAGTCACTTCACCCGGCAAAAAAGAAGGAACGCGTACCATCGCGTTCCTCTCCACTATCATAATTGCGTTTGGCGAGGACCTCGAGATTGTGCAGTGGAACTGCCGAAATCTTTGCCACAATAAGACCCCCCTCCACCAGTATCTACTCACCCGCCCCTCTCTGCCTCATTTTCTCCTTCTCCAGGAGACCCGGACGGCCCGCAGTGTCCCAGGCTACCGCGCCTACCATGCCACTACGGCCACACCACTTGCGTCTATTTATGTACGCAGTGACGTGCTCGTAGAGCAAATTGACATGCCCTCCACCCTCCTTAAATATTTAGTTGGTGTGGTTTATTACCACCCATCTTCCCGCATCTCACTCGTCCTTTTGTCTTTTTACAACCCCCCTGTCACTTTCTCTTTATTCTCTGCTCTGGGCAAATTCCTTCACTCTCTTCCTTCTACCTCCCATATCCTCTTTGGTGGTGACTTTAATGCCCCTCACACACTCTGGGGCTACCCACAAACCCTCAAACCCGGCCGCCTCCTCCATTCTCTGTCCCAGGAACGCCACCTCACCCTTCTTAATACCCCTGGCTCTCCTACTCGAGCGGGCACTGCCTCACAACGCCCCACGACACCCGACATCACTTTCTCTCGGGGTTCACTTTCCTTTCACTGGCAGGTGACAGCCGAAACTCTTCTAAGTGACCACTTTCTCATCCATATCACCACCTCTCTTTCCCACATCCCTCGCTGTCATCCGGTTATTCATACTGACTGGCATGCTTTTCGCACTAATCTCGCCTCCTACTCCTTTCAATCCTACGACGACTGGACGTCGCGCATCTCTGCAGCGCTCACGTCCAGTAGCCGTCGCGTTCGCTCTCGTTACCCAATCCAAGACCCAGATCCTCACGTTCTCCGTTTATGGCGTCGCCGTAAACGTCTTCAACGCTCCTTTCGCTCCCAACCACACAATGCCCAACTTTCCTCCCGGATCACTGCTCTGCGGGCCGAGATCGTCGCCCACTGCGCCTCCCTCGAGCGCTCTCGTTGGAGTGCTCTTTGTGATGGCCTTGATTCTGCATTGCACTCGCGATCCGCATGGTCTTTTTTTAAATCCGTCCTTGGCACTAAGCCTGCCCTTGCTCCCACTCTAGCTAAAGCCCTCACTCAGGGGACTCCCTCCGATGTTTTTGATCAACTCGCCTCTCTCTACCTCCTGCCCCCTCTGGCATCCTCCTACCCGGTGTACTCAGGTGGACCTAACCCCGATCTGGACCAATGCTTCACTCTCCGGGAGCTCGAATCTGCTCTGGCTGCTAATGCTACACACTCGGCTCCCGGTGAGGATGCCATTACATACACAACACTTCGTAACCTTTAGTAAAACGAGCTTCTGGGCAAGTTGGTTACTTTGCTTCCACATCACTGCAGCGCAAAGAAGACGAGCACAAAGGAAGAAAACACTTACGACACGGACAAACGCTGCTCACAACTGATTTTATTTCGCCAGCAATGGGAAATATAAAGATTCCGCTGCTAATGCGCGCGCAGGAAAGTACACATGCCATGAATAACAACGATACATTATACATCAGATACATCTTATCGTGTGGCAGAGAAAAGATCACATTCCCCTTTGTACAAATGAATAGAGGTATCGCTTACACAAAAATCACCCTTTTTCTTTATATGGTACGCTTCTAGTAGTTCACGTGAACTACTAGAAGCGTACCATATAAAGAAAAAGGATGATTTTTGTGTAAGCGATACCTCTATTCATTTGTACAAAGCGGAATGTGATCTTTTCTCTGCCACACGATAAGATGTATCTGATGTATAATGTATCTTTGTTATTCATGGCATGTGTACTTTCCTGCGCGCGCATTAGCAGCGGAATCTTTATATTTCCCATTGCTGGCGAAATAAAATCAGTTGTGAGGAGCAGCGTTTGTCCGTGTCGTAAGTGTTTTCTTCCTTTGTGCTCGTCTTCTTTGCGCTGCAGTGATGTGGAAACTTCGTAACCTTCCTGACTGCGCCAAAGAATTCCTCCTTCAAACCGACAATGAGGCCTGGGAGAGCGGCTGCTTGCCGAGCTCCTGGACATCCTCCCTTATTTCTATGATTCCAAAGCCGGGCAAACCTCCCTCTCTCTCTAACCTCCGCCCAATCTCCCTGACGTCGTGCGTTGGTAAGATCCTTGAGCGAATGGCTCTGACCCGCCTCTCTGATTTTCTTGAGGCACGGGAGTTCTTCCCCCATTTTCTCATTGGCTTCCGACGCCGCGTCTGTGCACAGGACATGTTTCTGATTCTCCAGCAAACGTTTCTGTCCCCTACACCCACTCAAATTTACGCACTTGTGACCGTCGATGTTCGCAAGGCCTTTGACGGTGTTTGCCACGATCACATCCTTTCTCAACTCGCTTCTTTGGATTGTGCCTCCCGCATGTACTCCTATATCCGCTCATTCCTCTCTAAACGTGTGGCTCGCTTTCGAGTAGATACCCACTTGTCTAACCCACACCACCTCACCCGTGGCACTCCTCAAGGTGCTGTTCTCTCTCCTACCCTTTTCAATCTCGCTATGGCCCCTCTCGCCTCCCAGCTAGCTGAAATTCCCGACCTGCATCATATATTTTACGCCGATGAAATCATACTCTGGCGTTCATCTGGCTCTCCGGGTCACGTACAGGACACCCTGTAACGTGGCCTAGATCTCATCGACTCCTTTCTCACCACCGCTGGCCTCTCTCCTGCTCCTGAGAAATCCGAGCTTCTCCTTCTCAGCCATTCCTCCTACCAGCGCTCACACAACCACTTCGTCTGTCTCCACCTTTCTGGCTCTCCCATTCCTGTCGTCACACAGTGCAAAGTTCTTGGCTTCCCTTTGCATGCGGCTAAGAATGTGCAAGCCCTCCACCGCGCTGTCACCACCTGCCACTCTGTAACTCACCTCCTGCGGCGCGTGGTCACTCGACGCTCAGGTCTCCACGAGGCTCACGCGTGCCGAGTTGCCCACGCGCTGGCCCTCAACAAGGTCTCAACTCAGACTCAACTTAACGCTCTCGAGACTGCCCGTGTGGGCCTCTACAAGGGAGCTCTCAACCTCCCTATCACTACCTCTACCACTAAGCTCTTTGCCACAGGCCTCTTCCATCCTCTTCGTTCTCTTCTCAGTCTCCATCGTGACTGGCAGCTCGCCCGGCTTTCCCTTACCCGTCAGGGTCAGTGGTTATTGACTCAAGCGGGTATCTCGCCCATTCCAATCTCCCCGTTTACCTTTCCTATTCCAACCCCCGCTCCCAATCTTCGTATCCTTCCCCTCCCGACCAACATGTCCCCCGTCCTGCACGCCGGACGTCGTTATGCGGCCGCACAGCACCATTCCCCTCTCTTTGATACCCAGGGTGTAGCTTACACGGATGCCTCTTTCGTGGATCCTCGAGGTTCCTGCGGCTACGCCCTGTACCATCCACACCTCCCTGCTCCTAAAACCCACACCAGCGGGCCGTATCTACACCCTCCAGACGCATTGTCCCTCGAGGTTCTCGCCATTGCGCATGCCCTCCTTCCCTCTCTCCAAGAGTACACAGTCTATTCAGACTCACAAGCCGCTATACACCACATAGAGAAACGCACCCTGACCCCTTCTCTCCAACAGGAGGTCGAACGAGCGGTCTCCGCACTGCAGCCTTCCATCGTTTTCCTCCGCTGGGTCCCTGGGCATTCAGGGATTGACGGCAATGAGCAGGCCCATCAGCTCGCCCGCGACACACTTTTCCGGGCACCGTTGATCCCCTGGCCCAAGCCCTCGGAGGACGGTGGGAGACTCACCCTTCGCCGGACCATAAAAGAGGTCTACCTTGAGCTCCGCCTCGACAAACGCCTTTACCCTCCCCCTCATCCATCACTCACGGTGCCGGAGTCTCGCCTTCTTCGGCACATTCAGATGAATGCAGTTATCACCCCGTCCCGCCTCTTCCTCTATCGCTATCGATCGGACCCTTCCTGTCCCAACTGCCCCTGTATCTATGCGGACCTGGCCCATTGCCTCTTCTATTGCCCGGCTGCTCAGCAGTCGGGTTCTTTCCCCCCACTCTCTCTATCCATCACCACCTGGCTCGACTGGCTTGGCGCTGAAGGGGAAGAACAGCGGCTTCTGGTCGCCCAGGCGGTCGACATGCTCGGCCTTTAAATTATGGTCGAATAAAAGTCTTTTACTACTACTAATTCTACTACTACTACTACTACTACTACTACTACTACTACTACTACTACTACTACAATGAAATGTCTTTTGCCATAGGATTACCACTTTCTACCGCCCAGCGCGCTTTCTGAAAGCTGCAACAGATCATCTTTGATCGTAAAATGACGCCATAACAATCGCACATGCTTTTTTCGTACCAATCCACCGCTTCCGTAATACCTGAACTGAATTAAAACAGTGCAACGAACGAAAAAAATTGTTACTCAACAACCTCTTGATTCATGGCTCTTTCATCATTTGAATTCTACATCGGCGCCACTTAGCGCCGCTCTCTGTGAAGGACTTCTCACGTATGCTTTCCTCTAATGTCTCCTCAAGCCAGCACTGCTAAACACCGCACATCCAAAAAAAAAAGGGTCCTCTACGTGCAGCTTTCAGAAAGTATGGAGCTCTTTTCCTACAAGTGAATTGTATTTTTACGTCGTTACAAACCTTGTAAGCCTGAGAACTCTGGCAGCTTTGACGTGCGCGTTCAGCCTCCTGCGCTGCTGGCTCTCGTGCACCGGGTATGTTGATCCAGTGCGACACACCACCCGGAAACCGGCCAAAGATGAGCTTATATCGGTCCTGGATGATAGCCGCATTGTTATCAACTGGGTTTATGTTCAAGAGGACCTCGCTTCGGGGTGCAGCATTCCCGGGATTCTGCAGAGCCTGCAAGTGGCTGACGCCGTCGATTCCAGCCAGCCGTGACAAGTCCCCACCTATGTGAATCATAATTTGTGGAAACGGCTGGTCACAGATTTGGACAGGCAGGGCACAAGAAAATCTGCGGATAGCTACTCACGCGCATCGGTGGGATCAAATTGGTTGCGTTTCGTTAGGCATTCATAATAATAATAATAATAATAATAATAATAATAATAATAATAATAATAATAATAATAATAATAATAATAATAATAATAATAATAATAATAATAATAAATTATTTATTTGAAAAATTACACAGTACAAATACGAGCCTGCCCAAGCCAACAATGGGCTTGTGGAGCTGTGCTCGGCAGAATGGAGCAAGCCAGAGAACAGTACAGTTAATTAATACTGCACAAATTTGCAATGAAATTAAAAAAAGCAATGAGAAAAGGCGGGGGGGGGGGAAGGGAAAAAAGAAAAGAAACAAAATTACACATACAAATCAAAGATAGCAGATTTCACTTCTTTCCGAGTGCTGAAAGAAAAAACATTATCTGGCAGGTCGTTCAACACATCAGGTACATAAAAGGCACGGACACGTTTACCATATCTTGTCCGTACTCTGGGCAAGGTAAAGCGGTCGCGTGGACGTAATGCTCTGGCGGGGACATACGGGAGGCAGAACTCATTGTTCCATATATACATAAGGATCACAGTTTCTTTGAATAATAGCCTGAACGAAGGCATGTGCGAGCATGAAAAAAGATTGGAATTATTAGTAATGTGCACACCATACATCACAGCCCGAATTATAGATTTTAGTAAAGAATTCACTTTGTTGCGCCAAAACACTGAACAAAAATAAAAAGAACAAATTCCATACCGCAGCACACTGTACGCCAATGCATGAGCTATTGTTTTCCTTATGTAAATTGGGCATAGTGTTTTAATAGAATATATCAGGCAGGCTATTTTGCGCTGCCTTTCACAAACGTTAGTCAAATGAGTGTTCCAGGACATGTTAGAATCGAAATGGACACCGAGATAATTGACACTTGAGAGGTATGGAATAGGAGAGCAAGAGCAACTGTTACACAGGGGAGAAGGAAGAAACACTGGAGTGATGACAGAAACAGATTTCAGCGGATCGTGAAAACAGGCTAATTTAGTTTTATTTTGGTTAATAGAAATTAAGTTGTTACGGTACCAACTGATAACATTTACAGTGTCAGTTTGTAATTCAGCCACGGCTTGATGGTAATTAGTATTGCGCGTTACTAAAAGCGTGTCATCTGCGTATTGAAACACCCGACAGTGAAAAATTGCTTGACTGAGATCATTAACGTACAGGTTGAATAAAAGGGAAGCTAAGATCGACCCCTGGGGAACTCCAGCGGTCAACTTTCTAGGTTTGCTTTTAATATTTCCGAAAACTATTACTTGGATTCGACCGTGCAAATAATTCTCAAGGAAAGTTAGGAAGGGCCCTCGGAAGCCATAGCTATGAAGTTTACGAAGTAATATTTCATGGTTTACGGAATCAAAAGCTTTTGATACATCTAGAAATAATGCACAAGCGAATGCACTACTTTCGAGAGTACTATTAAGGAAATCGGTTAATTCATCTAATGCTAACCTAGTGGCACGCCCGCAAGTAAATCCGTATTGATTAGGCGATAGTATGTTGTGCGCATCAATGAAGCTCTGCATTACGCGAAAAATATGTTTTTCAAGTATCAGAGCCATGCACGAAAATATCGAAATGGGTCTGTAGTTTGTGGCAACATTAACCTGTACGCTTTTGAAAAGAGGAACTACAAGCGCTTCCTTGAGGCCAGGCGGTATTACTTGTGTGGCTATAATGTTATTTATAATTGCTAAAAGAACATTCTTCAGGGCCTCGAAATTTCATCGAAGGACGTCCACAGACACACCATCTAATCCAACCGACTTGCGCTGTTTAAAGTTGAATAAGATATGACGAATATCATCTTCAGTACAGTCAGGCAGGAAGGCAGACTCAACCACCGATTGTGGCATACAATAACTAGCCGTATTACAGGACAAACTTGTTACAGTAGACGAGAAAAGGGAATTAAATTGGTCTGCTAACGTTATTGATGGTGGACCTAAATTCTACTTGTTTGCGCTTGTTTGTTTGCGTGTTTCTTCCCCTATCTTAGTTTTTCGCGCTGTACATAATGTTGAACCTTCACCAACTCGCCCAGTTTTCTGTTCTTCTTAGCAATAGTTTGGTATGCGCCTTTCCGGGGACGACCCCTTAATTCGTTAACCACAGACCAAGCCCTGTACGGGTTATTCCTAAACTCAGAAACTTTACCTTGGAAGTGCTTTCGCCTGGCACCTCTAAGCACAGCAGTGACTTTATTGCGAGCCATCTTATAAGATTCACGAAGATGCTGATTATTAGGGGAGCGACGACAACGCGCCCAGGCCAGTTTTTTTTCAGCTATCGCGGTTAGAACATTTCCATTTATCCACGGGCATCCCGGCTTTCGTTGCTTTAAGACGACTACGTTTTTGCAAGAGTGCACTGTCTGCGTATAAACGGTAATAAAAGATTCATACACGTGACTGGCAGGAACTTTTGCAAGGAAAGATTTCCAATCATAGCGTTGCAACAACAAGTCCAGCTTTCTTTTATCAACAACCTCTATCTGTGATAGCGGGTTGTTAGCCGCAGCATACTGAGACGATAGAAAGCTACACCCAACTAAGAAGTGATCGGATAGCTTTTGCTCAATAATAAACGGAAATACCTGGTCGTTCTCAGTGCGAACGTTGACGTGATCTATGCATGAAGACACAAGTGATGCACCCAAAATTTCGACACGTGTGGGAAGGTTGATAATGGATTCTATTCCAACGTCAGCAAGCGTGTTCAAGTAATCAGCTACAATGTGCCGCTCTTTGTTCAGCACGTCAATGCTAACATCACCTATCAAGCACACGTGACCAGATGGAAAAGCAAGTAGACGCAATTCATCTACCAACTTTCTGACACTTTGATTTGGCGGCCTAATAAATAGCGAGCAATGTGATGACAAAAGATTGTGTGTGAATACGAAGGACTAGCGATTCAGCACTTGTGAAGATTATGTTCAGAGGACTTGAAATCCAACCATTTTTAATAAAGATGGCAATTCCACCACCACGGCCGTCTTTGCGCGTCAAAAAATGATTGTGATAACCTTGGAGTTGAAACAGACCAGTATGTTCCTGCCCAATATTAATTTCAGTTAAGACGAAAACATCAGCTAAATCACGTACTGCACCAGCGTGGACACAAAATTCATTCCAGTGCTTGCGAAGACTGCGCACGTTTACATGAAAAACAGTGAAAGTGCCTTCGCCTGGTTTTAAAAAAACAGAAAGGGAAGGAAAGTCTCGAAATTCTTTGCACAAAGCCATGAATGAAGGAAAAAGATTACAACAGACAAAGCGGATAATAGAAGAGGTCAGACTAGCCGAGACAAGTCACAAGGGCTCATTATGCGCACGACTGGGTCACCCTCCTTCTTTCGGGCATAAATTTTGCCATGTTTCACCCATACGAACTTGAAATCGGCCTCCTTGGCCTTAGTCTTGTCTCCCAGAACAATTCTCTGTTGTATTTCGTCAAGTTTTCGACAAAGAAAACAGAGGGCATTTTCCTTCGCCAGAGATTCCAGTTTCTTTCGCTTTGCCAGGCAGCTGTCACGTATGCCTGCCGAAAGGAAGCGCACTAAAACTGGCGCTGGTTTGCTCTTCCTGGGCAACCGGTGCACAGCTACTACATGGCCTGGCAGGAATGAATCAATGCCTAGTTGTGCGGCCAGTTCAGTAACAGTAGTAGTCAAGTTTTCACTAGGAAATCATCGTCATTAGGTCAACTATGCCATCTACAAGGCAAGGGCCTCTCCCGTATCTATGTAATTAACGCTATCCCGAGCAAGGCGCGGAAACCTTATCGCGCCAAACGCCGCCCCTGCTTTTGCTTGCGATCTCTAAGAATTCAGACCATCGACTTTTTTGCACTCGCATGACATGCCCTACCCAAGCTCCCTTCTGTCCGTCAGGGCGAAAAACGCCTCTTAAAGGTACACATCATTTTCCTTTCCACAACTGGCTGCGCTGACCTCCATTCAAGTTCAGCCTAACAGCCGGTAAGCAACAGCTGTTACAGACTTTCTTCTTGAGGTATATTGGTAAAAAGCCGGTCATGACTTTTGAGTATCTATAAGCTTACCTCCACCGCATAGTGGTTCTCCTCGCTAATCCACTCTCGCCATCCGGATGTTCGGTCACTACCCGAGTATAATATAGATATATAACCTCACAACTTCCAACTCCTCAACGGGTATCTAAGTATCTTTTCTGTTATGAAGCTGCTGAATATTGCGTAAGCTTTCTTCATAACACTTCAGCCCACCTTTCTGCTGGTTCTTTCTAGGTTCTTGATCATGCATTGCAGTATTTCCCCTTGGGTAGTTATTAAGGCAATGCAGTCAGCGACTAGCAGAAAACTAAGGTAATCTCTATCAACTCTTATCCCAAATTCTTCATCATTCAGTTCTCTGAATTCCTCCAGAAAATACGCGGTGAATAGCACGAGATAATTGTGCGTCTCCCTTTTTGACACCATTCCATTCCTATATCTCTTTCTGCAAGGAGCACTATGATGGCTGTAAAGCCGACATAGATATTGTTTCCAGAGGTTTAGCATGGATCTTCAACACCTTGATTCTGTAGCCTGCATGATTGCCAGTGTTTCCACTAAGGCTTCCGCGTTTGGTTTCCAGCCCGTGTGGCTGCGCAGTTCTTGCTATTTTTGTTTTTGCACTGTGCCTAGCTGATTTTTCTGATTGTGAAAGCTTAGATATGCATCGCTGTCACAATAAACTTCAGTTGGAGTTTGCACCTGTGTGTGTGTGTGTGCGTGTGCGTGTGCGCGTGTGTGTGTGTGCGTGTGCGCGTGCGTGTGTGTGTGTGTGTGTGTGTGTGTGTGTGTGTGTGTGTGTGCGCGCGCGTGTGTGTGTGTGTGTGCGCGCGCGCGTGTGTGTGTGTGTGCGTGTGTGTGTGTGTGTGTGTGTGTGTGTGTGTGTGTGTGTGTGTGTGTGTTGCCTCGTCCTGTGCGTTGTGTGCGCAACACATTTCCATAAAAAATGCTTTCTCGATGCCTGTAAAGGTCATACACATAGGTGCCTGTTATAAATTCAGTATTTCGTTACGGACAGTGGGCTCACGGGTGTGTAGTTTTTCAGATGCGTGGAGTCCACTTCCTTGTCTAATAAAAGCAGACAAAGGATAATTTAAGTTGTACTGTATCGATAAGGCACCGCGTTCTAATCACAAAGCTCCCGCTCTCACGGCAACCAGAGTTTCTATTCAAAGACACCAAAACTACGAAATACAGCTGTTCGCTTCAGTGGCCAATTTCGAAACAAAACAATGGAAGCGTTGACAGCGATTTCTAGGAGCGGATGCCACATGCTAAGTCAAAGCGCCATGCACATAAAATTGATAGCAACACGTAGATGTGCCGAGCAGCTTCATGAATTCATGAGTTTAAATGCCATACACTGGCCGAAGAAATTTATTTAAAGCCAGTTTTCTCTGCAATAAATGTGTCTTTGACTCCTTGATTGAGGAAGGCAGTCGAAAATCAGAAGAGGGACAAAAGCAAAGAGGGTGAACGTCTTATATGCTTTTATTCTGCGCGATGTCCAGTTCTGCTTGGATCAAGTACTGAATTTTTGGGCATAAATTTTTCATACTGTAACAATGTAAGGTACTGTGATAGAAAGATTGAAGGTATCGATGAGTACCAAAATATTTTCTTTTATGTTTGTCCTTCGCTTGCATTGAGTAGTTGAGACTACCATAGAAAAACAATGAGGCACTTTTTTGACGATAGCAAACGCGTTAATAGCAAAAATTGCAAGCCTGTTTCTCCTGAATGACCCTTTTACAAAATGTTAGCCTTTTCTAAAGATTCTGGTACACTCTAGGTCTCGAAGCGTTCCGCATACACGAAGGCCATTTTTTCGAGCAAAATCTCCCTTCAACAGACCTGCGCTTACCTCAGCCTCACCAGATGCCTTCCCGCTTCGCGCTAGGTTATAAAGCCAGCTTTCTTTATCTTTACTGGAAGGATGTCATACGTCATTATGGTCTCCATGCGTCATTCATACATCATTATCATCTCCATTATTTCGGCTACTGTATAAAGCTGAGAAGAAATACTCGACGGCCCTATCTAATACAGATTTTTAATGAGAGTGCCGTGCTGTCCGTGGCAGGATACAACTGATTTTTTCAATGTCTATTTTCCTCTTGACCGCTTTTATGCTACCTCTGTTTGTTTAGAGCACATTCCATTCGCCCATGCTCTCAATATTATGCATTGCTATGCCAGCTATCTTGCGCTTATTGATTAATATTTACAGTTCTGAGACATCGATTCTTTCACAGAGGCATACAGGTATTATTATTTTGGGGGGTTCTATATTAGATGTTTCGTATACTGAGAGCTTTCCCATATCCTGCGCAGCGACTCTGCTCTCAGCTTTGATTGCACTCTCGGTGATGCGATTTGAGAGGTTACCATTAATCTTCTTAACCCCGCAGTCCTCATGCGCGGTTTAAAATTGAAAGACACACTTAAAGACGGCCTTAAGCGGAAGGCGCAATACCGTCAATGAGTTAATCACCAAATGCTTTTGCTATTCGCATATTAAAAGGCCATTGTTCCTACTTGCCTATTTCGACAGGAATAATTTTGGTTTCTTTCACGTTGTACTACTTCAGTCCGGTATCAGATGTCGTATTATACTATGTCACGATTTTTGAACGCCATATGTGCTCGCAACGTACCGATAGAAAATTGTAGCCTCCGTTCCATTAAAGTTTGGTTGCCGCAATAACTATTTCTATATGAATGATAAAAATGAGATACTATATATTATGTGGCTATTTTTTCTTTCCCTTATGTTTGTTTTTAAAGTGTCAGAGTGTAAATTGATATCCCATTAATTCAGTATGCTGTAGGTCCGCTATATGCCATGTAGTCAACTCTACTCTAGTGAAGCGAAAATTTTTCCAATTTTTCTTGAGTCTTTATGATGTGAACAAAAACGAAATAAATGTAATTTGCGGAGTGGGTACTTTTCTAATATACATTCATAGGTCTCTGGAGGTCCTTACATCACTCCTGACGTAGTGGTGCAGCGGTTAAACGAGTCAACACTGCTCTTCGATGGTAGGCGCTGCCTCCGGTAGTGCTACTGACCGATCTAAGTGACTCACTTGACATCTAGTTTGCTCGCCACGGCAGTTTTTCGCGGGTGTTTTGCTCACGGCTAACGGCACTAACTACAGCGCGAGAATTTCTGTGACATGAACTACTTAATGGTTTGGTTCATTGGGGTTTAACGTCCCAAAGCGACTGAGGCTATGAGAGACGCCGTAGTGAAGGTCTCCGGAAATTTCGGCCCCCTGGGGTTCTTTAACGTGCACTGACATCGCACAGCACACGGGCCTCTAGAATTTCGCCTTCAAGAAATTCAGCCGCCGCGGCCGGGATCGAACCCGCGTCTTTCGGGTCAGCAGCCGAGCGCCGTAACCACTGAGCCACCGCGGCGGAAACTCCTTAATGGTAGCGCGTTAAAAAGAAATATCTGTTGTGAAGCGTATCCTGAACTACTCTACTTTCCACATTACCGCTAACTAATTGATGGACATTTTCTTATGTGCTGGTGTCTTCCCTTACCTCTTCATGCTTAGCCTAATTCCAAACCCTATGATTTTGCGGTCACTGCACCTCACATTAACGCGCACCTCCCTATCCTGCACGCAGTCTGAATGCGCGTAGAGCAGGGACTCTTTCATAGTTATTCTCGGCGTGCGGGCTCTTCCGCGTTCACTCAAGGGTTTCCCTTTTTCAGAAGAAGATATTCATGATCCGCTAATTATGGCGGTCTATGAGTTCTACTAATAGCTCCCAGCTTTCATTCCTACATCTTGTGCCAGCCATAACTACCTACTTGCCTGTCCTTCTGCCTGCATCTTGCCTACCTAGCGATTGAAGTTGCCCCTCACTACAGGGTACTGTATTTGCACGGCACTCATTCCCGATTCCATGATTCCGTACAACACTTATATTTGTACCTCTTAGTAAACTTAATTGCAATAATTGCCACCCTGTCGTTGGCGCTGTAGAATTTGTTAGGTTGAGAGCTTTATCCTCTTTGATCTAGAATACCACGGTACTCCTCGCCTGTCCGCTGAGACACTATAATATACGCGCCCGCCCTTTAACGCTGCATTTCTTTTCTTTGTCCTCCTAACTTAGTCGAGCCCTTTCATATCATATTTAATGCCAGCTAATTCTTCAACAGCACTAATAGCTAGTACTAGGACCAGGAGGGCTATTATTCCTCCTATGATCTATCTTCTGCGCTTTGTACATTTACCTTAAGAGAGATGCACCTTTTTTTTGCCCACGCCGGCCGGTACGCCGCCAACAGCAGAATAACGGCACAGTTAGTAATGTAAACTCCCCATTGGGGGTATTGTGCCCTCTATTATTAAACCGAGTTTAAAGAGAGCAGCTCAGTGACTGTGGATACAGCAACCAGCTTGATTGTCAATCGTGGAGGTTGGATCCACGGCACTGCCATGTTTTAACTTCTGAGCGCGTGGTGGATGATAAAGTTTCATGGAATGCAAACGACGCGTGTACGCGCGGCTCGCAGAAAAGTAGTAGGCAAGGTGCTTGCAGCACGGACTACGGACTGTGTGATGTAGCCTAGAACACGACACTTCGCCTGTAATGTGCTTCGTGCTCACTTATGCCCTTGAGGTCCGTTCAACGTTGCACTTGATCATAGGAAGCTCATTCACTGTTGACGAGAAACAAAAGGCTTGAAAGACACCCTCCGATGTCGCAGAGGGTGTGAAAAAGGCATCTCCTTTCAAGGCGACACTTTCACAACACTACCCCTCTTTCAACAAATTCGTATTGTATAGGGCCTGTAGGGCCAATAAGGATGCGCTGCGGTTGTACGTATGACAACCAACAGCTGCCTGTGTTAGCCACGTGGGGATCACTAAAAAATGACGATATTATGACAAGGTACGATAGGTGCATGCAAGACTAAGAACATCCCTCGCTTCTATCCGCCTGACAGGGCCTGGCAAAGGAGACGTACGTCTAGGGCGGGTTTAAAAAAGCGATGCGCGGTTATAGCGCCACATATAATTTTTCAGGCAGAGTCATCAAAGCGCACGCTCTACGTTATCACCATCCAATATTCTCCTCGCGCTCGGCACACCGCGAAAGTTAGGCGCTGTGAACAGCATAGAAACCTGCATTATAAAGAAGATGCGACAACAGCCAATATTATCATCATCGACCTTATTATGCAGAAAGGTGCAGAACATATCCATCCTTGTACATAGTACTGGTATTTGACTCCGTAGAATTATCAGGAGTAATTCAAGCACTCGGAAACCAGACCATGGAGAAGACATTGCGAAAGTGCTTTAAATTATAGTCTACAGGCAGCACACAGCGTCCATATTCCTCCAGCGGGATAGGGATATAAAATAAGACGGATGATGGTCAGCCAGAGCAAGAATATCACTCCACTCCTATTTCCTGTACATTTACGTACATACAACATGCCTTCCTTGTGTTTCACACAAAATACTTGCTAGCTATAACAGCTAATTTCATCAATTTTTCGTTAAAATTAAAATGGGGAACCAAAACCGCTGATCTAACACCCAGGAAACAAAGAAGAAGGAGCTAAAGACAGCGCGTATGATGAACTTACCAGCCACTTCGTAAAGAGTAGGCAGCCAGTCAGTAGCGTGGAACAAGTGGTTGTATTCGGATCCGGCACCGGTCCAGAGGTTTTTTGGGGTCCATAAGAATCCGGGAACGCGCACGCCGCCTTCCCAGAGTGTGAACTTTTCGCCCTTCAAGGGCCAGGGCGATGCAGCATTTGCTCTATAAAACGTAGAGGCGGCGCCGTTGTCGGAGCAGAAAATAAAAAATGTGTCATCCAGGATCTCTCTTTCTTGCAAAGCGGCGAAAATGTGGCCCACAGACTCGTCAAGTGCGGAAACCATACCTGTAACGAATATGCAAAGCTAACAATTCAGTGCTGCCTACGCAATTAATCGAGTATAAAAGATTGAGTTTATTTTGGCACTTTACGCGTGAACGTGGGATCGCTTTCCAGAGGTGACACCATGAAATTAAACCATTATTGGTATATTTCAAGACGAGGTGTCCGCTTACACTACGGTGAAAAACTAGCCTGGCATTTTAAAAATCGCGTCCACATCTCTAGGAGGTCATCACTTTTGCTAAAAGTCACCAGGCAGCGCTGTTGCCTCGTGTGCCGTAGAGTTCGGTCCTTAGGCTCCTAAAGACCACAAGGTCTTGAAATTAAAGTACAAGGATTTCCCTATTTTGCCGCATTTAAACCTCAAGGGGTGCCATAAGGGCTTCCCTCCAGGGCTAAGGAGTAAACTTGGTTGCCTGGTTATTTTTGACAAAGGCTGCACTGCCGTGATGAGTGCAAAGCTACCATGTACAAACACTGTAATTATGATTAATCTAGGCATGCAGGAAAAATGAAGCCACTGAAGAAACATTCACTTCACTTTCGTAGCTTTTCTCACCTCTTAGTTCTGTTAATTCAACTAATTACTCAATAAAATTTGCAACACCATACTACGCTCTATTGGGCTAGTAACGTTGTTTTTTTTAAGGACTACGGCTGTGCACGGAAAGGACAGCCTCAGCTGCCAGACATTGTGCTTGTTTTTGGCTCCGGGAAAATTGCGGGGCGTTTCAGGACCTGCGTGCTAAATCTGTTCCCATCAGGCAACGTAGATCTTGCGATTGTTTGTTTCCGGTCGTCCTTATTTTCATTATATCAGCGTGAAAGGTTTCCCATTAGCAAACGTTCTACAGCGTACAGCCTTTCGGATTTTTAGTAATACCGAGGCAGCGTCAACTTTTTAACGCCGGTGGGCTGGAAGACGAAGGAGAGGAGAAAAAATGCGACGGCAAGAGCAAGCACACAATTCGTGCTGCTGGAGTGAGTGTCGTCGCCAAGGCTGCTCGAATTAGTGCGAAGGAACCCCTGTTTATCATAGACTGCTACGCATCGGATATCCAAGAACCTGCGACCAATTGTTTTATCCGCTGCGTATAGTGCGAGTGACGTCTGAAAAGAGCAGGGTACGTAAAGCGAAGACAAAATAAACCCTGATCTTTGACAGCAATTGACGCGATTAGAAGAGGAGGCAAGTGTGGCAGAAGGCGGCAAAAAGTCATGCCGGTTGAGCAGGTTATGCAGTTTACGGGGATAAGGTTATCGTGGTTGGCACAGGACATAGTTAGTTGGATAGACATGCCTTGTCTTGCATTTGGCCTCTTAGGATGGATGACGTTGATTATAAATGGCATCAAAATAAGTTTGCTCTTGAAAGGTTACTTACCTGCATAAATGGTACGGTTTCGGTGTCCAATAAAATCGTAACCTTGTAAGTAACGAGCCGGCGCCTGTAGGGGTTCTCTCACGGTGCCGTAGTGTGGAGCGAAGTGCGTAACATACAGGAACATAGGCTGCGGAGGTAATCAAAGCTCTGCGTCAGCCGTGTTCTGTTATAGGCGCCATTGTTCAACTCCACTTCAAACATTGAATGCCTTGCAAGCGTAAGAACTGCCATGTCGAGCTACTGAGTCCTTTTAGGCAAGAAATAACACTCGCTATAAATTAACTAGGAAGCGATAATTCTGCTTCAGAACCTATATTACTGAACCCTATTTTTAGAACGTCCTGAAGTACTCAGAGGAACACTCGCAAGAAAATATTCACGACACTATACCGATAATTAGGGGCGCTCGTTTGTCTCGTTTCGCCAGTTTTATTCAAGGGGGAGGGAAGATGACGAGAAAGCAGGATCATAGGAAACAACAAAGCACAACAAAGGACCAAAGCATTTTTCATAGAAAGAAAACAATTAACAGTAGAACACATCTAAACAGGAAAAAAAATTAATTATTACATGGAATACGTGATCAAACGATATTAGATTGAGCACTCAGCGAGAAGGAGCAAAACAAAACAAAATAAAGGGCCGGAAAATATTGAGAGGTGTGGCGAGTGCAAAATGTCTTCGGTAAAGTCTTGGGACGAACCTGGAATACGCACCTATCATTTGGGATCCGCATACGAAAACGAACAATAACTCCCTTGAAATCATTCAAAGGAAAGCAGTCAGGTTTATTTTCCACAAATACAGGAGATTTGATTCTCCCACAAAGCTAATAGCAGAAAATAATATCCCATTTCTTTCAGACCGCCGCAAAAAAACCGAATTTTGTTCCTTCGTAAGATTCTTTCACGCGATGTAAAGATTCCAATACCTAACTATGTTCAAACGTCTACCACCAGACGTACACGACACACTAAGGAACGCACACTGCAGCCTATCTTTGCACAAACAAATTCATTCAAGTATAGCTTCTTCCCCCGAACCATCTCCTGTGGGAACTTTCTCCCAGAATCCCTTTTTCAAAATAGTAATTTTATCACTGCATTGGAAGAAGATTTCCTTGGTTGTGTCCTTTCCTATTTTTAATGTTGTTCTTTTAATCTTCCCTTTGTTATCGCCGAATCATGCTGTGTGTTGTGTTTTCGTTACTTTCGTGTTTTTATCTTGTTTGCCCCTCTTGCTCGGGCCACATAGGCCTGCAGTATTTTGAAATAAATAAATAAATAAATAAATAAATAAAAAATATAGACTGTAAAAGCCGGAAGAGCGCCAATGACACGATGCTGGATAGAAGAGAATTGTACTCGTTTACGGCCAGAACGAGAGGTCAGTTTTGATATATTTTGTGTGGAAAAACACATGGCAAAGTTTATGTGCATGTCTAAGGCGTCATAAAACCGGGAGGGGGGGGGGGGGGGGGGTTGGTCTGGTATTCACTTGAGGATAGGATAGATTACTAAGGGAATATGTATGAAAAAATGATAACCGACAGAAGCCGTAATAGCGCTACAGCAAGACGTACGCAGGAAAGACTGACACTGGACATACGCTAACTTGATCTGAGTTTATTTACTGTAAAGCCAGCAAATATATAGAAAATTTAAGGCATGCGCGAAAAAACCTTCCATGGTTTTGTTGATGCCTTGTTGTACCGGTTTTTTCACGCATACCTTAAATTTTCTATATATTTGGCGGCTTTGCGGTAAAGAAACTCATATGAAATTAGCTCACCCTTAAGAAAAAATCTAATGACTTTCTTTAGAAAGTCCAGTGACTTTTGACATTAGGATCTCATGCCTTTCTCACGACAATCTGGTGATTTCCCTAATGAATTCCTAATGGCTTTCTAAAACAAATTGACCACCGTGGTTCTAGCGTGTTCGTAATGTATGCTTTTCTGATGTCTTTTTCTTGACTCTGTCATGGTTTACCTGCCGTTGCAAAACCGATCCAATTATGGTGATCAGTAATGCAAATTAACAGACAAAAAAAGTAGAGCAAAAAAAAAGAAAAAATTAAAAAGCTGCTGCAGTGCAGGGGGATTCGAACCGCCGACCTTACACAGCCTATCTTCCCACGCTAACCACTACACCACGCCACTTTTTTTTTCTTTATTTTCCAGATTGACATGAAAACAATAAGACCACTTCAGCTACACTTGAGCTGATACGGGTGAAGTTAAAATTTCTTAAGTTTCACTAGATCATCCAGTAGTGTTACCCACTGGGGTGGGTCTCGCTGCGTCTGGTAACATTCCCGCAGATAAACAGCACTTTCAACAAAGTTCTCACGTGTACTACGAGTGTTTATATCAGTATGCCTTACTTGCATTCGCGTTTTCCACAAGCTGTGGAGGCCAAGAAGCATTAATAAGTCATAGGGTACCTCTTTGCTATCAACTGGTAGAAATCTGATCCCAAAAGGGTGCAGTGGTAGTTCTTTCTTGATAGTTCTCTGCAGGACATCCCAGAAAAGTATGGCGTCCAAGCAGTCTAGGAAAACATGTTCAATTGTCTCCGGCTGCTTACATAACAGGCAATTTGTTGTCCATGGGACAAAGATTCATTTTTCATGGAGCCAGGTTTTAACGGGTAGTGTATTAGAGTGCAATTTGAAAAAGAATGTTTTCACTGTCGGCCGGACCAAAATCATTTTCACCCGTTTTAAAACATCCTGCCCTGGGCCTCCACGGTAAGGCGCACGATACAAAGGTGGCGGCAGCATAATATCAACCAGATCCTTATACAGCTTCTTTTTGGGAACGTTATACAGGTATTCTAGCGAAAAACGCAATTCCAACAACCTGAAGGAAAGGACAACCTCACGCAAATATCCGTTTACAGCACCACACATGTTTTCACACGATGACACTATGATTTCGGGGAGCAGCCTTTGCAACCGCATTTGCATAACAGTTCTCAAAAATATGTCATTTTGATCACGAAGGAAAATAAAGCGCGACACCACTTGACGCAAAAACAAATGAACCAGTCCAACGCCACCGCTTTTGACTGAAATAAACAAGTTTCTCGCCTGGTTTTCTCCCAGGTCGACGCCCAAAGAAAAACTGCAAACACTCGATGGATTTTTTGAATATTGCTGCGCGACGCATAGAGCACATTCATCACGTACCATATCTTAGAAATCAAGAAAACATTGCCCACAAAGGCACGTGAAAAGACAGCTGCCTTCCTTGCCACGCGTCCGCTTTCTCTCTTGCCCTTAACGTCTCCTCGTTCCAGTGTGTGCTGGGATCGCGATAACTTTTTAGGGGCACCCCAAGGTACCCCTTTTCCCCAGCTTTTTGCCCAGTTTATCTGACATCCAGTTTACCACGCCACCAAACGTTAACTACTGAAATTATGTGGCCTGATATGTGGAGCCACATTTGTTTCTTGTTATTTCCATTGCGTGTAAATGTAGCAGCGTGTAAATGTACATGCACGCACGGGAAAACAACGTTGTTCAGAAGGACCTTTCAGGCCTCTTGGGGGTGCCAACGTATTCCGAGCCTTGCCATACAGCGCATTGGCCGTATCAAACCGCTTGGGAAACTACAAGTCTCAGAACGACAGCTGTCCGTTTTACTGTCTTCGCACTCCTAATCCTTGGCACAGACCACAGCGTTGTGCAAAACTGCACTCCGGGGCACAAATTGCTGGAATAATGCGCTAGGTAGCTTCGAAACCTGCGAGCATGTTAGCGACACACATCTTTCTAATCCATCCAAACGTTTGAATAATGTAAACACACATGATGAGGTGACTGAAGATCGAGAGACTGCGCTGTCTTCTTTTTTATCTCGTACACTGGTACATCGCATGCTTGTCCCGGGTTCTTTTCTTGTTGCGTTCCTTTCTGCACTGTTCGGAGTTGTATTGAAAACAGCGCGCTTACGCTTGCAACGTGACGCACTATATGGAGCCTGCGACTGAGCGAGCCTTCGATATTACGTTCGTTGCTGTATCAGTGTCTTCGAGCCTATATTTTACACTTTGCAGACAAAAAAAAAGTTCTTTTCACTCCTGCTGGTAGCACGTTTTTTGGTCACTTATGTTAGCGCCACCACGCGATACGTTCATCGCATTGAATAACGATCAGAGGTAACGACCACTAATCTGGACACTAAAGAACACAAAAGAATCAAATTTTCCATGGAATGTTTCAATACCTAGCTGTCGAGAAGCATACTGTTTTTTTTTTTTTAAGAAAATCTTCACTGGTAAACAACGTCTCTCTTTTCAGGCTGTCGACACTGTCATAAAAGCGTAAATTGCATGCTTGTCCCAGGTTACATTCGAATGCAGATAAATGCCCAGGTAGTCTGAACTGCTCCAATTGGGTAGTTTTTGATTGTCTATAGACTTAGGGGCGGTTCTACTCTGGTTGAAAGACATCAAAATTTACTTTTATTCATAGTATTGTACCTATCCATATCCGGCACCATTCAGTTAGTTGAGTTGAAGAATTGAAGAACACGCAGGTCGTTTGTATTAACTCATTTTTCTTAAATTACGCAATTATCTGCAAAACCCTGGAGGCAACACTTAAGCTCCGCCTCAAGAGAATGACGCGATAAATTTAATAGGTTAATTACCATATATACAGATTTGGCCATTCTCTCATTTACATTCATAGATCCCTCGGAGCCCTCAAACCGCTCCTGGCGCAGTGGTGCAGCGGTTAAGTGATGCGCCACAGCCCTCTGATAGCAGCTGCCACCACCGGTGGCCCTTGTGCGGCCCAGGTTGTTCTTCCTGTCAGTTGCTGTTAATACCATTCCAGTCAATTCCTACTAACCCTTAATTTAAATCCCCCCCCCCCCCCCCCGGCCTCGGTGGGCAGTTTTCTCACAATCCAGCGGGCAGGTTGTAAAGAAGCTGCAAGGTCTTGTGACCTAAGGGCCCACCTGTCTCCTATGTTGCTTTTGTGATCATTTTTCTTGGATCTTCCTCGTCACGAGCACCTCAAACCTGTCGCGACAAGAACCGTATTATTGAAGCTATGCTAGTGACTAGGTACAGGGCGAAGTAAAAAGAAACTGAAGGGTGAAGCAGAAAGCCTTTTGGAACACCTGAGGTTACTGTGGCCTGGTCTGAAATGCACTGATCAAGTTTCACCACCTGACAAGGATTAGTTAGAAATTGTACAATCCAATAAGTTGTTGCATTCTAAGCTCAATATTGCGAGTCTTTAATGGAAAATGCTTTTGTGGCATCGTGAAAAGCTTTACGAAAGTCTATAAAAATTGCATCGCTGTCATCCGACATACGTAAGATGGTTCCTCTGCAAACAGTAGTGTTGCATAAATCTTGCGACTAAGCCAATTTTTTTGCATTACTTCATAAGTTTTAGCCACTAAAGAGTCGGTTTTCAGTATGTAGTACGAACGTTAGAGGAACATATTGCCACATTCCTGGGCACTCTCGTGGCGCCGTCTGCCGGCCGAATTGCCTTAACTGCTATTCTGGCTAGCCTTAGCCATGGTGGCGGCAGTGCTTCTTCGTCGTCTCTTCTGTGTGGTGCCCTCGGGAGTCCGCTGCTGCCTGGCGCTTCACAGTATAACGTGTCCTGGCCGTCTCGACTGTCTAGCCGTGACATATTTGGTGGAGCTGTGCTGGATAACGTCCCATGTACACTGACTCCGAAGGTGCCTTTGAAGCCAGTTCTCAGCGCGTAGACACAACCCCCGTCCACAAAGCGAGCCGCCGCCTGCTAGGCCTACAGCCAGAGTTCAGCGGCCTGACAAAACCAAGAAAGGTGACATCAACCACTGGTAGCCGGACCGCTCAACGTTTTGGAGCTGACGCTCCGTTCGTTCTCCACGCGCCCCGGTCACCGCCGACGTTCCACGGAGACCGGTTTGAAGACGTTGAAGATTGGTTGGCCAGTTTCGACCGTGTGGCAGACTTCAACCAGTGGGACGGTGAGCGAAAGTTGACGAATGTCTACTTCGCGCTAGAGGACTCGACAAACATCTGGTTCGAGAACCATGAGACCTCTTTTGCCACCTGGGAGGTTTTTCGGCGTGAATTGCTAGCGACATTCGGCAACAGTGAAAGAAAGGAGAAGGCTGAAGTCGCTCTGCACTCCAGGTCGCAGCAGCCAAATGAGAGCGTCACCATGTTCGTTGAGGACATGGTGCGTCTCTTCAGTCGAGCCGACCCTGCTATGGCCGAGGCCAAGAAAGTGCGGCACCTAATGCGGGGTGTCAAAGAACAGTTCTTTGCTGGCCTTGTCCGCGACCCTCCAAGGACAGTGGCCGATTTCACAAGGGAGGCAATGAGCATGGAGCGCTCCTTGCAGGAACGCGGCGCGCAGTACGGCCGGCAGGCTAGTATGGCAACCGCTCAAATCTGCACGCCCACGACGCTTCCCGCAGACGATCTAGGAGAGCTCGTCAGGAGCATTGTTCGCGAAGAACTAGCGAAACTCCGCTTCGAAGCCCCACAGCCCAGCTTCACTGCACTGTCGGACTTGGTGCGGGATGAAATCCGGCGAGTGGTGCAGCCAGCAGCAGTGGTTCCGACGCCGCAGCCCTACATCATGACCTACAGCCAAGCACTTCGGCGGCCGGCGGCAGTGGCACAAGCTTTTTCACCTGTGCCGGCTGTGCAGTACCCACGTCCAGCTGTGCTCACCACCGTGCCGTAGAAATTCCCGCCCGCCATGCGTAAAGCGGACGTGTGGCGTACACCGAGGAACCGGCCACTCTGCTTCCACTGCGGTGAGCCCGGTCATATCCTGCGCCACTGCCCCTACCGTCGAATGGGTTTAAGGGGTTTTGCTTCGGACGCTCCTCGCCCACGCTACGGCGACCGACCTCAGGAGATTGAACAGTACCTGACTTTCAACCTGCAGGCAACGACTCTGCCGCAACGTCAGTCTCGTTCCCCATCGCCACGGAGATTCTATTCTCCCAGCCGTCCATCAACCTCTGGCGAATTCAGAGGCACGTCCCCACGGCGGGAAAACTGAAGACGGCGTCCTCCGGGGGTAGGGCCGCCGCGGCTGGAAAGAGACAAGAGCCTCCACTCGACGATTTCCTGCGACGACGAGAACAACGACCACCTGACCCGACGAGCCCACCGACGAAGAGCCAGCGATTGGCTTCAACGGAAATACCAGTAACCGCCGATAACTGTGAAGTAACCGCACTGGTAGATACCGGCGCTGATTTCTCTGTGATAAGCAGCCGGTTAGCCACGACCCTTAGAAAGGTTTTGACACCTTGGACTGGGCCCCAGATCCGCACAGCCGGCGGCCATGTTGTGACGCCGACCGGCGTTTGCACCTTACGAATTCAGATCCGCGGCGTCACTTTCCCCGGCTGCTTTGCTGTGCTTCCTGAGTGTTCTAAAGACCTGATTCTCGGTCTGGATTTCCTACAGGAATATGGGGCTGTCATCGACTTTAAGGAGCTGATCGTCTCGTTTGCCGCACACCGTACTGTTGGCGACGAACCGCAGCAACGCAGGACTAAGTTGCGGGTCTGCGATGATAACATGGTGATTCCGTCGAGAACCACCATGCTAGTAACTGTGGAGTGCGATGACAGCGCCGGCACTCATGGCATCGCTGAAGCCAACATGTCACTGCTCCTGGGTCGGCAAGTGTGTGTAGCTCGCGGGCTTATAGAACTGAACAATAAGCGAGCCGAACTACTGATAACAAATTTCGGTTGTGAACCCCAACGTTTATCGGCCAACACAACGATTGCTTATTTTGAAGAACTCGGGGAATGCGCCGGAGAGTACGCGTTGACAGGGACTACGAAGTCCGTGGAATCAACGAATGCTCCGGGTAAACTCGACGTGAACCCGATTCTCCTGCCTAGTGAAAAACGCAACCTGCAGACTGTCCTTGACTTTTTCCGGGACTGTTTTGCGTCAGCCTCCAGAGTTAGACAAACGCCGAGAACAAAACACCGAATTATAGTCGACGAAAGCCAGAGGCCATTACGCCAGTCGCCGTATCGTGTATCTTCAAAGGAACGAGAGGCAATTCGAAAGCAAGTTCAAGAAATGCTCCAGGACGACGGGATCCAGCCATCGAAGAGCCCGTGGGCGTCGCCTGTGGTCCTAGCTGCAAAGAAAGATGGGACCCTACGGTTTTGTGTTGATTATAGACGACTGAACAAAGTAACTAAGAAAGACATTAATCCTATGAAAGTGGAATGCAAATAAAACCGTACCGGCTATTTGCGCAGGAGTGTGCATCGGGTCCAGCGTCGCCCCGGCCTTAAGTGACATTTTTCTGTTGTACGTTGACAGGGATCAGGAAAAGAACCTGTCTGCCCTACATCTCAAGACCGTCAGATATGTCGATGACTATCTTATTTTTGTAGGACGTGGGCGTTTTCCGGCTCGAATGGTTGACATTCTAAAAGTGTTCAGGGAGTGTGGGTCGGGGTTACAGTTCACTTTTGAGGCACCAGTTATCGACGAACTGCAGTTTTTAGACCTTCGGCTGCATTTCGAGCAGAACCATGTTTGCTGGAAGTATAACCCGAGGTCGTCAAAGACACTTCTTAATTCTTACTCCGGTCATTCCAAATTGGTAAAAAATAGCATAATAAGTTCCTGCTTGCGAAGTGCTTTGACCAAATCCTGTCATCCCACCATTCAATATAGCTTTCAGACCCAGTTGTCTAGGGTTAAGTTTGCTGGATATCAAGACCAGATGATAGCAGGGGCGTGTTCTCGGTTAATTCAGTTATTAAAGCGTCAGGCCACTCCGCTTACGACAGACGTCCAGCCTGAAAAGAAGAAGTTTGCCGTTTTGCCATATGTACACCGCGTCTCCCACGGACTAAAGAACGTAGCAAGTAGGTAAAAAGTTGGCGTGTTTCTTTCAGCCCCCGTCAAGCTCAAACAGATATGCCCTGCCATTGAAAGAAAGAAAGAGGCCAAGAAGAAAAAAGAAGGATGTGGCGTTGCGTACAGGGATAAGTTTGTGGCCTGTAAAACATGTGTTGTATACAGTGTACTCCTTTCCTGTGGAGCGCGTTACATTGGTCAGACCGGGCGTTGCCTTAACAAGCGCCTACAAGAGCATAGGAACAACTTAAACATTGGTGATGACCTTTCACATTTGGTCAAACATTGTCTAGAATGTAAAGTCATGAAAAAGAAAAAGAAAAAATGCACTGCATTATTCAATCAAACACGTGTACTATACACCCACAGTGATCAGACGACACGAGAAGTTGTCGAGGCTTTTCACATCGCAGGGGATCAACTGAATTGCGTCAGCAAACCATCTATTTTCCTTTGCGATAGGGAGATGAATTTTCTCGGGAGCACCTGACGAATGTGCGTTTCATGGTTTTTAATTTTTTGTGTTGTTTCTTCCGTTTGATTGTTTCTTCATATAAGAAGGTTTCAGTGAATCAACCTTTTAGTTGCGAGCCAGCGCTCGTCCTGTGTCCCTTCTTTTCTTGTTCCTTGTAGCTCGCGCTGTTTACACCCTGATTGACTATCTCGAAGGAAGCGCTCGGACTCCGCCCCGCATTTTTTCACGCGGCCTGTCATCATTCTGTTTACGGGACGGCATCCTGTACAAAAAGAACTATGGGCCGACGGAGGCTGTCTATCTGCTCGTTATACCTAATGCCTTTCGCGATGAAGTCTTGCAGGCGTGCCACGATGACCCTTCCTCTGGTCACCTTGGTTTCTCCCGAACTTTGGCACGCATACGGCAAAAGTATTACTGGCCCAAGCTCGCGGTGGTTGTGAAACGCTACGTCCGCACTTGTCGCGATTGTCAACGTCGCAAGACGTCGTCGACTAAGCCGGCCAGACTACTGCAGCCTATTGATCCACCACACGTTCCTTTCTACCAAGTCGGCATGGATTTACTCGGCCCCTTTCCGGAGTCTTCGCTGGGTAACCGGTACATTGTGGTCGCCACCGACTACCTCAGTCGCTACTGTGAGACGAAAGCTCTTCCCCGTGGAACAGCTGCAGAAATTGCCGCCTTCTTCATGCACAACATCGTGCTTCGTCATGGCGCACCCACGGTCGTTATAACTGACAGCGGGACGGCCTTTACCTCGGCGCTGACAGAGGAAGTTATGCGACTCAGCGACACTAGGCACCGAAGAACAACAGCTTGTCACCCGCAAACTAATGGACTCACTGAGCGCCTAAATAAGACGATCGCCGACATGATTTCTATGTATGTCGACGACGACCACCGCAACTGGGATGCAGTACTCCCTTACGTAACTTTCTCATATAACACTGCGCTGCAAGAGACGACTCACTTCACACCGTTTCGCTTAGTCCATGGTCGCGAAGCCACGACTATGCTCGATGCAATGCTTCTTCCTGGTAGTGTAAACTCTAGGTAGTGTAAACTCGGCTAGTGTAAACTCCGCTAGTGTAATCTAGTGTAAACTAGTGTAAACTCCGCTGTCGTGGGGGCCGACCGCTTTGTTCACGAACCTGAGGCCGCCTGCCAACTTGCTCGGCAACATATCCGGCATCAACAAGCAAAAGACGCTCACCGTTACAACCATCGCCACAGGGATGTCACTTACCAGCCCGGAGAAAACGTTTGGGTGTGGAGCCCAATCCGCCAACGAGGGCGCTCTGAAAAGCTGCTTCGGCGGTACTTTGGCCCCTATAAAGTGATACGCCAACTCGGCGAGGTAAGCTATGAAGTTCTTCCTCAAGGAACTGTTCGCTCCTCTAGACGACCAACGTCCGAAGTTGTGCATGGCGCACGAATGAAGCCTTACCACGCCCGCCAGCAGCTCACTCGTCTCTACCTGCGGGCGCCGACGACTACGGTGTTCAGCGTGCGTGCCCGTCGAGATGGTGGTCGGCCAGAACCGCCTCATGGAATCCCACACTCGCCCTGCTGTCGAACCACAACACGCTGCCGCTTGAATACTCCGTCGGACAGAGTACCCACCCCTCGGTTTCGGGAACCCTCAACGACCGCGTGCTGCTCGAATTGGAAGTAGCAAACGTCCAGAGAACTGAGAGCTGCCTCTCTCTCCTCGCATACGAGATCAAGACGGCCGAGACAGTGGAATACGCACCCGTCGACGATAACTGCTACATTCACCAGGACTACTGCCCCTCTGCACGGGTACCCCCATGAACACCATGTGTTCGTGTGCCAAAATCCCGTGCCCGGGGGAGCCCCCATCGGTCCCCACGACCTGCCGCGCCGAGGGCGGTGCTTTCCAGAGGGGGGGTGCAATGCCACATTCCTGGGCACTCTCGTGACGCCGTCTCCCGGCCGAACTGCCTTAACTGCTATTCTGGCTAGCCTTAGCCATGGTGGCGGGCAATGCTTCTTCTTCGTCGTCTCTTCTGTGTGGTGCCCTCGGGAGTCCGCTGCTGCCTGGCGCTTCACAGTATAACGTGTCCTGGCCGTCCTGACTGTCTGGCCGTGACAATATTTTCAGGCATAGATACGTGAGAAAATAATCAAAGGCCTCCTAGCAACAAAATTTATAACTCCAACAGCCTGTACATATAACTGTGGTGGCTTCTAAGTTCATATAAGTATCCTTTCTGCGGCGGTTGGTCACACACGAAAGGCAATCATTTTTCACACATCCTTGAAGCTGCTGGTTAGCCGTGGTTGTCTTGAAGGGTTCATAATATAAGCGCACCTGCCTTCTGGTAGGATGTACTCCCGGTATCTACCTGCCACATCTGAATACCGCCTGGGCGGAAACTGCTGCGAGTAGACAGATTACCGGCATTCTCTGCCAACGCCGTAATCGGAGAGGCCCTACCTTCGCAAATGCTGCGGCTATCCTCAAAAAGTAATCTTCACATATCCCTCAGGTTGGTGATATTGGCATCGTTTTAGAAATTTAGTGTGCATATACATGTACTTTACCTCATCTGCTGCTGCTTACCCTGCTTTCACATCTAGTTTAATATCTTTGCTTGCAAATTTATTAAATCTTCATGATTTGTTCACAATGTCGACTGATGCTGTGGTGGATCAGTGGTTATGGTCCTCGACTGTTGACCTGGAAAACACGGGTTCAATCTCGGCCGCAGTGGTCGCATATTGGTGGAGGATATATACTTCAGTGGAGCCTAGTGTGTTATGTGAACGCAGGTTAAAGAGTCCCTGGTGGTCAAAATTATTGAGAACCCTCTACAACGGGGTGCCTCATAGCATGTCTCATTTTTATTATGTATGTTGCATACAGAAGGCTCTGAAGCACCATTCTCCTTCCCCAACCAGGGCAGACCACAAGGGACCACTCTCTACCCGCTAGTCAAACAACTCACCTACATGCCTTACCTCCACGCGACAATATACGCCGATGACATCGGCTTATAGTCGACTGAAGGCTCCCTAGGGGAAGCGAAAGCACCTTGCAACTGACAGCTGATATCCCATCGAACGAGATCAATATGCGAGTTAAATTATCCCCGCATAAAATCGGAACTACTGATGATCAGACCACTTCCCCGGGATCCGTGCATGCACCTCTCTATGTACGGTGACCACATACCAGTTGTCAATAGACTCAAGGTCCGTGGGCTTTATAGACAGGAGACTTTGGATGCAACCTTCCTTAACAAACAGACCAAACAAATCGTGGACCCTATACGCAGAGTGACCACACGCAACCAGGGCCTGACAGACGACCTCATCACGAGCCGCTTCACTTATCACCTTTCTTATCACTTGCTCACCAAAGCGCAGCGAGGAAAAACATGTGCCTATTAGAAAGGCGACCACTTCAGCGCTCCATCTGCCACAATTTGTTAGCATAAATATTTACTCGCAGCGGGCACTTAACAATGCAATGTCGGAACTACTCGCAGCCCAACGAAAACAACCAGATAATTCGAATAACCAACACAGAATCCATGCCAATTTCTCCTACAGCGTTTATGCCTGGCCCCCAGCGCATGCTCACATGCTTCCAACTATCTAATCACCCCCATGACATCCAGCGCCAACTGCGCATCAGACCTCTAACTAGAAGGTTACTTCCTTGGTGGACACAGGCGCGAACTTCTCGGTCATCAGTGAACAATCAGTCACTCTCTCGATGAAGTCATGACCAATTGGGTTGGCCCGACAATCCGCACCGCCGGCGGACTTCTTAATTACGACTTCAGCATGGTGCACTGTAGAAGTAACGGTTTATGGACGTACGTTTACTGCGACGTTCGTAGCCCTGAAGCAGTGGTCCCGCGATGTCTTGAGCATGGACTTACTGAATCAAAATCGGGTGATAGCTGAAATTCGGTCCAAGTTCATGACTTCCTCTACGCTCGAAGCACTACCTTCAAAAGACAAAAAAACCTTGGATTATGTTCCCTTAAGCCTCGTCGGTAAAGTTACCGTCCAACCCCGTACAAGTGTACTCATCCCAGTGGGCTTAATGAATTCCAAGAACGCTGATTACTTATACACCAAGGACTCAGCTTCGCAAGAGACACCACCCGTTTCCGCATTGAATAAGCTAAGGCAGCGGCGACAAAGTGCAATGAATACTGGACACCTCCACGTTAGCGAACAATGCGAGTTTCAGTATTGGCCGTCTCTAACTGGCCCGCTGTAGACTCGTCTATCCAAACCCGCCCACCTTCGCCATCAACCCAGCACGGCTGCAGAATAGACAAGACCAGAATCGCGATATTCTTCGAATGTAGATTGAGTGCTTTCCGTTTTCGCTAAAGGACCGACCATCGAAATTTGAAAAACATCGCGTTTCATCGCATCGCATTTCACATTGCCACCGTAATCATTTTGCCACGCATCTTCCCTACCATACTAAATAATAGCAAACAATATTTCCTTTCTTTAACAAAGAACACACAAAAAATTCAACAACTAATTTTCTCCCTATTTCAATTCTTCCGTTCTTGAGCAAAGTCACTAAAAAATCGCGCGTCGCGGCTCTGAAAAAAATCTAACAAAGTTTGCTATTATATCATCTAATCATTTTGGCTTGGGCTCTGTTTTCCCGAGTGAATTGGCGGTAACTTTTTAAGCAATAAAATTAAAGAGAGTATGGATAACGGTAACTTTACAGGCGGACTATTTGATGATCGCTCGAAAGTATTCGTTTGAATTATTCAAAACATAATTTTTTTAGAATTAAACGCCCTTGGGAATGGGAGAGGCCTTTGCTCTGCAGGGGGCATAGGTAGACTGATGATAATGATGATGATATCCAATAATTTCTTCTTCAGTGTCCTGGTGGCCGACTTCAGTTCTCGAAATGCAACCACGCGGCTAGCAGTTAGAATTAAAAAATAATTAACATATTTTTGTGAATACCGCAGTACCGACGTCTCCCAAGTTTTATAAAGTGCGCCGAAGCTGTCTTTGCGGTGGTGAAGGACGCATCATTTTCTTTTGGCAAATATATTTTTGAAAGTTACTTAGCCTTCTCGCGAACACTCTGTATAAGCCACATAAAAATAAAAACTTCATAGGTCTGTGGGTACTAATTAAAGTACGCCATTATTCTAACTTACTCGCGCTCATCTCGTTCAACTATGCTTTGATGCATAGCTATATTAACTATTGCTGTCTTCTTTGTGAAACCCAAAGCGCACTTTTCTCTACAACACAAACAGAATCAAGCCATATGCATTTTTAGTTTGAGGAATAGTTTATGCAGTCTTCTGTTGTTACTGTATGCTCATAGCATCGAAGAAATCTCTCCCATGGTTCATTATTATATCATCCCCAAGGTTACGAAACGAACATTTCTTCCCAATCTGGTGAGTAAATCTCCGAATCCAGTGAAACTTGGATGTTTCACTGGCTTCGCAGACCAGGACAATTTCTCCATTTGCTCACTAGGAACCTAAATCTAATTACTGCAAATTCACAATTATTTTTCTGCCACATATTTGAAAAATTCTCTACCCATTAATGCGGCGCAATCACCTAACATTCATGCTCTCTACCTTAGTTTTCATCTTTTTCTTCACTCACGCATAATTTTTCTTATTATGAGTAGCATACGCACCACTCACTTGAAATTTGCATAACTTTACACTTATTTCAAGGTTTCCTATGTATTCCTACTATTACATTTCTCCAAATTGTGTTTCGGTTGGAGGTTGTATCGTGCGGTATTTTATTATGTGTTGAAAATTATTCTGTGATTTTTCCTTCCACGTAGCAATTAAGCATTTTAGCACTTTTCTTACAGCAGGTACTCTGCAGAAGTTACCTTTGTGAGTCCTCCTGTATCTGCCAATTGCGCGCGCGCGTGTGTGCGCACGCGCATGAGCGTGCGCGTGTGTGTCTGTGTGCGTGTGTGTGTGTGCGTGTGCCTGTGTGCGCGTGTTTCTGTGTGCGTGTGTGTTTGTGTGCTCGCGTGTGTCTGTGTGTGCGTGTGTGTGCGTGCGTGCGTGTGCGTGTGCGTGCGCGCGCGTGTGTGTGCGCGCATGCGTGCGCGTGTATGTGCGTGCGTGTAGGTGTGTGTGTGAACGGGTGCATACGTGTGCGTGCGTACGCGTCCGTGCGTGTCCTTGTGAATGCTGGTGAGTGTGCGAGCGCGTGCACGCGTGCGAGTGCGTGCGCGCGTGGGTATTTACGTAACGGTGCATTATTTTATTCATTTATTTATGTACATACTGCAGACCATGGTTAGGCCAAAGCAGGAAGGGCAGGTTCGCAAAAAGCAAAATTATACCAACAAAAATACAGCAATACAGCAACAATAATGTAGTAAAACAACAATACATCAGTGCAAGACAAAGGAGAAAAAAATACATAATACGCAATATCAAACATGGCTGAGGAACGCGTCTGATTTTTCAGGGATTTTTCAGGGAATGGTATGCTATTCTATATATAGTAATGAGAGCTACCTAAAAAGTGGAGTACATCAAAAGCTGAATTAGATAACAGGAAACGTTAACAGCGTCCACAGGTAGGCTGGACATGAAGTGTGAAATGTGTGCACTGTCAGGCTCAACTGAAGTGCGCAGTTGTACAGCGTGCAGCATCACAGACAGGGCTCAATTTACGCAACCAACGTAAAGCTTGGATCAACGTAGAAACGGGTAAAAGCTGTTTCATTATAACAGACGTTTCAGAAAAATATCCTCGATGCGAGCGCCTGCAGATTTTATAAAAACAAAAGTCATGCCTTTCCCAAAGGACAAGAAAGACATGCAGAGCTTAGATGATTGCGATTCATGCATGCTGCCAGTAGGAAAATTGTAGCAGTCGCAAAAACACCCGTCCTGTATAAAAAAAAATGGATGCGGGAGTCACCATACAGTGAAAAACATTTTTAGTGGCATCTGCGTAACCGTGAGCCTGCCTCTTTGTAGGAAGCGTGACGGAATTTCTTCTCGGGCTATTGCACCCAATGCCGCTCAGAAGCTGAATCCCAGATGTGCTTACGATTCAGAGCGTTATGGCTCCATTTGGCCAGAAACAAGAAAAAGCGCTCATATTTTCACTAAGCTACCTAGCGCGAAAACAACCTCAGCGGCTAAAATTATCAGTGAGTCCTGGACTGCTGTCGTCCTAAAGGTCCACTGAGCTGTTCAGACACTCGAAGAAGGTGTTTGTATCTGCCAGTTAAAGGCATACAAATTCATACTGCATCATAACTGTAAACAGGTAGGCGTCGAAATCGTGTCATATATAGAGACCTTCACCATTACCTATACGAAGAAATTATGGACAAATGCATTGTTCATAGGCACGTTGTTTAAGAAGGTAATTTTTGGCATGTAACAAGACTATCGTGACGATCAACGCAGCGGCAGATCCCTCTCCGGGACGACTGTATTTTCGCCACTTTATAGAAAAAAAAACGTATCCTACTCCTTCCGCGTGGAAGTCTTAACTACGCGGTGCTAACGCAGAAGAAATTTTAAAGGCAAGCTTTGGCCACGCGCAGAAACTTTAGACTGTTCCCAAGAGAATATTGAAGAGAGTACCTTCACTATTCCATAGTTGGCTGAGAATTAAAAGTGATAGCCAAGAAGCTGGACTTCATGTCCGCCGGGATATCTGGTGTGAACAGTGTAGATCACTCCAACGCACCTTGTCCACTGGATGATTTCTAATTATCGACAGGCTCTCCTCAGTTAAAATATCCGTGTAATATTTGCCTGAGTCGTTTTTTGCCAGCGTGAGGTTTCTTCTGAAGTCCAAGCCGTAATCGCTGTAGTTAATCTGTGGAGAAACAAAAGCGAACAAGATAAAGGAAGCAATCACTCTAACCACCTGGTTAACTGGACGTTTGCAAATGCAGCAGTGTCCTAGTGACCTCCAAGCGAGAAATCTATTAAGCCTAATGAGGTGTGGCAAAGAAAGTGACTTATGCTAAAATTACATCTTTTACCGTTACAAAAATGGATATCAACTTTCTTTAGAATTTGTATTAACATTCTATTGACTCTAGTAACCTTGTACTAACTTTTACATTCTATCAACAATTGTTCATACAACGTTGGTAGAAGTTACTTCTTTGTATGTACTCCTGTCAATAGAAAGTTACTAGAAAATAATTTTTACATTCTATGCACCTTTGTCAATACAAAGTTGATAGACTGTTACTTCTTTGTATTTACTCCTGTCAATAGAAAGTTACTATAAAATCTGGGTGCAGTTTGACACGTTGAGAGAAGTAAATGAACAAACTGCATGGTGTTCGAGGTGATTAACACTATCTTGTTCGCATAATCGTGACGACATCTTACCTGATTGCATGGTGGAATCTGTTGCAGCTAGTCAACAATTCCACTATATCGAAAAGCGACCAACATTATTCGCAGCAAATGCGTTTGGAATGTAGTCAGGATATGGGAAAACGTTTTAAAACAGAAGATATATTCCATTTTAATACTTTATGTACTTTACGGACTGCTGTGAGCAGAAATACTCTAGAAAGGGACGAACATTTTTGGTCATGCGAATAGATGCCTCAAATCATGTAGGCGAACACCTCAAAGCTATTAAAACAACCTTGAACACGAAACAAACATTACACTCACATTCCCTTAGCCGAGCATATTCTATTAACATTCGTTGATAGGAAGTTCATACAATTTCCTTACTGCTTTCTATGTACTGCTGTCAGTAGAAACATACTAGACACCGACAGAACGTTTTATAATGAGAATAAATGCCTAAATTAATGAAGTACTCTAGCCTAATATGTCAATGCAACTAAAGCAACCTTGAACACGAAACAAACATTTGCAGTCACATTTTCTTAGGGCATATTTTATCAACATTTGTTGATAGAAAGTTCATACAATTTTCTTACTGCTTATATACTGCTGTCAATAGAAATATACTACGAACCGAGAAAGCATTTTGCTGATGCGAATAAACAAATAAAAGCCTAAAATAATCAAGTACTGTAGCCAACAACTTCAAAGCGGCAACTTAACTAACCTTGAAGACGGAACAAAAATTTGCAATCACATTCCCATAGCCGAGCACGCTGTGGTTTTTTAGAAATTTCAGTTCAATTTTCTCAATACTAGCTTTACTGCTTTCCCATTTTCGAGTGCGGGGAAAAGGGCAAAGTTCATAACAGAACATTTATCCCGAAATTCAGAAACGTGCCTTGAATTGAAGACATTTAGTGACAATTTTTGATTGTATTAAGTGTACGAAATAAGTTACCAGCAAACGAAATAATTTTGGTACAAAGTGAGTGAATTCATAGAATACTCAAGTATTATTATTTTCTCGCACTTCAAAGAAATTAAAAGAACTTTAAGAAAAAATAGGAGTTCGTGACATATTGTGTTACATAAGCGCAATGATGACTTCGTTACAGCGAATCAGTTTCACTGATGGCTCATTCTACACGAAAATAATGCTTTTTGCTGCGTATTCGGCCTTAAATTCTGTACTCAGGCAGTCAATAAACAGATTTAACATTTCAGAACTGACAAAGAATTTCAGCAGAGCTGTACAACAACTCTACCAATTCGAAAGACGTTGGTGTTGCTATTGTTGTAATTCTTGATAGGTCATATTTTAACGTGCAGTTGAACAGTGATGTACCGTACGACGGTGCTAAAACACACTAGCGTTAAGAGCGTTTCGCTCTGTGGTTTCAGAGGGATTATTGTTGCGAGCTACAAAAAAATTCAAGTTTAGCAATGCACCGATGTGTTTCCACACTCATTGAATGACACGTTCTCGCTAGCTCAAAAGGCGCCCAAATTATACCACCAGCTTCCTGAACCTCCACCGCAAGCACACTTTCCCTGCACACTGCCCGCCATGCAAAAGTGCGCGGTACACTTTGTGCCACTCCACGTGGGAGCGCCCAATTTAAACCCTCGCACTACCCTCCTACTCGAGCGACCAGCAATGGCTGATCGCACGGGACTGAAAACCCCGCGCTTAAAGGGCCGCACCGCTTCGCGCTCTGAGTAAATTCTGTGTAACGTGTGCAGGCTTACAGCTTCGAGAACTCAAGTTGCTTCGTTCCTCAGCGACTGTACATGCGAAATTTCAGGCAAGGCAATATTAATTTTTATTCATGTTCGGCGGCCGATACTATAAAGAGAAGTATAGAGAAACAAAACAGGTAACAGCGGCCCGCTGTACTCAACTGCGATAACAAGGGCTTTGCATGAGGAAGGTGCTCAGCAATTGGAGCACTATAAGCCCTCATTCTTGACTTGTTACATTTTTCACTAGTACTGAGCCACAGAGGAGCTTCCAGTATGGAAAAAGCTAGGGTGGGAGCAGCCCCCACTTTGAGCACCACTAAAGGACAGGCGCAGTGCCTCTTCCGCGTCTTCACTCGCATCTCCTTCAACGCAAACACGGTACGAAGCTCTGGCGAGGGAAAACGTGGTGATAGCTGTATTTTCTATCTTCCCGTAATGCAATGACTAAGGAATCCTGGAATAAAGTGTTGGGTTTTAACGTAGTCATACGGAGTAAACGCACGAAAGCATGTGTTCATTCTTCGCCTTTTCTTACTGCCATCAGCGGACGTGAGGCCGAGCCGAGGACCGCGTAAGGCAGAGGCAAAAATCAATCAAGGAAGCACACAAAAAGACTACGGTAGCGCGACTGTCGGCGGGGCTCGCTCGAGCAAAGAGCGTGCAAGGTGTCCAATGACGTGATGTAAACCCACACAAAACAGAGGCGATGCTGCAGCGCGGCCTTGAAAGTTTCGCGCGTCACGCTAGAGCAGCGTGCGAACGCTCGTGTTCCCTAGGCACACACACGTACACTAAATCGCATGAGCCAAGCTGTGTAGTGTACGCTAAGCCACACAATATGCGAAAATAAAAACCGAAACCAGTAGCGTTTGGCAACATCATCATCATTCCTTATTTTGCGACGCAGTTACGGGGAGCTGAGTTATAGCCTTAGAACTAGGCAGACAGTGCAGCCGTGCAGCGGCTGCGGCTTTCCTGGCCCCAGATGCGTCGCCTGTAGCTTCCCGGCATGCTGCCCGGTTTTCCAAGCTTTCGTTCGCAGCGCCGCCAGAAACAGATGGTTGTGAGTAGTCGCATTTTTTCACCTCAATCGTTCCAATTTGCTGACTTTGTACTTGAAACAAAATATTTTGTCGTTTAATGCAACAAGTTTGTGGCAAAAAGGGCTTTATCAATTCTTTTTTTAACGCGTGTAAAGTTAGGCGACATTAGCGCCATCTTTCCGTTCGCTGGCGGCGGATTGCGAGTCTCATGTTGGCCGCGCGCTACACTATCCTTTTTAGGACGCTGAAACGACTCTTTGTTGACGGGGTGCGACGGTTGCGAAGTTGTGGGTGAGTTTCTTCAGTTTGTTTGTGTTAAATGTGCGGCCTCGTTAGTGTTGTGGCAGTGTGATTGAACTCGGAAGGTGACAGATGGCTCCAGTGCTGCGGAAGACGTTCTTACGCGCACGCAGTGCTCAAAAACTGCTCTGACGTACTGCACGCAACCACGCCGAGAGCGGCCGGCGCCCGATGCCCGATAGAAGAAACGGCTTGCCGTGAACGTTGACAAATGTAAGTACAGAACTGGAAAGTGACTACTGCGATGTGCCGGGGGTATGATTGAGGGCTGCGAATGCATTTGGGTTGGTCTTCACGTCTTGTCCGCAGTGAGGTGCAAAATGCGGGCACCCCGCGATCCTTTGCAGAGAGAAGGTGTTCTGACACGCTCGCTTGCCAACTATGCAACTTTTAACCCGCCGCCTCACGCTCTTTGCGTCAGCTCCTCGGCGCAGGAGTTATGTGATAGAATTTGGTTGCACGCCGAGATCTATGGGGTGCTGCTTGATTCGTTATTCCGACTGAACAGGAGCAGCGCGTGAAAAGGAGACCATAAGAACGAAAAGTGCTTGTAGTGGCGTGCGTCTTTTGATTCTGCTGCCTGAGTGTTTACTGGATAAGGAGCATTGCCCGTTCTACGTCGCAGTCACATCAAGTGCTGTGTTTCTTGATAGTTCTGGTCAACGAAACGACGATTAAAAATAGCAGAACCATTCCATTGCAGTGCAGCTGAGGTAATCGCACAATGGAAGGTTTGTGGTCATTTTATTTTTTTTACGTTCACTACATTTATGTCATTCCCCCATTTTCAGTCTAAAGCGATAAAAGTATAACGTGATTCGCGAATAATAGCTTTAAGAAAAGTATGACAAGCTTTGTAAACCATTTTTTTGCTAACTATTGGAGGCATAGGTAATTAATCATTAGCCTCCACTCATGAACACATTGGACTGAACAGCTAGAGGTTGTAGTGGGATGTGGCTTCTGTGACGATGTTTACGAAAGCATGGCTCTAATGCAGCCTTTCTTCAAATGCACCCGCAGTCAAGCCCTGCACAGCTGCTCCACCGGTATCATCACGCTACTTTTGCACCAGCTTTCATCTGTCATCGAGCCAATGCTACCTCAACCAGAGGGAAATGACATCAAGACCTGCTGGTTCAGCCTATCAGCCATTGACACTGGATATCAAGCATGTGCCACTTGTAAAAGGATAGGTAGAGAAGTGGGTATATTTTCCTTGTCTTTTTTAGCCTGCCAAAAATCTTCTGGTCCAGGCTCCCTCTCTCTTTCGTTTTTTTTCTTTTAAAAGAGGACCAAGAGAAAGGGAAAAGATATTGCGGGCATCATGAAAGCACTCCCCTAGTCAAGTTCATTGTGTTATAGTGTGAAATTCTTTTTATAGTTTTTTCCCTCATGCCTCTCGTGCTTGGAAATCTTGACTACAGTATAGACCAAATTAAAACAATTATCTGCTTCATGACCTTTATACAGCAGTCTAAAAGCAGCAAATAAATTTTATAGGTTTACTTCAGCAGTACCTACCTCTTGCAAGGTATGGCATGTTTGAAGTGAACCAGTGATGTGATAGGCATGGCCTAAAGGGCAATGCATAATTGAATATTGGCGTTCAAGTGGAGCACTCTGCTTTAGAAGCATAGGTGTTGCTAGCGTCAATAATTGATACCTTACCAGGTTATCCTTGCATTACGTGAAACCCTGTAAAGCTTATATTTTAGCTGTACAGAAGAAAGGCATTTATTCGATATGTCATGAGCATTGCTGAGGTTTTCTTTCACACTCCCTTTGTCACAACTGACTGCACTGTACAGTTGAAATGCATTTGGAATTGAGTATTGGTGCATTGTTATTTTTATTCATGCCGACGTTCAGTTACTGATTGCATTACACTAGCTGAGCCTAAGTCAACAAATATTGCTGTGACCTTAACAAGACCCCTGGCTTTACTTGAACCGATGCATTTGATGTTGCCTTTCTCTCGTGCCATCAAGGTTTGTAATAAGCTGTGTAAATAACTTAATTTACTTTCTCGAGGTATTTATTGCTGCAATTAGTGACAGGTAATTTCCTAAAGAACAACCTAAGTACACATTTTTATCTTCTTTGGAACACTTGTTTGCTTGTTTCCCTTGTATTCTTAATTTAAACAGATATGAGCAGGCCTCAGCACTGGAAGGATGTGCTGCGGGACAAATAAAAAACTACCAGTCCAGCTGCTTCCTTAGGGGCACGTTTCTGAGGCTTTTATCGCTTGTAGTTCTATGCAGCTTTACTTACAAGTATTGCATCTGACGCAGTATGTTCCTTAATATTTTGATTCATTTGCTTTATAGTGTGCCACTCTTGCCCTGACGAACTTGCTCACCTTTGTACTCTTTGTTCATACATTTTCCCCTAACACTTGGTATAGCTCCAAATGATACATTATCTACAGCAACATGTGCATTATATTGCAATGTCTTTGTGCCATCACTTTTGAAAACAAAAGCTGCCTGAATTTTTGTGCAGACAAATCAGAAACACAAAATAATTTTCATATTTGATGGCCTGCATGTTATTTTCATGACTGGAATGGCTAAATATCTCTTTGTGGTAGCCTAATTAGGTGTAACACGTTAGTGTCAGTTCCTGTGAATATCATTCAGTCTTCGAATGTGGGGGCAAAATTGAACACAACAGCCTGTTATAGCTTTTTCTTGTTCAAGGACCCATTACATTTAGTTCTAGTCTTGTGACTGCTGCTTATGCTATTACTCAGCAGCCTTATCAAACTCGCTCGTAGTGCTGCATTTTAGTGCACATTTAACTGATTGTTGCTTCTCCGTGTTTGATTCTATTAGAAGTTACTGTAACTGTATACTTTGAATGTTTTCTTGTGCAGTTCTCTTGCTGCTGCATTCTGCCATGGTGGAGGCTACCTGTTCGTGCACACGTCTCATCACTAGGACGCTACCTCTTCCGCTGGTGATGCAGACAAGTAACGACAGGGTTAATTGGAGAGGCATGGGAGAGGCCTTTGCCCTGCAGTGGGCGCTGTCAGGCTGATGATGATGATGAACAACAAGCAGGCTGACTGATATTGAGGACAAGTGTCAGGATAGTGCACCAACAAAGTCGCTTAAGCATTTCCGTGCTGATGCATTTTTATTAAAATCAGCTCATAGCTTGATATCTGCATCCATGGGGACATTTAGCATATGTTTGGCATCTGTTTGGCTTTTAATTCACTAGTGTTTGCACCCTTTAATGTTGGTCTTAAGACAGTGTAAGCAATGTTTCACTGTGTGGGATTTTTTAGCTGTTTTGGAGAGATGTGTGTGTATGCATGCAGTTTTTTTCCACGAGTTTGTTATGTGGCTCATGGAACCTTCATGTTACAGAATAAATTATTTCATTTCTGTGTTGTACAGGAAAGTGAGCAGTATTTATATGCACCAGGTGTTTCAGAGAAGAATAAGTAGTTTTCAAAAATATGGCTTTTGCTGCATAATATTACCAGTGTTAGCAGACACCAAAAAGCCGGTAAGGTGTATTTAGTAAGCTAGTTAACTAATTTCTGATAATTAACTTTTTTACTAACACAGGTTTGCAACTGGTTGCAGTTAGAGACTTTTAGCCAGTTGTTCGTAGTAGCCATATCAGTTTTTAGAATGTACAAAACATGATTACTTTCGCCGCTGTGGCTCGACAAAATTTGGCTGCATCGTGCGAAAATACATGCGCTTTTGAAAGCACACAGGGAAAGAAACCCCTCCAGTGCATGTAACTGGTACAAATCTCTAATGGCAACTAGACGCCTAACTCTGATAGTGAAGGAATCATATTATTAGCAGTAAGAAACACACATAACACCAAGACACACACACACAGGACACCCGCTAGACTTCAACTATCTTTACTGGACACTTGTACAACATAAATATGTATCACTGCGCACACGCAGGTGCCTCGTCATCCGCAACAGGTCTAACTACGCCCTGCCCTCTCCTGCAAGTCATACGGTTGAGCCGATAAACAATCTCTTTTTCTGCCAACGCCAGGGAGGGAGTGCTTACACACGTCACCCTCCTCTTGAATACGAAAGACTTCGATAATTTCTCTTTCTTTTTTCTCGGCTCCCAGGCCTTTCGTATTCAAGAGGCGGGTGACATGTGTGTAAGCACTCCCTCCCTGGCATTGGCAGAAAAAGGGATTGTTTATCGGCGCAACCGTATGCCCTAGAGGAGAGGGGAGGGCGTAGTTAGACCTGTTGCCGATGACGAGGCACCTGCGTGTGCTCAGTGATACATATTTATGTCATGCAAGTGTCCAGTAAAGATAGTTGAAGTCTAGCGGGTGTCCTGTGTGTGTGTGTCTTGGTGTTGTGTGTGTTCTTACCACTAAGAATATTGTCACGGCTATACAGTCGGGACAGCCAGGTCACGTTTTACTGAACAGCGCCAGGTAGCAGCGAACTCCCGAGCGGAACCCGAAGAAGAGACGACGAAGAAGCCCCGCCCGCCACCATGGCTAAGGCTAGCCAGGATGGCGGTTAAGACAGTTCGGCCAGGAGACGGCGCCACGAGAATGTCCAGGAATGTGGCATCGCTCCCCCCGTCTGGAAAGCGCCGCCCGCGGCGCTGGAGGGCGTGTGGTCCGGCTGCCGCTTCCCCGGGCACAGGCTTTTGGGGCACGAACATCCGCTGATCATAGAGTGCCCTTGCAGAGGCGCAGTAGTCCTGGTGTATATAGTAGGTATCGGCGACGGGCGCGGAATCCACTTTCTCGGCCGTCGGGATCTCGTACGCGAGGAGAGGGAGGCATTAAGACAATCATCTTAGATGCGGATAGCTGGAGCATATGGACGGTCAGGATAGAGAATGCCAAGATCTTTGCGCTCTTAGTCGTCTGGACATAGGCTACTTCCAGTGGGAGGAGCACGCGGTCGTTCAGCGTTCGCGACAGTGAAGCGTGGGTACTCCGTCCGACGAAATATTCAAGCTGCAGCGTGTTGTGGTTTAACAGCAGGGCAAGTGTGGAATGGATGTTGACGTTGCCGAATTCCATGAGGCGGTTCTGGCCGATCACCATCTCGACGGGTGCGCACGGTGAAGAGCCGAGTGGAGATAGACAAGGTACACACGGCAAGTGTGGAATGGATGTTGACGTTGCCGAATTCCATGAGGCGGTTCTGGCCGATCACCATCTCGACGGGTGCGCACGGTGAAGAGCCGAGTGGAGAGAGACAAGGTAGAGACGAGTGAGCTGCTAGCGGGCGTGGTAAGGCTTCATTCGGGCAACATGCACAACTTCGGACGTTGGTCGCCTGGAGGAACGAACAGTTCCTTGAGGGAGAACTTCATAGTTTACCTCGCCGAGTTGGCGTAACACTTTGTAGGGGCCAAAGTACCGCCGAAGAAGCTTTTCAGAGCGCCCTCGTTGACGGACTGGGCTCCACACCCAAACATGTTCTCCGGGCTGGTAAATGACATCCCTGTGGCGATGGTTGTAACGGCGAGCGTCTTTTTTTTGTTGATGCCGGATATGCTGCCGAGCAAGTTGGCGGGCGGCCTCGGCTTCGTGAGCAAAGCGGTCGGCCCCCACGACAGTGGAGTTTTCACTACCAGGAAGCAGCATGGCGTCGAGCATTGTCACGGCCTCGCGACCATGGACTAAGCGAAATGGTGTGAAGTGAGTAGTTTCTTGCAGCGCGGTGTTATATGCGAACGTAACGTAAGGGAGTACTGCATCCCAGTTGCGGTGGTCGTCGTCGACATACATGGAAATCATGTCGGCGATCGTCTTATTTAGGCGCTCAGTGAGTCCATTAGTTTGGGGGTGATAATCTGTTGTTCGTCGGTGACTCGTGCCGCTGAGTCGCATAACTTCCTGTGTCAGCGCCGAGGTAAAGGCCGTTCCTCTGTCAGTTATAACGACCGTGCGTGCGCCATGACGAAGCACGATGTTGTGCATGAAGAAGGTGGCAATTTCCGCAGCTGTTCCACGGGGAAGAGCTTTCGTCTCACAGTATCGACTGAGGTAGTCGGTGGCGACCACAATGTACCGGTTACCCAGCGAAGACTCCGGAAAGGGGCCGAGTAAATCCATGCCGACTTGGTAGAAAGGAACTTGTGGTGGATCAATAGGCTGCAAAAGTCCGGCCGGCTTAGTCGACGACGTCTTGCGACGTTGACACTCGCGGCAAGTTCGGACGTAGCGTTTCACAACCTCCGCGAGCTTGGGCCAGTAATATTTTTGCCGTATGTGGGCCAACGTTCGGGAGAAACCAAGGTGACCAGAGGAAGGATCATCGTGGCACGCCTGCAAGACTTCATCGCGAAAGGCATTAGGGATAACGAGCAGATAGGCAGGCTCCGTCGACCTATAGTTCTTTTTGTACAGGATACCCTCCCGTAAGCAGAATGATGACAGGCCGCGTGAAAAGATGCGGGGCGGAGTCTGAGCGCTTCCTTCGAGATAGTCAATCAGGGACCGTAATTCAATGTCGTCTCGTTGGCGGTGAGCCAGGGTGGATGCGGAAATGACCCCAAGGAAAAGGGAATCGTCATCGAGGTCCACGGGACTGGCAGGAAGTGGGGCACGGGACAAACAGTCTGCATCACTGTGCTTTTGCCCTGATTTATACACGATGGTGACATCAAATTCTTGCAGTCGGAGGCTCCAGCGTGCGAGTCGCCCTGAGGGATCCTTGAGATTTGCCAACCAACACAGCGAGTGGTGGTCGCTCACCAGTCGGAAAGGGCGGCCATACAAATAGGGTCGAAATTTCGTTACTGCCCACACAATAGTTAGACATTCTTTTTCGGTGGTGGAATAGTTCACCTCAGACCGTGATAACGGGCGGCTTGCGTAAGCGATTACGCGTTCGACACCATCCTGCCACTGTACAAGTACCGCACCAAGGCCAACGTTACTCGCGTCTGTGTGCAGTTCTGTGTCAGCTGCCTCATCGAAGTGCCCAAGTATGGGTGTATTTTGAAGACGCGTGCGTAGCTCTTCAAAGGCATGTTGTTGCTCCCGACCCCAGACGAACGGTTCGTTATCTTTGGTGAGGCGAGTAAGGGGCTCAGCTATTCGGCAGAAGTTCTTCACAAAGCGCCGATAGTAGGCGCAGAGACCCAGAAAACGGCGCACACTTCGCTTGTCAGCAGGAATGGGAAAAGAAGCGACGGCGGCAGTCTTGTCGGGGTCTGGACTAACGCCCTTGGCGCTCACAATGTGGCCCAAAAACTTCAGCTCCTGGAAAGCGAAGTGACATTTTTCGGGCTTAAGGGAGAGACCAGCTGAACGGATAGCTTCGAAAACAGCGCGTAAGCGGCTGAGGTGTTCTTCGAAAGTGTCGGAGAAGATGACATCATCCAGGTACACAAGACACGACTGCCATTTGAGATCAGAAAGCACAGTGTCCATCATCCGTTGGAAAGTTGCCGGAGCTGAGCATAGGCCGAAGGGGAACACCCTGAATTCGTACAAACCGTCCGGGGTAATAAACGCGGTCTTCTCCCGGTCACGCTCGTCCACATCTATCTGCCAGTAGCCGCTGCGTAAATCGAGTGATGAAAAGTATCTGGCGTGGCGCAGACGGTCTAGGGAGTCATCAATGCGCGGCAAAGGATAAACGTCTTTCTTAGTGACTTTGTTCAGACGTCGGTAATCAACACAAAACCGGAGGGTCCCATCTTTCTTTGCAACTAGGACCACAGGCGACGCCCACGGGCTCTTCGATGGCTGGATCACGTCGTCGCGGAGCATTTCTTGAACTTCCCTTCGAATTGCATCCCGTTCCTTTGAAGATATCCGGTACGGCGACTGGCGTAATGGTCTCTGGCTTTCATCAACTATAATTCGATGTTTTGTTATCGGCGTTTGCCTAACTCTGGAGGTTGACGCAAAACAGTCCTGGAAAGAGTCAATGACAGTCTGCAGGTTGCGTTTCTGACTAGGCAGGAGAATCGGGTTCACGTCGAGTTTACCCGGAGCATTCGTTGATTCCACGGACTTCGTAGTCCCTGTCAACGCGTACTCTCCGGCGCATTCCCCGAGTTCTTCAAAATAAGCAATCGTTGTGTTGGCCGATAAACGTTGGGGTTCACAACCGAAATTTGTTATCAGTAGTTCGGCTCGCTTATTGTTCAGTTCTATAAGCCCGCGAGCTACACACACTTGCCGACCCAGGAGCAGTGACATGTTGGCTTCAGCGATGCCATGAGTGCCGGCGCTGTCATCGCACTCCACAGTTACTAGCATGGTGGTTCTCGACGGAATCACCATGTTATCATCGCAGACCCGCAACTTAGTCCTGCGTTGCTGCGGTTCGTCGCCAACAGTACGGTGTGCGGCAAACGAGACGATCAGCTCCTTAAAGTCGATGACAGCCCCATATTCCTGTAGGAAATCCAGACCGAGAATCAGGTCTTTAGAACACTCAGGAAGCACAGCAAAGCAGCCGGGGAAAGTGACGCCGCGGATCTGAATTCGTAAGGTGCAAACGCCGGTCGGCGTCACAACATGGCCGCCGGCTGTGCGGATCTGGGGCCCAGTCCAAGGTGTCAAAACCTTTCTAAGGGTCGTGGCTAACCGGCTGCTTATCACAGAGAAATCAGCGCCGGTATCTACCAGTGCGGTTACTTCACAGTTATCGGCGGGTACTGGAATTTCCGTAGAAGCTAACTGCTGGCTCTTCGTCGGCGGTGGGCTCGTCGGGTGAGGTGGTCGTTGGTCTCGTCGTCGCTGCAGATCGTCGAGTGGAGGCTCTTGTTTCTTTCTAGCTGCGGCGGCCCTACCCCCAGAGGACGCCGTCTTCAGTTTTCCCGCCGTGGGGACCTGCCTCTGAATTCGCCAGAGGTCGACGGGCGGCTGGGAGAAGAGAGTCTCCTGGGCGATGGGGATCTGGACTGGCGTCGCGGCACGGTCTGAGCCTGCACGTTGGACGTCAGGTATTGTTCAATCTCCTGGGGTCGCTCGCCGTAGCGTGGTCGAGGAGCGTCTGAAGCGAAACCCCTTAAACCCATCCGACGGTAGGGGCAGTGGCGCAGGATGTAGCCGGGCTCACCGCAGTGGTAGCAGAGTGGCCGGTTCCTCGGCGTTCGCCACATGTCCGCTTTACGCATGGCGGGCCGGAATTCCTGCGGCACGGTGGTGGGCACAGTTGGACGTGGGTACTGCACAGCCGGCACAGGTGAAAAAGCTTGTGCCACTGCCGCAGGCCGTCGAAGTGCCTCGCTGTAGGTCATGATGTAGGGTTGCGGCTCCGGAACAACTGGTGCTGGCTGCACCACTCGACGGATTTCATCCCGTACCACGTCCGACAGGGCGGCGACGCTGGCCTGTGGAGCTTCGAAGCGGGTTTCGCGAGTTCTTCGCGAACGATGCTCCTTACAAGGACTCGAAGATCTTCAGGAGGCAGCGTCGTAGGCGTGCAGGTTTGAGCGGCTGCCATACTAGCCTGCCGGCCGTACTGCGCACCTCGTTCCTGCAAGGAGCGTTCCATGCTCACTGCCTCCTTCGTAAAATCGGCCACTGTCCTTGGAGGGTCGCGGACAAGTCCAGCAAACAGCTGCTCCTTAACGCCCCGCATCAGGTGCCGCACTTTCTTTGTCTCGGCCATAGCAGGGTCGGCTCGACTGAAGAGGCGCATCATGTCCTCAACGAACATGGTGACGCTCTCATTAGGCTGCTGCGATCTCGAGTGCAGAGCGACTTCCGCCTTCTCTTTTCGTTCACTGGTGCCGAATGTCGCCAGCAGCTCGCGACGAAAAACCTCCCAGGTGGCAAAAGAGGACTCGTGGTTCTCGAACCAGATCTTTGCCGAGTCCTCTAGCGCGAAGTAAACGTTTCTCAACTTGCGCTCACCGTCCCACTGGTTGAAGGCTGCCACAGGGTCAAAACTGGCCAACCAGTCTTCAACATCCTCGAACCTGTCACCGTGGAACGTCGGCGGTGACCTGGGCGCGTGAAGTACGAAGGGAGTGTCAGCTCCAAAATGTTGAGTGGTTTGGCTAGCTGTGGTTGATGTCATATCTCTTGCCGGTTTTGTCAGGCCGCTGAATTCTGGCTGTAGGCCTCGCAGGCGGCGGCTCGCTTTGTCGACGGGGGTTGTGTCCACGCACTGACGGCTGGCTTCAAAGGTGTCTTCAGAGACAGTGTACATGGGACGTTACCCAGCCGGCTCCACCAAATATGTCACGGCTATACAGTCGGGACAGCCAGGTCACGTTTTACTGAACAGCGCCAGGTAGCAGCGAACTCCCGAGCGGAACCCGAAGAAGAGACGACGAAGAAGCCCAGCCCGTTACCATGGCTAAGGCTAGCCAGGATGGCGGTTAAGACAGTTCGGCCAGGAGACGGCGCCACGAGAATGTCCAGGAATGTGGCAATATGATTCCTTCAAGCCGTTACCAACTAGCCCAACTTATTGTTTTAACGAAGTTTCTGATAGTGAAAAGGTTAATTAATAAAAATTAGCTAACCAGCTTACTACGTAAGACTCTTCACAAGTTTTCTGGTGCCTGCCAACACTGGTAATACTATGCTGAACAAGCCATACATTCATCTCAAAATACCTGCTTTTTGAAAACTACTTACTCTTCCCTGAAACACCTCGTATATATGTAAGAAAAACCTAACGGGATTTAATTGACGACGTTTTGGTTGGAGGGCCAGCCGTTTTCAAGTGTACTACAGCATTTGAAGCACTCAGCTTTTGTTTCGAATGCTATACTATACTCGAAAAAGGCTGGTCCTCAAGCCGAAACATCGTGAATTAAAACCTGTTATGTTTTTCAATTTCTGTGTGTCAGTCATTGTTACTAAGAGGGAACTGAGGGGAAGTGTGCCGAAGGCAATATTCTGTTCCTCTATTGTTCTCCATAAAATATTTTGATGCATCATGCATGTGTTGTAGCGCGTATGTACACTTGTGCACAATAAATGTAATAATTTGCATTTTGCTTCTATTATTCTTTAAGCACTCCAGGATAGTGTTCACAAAATGATTTTGAAGTGATAAAACTATGTTGGTAAAAGTGTTGTACTCTGTAGTTAACACACACTTTTCCAAAAGTTGATGTAGGAATTATACTTTCTTCGTACTTGAGTCTTTTGAATAACGGTGGCCAATTGTCGGAAGACCATTGATAGGGTGTTGGTAGACATTGTCGGTATGTGGTTGATAAGAAGTGTAAAGACTTTCTATGTACTTGAGTCTTTTGGATAACGGTGGCTAATTGTCGGAAGACCGTTAATAGGGTGTAGGTAGACATTGTCGGTATGTGGTTGATAAGAAGTGTAAAGACTTTCTATGTACTTGAGTCTTTTGGATAACGGTGGCCAATTGTCGGAAGACCGATAATAGGGTGTTGGTAGACATTGTCGGTAAGGGGTCAGTAGGAAGTGTATAGAAACTCGATAAGGGGATGATAGGAAGTATAAAGACTTTCTATGTACTTGAGTCTTTTGGATATCGGTGGCCAATTGTCGGAAGACGGTTGATAGGCTGTTACTAATATGTACAAGGGCGTTTAGAAGACTTTCTATTCAATGTTGATAGGTTCTATTAACAATTGTCGAAAGACTTTCTAAAGAATGTTACTAAAAATTTTTGTAAGGGTACGGACAGGCGGTCTCCTTGGTTAAAGAATTGTTTGGTTTTGTAACCCAAATACACAGGCTTATTAAGCATAGTCCGCCAGCAAAATACGAAAACAAAAACATTTTTACGGAAATATTTGGCTTCGATCACATACCAATGTGATCAGTGCTGTACGCAATAGAGACCATAAAGAGGTAAAGTTTTAAAATGGGGAACTCCTTCACAAACTTCTGTTGGGTAATTTCGTAACTGTCACTGCTGACAACGCTATTGAAAATAATTTTCAATGCTCTCTTAGTATTACCTATATCACTTTTAAGAACAGCCGTTACTATTTAGAACCACACGGGAAGACACAGGCCGATGCATGGAAGTTAGCAGCGTCCCATTTGAAACAGGGTGGCTGTAGCACCCAACATGCTGGGCTTTTTTTCTGGTATTCATTAGCTAAATACCATAACCGCAAAAAGTGTTAAGGCTCCTACTGGGCAGAAAATCTGGCGCGGCGTCCTCGGCGTTGTGTGCGAAAAATCCGAGGAGAAGCAACCTATGTCACGTGACCGCGTGGCGTCATCACAACCTGCCCACCAGATTCTGAACAAACTTACCGCCGTGGCTGGTGCCTGTTAAGAAAGAAGACGTAGACGGAGTGCAACCATTTACTTTGATGAGAACCATCCGACATCGGACACAAAAGGAAGGAAAGTTCCCTTCCCTTATCACAGATGCATGGCGATCGCCCCTGCTTGCGCAGACATGCTGGCCCGTCATGCTCTTGGGGTAGTAATATAAGCAATCTTCAAAACCGGTGATCGCTTCACGAATATGGGGTCCTTGGCAGCACGAATCAATTTTCTCTTCTTGCCACGTTGACCGTGATTGCCTTAAAACACATCTAAGAAGTATAATAGTGCAATACAACAACGATTAAGTTAATGATTAGTGGAAATCTCTATATTAGCGCATACAGAACGTCAGTTAAATTAATGATCGGTCGCGAGAAGTTGCCCAGAAGGCATAACCTGGGTTGCACAAGCCCCACTGATGGGAGCCCCCGCCGTCACAGGGACATCGCTTTTTTTAAGAGAGGGCGCTGTTCGGTGAGTTCGTCAGTCATTTCAACATACACAGGGACAAAGACGAGAAGGTTAACACAACAATCGCAGACTCGCGACTGATTTATTCGACAGCAAGAACGTGTATAATAGCCTCCAAAATGTCATATCAACGACCACGCGCAGTTAAAAAATCGGCCTTCTTTTTCCTACAAGGTAATGGACGGGTCACTGACACGGTCATCCCTACCTATTCTTATGAAAAACGCGTCGGCACGCAAGTTCACATGCAACCTAATCTTTGCTTCTCGTCAATATTTCTGTTTTTTTCTGAAAAGGGAGGCGCGGCTTCTTGAGCGTAGCCTCGGGGAATGTGCCGCAGTGCATGGGTAAGTCGACCCTGTTTTAGACCGCATCGGCAGCTGGCGCTCCTTTAAACGATCTTTCAAACATCGGCCCGTCCGGCCGATGTAGACTTTTCCACAGGCTAGGAGGATCTCATACACAACCCCGGTCTTGTACCTGACGTAAGGGCTTCACACAGTCTGGCGCACTTAATCGGAGCACCACAGCGCCAGGAATAGTATGGGGACTCTCAGGGATCAGTGAATGTTAAGTCGGTAATGAACAATTCTGCATATATAAGCGTTCACCCATTAAACCTATCGCGTGATATTGCCAAGTATCATTGTAGTGTTTGTTCGTTCACGCTCAAGGCATCAGGAAATGGTCGTTATCACTTTTGTTCGTGACGCGAGAAACGACCAGACTAATCTCGATTGTTCGCAGCCATGAAAGGCTGCATCTAGGTTTTTCCAGATTGCCGTAGATGATCTTGACCTGTTATCTGGAAGTTTCCTTGCCGGCTTTAAATTGAGCGATGCCGCGAGCGGCGGACATTCGTAGTTCGACGACTGACGAGCACGTTTGTTGCTTACGCCGCCGCCGAGTGATTCAGTCTTTTGCGGACGCAAGTCAGCCCAAATAAAGAGCTTCGTTTCCAAGACTGGTTGGTGTCTTCCTGACCGCTGGACTGCCGTCACTACAACGTGACATCTGGTGGAGGTGCTGGGTAACCTTCCATGTACCGGACACCCCCTACAAGCCGTGACGCCAGCCCTCTGAGTCATCAACCGCAGGACCTGAGTCCAGTCCACCGCGCTAGCCGACGCCTGCAAGGGGACGCACCAGAGTTCGGGAATCTGCCGGACCCTACCCGGAAGCGGAAGCCAGCCGCAACGTCTGCCATGAGCTTGCCCCAGACGACGACTCCAATCATTCTTCACCAGCCCCGGGTGCCACCAACCTTCGACGCTTCGCCTGGCGCTGACCCCGAAGAATGGCTGGAGCAGTTCGACCGTGTGGCTATCTTCAACAACTGGGGCGATGCCACGAAACTTAGGTACGTCTTCTTCGCCCTCGAGGGACCAGCAAGAGTCTGGTTCGAGAATGAGGAAGCCAGCCTTGCCAACTGGGAAACCTTCAAGGAACAGCTTCTGAAGACCTTCACAAACGTCGTGCGAAAGGAGAGAGCCCAGCAGCTGCTACAGTCTCGCATACAACACCCAAACGAGACCGTTGCAGTGTATACTGAGGAGATGAAGCGTCTCTTCCGGCGTGCCGACATGAACATGAAGGAAGAAGAGAAGGTGAAGTTGCTTATGCGAGGAGTTAAAGAGCAACTCTTTGCCGGCCTCGTCCGCAACCCACCGAAAACCGTCGCGGAATTCGTAGAAGAGGCATCCACAATGGAAAAAAACCCTTGAAGCCCGAGCCCGCCAATATGACCGCCAGCAGCGCGTCTTCTCAGCAAACTGCCTGGACACCGTTAACAACGATAACTTGCGGGAGGTTATCCATCAAGTTGTGCGAGAAGAGCTCCACCGATTGCTGCCAACGGGAACGCAGCCGCAACTTTCATCGCTCACTGACGTCATCCGGGACGAGGTTCAACAGGCCTTGGGTGTGACGCCGACACCCACGCAGCCGCTGCAGCCCCCAGCCATGACTTACGCCGCAGCTGTGTGCCGCCCTGCCCCTCGACGCCAGGACCCAAGCCCCTATCGCCCTCAGCCAGCTGCGTTGGACCGCCGCCCACTCGCCCCAACCCGCCCGTCCTACGAGCGACGCGCGCAGCCGAGGAAATGCGACGAGTGGAGAACTCCCGACCAGCGCCGCCCACTTTCCTTCCACTGTGGCGAAGCCGGTCACTTCCTCCGGCACTGCCCATACAGACGACTGCGCATCCGAGGGTTCTCTTACGACGCTCCACGACCCCGACCCGGGCAGCGACCAGCCGAAATCGAGGAGTTTTTGCGCCGGGAAGAATGCTCACCACCCAGCCGCCTATCACGTTCCCCGTCGCCTTCGTCTCCGCGCTTTGTATCTCCTAGCCGAGGCTACGCAGTGCGTGGACGCTCCCCCAGCCCCCGAAGGTTAAACTGAATAAAGCAGCCTCTGGAGGTGAGGTTGCTTCCGAGCGCAAGCACAAAGATCCTCCATCGACGAAAACCCAAGTCCATGCCTCAACTACGACGACAACTACGACGACAACACCGACGACAACACCGACGACAACACCGACGACAACACCGGCGACAACACCGACGACAACACCGACGACAACAACGACGACAACAATGACGACAACACCGACGACAGCACCGACAACGACGACGACGACGACGCGGCCAGACTTGAAACTTTTACCGCTGCCCAGTGAAGTAACGTCGGAGTACGCCCACCGCAGCCTTACTACTCGACGAAGCCGAGATCGGACACCGAAGACAACGTACAATACGAGAACGCGAACAAGTGACCTTGAAGTTACGGTCGACGGTCACGAGGTTACTGCCTTGGTCGACACTGGAGCTGACTACTCTGTCATGAGTGGCCCACTCGCTGTCCGACTCAGGAAGGTAACAACAACTTGGGATGGCCCGTTGATCCGCACCGCAGGTGGCAACCTGATTACGCCGTCAGGACGCTGCACCGCGAGAGTTAGTGTAAACGGGAGAACCTATGCGACAACCTTCCTGATCCTACAGCAATGCTCGCGAGACGTGATTTTGGGAATGGACTTCCTGAATGAACATCGAGCGATCATCGACCTTCGATCTAAGTCGATCAAGCTTTCCACGGACAAAGCTATATCTGAAGCGATGACAGCGACTCATCCCGTTGCCTTGAACGTCCTCGACGAAGCATTGAGCGTGCCGCCCCGATCAAGTGTCGTCGCCTGCATAGGTACTGGAGACATCGAAACTGCCGAAGGCGTCATCGAGGGGAACACCCAGCTACTCCTGGATCGAGGACTGGCCGTCGCAAGGGGAGTCGCCCAAATCCGAAATGGCCAAGCCCAGGTTATGCTAACTTCACCGAAGAATACCGGCATCTAAACAAAGGTACGACGATCGCTTTCCTCGACGAGCTGGCAGACATCAGAGACATATTTGCCCTACCCGACCAACCCGTAGAACCATCTGACCAACGCCATCAACCAACGTTTGATATCAACCCAGCATTACCACGGAGCAGACAAGACCAAATACGCAGTCTTCTTCAAGAGTACAGCGATTGCTTCTCATCAGCATCGAATGTGCGACGAACGAGGCTTGCCAAGCACCGAATTGTCACAGACGAACACGCCCGACCACTGCGACAGAGCCCCTACCGCGTATCGCCGCTAGAACGCCAAACTATCCGTAAGCAAGTTGAGGAAATGCTTCGTGACGACGTTATCCAGCCATCAAGGAGCCCCTGGGCAGCACCAGTCGTCCTAGTGAAAAAGAAAGACGGCACCCTTCGCTTTTGCGTCGATTACCGCCGCTTGAACAGCATTACGAAGAAGGATGTGTACCCCCTCCCCCGCATCGACGATACATTGGACCGGCTGTGCAACGCTAAGTACTTCTCATCGATGTACCTGAAGAGCGGCTACTGGCACATTGAAGTCGACGAAAGAGATCGCGAAAAGACTGCGTTCATCACGCCAGACGGACTCTTCGAGTTCAAGGTGATGCCATTCGGCCTCTGCTCTGCCCCAGCGACGTTCCAGCGAGTAATGGATACGGTGCTCGCAGGCTTGAAGTGGCAGATTTGCCTAGTCTACTTAGATGACGTTGTTGTCTTCTCCTCAAGCTTTGAAAACCACCTCAGAAGGCTTCGGATAGTGCTGGAAACGATCAAGTCTTCAGGCCTGACACTGAAACCAGAGAAGTGCCACTTCGCCTACGAGGAGCTGCTGTTCCTTGGTCACGTCGTATGCAAGGATGGAGTTCGCCCCGACGCCCAGAAGACGGCTGCGATCGCAGAGTTTCCACACCCTAATGACAAGAATACTATACGCAGCTTCCTTGGATTGTGCGCTTATTACCGACGATTCGTCAAGAACTTTTCGCGCATCGCTGAACCTTTGACTCAACTTACCAAGGCTGACGTGCCTTTTAAATGGGAAAGGCCACAAGAGGAAGCTTTCAAAGAGCTGAAGCGCCGCTTACAGTCCCCTCCTGTGCTCGGGCACTTTGATGAAAACGCCGAAACCGAAGTTCATACCGATGCAAGCGGGGTGGGCTTAGGAGCGGTCCTCGTTCAGAAAAATGGCACACAGGAGAAAGTTATCGCGTACGCTAGCCGTTCACTGTCGAGAGCCGAAGCCAACTATTCGACGACAGAGAAAGAATGTCTCGCCATTTTTTGGGCCACGTCCAAATTTTGCCCCTACCTATACGGACGACCATTCAAGGTTGTGAGCGATCACCATGCTCTGTGCTGGCTGGCCAATTTGAAAGATCCCTCCGGCCGCCTTGCTCGTTGGAGCCTGCGTCTTCAAGAATTCGACATAACTGTGTAGTCTACAAATCTGGCCGCAAGCATTCCGATGCAGACTGCCTATCGCGAGCCCCCGTAGACGCAGCACCGGAAGAGGAAGACGACGACGCTTTCTTAGGACCGGTAAGCCAGAGCAGTTTCGCGCAGCAGCAGCACTCGGATCCTGACTTGCAAAGCCTAGTTGATTATCTGAAAGGCAAGACCGCATCGCCTCCCCGAGGGTTCAAGCGGCAACTGTCGTCCTTCGTTCTTCACAATAATGTCCTCCTGAAGAAGTACTTCGCGCCAAACAGTACAGTGCATCTTCTTGTCGTGCCCAAAAATCTGAGGCAAGAAATTATGCAGGCATGTCATGATGAGCCGACTGCACGACATCTCGGGATTGATCGCACGTTGCACCGCATCCAGGAGAAGTACTATTGGCCACGGCTAGCTACCGACGGTTCCCATTACGTGAAAACGTGCCGTGAGTGTCAGCGACGCAAAACGCCTCCGACTAGACCAGCCGGACTCCTGAACCCCATACCACCGCCAACTAAGCCCTTTCAGCAAATAGGGATGGACCTCCTCGGCCCCTTTCCGACCTCTTCATCAGGAAACAAGTGGATCATCGTGGCCACCGACTACATGACCCGCTACGCCGAAGCAAAAGCGTTGCCTAGTGGTACCGCAACAGAAGTCGCAAAATTTTTTGTCGAACAAATTCTGCTGCGACACGGCGCCCCGGAAGTGCTCATCACAGATAGAGGAACGGCGTTTACAGCGGAGCTGACGCAAGCCATTTTAAACTACAGCCAGACAAGCCATCGGAGGAGCACTGCCTATCATCCACAAACCAACGGACTCACAGAGCGTCTGAACAAGACCATCGCAGACATGCTCTCCATATACATCGACGCCGAACACAAGATGTGGGACTCCATTCTGCCCTACGTGATCTTCGCTTATAATACTGCCGTCCAGGAGACAACCAGGTTTATCCCATTCCAGCTGGTATACGGCAGGAAGCCCCCGACAACACTCGACGCAATGCTCCCGCACGTTTCCGACGAAGACAACCTCGACGTCGCCGCCTACCTTTATCGCGCCGAGGAAGCCCGAAGACTTGCGCGGCTTCGCATTCAAGACCAGCAGCACACCGACGCTCGACGCTACAATCTGCGCCGACGAGACACGCATTACAAGCCAGGTGATCGGGTTTCGATATGGACGCCAGTTCGCCGCCGTGGATTGAGCGAAAAGTTGCTGCGACGCTACTTTGGCCCGTACAGGGTTCTCCGTCGCATCGGTGACCTCGACTATGAAGTCCTCCCGGACGCCACGACAGCATCTCAGCGACGCCGCCCACGCCCGGAAGTCGTACATGTCGTACGCCTGAAGCCATATTATGAACGCTAACGGACTCGAAGTTTTTATTCTCCGTGTTTATTTTCATTTCAAAGCATCGAGACGATGCTTCTTTGGGAGGGGGGTAATGCCACGTATCATTGTAGTGTTTGTTCGTTCACGCTCAAGGCATCAGGAAAGGGTCGTTATCACTTTTGTTGTTGACGCGAGAAGCGACCAGACTAATCTCGATTGTTCGCAGCCATGAAAGGCTGCATCTAGGTTTTTCCAGATTGCCGTAGATAATCTTGACCTGTTATCTGGAAGTTTCCTTGCCGGCTTTAAATTGAGCGATGCCGCGAGCGGCGGCCATTCGTAGTTCGACGACTGACGAGCACGTTTGTTGCTTACGCGGCGGTCGCCTGCGCGGCGGTCGAGTATCGGCATTTTTACTGCATTACTGACGTGCTCAGTGCTGCGTCACTGAGCATTTGCTTGACTGATCAGAGCATTAAGTTCATCTGTTTTGTTTTGTATTTTCTATGTTAAAACAGAAAAAAATAAACTTCTCTTTCTACGCCGCCGCCGAGTGATTCAGTCTTTTGCGGGCGCAAGTCAGCCCAAATAAAGAGCTTCGTTTCCAAGACTGGTTGGTGTCTTCCTGACCGCTGGACTGCCGTCACTACAACGTGACAATATCCTTAAGGTGGAGCGTAAGTCTCCCGTCAGTTTTTGTCTCAAAAGTTGGCATTTCTCTTTTAATACAATTGTTAACCCTGTACTTGTAACCTTACTTGACTCCGCTGCTTTTGAGCCACAGATCTTCTAATCGCTTTTTTCTGACTTCTATCTCAGCCTCCGTGGTGGCTTATAGATAATGGCGCTCGGCTGCGGACCCGAAGAAGGCGGGTTTGATCCCGAGCAAGGCGGTCGAATTTCGGTGGAGGAGAAATGCCAGACGCCCGTGTACTGTGCGATATCAGTGCACGCTAAAGAACCCCGGGTGGTCCAAATTATCCTGAGCCTTCCCCTACCACGTCTCTCATAGCCTGAGTCGCTTTGGGATCTTAAACCCCCATAATCTAAATTAACATCTACCACAGATTCATTCACTTTGCGTTTGTTATGTCCAAATTTTAATGCCTCAGGGAGAGCGACTGTCTCTGCGTGGACATCCGGATGGATACTGACAGACTACGGATCTGGACACCGGCATCGTCCGCTAGGGAAAGGTGTTCAACGAATAATAGTACACAGTCAAAGGAAGCGAAGGTGATTATGTCAGCAATAAATATAGAGCGTCATGTTAATTTCCCCTTGCCAAGGACCCCTCAAAACCATTTTTCTTTCTAGCAGCTGGCATTTACCAGAATCAAGTTCACACACTGCATATCAGCAGCCAGCTCAAAAGTACTGGAACCTCAATACTGACCTAACATTTTGTAACTAATATTTTTTATCAAAAACAGCATTGGGATAACTTCTTCAGGTGATGCTCACTCTCTAAGCCAAACGGGGAGCATAAATGATAAAAGGAACAAAATAGACTTTATTCATATCCATAGTTTGGAGTGGGAACAAGAGTTGATAAAACAGATCACACTCGCGTGTAACGAGTAACCACAGCGTCAGCTGGGTTTAGGATAAAAATATCCCCACTCGGCTTCTGGCACCCCTCTTGCCTCACGAACAAGTGCCATTAATCAATAAAGCTCTTTCTTTTATGCTACTATTTCAGCTGCTGTCGTTTTGATGAGGTTTATGCTTTATGTCAATTCCAGCGCCTATTTAAACTCCTGGCCGTGCGACACCGCCTTCAGTGGGCAGCGGAGTAGTAACAGCAAAATGTTCTACGTTCCACCCTTCTGCACTTCGCAGGTGTGTAAGCCTTTTTCCTTGTACGCTAAGAGAAGCGATGATATCTGCTTATTGCTGCTCCCGTGCCCACAAGTACTTTCTGAAATTATTTGCGAGTGCTTTCATATGTCTGTGCTCGTACTTTGCTGTGTCGACATTGAATCCAATACTGGCCCTAACACCCGCTCTGAATCCAATCTAGAAACGCTGACTTTGCCTGACGAACCCTCGGAACAGATGGCCGTTATCTTCAAACTGCTCAAGGATATTCAGCTGCGATCTGTCCAGTCCTCTAAATGTAAGACTGAATTGGTGGCCGATGTTAAATCAACCAAAGCTAGCCAAAAAAATATTGAATCTAAGATTGGCTGCATCCAAGAAAGACTTGACGCCCTTGAAGAAAAAACAAAGTGTTTTGATGACTTTGAAGAGCAGGTTACGGGTTTCCAAAAATCTTTGGAAGCCCGCAGCGCTGAGCTTGATTCTATGAAATCTCGATTTTCCGACCTAGAGGACAGATCACGAAGAAATAACGTTATATTTCACGGTTTCCCTGATTCTCGTGAATCATGGGATGAATCTGAAGCCCTGGTCATCAACGTGTTAACAAGCCTTCGCGTCAATTTACCCGAGATGGCAATTCAACGCGCTCATCGTCTCGGTTCATACTCGCCTAACAAATGCCGCCCCATTGTTGCAAAATTCAGCCACTACAAAATAAAAGAAAAAGTGTTTTCCGCACGCAGTGAACTAAAAGAAAAAGACATAGCAATTTCTGATGACTACTCATCCGCAACCCGTCATGCACGAAGTAAACTGATAGCCTTTGCTAAGAGTTTGCCAGGAACACCCCTCTTTCATCTGCGCTACAACAAATTATCAGTAAACAAGAAACTCTACATGTACGACCATGCAAGTGACAGCGTGACAGAATGCGCCTCACAAACACATGTTGATACGCAACAGGGCATTTCATCCCCTGGCAGTGCGTAGCAAGGCGAGAGGGGCAGTGGTAGTCGTTTATCTCCCGTATCAGTCCTGTTCACTAACATTCCAAGCATTAAAAACAAACACGACTCGTTCACTTCTGCAGTAAACACATGTAGCCCCGATATTGTTGTTCTTACTGAAACTTGGCTGCATGCGCATGTTCGTGACCACGAAATTTTCTTAACCGCTCATAACTTCTCTGTTTATCGCTGCGACCGCACGATAAAAGAAGGTGGCGGTGTTCATCTGGCTACTAACAAAAACTTACCCTCTAAGCATATTAGTATTACTACGAACTTGGAGATAGTATGGGCAATTATTGAAATAAACTTCCAAAAAATTATAATTGGCGTTTGCAATCGTTCTCCTACTCACTCTGCCTCCTTTGCTGAAGAATTACAAGATGCGATCAACATCGTCATAACACGCCACCCTTTCTTGCCCCTGTTTTTGCTTGGCGATTTCAATATTCTAAACATTGCATGGAATAACGAACCCATTATCATACCCCCTTTTTCTCCGTTATCAAAAGATTTTCTCGACTTGCGTGCATTATTCACTTTCAGTAACACAGCCCACCAAAACCACACCACACGTTGCTAGTACTCTTGACCTACTTCTAACTACTCGGCCCGAATGTATTTCGAATATTTGTTATTCACCTCCCCTGAGCGACTATTCACTGATTAATTTCAACATCAACATTTCACGACCAAAATCAGAAAGAAAACAAAGATCATTCGCGACTACAAGAAAGCAGATTTTGATTCCATTAACAAAGAGCTGAGTATATTTCCTGATACCTTCCTCACAGATTTCGACGACCGCATTGTGCAAGCGAACTGGGACATGTTTATGGCTAAAACCACTGAATTAACAGAAAAGTTTATCCCTACATACCCTGTCTCCTCTGACGGTCACGCTCCCTGGTACAACACTCACATAAAGCGCTTATCTAACAAAAAAAAACGTTTATATAAATCAGCTAAAACATCTGCTAGCAGTGAAAAATAGGCAGCTTACAAACGTGTATCTAACGAATACATTACAGCCCTTAAGGCTGCGAAAGATAACTTTTTAAAAAACATATTCCCATCTATGCTATCTACTGACACGAAAAAGTTTTGGCGCACCATTAACCCAAAGCATGACGACAGAATAACCGTTGTTGATGACGCTGAAAACGTCATCCCACCTACCGATTCTGCATCCATCTTTAATGAGGTGTTTACACGCAACTTTTCGAAACACACCCATGCCGCTCATCCAACTACACATTCTTACGATTTTGCTGTAATGTACCCCTTATTCATTGAACGATTCGGCGTAGAAAAAGTAATCACATCGCTTAACCTTTCATCTGCTCCTGGCTGTGACCTAATTAATCCAAAGTTTCTGAAAAACCCAAACTCATATTGTTCCGTTATACTTTCAAAGATTTTGCAGCAATCTCTTGACAAAGGTTCACTGCCTGCTGAATGGAAAGTTGGGAAGGTGACTCCACTCCACAAATCAGGTACGAAACATTGCCCACTTAACTATCAGTCCATTTCCTTAACCAGTATACCAGGCAAAATTTCTGTACATATCCTCTTTTCTCAGACTGCTAACTTGTTAGAAGCGAACTCATTTTTCTCACAATTTCAGCATGGCTTTCGCAAAACATACTCGTGTGAAACCCGACTAGTATCGTTCACGAATGAACTGCACCTAATACTTGATCATTCTTCACCAGCTGACTTAATATTTTTAGATTTTTCCAATGCATTCCATAAGGGGTGTCATAGTTTATTAATCTATAAATTGTATCAACTAAATCTTGATACCAAAATTCTTTACTGGCTTGAGGTTTTCCTGATAGACCGCTCAGAGTTTGTCTCAGTTAATGACGTAACCTCAGAGCACTGTCCAGTTCACTCGGGGGTACCTCAAGGGTCTGTGCTTGGGCCCCTTTTATTTCTCATTTATATTAAGGTCTTACCCTCCTGCGTCTCCTCCCATATTCACCTTTTTGCTGATGCCGAAATAACTTGTGATGACGATGTAACCAGGCTACAATCAGCCCTTAACGCTGTTTCTGCATGATGTAAGTTATGGTTAATGGAATTGAATGTTAACAAGTGTAAATTTATACGTGTGTCAAGAAATGCTAATGAACTTCCTGTGTATTCTCTTAATAACGCACCTTTAGATCCGGTAACTACGTACAAGTACCTTGGCCTTCACATCACCTCTGATCTAACATGGACCATTCACATCTCGCATATAATATCCAATGCTAACCGAATGCTTGGCTACTTACGATGCAATTTTTTTAAAGCACCGTCCTCTTTGAAATTACTCCTTTACAAATCTCTAATACGGCCCAAACTCGAATACGCCGCGTCAATTTGAGATCCAGGCCAAACAAACCTAACACAGGCTTTGGAAATGGTTCAGAATAATTTTACTCGCTTCATTCTTTCTAACTATACCAGAACAGCAAGCATTAGTGCCATGAAATCTAGCCTTAACTTACCATCCTTATCATCACGTCGCAAAATTTTTCGCCTGTGCCTATTTCACAAGTTATTCAATCACCCGCAGTTTCATGACGAACTTATCTCACCACCTCAGCACGTATCGCCGAGACTAGATCACATCCACAAGGTTGGCATCCCTTTCTACAGATCAAAACCTTTTTTCCAGTCATTCGTACCACGGACATCCAATGAGTGGAATCACCTTCCTTCTTCGACGGCCACCATCACAGATCATCATTTATTCAAGAATGTTATAGATAAGATTTTTAACAAGGATGTATTTTATACTGTGCTTTTTTGTTTTTGTTTTCCCTTTTTTTTCTCTTCCCTGAACGGCTTAGCTAACAATGTATGTGTAGAGTGATGTTTGTAGCTTGCTTGTTTTAATTAACCCCTGTTTGTTAAATTGATTAGATTTTTGTAACCACTCCTCTCTGTACTGCCGTAATGGCCCTGAGGGTATAATAAATAAATAAATAAATAAATAAATAAATAAATAAATAAATGTGATTTTTGACTAACCGTGGGCTCGAGATCAGCAATTCATTATACGCCGTTCATTACTCGCTGTGAAAGAAAACTCAATGTGGATAAAATATATGGACTCTTAATTTTAATATTATGATGACTCCACCCGGTCAAGGGTATGCACAAAACAGTACCCGTTTGGTTCTCTGATCGACTCATCTAAAGAAAGCACAGTACATAAAAGATAACGTTAAGGGGCACAAGGTGTTTCTACCATACAATATGAAGAAGCTCTATTGTTTTAAACCTAAGTACAAAAACCCTTCATGTTTATAACCTAACTACACAAACAATTCATGTTTATGGAGCACACCATGTCAAGTAGTCGAAACGGTACCTCTGATCGCCTCGTGCATATACAGCTCACTCACCGGAGCCCTCTGGTGGCTGTAATAGTCGATACCTCCTCCCCAGGATCCCACATGGCTCACAAAGCCCCGTTTGGTGGGCGTGTACACGGATTTGTAGAAGCCGAGGTGCCACTAAAGAAAGGGCAAAAAAGAGGGCATGAGTTAGAAGACAGCGTAATATAACTTGAGGCTAATAACGCAGCTTTGGGAATAAACGGTCATCGCAGATTCCGAAGGAATGAACGCGGAAAGGGGCAAGCACAAAATGACCTAGCTTTTTGGGACATAATTTACGATGTAAACCGCGCGCTTTTTTTAATGAAGCTGTTTATAGGCTAGAAACAGAATTGAAGGTTGCATGAAACACGCTCCGCGAAAATGTATCACGGCCCTGTTGTGCTACCAGCACGCATGACCAGAACATCGAACTGGAACTTGCACTCTCAAAGAGAGAAATCGTGAGGAGACCTGCGACTGCTGGTTCGCTCAAAATGCGCCAGGCGGTGGTGGTGTCACACTTTATTAACAGCCTTTATGTTAGGCGTTCAGTAGGTCCTGGGCCAAGGTGACGAGGGCGCGTTGCAGGTTCAGGTCCAGGAAGGCAAACCAGGGGTGGTATTCTCCCCGTGTCGCCTTTTGCTACATGTCGCATAAGGGCGGGGCCTAAAAAAGTGCGTACAGTTGCTCGAAGAAATGGAAAACGCCGCCGGCACTTTCGTCGGCGATGCTTTCATTCACTACGAGAAGCGACAATTTACCACTGCTGATTCACTAGCAGCAGTAGTTTCGTATCTTTGATTAATAGAGTGAATTATAGCAGAGATGGTTATTTTTTATTTAAAGCAGCATAATGTACATACTACAGCCAATGAGTACTTATAATGCCATCTCCTCGCTGAGAGCGACGTCTGCTTCGTCGTCTGTTTACGACGGTGCAAAGTAAGTTCGCATGGCGAGCGGCAGCCCAGCTCAGCAGACGGGAATTTGGCCGCGCCGCAAGAATTCCTGCTTCACTGCTGCTCGCTCCGATGGAGTGCGAGGAAGGGAGGCCCAGTGTTGTCGTGTGCCGACTCGCACGATAGCCGTGGCGACATCGAAAAGCTTCGTCGGTCAAAGCTAACGGGTCGCGGTGTCCGCGGACACGGCACTCTTCTTCGCGGCTCAAAAACCAGGCAAGGAGAGTGGGATCCATAGCGTCTCTATAGTATCAGTTTCCTAGCCCGTCACCCGCACGAATTGCTTCAGCGCATTCCGTTGTTCGACTAAGCGTAGTAAATTGGGGCGACGTCACGATGACGTAGCAAGAAGGCGAATCCGTGTCGTCACGCCTCCGTCACCGCGGCTCGAGCCAAAGAGCGAAGGCAACATGTCGCAAAAGGCGACACCGAGAAATTACCACCCCAGATGGGCCACGGTGGGGTTGGAGGGAAAGGATAGGCGGGGGACTGGAAGGCTACGTGGCACTGTGTTCGGCAGTGTTCTATGTCTGCATATGTGTGTGGACAGTGTGGGCACTGAGGTGTGGAAGTGTGCCGGTAGAGGTAAAGTTTGGCTCGTGTACGTAGGTGATTAAACTCTATTCGGCGAAGAATGCGAGCTTCACGGATCGATAAGGATGGTTGTGGTGGTGGTCAATCAGCTAAATCCAATTTTTTCCGCGTGTAGTATTCATCGACAGTGTGTCTGTAACCTACTCCGTCGGTGGGCTCGTCCATGGGATCCCCGGCGCCCGGTGTACAGTATCGCAGGCAAGTGGTGAGCCAGGGGTGCTATTCTCCCGGTGTCGCCTTTTGCAACATGTCGCCTTCGCTCTTCGCAATTGGCTCGAGCCGTGGTGACGGCGGCGTGACGACACGGATCCGCCTTCCTGCTACGTCATCGTGACGTCATCCCAATTTACTACGCTTAGTCGAACAACAGAATGCGCAGAAAAGACTCGTGCGGGCGACGGGATTAGAAATTGATACTATATAGACGCCATGGATCCCAGTCTCCTTGCCTGGTTTTTGAGCCCCGAAGAAGAGTGCCGTGTCTGCGGACACCCCGACCCGTTTGCTTTGACCGACGAAGCTTTTCGATGTCGCCACGGCTATCGTGCGATTCGGCACACGACAACACTGGGCCTCCTTTCCTCGCACTCCATCGGAGCGAGCAGCAGTGAAGCAGGAATTCTTGCGGCGCGGCCAAATTACCGTCTGCTGAGCCGGGCTGCCGCTCGCCATGCGAACTTACTTTGCACCGTCGTAAACAGACGACGAAGCAGACGTTGCCCGCAGCGACCAGATGGCATCATAAGTACTCATTGACTGTAGTATGTACAGTATGCTGCTTGAAATAAAAAATAATCATCTCTGCTATAATAAACAACTACTAATCAACGATACGAAACTACTGCTGCTAGTGAATCAGCAGTGGTAAATTGTCGCTTCTCGGAGTGAATTCAAGCATCGCCGACGAAAATGCCGGCGGCGTTTTTCGTTTCTTCGAGCAACTGTACGCACTTTTTTAGGAACCGCCCTAATACGACATGTCGCAAAAGACGACACCGGTAGAATACCACCCCAGCTCATTACCAGGGATGCCCATGTGACCAGGGATCCACCGAAGGGCCACCGGTCGTAGGCTTAATTCTAAGAGGGTGGCATCTAAGGCCTATCAGATAACACAGAAAGGCTATAGGGCCACAGTGCTGCTTGTTTCCATTCAGATGGCGCAAATCGCAAATCTATGGCAAATCTGAGAAACAAAAAAATTGCCGAAGATTACGTTACTTAATAATGCGAAATATGAGCGCAGCTCATCAGCTGTTTCAGCTTTTCGATAGCTTGAGGTTTTCGATAGATTTTGGACAGATAGATAGATTTCGGGTTTCAGAGCGCTGTGAAATATACTCTGGGACAAGATGGTAAATTGATCTAAATAAATAAATAAATAAAAGAATGCGAGCAAGACTTGTGTATACAATTACAAACAACTTGTTATTTTTCACACATATTCCTTCTTCAAGAAACACCCCAATAACAGTTCTTGATTGTCATGGAGGAAGCTTTGTGGTTGGAGAAATAGATGGATATATGCTTGGCTTGCTACACCAATCCCTGGTTGTCAAAGACGAGGTCTATTCAAGTATTTCGCGAGGTGTCACAGCCATGGGAGGCGTTACGGGTGAGAGGACCGGAATGTTCTCCCGCGTAAGGGGTAAGAAATTCCTGTTTGTCTTTATATCTACATTGATGTCCCCACCCACCCTGTCACTCGGCCAGGTGGCAGTTAATGTTTCATCGCGATAGTTCGCTCACCGTTGTCAGCGCTAACGCACGCAGCCCACATCTCCTTCTCATCCCCCCACGTACCTATAAGCGTGATTCAGGCGTCCACTGACCCAGGGAGCCAGTTATGCACACTTCCTTTTCTTAAAATTATCTCAATGTAAAACGTTATCAACGCCAACGCCCATGAACACATCGAACGCTGACGGCCTAGGCTTCAGCGCCGCGTTTCCGGCACAACGTTCTCAATGCCAACTCATGCAGCGCTCATCTGTCAATACCGCCACGTAACTTCAAGCACGATTAAGGTGTAGACTGTTCCGAGAGGGCAGTTATGCGTCTGTAAAACATAGTCAACGCCGGCGCCAACGAACACAATTAGCGCTGACAGCGTGCGGCTGCAGCGCAGCGTTTCTGGCACAACGTTGTCACGACCAACGCTTGCAGCGCACATCTGTCACTACCGCCACGTACCTTAAAGCACGATTGAGGCGTCCACTGTTCCAAAAGGTCAGTTATGAGCCTTCCCTCTGGTTCAGGTGTCCACCGACATGTTTGAGAGATACTGCTCCATTTCGTTTCCTCCAAAACCAATTTGCCAATTTTACCCTCTGCTTTCCAAGCACCCGCCCGCTACATTGGCTTCGCAGCTGGAAGAGCGACTAAGGTGTCCACTGCTGTTTACAAAGGACAACGGCGACAGCGACGACTCGAAACGCAGAAAAGGGCTCCAAAGAGCAGCGCTCTAAAACATACCTTTCCCAGAATGTACGAAGTGTAGCCTAGTTCATTAAGCCACTCGGGAAGTATCTTCAGGTCCAGGGGCAGACCTCTTGGTTCCGACATCATGAGAACAAAGTGTTGCATTCCTAGGGAGAAATTGAGTGCAAAGTGAGCACGTGCTGTCACAGAGGCTCCGTCATCAGAGGCCCTTTCCTTATGCTCTTAAAATTAAAGTGCTATCAATACCTCTTTCTTGCTTCGAACTGACATAAACTTCCTCGGAAGATCCTGAGGAAAAGAACTGAGCTTTTGGAGCCGTCTAACCAGTAGGCTATGAGATAGTGGAGAGAAGTGTTTTGAAGAAAAAGCCGAATATCACCCCTGGGTGTTACGTTCGAGGAGAGAGATGTCTTTGTGTGAGAAAATTGGGCGTTCCATTTCCGCCGCTACGCCGCTGCATGCGGAGATGAGCAACCTGGGACTCTCCTTTTTATCGCTGCAGCTGCGCCAATAGGAATAGTTTGCTAGGGAACAGTGAATTAAAGGTTCGTTTGTGCTTTGCACGTGGCGCTGCTTTCATATCTGTATTTATAAAAAGAAAAACATTACTGTGAATGAAAGCTGCAACCCAGGCACAGTAAGGATTCGCAGTAATCTTCAGCGCGTCAATGAAGGCGTTAAACTAAGCATGAAGAAACTGCGGAATTTTTTCTTCGTTTAGTTGCATTCTATGTATTCGCCAAATGCACCGTTCATTATAATGCACGTATGTGCTTTGCGGTCTTATAAAACAAGCGCATCAATTCTAGATGTGCCATTGAAAGACAGAGAACAATATGCGCATTGCTCTGAAGTAGTCACCGCACCAAGAATTATTTCACGCCCCAGGGGTACCTCAGGGCACTTCGAAGAGTCGGTTCCTTTGTTTAAATGTTAAATCATTATCCTTTTCTGGGTACCTACAACATTTTCAAGTTACTCGCACTACCCGATTGAATAATTTGGAATTTCGACTTAAATATGTCTTCTGCTGCGTTTTTAAATATGCGCAATATGATCTTAATGTAGGCTTTTGAACGCATAGAGATCAATACTATAAGGGCTCGGATAAAGGTCGTAGAAAAAGAAATCTTCGGCCTGTGGCTCCGCAACTAAATTTCATAGACATATAAAGCCTCTATAAGCTTCAAAAAGCAATTAAAGCTCCATTATGAGATATTCCTACTACCGCGCTCGCCCCGGTGCTTCCTCATTCACTCCTGTTACACCCCTGCCACCTCCGCTGTCCCATTTGGTGACTCCGGATGTGTGGGAGGGTACGTTTTTATTTTTTTACTAATAGATGGTTCGTTTCCGGCGCTTTTTTTTTCTTTTTCTTATCGCTGTATCGACCTGTAACGCTGTATCGACCTAGCAGCTTAGTGAAGTGTCACTGTTTTCCATTACCTCTTCCTATGAACGTGGCTTACGCCTGGCAGCGGATATTTCACACTTGCAGTGCTTGTGTATGCCCGCAAGCGGTGCAAGATTTTCAGAGCATTTCAGTCAAGACCTTTGTTGAGGGCGCTGGCGTTGCTTCCCGCAACTCATGTATCGTTCTAAAATTCTTTCATGTTGAGTAGGTTTGTGACCTTAATGCAACCTTATTGAGGCCATGCTTTCAGCTCCATTACAATTTAGCTGATCTTAGACCCATTTATGCACTGCTGTCAGTTCTAGTAGCCAAACTTTAGCGCACGCTCGCATGAATGGACAATAAATTAGCAAGGGCGAGCTACAAAGGGCCAGTCGCCCCTGACGAAGGCGAGAGTTTCTCCTGCCACTTATTTTCACCGTATGCCTATTAGCTGCTTCCAAGATATTCCTACCATTGCTATAGTTACGAACGCCAGAAACCATTTTCACTCAGTGACGACCCTCTCCACAGTACGCAAACATTGTGTGGTACTCTCCCACAACGATTGATATAGAAAACATAGAACAACTTCAAAGCTTCTCCGCTCATTTTATACACAACCGCTACAAACGCCAGGACTCTGTGTCTGCTATGTTGCATGAAGGACAGCTGGAGTACTTGAGAGAACGCAGGAAAACTGCTCGAATTAAATTTCTCAGTAGCTTATATATTTATAAATTTGGCTTCTCCCGTATCACATAATAAAACACTCATGTAAGAAGCCTCGCCATAAGAATGAACACTATATTGAACCAATCATGTACTAATGTACATGCTTCCCGCAGAGCTCGCAGCTCTAGACGTAGCGGCGTTGCATTCCTTGTTGAAAGAAATTTTGACATAGTTTTTTCCTAACACGACCATATAGTGGAACTTAATTCCACATTATCTTAATTAACAAGAAAGGAGACGTCAAGGACTAGAAGAATTACAGACCAATCAGCTTATTGTCCGTTGCCTACAAGGTATTTACTAAGGTAATCGCTAATAGAGTAAGGAGAACCTTGGACTTTAGTAAACCAAATGACCAGGCAGGCTTTCGTAAAGGATACTCGACAATAGACCACATTCACACTATCAATCAGGTGATAGAGAAATGCGCAGAATATAACCAACGCCTATATATAGCCTTCATTGATTACGAGAAAGCATTCGACTCAGTGGAAACCTCAGCTGTCATGCAGGCATTGCGGAATCAGGGTGTGGAAGAGTGTTATGTGAAAATATTAGAAGATATTTATAACGACTGCACAGCTACTATAGTTCTCCATAAAATGAGCAATAAAATTCCAATACGGAAAGGTGTCAGGCAGGGAGACACGATCTCGCCAATGCTCTTCACTGCCTGCTTACAGGAGGTATTCCGGGGACTGGAATGGGAACAGTTGGGGTTAAGAGTTAATGGAGAATACCTGAGTAATTTGCGATTCGCTGATGACATTGCCTTTTTTTCATTTATTTACCCTAAAGGCCCACCTGGGCATTACATAGCGGGGGAACATCATGAAAGAAATACAAAGATCAAAATACAATGCATAAATTCAAAGAACACAATACAAATACAAAGATATACAAAGAACAAAAGACGACAGGAAAATCAAAGGTAAATCTTACATACCTACTCTGCCCCACTATCTTTTAGTATTGAAAGAAACTGGTCGCGATCAATAGTGTTAACTACAGAATGGGGGAGGACATTCCATTCTCTTATCGCCAGGTAAAGAAACGAGAATCTGACTGCCTCAGTTCGCGCAATGGAGGTTCGACTTTTCTATTGTGGTCAAGTCGATGAAATGTGCGGATGGCAGGCCTAATTAGTGGTGCGGAGTAGGGTGTGGGGTCAAAATATAATTTATGAAAAAAGGCAAGGCGTGATATCTTACGTCTGCTTTCCAACGTAGGAAGGTTAAGGTTCTCTTTTATTACGGTCACGCTTGAGAAACGCGAGTACTGACGCGCGATGAATCGACTGGCCCTGTTTTTCAGTGTTTCTAATTTGTTAATAAGGTACTGTTGATGAGGACACCAAATGAATGACGCATATTCGAGCTTCAGTCTGATCAGCGTGGTATAAGCAATTAGTCGTGTATCTTTGTTAGATTTATAAAGTGACCGACGAATAAAACTTAAAATTTTATATGTGTCAGTCAGAACGTGATTGATATGAGTGCTCCAGGGCAGAGTAGGGGTTAAATACACTCCTAAGTATTTGAAAGATGTAACAAACTCTATTTCTGTATTACTGATGGTGTAGGTGTTTGACAAAACGTGACAGCGGGTACTAAACCGCATTAACTTAGGTTTTCTTGTGGTAATGGTCATTTGCCATTCAGAGCACCACCTACCTAATTCAGTCAAATCATTCTGTAACATTACACAGTCAGTGAGATTAGAGATTGGACGGTAAATTACACAATCATCGGCGAATAATCTGATTGATGATGTAATGCTCGATGCAATATCATTTATGTATATTAAAAATAATGTTGATCCAAGCACAGATCCTTGGGGGACACCAGATTTGACAGACTGAGGAGAGGATTTAATGTCATTAATAATGACTGACTGAAATCGGTTGGGGAGGTACTCTTCTACCCATTTCATAACTTTATCATTTATGTTAACGCTGTTCATTTTATATATCAGGCGATTATGGGGCACACGGTCAAACGCCTTTGCAAAATCGATGAAAATGGCATCAGTTTGCATTAATTGTTCTAGATTGCAGTGAAGGTCTGTAGTCAGTTCGAACAGCTGGGATTCACAAGAACACCCGCGCTGAAATCCATGCTGGTTCGGAAGAAGGATATGATTCTCAGTGATATGTTTCATTATGTGTGATGATATAACATGTTCTAATAATTTACAAACAACTGACGTCAAAGATATGGGCCTATAGTTAGTCGGGTTATCTTTATCCCCTCCTTTAAATATGGGTAAAACATGAGCAAGCTTCCAATCATCGGCAATCTCGGCCGTATCAAGTGACTGCTGAAAGATGTGTGCTAGGATACGTGATGTATACGTTCTTGTAATTTTTAGAAGTTTTGTGTTGATTTCATCGGGGCCTGGGCTCGAAAAAGTAGGCAAACCTTCAATAGCCCTCTCTATGCCCTCCGAATGTATATCTATACAGGGCATTATGCATTCAGTGCTAGATACATGTTCGACAATGGATAAAGGCTTTTCTTGTTCAAAAATGCTGCATAAAAATGAGTTAAAATGATCGCACATATCAACTGGGTCTATTGAGGTACCATCTGCAGAAACTAAGTGCGGGAGCTCCTTTTTCATGCAGGAGAAATCACTTTCCAAAACGTTTTTGGGTTGTTTTTCAAGAAGTTCGGCATGTCATAATTGAAGAACTTATCTTTCGCTTCCTCAATTTTTTCCTTGCATGTCTTTGAAAAGCACAGATACGCGGTCCAGTCTACGAGAGCTTCAGTGCGTTTAGCTTTCGCATACAGGCGTTTCTTTTTGTTTAGACATCGTTTGATATCTCTCGTGAACCATTCATTGTTCCCCGCCGTTGAAAGCCACTTTTTAGGAATGTATTTCTCCTGCAGAGTTTTCAACATATCACGGAAAAGTAACCAGTTTTCAGAGACACTTCGGTTAGAATAGGTAGACTCAAAGAAGTCACAGTACGTATCAAGGTCGTTATTAATACTGTTCAAGTCTGCTTTAGCAAAATCATAAATCAGTTTTTTAAATACAGATACTTTTGGAATGGATGACTGGAGCACACAGTGAACAACTTGGTGGTCACTGATACATTCAAGTACAGTTACAGAGGCACGTTCGGAGTGAATTGTGCAAATTAAATCAAGAATGGCGTCACCCCTTGTCGGAGAAGAAACAAGCTGCGTCGGCTGATATAGATGCAACAAATCGAGAAAATCAGTGGAACCACGGGGCGGACTAGAATCAGCAACTCAAACAGATGGCCAACTGATGCATGGGAAGTTAGTCACCTGCCAGGATAATAGGCGAGTTCATGTACTTGTTTTGAACATGCGTTAAAACATCGTTTAACTCTGCAGTAAAGTCAATAGAATAATCTGGTGGTCTGTAACATACGCCGATAACTACTGTGAAGTACGGAAAAGAGCAAGAAACCGACAAAATTTCAAGTGCACTATCAACAGTGATAAGTGTTGTATGTATGTCTTTTCGCACAGCAATCATGGCACCACCGCCTCTTTTGTCTGCTCGGTCTTTACGAAAGACGGAAAACGAGTGTGAAAGCTGAAGCTCTGAACTATCAATTTCAGGAGTTAACCACGTTTCTGTACCAACAATGGCGTCTGCAGTGCAAGTATAGATGAAGGAGGCAAGCTGGTCTTGCTTATTTAATATGCTTCTAAAATTTGCTAAGATGAAAGAAAACGGGGCTGTTTTAACAGCCTGTTGCCGAGCTGTAGCTTGTCATGGTTGGCTGCTTTGGTTGTCGGCTGCTTTGGCTGGCGATGGCTGGTGAAATTGCGGAGCGCATAAACAGACCCTTTTCAGCGTTCATTCACTAGCGTTCATTCGCTAAGCCACTCAGGACAAGAACTGCAAAGCATGATCAAGCAGTTAGACAGGCAGAGCAGAACGGTGGGGCTAAGAATTAACACGCAGAAAACCAAAGTAATGTTCAACAACCTAGCAAGGGAACAGCAGTTCGCAATTGGTAGCGAGATGCTGGAAGTAGTAAGAGAATATGTCTACATAGGGCAGGTAGTCATGAGAGGGAAATAACTAGAAGAATAAGAATGGGGTGGTGCGCATATGGCAGGTTCTCTCAGATCATGAATGGTAGCTTACCGATATCCCTGAAGAGAAAAGTATACAACAGCTGTATCCTACCGGTACTCACCTATGGGGCAGAAACGTGGAGGCTAACAAAGAGGGTTCAGCTTAAGTTAAGAACAACGCAGCGAGCTATGGAAAGGAAAATGATAGGTGTAACGTTAAGAGATCGGAAGAGGGCGGAGTGGGTGAGGGAACAAACGGGGGTTAATGACATCTTAGTTGAAATCAAGAGGAAGAAATGGGCTTCGGCAGGGCATGTAATGCGAAGGCAAGATAACCGGTAGTCCTTAAGGGTAACGGAGTAGATTCCAAGAGAAAGCAAACGTAGCAGGGGACGGCAGAAAGTTAGGTGAGCGGATGAGATAAAGGAGTTTGAGGGCATACAGTGGCGGCAACTGACAAAGGACAGGGTTAATTGGAGAGACATGGGATAGGCCTTTGCCCTGCAGTGGGTGTAGTCAGGCTGATGATGATCATGAATTCCGCATGATTCTCTTCTATTTGCCTCGATGAGTTATCTGAATCGTTTGGTTTGGTTTGGTTTATTGGGGTTTAACGTCCCAAAGCAACTCAGGCTATGAGGGACGCCGTAGTGAAGGGCTCCGGAAGCATCGACCACCTGGGGTTCTTTAACGTGCACTGACATCGCACAGCACACGGAACTCTAGAATTTCGCCTTCATCGAAATTCAGCCGCCACGGCCGAGATCGAACCCGCGTCTTTCAAGTCAGCAGCCGAGCGCCATAACCACTGAGCCACCGGGGCGGGGCTATCTGAATCGTCATTTCGTGTGGTAAGTGAAGCGCTATATTGTTGACGTTGCATATTGTTTCCTTTCTTGTATGGCGTCTTTGTCGTGACTGCATCTCAGTTGACCTTGTATATTTATAGGTTGCGCATTCTTTATATCTGCCTCTCCTGCGTGAGCCATGTTTGTTCCGCAGTACATGATAAATAACTAAATAATAAACTCCTTTTGAGTGATTCTATGAATCATAGATGGTAATTTTTCAGCTCCATTGCAGTTTTCTTGAGAACGGCAACATTGCTTTTGTTGTCGGTAGAACACGCATTTACCACGCTATTAAAATTAGCGGATCTTCAGGCCATCTCATGCTCTTCCTTTGTGATACAACCCTGTTACCTACACATTCAGCAGATCTCCCATTAAACTTTCTCGCCCCGTGGCGTTTGACACGATCAATTGCTCAAAAATCATCCACACCTAATAGCCGTGCAGTTAAAGCGGTGTTATTACAACAGTACACAATTTTTCTGCAACGCGATATATTGGAGAAAATAAAATAGCACTTCAAGACCAGCGAATACTAGAGGCGTGAACACACACACGAAACTATAGTTTTTCCTTTCAGAAGCCCTCCTCAGGTTTGTCAGCAAGCTCTTCCTTGCTGGCAACCTCAAATATCTTTTAATGCGTCCGAAGAAAGCTGATTCTGTACGACAAAAAAATTACCGATTCATTCTTTTGCAGCTTGCTCTAAATGCCGCCCACGTTTGGAAAAACACCCCTTTCACTTGTGGCCCCTCAATAATCGAGAATCAGCTTCGAACACTTGCAACATGATGCAGTGCACAGGGTGCCCTATTACGCACGGTGTCTTCGACTGGTCGCTTTAGAGCCCTCTAGAGTGCTCTGACACGAGTCCTCTTATTCGGCTGATCGGTAACAGTGCTCTTTTTGTACTCTGCTGGTTCTTTCCGAACACCGGCCTCCAGCGCCGAGAGCTCGCCCAAGCTCCGAAAAAGACGTCACAGCGACCGGGCGTTCTTGTTCACGTGAGTGCGTCTTACAAATCTCGCGTCGCCATCACGCCGGCGGAACACGACGGCGCAGGCGCCGGTCGCCCTCGTTCGGGTGACGAAGCAGCTACATGACAGTATTTCCATATTCTGCTCAAAGTGCGCACTAGCTTCAATTCAACGAAAGTGATCAATATGTCGAGCCTCTGAACGTTTCTTCACAGTGCATGGGAGCAGCGACCAAAGCGGTAATGTCGATGAGTGCACCAGCGGCGTTTGCAAGTACAGAAAGGGCGTAGCTCGAAGCGCCTTGTACCGTGTATTTGCGCCTTCATTTTTGACGATACATCTTTTTGGCTACGTTTCCGCAGTGCAAATGCGGCATTCATGTTTATTAGTGGGTGCAGTGAAAAAGCTCTGTGTGCATGGCGAAAGTGGAATGTTTTCGTGGATGTCAGCTAGCAAATATTTTTGGTGGTGAACACACTGATCCAGCTCGAGTGTCACGTTGCGGTACCAATCAGACACCTAGCTTTGAGAAAGTGCACTATGAATGGAATATAAATGTGCTTTGATGAAAAGGTATGATGAGTAAATAAAATGCGCCGAACGTTGCTCTCGGTCGGTCCCAGCCAATAGGCTCTCAGTGTATATTTCATTCGCGTGACCGCTCTGAAAGCACCTGACCTATTCGGATAGGCAGTTATTCTTCCGACTCAGATTCAGAGTTTTCTCTCGATCAGCGAGCTCTGGGTAAGAGGATCTAGGCGACCAGTCGAAGGCACCATAAATGTTGGTGCCACAAGACCGTCGATGATTTCACACACGCAATAACTAACTGGTGCCTTCATTAATGATACGTCAAAGTACCCACTAAACCCGTCTCACTAAGCGAATGCTTAAAAAATACTTTCTTAACCTATCTTGCTATTTTCAAGGCACTGCTGCAGGCGTCATGTGTTGTCAATATGCTGACTCTTCAATCCTTAAATACCGGCTGTCTTCTTTCTTTTATTTCTTAATCTGAAGGCAATTTACTTACCACAGAATGAATGTCATGTCTCAATCACTAACTCTGCAATTATTCAACAAAAATTCTGAGTTAGCTCAGGGCAATTTATTTACCAAAGAATGAATGTCATGCATCAAAAACCAGCTCTGCAATTGTTGAACAAAGTCTCCAAAGAATTTTTTTCAGCCGTCGCTGCTACCACAGGCGTGCCACACACACACATAGAGCGGCGGTGCGAGAGAGCAGATGGCGACACTTTCCCTGGAGAGCTCTTAAGAACATTCAGCATTTAACGCCATCTCTTGCCCGCCAGTACCGAGTACCGCGTAAGTCAATTGTGACAATTTCATCCGGCAGGTGTGTCAGGGACGAGAGATTTGGCGCGAAAATAGTGATGAACATTGCCTACCCAGCATCTTCGGTGCAAAATGGGACCTATAAAATGTTTACTGGGCTCGCAGAAACTATCTCCGGCGGCGATATAAAATCAATGAGATGTACCGCTTATTCGAACTTCTCGAGGCGATTATGAGCGCTCAGTGCAACACGGTACATGGTGGAAGGCGCTCATGTTTGTTGAGATTTGTATAGCTGGAATATTTATCGCGTACTTTTTTTCGAGTTAGAAGACTTGAGAAACGTGTTTCCATTATCGCTCGCAAACAAAGCTCTTGGTAATGTTTCAAGTCAGTACTACCCAAGAAAAGAAATAACTAAGTCAACCACTAATCGAAATCTACCTAGGGCCATCTGCGAGCTTGAGCAAACTTTACATGGAGGGTGACCGAAGATTATGGCTTTAGGTTCTAACCACCTTAGTTGACATTTTGACGAAACCCGCGGCGTGTATTTCAGGGGTCATATTTAAAAAAAAAACAAATCAAGTCATTCTTCGTTTCAGGATGACACTTGTCACGTACATCCTGGAACACACTGTGCACTTAGTGCGGTAACGCTTAAGCTTCAGTTGACTTGCCTATTCTGTTACTAGCAATGCAGTAATTATCAGAAATTAAAGGCAATCTGCAAAGCAGTGCAATTTTCAGCTAATGCTAATTCTACATACGCTGCTGCAGGTAATTAAGTGATAACATTTTTTTCTAAGTTCATAATGCTATAATGCGGTTTTCGAAACACCTCTAGATCTTTAAGCAGTCTAACGACGATTCATCCGAACGCGTTGTACCCAACAAAAAGAGGATTCATTATCTGCGGAATTCGTACTGGCAGCGGTCATAAGATCTATACGTGATCCGGCACCGTCAAAAAATACATTCAGTTTTATCCGCCCAAAAAACCTCCAGTTGGACTTATTCGAGCATATTAATAGTGAATGCTGAACATGAAACCAGTAGCCCATAAACATGTCACGTGTACGTGATACTTCTTGCAACTGGAAGAGCAAACGCTTGTGAAGCTGAAACCTGCGCAACTCTTCCTGGTGCACGTCGCGAGTGGTGGCTCAAGTGTGCATTCCCCTTCACCCTCTTGATATATGCTCTCAGAATGTCTTAAAATTGTATATTTTTGACGCACAAACATTAATATGCAACATTTTTAAGTCGCCAGTAAGCCCAGCGAGAAAAATTCCTGTGAGGAATATCTTACCTGCTACTTTTTACTTGCAATGCATGCTATGCTATAATTAGGTGCTGACATCTCGCGTTCTGGCAAGCGCCCCAGAACCGTGAGAAAAGCAGCTCACCGGTATGTATCGGGTAGCGGCCAGTCATGATGGCAGCTCTCGAGGGTGTGCACAGTTGATGGTGGTAGAGCCTAGTGAGGCGGACTCCATTCCATGCAAGTGCGTCAATATTCGGCGTCCGAATCTGAGGGTTCCCGTTGTAACTGACGTCCCCCCAGCCCTGAGGAAGAAACAGCTAGCTGTTTACATTGCTAATAAGCTGTTAAATCGGTGGAAGCGCCAAAGCAATATTTCCTGGCTTTTTATGGCAGTCTTTTTCAGGACCGCTTCAGTAAAAAGCGCTGAACAGCTCATTTTTCAAGACCTCCTAGCGGAAAGAAATTTACCAGTATTAATTTTGGAGCATACGGGAATGCAAACTTGAACTGGTAGGATAAAACCGACGAAGTAAATTGACTGTGCGAATGGAAGTTTATTATTTCATCGAACGTTTGTTTTTTATATCATCAAAAGATAGTTGTAAACGGCACAGCCACCAGCGCAAGTCCACAGTTTTCACTTATAAAGTAACTGCAGCAGCAAGTAAAGCTGCAAGCACTGAGTATTTGCTCTCTTGTACAAGATAATGTGACCAAACTCCTTGTCAATGCCTTAGCACGGCGATGATTGGCGAATCCAGCTAGAATAACCACGTGTGCGCAAGGTTGCCCACACAACGATTTTTGTATGCTAGGCTATTCCCACTATCCCCAAACAACCCCGGCCGTGTTCTGAAACTCTCGACTGGCTGAAGACAGCGGCGCCAATGAGAAGAAAAAGTGGTGCGAACGACAGGGTGGGCAAATCTTTTGATACAGTTTTAGGCATGTCAGTAGCTTTTACTAGGTCACAAAATTCACTACGAAGGCATTATTGGTGACAACTAAGCAACGGTTCTGTATAAACTTCGGTCGCGCCACCGAGTTTTCTTCATTTGCCGTCTAGGAGCACGAATAATTTCCCTACGCATCTTGGAAGAAACATGGCAGCGTACTGTAACACTGGCGAAAGCGGAAAAACCTTAAAGGGAGATACCTAGGAAAGTTGGGTGAAAGGCAGCAATTGGGAGGATTATTCATGCCTTCCGTGATTACGGCCACATTGGAGATGCACCGACGTGTTTAAAACGCTAGACAATACTAAAATGCAGATAGAGAAGATGTGGCCATTGTTGCTGCAGGCGCTGCGGATCCATTCTTGACTGCGGGCCAGGTAAAGGAGATTGCCGGTCGAACCGAGTTAGCAGAAGTACGTGTAGCTAGGTGTACTTTTTTTGCCGACATTAATAGCATGATTAAGCATACGTCGAAAAACAATGAACAAAAAGATCAAAAAAGGGCAAATGCTGCGTTTTACGGCAAAGAAAAAAGACGCCTCGTTGGGTGTTGATGCACAGTCAAGCACTCTTTATTGAGGCACTTTCTACATCTTCCATGTGATTGTGTTTACGTGCACTGCAGCACACGTGCGTGGTAACTAAGGCAGGAATTGTCCATCGGCCAGAATAACCTCAGACATGCGCCGGGTGAGTGACTCATATAGAGCTGGCATAAGGTCCAGGTCGGCTTTAAGAAATTCGCATTTTCCCTTGACGGGTTCCCAGAGTTCATCAGATGTCTCATGGTGCAGGTCCGTTCTTGATAGGTTTATATTCATTACTCCCTACGCACTCTTAGTTATATTGAGGTCGGCTCCTTGCGGCAGCCATGGCAGTGTCATAACGCCCACTTGCTCTAGGTGAGCCTTCACAGATCGGGAAGTGCGGATAGTGGAATGGTCTTGTTGAAGTTAAAAGAAACCGTCCTTGAAAGGGCAGCTAAGCAAGTGGGGAAAGAGCTTGTCCTTAATAATTTTAGTGTTTGCGTCCCAGCAGAACAACCCGGATTGCGATAGATGGGCCCGAGTCCCTCCTTGGTGACCACTTGGTGACAGACATGACAATCCTGCGACAGCTAGGTTTTACGACTTTGGTGCCGCAAGTTTCACACAAACGAAAGTGCAAAGAGGTAGTTTTAGTACCTTAATGTAATCCCACAACCTCGGTTCAATTTCTAGGCATCACTTTAGGGCTACAGAGGAGAAGAAAATCCTCCTCAGTCCATTTCTTCAGAAGACAGAATGCATTCTAGCGCTTTTGTAGGTACCATGAAACTAAGCGGTAAGCCTACCATGGGCATCCTTTACAATCACGTACAAACCATGCACTGTATACCTTGAGCGAGCTGGACGGTAGGCTTTTTGCTTTTAGTCCAACTGAGTGCAGAACTCCGACATGTCGGTGAATAATACTTGACTCCAGTCGTCCACTGCACATGCCCGTGCGGAAACTGCAGCCTTTCCGCCTTGCTGGCTACAGGAAGCAATGGTTCTTGGGCCGCACATCGGCTTGTGAGGCCTGCTTCACGTAGCCATTTTCGTGAAAGCTCGTCATTTGTGTCCAAGCCGACAATATCTGTTAGCTGGCCAGCAGTCATGCAGGGATACGCAGCAGCTAGAGCATCAATGGCCTTGTCTTGCTATTGTGTTGTCTTGCTCTTTAAACATCTGGGTGCGTCTCCAATGCGGGCGTCCTCACGCAAGGCCTGAATAATCTTATTAACTATTGCCTTCCCAACTTTCATAGCTATCTGGCTTTGGGGTTTTTCTGCTGTCGCCAGTGCCACAATACGCAGCCGCGTTTCTAACAAGCTGCTTTGTGCCATTCTTTTATGCGAAGCATATTAACGTAAGTTTCGGGCCTTCGCGCGACGCCCGGCGGTGGCCACCATTGACCTTCAAGTGACCTTCAAGTAGGTCACGTGACATGACGTCACGTGATGACGTCACACCGGCTGCAGATGGGGCCTCATATCGCGCCGTCGGTCGCCTCCCGGCGGTGGCCACCATTGACCTTGAAGTGAGATCACATGATGTGACGTCACGTGATGACGTCACACCGGCTGCAGATGGGGCCTCATATCGCGCCGTCGCACGTCGCCCGGCGGAGGCCTCCACGCTTCGGTTCGCGCCGTTGCGCGCGACGCGGCGGCGGCGCCACCATCGCTGCATCACGTGATATGTAACGTCACGTCAGGGATGAGGCGGCGCGCGCCCGCCGTCGCGTCAGTCTCTGTGCCCGCAACCTCGCCAGCGTCTTTGCGCCTGGCGTGTATGCGGTCAAGATGCCTCCAAACGCTGAGGACACGCTTCGCATCCACTGGGCTTAACCTTGATAAGCCTCCAATTTTTTGCTCCTCACGTTCATTATCTCTGCAAAAAAGATTAATCAGCAACAGCGTTTTCTCTTGTTGCCTGTCCTTTGCACACTTGAAAGCAAATATGCAAATATATTTCGCTCTTTTCATTTGTCAGTTAAGATATGGTAACAGTCGGGCTGCTACAACCAAGGTTAACATAAACAGTGTTCTTGTCTTACAGAAGAAAATGGCCCGTTACATCGCCAATCTTGAACGCCTGCCTACAACAGAGGATGATTTGTGCCATGTGGCTTCATTAGATTTAATCATGTGTACGAGTTCCGTCTGTTGCACACATTGTATTTTGATCCCCTTAACTCTGCAGACTTAAAACTTCTTGCATCACTGGAACAACGCAGCAGCGAGGTGCAGCCACGAAACATCCATATTTGGGCAGTACCACTGTTGAGAACAAACTACAAGTTATAGTCTTTAGGCCGCAACATCGTCGCCACTTTGAACAAGTATAAAAAACTGTTCGTCACAATCCAAAATAACTGCGAAAGTATGTTGTAAAATTACAATAGCTTTACTATAGTGTACATAAATTAATTTCAAACTGCCACTTTAGAGATTAGCGGATGTTTACTCTCTCGTTTTTATTTACAATATGCGTTGCGTATGATTTTGTATGCGCATAAGTGTTTTGTGCATTGTTTTTCACTACGTAATGTTCCCTCTGTTTTCTTTTCGTTTTTTCTTGTTTTCTTTTCTGGAACCAGTTTTTCTTGCTGCCATGAAAATGGTTCCTGGTCATTTATCAAGCCACATATCTGGATTGTAGCCCAGGTATACAACAGTGATTGATTACTGCAAAATAAATTCTGAATCTGATTCGGATTCCTAGACAGGTAGTGAAAAAAACTCGACGGGGCTACCGCAATTTCTCACAATCGTTGCTGCGTTGTCACCGGTGATGTCTTCGTAGTGAATTTTGTGGCCGATAAAAGCTAGCTACATGCCTAAAACCTTATCAAAGCTTTGCTCACCCTGTCGTTCACTGCTCTTTTTCTTCCCCGCGATGCCGTTGTCATCGGCCGGGGGATATAACACGGCAGAGCCTAGTAGATGACCATCATTGTGTGGGACATCTTGTGCGCACTCGGCTATTCTCGCTGGCTTTGCTGCTCCACGCCGTGATACGGCGCTGGCAAGCAGTTTTGTCGACGCTCGCGCGGTACTTCAAAAGACATGGCTGTGTGTATGCCATACCTATTTTTACTAAATAATCTCAGGATTGGATTGGAGGGCTTACACTATCAATGTTGCGCCTATAATCCACGCTGGGAATATTTCCTAAAGAAATGGTATGGTTACGAGCACAGCAAAATTTTTCAACTGCTCAAAAACGAATCGCAATCCTTTGAGAAAACAGTAGGTGAAGGCATTTAATGTTCACTCAGCCCTAGAATGCTGCCCTTGAAGTCTACAGAAAAAAAAAATGTAGAAACAGTGCAGCTTTTCCTGCCGCAGTTTTTTTTTTCCCCCTCGCGTTGCATGCCCACATAGCACTACCGCCTGACTGTACTTTTCAGGCCAGAAATTAAGCTTAGAAGGCTCCCGAACTGGACGTTATCGCTGCGCCGGCGCACAAAAGTTAGCTGCGGGGTGAATCGAGAATCCAACAACCCTGGCTAAAATATTGCTAAAATATCGAACCATTTTCTTAGTACATCTCGCAAGAGACCACATTCTTCGAAAATGAGCCGTATGAGTTTGCTGCGTAAGAATGCATTGGAAAATGCATGTATGATGCATTTAGGATTAGATGCACTTGAAGAATTTAATAACCTTTTTTATGAGGTTTTGACGTCCCAAAGCGACTCAGGCTATGAGAGAAGCCATAGTGAAGGGCTCCGGAAATTTCGACCACCTGGGGTTGTTTAACCTTTCGCTCCAGGTTTACTTTACGATTCTTCCCGTACGCAAAAGGCCATCGGCACTTAGGCACGACAGCAAGAATTAAAGTTAGCCGCTGAGGCATTGGTCGTTGGCAAATGAAGAAAATAGATGTGAGTGCCCTTTCCTTCAGAAAAGACACCATACGAATGATGTCGCTCTCTGTGTGGCGCTTTACTGCAGCATGGCATCGTGATACAAGCCAGTTGGGCTGATTTAAATGGTTTCGATTCGTTATTAGAATATTTTAATTTTTTGAAGGCAACAGCGCCCAGATTTGGGGGCTCGAATTCACCACCTGCCACTTACAAATCCTTACTTTTTTGCGCCAAGCGCATCAATGTAGCGGAATTAGAGGCGTATGCAGACGAGGAAAACAACGCACAAGCTTTTTCTGGAATCTATCATGAACCACTTCAAAGAAAGGAGACAGGAAGGCTCTCAGTTCAAATCCAGGCAGCAGTGAGCGCAGGATAGTGCCTGCAATGTACGCGTCGGGGTAGCTTAGAGCGGCTCTTGCTGTCAGCGAAGGGTCTGTAGTCACTAAACAGCAACGCTGTACCTTCAGAAGTACATTACATAAGATGAGGAGAGTAAGTTGCCAGCTGGAAACGCAACAAGCTGAAACCAGGACGTCTGGTGTCGCAGGTTCCGTATCAAAGTGTGACAGCTAAATGAAGGACAACACCAGACCTAAATAGTGATGGTGACACGGTGCATACAATTCCGGCCACTCTGATGACAGCATATGCTCTACCGCGCCGTCGCTTCGCTATATATCTCTCAAAGGGCAAAAGCAGCCAGCTGCGACGGTACGAAACCTAAAGCTTGTTATATTTTTGCTCCTTAGAGAAACGCAAAATGTACAGTCGTGAGCAGCCTTGTCTAGAGCGCTTGAGCAGTGCGCACTTGGTAACAAAAACCGAAATTAGAGAGCAGCCCCTCATTACAGAACAAAGTTTTCGTGCCTGCTTTGTTTACGAGGCTATCTGGCGCTACTTCCGTGCAAGCGTTGCAGCTGGACCCTAGAGGCTGCCACCACATCTGGATTTGTTTGCAAGGAAGTGCACCGCCCGAGCGCTCTAGACAAGGCTGCTCACGACACTACGACAGAAATATCGACTACACGCTGGCAAGACGATCGCCATACGCCAGCGATGCAACAAGCAGTTTCTACAGAGCAATGAGAGCCATGTCTACAACGATTTCTTCGGAAATGCAAAAACTCCCCCCTCAGTTATTGTGCAGCCAGGATCCCGAGGTTGTTTTCGGCAAAACAGGATAGTTCCAGCTCTGAGTAAAATTAGTCTGTTAAAGAGATACGAGGAGGTAATTCAGAATAAATAACTAATAATGCATTAAAATCCGCATGAAACGCTTCGTTAGAAAGGAATTCTAATGACATATTGCATAGTGCTGTAGAATTTTGTACCAAAAATATTGTTTCTGCAATTACCTATGGATAGTGAGTTATCGTGTGACTAGATTTCCGAGAAGCCGAAAGCTCAGAACCCAAAAATAAAAAAAAGAAATAGCCCCTCACCAAGTCGTCGGCCAAGACGAATACGATGTGCGGAGGCTTCTTCTTGGATCCATTTTCATTCTCGCCCATGCGAGGAAGCATCCAAAGGGCTAGCGCAATGACGACTACGACTACGAGAGCTGCTAGTGCGACACCGGCGCTCCATCTTGGCGTCTGGTCACTGCTTCCGCCACCAACCGATTCGGGCTCCTTCGGTGAAGACGTAGCGTGCTTTGGCTCGCTCTGGCCTTGAGAAGCTTTGGCAGGCGCAGCAGCGACGTTCTCCGGTAACGCATCGACGTCGTCTGATGACACATCGGTGGCGCGTTCTTCTTTATCCGAGTTCCCCGACATAGCGTGACACCTGGAAACGAAGGGCGGTTAAAGGGAGATTAAACACGCTTTTGCTATCATATCATATCAAATACTGTCGCGCTCAATATCATATATTGTTTTTTTATTTATTTATTATTATTTATTACATACTACCAGTCCTTTCCAGGACTAATGCAGGAGTGGAAGCATTACATTGTATAGCGACAGAAATACCAAGACAACTGGTACAAACAAACCCGTAACAAAATATGCTTACCAACCCTATTGAAAAAACTCTGCGTGAGTTTGCACGAGAACAGTGATTTTTGTACGATCACGTTCATTTTGCACACAAATGCGCAGAAATTGTGCGTTACCTGTACGCATTCTGTGCGTCCTGTGTGTACATATGCGCGTACTGTGAGCTGATAGACATTCACGCACACTCTTTGCGTGTAAAAAATCGTGGACTCTCGTGGAGAACTCTCTGTACGTGGACATCTGCGTGCTGAGAGGGGGCTTGCCGAAGCTGTGCGTGCTTATGTGCGTACTGAGCAAGCTCAGTAAGGCTGCGTGTGGCCATGTGTGCGTTTGCTTGCTTAGTAGCAACTTGTCGAGACTGTAAAGGCCCATTTAGGGTGAAAGCAAACAAGGTTCGAGCATTCAGTTAATGATTACTTCTCAATAATGAGCAATAAGCTCACGTTTTGCTGTTTTATAATTTTCGTCTTGGCGTAAGTACCCATTAATCATTTTCAACTTCAGCAAACAAATAACCAAAAAATTATCTTTTAGTGCAAAATGGTTTCCTTGGATACTGCAGGGACCTGTACATGACAACATGCACACTGAGCAAGAGCTTGTCAACATTGCAAGTTTATAGTAAAATAATGTAAAAAACAAGCTGCTAATGACTCTTACAGCATCCTTCAGTTCTTCCTTTAACCAATCCTGAAAGTTACAGATATCTTATAGATGCATGATGAAAGCCATCCAGAGCACTTATGTTGTCGCCCGTCATGCAGACAGCCATATTTCGAAATCAGAAGCAACACAACCATTTGTTGCTTGCACTCGAAAGGAGTCAATCAATGGAATAACTCTGAAAGGGCAACAGTGTTTGTTAGGTGCAACAAACAAGCTTGGGGATATAATCAGGTTCAATCAAACATGACGTGCAGAAAGCGAATTGTGAGCTGTAACAGGAATGTTACGAGGCAATTTCCAAAACCATTTCCAAAGCAATTTCCAAAGTCATTAGCATAAATTTACATACACGTAAAAAGGCCATGTAAGCCTACACGAAAAGACAGTTTTGAATTCACAGTTGGTGTCAAAAGTTCAGAAATTAGTGCCCTCTCTCAAATTCAGTGACAAATCACAGATCGATTAATTAATTCCCAGTATGGCTCCAGAACAAATCCAATGAATCTCAAATGTGCGAAGTATATATACCACACATGTTGCCTGATTAGCACCAGCATTGCATGATGCATGACGAAGTATCACACTCTTCATTCTTCTTCAATCTGTTTTGAAATTTGCACTACCACAAAGACCATCTGGATGTGCTATTATTCCGTCATATTGCTGAGAGTCACATTCGGAGACCAAGAGCAACACAAAAGTGTGCTGCACATGAGTGGATATAATGCACTGGGACAACTGTGCACAGTAAGGAACGCTTGTAAGGCGTCAGGTATTTGCTTGGGGAATGTAATCGAGTTCAGTCATGTTTCATGTGTAGAAAGGAAGATAAAAGTTGTAGCAGAACTATGAAATCCAACATCCAATACTGAACTTCCCCAGGTGATCTACACACACATAAAAAGCACGAAAGGATAAGCTCAGCGGTACTGTTAAGTTTGATGCCCTTTGAGGTTTGACTTGCGCGTCTGTATGCAACCATCAGATACCATCTTGAAGTTACCAGAATGCCCAAAAAAACTTTGTTGAACTGTTCTACTCTAAACTGAAATACTTTTCCTTAAAACATTTTTTTTTGCGACATGCTGTGTAGCTAATTATAAAATAAAGAAAAGAAGCTGATAAAATTTTCTCATCTCAAACGTACTGATAAGTACACAAATCTGAGTGCTTTCAAGAGAGGTGACGCACCCGGTATTCAGTGTCCAGAAGCATACATAATGCTGCAGAATCCTATAGCAAGAAAATTTCTTTTAGTTGACAGATGGCTATGTCTGGTTACAAAGTCAATACCAAGTAAGGCACATATCCTAACCTGCAATTACAGGAAGCTGCACGTGCTTCATAGGCTGTAACTCCGCCAATAACTACTACATATTTCCCACCTCTAGCACGAGTGCGGAATCAATATACAGCATGGAAACAGCAGTTTTGTTGCTTTAGCTTCTTTACTATGCTGTTTAGGCAAGGGACGAGTTGAAATATTTGCATGGGCAGTTCTCGATTGAAGTAACGTAAAAAACATCCGCACTCCTTTCTGCTGAAGCGACTGGTGGACCACTTTTGCATGTCGCATCTCGTATGACTTGCTAAGGGTCCAGACTGACACACGCACTTCGTCAAACCTTCACACAAAACACTCTTCGCTTTTGCTATAAGCTCCGGCCACAGGCAGTAAGTGTCCCGTCACCGTTCACATCGCAAAAGAAGGCAGCGCTCGCAGGCGGTCAGTTTGAGCTGACAGCGACAGGTGTTGCAGGCACACCGCCGACTAAGTTTCCAAGGAAGCCACACTGTAGAAGGGCGCCGTCTTGTAATCGAAACACACCACAGAAACAATGGCCACTGTCGCTGCTTATGAGCCAGGCATTTTTGCAACGAAGTTAGCAGTGCAATAGGCCGAAAGGTTCGACTCATCAAACGACGGCACCGCACTGCTGACCTCATTATCGTTGTCGACCAGACATCCATAGCACATATGCCCCGACGGATCGCTTAATTGGGAGCTGCTACTACTCTTGGATGAGAGCGCGCCCACCGGCAGCACACACCGGTAATCCTTCTTCTTTTGCGATTCCAGCACAGTAACAGCGGCGCGCAAGACAGCCCAGCAGCAGCACGAGAAAACAAGCGAAGCTCACGGCGGTGATCTCAGAAACCATGCAGCATGTCGGATAGGCTTTGGATTTGACGAGCTAGACCATCCCACTCACGCACGCACGCACGCACGAATGTACCGACACGCATATTAATGCGTCCATGCGTCACAAATTTCTCAAGTTTTTAATGCTAATATGTGCACAAGAACTTAATTATTTTTGTAACGAAAGTTTCATTTGGTTTTAGTTCTTTGCTATCGCACTGCCCAAAAGCATAGAGCCCGAAAGAGACGACCTGGAGGAATGCCTGGAGGCGATGCCTTTCTAAACGGGTCGAAGGAAGCCGGAACTGGCCGAAGCGCTAGCCAACGAACGCAGCGTCTGGGGAGGGACAGCATGGCGGGCCGCGGTCAGCGTTACTACGTTTGTCGTGGTCCTTTGTGGTGCCGAGGGCGTGAACGATCGCTGGCATGAGCATTTGTCACTCTTCCTATATGTGATGTGCCGACAGCAGTGAAATTCGCTGGTGCGATGTACGAAAACGTGGTAAGGTGCTGAGTAAACCTGTGTTTATAGCGTGCGTCAGCGGGCTCGACGGATAGCGCGTCGTCCTTTGCGCGCCTTCACTGGAAACGCTATGCGGACGGTGGGGCTCATTTCCTCCATGGCGGAGCAGCTGGTGGGAGACCACTACCCGGGTGACATCTCGCATCTTGGGGGTAAGTTAATTTTCTTCGAACCTGTTCATTATTTCAAAGCCTTTGCGCACAACTGGCCACGTCAACACAGCTAGTACAGAGACGCGAAGACGCAGTGCGTATCGCGGCAGCACGCAGCGCTGAAAGGTTGTTTGCTGGCGGCACACGGGCATGAATGCGCGTGTAGTGTCAGTGGTCACACGGTCATGGTCAGTATGCCATGCAAATATGCACAGCTGATCCGATCGCGGGGTGCACGATATCGGCGCCGTACTGCCGCCGTACTGCCATTCATCTCTCGCCGAGAATGGAATATGTGCCCACCAATAGATCTTCGGCCCGGGCTTTACATTCTCGCCGCATGTTACGCTGTAATTGAAGTAACAGCGCTCGAGCAGTTTAACTACGTAGACTGCGATTCAGCTGTATGCGTTTGGATTGAGCTTCCTCCTCTTTCACTTGTATTTCACTTGTACTTTTATAAATTGTGTATTTAAGGTACGAAGCTCCATATGATCCAGCTGCGTTCGATATCCAGCTGCGTTCGTACTTATAGCCGAGCCAGTGTAGTCGAGCCTTGAATAGCAGAACGGTGAGATAAAAACAAATTGCTCTGAAGTTTTTCGCCTCTATTTTGGCATTCGCTTTTTCATACTTTGGCTCGGAGCTGAAATGGTACAAACAACTGCAAAATGCACACAGGTGCCCTAGCTCCATTTGCCCTAAATCCCGAAGTTGCAGTGAAATTTAAGGGTAATTGAGCCTTTAATATGTACGAAGAATAAACTTGATTGTTTCATGATTATAACCAATGGCGCAAATAAATCTGACTTTGACTTAAATATGCTGAGGTACCTCTCCAATACCTTATTTGATGTTAAAGGAAAAAGTGTGGTTTTTCTGCAATTGGCACTATTAATTCATCATACCTGTGAGAATGTGAAATCATTGCTAATCATGCCAGATTTCAAATTGAGGGACGCATGCAGAATTTGAAGCAAACCAGCCTTCTACTGAAAATATCGTCCTGCTGTGGTCTGTTCTTTTGAATGGTGGCATGTATTGTAGAAACGATGCTGGATATCGATATGCAAGTGATGTCTCCTCTGAGGCTAGGTTGTGAATGACTGCCGTGGTTATGAATTTCTTGTTGCCTGGCCCACTTCGAAATGTGGTTAAACAGTTGTGTTCCATTCTGCGACCGGCTCCTTTTTGTGCCTTGCACTTTGCCTTACATGCTTGATTCTAGTCCATTTTTTGCACTGTGCTGCTGTTAAATGTGTCTTTTTACCTTGCAGCAATCTCCACATAGCTTTACCAGCAATGCCTCTTCCAAGCTCTCCAGTATGGCTGTGCCAGCCTTTCACTTGGTGCTAGGATGCCCAGCAAGCAAGCAGGCTTTTGAGGTAAGCACTGAAGACATCTTCCGACACAAGTAGCTTTTATTTTCCTAGTCCACTGCTACTTGTGTGACCCCTCGAGTAAAGATCAGGTTCTTCTTCTTCTTTGCACTACAGGTGCACCGCCAGAGACGGTTGGTAACTCGAACTGAAGCTCTTCGCACCAGGGGTGCCACGTCAGAGACGCTCGTGTGATCAGTTGACACGCAGGGATAAAAAAAAGGCAATAGCTGAGGTTTATGTACAGATATTTACAGCGTACAGAAGCTTAGACACTCGAGACAAATTAAACGGCAAAAGACAAACAACAAAAAGGTGGATCTGGCTAATACTAGGGGAGGCCCCTACTCGGCGTGGCCGAAGATGCGTTGCATCTCACCTTAGCCCAGAACCCCGCTTCCAGCTCCGGGGCCCGGTTTTAAAGCCCTAAAGGCCCGGCCCACATTCCATAGCTTCCAATCATATTGTGCTCTCAACATGATTGGTTCTTCAAGAGCCTGGCCAGCCCTCCAGCTGCCGTAAAATAGAGCTCTCTCTCCACCACAAAATAAAAACAAACACAAATAGACATCCGTGCCAGCACGTGTGCGAATCAGTACTGCGGGTGGGGGGACACCCGTATACCTGCCGGCGCGTTCGCGAGCGGCCGCGTTCCAAGAAAGGAGACGCTTCGCTTTGAGCACCCCCAGCCGCGTTCCGATGACCCCGCGAACGCTACCGAACCCTTACACGCCCTTCCCAAGATTCTACAAAGGGCTCAAATGCCACTTTTAGAATTATAACAAAGGGATCGGTACGGGTCACAAAACCACCCTGTGGGTGACATACCGCAGCTACACCAGCGCTGGCACCAACAAAACCAAAACCAAAAACAAAATGCAAAATGCACACACAACATCAGCAAATTCCACAAATTCACACGGTGGCATGCCTGCCGTGCGCCGTAACACGCGTCCAAGTTGGTGCGTTGCACCCAGTTCACCAGCATGCACACCCGCGTCCTGCTCGACACACACACCGACACTCACAACTAGAGCGTTCAGTAGCACTGATATGGGCCACGTGAGCCTCCTTAGTCGCACCGAGCGTCCCTGTGCGCGTTCGAGCCCACACGTGCCTCATTCGACACGATTAACACCTAATGGCCACTATGCTCGTCAGGCTGGTGCCACAGCGGGGCGTGAACTGAAAAGACGGTGCCCTCCAGGATCAAAAACGTCCTGGTCATCGATAGGTGAAAATCTCTGACCATGCGACGCACTTGAGAGCACTCTCTCTCCGGCGCACCAGTACGACACGCGTGGTGCGTAAAGAGCATAGCCCCTGGCCCGTCCAAATATAGCAGTACAGCCAGTCTCGCTACACTTGATACGCCGACCTCTAGCACGGAACATACTGTTCCTCGCGTCGACTTTCAGCGTGAAAACCACGCACCTGCCTCCTGCCACTCCACCTCGCCCGGGGTCATCTGCACCTTTACTGCACGAGCAAACTTTGAAACCGCCGCTCCGTGCTTGATCAGCGCCCGCTGGCCCCGTGGCATAGTCTGACTCCGAGGCTCCATGAGCTTCCTGACAGTCACTTGACCCGGGCTTGCCTTGCGGCAAGTCGCCACACCTTTCCGGGTCCTCAACTGACCTGGTCGGGCACACACCGGGTGCGTTCATCTGCGCGGCGTTCTGCCCGGTCGGCCCAACAGGCCCACCTCCGCTCTTTGCCTCGGATGAAGGGCTCTTGCCACCAGAAACGCTACGGGGCACTTCATGCTCCATACCCGACACAGTGTGCGGTTGCGGCGACGCCAGACTTCCTCCTTTCACTCGCTCGCCGATCTGACGTCTGTCCTCACCGACCGTTTCCTGCTGCACGAAATGCTCTTTTTCACAGCTTGCTTGGGACTGCGTTTTCGGAATTGTCAGAGTGACTTCCAACAATCCTGAACTCGCGTCCGCGTCCCTGGTCTCATTAGGGGTTGAGCTAACTTGTGCAGCTGGATCGTCGGAGTGCGCGTTCACCGCCTCGACTACCGCGACGCTGCGTTCCGTCACGATACTTTCTTCACGAGAGATTGCACTTTCGTGGAAAGCTGGCTCCCTCTTTTCTTCTGCCTGGCTGTTTTCTTGACCTGTGCTTGACAGGTATATTCCTTTGTCTTCCAGCACAGGCGGCCTCGCCTCTCGAGACTCGGAGTAGTTGTCCCTCGCTAGTTCACTAGCTCTCTTAGACTCCTTGAGCTCAGCGAGCTCCAGCGCTAGCTGCTGGCGCTTTGCTTCTAATTCCTCCAAGACGCACTTAACATCCTGAGGTTTCTCCTCGCACAGTGGCGCCTTTCCTCCATTTACTTTCGCAAGTTCAGCCTGAAAGTACGCTAAGCGCGCCTTCGCTAATTCCACTTGGTACCTCACATCAAGTGAGGGCAGGCTTGGATAGCTCTCCATACCGCCTTCCGTACCCCTCAGATGTCCTATCGGCTCGAACACAGGGACGTGAACAATGCGACCAAGGAAACTCACGGTTTCGATGCGTCGATCCGCATTGCCAGCTCCTTGGCGTCGGGGTCCACCGCCACTTTCCCCGGACGCTGCGATGAGCTGTCGCACGCCGCTGGTCCGCCGCCGGTGATCGTCGAGTTCCCGACGCGCTGCTTCCTTGACCGGACGCAGTCCCGCGTCGCTGGACTACTGCCGTGGTCTTTGCCGCCGTGTCTCCGCAGGTCCGTTCACGATCGCTGACCTGTCGCCTTGTCGTCACCTTTCTCCCTGCCTTGTCTTCTTCCTGCGCCGTCTTCCGATGGCCGCAGGATCCTGTCGACTGCGCCAGTAAAGATCAGGTTCTTCTTCTTCTTTGCACTACAGGTGCACCGCCAGAGACGGTTGGTAACTCGAACTGAAGCTCTTCGCACCAGGGGTGCCACGTCAGAGACGCTCGTGTGATCAGTTGACACGCAGGGATAAAAAAAAGGCAATAACTGAGGTTTATGTGCAGATATTTACAGCGTATAGAAGTTTAGACACTCGAGACAAATTAAACGGCAAAAGACAAACAACAAAAAGGTGGATCTGGCTAATACTAGGGGAGGCCCCTGCTCGGCGTTGCCGAAGATGCGTTGCATCTGACCTTAGCGCAGAACCCCGCTTCCAGCTCCGGGGCCCGGTTTTAAAGCCCTAAAGGCCCGGCCCACATTCCATAGCTTCCAATCATGCTGCGGTCTCAACATGATTGGTTCTTCAAGGGCATGTCCAGCCCTCCGGCTTCAACAAGGTAAAACCACCCTCTCTACCACTAAATAAACAAAAACAAACACAAATAGACATCCGTGCCAGCACGTGTGCGAATCAGTACCGCGGGTTGGGGGACACCCGTATACCTGCCGGCGCGTTCGCGAGCGGCCGCGTTCCAAGAAAGGAGACGCTTCGCTTTGAGCACCCCAGCCGCATTCTGATGACCCCCGCGAACGCTACCGAACCCTTACACCTCGTTATGTTGATTTTGGCAAGTTAGGTTGCCTATTAAGGGCTCTCTTTTGTTTTTCACCTGCTGCTGTGGCCTACTGCATTGGTGTTCGGCTACTGAGCCCAAAGACGCGGCATTGAATTGTGGTGGCTTCGTTTCGACAAGGCGAAATGCATATTTGCTCGTGTTTTATGCAATGTCAGTGCATGTTAAAGAATCTTTGGTGGTCGAAATTTATGCACAGCCCTCCTCTATGAATGGAGCTATTGTTCAACTTTGAGGCATTAAAGGGACACTGATGGCAAGCTGAAGTTGACCTGTGATGATGAAGTTCCGCATCCTAACCACAAAGACGACACTTTTTCTGAAAGTGGAGCTTTATAAGCCAGAGAAAGCAAAACATACAATTTTCATCAGCACCGGCTGATTTCGGAAGTAAATTGCGATGCGCTGACTCCGTTTTTTTTTTTGGCACAGATTCCAGAGGCTAGGCTGAACTGCCATTCACCTCAGAACGGTTATCATGGAGTCCTTTGTGTAGACTTCATGAGTTCAAATCGAGTGGCGGGAAAATTATTAAATGTAATTTTTGCACCAATCATTGTGTTGATGGCGTTTGCACTGCTGTTAAAAACCGGGATAGCAGTATGGTATCCCATAAAACTAGGTTCAGGACTTGCAGGAAGTGGTTTATCACATTCCGCTAGCTTGTGCAAGAAACTACTTCAGGGATATGTGCAGGTGTCTTTAATGTGTTCCTGAATGAGCACTAACTCGTTAGGGGGAAGGCAGCTTCTAATCTGGCACTACAGTGCCAATGTCGTGAGTGTAAATCATAAGATGACCCATCAGTATGTACGCCTGATTTCTGTGACACTTCAGTGGTGTATAGAAGTGGTAAACAAATCTGTAAGGTATTTGATGCATATCTCCAAGGCAACGGCTGTATGAGTAGCGAAGCCATTAGTCAATCTTCAACGGAAAGAATTTTCTCTTTTAGATGACGTGCTTGTATATCAGTGACAGTTATTTGTTGTCCTGCCTTTCGCTGGTGTGAGTCATGTGTGGCGCATCTTCATGCGAGCCTTCTTTTCCTTTACAAAAAATTCAATTGATAGTCCAACCTGTTTTCTTCTTTTCCTGTGTTGCATCTTTTGGCTGGTTTTAAATCTGTAACTGAGCTCAGACCGTGATAATTACAGCCGGTAAACAGGGCTACTGAATGTGAGCTTGGCATACATGCGTACTGTATGTGTGAAAGTGCAGTTTACAATATTCAGAAATGCTTGATAGCCTTACAAGAATCTAAAATTTTGTTGGAATTCCTATTTGTTCTCTGTTCAATTGTCGAGAGTTTTTCCGCTTCATCGTGTGATTAGAGCCACTTTGGTACTTAAGCTGAAGTCTTTTCTTTAGCCTGCATGTTTCTCACTTTTGGGACAGAAACGTGGAGGCTAATGAAGAGAGTTCAGCTTAAAAGAGTATAGACACCTAATCTTGGTGGCATGTTTTCTTCTCTATAATGATGCGGAAGACACTACTGTGCATGAATCACCATCTGGTATTCGTGTGAGACCGCTAAATAATTTATAATCAACTTTTTCTGCCATCCTGTTTCGGTGAACAATTTGACTATGGCTATGACATCAAAGAGAGCTTATAGGTCACGTGAGGCGTGGAAAAACTGCACTTATAATCGCTGCTTCATCGTTTTAATTCGCTACAGCGCTGACGCCAGCATTCCTTAAGAGCCAGAAGTACCAATTGTATTGCAGTTTTTCATGCCTCACGTGACCAATAACCTCGCTTTGAAGTCACAGCCATCATTCAGCTGTCGAAACCGAAACAAATACAGCAGGAGAAAGAAATTTGATTATAAATTATTTAGCGGTCATAGGAGGATGCCATGTGGTAATCCGTGTATAATACTTTATGCCTTATTACAAAGAAAAAAACACGTGCCAAACGATAAGGACAGCAAAGTGAGCTATGGAAAGAAAAATGATAAGTCTAACATTAAGAGACCAAAAGGGGGCGGAGTGGGTGAGGGAACAAATGCGGGTTAATGACATGCTACTTGAAATTAAGAGGAAGAAATGGGCCGGGGCGGGGCTTGTAATGGGAAGACAACATAACCGCTGGTCCTTAAGGGTAATGGAGTGGATTCCAAAAGAATGCAAGCATAGCAGGGGGCGGCAGAAAGTTAGATGGGCGGATGAGATGAAGAAGTTCGCGGGGATATGGTGGCCACACCTAGCAAAGGACAGGGTTAATGTGGAGACATGGGTGAGTCCTTTGCCCTGCAGTGGGCCTTGTCAGGCTGATGATGATGGTATGTGTCGCACCTGCTGCTTCGTGCTATCAGCTGGCCCATGCTTGGCCGACCAGACTAGCCAAATTTGTGATGTGGGTTTTCTATTGCACCTGCATTTGTGTACACAGAGGACTTGAATGGTAGCAGGCGATGCTGTGCATGTGTTCACGCCACAGCACACATGACCCACACTGAAAGCTTCTCTGCCTTTAGTAAGACAGCTGCGTCAGTCTGGGGCATAACGTATCCCAGTGCTAGAGTATGAGTAAATTGCTCTGGAATTTTAATCTGGTATCAGGTAGCATAGCGCAAAAGAAGGCTAGCGCGGCTGCCTAATATTCTCTTGGGCAGCTGTGTTGGATTTTCAGTGCCTGTTAGTGTAATCCGTGAAAGTTCACTGTAACCCATTCGTTTCGATGTAAATTAGGAAGTCCTTAGAGCCCTGTACTTTTTAATGATAATAACAAGGTAATGCAGTAATTCAATTGTACCTGTTCTCTTTCAACACAGTAAAGTGCTGCTGGGTCGAGATCACAGTTTTACTTTGTAGGTGTGCTCAGGCTGTCATCATCATCAGCAGCAGCAGCAGCCTGACTACACCCACTGCAGGGCAAAGCCTCTCCCATGTCTCTCCAATTTTGTCTGTCCTTTGCCACTTGCGGCCACTGTATCCCCACAAACTTCTTAATCTCATCCACCCACCATTTTTTCCTGTCTGTGTGTCTTCTTCGCCATTCTGAAATTCATTCATACAAATGGATTGATGCACGTAGTGTCAGGTGCGTAATGTGATACCACCAGCTCACCTCAAGCTGTGCCCAGATTTGCCTCATTGCTGCAGGAGCAATAAGGCAGGCTTGAGGCTGAGTGGTGCAAAAACATGATTTTTCAAGAATGTCTTTGTGGAAATTGCAATTAATCATGTGAATTTGCTTTCATTTTAGGAGCTGCACACAAGCTGTGCGCCTTTCCATGCTGATCATGCTGGCCAGGTACGCTTATGGTTACATTACTAGGTTGTTTTCATAATGGCAGTTGTGGATTTCTGTGTGGTTTTAAAACATAAATTGTATAAGTATTTGCCCTGCCACAAAAGTATAGTGGTGCATTCAAGGCCAGTGTTACAAAGGGATGTTTTGATTGCTGCAAGAACTTGAAGGCCCCTGTGTGGTCACTGTGGAAGGCCCCCTCCCTACTTAGGAATTGCTATTTGGGTTACTCAGTCATTTGGCAGAGGAATAGTGTATAGAGATAAGGGATGGAAGAATGCTTCCAACTAAAGAAAAAAATCCAGCAAGCAGTCATAGAAGCAGAAGTACAAAAATGGCAAGGCTTTCTCTAATTTACATCGAATCTTTTTCACTTAGACTTCTTATTGCATAGAACGGCTGATGCTTGGCTTACACACATATTTTCTTTAGGTATGCAGTAGGTCTCACATTCTTGTATGATATGGTCACGGTGCCAAAAAATGATGGTGGTGTTAGAAAACTCGGAATATAGAGGAATTTTATTGCTGACCTTATGGAGAACTATGGTAGCTGTGCAGTCGTTATAAATATCTTCCAATATTTTCACATAACACTCTTCTACACCCTGATTCCACAATGCCTGCATGACAGCTGTGGTTCCACCGAGTCAATTGCTGTCTGGTAGTCAATGAAGGCTATATATTGGGGTTGGTTATATTCTGCCCATTTCTCTATCACCTGATTGATTGCATGAATGTGGTCTCTTGTTGAGTATCCTTTACGAAAGCCTGCCTGATCATTTGGTTGATTGAATTCGAAGGTTGTCCTGACTCTATTAGTGATTACCTTAGTAAATACCTTGTAGACAATGGATAGTAAGCTGATTGGTCTGTAAATCTTCAAGTCCTTGACATCTTCTTTCTTATGAGTTAAAATAATGTTCGCATTCTTCCAAGCTCCTGATACGCTCGTGGTCACGAGGCAAGCGTGTACAGGGTGGCTAGTTTCTCTAGCACAATCTCTCCTTCGTCCTTCAACAAATCTGCTGTTACCTGATCCTCACCAGCTGCTTTACCCCTTTGCATTGCTCCTGAGGCTTTCTTTACTTCCTCCCTCGTTACTGGCGGGATGTCCCATTGCTATGCTCTACTGCCTCTCTCCGTAACGTTCTGATTACATTCACTACTGTAGCGATTTGTGCAGAACTCTTCGGCTACTTTAACTATCTTATCCATATTGCTTATGACATTGCCCTCTTTGTCTTTTAGCGCATAAATCTGGTTTTTACCTGTGATTAGTTTTCTCTTCACTGATTTTAGGCTACCTCCATGCTTTAGAGCATGCTAGGTTTTCTCCATGTTAAACTTTCTTATGTTGGCTACCTTGCACTTATAAATAACTTCGATAGCTCTCCTAGTTCTATTCTATCTCTGAAGTTAGACGTCCTCATGCTTTGGCGTTTCTTCATCAGACCTTTCGTCTCCTGAGATACCTTGCAGGTATCCTCTCGAATGATCTGACCACCTACTTCTGCAGCACGCTCCAATGAATTTAAATATGTATTTAAAGATAACAGTTAAGGTGGGAGATTGAGCTTCGAGATTTGCACTTCATCTTGGGAGTTATGCCACTGCTACACAGAATACTTGATCGCCGTAGAGATATTTCATCATCTCGCACCAAGCTGCTGTGGCGCCACTGTCACAGTTGATAATTTTGCTGGGAAGCTGTTGTAGTGCTCACACAGTTTTGAAAAGGTGGTATTCATTGTATTTGTGCTATTGGCAACAGTGATAATATGCTTGCTGCAGTGTTTTGTGGCTAGCCTTCTTTTTTTTTTTAGTGAAATAAGTTGTACATTTCATGTTGAGTATTCTTTCAGCGATTAAATTGCTTTGATTTTATTCCTTAGTGTATAGTTGCGAGTGCTCCATGTCTGAGTGCAAATTTCTACCACTGAAAAGCCTTCAAAATCTTAATAGATGTCCACACTATTCTAGGGACTCAGTGGCTATTGGAAATGCCCATTTAGCTGTATTCAAGTGCCGTTGAGTTAATAGCCATTTGAAAGCCTTCAAAATGCCTGTGTGACACGGTTATTAGATTTTGTGCAGGTTTGATGCTGAGCAGTCTGCGTGCTTGAGTCGGGTTTTCCAGTGTCTGTATTTCAAACCTGAAACTTTTCGAAATCATCATTGGTTCATTAATGGAAGAAGTACTTGTGCCCTTTTCTGGAATTTCCAGAAAACAGATTAACTGAATTTTTTTGCATATACTCCTACCTTTTTGCAGGTGCTGCATAGTGAGAACCTGCATCAAGACGCCAACCTGCTGGACTTGGAGAAACTGAAGAAATTGTTTAGCCACTGTGTGGCACCCATCATGAGGGATGTGGCATTAATAAAGCCAGTTAAGGTGACCTTATCTATGTCCTTTTGCAAGCATGCTACACACATGAGAGCCATCCCACGAAGCACCGTTTCTGCAAAGCTTGTTATCTCACAACATGCATGCTGAATGAGGCAGTGACAGACAGATGAGGAGGCCTTAATGCAGTACATTAGCGTACCGTGTTGAGCAGTGATGTAGGAGCCTTGCAGCCATGCAAGGTATTATCGGTATCATGATGGTAACTCCATTAGACACTGTCTAGTGCTCTGTGAGCCAGACTCGGCTCTTGAACATTCTGGGACTCACCCTTGGCTCTCGGACATTCTGGAAGCCTCACCCGGCTTGCGCATATTACGCGAGGATGTCTCCTGCTGTACGAGCCTTACGCGGCTTGCGCACTTATGTGAGAGATGTCTCGCGTTTGCGAGCTTGCTCGGCTTGCGCAAATTATGTGAAATATGTCTCGCGTTCTGCGACCTCGTTCAATCGTCGCATTTTGCGTGGCAATAAACACGCAAAGATAGGCACGCAGAATTCACGCTCAATATTTTCAATAGGGAAGTACTACACAAATGGTCATAAAGCAGAGACGAAAACTCATCACGAGATTCCACAGACACCACGTCATCAGGTAGCCGATTCCAGTCATGTGCGGCCGCGGAAAGAAGGAATATTTAAAGCAATCTTTAGCAGCACGGAATTCTTCGACATATCGAGTGTGTTTATTACGGGTTATGCGAGATGTGCACTTCTTTATATAACATTGCTTATCAATCCCAACAGTTTCATTCATAATGTTATAAAAGAGACACAGTCGCTTATGTTTTCGTCGAACAAAAAGGAGTGGTAAGTTGTCTTCACGGTACAAAGGTGATACTCAATCTTTGCTCCGAAAGCGCTAGAATATGAAACGTAATGCGCGCCTCTGCACATGCTCCAGTTCCTGCACTAACATTTTGCTTTTCGGGTCCCACACCTCGCATGCGTACTCCAGCAAAGGGCGCACCAACGTTTTATATGCAATTAGTTTTTTTTTCACTTGAAGCAAACTTTAGTGTTCTCCTGAGGTAGCCTAACTTCTTATTAGCTTATTAGCTAACTTCTTATTAACTTCTTGTTAGCTTTACATGACGTGTTGCTTCCAATTAAGGTTCGATGTGATGGTCACCCCTAGGTAACGAAATTAATTTGTGCGTCGGAGCGTGTTTCCTTATACGGAGTACCCAAATTCTAATGGTTGACGTTTGTGCGATATAGTCATGCATGTTGATTTAATGGAGTTTAAGGACATTTGCCACAATTTACACCAGTCATTGATTTTATCCAAGTATTGATTTAGTCTAATTTGGTCATCTACTGTTTGAATCCTAGTATCAATGATGCAGTCGTCTGCAAATAATCTTAATTTAATTGACCTTTCCGTCACAAGATCATTAATATACAACAGGCACAATAACGGTCCAAGCATTGACGCTTGCGGCACCCCTGATCTTACTTTGCATGTTCTGGACATAGTTTCTTCGATGAATACGAACGGTCGGCGATCACTCAAGAAGCTTTCAATCCATTGTACCAGTGAATCCTTTTTAAGAACATGCCTCATTTTCGAGATAAGCTTTCGGTGGTTTACTTTCTCGAAAGCCTTCATAAAATCTAGAAATATAATGTCTATCTGTCCCTTGCTATCAGCAATCTCGCAAAAATCATGCATTGCTCCCACCAATTGGGTTACTGCTGATAGACCCCGTCGAAATCCGTGTTGAAATCGATATTTATGTTGTTATCACTTAAGTATTGTCGAGTATGCCTAGAAATGATGTGCTCTAATATCTTGCAAGCCGTACTCGTCAAAACGATTGGTCTGTAATTACAAGCCAGTTTTTGATCGCTCTTTTTGGTAGTGGTATTACCTTACCGACCTTCCAATCTTCCGGAATAAACCCCGTAGTGAGAGACTTCTAAAAAACTAGTAGTAGATATTTCGCTGTCCACCCCACATATCTTTTAAGAAATTCATTCGGGATATCGTCCGCGCCCGACGATTTTGTCACGTTATATTAAGTAGCAACTCGGTGATACCTTGCACTGAGAGTTTCAAATTTTCTATCCCAGGAACTTTGAACGGCACTGCAATGTCGGCTGGTTGGTTATCATCGGCTTTAAAGACACTTGCGAAATAATCATTTAATATACTGGCGATTTCGAACTTGTCAGATACCATGCCCTCTACTGTGCTTAGTTCCGTAACTGATATCTTCGCCGGGGCCAAGTGTCTCCAAAATTTTTGTGGTGAATCTCGAAGTATCTTTTGCAGTGTAACACCATAATACTTTTGCTTAGACTCCTTTATCATTAGCTTAAGTTCATGGCTAAGAGCCGCTATTTCATCAGAGATTTCTGTGCGAGGCGCGACAGTACGTAGAATTCTCCCGAGCAAGTGAGAGCCTCTTCTGGATCCAGCCAGCGTCGCGAGCGGTTGAGGCCGCATGCTCTCGGCGTATTCCGCGGCATTCGCACGGGGAGACCCGTCGGAGACTGCCGCCAGCCTCCCCAGAGAAAATTCCCGGGGATTGCTCTGCCTCAATAATGCGGCGCGCATGCGAAGACTCGTGTCGCAAGGCCGACATTCCCCGGAGATCACAAATTTTTGCCGCTGAAGTCGCGTCCCTTCACCAGCCGGTAAGCCGCAAGCCCTTCTTGCGCAGCCTTCCACTGCAGATAAAGGACCGCTTGTTTTTTTTTTAAATTTTGTTTCTCCACTTTGGGCAAATCAGGGCAGCTTCGAGCAATGTGCGAAACAACGAAAGTTCGACGAGCGAAACCAACTCATGTGCCAATCTATATACGGGGTGTTTCACTAAAGACTTTACAAAATTTTTAAAAATAGGCTTCATGAGCTAGAAGAACTCTTTTTCTTCTCAGCATTGCCAGCGGCATAACGCATCAGAATACAGCTAAGACGTGGAAACGGCAGAATGGCTTACCAATATTGAATAGTGAACTTTTTACCTAGTACTGTTAGGCTCTTTAATTATTGAGAATCGTGTAGCCAACCGTTAGTAATATACAAAGCGGTTTTTAGAATTTTGAAGGGGAGCTTGCTGTAGACGCTGTGAACCAACAACTTTTGTCCATTTCAACAAGTTACATGCACTGGAGAGATTGCTTTGACTGCAAGCTTCTTTTAAGCGCATTTTGACGGGAGTGAGAACCGGCCGAAGCCCAAGAAATAAAAATTCTTGCTCACCGGAGTTGGGCCAAACCAACGACATATTGTTTCCCGTAGTGTGGCGCTCCTCAGGGCAATTTCTACATTTCTCTTAAACGGTAATGTATCTAAGATTAATTACGCAAATCTTCTAGTGTTCACTTTACGGTCATGTGCGTTTCCTTAACTTCTAGGAGGGAATAATAAATAACTCATCCAGTTTTCTGTAGCAACGTACCTCCTAAGTGGTCCTTTTTCCGGGATTTAAAGAAAGGCCACTTACTATGAAAAACAATTACGTGACCACGCTGATGCGATACCATATTCCAGCACTCCCAACCGTGTTTTGAATTAACGAAACGTGCGCGCTGACTATACACAAGTGAGCGGTCGCAACTGAGTTGAACGGCCAGCAAAATTATAACAAAAATGGAGGCTACTGTCCTGATATACGCGACCTAACTGCTTTCCCTTAATTTTTTGTTTTGTTTATGCGATTGGTCCATAGAATCTCCGTCTGAATTGGCCGTAGACGAGAGATCTGCTCATCTGTCATCTGAAAAAAGAAATATTCCGGCAACTCTCACCCGAAACTCCCTATCAGACATACTTGCAGGTGCTGCCCAGCTACGTGTAATCATCGTAAATACGTGCCAAGCAACACTTCCTGACGGGCTCCCCTGCGTCTGCGCGGATTGCCGGCGTTCCCTTCTGAAGTCGTAGTTGGCAGGGCCCCGGCTTTATAGCAGCAGCGGCTGTGGTCAAGGAAGCGAGATAATATTCACGCATTCCACAGGTTGGTGCTATCGACATCCTTTTAGCAATTTTTGTTGGCGTATTTAACCACAGCTGCTGCTGCTGATGCTCCGCTGTGTTACACCTGTTTGAATATTTGTATTCATGCGTTATTTTTAAAAGATCTTGTTGCGTCTGACTGCTTTTGCTCACAATGCCGACGAATATTGAGCTCGCAAAGCAAATCGAGATCCTCGAAGCAAGGTTCAGTAAAAAATTACATGAACTTGTCGACCAGCTTCTGACGAGTGTCAAGGAAAAATTGTATGTTGACGGTATCGATGTCAGTGGCCTCAAAACAGAAGTTGATGGGATGAATACGAATCTGCAGATGTTCAACAAACTTGTCGAAGACGTGGACCAACGGCAGGTTGATCTCGCTGTCTCTAATAAAGCTCTAAAAGCTGAGAATGATGCTCTCCGAAAAAGAGGAATAGAACTCTTGCAGTGCTCTTGACTCAACAACGTCGAGATCAAGGGAGGGCCGTGCACTGAAAGTGAGGATCGCACGGCCATCTTGACAGCAGCTGGCGAGAAAATTGATTGCCCTGTGACGGCCGCTGACCTAGAGATCGTTCACCATGTGCCGCCAAAATCTGACGGCCAAACTATTATTGCACGATTCTACTCTCGGTCACACAAGACCGAGTTTGAGAGTAAGGTCGAAAGGTCAGACTCAGAGTGGAATGGATGCTGCTTCCACCGTAGTTTTGGCGAGAAAATCTCCACAAGAACGTTGAACACTGATGGCAGACACCATAACAGGCAACCTAAAGCTTTGGCATTTCCGTCTTTAAGAATGTAGTTTATCAGGCTTCCAAGCTTTTCGATTACCCAAGAGACTTGAATCGAGAACGAAGTTAGAGAGGACGAATACTAGAAACATTCCCTACCAAGAACATACTTAGAAGGCACAAGAAATCCGCAAACATAGCGCTGTCTATCGGCCTGACCGTATTTGGAAGTAAATAACAATTTTCTTCCTTCTTTTCTTATGCACTTCTTCAGCAGTATTTCCTCCTGCTTGCACAATTGTCCTCCGACCTTGTCCTCTGAGTACTTTTGTCTCCGATAACTTTGTCCTCCAACTGTCCTCCGAGTACTGTTGCAGACCGCATAAGTTCTGGAGATATCGACATCAGGTCACCTTCTTGCGATGAAGTATCCCATTGTGAACAATATTACAAGCATGCTTTCCTGGGTAGTGCTCTCCTTGAGGAGAGCTAACTTCATCCTAGGTCACCCAGCTGCACCAACCTGCAGCCCTTTTTCTCCCTGTCACTTTTCCTCTCGCCAGGCATGTGTTCTACCCTATTTCCTTTCGAATATTTAGCAAACACCCACTTGCCAAAGTTGCTTTTCTATCCGACAGATATTTGTGCTTCCTCTATAAAACGGTACCCAGGGAGGTTTGCACATGGAATAGGAAGAGCTCCAATCTCAGTTACTGAATCAGGGAGCGATAAAAGTGCAAACATTATTTTCTCACCTGAAGCACCAACTGTCGTCACGACGCTCCGAAAGACAGGCCTGATGTGGACGCTTCGCCATGCTAAACTGAGTTTATGCCTACCATTTTCTGACCTTCACCGTGAACTCCGTTTCAAACCGCATAACTAAGGTTTTTCTTTCTCATTTATGTTGAGAACTGCTGGAAAATATTTTGTTACGCGAACAAATTCGCAAGAATAAAGCTACCATTCATGCTTACAATAGTGCTTTGGACACTAAACCCAATGCATACGGTGCCGCTTCAACCGCACTGATTGTCATTATATATTTATTACTAAACGTCTTGTGTTAACTTCATCCAGGTGGCTCAGTGGCCATGGTGTTCGGCTGCTAACCCGTAAGACGCGTTCTCGATCCCGGCCGCGGCGATCGCATTTTGATACAGGATAAATGCTAGAAGCCCATGTATTGTGCGATGTCTGTAAACGATAACGATCCCCAGTTGATTGAAATTATCTGGAGTAGTGCACTATGGCGTCCCTCATACACAAAGTCGCTTTGGGATGTTAAACCACATAAATCAAACCAAAGAATTTTCAGCCGCAAGGCCACCGAGCCGCGCGTGCACACTAAATAACTGTACTCATTACCCTGTGAAAGGCAACCTCCTCATGATTCCCTTCGTATCACTGGAGTTTGCAGGCTGAGGAAAGGCAGGCTTGATTTATTTTTGCTCCCACGCTCGTTTTGTTTGAAGCGGCTTACATGTGCCTAAAGAATGTAGGTCAAAGGACAACCGCCGAGGAGGCTGATTTGCCGGCGAGGCGGCCGCGTTTGGATGGAGGCAGAATGCAACACTGGCCGTTTATGCGCATTACCAATGGACGTAAAGTATACGCACGTGCTCGAAGTCAATCCACAGCCGCCCACTTTGGCGTCCTTTACCCCCATGTGCCACTACAAGGCAGTAAACCCACCTCACCATATCAGTCTAAGTAACACTGCTTCTGCTATCGTTTGGCTTGCCACCATTTGCGAACAAGCCAGCCACTGTTGCGATATGGAGAGAGTAAGTTTGCTTCTTATAGATTCCGGCAGTGGCTCATCCTGAGGCTAAATCGAAGGGTGTCAATGGTTAAAACAGGCGGCAGTGAAGTGGATCTGGGACAGTCATTTTTGTTAAGAAACAGATATTAATGCACAATTCCGTTGTAAAGCTGCAAACCTCGACCGTCAGTTGGAACCAAAAGTACTTACTCTCTGAAACAGGCGAGAAGTTCGTTAAAAGCATTTTCGAGTGGCACCGGCAACGATTAACAAATCTTCAACCCATCAGCGCACAGCGAGAGTAACTGACATAGCTTGCAGATCACTCATCACGGCTTCTTGCGCACAAGAGAGAAAAGGCAGGGTTTGCCTGCTTCACTGCACGAAGCCTGAACTAAACAGAATAACAGCCACCACACTCTTAAAGTACCCGCTTGCTGGCCGGTCTCAGAAATGCATTAGCGCCTCAAACGCCACGCTGCTTCAATCGTTGGGACGCCATTCAGACGGGAAGGGTGAAAGGGGGACACTCCTCGTTTTCAAAGCGATAGCGCAGACCAGACAGCTCGGCGGCAGGCTTATACACATTAGCTCGTGAAACAACGGGGCTGTCGCGTATTCCCAATATTTCCAGCAATGTTTAAACCATCTCGCTCCCCTCGCTGGTGCGCCAACGCCGCTGGAAGAGAAGGTACGGGGCCGCAGTATGTATTATCGCGCCCAAGCCACGAACGCTGGTTTGTATTGCAGCTAACAGAGCGGGCGGCCGAGATATTTTACCCAGCCACAAATTTAGTCATGTATCCCTTTTATTCATCTCCCTACTCCACACCGGGCGCTATATGTCAGCACCTTAGGGGGAGGGGTCTGGACGCTCCGAAATATGTCATCGGCTGATTGGTTTTAGTGCTCGTAAAAACATTGGCCCGTCTATCCCAAGAATCAAAATTACACTGGCCTACGACGCCTGATTTGTCAAAAATGAAAAATTGGCTATGTGTTAAGATCAGTGACAACAGGAACGCGACAAGGCACCGAAGCCGGCGATGTAAGAACGTCATTGCGTTCTCAACTGAAGCCCCTTCCAGGGAGAGCCGTAATGATGAAGGAAACTCACGGCTTGGCTGGACCTTGGATTGTAGGCGTAGAGTGGCAACTGGATTATCTGATAACAAGCGACCAGAACTACTTTTCTAGCAACGAAGTCCGGCACCGAGTGGCAGTAGACAGCAATAATCAGCGCAAGGATTGTAACAACGTCTTTGTCTTCGTCCGCGTGGTTTCGGAAAAAAGCGAAGTGTATTTTCTGTTAATGTCCCCTCTGAGTCCATGCTAATATCAAAGCTTAGCCATTCTCACAGCAGTCGTGGAGCGGCGACTTCATGGCTATAAAAATATGGCAGGATTTTCAAATATAGGCTTGCAGCGGTTCGATTGCATTAGCCCATCGAAGAAGCATTTTGCCCGCCAACGGAATCAGTTTGTTATAATGTTAACAGGTTGCTTTTTTAGGGCTTTGTTTACGCCTTTCATGGCCAGGATTCTAGTTCATGCGCCCCTAGTTCAAAAATCTGCCAACACGCGCCGCATGAAGTTGAGCTCCTCCTTCTCCTCTTACATTCCACCTTCCTGTTTTGGGAGAGAGATGCCTTCACCTTCCCCCATTGTCCACTTTGTGTGTACTCCCCTCACGTGAACCCAGCTTTTCGGGGCCCGGACTGAGATTTTCTTTATCCTTTTGTCACCCAGCGTGTTCAAGGCGCGCTGATTGTGCGGCTCCCCTACTCGCTCCCTTCTTTGCTGCGGTGAAAGAAAAGAAGCCGGACTACGAAATATTTTGCGAAAGCAGGTTTTTGCATGTGGGCACCAACGCCGCGTAGCTGTTTCCTTTCCTTTCGTGACTAGGGCCCACAGATGAAAGTCGTTGAAGACGACGAGACGCAAAGCACAGCGTGAGAGTGTGCGGCAGTTTAGCGCGAGGCGTGATCGGCTGCGGCGAGAGCATAGTGCTCTCGTGTACAGGCCAGCGAGACTGATCTGTATGCACTCTGCGGGTTCCAACCTCAGTCGCGGCAATATTTCTTTTGTTTGTTCATTTATTTACATAACTACGTAACAGCGCTGCTACGTCGCTGCGGATGCTATGTTGCAGTTGCTATGTTCTTGGCACAAAATTACATTTATAGCAAGACCTTGCTCGGGATTTACACACCGGAACAGTGCTTTCGTACTGATAATGCAAGTCTGCATACGAGACAAGAAATACCCAAAAGTTCCAAAAGCCGTTCAGAACTTCGAGACAAGGAGAATGCCAAAGCGGCTGATAAAGACAAACTTGTTGCTGCGATAACCAGAGCCCGGCAGTTGCTCTCATTAACACCCTAAAAGCCCGGCAGTTGCTCTCATTAACACCATCGACAACTCCTCTAAGGTATGAAGAACAAGGTAATTGCGCATACACATTCCGAGAGAAAGTGTATCGCTAAAAATTACGAGCCTGGAGAGCCGTTAGGTGAACAGTGAATCAAACGAAAAATGGAACCTAAGAAACTTAAGAATCACGCAAACAGATTGCTTTGAGTCGTGGGAAATTGAGGTAGTCTAAACGCCCAGTTTGGCCCTAATTGCGTTCAGCACATGTTCTACGTAGTACGAATGATTTTGTGTATTTACGAAATTATTTCCATATCAGTTATTTGGATTTTTCTGTGAGGAAATAATTTCTGCAGATCACTGTTATATCGACTAATCAGAAACACATGTTGTAAGCTTAAAGCCCAGTTACAGCGTGCGGGTCAGCAGGCACGTAGGCAGGAATTTTTTGCGAGAGTGGCCCGGGATAAATTTTGAGCTATTGGGGGGGGGGGGGGGGGGGGAGGGGGGGGGGGGCTGCGATAGGTGCCTTGTGGGCAGTTAAAAATATAATACTGCCCAGCCCGCATCGGCTAAAGGACAACGAGCTTGCCTCAAGACGCAGAGGAAGGACTGATTACCTGTAGCAGGACAGATGTTACCGCATGCTATACCCCGCCACGCAAAACTGTTAATGAAAAAACTAGCGGCCGCATAAGCATTAGTGAAAACGCGCCATTGCGGTTTTGTTTTCACTTTTTTTTTTTGCTCGAGAAGGCTGCAGTCATATGGGTCCGTCAGTGTACGCTGATCTCGTATGGTGACTGGATACATGCAGCAGGAGATGCGGCGAATTTGGGGTATTTCACATCTACGTATAACCTGAGTAACTATGTTCTTTTGATTTTTCCGAAACGGAGAAGCGCGCCCGTTTCCTGCATCCGTGAAGTATTACGGAGATAGCTCCACTGAAACGTGAATCTATTTTCATGAGATTTGCCGTCGCATATATGATATAGATTGATGCGCTTACATAGGAATGCGCTTACACGCACGCACGCACGCGCGCGCGCACGCACGCACACACACACACACACACACACACACACACACACACACACACACACACACACACACACGCACGCACGCACACACTACAGCTGATATGGGCCTAAGAGCTAGACCACTGATAGGCCTCCACCAGCACTGGTGGAGCCTTACCAGTGGTTAGAAGGTGTTGGATCGGCACAGGACGTGATGCTTTGCAAGTGTAGGCGTCTGTCTTGTGATAGTGTAAAGAAGATATTCGAGAACGCAACACGCAACCAGATCCTCCGGCTATGTCGCTTTCGTCATCTACAAATGATCTGTAGAGAAATGGACACCTTGCTCCATACGGCTGGTTTCCTGACACACAGGCTGAGGACACGTGGTTTCCGAAGCTTCCACCAATTACGTGGCCGCAGAAAGGTCTCGCTCCACATGGCAGTAGAACAACAGCGACCTGATGCGATCGAATTTTTTTTTATCCGCTGGTGAGGCTTTCAATCTTAGTGTTCGCCTAGGTCCGTCTGTATGTCTGGAGTTTTCTTGACCTTAAATAAAATTAACTAAAAGAAAATACCTTACGGCACGAGTGGCTTTCGAATCCGGAGGGCGCGATTAGATTAGTTTTGCTGGCCACTGCATCAGACCACTACATCATCGCCTTTTTTTCCATGTTCATGAACCATGTTCAAACCATGAGGAAAACAGTAGCAGATCGACATGACCCGTAATACGACACACCTCAGCAGCACAGCACTCGCTCTTACATCGTCGCAGCCGAACATCCCGTGTCTTAAGGCTCATTCACACTTGCGAGTCGCAAAGGGCGTGCGACTCGCAGTCGCTTGCGACCAAGCAGCAGCTCGACAGCACCGTTGTTCACACTTGCAAGCGCGACCAGCGGGTCGCCTTCTCGTTAGATTCTCGTTTGAAGCGAAAACTCTCGGGAATGACGTTGTTCGCGCGCTTTCGAGAGTTTCGTCTGCTGTGGCCGCGCCTCCTGTACTCGCGCTCGATAGTCTAAACTGCTATTCGCAATGTAATACAACTACCCGAGCGAAGATTAGGTTGTCGTGACGGTTTTGATGTGCACCGAGGTCGTACAAGCGTCACGATGACAGAGGCGCGCTTCTCTGTAGGGCCGGCCTACCAGCCTGCAGTATGCCGGCCGCCGCGGCGTCACAAAAATGCGCCAATATTGCTTGTTCGCGTTCATACCAAGCCCTTGGGTACAGGAATGTAAGAAATGAATCATTTTTGAAGATCGCTGGCCAGTACCGAGTTGCTGGTAGAAGGAATAACAGCGACAAAAGCAAATTTCTTCCCAGAGCCGCTTTGCTGCTGCTGCTCCATGCGGCTCGACTATTGTCTGCTAGCTCCGCTGCTGAAGGCGTCGCGGAAGTCGAGCATGTCTTGATATTATTATGATACAAGGTCCACAATAAAGTGGTGACGAAAGCAGCATCTTAATTACTAGCGCTGGCCAGGATCCGAAGCGCCCTCAGTTGCGACATCGATATGAAACCGGCTAGGCTTAGCGACGACTACGGCAGCCCGCTGGGAGCAGCGCAGGTCGTCGCCCGGCGCGCCCGCGAGCGGTGTCGTTGCCGGAAGCATTGGCCGGAAGCTTGGCTCGCTCGCCGATTGGTTCAGAGGTTTGCGACTCGCAGTCGCGAGGCTGAAAAATCGAGCACCGAGCGACTGGCCCGCGACTGTCGCTTTTCGACCGGGGCGACCGTTTGCGACTGTCGCTTTTCGACCAAAACAGTCGCGCGACCTCTGCGACTCGCAAGTGTGAACGGGCCTTTAAACTGCCAGTCTCTCGCGCTGTGCTTTGGGTATCTTCTGCATCAACTTCCAGCCGTGATCAGTGGATTCGAATATCGAAACCGCAGTGCTAACACACCTAATTCGCGTTTGCCGTAGCCACGCCAAATCGACCAAAATTTGTTTTTGTACCACTCTTTGTGCCTTGCACTGCGCTCTTCACAAAGCTGGTGGCAGTCCTGCGTAACCACGACGTCTAAGAATGCAACTGATTCTTTCCAAAAACTCTGATGGGATTTTCGGGAAATGTTTGACCGCTTCAGGACTGACCCTTCGTCAGGAGTGGCACATTAGCAGCTGTGAGTTTTTCTTTTGTTTTTTTTTTTTACGTGAGCTCGCAAGGATGCGTTCATGCATGAGAATTTCAGGACCAGTTTGGCAGACACGCCAGCTTTGTCGTTCTTCAGCGTCGGAAGTAAACAAACAGCGCATTTTAAGCCCCAACTCCAACGACACTTCCTGGGCGTACGCGCCCAGCGTCGGCGCTCTTGGCGTACGCCGGAACGGGCGTCGAAAAGAGGTATGCATCTCCATGTCCCTGGTGCTGCCTGGCTCCCCCTCTCGAGTCGAGGGAAAGAATTTCAAGCCGCGAAGAAAAGGGGTTGGTGGGCGCTGAGAGGACGAATTAAACCGCGAAGAAAAGTTCGGGGAACACGAAGCTATGAAGAAAAGAGTCCCCAAGAGCCCTGCGGTCCTCCGATTGTTGTCAACAGGACCCTGCTTCCGACGCGTGCGCCGATATCTAGCACGGACAGATATCGGCGCCTCGCAAAGGTACAGCAGGAGACAGCACCCTTTCCCTACTGCCCTTTGCTCTCCCCTCTCCCTTACCCCCGCAACCAGTCGCCCACGTACCTCTTGAAAATAACGAACATTTCTCCCTGTGCCCCCGCTCACATTCTTATCCGCGCTTAACACCATCGCCCCTCCCTATTCGTCATTCATTTAATTCTGCGATTCTTGTGTCGCGTTGTAATAGCCTTTCTGAGAGGAACATATTGCCAAAGAGTTGTGTCAGAAGAGTAGCGCGAAATTCAAGCAAGTTTAGGTTGAAAGCAATTCCCAATTCTGCCTTATTTATTTTAAAATCAGCGACAGCAGTGCTTTGCGCATATGGTTCGCGGGCGGTTCGGTTGTTCAATTCCCAGTGGCGCCGAGTACCTATCAGTTTCCAATGCATACAAATTTTGTCGTGGATTCTCTGAGGTGAATTGATCCGAAAAAAAGTCTTTGACCTAACCTTATGTAGAAGAAAACACTGTTCCATGGCGCTCTTTGGTGCAAGGCTGCCCTTGCACCATTAAAACTCGTCAACAAAAGAAAACATCCTTAAAGAAAAACACGGAACGAAAACAATTCTACGCGTAGGCTAAGTACACGCCAGGAGCAAAAACGTGTATGCAATCCGTACGTAAAAGGCGTCAGCAAAACCTTAGCCAGCATTCTCGGAAAGGAAGCGGTGGAAAATGGGTACCAGCCGGACATCATTATCAGGCGCCTCCTCCCCTGTCCCGAAGACCCGTCGTCCTACAGAAAAGATGCAAGGCGTGGTACGCAAAAACCCTGCTCGAGTGCTTGGCGTCTAGAGCGGCGTTTACTTGACGGGGTTGAGTTTAGGAGTTGGGTTGAAAACCGGTTACGGGTTTCATGTAAACACCACACAGTTGGTTCCGGGAGTCGAGGAAGTGAGTCCAGTCAACTCCGCTGCCAGAGGAGGGGGGAGGGGGGGGGGGTTGTTCGCTCAATCCCAACGGAAGATGGCACGTAAGCCGGATAGAGACGAAGATTCGGGTTAGCGGGAGTGGAGAGCATAAATTGCGATCCTGTTTTTACGCGTGCGCCATCGCACCTACGAGACAGCGGTGCCGTGCCGCAATCTTGGAGGCTGCCACAGCCCTCACGGCTGCGCTGCTCGACGCTTGGTGTCACTGCAGTTGAACTGGTCTCGACTCGCTAAAATCTAGATCATGTAAACACGCAATCATCGAGTCGGGCTGACCTTACACAACTTGACCCCCCGATTCGATCTACCGCAGTAAAACGTGTGGATGTATTTGGTACACAAATAAATTATTAAGCACGCCTTTTCATTGTGATGCTGTATCTCGGAACTTGCAAAACCCGCAGCGCCATCGACACTCGCTCACTCTGTGCCACGGTGTAAGAATATCATGCTCGCGTGCGTCGCGCGCGCGCCGCGCGACAGATATCTGGCAAGGACAGATCGGAGCTTCGACGCTCACGCTGCTCGCGTGTGACGTCGCGTCCACGACGCTCGCATCTGGCAGTGCCAGATATCGGCGCCTGCACACGGGCGCTAGCGCGCGCGTCGGAAGCGGGGTCCGGTTTACAACAATCGGAGGAGCGCGGGGCTCTCGGGGACTCTTCTTCACGGCTGAAAGCTCTTTCAGGTTCCCCCAATTTTCTCGGAAACCTTGCAGCTCCCTGACGATCTTTTGTTCACGGCTGGACATTTTTTTTCTGTCGGCTCGCGAGGGGGAGGGAAGCCAGCACCACTAGCATGGAGATGCATGCCTCTTTTCGACGCTCGTCAAGCAAATGTCAAGCAAATGAACAGAAGCGCAGTGGCCGTATACTTCAAAGCCATGCCACCACAGGGGCGACTTTGACGGAACTATTGTGCTGCAAACAGAACCAAACTGCGCAGAAGCCTTCTACTTGAGTCATGATGGAGGAGAATGTTGAATGTTCTCTGGGAACCACTCCTTTTCCTACATCCACGGTTTTAAGCTCCGTGACCCTGCGGTCGACCTTATGTGGGCTTAAAAAAGCCTCCGCAACGCGCCTGCAGTCGCACTTTCAAGAAATAGTAGTAATGGTTTACTCACAAAAAATACAAAAAGAAAGCACGAGAGCTTCAGCCCGCGGATATAAAGTCACAGAGGGAGGATAGCGAGGAAAAGTACGGAGGAAAGCGACCGGCAGAAAATACGGGGAAGCTTTGTACACAATTTACAAAATACAAAAAAGTATCAAGTTCGCGCTGCTCGCGAGCTAGTGCCTGCTGTAGACATTTACAACACGCGTAAATTCACTGCATATTCAAGGCCGCGTGCACGTAGCGTCCTGTCGCTAATAGACAGCGCGAGCGGCGCATTGCGCAAGTGGAACAGAGGCAGTTTTGAAACGTCGTGTTATCCTACAAGAACTTATTTGGCTGGCGTTTACTTCTCACTTAAATGAAAATTATAATCATGAAATTTAACTTGGATTTGCCTCTGGGTTGCAGCTTTGGGAAACGGCGTAGCTTCCTGCACTGCAAATGGCAAATTTGTCAGAATAGTTCACAACATGCCGTTCTATGAACTCTTCTTTATCGCTTCATAGTTTGCACACACTTTTGACATGAATGAGGAAATTAGCAGCGCTTACGGCAATGGCAAAGCCCTTAGCGACGGCGAACGATCGAATAATTGGAGGCACTTTAACAACCTAGAAGAAATGCTGGGAATTACCACACTACGAATTGTTACACTGGACAAATTGCCTAATGCGCACAATGAGTTAGTGAAACAAGCACAAAACGGAGCACAAGGTTCCTTGCATTGAAACCTGCAGTACTTGCAACATGGGCATCTATATATGTACAGATGACAGGAGTAAACTAAGAAGCCAAACGAATTCGGCTTGATGGGGCTTGTACCCCTACAGAAATGGCTTTATATTCAATGAAGGGACTACAGAGGTACACTGATTTCAACGTATCCCTGCTGCATTTTGACCACGTCGCCTAAACTTTCGAAGAGCTATTGAGCTTTAAGATGTAGCTATTAATGCGCTAATACCTAAGTATCGTGGCTTTGTATTGTTAATGAGCACGCAATTCCACTATCACTCATACTCAAATAGCCACTGTATGCGCTTGCAATAGTAAATGTACCTGCCAAGCCCCAGAGTTTCCTTATAATCCTCCCTAATACCAATACATGGCGAGCGCTTTCTTGTAGCGGCCCATGTTTGTGTGCCTACATCCTATGGGGACACATTTGATAAAAGCGCGCATTCAAACGGCATGACTTGATCTCCCTAAAGCAAGCAAAAAAAGCGTAGACGTGCGCCTAGCCAAACGCACCGAGAGAGGGCGCCACACGTTTCTTGCCGGAGCTGAGGATGCTTGATGAATAGAAAAATAGCCAGGGAAAAAATTTGCCTTTTTCATATGTAAAATACTTTACAGCTATTAAAAGATGGGACATTTCGCTATCTACAGCTCCTAGAGCTCGCCGATATACTGTAAATCAGGGCAGCGGTGAGTGATCAAGTGAGGACAAGTGGGGTTTTTTTCGCCACCTCGTCATAGGCTTCATGCGACCATATCTCATCGCGCAGGGTAAACGCAATATTTAAGCCATAGTGATGAACCTTTATTAAAAGAAACTTTATGAGGCGTTCAACCCCTCAGCGTCAGAGCTCGCTTGTAACTGTTATGCGTGACGAGATATTGATTTTTTATTTTTCGTCGCCATTCAGTTACGCGCCGCCGGCTGTGACTAGATGGCGCGACCGGTTTTCCGAGGCGCATGGGCCGGAATCCTGGGGACGATGAACAACATGAAAGTGTTGAATAAGAAAAAAAATTACACTTTCGTCAAGAAAAATCTTTCTTTGCGGCTAAATTAAGGGCAGGAAACATTACCCCTGCAAAGCAGCCCCGCACTGTGATGTGTCTTGATGACGATTACTCCAACCGCGGAGTTCGGAGTCACTTTTGTCAATAACAATTTTCAACAACGACAACAAATCGCACCCTTTAATTTTTCGTGCTCGTTAAAACTGAGAACTGTAGTTTTGCTGGAAACTAATAAAACAAATTAGGCAGTGGCTTAGCTCTGGTTAAGCCTGAATATACAAGCGAAAGCTTCAGTTATGTTTGGTTTGACGTCATGGCTGTCGCAGTTCGCGCACAATGGACTGGGAGCACCACGATAACGGTTGAGGCGTTCAGCCGTCCACACACTGCCTGTGCGGAGCCGGAGGAGGAGACGGAAATCGGCGCGGTTAGAATTCAGGGTGCACTTTGGCTCTCTAAAATGCTGGAAGGCGAAAGCGTTTGCTGGCGCACTGTTTGCCTTTCTTAATTTTCATATTTAATTTTTTATGTTTATGCTTTTTATTATTTTATTTTTTATATTTTCTTTTTTCCGTTTAATTTTTATTTTCGTTTCTGTCCTTACTTGTTATTTTTCATTTTTTTTTTCATTTTATTTTTATAATTGTTTCTTTTCTTATTGTTATTGTTTTTTTTAATCTTCGTTTACTTACTTTTATTGTATTTGACCTTTTCTTATTTTTACTTATTCATTCCTTTTATTTCATTTATGAAACCCATGCATTCACCAGATGCGCCTTTAATCATGCTGAAACCTTGAGCCTTCGTGGCGGAATGATGGCGTCTCCGCTTCAAATGTCGAAGGCCCTGGTTCGATTTCTAGCCTCGACGCAGTTTCGTTTTTCAAGCAGTGACGTGTCGGCGGCGACGGCTGCGGCCACCTGCGCGGTGCATGACGTCACTTGGTTTCGCGCATGCGCAGAAGTGGAAAATCTATGCTCCGGCTCACGCGAAGCGCGGTGTTGAGTGGCCTAGTGAAGCTTTTCGCTTCAAAACACCGCGTGACAAGCACGCTTGCGCGCCGTGATTGCAGTGCTCTCGAAAGTTCCTCTTAGGATCGAAGAGATCGTTTAGCCCGGTCGACTGCCGCTTAAAAGGCGACACGGCAGCGACACAGCTGCGCCCGCGCCTGCGTCGCAGTTCTGTAACGTTTTAAGTGGCTGCACTCGTGACTAAATGAGCTGTTCGTTCCCACGAGGAGCGTTCCGACGAGGAGCGTTCCCACGAGGAGCGTTCAAACAAGAGTTCACTCCAATACCTGGCGGAATGTGGTGCGACTTTGCCAGTTAAGTGCATTAACACGAGAGTTCACACTCCGTCAGCCTTTACTTCACGCATCTTCCGGTCTGGCTTACGCAGACCGCGCCGTAGCCCCACGTGAGTAGGTTCCTGTAGTAGTGCACTGAAGTTGACTCGCTCGCAAGTTAATATGGATATCCATGTAACCTATTCGAAGCATTACTGACATGTAAGACGCTACCGCTATCGACCACTATTTCGGCTACACTTATATCTTCTTACGCTTAAAGACATCCGTGGTGTTTATACTCTGGCGCATGTGGCGCACAGGAGGAGACGGAAATCTGCGCACTTAAAACTGCCCGCAGGAATGCAGAGAGGAGGGTTTCCGGCTGCGGCGCGGGCAACACGCGGCTGCAACGGAAGGTCAAACGGTTGGCGATCAGGCGAAGCGCGCAGTTGTAGCGACAGCGAGGAGGCGACACACATGCGCAGTAGCGAGCGGCTGCAACGAAAGGCCAGGCGAAAGGAGTCGGCGACGGTGACCGCTGCGGCAGCGGCGCGGAGCGACCATCTGCGCAGCGCGTGACGTCACTCGGTTTTGCGCATGCGCATAACTCTTCAGTCCGGATCACGCGAAGCTCGGCTCTGACCTGCGTAGTGAAGCTTTTCACTTCAAAATTTTTGTTGCAGTTTTGTGGTTCATTCGAAAAGGACGTTCAAAATTCATTTCCTTGTGAGACAAACATCAGTGACGAAGCTACATTGGTCGTGAAGTAAGTGGCTCCGCCCTTTGAATTAGCTGTCATATTTTTTGAATCGGCACAGCCTACCTTCGATATTTGTCTAAACTTTCAGTAACAGCTGCCTAGATTCGAGAGTTATTTATTACTGTCTTGTTTGTTTATTTACAACATCGTTCCAACCCAAACCAAGATAGCTGTTGGTATGAACACCGAATTGTGGCACACGCAGGCCAGTGCTAAAAAAAACAGTGAGTGCAGTCAATACTCTATGTATACTGGAGATGTATGCCGGCGGCTGGATATTTCGGTACTTATAGAAGCGGTGGAGGAAGCCTGTTCTAAAGTTCTTTTATCACTCGAACTTTGATGCAAGGAATACCGTTGATTAAAATTTTGTGCTTTGTGCGCCCTGTACAGTGTGTAGTAACTAAGTTTGAGGGCATGAACATACATCAAAGAAGGAACTGCGGAGATATATGTATGGAACGGCAAATCATAAAGATTTAAAGATGTTGCAACTATTTAATATGGCCAAGTGTAAAGTAGAGAAATTCCAGGTGCAACGCATCCTTCGCATCAGAGCTTGGAAGATTCAGGAAAAGACGAAGCGGTTCTCCATCCACGATAACAAGTGGACGAAATTTATAAACACGCGCAAGACTATAAACACCATGGATATCTTTGAGCGTAAGAAGATAGAAGTGTATCCGAAATAGTGGTCGATAGCGGTAGCATCTTATATGTCAGTAATGCTTCGAATAGGTTACATGGCCATCCATATTGCCACGTATAATTGTTGTGTACGTCTGTTGGTTCGCGCTCAAGGCCGCACGAAAGGGTTGTTGTAATTTTTTTTCGTCACGCGAGAAGCGACCGGACTAATCTCGATTGATCACAGTCATGAAGAGCTGAATCTACGTTTTCCCAGATTACTGTAGATGATCTTGACCTGTTGCCTCGAAGTTTCCTTGCTGGCTTTAAATTGAGCGATGCCGCGAGCGGTGGGGATTCGCAGTTCGACGACTGACGAGCACGTTTGTTGCTCACGCCGCTGCCGAGTTATTCAGTTCATTTGCGGGCGCAAGTCAGCCCAAATAAAGAGCTTCATTTTCAAGTCTTCTTGGTGTGTTCCTGACCGCTGGACTGCCGTCACTACAACGTGACAATATTAACTTGTGAGTGACTTAACTTCAGTGCAAGACTACAGGAACCTATTCACGTGGGGCTATGGCGCGGTCTGCGTAAGCCAGACCGGAATGTGCGTAAGTAAAGGCTGACGGAGTGGGAACTCTCGTGTTAATGCACTTAACTGGCAAAGTCGCATCACATTCCGCCAGGTGTGAGAGTGAACTGTTTTTTGAAGGCCCCTCGCTCTTTTTTGAACGCTCCTTCAAGCTCATTTAGTCGCGTGTTCAGCCACTCAAAACGTTACAGGACAGCGACGCAGGCGCGGGCAGTAAGATTTAAGCCAGCACCTGCGATGGAAGCATACAGTGAGGGAAGCGCGCCGATAGCGTAAATCCCACCGTCAGCAGCTGCGACGCCGCCGTGTCGCCTTTTAAGCGGCAGTCGCCCGGGCTAAACGATCTCTTCGTTCCTAAGAGGAATGTTTGAGAGCACTGCAATCACGGCGCGCAAGCGTGCTTGTCACGCGGTGTTTTGAAGCGAAAAGCTTCACTAGGCTACTCAACACCACGCTTCGCGTGAGCCGGAGCATAGATTTTCCACTTCTGCGCATGCGCGAAACCGAGTGACGTCACGCACCACGCAGGTGGCCGCAGCCGTCGCCGCCGACACGTCACTACTTGAAAAATGAAACTTGCTCGAGGCTGGAAATCGAACCAGGGCCTTCGACATTTGAAGCGGAGACGCCATCACTCTGCCATGAAGGCTCAAGGTTTCATCATGATTAAAAGCGCATCTGGTGAAAATGGGTTTCATAATTGAAATAAAAGGAATGAATAATTAAAAATAAGAAAAGATAAAATACAATAAAAGTAAGTAAAGGAAGATTAAAGAAACAGTAACAATAAGAAAAGTAACAATTATAAAAATGAAATGAAAAATAAATATATAAGATATGAAACATAAGAAATAATGACAGAAACGAAAATAAAAATTAAACGAGAAAAGAACATATGAAAAAATAAAATAATAAAAATCAATGAAAATAAAATAAAATAAAAAATGAAATATGAAAATTTAAAAGGCAAATAACGCGCTAAGAAATGCTTTTGCCTTGCGGCACTCTAGAGAGCCAAAGTGCACCCTGAATTCTAACCTCGCCGATTTCCGTCTCCTCCTCCGCCTGCGTACGGTCAGTATGTCAACGGCCCAACGCCTCGACCGTTATCGTGGTGCTCCCAGTGCATTGTGCGGGAAATGCAAAAGCCATGACGTCAAACCAAGCGTAACTGAAGCTTTTTCGCTTGTATATCCAGGCTTAACCAGAGCTAAGCCACTGCCTAATTTTTTCTCTTTTTTGTTTCTCAGGATCTGTAGTGAGCGTAAAAAACTAATGCGTAATAGATGGAAAGTTGGAAACTGTTTAATTGGATCTTTATTGAACAGTTCCACATTTTTCCCGTTAGAATTTCTCTCCTATCTTCGTTGCTTGCGAGGTTGGTTATTCTCGATTACTAAGCACAATACGAAAAATAGTGTGACTTTCTGCGTAAAACAGCCAGCAACAGGCATTTCATCGGGCTGTTTTAAAGTGTCGCGGCTTATTTTTAAACCATGGCTAAATTTAGCTGGGACTCCTTTTGTGCGTGTGTGTGTGTCTCTGTCTCTGTCTGTATGCGTGTGTATGTTGCCTGTGTTCGTTCTTGTCATCATCCAGCGCATTCAAGCAACAGGACAATACAATACCAACTAACCTATATGTTATCCCAGGACGAACTGGCGGGCTAGTTGGTTACACATCTCAAAAATTTTAACGAGCGCACGAGAATGAAACGAGGACTGAAAGAAGACACACACCACAAAGCGCCGTTTGTGGTGTGTGTCTTCTTTCAGTCCTCGTTTCATTCTCGTGCACTCGCTAAAATTTTTGAGATGCTATATGTTATATGTTACAAGCATAGCTACCTGGCAGGTTCACCACAACCCGTTGCGCAAGTAGGCACCTCGTAGACAAGACATTCCATGCAGATGGTTGCCACCACAAAAAAACGTGTACAATCTGGTGAACTCTGCATGGGCGCATATTGAGGCGCACCGCATAAAAGAGCATGAATTCTTCAGTAGGCATTGCAGGGTACCGCAGCATCACTGCTATCTTCATAAGCCAACTTGTTTACAAATATCAAATTAGTGCTTACAGAAAAGTAAAGACACATTAGAGAGTTTTAGTATAGCGGGCTTTGCATGGTTACCTGCTTAGCGGAACAGCGGGTCCTTTGTGCTCACAAGGAAATTGCTAACAAGGAAACGCGAACAAGGAAATCGTGTTAGCGTACACACGCATTTTCAGAAAGCGTGGATGCCTTCGCCCACTTGGCGTGAAAACTTGCAGCCTGCCAGCAAAGGAGAGCTACCCGCTACAACCGAATAAGCTGTCGTTGCGGCTCTGATCGGCACGTTTATGGGAAGCTATTGGGGTCACCGTTCGCTATAACTAACTCGGCTTCCACGATTAAGTGCAGGCTGTTATTTAGCAAAGTTTTTTAGATATACTGTCAAGCCTGTCGCGTCTAATCCTGATTGAACCTTCACCTACTCTGCAACCTTCTCCAACTCCTCGGAACGGAATCGATACAGGTTTTATTCTTTGTCATGGTGTTTTAAGCCTTTCAATAACAACAATTTATGCTAAATTTAGGAAAGCATATACAGCATTATTATAATTAGTGCTAAAAATTCTAGCTTCAGCAGTTTTTTCTAGGCGCAATTTAACTAGGTATCTCCACCTATGCTTATGTTTCTTATTTCGCTGAGCAAATGCTTCGGCATTTTACTTGTGGAATTAAGCGTTACTGTATCAGTTAGCTGTAAAATACTCTGATGTATAGTATTTGGCATTTTAGCGGCAGTGCCGACAGCTTTACGAGGGCCTTTCGTGTCCATATTGTGTGCACCCCGTTTAACGTTTTCGTAATGCTATTTAATTCATTCAGAATTTATTTCAGACAACGAAGAGGTTGTCCAGGGTGACGTGGCAAAAGGCATACACTGCCTGACGAGGCCACGCCACCCGGATGACAGGCGGCACCACTGGCTACAAAAATCAAGAAGAGTATTACATAATATATTAAGACATCGTTACAAGACACTGGCTTTCAGCGGCAATATTTGCATAACATACAAAGTGATAGGTATACGTTCAGTTTTTTATCTTTAAGGTTCATTTATGAGCATTGCTTTAATTACCATTTTGTATTTACGTATAGACGGGTGCTGCGTGCAGTATCCAGAATAATAGGGTTTTGATTAATTAAGTCAGGATTTTGCCATCCTAACCTCTGAAAACCGTAGTTTGTGCGTACACGAGGTGTTTCCATACATTGTTTCCGAAGTTCGTATGTGCTATGTTGAGTGTGATAGGTGGTTTCGAATGTTATTTTGTCTAGTTTGCACTGGCGTAATATTTCGAGACATGGTTTGTATGTGTGCAGTTTACTTATTTCTTGTATTCCATAAGACCTAAACAAAGTCCGGCAGCTGCGCAATAACTGTATTTTCCCAATAGCTCGTAATGCCCTCTTTTGAACTGCAAGGAGGGAATCTCGATTTGTCTGTGTCGTGGTTAACCATACAAGGGAACAGTAGCTTAAAGGGGAATGTATTAATAAATAGTATATTTGCCGCTTTATGGACGCCGGGAGATAATATCTCAATTTGTTTAAAATTCCAACCGCCGGACAAAGATAATTGCGAAGCTGATCAGCATGCGAGTTTCAAGAGAGATTTTCTTGAAAAAGAACACCTAGAAAACGAATTTGTAAGCACTGTTGCAGCTGAGTGTTTTTAAAGTTTAAGTTTAGGTTGTCAGGAGCTATGTCAAAACTCTCCCTGGGGATAACTTGCCACCTGAATGTTAACGTCATTTCCCACAGGTCCGCTATCACACGAAAGCAGGAACCAAGTATTGAATATACCAAGTATTGTAATATACTTGGTATTGGAACGAAGTATATTATAGGCGTATGTCGCATTGCTTTTCTTCAGTGACGGTATTGATCGGAACAGGAAGTTAGCTGCGCTATAATTGTGTACAGAGGACAACTCCAGAAAAAGTAGGGAACATGGCAAGCCTATGACAGTGGTTGGATCCGACCTCCCAAACCATGGCATGTTGCATACAGTAGTGACACAAGAAGCTGCCATCGCGGCGGCTCTTTCGCATCCCGCTTTCGGGGCATTTTGTTTTGATCTTTGCCAAGTTATATCCCGATCTCATCGTTAGACGTTATGCATCCTGTACGCGGACCTGCCACGTAGAGCGAGGTCCAATTGGACAAGTAGAAACTGTGGAAGAACCCTTAATGATTCCTATAGAGCCAAGACTATAAGTGCTTGCTCGTTATTAGCATGTGCTAGCATTTATTTCATCGCTTGCACTCCATGTAAACGACGTCAAGGTAGGCTGCAGATCACACAAATGCATTCTTAAATTGGCCTTCCAGTCACGAATCCAGATCATTGAAAACGTCTTCTTTTTTCCACTTTTCAAGCTAAGTCTAGATTTCGCGGATAAACTTGCACCCTCTCCGGCAAAAATATTTATTAAATATCGTTTAAGCATATGTATGTTCACATGCTGCCTCTACGCAGTTTTCGCGGTCGCAGTGACACTTATGGCCCTGTGAGAATTACCTCCGTTAACATTTTATTTTAGGCCTTTGAAAGACTTGACGCATGGAAAACAAAACAAGTGAAACACGAAATGTGAAGCAGCCGCGGATCTTATGTGAAGTTCTTAGGCGGCTTTATTAAACGCAGTTTTCTGTACTTCTTTCAGATGCTGCTTGTGGCATAAGCGGTGACTGGTGAATTGCAGCCGTTCGCGCTACATTTTATTGGTTATTGACGGAAACCGGCACACGATAAGTTTCACACGCCTGCGGTGACAACGTGAGCGCATGGGATACAAGGCGAGAAAGCCGACGCCGTGCCCCATTTGGTAGAAAGGTGCGCGTGAAATGCCCAGGCATTCGGTTAGAATCCTACTACTTGATCAGAAATAGAAAAAAAAAGCAAACTTAACGGCTGCTTTCCGTGTCATCAGAAACCGTTTACGTTTAATACCTGTAATCTATTTGTCATATAAATTTGTTGGCAATTTAGTCGCTTTAGCATGCATAAAGCTTCATCGTAAACGACCCACTTTAGGCTCTATCCGCCTTGTGTCCACGTGAAACTTTCATTATCAAAGAAGAAGGGGTCACGCATCTGTTATCATGGCTGCCGGCCGCTATATCCCCTACGGCACACAATCTGCAGCAGTTCGCAGTGCACGTCCATCCATACCTGCAGACGACAGCCACTTCCTTTCTGCGCCACTGCTGTCCAATCATCTAACTCCGCCAGAAGGAGCAGACCCGACCCGCGTCCTCTCAGACCCCATTCCGACTCAGTTCACCAAGTCGCCATGGACAGCCACCACCCGGTCCCAGCCGCGTGGCGTGAAAATGCTCCCGCAAGTTCCTCGGCCACCTCCTGCACAGAACCTCGCCCCACGCTGTCCTTCACCTCCAAGATCTGGAGACAAGGCGAAACGGATGACCTCGACACGGAGGCGCTGGAAGAGGAGGTCAAAACACTCTCCCAGATCGAGGCGCAGGTCTCCTTCCCCGCAGCTGAGAGAGCTATGGCGAAAAGTTCGCGAATATTCTTCCGATGAGCGCGAAGTGTGTGAGCCATCCGAATCCCTGTTAACACTGACAAAAAAAAATCTCCTTCGCCGGCAAGGTCATACAAAGGGCAAGGTAATGTTGCCCTGACCACCACAGTGGACCGGAAGCAGAGGAATGGCCCGCCGCCTATTTTCTCCGACGCATCGCGGAAATTGATTCCCAAAAGGACAGTCGCTGTGCCAACTGGGTCTCCCCCTGCCAGCCCGAGCGCAAAATTTGCGGTTCTTAATCTGGATCAGACACAATTTCCCCAACATTGTTCCGCGACTGCAGGCTTCAACCTTGAGAGCAACATGATTCCCCAAACTCGAGACCCACGCGTATGTTTTGATTCAGTGATGCCGCCTTCTGTTCCCGCCGCCATTATGCCTCTGCGGCCTGTGTCTGCTGCGGATGGTCCGCCAACTTCGTCCCTCTTTGGAGACAACGGAGTGTGTGCATACCGTGACATCTACGGCCAGCTAGAAGGGGCACCGTTTGCACCGGGTTACACCACAAACAACTACAGTGGCAACGCGGGTCCTTCTATGGGAGCCTTTATCGGTGTACCGGGACAATGTGACCAATCTCTACCACTTGTCTTCAGGCAAGCCGAAAAAACTCATCGCAAGGCTTCCCTAGCTAAAGCCACGAGAAGTCAGCTGGAGGGAGGCCCACTAACCAGCAATTCTGCCGAGGGCGACAGTAGCAGCAGCATCTGCGAGCTCACTAGCGAGACGGCCAGTTTCGGAAGCATGACACGCAGAGCGCCTTTTGTCCTATGCCTCGGCGCCGGCGCTGTGCTGTCGTTCTGGGCTTTTTACGCTCTCACCGATATCGTTATGAGTGGGCACGACCTGACCAGCAACAACCCTGACCCCATGACAGTTCGGGCCGAAGAAGAAAACTTGCGCAGCCTTACGCCACATCTGACACCTTTCCAGCACGGCCTGCTGGTGCTGAATCCGAAAGCGCTCTCTGTAACCAAAACATCCTTTCGGCACCATGCTAGAACAAGTGCAGGGAAGAACGAGACAGAGTTCAACGTAACTGACACAGTAGAGTTTATCTAGGAACGTATGGTGTTTATGACACGCATTGGATGATATTTGAATTATATGCCGGGTCCACATTTCGCATGTGATCTCGAAATCAAGGTGTTCTTCCAAGTCGGTTCCGGATCTGAAGCTCTACAAAATAAAAAGATTAACATTTTCAACAAAGCTTTCAAGTCTAGATGTTCATGCAAGAAAGCAATCATCCCTCGTTTTCGGTAGTTTGCTCCTGAACAACAAAATAATAGGCCTAGTGTGATAGTTACGTAACAGTATTTGCTTCCGCCATCGCCCAGGTCTTGAGCATATTTGCTTCAAACTGAGCCTTCACCTGTAAATTCTCAGTCTTTCAGAGTTATTCCACTAACTACTGTACGGAGCTCACGGTGATGGTCATTAAAAGTAGTCGAATTTTTGGTGTTAATGCCTAATAAATAGCGTGGCAAGGCGATCCACCGAGTTGCTTAAAGACTGTATCGCTTCTACTCATTCCACACGTGCTCCTCTCACAGGTTCTCCTCTCGAATGCGATGATGTGCTGTGCCTAAGAGGCTAAAAAGCCGGCTTAATTGCTTTTTTTGCATTGAACGTGTAGAAACAATTGAAATATTTTTTACCTGCTACTTTGCTCAGGCAATAAAGAAGGGTAATTCGGCGACTTTGATGTCTTCGATGACCTGGGCTTTTGGACCGGCAGTGACACCCTCGAAAAGAAATGTTATAAAGTTTCACCTCATTTATAGCGTTCTATCGCCGGAAGTTGGAGTAGTGTGTCCTGCCACAAGAAACTGTTGCCGGTCGCACAACGAGCGCTGCCAGCATGGAAGACGATATTGGGACAGGGCATGCTCAAGAACTAGAGCACTGACGTGTGCGTCGGCTTGATAAGCAATGATATATGTAAAAGCAGCCTACTCTTGTTGAGGGAGAAATGGCTTCCCTAAGCGCATAAGGAAGGGAAACCATCTTGCGCAAAGCGGCACTAAAGCGTTCTTTGATCAAAGATCGCCGCGAGCACCAGGAAAGGCAGTAGCTTGGTTGAGTGAGAACGTTCGCAGTGCAATTCGCTTGGCTTATTCTCCATTGTGCGGAATCTGTTTTAAAACTGTCTTCATCGTGGGAACTTCTTCTCTCATAAAAAACATTATCTCTACCGCAGCGCTCTCTAATCGGGGTTTTAGCGAAACACCGGGTGAAGAAAGACGGAGCTGGCCACACGGTAGGGAAACAGGCAGGAGAGCAGAACACAAGTTCTCCGTGTCATTTGTCTATTACGATTATATATGCATTAATTCCTACTGCGGCGGCATGCGAACACTACTTCGACAACGCCGACTCAGCTACGAATATCGTAGCTTTACCACAGACTCGAACAGAAATAGAGAAGTCATATATCGACCACATTATGAATGCAATACTGAACAAACCGAGTCGTATATTGATGCGACATTCGTACAAAACGAATATTCATGCGAAACAGCGAAGTGCTATATGAGATGCAGCACTGATCTCCACTGGGGAGCACGCAACATAGAGGCATTCTAATAACACTATGACTTTCATGCTGTGTGAATAAGACAACTGCCTTTTGCTACTGATGGCAGCAAACAAACGAATGGCAGATCTCTGTTGATGAGAGTGTCGAGTGTTCAAGCCATTGCCCCATACATTATGTATGAAAGCAGGGTTTTTGAAACGTGGCCTGGCACTGTCGCGTTGCCATTCTTGACAGCATTATAAAGCAGCATTATGAGTGCCCCTGCCGAACTGACCGCGTTGTGGCCGTGAACTTCTCGTTCACACGAACACCGTTAGCGGGAGCATTTTGTGCGGCGTCAGAGCTGGCTCATTTTTGGAACAGTCGTCCTAACAAACTACGGCATGCCCTAGTCGAAATTTATGCCAAATGTTCACAAACTTTCCGGACACTTTATAACTGATTCGAATCATTTCGAAAAATTCTCAAATTCACAATTTGAATCACTGAAGGATCTGCAGTGAATACAGTCTTCTAAATGTGTTAAGAAAATAACTTACGTATTGCCTTATGATAAAACTCCACTTACGAATATTTCATTTACACTTTGTTAGACGCCATTTTTCTATCCTTTAACCTATCCAGGGGAGCCGACACTTTCTGATGTTATCGCTTCTAATCAAACAAAACGCAGTTCTCATGCTGCAGCCCTCCAATAAATTCATAAAAAGAGAACTGCCATGCTACATGAGCAGGAAAACTTAAGGCGGATGAAGCAATGGATCTTTCATCGCATCTGTGCGCGCCATGGCGGGCTCTCGCTGCTGGTTGTACACGACGGTCTTCCAAGCGCACTTACATTTTGTCTCTTCCATCATTGTAGAACAACGAATCAGAATTTTCGGAGTTACCTTCTTGCTGTTCCTTTTCTTTCTTCTTTATGGCGACAACGAGGTGCAAAAACTATAGTCGTGGGCGGAGAAATCGTAAGTCGCCACAGACTTTGTACCGCTTAGTGTAAGAACTTATACGAACGCCCGCAATAAACACGCTTGGATTTAGCGCTAGTCCTGTATGGCCCTCTCTTGTGTTCGTCTCAGTTTCGCTACAATTCTTTTCTTACAACATGCACCACCTAGCCCAACAAAAGGTTCTAAAAAACACGACCTGGCGGCACGGTAGTCCGACTTCCGCCAGTACATGCTTTGCGAGGACAGCAAGGGAAAATTGTTGTATTTGTCTACTATGACTGTATGGTAACCGTCGGAAAATTAGAGGCGCTTTCGGCATAGCTTTCCAAGTTATCGTGGCGTTACTTAAGCTACAATAAAGTGTAATTACAATCATCATCACAGCCTGACTAAGCTCACTGCAGTGCAAAGGCGTCTCCTATGTCTCTCCAATTAATCCTGTGCTTTGCCAGTTGCGGCCACTGTATTGCCGCAAACTTCTCATTCTCATCCACCCACCTAAATTTCTGCCGCCCCCTGCTACGCTCGCCTTCTCTAGGAATAAACTCTGTTACCCTTAAAGACCAGCTTTTAACTTACCTTCGAATTACATACCTTGCCCAAGCCCATTTCTTCCTCTTGATTTCGACTGGGATGTCACAAACCCGCGTTGGTTCATTCACGAACTCTGTCCGCTAAATATCTCTTAACGTCACAATAATGGTTTTTCTTTCCATAGCTCCCTGCGTGGTCTTTAACTTAAGCTGCACACTATTTGTAAGCCTCAACGTTTCTGCACCATAAGTGAGCACCGGGAAGGTGCAGCTGTTGTATACTTTTCTCTTGAGGGAAGTTGGAACATTGCTATTCATGATCTGTGAGAACCTGCTATATGCGCTCCATACCATTCCTAATCTTCCAGTTATTTACCTCTAATGATCCGATCAGCGCTCATTACCTGCTTTAGATAGGCATATTTTCTTACTATTTCCAGCACCTCGCTACGTATTGCGAACTACTGTTCCCTTCCCAGACTGTTGAACCTCACTTTGATTTTGGATGTTAGTTTCTAAGCGCCGCCGTTCTGCTCTGCCTATTTAACTCATTGATCATGCTTTGCAGTTCATGTCCTGAGTGACTTTTCGAGGCAGTGTCGTAAGCGAATCGCAGATTACTTAGGTGTTCTCGATTAGCTCTTATCCACAACAGTTTCCATTTAACACCCCGGAATACCTCCTATAAAAAAGCGGTGAATAGCACTGCCTGACACCTCTCCGTATTGGAATTTTATTGCTGATTTTATGGAGGACTATGGTAGCAGTGCGGAGGAATTTCATCAAATAGGAATTTCACCGCATAGAATTTCACCAAAATAGGTGTCCATTCTAATTTGAGTACGGCGAACTCAATTGTAATCTCAAAATGTAGGTGGGCCACCCCCGAAATTTGGCCCACTGAACCCCCGAGATTTGGCTTTTACTGAATTTGACAAAAACTGCTTTCCAAGCTAATTTAAGTACGGCCAACTCAATCTTCACGTGCGTACGTAGCCGCACAAGTTTCAGAGCTATATCTTAAGTGATTTGCGGCATGCCCACTGGGTGCAAAAATACGGATAGAGTCCTGGTGGTATCAGTGCTGCTGAAAAAATATCCCTCACTTTTACCCTTTGTATTCCTAGAAGGTTATTCTGAAAGTGTACAAAAAATTTGTCAACTCAAACACTTCGCCGGTCTCAATAGCGTGTATATATATACATATATAGAAGCCAACAGCCACAGAAACCAAGGCACACAGGGGATATTAATTAATTTTTTTTTGTGGTGTTCATCAATTTAGAATATTACTGTATATGTTATCGCTTAGAGATAAGTGATTAGAAAAGCAGGATAAAAAACAACCACATGCCGCCGGTGGGATCCGAACCCACGACCTCCGAATTATGCGTCCGGTGCTCTACCTCTGAGCTACGGCGACGGCTGTCAAATCTTCTGCTTTCGGGGGTATTTATGTTTGCAAGTAACCTAACCTTGAGAGTGTTCATCAGCGCCACCCACGTACTTAGCGGCGCACGTAGCACGTCCTGACTTACCGCTGATGTGACGTAGAACGTCATCGAACGGCGGGGGTGGAAGCTGTGTGAGAACCCTCTTAATACTTCCATGGCGTCAGGGCTGGCAGAACCGAGGCCCTCGGTAAGCAATTAAGCAAACAAGGGAAGGGGTTTTGAGGGGCTCGTTATATAATAGGAGAAGCCAACAGCCACAGATACTAAGGCACACAGAGGATTTTTAATTAATTTATATATTTTGTGGTGTTGATCAATGTAGGATATTACTGTATATGTTATCGCTTAAAGCGAGTTGATTAGAAAAGCAGAAGAAAAAACAACCACATGCCGCCGTTGGGATCCGAACCCACGACCACAGAATTACGCGTTCGGTGCTCTACCTCTCAGCTATGGCGACGGCGGTCAAATCTGCTTTCGGGGGCATTTATGTTTACAAGTAACCTAACCTTGAGAGTGTTCATGAGCGCCACCCACGTTCTTAAGGGGCGGACGTAGCACGTCCTGAGTTACCGCTGACGTGACGTAGAACGTCATCGAACGCCGAGTGTGGAATATGTGTGAGATCCCTTTCATGCTTCCTACGGCGTGAAGGCTGCCATAACCGAGGCCCTCGCTAAGCAATTAAGCAAACAAGGGAAGGGGATGAGGGGCTCGTTATAAATATGAGAGAAGCCAGCAGCCACAGATGCCACCGCCGGCAAGCGGTTGTTTTTTCTTCCGCTTTTCTAATCAATTAGCTTTAAGCGCTAACATATTCAGTAATATTCTAAATCGAACAACAGCACAAAATAAATAAATAAATTAAAAATCCCCTGTGTCCGTTGGCATCTGTGGCTGTTGGCTTCTCTCATATTTATAGCGAGCTCCTCATTCCCCTTCCCTTGTTTGCTTGATTGCTTAGCGAGGCCCTCGTTTCTAGCAGCCTTGCGTCGTAGGAAGCATAAGAGGGTTCTCACACAGCTTCCACCCTCGCCGTTCGATGACGTTCTACGTCAAATCAGCGGTAAGTCAGGACGTGCTACGTCCGCCGCTAAGTACGTGGGTGGCGCTGATGAACACTCTCAAGGTTAGGTTATTCGTAAACATAAATACCCCCGAAAGCAGAAGATTTGACAGCCGTCGCCGTAGCTCAGCGGTAGAGCACCGGACGCGTTATTCGGAGGTCGTGGGTTCGGATCCCGCCGGCGGCATGGGGTTGTTTTTATGCGAAGCATACTAAAATAGCCCAACCCAGCTCCTCGAGCGCGGCGGTGTCGTTACCATTGACCTTTCGTGACCCCCATGTCATACCACGTGATGCGTGACGTCACAGCAGATGAAAAACGGGGGCCCAACTCGCGCCGTCGCGCGAGGCGTCGTGACCAAGGATGACCACGTGGTGCGTGACGTCACAGCAGATGAGCAACGGGGGCCCAGCTCGCGCCGTGGCGCGAGGCGTCGCGACCAAGGAGGACCACGTGATGCGTGACGTAACAACATAGGAGAAACGGGGCCCCAGCTCGGGCCGTCGCGCGAGGCGTCGCGACCAATGTGTTTCCTGCTTCTGCCGCTAGGTGCGCTGTAATGAACACGTGATGCTGGAGCGGCGGTATACAAGGGGGTGCGCCTGCCTCTGCTAGGCGTACACGGGATAGAGATGCCTCCTGGAGACAGGGCTGCTCGTTGGAATGAGAAGCAAAAGTTGCGGCGTGCTACAGAGACTGATGAAGAGCGTGAAGAACGTCTAGCCAAGCGGCGTGCTCTATATGCGACTCGGCGACAATATGCTTCACATCTGACTAGGCTTAACCTAAGCTAAGCCTCAGCCATTTTTTTTCTTCTGCTTTTGTAATCAATTAGCTTTAAGCGATAACACATTCAGTAATATTCTAAATCGAACAACAGCCCAAAATAAATAAATTAATTAAAAATCCCCTGTGTCCCTTGGCATCTGTGGCTGTAGGCTTCTCTGCTATTTATAACGAGCCCCTCATTCCCCCTCCCTTATATATATATATATATATATATGTGTGTGTGTGTGTGTGTGTGTGTGTGTGTGTGTGTGTGTGTGTACATGCCTCGCAACGCGGTAAAAAGACACTTGAGGAGCATCCATTCAAAGCGAGCGGATAAACCAGGCTTTCCAAAGTCGGCTTCTAGGACGGGATGTTTTCCATGTGCACAGCTTTGTTTTATTAGTGTGTGTGTGTGTGTGTGTGTGTGTGTGTGTGTGTGTGTGTGTGTGTGTGTGTGTGTGTGTGTGTGTGTGTGTGTGTGTGTGTGTGTGTGTGTGTGTGTGTGTGTGTGTGTGTGTGTGTGTGTGTGTGTGTGTGTGTGTAAGTAGGTCATGTTTGGCTAATAAAGCAAAGCTGTGCACATGGAAAACATCCCGTTCTAGAAGCCGTCTTTGGAACGCCTGGTTTATCCGCTCGCTTTGAATGGATGCACCTCAAGTGTCTTCTCACCGGGCTGTGATTCGAAGATTCCTGGATTCTCGGCAGCCATATTGTTTAGCCACTGTTGCTTTAAAAACATGCGGCGTGTTGTGGAACCACTACTTAAGAAAATGAACATCTGCAGGCAGCAGCTGTAGAATTCGCTTTTTGTGAGTTCATCAACCAGTTCACTTCTGGCCATGTGTGCTTGAAAAGGCAAACCTAAAAAAAATCGCGAGATATATAAGCTCCGCATTATAGCGTGTGAAGGGTAACAGAGTTTATGGTTCCCGTCACCGGATCATCTTGCCATGATGTATGAAAGACAACAAAACATGCGTAAAAGATCTGTTTTAACCAAGCCGCATGAATGTGCCTATGTGGCCTAGAGAAGGGTGTTTGACTGACAGCTCAATGGTCAGCGGTTCTATTTCCGACTGTTTACCCGAGTGTCCTCAGCAAAAATCATAACTTTGTACAGTTAGCTTGTAGTAATAACGTTAGATTCATCTTGCGACCTTCTGATCACCAGATTTCAATGTTTCAGACAGCGGTGACGACTCGAACTGCGATGGGTTTTCCGCTGAATCTGACCTGTGAAGCTATCGCATCAAATTAATTATAAACTGATTTCGTCTTAGTTTGAAGCAAGCTGACATGCTCCAGCTATATCAACTCTGGCTTATATTGTGAGGGGAACCGGCTGTAAATCATGCAGCAAACATCGACAGCAAGACAAGTAATTTCAGCTAACTTTGTAGGCAGAGAGTGCAGAAACATTATAGTAGAATATTAAACAAAGATACCCAGCAGGATGAGAAAATCCAGAGTTAAAATGCTAACATATTCATTGTCTCTAGATTTTTCCGCAACTGTGTTCAGCCCCACCGCGGTGGCTCAGTGGTTACGGCGCTCGGCTGCTGACCCAAAAGGCACGGGTTCGATCCCGGCCGCGGCGGCTGAATTTCTTGAAGGCGAAATTCTAGAGGCCCGTGTGCCGTGCGATGTCAGTGCGCGTTGAAGAACCCCAGGTGGTGGAAATTTCCGGAGCCCTTCACTACGGCGTCTCTCATAGACTTAGTCGCTTTGGGACGTTAAACCCCAATAAACCAACCAAATCAACTGTGTTCACCACTTAAACGCCGTTAAATATCAGTCGCTCAGCACGAGTACAAGATGTCAAACTACAAGGTGTACAACTGTGAAAAGGAGGAACCATGAATTATGGCCATATTCTGCTTCAGTATCATTGTTTTCGTCGTGACAAAATATTCATTCAAAATGAATATCGCATTGTACCTTGAGGCCAGCGCTTTCGACAATGTGGTCCGGCCGTGCTCATTTCAGTGCATATCCATTTTGGAGACCCGTCGGGGGGAGCCTATTTTTACAACTAAGGCACAGGGAAAGAAAGTAGCACATTTCTGTTCGGTAAGCGAGAACTCCGTTTTTTGTGCTCCGACTTTAAATGGCTGAGCATCGCGACACCGTAAAGGCTTTTTTTGTCACTTTTGACCCATATGCGCCTAGGTTTTTTTTGTTTACAGAGTTTTCTCTACTCCTCGCCATTGTTGTGAACTCGGGCAGAAGGTTGATAAACGAGGATCTTGCTCATGATTCGCAAATGCCCCTCATTTGTTCCATGAACCCCGCTGTTCAGATTCACTGTCTTCTATGCCGTGGCACTACAGAACGATCTATACTGTATTTCTTACTCGCGCTAAGTGTTACATGCCTGCCCGAGGCCTGCCGCTTCGCCCTGCAGGTTCGCCTCCTCCACAATAACATGACAAAGGATGCCCATGATGGCCGCCGCCTCGTGCGAGTGGAGGCCATTTTCGAGCAGTATGGTGCTCGACCACGGGTATTTTCCCCGGACGCGGCGGGTCCACAACGCGGGGTTGGTACACGGCTGCCGTCGTCCCTCAAAACAACCCGATTCAGGGCCTCACCTTCCGTGCCCACAACACTACATGCGTGGAGGAAGTTGCTATTGCACTTGCAGCCGCGGATCCAGCGTCCTGAGTCATTTTCACCGCAGTTTTGAACAGGGACAAATTCCAGATCGTGCCTTCCAAATTTTACAGAGATGTGTCTACCGGGGATTTCCAACCTGGCGCACCATCATCTGGGCCCCAGCACATGCGGGGATAGAGGAAAATAAGGTTGCGGAGGCTACCGCTCGCGCGCTGAACCACAGGCATCACCTCTGTCGCTGCCTTATCCGACTACTGATTTTAATCCGGCTATTACTTTTCGGGCAATCTCTCTCCTGTATCAAACCGCTCACGGCCGATACCACCGCCCTGTAAAGGCTTCAAGAAGGCGGAGAAGCGTTGGCTTCTTCGGCTCTACACCAACACGGTACTGTGCCCGGCAGTGCTTAAACATTTCAATTCGGCCTTTCCGGGTGAGTGTCCACACTGTGGGGAAGTGTTTGCGGACACGTATCCCATGGTGTGGGCATGCTCTGCCAATCTTGCTTTCCCACCCCAACCCCACCCCACCTGAGAGTACTGGGAGGCTGCCCTGCTCGTCTGCTGAACTCTCCAGCACCAACCAGCCCTGGTGACAAGAGCCCGGGACGCCGCGGAGGCCACAGGGGCCCCGGACTAGGGACCCCTCTTAGTGATTGTGGGAGCCGGGCCCTTCAGGCCCGGCCCAGGCCATGTCCAAGCAATACCTCTCTTGTAAATAGTACAAATAAATGTTTTACACCACCAACTGTCGTATTCAGTGCTTCTTCAGGTCTAAACATTGTATCTGAGTACACAGTAACGAAAAGGAAACTTTTGGAAAATGGGGTCACTTACTAACGCGTGTCTATTTGAAGCGGAAAACTTTCCGAAAAAGTTTCAGATGGCACTAGCCCTTTATCGTGGCCTCCCAAGCAGCTCGAAATCTCATTCAATCCCACGTCTTAGGGACTCTTGACCCGAAGGATTGTCACCACAAAAAGCATTTTAATTGCGATTACGCACTCTGTCTCTACCTTATTCAGCTAATGGCGTATCTAAAATTGCTCATGACACTCCTTTAGTATTAACGGTTTGCAAATGTCACAAACTGTCGAATAACGAATTGAACCGAAGGTGGTCACAGCCATAGAGTTTCTTACTATTACCTAGAGGGAAAGCTAGCAGCCCGTCTATGGGAGTTTGCATGGCGACCCCTCGGGACCACTTCAGCCACCATGGGCGCTCAAAGCATCATGGGGCGCTGAGCTACTTGTTGCGGAACTGCAACTTTTGGCCAAAAAATAATAAAAAATAAAGCTGTTTGATAACTACAAACATCCTAACATTCAATATCTTGTCTAATGATTGCAACAAACGAGCAGAAAAGCATTTAAGTGCAAAGTTTGCCCAAAATAAGAGACGACTCGCTCTCCTATTGGCGAAGTAATGAACACTATAAAAACTAATATTTCGTAATTAACAGGCGCATTTTTAAAAGTAAATATGTGTCCAAAAAAAATGTTGTTGCTTAGATACTTTAAGAAGTTTTTTAATGGCATTTCGGAAAAGTGAAACCTTTTATTGGCGTCGTGTGTCTATGCGTTTGTACTACTATGGTTTTTGCACACTGCGTTCGCGCGAACGTCGTCTGCGCACACACGAACAACGTTTTCGGAATGAAACGTTTCAGTAGTGCCACTCTATGTTCCCGAAAAACTACGACTGTTCCGCAACAAGTAGCTCACCGCCCCATGATGCTTTGAGCGTCCATGGTGGCTGAAGGGCAGCGCCGCCAGCTTTCCCTCTAGGTAATAGTAAGAAACTCTATGGTCACAGCAGCCGGCCTTGTGCGACCCATTTTGCTCTTCCCAAGCGACCATTGAATAATTTAACTTCCACCTGGCATGTTGGGCAGTTTTTTCATATCCGGTGGGCAGGCTGTGATGACGCCGCAATATCACGTGACCTAAGGGCCCACCTGCGTCCTAGGTTGCTCTTGGGACCACCTGCTAGAGCCATGGTCGTGATTTTTCGCGCACAATGCGGACATTGATAACGCCGACACCGGATTTTCTGGCGAACGAGACCTGTAAGGCTATCTTGTTAAAATCTGCAAGACGATATGCATAAGGCAGAGACATGAACAGCAGCCTGTTTGCATGGAGCAATACAAGATACGCCGGGAAGTTCTGATGGAGTGGGTTAGCCAACCTGGTTCAGTGGGCCTGTAAGCACTTCACGTTTAATATTGCGCTTTGACTAGTCGACATCGTGTTCGATTTCATTGCACTGAAGACTCCGGCTACATGGTTTCGTTCTAGTTTCTACGTCGTGAGTGAAGACGAGTATCGCCCCCTGCAGAAAAAAACAGTGACGAGACGGGAATCGGCATGTGCGGCTACAAGTGCTTGCATTTGTACGGAAATCATATACAGCGACAGCAGCTGTTACACAGTGGGAATTGCTGGTCCGCCTCGACTGTACTCTTAACGCTTGGTGTGCCAGCTCATAAAGGCACATCGTCCTTCCAGGTGACCCATGCGCCTCCGTGGCGAGAGGGGAATGACTCTGGGTCTTGCGGGACGTTGCTGGGCTTCACGGCTCCCTTCTTGAAATCCTCGAGACGTTCCTGCAGCCGCTGTACCACCTGCAAAATGGGCAATGTGGAGGCACGAAGTATATATTACAAAAGATCTTACTTCAACTGCTTCTTACTGTCGCATGTCATTCTTGTTGGTTAGACCTAAAATCTGCATTGGAGCTCGTTCTTCCAAGAATAAGCACGCATACTTGGTTGCCATGAAAAAGTGCAAACCCAAACCTATTTAAAAGCAGCTATTTCACTCACGAATCTGCTTCTTCACAGACATTGAAGCAGATAGCGCTCGTGGTTTTTGAGGCATGTCCCCTGTATGTTTCGACGTGGTGAGAGGGGCTTACTAAAAGTGACGAAAACTTCGAGGTACAAGACTTTTCGTGAAAGAGAATGCACGTCCATTTTTGCAGAGGTAGATTTTTGTGGCTCGACTCCCGTTTTCATTCGTCGAAATGTCGATAATTTAAAACACCATCTTGTCTCAGCAGAATCTAGTGCTTACTTATCCGAAAGCGTTTTGTGCTATAGATTTTATTGAGCCAAGCTCTATTTTGACGTAGCTGTGATTAAAGGGGCGACGCAGTAGATGACGAAAAAGAGGGCTCGCGCCAAAATCAAGAAGTTTGTCTGTTCAGGCATATACCCATAAAGAAAAACGGCCCTTGGCCGCGATAGCAAGCAGTTGGACCTGATCGTCACCCCAAAAAAAATGCCTGTCAACATCAGGCACTCGAAACTTTTTGATAACTGCTAATTATCGAGATAAGGCGCACGCGTAGATACTGCAGCGCGTGGGCATGGCTGTACTAGGGAGCTCCGATCATATCTCCAGTAGCAAATAATTAAGGCGATGAGGCATTTGTTCACAGGTAAAAAAAACATGAAAAAAACACAACAAAGCATCGCGGTAATATGCTAAAATAAGCACACAAATCGAGCACGGCTAAAACACAGGAAAAAATAAAAACCTCACCTACCGCAGAAACCCCAAACAGGAGTGTTTCGGGGAGCTCTGATCATGTCTTAAGTACGCAATAATGAGAGAAGGCCTCGGTCCGAAGGTGATATAGGAAGAAAAAAATACTACAAAGCTTCGCGCTAACATAGAAAACCCGTACTGACAGAACACCGTCTTTTCCCAAAATGTGGTTCATCTTTACTGAAATACTGTATCTGGTGCTCCAGGGAATTTGAGAGAGAAGGGCGGGCTGGTTGGTTATACCGACTAGAATGCATGATGAGATTTCGCAAACGAATAGTGACGTAGGAAAGAAACAAACGCGACAGAGAAGCACGCTGCTAGTTTTACTGCGCTAACACGTGTAGTGTCCATTCTCCGCATTTAGCCATTGGCAGGTGATCAGGACTTGGTGGGCAGGTGAGCAGCCTGCCCTCAATGTATGTCGGCCGCTTAGTTAATCGTGAGAGGCAGCTCTTTAATAGCACCCTGGATCAAAATGCAACCCAAGCAACCAAACTGCCACCGATGACGCAGCCTCCGCGGTGGTACAGTGGTTATGATGCTCGGCTGCTGACCCAAAATACGCGGGCTCGATCCCGGCCGCGGCCGTCTAATTTCGATGGAGGCGAAACACGACAGGCCCGTGTACTGTTCGATGTCAGTGGAGATTAATGAACCCCAGGTGGTCGAAATTTCAGGAGAATATCAATACGGCGTCCCCAATGGCCTGAGTCGCTTTGGGACGTTAAACCCCCACAAACCAAACCAAACCACCGACGACAGCAGCTGCCGCCGAAGGGCAGTGGCGCATCGCTTCCTCCTGCATCACTGCGCGTGGACAGATAGATGACTGTCAGGGATCTATGACTTTAGAGAATGTCGCATTCCGCATATATGGAAATTAAACCATTATTAATATCCGAAAAAGTGGCACTTGTGAACACTGCATCTGAATACCGGAACCGAAGTGAATACCGAACTGCCAGCGCACCTAATTCGCATTTGGTCTAACTGCAAAAATCGACCACCATTTTTTAGGTATTTGTTTTCGAGGTGTAATCACGTATTTAGCGGCTTATTAATAAACATAATGGTACACGTCAGTAAACAGGGGTATGAAATGAGAGTTCAAACAAATCTCGTGTGGTCGGAGTCGGCCATATTAAAACTTAAAGATGTACGCCGAAAAAAGGGGAAAAAGAAGATCGGGGGGAACACTTAAGCTCCACCTTAAGCGATTTAAGCGTATTTCCCATATATCGAGAAGATCATTCTCTGTTTTACATCCATGGATCCTGGGTAGTCTTCATACTCCTCCTGGCGCAGTGGCGCAGCTGTTAAGCAATGCGACACTGCCCTGCGATGGCTGGTGCTCCCAGCGGTGGGCCTTGTGCGACCAAACTTGCTCTTCCCGAGTGACCAATCATTAATTTAACTGCCACCTGTCACAGCGGACAGTTTGCTCACTTTCCTTTGTAGAAGCTGTGATGACGACGCAAGGTCACGTGACCTAGCTGGCCACCTGCCACCTAGGTGGGCCACCTAAGTCCCGGGACCAACTCCTAGAGCCATGCCATAATTTTTCGCTAACATCGCTGACGGCGGCGATGAAAACGCTGACGGCATAATTTCTTGTAAACAGGACTTTTAAAGTTATCGCTTTAGAAACGATGAAAGGAAGAAAAGAAAAACTTTTCCTTTGAAAGCAAGCAAAAAACCACGTTTCGGATCCTATGCGGTAGACGGAATTTTGTTTCTTTGTTTGTTAAGTGTTTTTCGTTTTGTTCGACGTACATTTCTGTTTTAATGAAAGAGGGGAATCATGCAAGATGGTAATGAAAATTGCAATCGATAACTTTTTACCTGTTCTAGCTCAGCGTCCGGTTGCAATTACGCGTTTTCAGTTGACCAATCGAAATAAGTTCTTTTGTCTATAATTCCTTCGCAGCGATTGCTGTCGGCTGTGAGGCGTGGGGAATTCTAAGCATTCATCGCGTCGATCGGAAACTGCGCGCCACTGCAGCTCACATAAATGTGCTTCCAGTACGCATCACTCGAGGGACACGCATCACGCAAGTCTCTGCTCGCTTCTCCGGCCGATCAGCGTGAGTCGAATATTGTTCACGCAGCGCTTCTGCCACCTAGTGACGTCTGCACGCAGGCGCTCTTGGGTGAGCTGCAGTGTCGCACGATTCCCAAAAAGTACGCGCAATGAGAAAAAAAATCACCCTGCCACTGCGTCGAGCACGACCACTTTTTCGAAACTCTAGAAATTGATATCGCACTTACCGAAGGCCTTCTACGAGTGTGTAATTAGAACTACGTACCTAGAAGCAGCAGTTGCAAGTGAGTTGTGAGAGTTAAGTTAACAATAATCGTATTTAATAAGATTAACATGTTTTTGACCACCCTCGTTGCCAGTATTATTGTGGTGCAAACGCCATGTTGATACCTGATCACGAAAGTCAATTTAAACTTAGTGGTAGGTCTCAGCAAGCACTACCTAAGCAGGAGGAAAACAAACAAAAGGACAACGCCGTAAGGACGCCGACTATCAAATGAAGAGTAATTGCTGCTCTGAGTCTCTATCTTGCGTCTTAGTCCTCCGGAGCTATGCAACCCCTCCTACGACTCCCTGCCAATTAGCTCCGATCGCCACATAAAGAGCGGGATTTTGGGGTACAGCCTGTGCCTAGCCTGTTAAGGACACACACATAGGCGAATCATGTGAGGAGAAATTTGGCGCGTGCATTTATTGTCTGGTACCGAAGAAAATGACTACAGAGGAAACTAATTCCGTTGCGCTGCTATGTGGTACAGTCAGCGTAAAAAGTGCGGCATTCCACAGCCTCCGCAGCAGATCAACGCTACGAATTTAGTTTCTGCAGACGTTATGTTAAGAGAAGCATAATTTAAACTCGGCCCTTAACTTCGTTTAGTCACGCGAGCTCTGTGCTTGGGGTATCTACTGACAAGATTTTTCTTAGTTGACACTCATGACAGACGTATTGACTGAAACACTTTTTTGTGCGATGGAGACATTGTTCCTTTCCTTACGCGAACACGTCATATTGGACTCCAACTACCTTAACACATTCTTTTCCATTTCACTTCATCATTGATCGGTTATTGGCGCTGTGCCCAACATGTGCCCAGCGGTAGTCTTTTGCTGCATTCAACAAATCCGCACTTCTTCCCGTACCGTGAAAAAGAATCTTGCACGCTACAGTACTCGGCTATTTCAAGCGAACCAGTATGGTAGCAGATTTTTTCACCTGGGGATTTTCACTGGCTACGTCGTAGTACTCGCAAGGGTCTGCGATGATGTCGTAGAGGCAGGGCCCCGGCTCAGAGCTGCAGGGTTTCATGGTGGATTTCCTTTCCCCGCAGTCGACAGGCACTGAGTACACGTCGTCTCCCAAACCACAGCTGGGGTTGGCGCCACGGGCAACGAGAACCTTTTTGGTGCCAGAAAAACGATACCATTCATGGGGAACATACCTATAAAACTGCCAGGGGTCAGCAGCCCGCTCGCTTATAGGGAACGTCAGGCTGAGTTGAGGTATAGAAATTATCACAGCACTTCACACTTTAAACGTCATTGAAAAAAAAAAGTCCTTTTGCGGAAGGCGACAATCTAACAACTATCATCATGAACAACATGACTACGCCCCCTGCAGGGCAGAGGAATTTTTGATATCACTCCGTATAATTCTCTCCCTAGCCAGCTGTGGTCACGTTATGGATATTAACTTCCACATCTCAACTGGTCACCTGACTTTTTGCTACTTCCATCCACGCTTCCCCTTTCTTCAAATCAATCCCATTACCTTAATGCACTATCGGTTGACTTGCCTTCCCATAGCATGCCGTGTCCATGCCCATTTCTTGATCTTGATTTCGATTGCAATACCATTAACTAGTGTTTGTTGCCTGATGAGCTCTGCTTTTTTCATATCTCTTAAAGTTACAATTGTCATTTCACTTTCCATGTCTGCCTCTCTCGTCTTGAATTTAAATTGAACCCGATTTGTTAGCTCCTACGTTTCTGCTCCATAGTTGAGTACTGGTACAATGCAGCAGTTATATACTTTTCTCTTGAGGGATACTGGTAAACTGCCACTCATAATACTAGAATACCTGCAAATACACTCCACCCTATCTACACTCTCGAAGTTACTTCACTCTCGTGGTGCGGGTCTGCACTCGGCACCTGCCCAGACTAGACGTATTTCCTTACCACTTCCAACGCTTAGCTGCCTTTAGTAAACTGCTACTCCATTCCAAGATTTTTGGTCATTGCAATACTTTCTGCAGAATAATGTTTAGAGCCCCAGTTCTGCTTTACCTGTCGACGCCCAACATCAGGGTTTGCAATTCGTCCCATGAGTTACTTAACAAGGCAGTGTGATCAGTGAATCAAATATTGCTAATGTGTTCCCCTTTATCTTTTATCCCCGACTCTTCCCAATTCATTCTCCAGCGGAAAGAGTTGAAAACTAGGCTTCTCTCTCATATCTCGAGCCATGTCTACTTCTCCCCGGAGGGCACTAAGAACAATTTTCTCCAAATTTATTCTTACTGAAAGGTCACTAGCGATGCTGCCAAGCATGAGGCATCCGCATTGCAAACGTTTAGAACGAATCAATGTTTGCCATCATAAAGGCTGCAACTGGTGTACCTGTATTTTATTTATTTCCTGACCATCTCAACTACCTGCGTCCTTGCAAACGTTTAGAACGAATCAATGTTTGCCATCATAAAGGCTGCAACTGGTGTACCTGTATTTTATTTATTTCCTGACCATCTCAACTACCTGCGTCCTTAAGAAGCGGTACTCTACGGATACAGGTCCACTTCAGTTTCTCCTCAGTGTGCCACATTCTGCTTTCTGGCTCAGTGAGCAAATCTGTCATGCGTTTCCTATCCGACACTTCGTGTTATATGCCTCGCACAATTCTTGCTGCAACGTAGCTCTAACTAACTCAGACATAAATGTTCGTAAGTTACACTTCAGAACCGCTTGCTTGTCTTGTCTTACACGTAATTGGAAATAGTCACGACGAACCTGGTAAGCCTGTGAATTCTGGCAGCTTTGACGAGCGATCTCGGTCTCGTTCACCGCCGGTTCTCTCGCTCCGGGTACATTGAGCCATTCTGACAGACCCTTGGGAAAGCGCCCTACGATCATTTTATATCGGTCCTGGATTATCGCCGCATTCCCATCAGTGGGATCTATGTTCAGAAGAACCTCGCTTCGAGGTGCAGCGGCCGTAGGCTTGTACAGAGACTGGAAGTGGCTGATACCGTCGATGCCAGCCAGCTGGGAGACATCTCCTCCTGCGTGCACGAAGTTTGGTGATAAATGCGGTAGGCTGTTGCTAACCTTGCAGGGCAGCAATCTGAACAGGAAAAATGTCAGCTACCCCGTCGCAAACAGGCGGAAAAACCTTATTGATCTCTTAAGTTAATTATAGCATTGCCTTTCGGGTTTATCTTTCGACAATCGCAGTGAGCTTAACATTCATGTTGTAAGCACAGTTTATTTAAGAAGCAAAATTTCGTGAAGTCGCTCGTTCAATGTGACTTCTAATTGTAGAAGTGTGTGCAACGCTTCCACGTAGCACAGTGGGCCGAGAAGCGGCACGTACGAAAACGAAGGCGAAATTGCTCTCCTGCCAATAATACAACCAGCCGCCTTCCAAACGTCGTCCGTTCCTCGCCAACGGGACGACTTATCGCTTGAAGGCTCCCACGTGCTATTTTTTTCATAGGCAGTCTTTCCGGCTGCGGCCCCAGCTGCAAGCACAAATGTAGAAAAACACCCGTAACAGGAATGTGCACCATCCAGCAGCAGGTGCAACATTTTAGCTACCTCACACGCTAGTTCGTCGTTAACTGCTCTTATTTCTTTCAAGGCGACGGGACGAAATAGGTTCGAATGTTACCCTACTGTTTTGAGAACTAAATGAGGAACGCAAAGCCAGAGTCGCTCGATAGCGCGCCATTCTTCCACGGGCTGCGATGACCTAGGGTGGTATTCTCCCGGTGTCGCCTTTTGCGACATCTCGCATTAGGGTGGGGCCTAAAAAAGTGCGTACAGTTGCTCGAAGAAACGCAAAACGCCGCCGGCACTTTCGTCGGCGGTGCTTTCCTTCACTCCGAGAAGCGACAATGTACCACTGCTGATTCACTAGCCGCAGTAGTTTCGTATCTTTGATAGCAAGAATATCTGCCATCACATGACGTCTAATGTTCAAAAAACATTTGCAAATTTAATATAAACTCGCTTTACTTCATTTCAGTCTATAAAACACCACAAAAAAGCTCCAAATCTATTTTGTTTCGTTCCGGACGGTTGTGCTATGCGTTTCGGGCAGTTGCAGACGGTAGCAGTGTAGCTGGAGGTCCCACTAGGCTTGCGCGCTCCAGAATCGAGAGCGTATCTCAAAAACTAGGCTGAATTGCAGCTTAAAATTTATTGTCGAGGCAAGGTAAGTCATAGCGAAAAGCAACAACACCAGTAAACATGCCGGTAAACATGCCGACCGGAATCGCAAGGACTGCTGAATTGGCTAAAGGGGGCGGCTCTCGCTTGGAAGGACGCCGCCATGTTTTCACGCTAAGGGCGCAAAAGCCGCAACTGCCGATTGCATTCGTACGCTAACGCTATTTCCCCATTAGCGTTCTGCGCATGCGCACTCTGGACCCGCTATTCCGCTATGCACGCAATTACGCAAAGCCCGCAATACTAAAACTCTGTAAGGTTCAGTTGTAGGTTTGTAAAAGCCGTCACATTGCTTTAAATCCTCTTTGGCTCGTGCAGACACTGTTTCGTTGCACTAATGTGCATTAAAACGCCTTGAAGGGTCATGTAGATACGAGCGCAAGCGCTGCCAATGTCATCTCGTCGCAGCGGGCAAAGTCTCCTTCGCCGTCTGTTTACGACGGTGCTAAGTAAGTTCGCATGGCGAATGGCAGACCGGCTCAGCAGACGGTAGCCACAGTGCTGTGCTCTTAGACAGCCGGTAATCCCGCCGACAAGATTTGTCGGCCAAGGCAAACTGGTCGAGATGTCCGCGAACACGCCACTCTATTTCGGAACCCAAAAACCTGGCAAGGAGAGTGGGATCCATGGCATGTAGTATCAATTTCGTATCCCGTCGCCCGCGCGTTTCTCTTCAGCGCATTCCGTTGTTCGACTAAGCATAGTAAATTGGGGCGACGTCACGATGACGTAGCAGGAAAGCGGATCTGTGTCGTCACGCCGCCGTCACCGCGGCTCGAGCCAGTTAGCGAAGAGCGAATGCGACATGTCGCAAAAGGCGACACCGGGAGAATACCACCCCTACTGCATCCCCAAATCGAAGCATGCGTGCAGAGCTTCGGCGTAGATTCTGTCACCGCCAGATGTGTTTCATGCTACCACACAAGCGCTCCAAAAGTTGTAGCGGTCTGTACATCGAAGGCCTTACCTTCATGTAATGTATATGAGCTCTATTCGACCTGAGACAGATATTGCGATGTTTAATTTTCGCCTTTATCACCTACTGAAGCTCGAGGACGCCACAAGCTTCAAATTTTCTCTGCAATAAAATTTATCCCGAAAACCGTGCCTTGTTTGCGCCAGAAAGCATGGTAGGGTCGTCGCGCCCATCTCAAGGAAGAGAAGCTAGTTGCGAGTATGGAGAACTGAAGACGTGAGCGAGACTCCTCATTGCTGGAGTGGCAGCATCCTTTCTACTAGTTTTCAAAAACGCCACTTGGCGCAACCGCGCTTCCGAGAAGCGGCGCGGTCATAGGGCGCACGCTAAAAATCATATTAAGGCGAAAGCCTTTAATGCCTCATCGTTTTCGACAGAAGGTTGTCAGCAGAAGGTTGTCAGCAGAGGTGTTACGCTTTTCTAGTCAGGCCAGAAAAAAAATCTTTTCGCACGATGGGATTCAAACCACCATCCTTCCGTTCTGTAGCCGAGCGTGCTTATCGCTACGCTACTTCCTGCCAACACATAAGTAGTTCTCCTTGTCTAGGACGCTGGAGAGTGCTTGGAGAAACGCGTCGGATCAGACGGATGCCTCCCGAACGCCGTCCAGTGTCTCCAGCATTTAAGGTTCACAACAATTGAGTGCTTAATTAACATCTCAGCAACACATCAGTGACACAAGCAGCAGCACCGCGCTAAACGCTTTCGCCTCATCGCACTTTAAGTCAACAAAGTGCCCCCTTGAATTTCATATGTGATTTATATATGTGATTTATATGTGATTATATTTGATTTATATGTGATTTCTAAGTAGGATGCATTCATGTCCTCTGATAGAAGCGCTGAAAGAAACCATTTTGCCTGAGTAGAAAGCTTAAACATTCTTGCAACGCAACAAGTGTTTCTAGCGTGATTTAAATAAGAAAGATTTAAGGTGAGTAGCAAATGCTGGGGCTAAGTTTCTAGCACGAAATTGGTTCACAGTCGATTAATTGGTAAGAATAAATACGCCAAAGGCAATAATCAAGCGACAACGAAACTTTCGGGTTTGATCCCGGCCGCGTCGGTCAAATATCGATGGAGGCGGAATTCTAGAGGCCCGTGCACTGCGCGAAATGTGTGCACTGTAAAGAACCCCAGGTGTTCTAAACTTCCGGAGCCGTTCACTGCAGCGTCCTGTATAGCATGAGCCGCTCTGGGACGTTAAACCTCCGTTACGTAAGCTAAACTAATGAAGTGACGAATTTTAGAGCTCAGTTTTAAAACGCTTATCTAATTCGGAAGCTTTTAACAAGCCTGATTCAGAAAAAAAAAGGGAACCGCAGTTGTTAATGAGGGAAACAAACATGTTATCACTGGCAGAAAACTGCGATGGTCACAACGAACAGTTTATTAGCGACAGTGCCCATGAAGATGACTGCCAAAATAAATTCTGCCGCTCTTCCTGTACCTCGCACAGTTAGTAGCGCTATGGTGCTTTACTCAAGGTCTCAGGCTGGCATAATTAAAGACTTCGAAGCAATAAAAATTCTGAATCGCAGAACGTGAATTGTACGCAAATAGAACCATTTCTGTATGTTTGAGGCCTCATAGCTCTTACTACAGTAAACAACAGCACCTATCTATTTCACGTTCAAAGTGTTTTTCGACGACATGTTCTTGACAGAAGTGATGGCCCTCCATAAAGGAGTCGAGAAGTAAATTTAGGTGCAAGAAGAAAATAAGTTAGTTTCCACAAAAAAACGTTGTATTCGTACCTTCAAAATTTTTCACAAACACGCATTCAATAATTCTCGACAGTATGCCTTCCTGAAAGAAAAGTATGAAAAAAGTTTGCTATTTTACGAGAAAGATATTTCGTAATCAGTGCTTTTGAAATTAGGGCCTTCACATAGGGCACGTACATTGATTTTACCAAAGCGTTTGGCTGTGCCTACCTCGAAACAATGCCCTGCAAGCATGAGCATTAAGGAATGTCCGGTGGAGCAAGTAGTCTCTCTTACATCTTGAAAACATGACTGAATATATCCTATAAAGTAAGCACAAATCCAGAGAGAAAAATATTAGTTTATGCTTAGCTCAATCATATTTTAGCTCGAAAAGTGTTAATTTCAGAGTTTATAATTAAATAGAGCATCCATTTATATAATCACTTATTCCAGTAGTGACGCTCAGAATCAGACGCCTTTTTTAGGGGAGCAAAGAAGGTGGTTTACGCTGCGAACAGCGCCTTAGGATTTCTTACAAGCTGTAATGAAAGTACCCAAAGTAAATTACAAAAAGCTGCAGTTTTCTCCCCCGAGTGAATAACAGTATTACATGCCCTACCAAGCAGATCAACAATAGGTGTTTCCATGTGCTCACCAGCTATCTCGTAGAGTGTAGGCAGCCAGTCTGTAGCGTGGAATAAGCGGTCGTAGTCGGAACCGGGTCCGTTCCAGAGGGACTTGGCGGTCCATATGAATCCTGGAACTCGCACGCCGCCTTCCCACAGTGTAGCCTTCTCACCCCTCAGTGGCCACGCCGAGGCAGCGTTTATACCCCAAAAAGTAGCTGCAGCGCCGTTGTCCGAGCAGAAGACCAGAAACGTGTGGTCGAGAAAGCCTCTTTCTTGCAGCGCGGCAAAAGTTTGCCCGATGGCATCGTCAAGAGCGGACAACATACCTGTAAGCATGAAGGCAACGAGAGCCGCTACTGCTCAACTATTATCCATTACTGAGCCCAGATGTTTCAGACTAGGTGCGCAATATAGCCGCATTCACTTCAAGAATAAACATCGCGAAAAGAAACAAAAATCAGTGGGCTTGAATGCGGTGCACGGCGACAAAGTGCCATTTTATATATCATTCTAAGCATCGTGAATTACTTTGAGGGAAAATAGTATCTCATTCTTCGGGATACATCCCAGCTTTGTGAAACAAGAGTTGTATCTAAAAAAAATTATTGGATGCAAGCTTACCGGCTTAGCGCATTAATTGGCGAACGCTGAGTGCCACTAGCGGCCAAAAGGTCTGAGTGACAGGCCCATTTTGAGGTTTCACTGACGACAGCCCAGTAGGACGTCTCGCAGGCCCATTTTCGAGTCTGTACGCTCATGTGAATATTCCGCCTTCTTCTGCTTGCGGTCCTCATTTTGATCTCGTTCCCGGCACACTTCATGGACTCCAGGACCCGCTTGCAAGAACCAAATAGTCTAGTTCCCAGCGTTGTCTTATTCGTAGTGTAAACACTTCATTGGTTTCGGGAAAGGAAGGGCACATAGCTGGCGCAGTTGCTCAGTGAATACCTCAATAGCGCTGCGTGGTGGTGATGGTTACAAATTGAGGCATTCATGCGCCTTTCCGCTTCTCAAAACAAGAAGAGGATTTAGACTTAATTGGTTTTGAGGAAACGAAATGCGCATAAGTGGCTCATTTCAATCACGCTTTGAGCTGCGTGGCGGTGGTGTCCGCAAGGGGACCCCTACAGCTGAAACCACTCCCCCGAAATATGCACCCAACCCACCACAAAGTCGCAGGAAAGCACGAGCTCCGTACCTCACAGAACTGTACAACGCAATGCAGGACATCCTATATACCGACGCAACACCGCGCCCACACTTTCCAGGCATCCACACAGTCGCTTTCCTGGACACAGGCAATACCAAAGGAGCAGCAACCTTTAGAACCACGAGAATCACAGAGGCAGAATGCCTGGTCATATCTATGCCTATAGCACTCATGTGCACCCTGCTCACAGACCACACCATCATCTCTACAGACTCCCAAGTAGCGTACAGACTCTTCCGTAAAGGCACCGTTCCTTCATCTCCAGCCCATCTAATATCCACGCTACCAACACAAAAGCAACAAATCATCAATAATGGGCCGTGGGCATGATGTCATCTACGGAAATAAATTCGTTCTTGCCTTTGCCCATGAACATGGCTTTGGGGCGCTGCTGTATGGCCTCGACCATCCACAAACATACGCTGAAACCTATAACCAGCCTTTTGAATAGCAATCTGTCATACAGCACTACAGGAAAAGCCTCATGACATACCCCCTCCACACTCCACACTGCACCGCTTGCAGATCATACACTGGGGACAACTTCAGACGAACTCATTCTCATCCCTTCAGTTTCATCCATTCTTTCACCCCACCCACTTCCCTTCATACTGAACCACCCGCGAAGGGTGACCCTCAGAATTCATCACTACAACTGGGCTTGCGCACAACCCAACTTGTACCACCCATTCACGCACATTCCTCAACCATCAGGGAGACCACCCTCCTGGCCTCACGAGCTGACGAACAGCACAAGTGTATTGACCGGGGTAGGCTTGACGGGAAGGCGAGACGGCTATTGGACTAAGGAACCCTCCCAGAGAGGTTTTATATTATTAACTAAAGTTAATCCTCCTCCCCTCAAGCAGCGATAATCTCACCCACCATCTTCAATACCACTACGGTCGGCCTGGCCAGAAAACTCGAAAAAAACCAAGGTATAAGAAGATTTTACCCGGATGGTATCACGATATGGTTAATCATGGGCCCCTGGTCAAAAAATAGGAACTGTTTCAAAGAACAGCCACTACAATATAATAATACGCTCATCAAACAGGACTCCAGCGGTCACCCGAAACATATGAAGTCAGAATAATATAGATAGGGGAAGGACACCAAGCAGTACCCAGGACCCTAACCTCAGACTAGACAAAATCAATGGAAGCATCATTCCGGAGAAAACGACTGCGCGGATTCAAGGGATGTGGCTTTAATCTAATTAAAGAAAACGACAGGCCAACAAAACGCCCGTATGACATCACAAGTAACAAACAGAGAAAGAGGCATGAAGAAGAAAGATACTCACCACCTAATAATGAGCCTACTAGCCAGCAGGATAATATACAGCCTGCCCAACTGCAACATAACTAAAGTGGAGAGGAAAAAAGCAGATGATGTCATTAGAATGGCGTACACAACTTCCCACGCCTACCAAAGACCACGTCGAATGAGAAACTTTTGTTCCATGGACTTCACAATACCGCGGAAGAACTAGCTGAAGGTCAACTGAGCTTGCAGAAAAATCGGCTCCTCCAATCACAGGCAGCAACCTCGTCGAGAGACTCTGTTCCAACGCCTAACACCAAGCCTCCAAACAACAAGAGTTATCCTACACCATCAGAAGGAGACAGGCAAGGGCCCAATACATCAAAAAGAAATTCAGATTTATGAATGAAGCCCTATTTACCGACGCCGCACTCCACACAAGCAACGCCAAGAAAGCAGTTGCAGTGGTGACCGACCACAGAGGAACCAAAATTTATGAGGTGCACTGAAGCCTCCTTACATGAGGAAATGCAAAAGCTGTGTGCGGTCCGCCACCTACGCCATCTTAGCGCCCGTCCTGTGTGTCTCCGTTGTGTCCGTGTCTTTTCAGCGCTGTATACGCCATCTGCTGAGTCAGCGCCGTGCAGTGCGAGGGGGGTGGGGGGAGGGGGGAGTTGAGTAGGCGCTGCTTGATGGCCCTACGACGGCACGCCAAGCATAGAGCAAATTTACCATAAACGGGCCAAACTTGGTACTCGCTTGATTGTGACATCTGCAATTAACATGCTCATAATTACTCAATTAGGGCTTAATACATACCTATCTCGAAGATGCGGAACTGTGCATTGACTAGACGCACCTTTATTCAGTGTCAAACGTCGAAGTGTCATGGCGAAGTGGCAGCGTTCCTGTCTCATAAGCGGCGGCCGAGGTTCAATTGCCACCTAGACAGCAGTTTTCTTTTCTTATTTTTTCTTCTTGTGACTGACCGAGATGGCACATTTTGCTGACAGCCTCCGCCTACAGCTTACGTCCACGCCACTCATGAGCCAAGAAAGGTTTTCGCCTTAACCTCCGGCGTGTCGATATCCCACTGCTTCATCACGTAAGAGGAAGTAGTCGCCATCGCACTTTCTATCTAAGAAGGATGAAAATCAATTTCCCGGATAGCAATCTTTGCAGGTTCCCAAACAGCTAGCAGAAATTTCCATGTGGTCAGAATTATTCCGGAGCACTCAACTATGGCAACTCTGTCTGTTTCTTCTTTTACTTCCACCTTCCACCTGGGGTTCTTTAACGTGCACTGACATCGCACAGTACACGGGTCGAAATTTCCGGAGCCCTTCACTACGGCGTCTCTCATAGCCTTAGTCGCTTTGGGACGTTAAACCCCACAAAACCAAAACCAACCACTTCCACCTTCCTTCATTCTCTTACGGCGCGGTTCAGGCGTCCACCGAGATCTGAGGCAATTACTGTGCCATTTCCTTTCCTGAAAAGCTATATTTTAAATTTCCGAAGAGAAACGATCTGTAAGACTGCAAACCAGAGCCTGACCAAACTCAGCGAAGAAGACCAAACAGAATTTACCCAAACCATAACATAGGCGCCGGGACAGGAATGGATTAAAGGGAACCTACATGCGGATATGGTGGCCAGATAATATGCAAACTACCGGGCCCTAAACACATCCTCGGGGGAGTGCCTAACGCCCATATATTCCGACTACTCCACAATGTTAATTACTCCAGAGGCAAGCGACACAGAAAACGACGGAAGAGGCCATCGATTGCGTTGTCTACTGGCGTATACCTTCGTAAACTTACATGAGTTAACAAGTTACACCCCACAAGTTTTGGGGACATATGCCCATAGTTTGGGTGAACATCAGCTCTGTACCAGATAACACTGTAGTGTACAGCGTTTGTCAAAAGTTTGGAGCCCAAGGAGTTTGCTTCTGAGCCACACTGTGTGGTCCGTAATGCATCTCCAGCGCTCCAAATTTCCTGAACGTAAGATGATTTCTGGTCCTGCCTCCTCCATTGGGTAGGGCTGCCACGAATGCTTCAGGAGTCTCACTACAAGGCTAAGAAGTAAACCCCCTGGGCTCTAAACTTTTGACAAAGACTGTACATCACACAATACAGAACCTCATGTACGCAATCCAAACCGTTTTCATTGAGAGGCATTGCTGGTCAGCTCAGACCCAGAAGACCAGATCCTTCTGATCACAAAGGCGAACAGGCTTGTGAAAGAGAGCGAAGGCCTGAAATGGGGGCCGCAACTATCGATAAACCTCACATGATGCCAGCTCAATAACAGCTAATTGATTAAAGTTTATTCAGTCACTCACTTACTGGCGAGGGCGCCTTGCACCGGAGGTATCTGTTGCTAAAGCCGTCCTCGTCGCTTCGGCTGACAAGATTGTTGAAACTCGCCTCTCTTTTTCAGTCTTTCTTCTCACATCAAATTTAACTCGCGTACTGCACGCACGTTGCAGCGAATGTGGTTTGGCACGAGATAGTAAACAGTCCCGTGCACTGTCCGCTGAATTCTACCTTCAATGGCGCCTTCCCATCACGCAGGCACACACAAACCGAGTTTCAACGAAACAGGAGAAATGCAAAAGCAGCCCGCGTAACGTTACCCGCCATGGCTGCCATTATACCACCTAAATGGCTTGTAAAAAAGATACTACAACATTCCCTGCTAAATGGTAACGCTACACTACAGCCACAATAACGCAGTTGAAACCTATTGAATTGTGGAATTAGGGGGGGACAGCCTTCCGCCCCTCATGACAAATGACAAAGATGACAGATGACAAAGATGACAAAGAGAGGACACGCACACAACAGCACAGTTGTATGTTTGTCCTCGGTGTGTAGTCGTCTGCAAGCGCTGCGTTTCCATGATAACTGTGAGAACACACGCTAACAAACTAACACACGCCGCCGGCTTTCACCGTAATGCGGCTAGTTACGCTTTCATCTTAAAAATTAAAATGCATGCATAAATGCAGTAAAGGCCCGTATGATAAGGTTCTTCTTCTATTGTGAGTGCCAATAGCAACAGAGTGTAAACGTTGCCATTGTTCTCAGCGAATCTAAGAAAGCGACTGTGTCCGCGAACCTGCTGGAGTTTGGTGACTGCGCCGTATTAAAGTGCCATCACCGAAGTTGCCAGTTCCTCATCAATGTCATTCTTCCAAAGTAAGAGCGGCTGATAGTCTCTGTAACTTTAGGCTGTTAATACTCTGGTCCCTGATGAGGGGCTTTGCCTTAAGAGGGATGGACTGATGGTAACGAAGATGACCGACTCTGACCCACCAGGCATGTGCACAATTGGCTCATGAATAACCAGCCTTCGCAATGGGCAATTACTCACGTCTTGAAAAGTGCTTTATTCGAAGCTGCCAGAAATGATCTGGTCACTGAAAACTGTCATTTCGAGCAGCTTCGTCACGAAGTGATCCTCGTCACTCCTTGACATACCTGACATTCATGCTTAGAAAACCACAAGCAGACCATTGACATGTCCGATATTCAACGTCTTCGGATGTCAGAGTTTCTGTGGTAACGCCAGTACTCACCTGCATACATCGTCCGATTTTTGTTGCCAATGAAATCGTAGCCTTCTACGGGCCGAGGAGGCGGCTGGAAGGGAATTTTCTCGCTACCGTAGTGCGGCGCGAAGTGTGCGACGTACAGGAACATAGGCTGCGAGAACAGAGAAAGCGCTGCCTCAGGCGAGCCTCTTGTCACGCATCAGTTAAACGCCTATTTATTTTAGCGCTGAGTGTTACAACGGCTGTGACGCTCCCGAGCGTTATAGCGGCTATTTCACTCTTCGGTGTTGGGAACAAGATGGTCCGGAAGCAATTTAGTACTAATAATTTTGCTAAAAGCCGGCGTTCTTCGATGGTTATATTACAAACAAAGTATTCAAAAGGTACTGACATTTTCATCTTTACAAGTGCATGAACACTTCGAAAATATAATGTTAGCACTGAAGAGGGTCTTCACAGTTTTAAACAGGTACGTCGGGAGCGTTCCCAATCCGATACAGCTGTAAGTTCGTCCTCTCATTATGTACACATAATCAGTCGCTCTCAGCACTTTGCTACTGTATAGATATGGATAATATCGAATTATTTTAAAGCGAAGGCACTACTTCGCGAGGTGAAAGACGCGGGTTCGATCCCCGCCGTGGCGGCTGAATTTCGATGAAGGTGAAATTCAGAGGCCCGTGTACTGTGCGATGTCAGTGCGCGCTAAAGAACCCCAGGTGGTCTAAATTTCTGGAGCCCTTCACTACTGCGTCTCACCCAGCCAGAGTTGCTTTGGGACGTTAAACCCCAATAAAACCAATAAAACTACTTCATGAGGTCTAACCTTCTCACATAGTGTGTTTAAAGATTGGCCTGGAAGGTAACCTTGTCAAAAGCATGCGTAGCAACAACCCATGCGGAAATAGAATAAATATTGCCGCGACTGGTTTTCGAACCAGCGCCGGCGCCAAAAAATCAGTTTCGCTGGCCACTGCACGAGGGAACTATGCTATCGCCTCAGCCGAAAACACCGCGTGTTAAACTGCAATACACTCTCGCTCTGTGAATTGCTCATCGTTGTCGTCATCGCTTTCCATCTGCGGCGCGAACAGATCGGGTCGCCCTAGCCTCGATCAGAGCTTAAGCTGTCTAATGGCGTCGTCAGTCGTTTTGATGACCGAGCAAAATAAAACCATGGGCCAATGAGGGTAAACAGAGGCTTTCGCAACTCTACTCGGTTTAGCTACATTAAAATCCTATCAATTTTTTCTAAGAAGTGTTGAAATGGTTTAGCCACTGTTAAGTAATAACCACTAGCGAATAAGAGCTGACTGTGAGAAAAACGCAGTCAAATAAAGAAAAACGGAGCCCACAATCGCCTCCGCCACCAAAAAAGTCGTAATCAACTCCTGCATAAAAAGGGAAATCACCTGCTGCATTCGAATATATCCGCAACGCAAGTACAAACTATCTTGCTACCATCGTGTGTTTGGAAATACTTTTGGAAACACACAAGATTATAAATTATTCGACACCGAAAGTGCACTGTCCATCGGACAAGTGCCTGAAAAATGAAAACAACCATTTAGCTGTTAGCAAGTGCTGCCAACTGCTACTGCGCAGTTTTTGGGAGCGTGCTACTAGAGTGTGACAGATGACGAATACGACGATGAAGAACGCTTCACCATTTAAAATTATTTTTGAAGAGTCTTTGTTAAGACTTGAAGCCGACGGCCAAAGCGAGCAGTCTTCTCTCAGGCGGCTCCCCATTCACACTCACTACAGGCAGTAGTCAATATTTCGCTACAATACATAGGACGACTGTAAACCAACTTTCCCTTGCGTGCAAGTCAAGTGTATTCTTGCAGCGCATTATCCAGCAGCCACATGTGCACGGGGACTAGAGCAATTGCCTGGCGGGTCAAACTGGTTCCTAGGCGTAAGGTGTTCGTCTCCTGTTCCGCGGAGCGATGTACAACTAGGCAAGCTATTAGATGAGCAAGTTAATTCATTTCCAGCTTTCTAACAACGAACAGATATTCATGATGGACAGCAGACGCACTGTCTCGGATCTGAAAAGAAAAATGAGCTGGCAGTGACGCAGAGAAAATAGTTTGGAAGAGCTTCGTGTCGTTGTAGACATGTTGTGACAACGTGAGAGAAAATGCCGCTTTTTTCTGTGTCTACCGAGCCTCCTATGTACAAAGTAGCCTGATGTTGTCATGTTTCAACCACTCTGTGTCAAACTCGGAGCTAAAGAGTTGTCCGTCGTGTCATCGTCAAGCAGATCATTACGATCATCATTTATCTTAAAACGTCGAGTAGTTTTCGCCTCATAACGAAATGTACTGCTTTCTAATGTAAAGAATCAGTGACGTCGCTCGATGCTGAATAAGAATTCTATACCGCGCAAAGGCACGACCGCACGTCAGGAGGTACGTTCTAGCCAGTACACTTCATCGCGACCCACCTTGTCAAGTGGATGATTCCTAATGACAGACAACGTTTCTTCAGTTATTATATCGGTATAATATCTTCCAGTATCATTCCATGCCACAGTTAGGTTTCTTCTGAAGTCCAAGCCCAAATCGCTGGTGTTTCTCTGCACAAAAGGAAAGAGATCAAAAGAAGATGCAAACTCACCATCCATGCGATGTCGATATTTCCAAGAAAGATAGAGAAGACGCCTTTTTCATGCAAAAAAAAAGCTAAGCACTGAAGCATACTCAAATATAGGAGAAGGCTGATGCATTTTTTTTTTATAAAACAATACGCAGTTATGCAATCATGACAATGGAAAGAAAAATCAGTTGCAAGCGCTGTCATTCAGAGAAAGAAAAGGAACGCTCATCACGGCTCACGCAATATGACCGGGTAGCGTATTTCATTCATCACTGCCCTACTGAAGGATGAAGGCTAATTGGGGGTTCATGGTACCGGCCAGGTTTTAACCGACATTTCGCATGCTCCACCCACCCCCAATACATTTCCAAAAAATAGTCCAGCATTCGATTTCGACTCTCGAATGGGCCCATTTATATAGCGTTTTTTTTTTTCAGTTCACACAGCTGGGCACATGGCAGACAAATACGAGATGTCTTGTGCTTACTTTAGATAGATAAATTAGTTAAAGTGAAGATTTTAAACCTCTTAAGCTTTGGTATTCATCAGACGCCTTTTTTTTTCTTGAGGATGCATACGAAAAGTACGTTTCCGAAGCCATAGGTCAAAAAACGGGTATCGACCAAACGTCTACTCCATATTTTTATGTAACGCTACAGATATCAATAACATCCAACTACAAAGCTAATCTGTGCTTAAAGAATGTCTACCTCAAACGGTAGCTCATATGTTGAATCAATGACTTTACGTCACGTAAAGAAGATCTAAAGGACGTACTTGACGGCAAGGTAGACGAATAATAAATGTTTGAAACGAATTTTAAAGAAATGTCTGACTTTGCACTCAGCTTCCTAGTGCAACCTCCGTTTGTGTATTGTTCAGGAAAATACGAAGGAAACATATTGCATTACGTCCGTCAAATGTACAGCGGTAATAACGGGGTATTCGAGCTAAAAGATGAAGAGGGAATGTAATTATGTATAGTTATTTTCAATCACATGATTTCTGGCGGATTTAAGTTAATTGTGTCTGCGTTTTGGGCATGTTTGCACCGATTTTAGTGTCTTTTCCCCCCACCACCCACAGGCCTTATTTTTGATGAAAATAACCACTGGGTTTTCTCTTCGCAGACTGTTGAACAAGAATTTAACTTTTATTTGAGTTAATTTTTCTGACACCATTGGGCTTTCTTTATTTGAGGTACTGGACATTCCAAAAAAACATTTAATCAACATCCCAGCTGCCTTTAAAAGTTCAGGATTGCCTTACTGTAGGATGCTGTTATTGCGTTACCAACAGAAGGGTATATGCAAGCGGAAAAATCGACCGCCGTCACGCGTGGGGCTTTGCTAACCTAGTAATTCACGTTGAGGGGATAGTTGGTTACGCATTTTCTTTTCTTCAAATTTAAGCAGCGCTAACTTTTAAGACGAATACACAGAGGACATGACGGGACGGACGATCACTCAAACTACGTTTATTGAACACGTTTCTCATAGAACATACAAGAAAAGACGACCGTGAGCGCATGCGCATCTACGACTGACCACAGAAAGAAAGGCCAAGAGAGTGGGACGGGGGGCAACAGTAAAGTGAGGTCGCTTTTTACCTTCTCAATGAAGACAGCAAAGGTAGATTAAGGTCATGTCCTCTTATGTCCTCCGTGTATTCCTATCATTTCCTCTTGTTATGTCCTCTGTGTATTCGTCTTAAAGGTTAGCGTTGCTCAAATTTGAAGAGAAGAAAATTTGTTAACCTATCTTGTGATATTATCACAACCTACTCATCCTGGCAGGTGAAATATAAAGTAACCTGTCGCGAGAGGCTCCTCGGGAAGAGCACAAAGTTGGGTCTCACAAACCCCACCGGTGAAAGTCCTTCTCACCGCCACCTGCCAAGGCAGTGGCGCATTCATCCCAGCACCAGGAGCGCTATAAAGACTGGAATGCATCTGCGAGTGTAAAGCAGGGAATGAACGAGTGCGCATATATAGGCATTAACCCATTAACGCCACTGCGCCGTACTGATAAGTCATAGCTATAACGAAACCAGCATTCAAACGAAACACCGTGGATGGTTCAAGAGTTGTTTCTTTTCTGGGTGCCGCCACATAAAACTATGCATTAGGTATCCGGTCAATACCCGTGTTTCCACCGCTGGCTTCTCAAACGCCCTTTTCGTACTTTCCCTGAACGCGATACTGTCAACATTAACGTTACTTCAGTAGGTATAAGCTGAGCGAAGTCAAATTACGCTCCTAGCTTATTTTATGGTCATACCGTCGAATCTTAATTCGAACAGAAATCCCAAAGCGACGCTATTGACTCTGACATATGAAAGATACATCTTTGGAATGCGAATATGTGCCCTAAATACTTAAAGCAGTTTCTTTTCTGTTCATGATTTTGCCATTTTTCTTTTAGTTTCGAAACGCTGTTTACAAGTGTTTTAGTTTTCCTTAACTCCTAGCCTTTTCCTGAAGACTTGCTTTTTTTGGTGGCCTGCAAATTGGAATCATATATGGAGTTCTGTCTGTGAAATTCAATGAAAAACACCACCCCAGTGATGAAATCGTGCAGAAATGTAACTTTTTTAATTGCAATCATCGTTGCATCACGCCCGTCAAACAAGCCCGCGAACGGCCAACTAATGAAACACAACATATTTCAACAAAAACACTCCCTAAAAAGAAAAACTAGGAAACTTTTCGAACTCGACATTGCACACGCTTCTCACAAGACACCCGTAGCATAGCACATGTGGTGTGGCAGTGATGGGCTTCGACACGTAATGAAACCACCCGAATCCACCACACCTTCGATTAAACGAGGAGTACGTACTCCCAACCAACCACCCGGCGAACACCTTCAGGTCCCTGTGGCACTTCGCCTTTGAGTGGCAGCTCTACCTTTTTACCTGAACGACTCAATGCTGGAAACAAGAAAAACCTCTCTAAAACAGCTAATGCCCTTCGCCTCGCCTTCCACTGGCCTCGGGCCTTGATTTCAGCATAGCTTCAACCGTTCATTTGTGCCACACAAGTCAACAACCTGGCAGCATTTCCTTCAAAATAAAACACGTCGACGTTGTAACCCTTTCTCTCTGTATTCCGGAGCTTTTCAAGCAATGAAAGCGGTCTTCATTAGCACCTCGGGGAGCCATGAGATCACTCACAGGAGCTCTTTCGTGCGTGTAATAATCGATGGCTCCACCCCAATTGCCGACATGGCTCACAAAACCCCTTTTCGTGGGCGTGTGCACTGCCTTGTAATAGCCAAGGTGCCACTGGAAATAGAAAGATGACCATGTAAGGACACAGAATAAAACGCACCACACTGAGAGTTAGTAATTCATTATTACCGGAGTAACAATAGGTCATTGCGATAGGCGGACATTACCTTGCGCATATTTGCGCGAAGTACCCATTCTAAATTTTTATCTAGCATTACATCTGCATCTACATGAGCACTGCTCTGATGTTTTGTTACTGCGTTAAAATGTATTTTTTGGGTGAACCACACACTTGCACGTTTATTTACCATTATTTCTGCACGTATACATGTACTCCTTCGATGTTTTCTATTCTTTTCTGCTATTTTGTAGAAGGCCGAGTTGCGTTTTTGTTTTCTTGTTTTAGTCGTTTATCTGCATTTATGTGTTATGTTGCACAACCCGTCACAGTAATTTTAACTTCTTGCTCTGTTTAAAAGAAAAAAATATAGTTAAGCATGCAAATATAAAATGTTTAAGAAGTAGCGATATAAAGTTTCGGTTTTTCTCGTCTTTCGTTGCAATGAGGTGCAAAATGTTATGAGCGCAGATCGCCATGTGCGATTTCCCTCCTGTCGATAAGTATCATAATTAAACTACGTTTCTTATTTTGCTTAGGTAGGTATTTTCGACACACCAACGGAGACAGTCACCCACACCCCATTACCAAAAGTAGCCAGGTTGCAGTGACTAATCGGATTGCGCTTACGCTGCAGTCGCTAGCGGTCGGCGGAAACGAGAAAAAAACTGCGCCACATCAACTTGCGTAATGTCTGTCTCCCTCTGCGTGATAAAGACTCTTGATATCAGAAGAAGTCAAAAGAACTGCCTGCTTACGTTTGGCAAAGAGAGTACAAGAGGACACGAGGTCACACAAGTTACATGAAATCTGTACTAGGATGATTTCTTTGCAGTTTTAACTCATTCGCGCTATTTTTCAAACCTGCCCTACGAGCTGTAATGGCCCGTAATGAACAAGCACCAATTCGGATCGCTTTTGCATGCTTCATATACCTTATGGTGTTGCTTGAAGGAAGCTAACCGTAACCGAAAGCAGGAAACGCATAAGGAAATGATTTTTTTTGTGTCATTGATCAGCGACTTTAGTAGCGCAATCATTTCTTACCTGACAGATGAGTGAACTGAAAATGAAGCCTAAAAATTCATGCTAACAATCGGGTATGATTCCACTATGTCCGGTTGTACCTCAGCCAAGGGAGCTACGGCAGCGGCTGTCCAACCTTCTACTGCCGATTGTATTCGCCTTACCTGTAACCTAACCTTCACAGAGCTTTCGAGCGCCATCCTCTCTTTTTAGCGGCGAGGGAAGTGCCATACCAGAAGTGCCACATAGGACGCTGTCCAGCAGTGACGACAACAACTGGACCAGAACCATATTACGCTGCCAATGGCAGCAAGGCTGCGTTTGCTGCTTTTATTCAAAACCGCCTCCCTTCAAATGTATGTCACAACGAGTCCTCCATGTCTTAACCCTTGTCTGCTCAACAGCTTAACGAAGGCCTCGGTGCTGGTAGTGTCCAAGAACTTCGCAAGAACTTGTGCAAGAGCATAAAATATTCAGTGCGATCTGTTGATCACCGTCATCATCAGCGTCACTACGTCCACTGCGGGGCAAACGCTTCTCCCATGTCTCGCCAATTAACTCCGTCTTTTGTCAGCTGTGGCCACCATATACCCGCAGGCTTTTAAACCCATCGCCCACCTAATTTGCTGCAGCCGCCTATAGTATGGTAGCCAGGGTATGAAGGGTGACCGATGGTGATTTGAGTGACGCCTTCACCTTTCGGTGTGGGTGGGAACCATCGCCACCTTCTTTGTCGTAGAGTCACCATCGGAGCCCTTACACTACTACATTAGCTTGCCGTGTAAGCAATACGCCAGGCGGCGGGGATGATGATGTTGACGGAGTATCCAGCGCCATTTAGTGCAGTAACTTAACCGCAACCAAGTGCGTTTCATGAGAGGAAATGTTTGTTTGTTTGTTTGTTTGTTTATTGGGGTTTAACGTTCGAAAGCGACTGAGGCTATGAGCGACGCCGTAGTGAAGGGCTCCGGAAATTTCGACCACCTGGGGTTCTTTAACGTGCACTGACATCGCACAGCACACGGGCCTCTAGAATTTCGCCTTCAAGAAATTCAGCCGCCGCGGCCGGGATCGAACCCGCGTCTTTCGGATCAGCAGCCGAGCACCATAACCACTGAGCCACCGCGGCGGGGTCATGAGTGGAAATACCTGCAAGAATATTTCCTCACCCTTGCTGCGATGCCCGAGCGGTCTTAAGTGTACGTCACGCAAGATACTGCATTCGCGCTGGCGTATTTTGATTGAGCTCACGGCGCTTTCAAATTCTCAAAGCATGAAATGCTTCTCTCTTGCCTCTTATCAAAACTGAGGTTAATATCATCCGCAGTCATTCCCGAGCCTCACGAAGAATTTGACACCAAACGGGAGGAGTGAATAACATAAAGCCGAATCTGATCCTATCCTGACGAAATATTCTTTCCGGAAGGCTTGCAGCCCGACGTAAGAAATCGGGATGCCGCCACTGGAAGCGCGCCATGCGGGCAGGAAAGTTGGCGAACGGAACATTCCTTGGGTCCCCGGCACAGCGTGTAATTGATGTTCGCCGTTCGAATGTATGAAGACGCGCCTGACTGCGGAATGGCGAGAAGAAATACGCTGTTATCATTATACACTCACTGCAGCGCGAAACGTCTCCCATGTCTCTCCAATTAATCAATTTTTTTACATGCTGCGACAAAGTACCCCCCAAAGATTCGTAATCTCATCCGCCCGCCTAACTTTTTGCCGCCTTCTACTACACTTGCCTTCTTGTGGAATCCACTCCGTTACCCTTAATATACCACCGGTAAGCTTGCCTTCGCATTACATGACGTGTCCAAGCCCATTTCTTCCTCTTGATTTCGACTAAGATTTCATCAACCCGCGCGTGTTTCATCCCCCACTCTGCGCGCTTCCGCTCTCGTAACGCTAAACCTAACATTTTTCTATCCATAGCTCGCTCTGTTGTCCTCCACGTTAGCCTCCCCGTTTATGCCCCGTAGGTGAGTGCCGGTAAGATAAAGCTCAGAAGAGCAAGTTGTAGGGCTAGTTGGTGCTGTTGCATCGTGCTGGAGCAGCGCAAAGGACGGGACACAAGAAGCAAGGAAGGACGTACACAGGCGCTGTTCTACACAGGCGCTGTTGTAAAGCTGTTGTATACTTTTCTCGTGAGGGATATTGGTAAACTACCGATCATGACCTGAGAGAATGTGCCATACGCGCTCCGCCCCAGTCTTATTCTTCTAGTTATTTCCTCTTGTGATCACGATCTCCAGCCACTATCTGTCCTAAGTACATGTATTCCCTAACCCCTTCAAGCACCTGGATACCAATTGTGAACTGCTGTTCTCTTGCGAGACTGTTGGACACTGCGTTCTTTTTCTGCGTGTTAATTTTAATACCTTCCGTTCTGCTTTGCCTGTCTAACTCATTGATCATGCATTGTAGCTCACCTGCTGAGTGATTTAGCATGGCAACGTCTTCAGCGAGTAGAAAATTATCTAGGTATTCTCCATTAACTGTTATCCCCATGTTCCCAATCAAGGCTTCGGAACACCTACTGTAATAAGGCAGGGAATAGCATTTCTGCACAGTAGTGATAGATATCTTTCGGCATTTTCACATAAGACTCTAGGCAATTTCCTCACTGGCGTCCCAGAACCCTCCTCGCAGCGCCGCCTCTCCTCCTCCGCTCTTTTCTCCCTTCTCCTCTTTTTTTCTTTCACGGCTGTTGCGCTCTTCGGTCTATTCCTCCGGCGAGTCTGCCTCCGCGCACCGCCGCCGCGAATCTGCGCGTCTTCTGAACCGCGGCCTGGTCAGTGCGCCTCTCAATGTGCTGACGCATGAACACGTAGGTGGTGGTGGAAACGTTTATTGCCAATGATGTAAATCGTAGGGGGCGCCTGGTTTGCCGCAAAAGTTTGCATGATTACGAGCATTGGTCTGGGTATCGGGCATGCAGCAGTATTGGGTATTGAGCAGTCCAGGTTTGTAGTTGTCGCCAATGTGCAGCCTGCGCTATGGTGAGGGACGGAGCGGGGGGTGCGTATTCCCTTCTTTTGTCTCGGTAATACGAGAGAATATCACGGAAGGAGACCAGGTAGTGCATTTCCTGCTCACGACAGTATGAGGCATTAAAGGCTTTCGCCTTAATAAAGCGATTCTGCTCGTATTGTCTTTCACAGCTGTTTTGCTCCTGGTGAGCTTCTAGGGCGGCCGGCTCGCGATTTTCGCGTTGCCCTTCGAGCCATTGTGTGGCCGGCACGTTCCTCGCGCAAAGAAGGCGACTGCGCACGTACTTAAAATGGCGTTAAAGGGCGATTCACACGACGGTCCGTTCGCCCGCGGCCCGCGCACTACCTGGTCTCCTTCCGTGATATTCTCTCGTATTACCGAGACAAAAGAAGGGAATACGCACCCCCCGCTCCGTCCCTCACCATAGCGCAGGCTGCACATTGGCGACAACTACAAACCCGGACTGCTCAATACCCAGCACTGCTGCATGCCCGATACCCAGACCAATTCTCGTAATCATGCAAACTTTTGTAGCAAACCAGGCGCCCCCTACGATTTACATCATTGGCAATAAACGTTTCCACCACCACCTACGTGTTCATGCGTCAGCACATTGAGAGGCGCGCTGACCAGGCCGCGGTTCAGAAGACGCGCAGATTCGCGGCGGCGGTGCGCGGAGGCAGACTCGCCGGAGGAATAGACCGAAGAGCGCAACAGCCGTGAAAGAAAAAAAGAGGAGAAGGGAGAAAAGAGCGGAGGAGGAGAGGCGGCGCTGCGAGGAGGGTTCTGGGACGCCAGTGAGGAAATTGCCAGACTCGGCTACACCATCTTTCCGCAATGCCTGGATTACTTTTGAGGTTCCCACGGAGTCAAAGGCTTCCTCGAACTCATTGAACGCTATATATAGAGGTTGGTTCTATTCTGCATATTCTCTATCTCCTGATTGATAGTGTGAATACGGCCTGTTGTTGAATATCCTTTACAAAAGCCTGCCTTATTGATTTGGTTGATTAAAGTCCAGGGTTATCCTGATTATGTTTGCGATTATCTTAGTAAATACCTTCTAGGCAACAGGCATTAAGCAGATCGGTTTGTAATTGTTGAACTTCTTGACATCTCCTTCCTTAAGAATCAAAATAATATTAGCGTTCTTTCAATCCTCTGGTAAGCTCGACGTGATAAAGCATTTCGTATAGAGGGTGGCTGTTTTTCCTATCATAATCTTCCCTCCGTTCCTCAAGAGATTTCTGTTACCTGATCCTCACCAGGCGCTTTCCTGCTTCGCATTGCTCTTAAGGCCCTCTTTACTTCCTCTTTCGTTGCTGGCCAGATATCCATTGCTGTGCGCTAATGCTTCCCTCATTAGCGTTCGGATTACAGTGACTATTGCAGAGGTTAGTGTAAAACTCGGCCATTCTATCTTATTCATATCGTTAATGACATTCTCCCCTCGGTCTCTCAGCGAATGCATATGGTTTTTGCCTTTGCCTATTTTCTCTTCACTGTTTTGAGGCTTCCTCCTTTCTTTCCAGCATGCTCCATTTTCTCTATGCTAAACTTCTTTATATTGGCTGTCTTAAGCTTATTTATTAACATGGATAGCTCTACCAATTCTATTCCGCCAGTATGGTTAGACGCTTTCATGCTTTCGCGTATCTTAATCAGATTTTCCGCCTGCCGAGATTGATTGCCTGTATCCTGTTGATCCATCCTGCCATCTACTTTTACTAGTCACTCACTAATGATAGCTGTGAGATTATCGCTCATTGTTTGAACATTAATATCGTCTTCCTTAGTTAGAGCCGAATATCTGTTCTGCGATATCCTGTATCTCTCTACTTTCCCTCTAACCGCTGACTCGTTAATGAGCTTTCACTTCACTGATTTCTTCCGTTCCTTCTTCAGATCTAAGCTAGTTTAAGATCTCTCCAATCTGTGGTCAATACATCGCACCTTTCCGCGGACCTCTATGTCCCGCACGATACCAGTGAGAACGCATAGTATGATGTCAATTTTATTTTTATTCTCACCATTGGCGCTCTTCTAGGTCCGCTTCCTCTTCTTTCGTATCCGAAAGAAGGTATTCATGACCTGTGAATTATTTCTTCCTGCGAACTTTACTAATAATTCCCGCCTGCTATTTCTGGAGCCTAGGCAATAGTCACCAAGCGCCTGGTCTCTGGTCTGCTGCTTACATACCTTCGCATTGAAGTAGCCCATTAGTACAGTGTGGTGTGATTTTTAATTTGTACATTCCCGATTCCACACCTTCTTTGAAGCTCTGAGCGAATGGTCAACATAGATGGATGCATTGGCGTAGGCCTGCACAGTTTTCAGCTTGTACCTCTTATTAAAGCCTAATTACGATAGCTGCCACTCCCTTGTCATTGGTCGTCATTGGTCTCTCGTCACTACTTTAGAACTCGTCTATGTTGGCCGCTGTACCCCGTTTGGTGAATAATCCCGCACCTAGTTCTCGTATGTCCGCTGATCCACGATAACACAATACGTGCCCACCCCTCAGTACTATGTACGCCTCATCTGCCCTGCTAACCTCACTAAGCCCTAGGACGTCCTATTTACACCCGCTAATTCCTCGAACCACACTGTTAGGCTAGCTTGACTGGATAAGACTCTAGTTTAAATGTTGCCAGGTTCAGTTTCCAGTGGTGCAGCGGTGGCGTCGACAAGAGCATCCACCTCGTGTGCAAGAGGACCTGGGCTCGAATCCCGGTGCCAGGCAATTCTTCACCGGGTTTTTTTTTTTTAAAGTGTCCGCGTGTCGATGAAATTGCTTAACCTGGACTGGGGTGCGGCTTGATCTCGGTGACCACAGCCTACAACGTAGTACCTCACCAGACCAGGATTTGGCCACCCTGGTGTAGTACTTGGCCACAACCTTCTATGACGAAATTAAACCAATACGCTCTAACTTGGGGCTGAATAACGAGACAGGCGGCAGGTCTATAATCGAGCACTTCGCCTCTTTGAGAGCCCGTGCCGCAGATTCAGTTTGTCTGGGTTCGAAAGAACACAACCCCACAAGAGCCGAGACAGCACCATTTCCGCTCGATGCATCCTACAAGCGGAGAAACGCGCGCAACTTGAAACACATACGTCTTAAAAAGTAGCCGTCTTGGAATGCGCAAAACCTTGCCTGAAAAACATTTCAGGGTTTTGGTTACTGTCGACAAAGATACAGGCTATGTTATTTTCGTGTATCAGTCGATGAAGACAATTCATGACTGTGAGCTGAATTGGTTTAGCTTCGGCATAAAGTTCGTACTTAAGTAAGGGAATGCTTGGCTTTGTTTTGCAGAGAATGGAGGCATAACCATGTCATACTAAACACCACGGTGTTCTTGCGCCAAGGCACCGATGATGAAACAATCACGCTAACTCCGTGTAAAGTGACCTCCTTGGCGGCAACATCTAGAAGTAAGTTGTTGGGCGAGTTGGTGGTGGTATTTCATGTATTGTGTCCCGGCATTATGGCCCTGTGTTGTGTCCCGGACGGTATTCCTTGTGTTGCCTTCCTTTCTTCTATGTCCCGTTCGTGGCGCTGTGTTCATGGAATAGCTTTTATAGGAAATCGAGTTAAGGTATCAGACTACTGTGGAAACAAAATTTTAAGTGCCAATACAAACAGCAAATTAGTAGTCACTCTTGAAACATAATATTTTATCCCACAAAAGGTTTTAAAACAGGCTTAAATATTTTTGACCTTAAAATTTTTTAATTTTACATCACACGCCAGCAGTGATAACTACAGTTCTGTTGATAGCGAGGCAAACTGCTTTCGCATTTCCTACCATTAAAGCATAGGCTGAGCACTGGACAGGAAATAATTAGGCTAACAAATAGTGCACCGAATCTTTATAGTGTTTGTTGCTTCATTCTTCAGAGCTGCCAGCACACTACTTTATTGCTGTGTTTGTGATGCAAAACTCGACCAGATTTGTCTCGATTTATCGCATCCAGGCGGAGCCGATTCTACGTTGTTCCAGAATGTTCTACTAACTTTACACGCTTTGTCTGGAAAGTTCGCTATCGAAAAGTTCGCTATCGAAATTTCGAAAGTTCGCTATGCGGCCGGAAGCGGCGGGCATTCTGTTCGACGACAGCCGAGCACGCCTGTTGCTACCCCGCTGAAAACTGATTCAGTTCTTTTCGGGCGCAAGTCAGTCCAAATACACAGTTTTGTTTGGAAGCTATTCTCGCTGTCTTCCTGCTCGCTGGACTGTAGCCACCAGTACGTGACAATAGTCTAATGACCAAAAAGAGTGCTTTTCATATAGGCCTCATAAGAGAGTTGTGAGAGCGCCCTGTGGCCGTAGGGCTGCTTACTGAACGTAGCGTAGGCACGCACGAAAAAAACCCTTCAACACAAAAACATACCTTTCCGACAATGTACGATGTATAGCCTAGATCGTTAAGCCACTGAGGAAGAAGCTTCAGGTCCAGGGGCAGCCCTCTGGCTTCATCCAAAAGGAGCACATAGTGCTGCATCCCTGGGAAGAAATGTATAGGACCATTGTAGAAGAATACCATGAACGACAGGTATGGCGTGGGGTGTTAATTAGGCAAGGACACGTCCTGGTGGAGGACGCCAGACTAATTTTGATCCCAAGGGTTTTTTAACGTGCCTTGGCATTCCACAGCACACAGTAGCTCTGTATTTTGCGTGTGTACGAAGGCAGCCGCCGTTCCCGTGATTCGCTTGCGTGACTCTGCCGCAGCTTGACGCCAATGCGACGGGTAATTTGAGGACTGATTGAGGCCAATGTATGAAAGGTGAACCCCCGTGTCATGTTTGTGCAATGTAGGGCAGATATTACGGGACCACTGCTTCCATAGGTTGATTGACTGAATACAGAAACGCATAAAATAATGTTCACTAAACATATCTGTTCAAACACAAGCAGCCAGTTTTATGCGCGAGTTGTGTATATTTTTCAGCTTTCTGTGAACAAAACATTTCTAAAATTAGAACGCAGTTCCACCTCACTTCACAATTTACACCACGTGGCATTGCGTCTCTTACGCTCAACGAACACTGGAAGAGAGTACGTAAACATGGCATGATTTCCCACATGAATTGGTGTGTGTCGGGTTTAGATCGTACATAAATTGCTAAGCAAATGTGATTTGATTTTTTATATGAATGCTACAAACGTTGGCAGAACTACCAGAAAACTAAAAGTGACTACAAGGCCAGTTTTATCTAAATTAATCGTTATTTGGCACTCTTGATCTGATTTATATCCATCTGGTTTCAGAACAAAATCCTTCATTTCGAAATACTTATACCAGGTGTTTCAGGGAATAGCTTAAATAATTCTCAAAGACGGAATTTTTAAAGGGACACTGAGGAGAAATTGAAGTTGGCTTGTATCGACAGAATACCAGCTCCTGATTACTCTTAAGCTCTTGTAACGTAGAAAAGAGCAAAACCCAAAATACAGGTACGCCGCCACAGTCCAAACTCGCAAGTACAAGCGTGATAACGTAATACGACAAAACAGTGTTGCCAGAACCAATGGTTCTAGAAACACTAGGCCACGAGAAGCCACGAATCACTGAGGCATAGCCAATGCCCGCCGCGTACTCGATGCAGGTGGCCGTGCCAAAGCATGTGCAAATCTCCTTGACGTTGCCAGATGGCGCCACGTACCCGGCAGCTACGCGCGCGCCTGCAGCACTGGAACCAATCAGCGCCTGCTCACCGGCGCGGTATTCCGCTAACGGTAACAAGGTACACGGTATGCTAAATTTGTCTATTTGCGAGAACTTCGTTGACGACTTCGAGAGCGGGATCCATCGTAACGCTGGCAAAACGCCGGTGCAAACGTAAGCGAAGCGACGGTAGTGACGGCCACAATAACCGTTAGATGCCTTCAACGTGCGCCCGGCGGTAGCTTTCTTTTCGGCTGCTGCTAGGCCGCACTGCTGGAAGCCAGAAATCACGGAGTCTGCGTTACGTCATGTGCACATCATGTTTCACGTCATTTAGTCCTGTGTCGTCATAAGTGAATCCCAAGTTTGAATGAGAGCACCGGGAAAAACTTTTTCAATTTCGCATCCAAATTTCTTAGAAATAAATGCATCTTTCGCTGCCGGCCTAGTGGCAACAAAGCCATGAAATGCCGAACTATCGGATTTTGCTTTAAAAACAATATTAATACAGCTCTCCTTACTGTCCCTTTAAGCAAAAATATGGCTTTTTCATTGTAGCATTACCAGTGTTGGCGCCAAAGCGGTGACTCGTCTTAAGTAGTTAGCCGGTTAGCACTCTCTTTAGTAATTAACTTTTTAACTAGTAGAGTTAGGCGCTGAGTTGTAAATAGAAATTTGTAGCCAGTTGTTAGTAATAGCCAAAAAGTTCTTAGAATTTCGAAAACGCGATTACCTTTGACACAGTGGCTCGACAAAATTTAGCTCATATGACTCCTTATACGCACTGGTAAGGTTGCTTTGCCTGTGCTTTTCGAAAACGCATGTACTTTGTAACGATGTAACCAAATTTTGTCGAGCCACAGCGCTAATAATAATCGCGCTTTCAAAATTCTAAATGCTCATATCGCTATTACTGATGACCGGCTGCAAATCTCTAAACACAAGTAGTTGCCTATGTGTTATAGTTAAAAATCTAATTATCATAAATTAATCACTGCGCTTACTACTCAAGAGAACTGATCGGCTTTCTTGTGCTCGCCAACACTTGTAATACTATGCCGCAAAAGCAATACTTTTACCACGTAAAGCCTATTTTTGAAAATTTCTTGAAATCTTCCGTGAAATATCTGGCATAACAAGCGTGTTCAGTTGCGTTCCGCGCCTTCAATTAAGTGTTTAAAATTTCATGTCGGAAGTTTCAGCTAAACTCGCAGACTCTGCTGTTGTCTGAAAGTTTGGGGATTGCTCTTTCTAGTACTGTATTTCCTTGTTTCTAGGCCTTAAATTCCTTCCAAGACTGACGTAATAATAGTGCTTGTCCTAATGTCCTTCCTACCATCCCATAGCTGTTGAAAGGGAGCGCTTTTTTTTTTTTCAAAGGGAAAACCAGCGTTGCCACGTGTTTTCTACGAAAATGTTAAAGATCTGTTAAAGACCTGATAAAGAAATGTTAAAGACCAAGCATTTCAGGTCAGAAAAGTGGAGGACAGGGACGGGGGAAGCGATCCTCGTTAAATACACCACGCGTGTTAGCGTAACCGAAACGCTGCCACTACGAGGGGACGCTAAGTCGGCACACAGCGAGACATGTTATAAAGGGGATAATAAAGTGTTCTACGATTCCACGAGAATAGTTATTAACGTCTTTGTTGCCCTTGTACGCCGTAGAAAAACCAATATTGTAGTTAAAATTTAAAATTGTAAGAGTTCTTTGATGTGTGACAAAGCGCCGATGAAAAATTACATTCCATTTTATTGGTACATAAAACGCGTGCCTTAATAGTATTCATAATTCATACTTATAAACCATTACGAGTAATAGAAAAAATTGGCTGTGGCTCAGCTAATGTTAAGCCTGAATATCGCGAAGCGAAAAGCAGCGGTGATGCTCGTGGTTTAGCTTAAGGTTATACTCACGGTTACACTTAGGGTATATATTTCTGGCTTTTTCGAAACGTATTGTCTTAGGTATACGAAGTTTGTTTGTACGGAGGCGGAGAATTTTACCCCACCACTTGAAAGGGTTCGTTTTCCATAGTTAGGGAAATAGTGGAAATGCGCCCCATCAAAGCTGTTAACATTCAGTTTTTTTCCCGCGCAGCGACAATGATAAGTCAGCTAATAGTCATAGTTTATAGTTTCCTTCATGCAGGTAGACACCCGTCGTGTAAAGCTGGTAGTTCACGCTCTTGCAAAACGAGGGAAGAGCGAGAAAAGCAGCGCACCTGTGTGTATGGGGTAGCGGCCAGTCATGATGGCAGCTCTGGAAGGCGTGCACAACGGCTGGTGGTAGAGCCTGGTGAGTCGGACTCCACTCCATGCAAGTGCGTCAATATTTGGAGTCCGAATTTGAGGGTTTCCGTTGTAGCTGAGGTCACCCCAGCCCTGAAGAGGAAAGCAGATTGGTGTTAACAGCTTTTATTTTAGCGGAGGTGTAACGGTAGCAATTACCCCAAACAATGTGATTAATTGACCATTATTTCAACTGCCAGTAGTTTTTTAGGGAACTTTTGCGTACGTTCACAAGTAAGGGTAAGAGGAAAATAAAATATGAAGCCAAACGAAGAAATAATTATAATATGGAACGGTGCCAGTTGATCATCGAGCAACTGAATGAAAAGGACCGGGAAAAATGAAATTCTAAATTTTTTTCTTCCCCAGAACGAAGATTGCTTCTTTAAAAACCGTTGAGCGGAACGGTCTTGTCAGATATGCAATCAGCTGCAATTTGAGTTTTTAATTGAAACATCGTAGTGTGGGATCAAAGGCTGAATCTTTTCTGAAAGAAAAACGTAATGTTTTAATATCTTAAGCCCAGCTGCAAAAAAACTTGAGACCTCGCCTTACGAGGGGCATGAAAAAATGGTTTGTACCTGCACCTCGCACACCATACAACACGAAATCCTTTAAATGTACTAGTCCCACATTACTCAATAGTTGAGAGTCACCGAATTTCGACCCAGCATACAAACCTAAACATACTATCGGCAGAAATTTATAGGTTTCTTAGATCTTGTAATGTGAAATATTTCCTGTGCTGTAATTATTGCACACATGCCGCATGTAGAAATTTACTGTTGCTTCAATTCGTTATATACTGAGTCGAGAATGTCGAACAAGTTGTGCCTACATCTGTTTTTTTTTCTTGCGATGTTGACCATGCATTTATTTTTTGCTCTTTAATTATATTGTCTCTGTAATCTGTATCTGTATTCATTTTTCCTTTGTTATGGTGGTATTTGTCTGACACGCTGCAGTGCCACTATGTAGGGGCTAGGGCCATTGTCAGGCTGTTTTGACAGCTTTTAGTTCCGACTCCTACATTTTAGAGAGGAAAGGAAATAAAGATGAAAGAAAGAAACAAAGAAAGTAAGAAAGAAAGAAGGAAGGAAGACAGAAAGAAACAGAGAGAAAGAAAAGAAGAAAGGAAGAACGAAAGAAAGGAAGAAACAAGGAAAGAAAGATAGAAAGAAGGAAAGAAGAAAAGAAAGGAAAAGAAACTAGGAAACAAAGAAAAAAAGAAAGGAGTAAACAAAGAAAGAAAACAAAAGAGAAAGAAGGAAAGAAAGAGAGAAAGAAAGAAACGAAGGCAGAAAGAAAGAGAAGGAAAAGCAGAAAGAAAGCAGGAAAAAAAGAGAGAAAGAACGAAAGAGAGAAAGAGTACGACGGAAATCACATATGTTCAGAAACTGATACTTTTTTTTCTGCTAATTTACTCTCTTCTATTCGAGGTAAAACATTTCCACCAATTTCTATACATCGCATATAGCTGATTAAACGCTTTGCATTGCTCAGGGCTGCAGCATATGTTTTCTAAGAAAGATAAGCATTTTTCTTGTTGGGTTAAATTAAAACCTAGAATATTAAAAAAAAACCTTTTTATGCTAGCAGTTGATTCATAGCTGATACTAAAGCGCAGTGATTTTACATTCTTTATAAAAACTTTCGTGCGCATGTAAAGGACCAGTTAGCATTCTTGATATTTTAATGCAAACAAGCTTTGCCCTTGCGTGGAAAACTAAACCAGAAACGACGGGAAGTTTTTGCCACATAAATATTTCATCAAATTGCTTTCTACAGTACGATCATGTTGTGTCCCCTTATTGCTTTTGTGTGTGTGCGCCCCCGCGTCCTCCTCCTAACGACCACTCGCATCCTCCTCCTAACGACCACTCAATCCTCCTCCTAACGACCGCTTGCCCCTCGTCGCACGCTGTCGCCGGATGCCCCCCCCACGGTGCGCCCCCGCACCCTCCTCCTGTTCTGGGAAGCCACTCCCTGCCGTGGACGCTTCTCCACTCCCTCCTTTCTTCGGGCGGCCAGTTCGGCTCCTGCCTCGGTCGACGCTGGTCGCACCCTCATCGGCTTTAAATAAACGAAGTCTTAAAGTACCGTGTGCGTCTTTCGCTGCATTCAACACAGCGACCGGACACGACAGATCAAAACCCTGCTATTTTCTGAAAGATAGCGGCGAGATTCAAGCGCAAAGCTTGGGACATTTGGCATAGAATGACCAGCTAGAATGGCGAAAACAAGAAAAATACCAGTGTCGCCAGCACTAGCAAATATGGAAAGTAAAATGCATGCGTCAACACCGAATTTTCAAGAGTGTACTTGGCTGCAAGCTACACAGCCATTCAGGCCAGAATGGTGGCTACATGTCTTTTTGAGTAAGGACCTCAAGAATTTGAAACCTGGAGAGGAAATATTTTTAACTCCAATTTTCTCGGCCATGAATTTCTGCTTGGTTGCTGAACGAACATCAGCATAGCCAGAAAATGAGATAGAATCAGTTTTGATTTGATTTATTGAGGTTTAACGTCCCAAAGCGGCTTAGGCTATGGGGGACGCCGTAGTGAAGGGCTACGGAAATTTCGACCACCTGGGGTGCTTTAACGTGCACTGACATCGCGCAGTACACGGGCCTCTAGAATTCCGCCTTCATCGAAATTCAGCCGCCGCGGCCGGGATCGAACTCGCGTATTTCGTGCCAGCAGCCGACAGTCATAAGCACTGAGCCACCGTGGTGGGTCCAAAATCAGTTTTCAGTCAGAAGAATAATTGAATGGAGTCGTCCTTAGTGTTGGTCCATACTTAGTGCGTTTAAGTGGATATATCTTTTTTTCGGTTGAATTGCTGTAATTTTCCCGGCTATTCATTGCTAGGGGTTCTTACCTTATAGCTTAGTGTGAATTGCCCTTATCTGCACGCACTTTTCTGTCGCATCTAGAATATTTCAAAAGTGCTGTCAATGCTGCAACGTCGGAGATTCGACTGTCTTAGACGACTGTAGCACAAAGTGGAAACGTCGCTACCTCGACAGACTCCGCACTGCAGGATCCCGAAGCTGCTGGTGCTGATTTGCAAGCGACCACGAATATTTCCAGCCAACTCGTGTGGAATAAGGGCCGTTGTACGATCGCTTTTATGCGAAGCATACTACTTTAGCTACCACTTCAGCCCTTCACCGTGGTTATGCGCCTCCAAATCATGCGATACATGACGTCACACCACGTGACACGATGACGTCACGACAGTAGAGAAACGGGGGCCCACCTCGCGCCGTCGCTGTGGTTGTGCGCGTCCAAATCACGTGATACATGACGTCACACCACGTGACACGATGACGTCACGACAGTGGAGAAACGGGGGCCCACCTCGCGCCGTCGCTGTGGTTGTGCGCCTCCAAATCACGTGACACGATGATGCCACACCACGTGACAAGATGACGTCACGACAGTGGAGAAACGGGGGCCCACCTCGCGCCGTCGCTGTGGTTGTGCGCGTCCAAATTACGCGACACGATGATGCTTCGCATTCTCCAGGCTTAACCAAGTTAAGCCTCAGCCATTTTTTTTTATGGCTTCCAGACGACATGCGGACGATGGACCGCGCACACCACGCAGTAGGCGTCCGCTCGGTCCGGCGACCGGCGAGAAAATTGGTCAACTTCAACTTTTGTTCGGATGAGCAGATCCAGCCGGTGACCGATTGCAGCAATTGGCTGCTTTCTAGGTGACGTCTCAGGCTTCTCCACCTCCGCTTCATCCGGGCCAAGATGGCCGTCCATCGATTGAACCGGGGAGCGAGGCATAGGTGGTGGCAGCTATGCCTCGAAGCATATTAAATCGGTCATATGTTGATTTACGAGTGTTCATAGCGACAACGAACTTCTCCGCGTGCGGCAGCGGCCAGCGAAAGTTTGCCGACATCAATTCTATAATCATCGACGCTGATGGTGGCTGACAAAGCCCCTTTTAAAACCGACGCAAGTCCCACGTGGTGGCGGTGTCATAAAGTGTTTATATGGAGCTGTTTGTGGTTGTTGCAAGCGTTCCTGCGAGGATCATCATGGACAGCGGCGAGTAGCAGGTGCTCACAGTGAATTTCTTGTGCGTGCATGAGCTATATATAACAGCGACTAGTCCCCGCGAAGTGAAAGTGATTGCGATCAACGCGAGTGCTTTTACGTCAAGGCAGCGAAATGTGAACCTGCGAAAGCTCACTCCGCACGCCGTGCTTTCCGAATGCCTGAATGAACGTGACGTTGTGCAGCAAGCCACATTCATTGCGATGGTTGCAGTGATCTCGTCCGAAGCGTTATCACGGCCTTGTTTCTGCTGCGCATTCATTACCATTTTGATCGCGATTCGTGGGGGCACAGTGCTTGAGAATTGCCATGTATGGAACGTGGTGCGCGCAAGGCTGCACCGCCGTCGGACTGTTTCCTGCGGCGACAACAGCAACGTCGCCATCTTTGTGCGCCTTGGTGCTCCATTCAATACATTTTGTGACAATGGGTGCTCTGGTTACAACTTCCGGAGGAACTGTATTGCCTGTGTGAAAGCTTTGGCACCGAGCAAATCTATCTTCGGCAGCGTAATTTCATTTTTTTTTCGTGCCGGCTGTGTGGACTTTTGTCTGCAATGAACATTTGCGAGATGAATGGGTCACTGAGCTCTTCCTCTATAGCACTTCCTCTTGACTCTCATGTTAAATATTGTCATTTGGTTTTGGGGTACAACGACGCAAACTAATATTCAGAAGGTTTTGACACTACAAAAAAATGCAGTCAGAGCAATTGCGGGCGCTACATACTTAGCACATACGAGTGCTCTATTTGCAAAATACCGCATTATGGATGCAAGGGTTATTGGACAGTACCGTGTAATTCAGCAGTACAAATCTCAGGTACATAGTGACACCACATTTTTTGCTGACCTTGCGAATCTACAGGAAAATACCGCTGTTCACAACACAAGACACTACGAATAATGGTATGTACCTCGTCCACGCACAAATTACGGTTTTCAAACTCTCAGGTATGTGTTGCCGTCTTTCCTCAATAGAAACACTTTCACTAATGTATCCATTCTTTCCGTTTCATATCACGCTGTCAGAAATATGTTCTTACAAAAGAACGAATAATATCCAACTGTATAATAAACAAAGTATCCATGTGCTGTGATTAAATTATCATTTGCGTGGGTGTAACAGCACAAAGACTATTCTGGGAATCTGTTATGAAGATATTGAACATATTTGTTATTTTATGCATTCTCTTGTTATTGTTTTACTGCTGTCTGTCATCGCCGTGAAAAGCCGCTACGGGAGATGGGAGCTTTGTCAGGCCGCGTGCGCGGCTTTTTTTCCTTTCCCCTCAGCCATTGTACATGGCTGAAATAAATGCACTGAACTGAACTGAACATTTCGGTTTAGGTTGTGACAACATGGTATCACGCGCTTACAAACAAGAATAATTACCGCATTTATATCATGGCTGGTTGAGAGTGTGCAAAGCTCTAATATGTGCCAACTCATGAGTTTATTCTTCATGAGCATTTAAATTGATGTAACGAAAAAAAAGTGCTGCAGCAGCTTATGCAATCAAAACTGTCCACACAACAAGTTGGGCATAAGGATTCTTGCTGAAAAACAAAAAAAAAAATATTTAGAAAAAACTTTGCCATTGCTTTTGGTCTCTTTTTGCATAGCAGTGTTGGGGTCTTGGTTTCCACTGCAATCAGAAAAATGCAATGATCTTGAAGCGCCTCCTGGGCATTGACAGCATTTGTTGATTTTGCACACGCTCCCTTTGGATCGGGAGGCCAACGGTACGCAACTGGATGATGTGTTCACAATGATATTGCCAGAGATCAAGCAGCTCGCGAAATAGGCAGTATTGGTGTTAAGCGGATGTCCACGATAGCTTTTGTGTCAGCTGCCGAAGTTTGTTTCACAAGAGATTCTCGAAGCCTTTAGAAGATGTCGATGCACATGCACATGTCTATCTGCTACCTTCGTTTGCCTGTGACTGCCTGCTACAGACATGGTTACTTACAGACTGCTGAATGAGTCCTCACTGGATGGTAAAGCTACGTTAGAAACAAAGGCGACGGGAACAACACCACTGCACAGGTTAACATTTATTGCTCTCTTATCGTTTCTTAGCACTGTTTCGACACGCTAGCTTGCCAGCGGTTCACCCCACTGTACATTCTGATCAAGTTATGCGAAATTTACACAAAGCAACAACGGGACAGAAGGCTGGTTGTGTCGGTATATCTAGTGCAGGCTGTGCAGATAGCTTCTTGCCTCATCATAGCTTGGTCAGTCTATATTTCTTACCCTTCATAGCCAAGCACCTATGACCCAATTTGTGTCATTGGCATGTGCTGCAAATAAACAGATTTCGTACTCTTCCCCCTGAAAGATTGTTTTGGCCAATTAATTTGTTTCATTACAAATCCTGAAGCTTTTATAAACACTTCTGCAATAGCCAACTTGCTCCTGTTCTTCAAGACATGCACCTTCACCGCAACGTCCCCTTGTGATGCTTTTCTTTTCTTTCCTTTGAAAAAGCATTCAATTACCTTACTTATGTAAGGCTGGTTTTCTCGTGCATTAACTTGTATCCCATAACTGTAAACTGGATCCAAGCTGAAACAGCGAGCCGCCGAGAGATTTCTTTTGGCCATTCTTATGCATCCTGCCTTTGCCTGCAATCTTGGACGTCCCCAAGGCATTCCCTTGGGCCTTAGCTTTTTATTACTCACATTATGACCTCCCATACATTAGTTGGACATATGCCTTCACTGACAGCTATATGGGGTCTGCCATCTTGCAATCAATACCAGCATTTCAGTTCTCCGAAACATTTTTAGGAGTGCGCGAAAATTCAAAATTATAGAATATATTTCGAATATGATATTTTTAGTATTCGTATTCGATTCGAAATCCAAGTATTCGTGTTGTTTCGAATATTCGACAGGACGCGAATATTCGTATCTAGCCGAATATATCTATTGCGAGCACCAGCATTCATTTCGGTCGGCAAGTCCTATCGACAGAGACATAACAACATGGCGGCGCCCACAGCAATGCCTAACGTCGGGCCATGGAGTAGCTGACTGCGCTGGTGAGCTTCTTTGTGGCTATACCTGCGAGCTGGTATAGTCAGAGCTGTGCACGAAATACCTCGCAAGACGTGCCAGTTCAGGGCCAATTGAGAGGGCATTTTCTGCGGCTGTAGAAGTCGTTTCAGCTAGAATGGAACTACTTCTGCCTGACCATGTGGAGCAGGCGGTTTTCCTTCACGACAACCTTTTATGTTCTTCTCAGCAACGTGCTTTTGGGCTTATGGCAAGCTAGCCTTGATAAATGCTGTGTACTAGCCATCTTCTCTGATATTTCCACTCTTCTAAGAACAATGCTCGAGACTTTGATACTTTTTGTGCAGACACACACACCTTTTGTGCTTATTTCATCACTGATAGTTGAACTGTGATGTTCTTAGCTGCTCAAATAAATGTTTTGTAGTGGTTAAATGCGCCTGTCCTTGATTATTCGATATTCGATTCGATATTTGAAACCAAATATTCGTATTCGACTTGTGTACGAAAAATTTGATATTCGCACACCCCTAAACATTTTACATGCTCTCGAATGGCCTGTTTGGTATTGTACTAACAATACACAAGTATTTTTTTTTGTAAGCGTTACATTTTGCCAACTTAAAAGGCCTTCCGATAAAGGTGTATTCATTGTATGCTGCTTCAAATACTCACGTAATAATATTTTTACACCCACCCACAACATAGGATATTTTCATCATGACGTGACCATAGTATCGCTGTCTTGCAAGTTAGTTGCGCTAAGATCCCTGTGTGGCATCAGCTTGGGTATTGTAACAACACATGGCACATATCTAACTTAAATATAATCCTGGAATGGGTTCAGACCAGAGTCGCTTGTTTTATTCTCTAAGGCTATTGTTGAAGCTCCAGTGAAACCGCCCTAAAGGGGAATCTTCAAATTTTTTCATGCCGTGCAGAAACTTCAGGTCTTTTTAAATTTTTGCTGTGACATGACCAGTTAATATGCTCTCACTCAGGCTTCCTTCTGCACTAGCCGCACAAGCACTGTTGTGCCACAGTTAGCTCATGCCATTCCATTTCAAGACTCATTTTTTTTTGCCGCCAAAGGCTGCAATGGCCGTTCACCTCACAGGGCTCACTGACCTCTTGTCCTTTTTTTCTTGTTGTTCTTCACACTGTTCTGTAAAACTATTAAACCCAACTAGCGAAGGGGCGTCTAGAAAATATAATGCGATATTAAGCTCAATATGTTCGCATATTGATTCCTGTTTCGTGTAGCAATGAAGCGTAGCAAAACGAGTTAAACCTTTTCAGTGGCAGAGCGTTCTAATTTCCTGCTAAAAATGGCAGAGAACGATAGGGAGAAAATTTTTGCGATTGCTTAAGCACACAGCAGGTTGAAATATACTGTCAAGACGTATCACAGCGGCTATACCGATAACGAAATATTTTTAAGAAATTTGAAATTTTACTGTTACGTGATGTTTTCTGTCATGCAGAAAGATGTTAGCAGTGACCGCAGCAATGCCAAGTCCGCGAGAAAATCGCCCTTGATAACAAACTGCGCCTAGAAATGCGAAAGCGCAGCGACGAAAAAGTGACCCAGTACCATAAAGCACCATTTTGTAAAACTCTTTTATGCAGTCAATTGCACACAGCTGCAGGAGACCTGGTGAACAAAATTTTATAAGTGGACTCGATTACGGACGCTGTAAAGCCATTGCACATCTTTTAAAGCAAGGAAAAAGACCCAGTTTTATGGCAGCACGCCTTAAATATGGATTATTAAAGAGAGAAAGAGAGAGAGACAAAAAGAAATAAAGATGGAAAGAAAGAAAGAAAGAAAGGAAGAAAGGAAGAAAGAAAGTAAGGAAGAAAGAAAGAAAGAAGGAAAGAAAGAAAGAAAGAATGAAAGAAAGAAAGAAAGAAAGAAAGAAAGAGAGAATGAATGAAAGAAAGAAAGAAAAAAAAAAGAAAGAAAGGAAGAAAGAAAGAAAGAAAGAAAGAAAGGAAGAAGGGAAGAAAGAAAGGAAGAAAGAAAGGAAAGAGAGGAAGCAAGCCATCAAGCAAGACAAAATGAAATGAAGAACTAGCACAACAGATAGCAGAGAAAGAAAGCTAGAAAGAAAGGAAGAAATAACGATAGAAGAAAGAGCCCCTCACCAAGTCGTCAGCCAGGATAAATACGATGTGCGGCGACCTGTTACTAGGCAGGTTTCTGTCGCGGCGGTCAATGCCGGACTCGAGGCTTAGGAGCTTCACGATGAAGACAATAACCCCTGCCGCTGCCACGAAAGCGCCGCTCCAAAATAGCGGGCTTTGTCTGTATCCGCGGCCGTCGGCTGGAGGTGGTTTCGATGGAGGTGCAGCATGTTCCGGCTCGTTCTGGGATTCGGAAATTATGCCAGGCGAAGCAGCAGTGATGGTGGGTGAAGCAGGGGCAGCATGTGTGTCGTGTTCCGAAGACTCCCGCACGGCTTTGGGCCTGTGTGGGATAGGCGCCTGCTGCGACCATTTGCGTGCCACAATGGCCTGAGCTAGAAACGCGCCAAATTGTCAGAAAGGTATAAAAAAAATTTGGCGCGATGTACCACTTAACTACTGAAGGTACTGTTCTTAACACCGGGTCTGAAATGAGAGAAAGAAAGGTACTGCACTACAAGATGTTCATAGAACGCGTAAAAACAACATTGCATGTCCTGGTCTGCGCATATATCCTTCGTATGTGCTGTTCTTTTCGTGTTGTGTAGCGCAGTAACCTTCTTTCAGTCATGAACAATCTCCAACTGGCGAATTAGATGTCTCTGAGAGAAAGCTACATCTCTCAGTATTTTCTTTACCAAAACGAGCTAATCAGCCTTCGTAGCCAGGAAGTTTGTTTATGCTCTCTAGACAATGGTGGTAAATGATACTAAGGGGAAAGCCTTTAATGGCTCTTCGTTGTCCACCCGTCCGCGAAAACTGTCACACTACAGCTGTCAATCATCCTCACGACGTCATCAGTGGTGTAATACGCCGTAACCAAAAATCATTAAAATTATCATAAAATAAGAATAACAAAGTGAAATAAAAATTAACTTAAGATGAATAACACGAAGTATTAAAAACTAAAAAATAAAATTAAGAATAAATAAAAAATAATAAAAAATAACAGTTTATAAAAAATACAAAAGAAAATAAGAGAAATAAAAGTAAAAAAGAAACGAGAAATAAATTAAAATGACAATATTTCATAAATAATGAAAATTAAAATGAACAAAAATTAAGGACGTCTTCAAACAGCATAGTAGGTCGTAACCGGAAATGTACTACGCATACGCGTGACGTCACCTATAACGGCATCATCATAGTCTATATAGGTGCGCAGACTGCCGCTCCGGCACCATCGCCCTCCCCTCCCTGCTTCTGTCGGCACGCCGGCAGTGGGCGTGGTCGTTAGCCACCAGAAGACAAGCTATTGCCTTCCCACTTTCCACTTCTAATGACGCACCCTACTCACTCACACACGAGATCCATAGCGCACAAAGTTCAAGAGACACAACATGAGCGCTAAACTTCCACTGAACGATCTTTATTTGGCGCTGACAGCCTTAAAAAGATCACGTATGGTACAGGTATAGACATAACGATTATCTTTACAAGGTCATGTTGTGCCAAGGAATGAGAACAAAAAACACAATAAAAACCACCAATCAGTGAGCACGTTTCACACTATCGCCCACTGCCTTGAGTCTAAGATCGCTAAGTCTACTAATCTAAGAAAGCTATGTCTAAAGCGGGTTACCAGAGGTTCCACGTAGTTGCAGTAACAGGAAGCATGCGCAGACAATGAAAAACGCACGGCTGACAGATAAAGAAGAAGGTCCGAACCAAATTGAAGTAATGCCTTTTATTCACAGGCTTTCCCACGGTCTCAAAAAGATTTGAATGGAATTTGGCCTTAAAGTTTGCATGTCAGCCCCAGAAAAATTGCCCCGCATGTGTAAGGACACATGTCCTGACGAGCAGGAAAGGAAGGCCTGCTCTTTACGGCACCAGAACCCCTTGGTAACTTGCACCAATCGCGTTCTATACCCTCTTCAGTCCTGAGACAATTCGTGAACGATTTTTGAAAAACTTGTTTATTGGACACAAATTAGTGCAAAAGGACGCAAAAAAATTGTTGCGCGTCCAAGTGGGTACTCTGGGACTTAGGGCGTATGAAACTCAAGAAAACAGTTTCTGTTTAGAAGGCAAAGAAACACATCGCATTTTCTGCACTTTAATCGCGACTTGCCACTGCAGTGCGGGTTGCGACACTTCATCTGGAACTTCATCTTTTCATGTTCAGGGAAGTCTCCAGTCTGGTCGTAGCGCACCTCATCTGGGGGTAGGGGAATCACCTTGGCTCTCTTTGGTGCAGTCGCTTCTTCACCCCTTTCTGCATTTGGATGAGACCCCGGTGAATCAGACAGTTCTGCTTTTATCAGTACATTAGCTGCGTTAATTTTGAAGTTCAGCAAATCTAGCCGATCCTTTTTGGGAACCATAGCATTTTCGCAGTCCCTCATGTACTGCATCCAACTATTGCAGCAAGCCAAGTCTAAGAAATGAGTGAAAATGCGCACAGTCCACTTTTTTCTGCGCACCTGGATTCGGTAGTAAGCCACATAGCGGTCCATCAGGTCGACACCACCCATGTGTTCATTGTACTTGGCAGCAATGTCAGGTTGTGCAACGTCGATTCTCTTCTTTTCTTCTTTCGACCACCTTCGACATTTTCCTTCTGGCTCAGTCCCGTAGGGAGATGACAACAATATGACCGATTCTTTGTCCTTCCATTTGACAAGACAAAGCTTGTCGTCACTGCGTACTCTACAGCAGGAATCTCCACGTTTCAGAGACCTGCCATTTGGCATTCGTGTTGCCTGGCCATTGGTGCGGTTAGCCATGACTGTCCCTGTGAGAAAAATGTTCTCCTTGAGCAAAAAGTCAGCGAGTTTAATTGCTGTAAAGCACCTATCGGTGAAGAGAAATGTAACGTCGTTTTTGCTTCACAACTGCTCCTCGAAGGCCCAGTTCTTTCAAGTCTTCATCTGGAACAGTTCCTTTCCCGACATAAATTGTAAAGTCCAAAACCAAGCCATCAGTCGCTGCCAACACAAAATTCAACCCAACGGGGTTTGGTTTGCTCGGGACACACTGTCGCATTGGACACCTGCCAGTAAACGGGATCATTTGCTCATCCACGCAGAGCTCTGCCGAACGGGGAAGCTGTAGAGATGCTTTTCTGAAGAACTCTATAATTGGCTTCACCAGGAAAAGCCTGTTTTCTACTTTTTCTTTGTCTGTTACAGACAGTCTATCAGAAAAGTGTAGGTGGCTTCGAAGCTCAAAGAACCTACCACGCTGCATCGCATTCGTGATCACCTCGACACTCAGCAGCCGCGACCAGTACATGCGTACGCTTGGAATCTTCAAGACACCCATTAAAATGTGAATGCCTGCAAAGGTCTGGAGCTCTTTTGCATTTGTTTTTACGGAACGACCTCCCCTTTCTTGAACAGAATAGAGATTATTCTGAACCGCACATTCATTCCAAAAGACCTCTGGGAAGTACGCAGAAAAATAACTGTAAGGCGATTTTGGTTCCTGTTCACTGATGTCTTCTGCTACTCCATCGAAGTTCACACTGGTGAACCTGGACAAAGTAAACGGAAACAAATTTCGATCAAAATATTTTTCAATTTTATATAAATTAAGGATACTATCTGTGGTGAATTGAATATGCCTGTTCAAATAGTAATAAAGAAATAAATACTCTTACGTTTTAGTTTTCCACAAGCAATGTGTAGTTGATGGCTGGTCGACTTCGTCATCACTGTCGTCAGAGCTGCTGCCGCTTTTGACGTCGGATTCGTCTGAGCCTTTTGCGGAGTTGTCGATCCACTCCGGATCATCACAATCTGACAAATCAGCATCACTCTGCTCTAAAAGAGCCTGGATTTCTTCATCTGTAAGATACTTGCCTGCAAATTTGAATAAAGCGGCTAAGTCCCCAAGTACTCAATTGGGTACCCACATCTTAAAGTAGACGTAGCAACAATGTTTGCTGCGAAACTTGTACTAAACATGTCACAGCAAAACCCCTAGTGTGTCGTCACAGTTTTCACAACTACAGAGATTAAAAAGAGCGTTGCAGATCGAAGCAAGAAAACTTTACTTACCACGAGGACGAAAACGTGCGTGCGGGCTGGAGGAAGCCATCTTTGACTGCATATGGGGCAGCCTCATTCAGATGCACAGCGCCATCTCTTGAACAGATTGGAAAATGCAAGGTACCCAAACGGATAAAATGGGTCTCAACGCTAGTATTTCATTTTGCACTGCTTTGCGAGTTTGGAAACAGAGGTACCCATTTGGGTACTCATGGAATGAGGAGGACACAGGTTTCCGCTTTCATGTGGCATGTTGTATATTGGACAGACAGGCCGGTGCCTGAATGCGGGACTCAGCGAGTATCACAGAAACGTCAGAGATGAGGGGACAGGTAAGTTGGCTCGTCACTGCCGTGGACACAAGTGCGCGCCTAAGTTCGAGGAGAGTTCAGTGTTAGGAAAAAATAGCGATCAAAAATACGAGGTAGATAATTGAAGTTGCGGCGATGGAAATAGAGGGATTGTAAAATTGGGTCAGCGATCCTTCGGTGTCATTATCAAGGAAAGTCTTAGCTTTCTTAGATTCAAGGCCGCGGGCGATAGTGTGAACCGTGCTCACTGATTGGTGGTTTTTAATGTGCTTTCTGTTCTCATTCCCTGACACATCATGTCCTTGACAACATAATCGTTCTCAGTCGCCTATACCTGTACCGTACTTGATCTTCATGAGGCTGTCAGCCACCAAATAAATATTGTTCAGTGGAAGATTAGCGCTCCTGTTGGGTCCCTAGAAGCTTATGCGCTATGGATCCTCATGTTGACTACCCACGAGCCCGAACCCTGACCCTTCTAAATTCACTAACAGAGCCACTCACTCACTCCGACTCCACCCTGGCAGGCGCTGGCGCATGCGCGGGACGTCACCTAAGACGTCCTCACCACCATAAGAGGGGCAGCAACAGGGGTGAAAATGGCTTTCGCCTTATTGCACTTTAATGACAGCAAAGTGCCCCCCACAACTTTTTTTAATCTCTAATGAGTTTGACACCGTGCCGTTTTCGATATAATCACGTAGACAGAATTTTATCATGGTTCGAAATACCAGAACTATATTTTTGATTTATAGCGGCCTGTCTATGTCCGAAAAAATATCAGTGACCTCACGGCCACTGGAGCTTTCGTTATAGTATCCAGCTACTGGATGATAGGGCTTTCGAACATGTGTGCACAAATTTAGGAGCCGTCGTTTCGTGCTGCAAAGCCAAAGTGGATTTTATAGTACGTTCACTGCGAAAGCGATTTCGGTTGGTTTATTGGTTTATTCGGGTTTAACGCCCCAAAGCGACTCAGGCTATGAGGGACGCCGTAGTGAAGGACACCAGAAATTTCGACCACCTTGGGTATTTTAACGTGCAAAGAAAGCAAATTTCGCCCCCCTAATCACTATACGTCGCGGACCACTGGCACGACGTGACCCACAAGTGACTGGCCGGTGAAGCCGACTTCTCAGAACCGTAAGCACAGGGCAGTAACGGTCCGGCATGTGTGCATTTTGCAATGTTCGTAAAAAATCTGAGTTGTATCGCCCCTTCATCACATGACTCGGTATGCGTGGCACTCAGAAGGCGTATACCAAATGCCCCACCGGTGCCCCTCGACGTATACTTGTGTAGGTGTGCTCAGGCGAGAAACGTTTACAAATAATATTGGCGAGCTGCTTCGAAAACATTTAGGTTTTTATAGGTTAAACGACGGGGGTGTGCATGGAAGGCGCTAATGTGGTCCAGAAAGAGACCATGGTGACGGCACGCCAAACGACAATTCGATAACACCGCATGTGATTACGACTGCTACTTGATATAGTAGTTGACCTGCGACACACTGTAGCTTCACTAAGACGTCGTGTTTTCTCAGTATTCATTTCCTTATGCACATGCTGTCTGCCACTGGTTAGAACTGTCTCCACCAGCTATGCAAGAACTATTCGCTAAAAGGGATCAGCGAAAGTACAAAGCACGCTCTGCGGCCTTAGGCAAGTACCTAGGCACTTCAGAGAGAGCAACGTTTCTAGCACTTGAGCATGTAATTCAAAAAGAACATCAACGAAAACACATTCCTTCAGTCAGTGTGGCACCACTTTATCTACATTCTTTGAAAGTAAGGCAGCGAAAAGTAAGCTCACAACGAAGCTTCCGAGCACAATGACTGCGTCGCGTCGTGCTAAGTATAATGCGCCGCAAATGATAATATCGGGGCCGGTTCTGGATCTGCCAGACCTACAGGACTTGGCAGTAGCACACAGCCCGAAAAGTTTTGAAAGGCAGTAGACTCCCACCGTGAACGCCACGTTAACAACGGTGATCATACGGTGACAACCTAATGGCCAGAGCAAGAAGTCGTCCGACTCACTTCTGGCGCCCCCAAACCGGCAACGCTGGTTTAAATCGCAGTTACGAAACATGGAGTGGTGGTTTTAGGCCGCGCCAATTCACTCACTCGCAACTATAGTCTGGGCTAGACTGTCATCCACATTAGCACTTATTATAGGAAACTTGTCGTCTAAGTGCTTCAATACATCGAGGGCCGAATGGCATCAGAGCATGTGAAGGTATGGCCGCGAATGTGCGGCTGATCAAAGAAACGTCAGACTGCGCTTCATAGTTTTGCGATTAACGTGAATAAATATTGCTACCTCGCAGAGACGCAAAAAGGTTGGGCAAAGAATTCAGGGGTTCAAATAAAGGATGCATCCGAAGGACTTATTGAATAGAAGGAGCCCATTTCACAGCACGTCCTTAAAATTGAGGCGTGCGGTGGTAAGTGGAAGGATTTCGTATACTGTGACCTGAAAAGACTTACTGGTTCATGGCGTTTTCGGCAGCGTCCCTGTGAAGTGGCAAGAAGCGACCTGAACGGATGAATAGTCTTCTTTTTCGTCCTAGCAGGTTGGTGAAGAAGTGAAACGCATTTGAATTATCAACGTTAAGTAAAGGGAGAAAGAAAACAATTACTTCCGTTCGTGTAAAACCAGGCAGTGTGAGGTATCAATGACGCGGTTGCGGTGCAGGATTCCCAGTTTAAATTTATACCGATGCAGATGTGGGTGGTCACCGACAAACCTATGTGACTCGTGCGAGGACGTTGAATCTGCGGACCAATTCCTCCTCTACTGTCCAAAGCTCGCACTTCAGAGAAAGATTTATCTGGAGGTCCCTCTCTCCAGGTTAGGGTTCCTGTTATCTCTGCCAGTGTTATTATCATCTGGTGAGAGCGCCAAAAGATTTGCATTGGGTTCAATTTGTTGGAATCTCCATGATTAGATAATTTCAACTGTTACGTTGATTAGCTAACTCCTTTAAAAGCCTTGGCGTTTTTCTCTTTTTTCACCGAAATGTTATTTGTTATTTAACATTAAATATTCTTCTGTCGTTTTTCATGGATAGATTTTTCAACATTCACGTTTCTTGGCCAATCCCCCCATGCAGGTATGTGCCATTGTAAAGAGGATGATGAAGAAGAGGAACCACGGTAGCGGTCGCCGGCTCAAGTCGGAAAATCGGAGCCCATATCGCCCAACGCATTGGCTATATGGATCACGAGCAGTGGTTAGTTGCTTGTTGCAGAATTTTGTAGGCTATGCATATCAGAACACGTGCGCGAAACATGAGCTCATTTCGTGCGGCAAATACTTTTTAATAAAATATTTAAAAGATTTCTTGAACCATGTGGATATCAGGCAACACTGGAGCGCTCGGGATCCACTACGAAATAAGCCAACGGTCAAATGCTTGCTCGTGACTGAACAATTCAATTAAGGAGCTTAGGGGAACGCGAAGATCGTTTTTCGGGCAAGGGGTGTGGAGGTGGGAAGGGGAAAGTCACGACAAGAAGACAAAGGAAACAAATGCTTGTGTCCTTCCCTTTTTTGTCTAGCTTCTCCCCAATCTCGCCGACTTCACCAAAGTGTGCCATGGCCGGAGAGTAGGCGCGCGCTGTGCAACGCAGCGACCGTGCTTACTGTAGTTTTGCTGCAGACGGCAATGTGGTCGTCGCTGCCAGGGTGAAGAGCTTAATGTCGCTAACTTATAAGTGAAATATATAGCTGAAATGCATGTGTAGTCCACTACCTCTTTTTTTAAGTACGCATCACAACACCGTGGCAACCAGTTGCAACATAGAAACACTTTTTGTCGCTAAACTAGGTTATCAGCCATTTAAGAATAGGGTATCTGGCTGGGTAGGAATCCGCGTTGAAAATAGCTTGTTGACTGTGTGGCTAGTAGGCAGGTCTAGTAAGTGTGTGTGTTGTCACGGTAGGCGCCATATATCTGACAGCGGCGGTGTCCAGAGCGCTTCAATATGTGGTGATTGTAGAGGTCTAATGGAAGGTGAGTTTACGCTCGTTTAACTAAAGCATACTAGCGGCTAGTAAGATGTGGAAAAGGGCCCGGAAGGCAGCGCTGGGAGGGTTTTACTTTTTTGCAGGAAGTGCACGCAACGTTCGGAAAAGGTGATCGAAATACAAAGGAAGCGAATCCGAACTAGTTCCTGGAACTCCTTCAAGAGTTTGTCAGAAGGTAGAAACCTCTTGACTACAGTAAGCGTCTGCACTGGAAAGCCCTTATTCAAGAAACGTAGTTTTTGCTGAAATGTAGCATTAGAGGCCACTTTGATTAAGCAGGAAATTGCTCACTTCTCTTCCCTGAAGAAATTAGTAGCGAGCAAACATTTCCCAACACCAAGGAATGCATAGCGGTCATTTTATGAACATTTAGGGGTCGATGATTCGGAAATTAATAGTGAAATCATTTCTTCCTTGCAGCTAATTTATTCGAAAGCGTGAGAAAAGGGGCTGCATGCTGCCAGTAGGTTGCGAACCCTCTGCATTTGTATGTTGCGATCGGTGTTCTGCCTACTCAGCTATGGCAGCGACTGTCCAAGGTTTTGTTTTGGAATGTATTCGTATTGCATGCAACTTAATAATGAGGTTTTCTTACTTTTTAACTGACCTTGATGACGGCCTCACTTCTGGTAGTCTCGATGCATTGGTCGCAAGAGGGTTCTTTCACAAACGTCGCCCTCACCGCTCGATCACATTGCACATCTCACTCGCGGTATTACGGAATGCTCTACGCTCGATGCAAAAGAACGAGAGCTGCGCGGTGGAATGTTTTAGGGTTACGTTACGCTCAAGACGTATACACTCGAAAACAGAAGGCTGGACTGCCACCGCCAGAGCTGAGTGTAGAGAGCACCGTACGCGACATACGGGGGTCGTAGGTCTTATGACACTGCCTGAGTGAGACCGTGTTATTCTTGCACTTGCTAATTACTGATTTCCCTTGTGAATATTATTACACTACCAACATTAGCACACCAATATAATGCTTTCCTTGGTTTCGGTGACTCTTGTTTTTCTAGGGATGTGTTGCACAACCAACTTCTCATGTCCGTACCCTTGCCTACTAAGTGCCTATTGAAAAGCAGTAGTGCCATTGAAAAAAATTCCAACTGTCTACATAAACATTGCTCGTCACGAAAAGGCAAAGTGCTCATGTTTTTACTTGCGTAAGTGCTGACACGGTCCACTATTCTGCCCACGCGTATTACGCTCTTATGAAGGTCCGCAAGTAGGTAGACGTTAGACATCTTTGTATACTCCGGTGTCGTATGTCAGCGATGACGCATCTAATTACTTTAAAAATCACTGCCAAATTTACCAGCCCAGGTCAACAACTGCCCGTCTACTATGAGGATGTTATCGGCAGATCAATATGGGGAAAAAACGCTTGCAATGAAGCCGACGGCATAATCAAGCACCACGTGACGCTCCACACTCTAAGAACTCTAAGAGGGCATGATGCATCGCAACCTTTTACATCCGCTGCATCCGTCAATATACACCCGTAGACACAATTAGTTATAAGCTGCAAGGACCACATTAACGGACCTTCCAAAATCTGATGTGAAATCTTGCAAGGAGGAGAAGCTAGAAGAATGCGTTTCTTTTCCCGTGGTCCGTGGCGTCCAGACGAAGCTCTTGTGCAGAAGAGCAATGTGCGGGGCTGGTTGGTAATGCATTTAAAAGGAAGAAACAGCGCAAAGAAACACGACACAAGAAGAAATTAGTTGTGAGTGAGCGATCGGGTGTGTGTGCGTCGATTCTTCATGTGTCCATGTTTCGTTGCGCTGTTTCTTCCATTTAAAGGCTCTTGTTTCAGTTTGGTTTTGGTTTGGTTTTGTGGGGTTTAACGTCCCAAAGCGACTAAGGCTATGAGAGACGCCGTAGTGAAGGGCTCCAGAAATTTCGACCACCTGGGGTTCTTTAACGTGCACTGACATCGCACGGTACACGGGCCTCTAGAATTTCTCCTCCAAAGAAATTCTAGCCGCCGCGGCCGGGATCGAACCCGCGTCTTTTCTTGTATCAGTGCATTTAGCCTAACACATCGCAAGCGTAGGTGTTTGTAAGCAGAACGCTGAAGTAAGGAAAGAAATTGCTCGAAATATCAAGAAGACATAAGTAATACCCCTCGACGATGCTCAGGAAAATCGGCGAGGGTATCGGGATTTACTAGCCGTAATAGCATATTGCCATGTAGTGGTAACTGCAGTCCGGCGAACAGGAAAACAGCGGCGATGTCTTCGAAACGAAACCCTTTATTTCGGCTGACTTACGCCCAAAAAGAATTGAATCACTCGGGGGCGGCGTAGCAACAAGCGTGCTCGGCGGTCGTCGAGCAGAATGCCGGCCGCTCTCGGCCATGTTCTTTTTAAAGCTGATAGCGAACTTTCGAGATAAAGCTTGGAAAGTTACTAGAACACTTTGATACAACATAGAATCGGCTCCGCCTGGATGCGATAAATCGAGATAAATCTAGGTGCGTCTTGCATCCCAAACAGTGCGATAAAGCAGTGTGCCGGCAGCTTTGAAGAATGAACAAACAAACACTACAACCATTCGCGGCATTACTCATCTCTAAAAGAAGCATCGACGCGATGCTTTATTACATAATGCGGCCACAAACAACTAAAACGGAATGCGCAAAAATAAACACCAATGGTGTAAACAGAACGTGCTTTAGCGCGCATAATTGGGCTTTAGCTGCACCACATGCACAACTTCTGGTCGTACGCGGCGTCGCTGGGATGCCGTCATTTCGTCAGGGTCGACTTTGTAGTACAGTTCACCTAGCCGACGAGGAACCTAGTACGGGCTGAAATAGCGGCGGAAAAGTTTTTCACTCAATCCGCGGCGGCGATTGGGCGGCCAAACCCAGACTCGGTCTCCTGGCTTGTATTCCGCGTTGCGCATTCGTAGGTTGTAGTGTCTGGCGTCGGTGCGCTGCTGGTCATTGATCCGTAATCTGGCAAGTCTTCGGGCTTCTGCGCGTTGAAGGTAGGCGGCGACGTCGACGTTATCTTCTTCGGTAACATTGGGCAGCATGGCGTCTAGCGTGGTCGCGGCCACCCTGCCATGGACGAGTCTAAAAGGCGTCATCTGGATGGTCTCCTGAAGTGCGGTTTTGTTTGCGAAGACGACGTAAGGTAGGATAACGTCCCAGGTCTTGGGTTCGGCATCGAAATACATGGCGAGCATATCGGCGATGGTTTTGTTCAGGCGCGCGGTCAGTCCGCTGGTCTTCGGATGGCATGCAGTTCGCAGTTTTCCTCTGGTGGCTGGTTTGGCTGTTACGCAGGATGGCTTGCGTCAATTCCGCCGGGAATGCGGTTCCTCTGTCCGTGATCATCACATCGGAAGCGCCCTGTCGCAGAAGAATGCACTCCACGAAAAATTTGCCGACTTCTGCTGCTTTTCCGTTCGGCAGGGCTTTTGCCTCGGCGTAGCGGGTCAGGTAGTCAGTCGCTATAATGATCAGTGTGGTGTGTGTGTGTGTGTGTGTGTGTGTGTGTGTGTGTGTGTGTGTGTGTGTGTGTGTGTGTGTGTGTGTGTGTGTGTGTGTGTGTGTGTGTGTGTGTGTGTGTGTGTGTGTGTGTGTGTGTGTGTGTAGACATCACCCGTGAAACTCATTGTATTATGCCATCAGCCTTCATTCGCACTTTCCTTTTCCTCCTCTTCCCTCTCCCCTGTGTGGAGTAGCAGGCCAGGGCCATGTTACCACCGGCCGACCTCTCCACCTTTCCCTTATTACCCTGCTGAAAAAAAGTTCTATGATGCAATAACCTCATAGATCATTCATCATAGAATATCATACAATCTGTATGACATATCATAAATCTGTATGATATATCATACAATTCATATGATATATCATACAGATTGTATGATATTCTATGATGAATGACCTATGAGGTTATTGCATCATAGAACTTTTTTTCAGCAGGGTAAAGTTCCTTTCTCTCTCTCTCTCTCACTTATTTCCAGATGCTGACTTCGGGGAAGGCCCAAGCAAGTCCATGCCGATCTGCTGAAATGGCCTTGAGGGGCGTTCAATGGGATTCAGAAATCCTGCTGGTCGGGTTTGAGGGGTATTTCGTCGCTGACAATCCCAGCAGGTGTTCACATAATATGCGACATCGGCAGACAGTCGGGGCCAGTAATACTTGACTTGAATGCGGCAGAGGGTGCGAGAAAACCCGAGATGTCCAGCTGTCGGCTGGTCTTGTGAAGCCTGAAGAACTTCTCCGCGCACACTTGCAGGCACAAGAAGAAGGTAGGCTGTTTTGTTCGTTGCAAAGTTCTTCTTGACGAGGACATCCTTCTGTAAACAGAACGAAGACACCCCTCTCTTGAATGAGGCAAGGGGTGAAGAAACCTAGCCTTCCAAGTACTCGATGAGGTATTTTAGGTTGGGGTCCGAGCGCTGCTGTTGTGCAAAAGAGCTGGAGCTGATGGGTCCCGGGAAGGCGTTCACATCGTCGTCCGGCGGTGGTGCATCTACAGGGGCTCGTGACAGCCAGTCGGCGTCAGAGTGCTTGCGTCCGGACTTGTAAACGACGGGGACGTCGAACTCTTGGAGGCGCAGGCTCCATCGAGCGAGGCGGCCGGAGGAGTCCTTCAAACTGGCAAGCCAGCAAAGCGCGTGGTGTTCGCTGACCACCTTGAATAGTCATCCGATCGGGTGGGGGGGGGGGGGGGGGGGGGGAGTGTTACGTGGCCCAGATGATGGCAAGGCACTCCTTCTCGGTTGTCGAATAATTATCCTCCGCTTTAGACAGGAAACGGCTAGTGTATGCGATGACCTTCTCCACTCCGTGAGTTTTCTGAATGTTGACAGCGCCTAGGTCCACACTACTTACGTCGGCATGACTTCCAGTCTCGGCCTTTACATGGAAGTGCGCGAGGATCAGTGGGGACTGTAAACGACGCTTCCGTGAAGTTCCTTGAAGGCTTCCACTTGAGGCGTTTCGCTTCCCATTTAAATGGCACGCCTGCCTTTGTCAGGTGGGTCAGTGGCTCGGTGATGCGCGAAAAGTTCTTGACAAATCGTCGGTAATACGCGCACAGTCCGAGGAGTCTGCGCACAGCTTTCTTATCGGCCGTTGGCGGAAACATTGCGGTAGCGGCTGTTTTCTGCAGGTCTGGGCGTACTCCATCCTTGCTAATGATGTGGCCTAGAAGCGGCAGCTTTTCATTGTCAGAATGGCACTTCTCTGCTTTCAAGGTTAGGCCGGACGATTTGATAGCGTCTAGTACTGTTCAAAGCCTTTTTAGGAGCTCCTCAAAGTTCGAGGCGAAAACAACGACGTCATCTAAATATATCAGACAAATCTGCCACTTCAGGCCTGCCAGCACTGTATCCATTACTAGCTGAAATGTTTCCATTACTAGCTGAAAGCTGACAGCGAACTTTCGAGATAAAGCTTGGAAAGTTACTAGAACACTCTGGTACAACGTAGAATCGGCTCTGCCTGGATGCGATCAATCGAAATAAATCCAGGCACGTCTTCCATCACAAACAATGCGATAAAGCGGTGTGCCGACAGCTTTGAAGAATGAACAAACAAACACTACAAACATTCGCGGCAATATTCTTGCCTTCCGTCAGGAGTGCTACGGGGCCCCATATATGGTGGAAGCCTGAGGAGCAGCCCAGTGGACGTGCTTGGATCAGGCATCATGGAAGGATGGCCGCATCGACGCCACAGTAGGTGGCAGGACTAAGTGTGTGACGGCAACGTAGGCCGGTTTCAGTCCGTGAGCAGATACGTCTTCAAGACCGTTGATCTCCAGTGTGGAACGCTTTGTCTTGCGATGGAGTACGCATCGCGGTCCATCGTAGGCTGGTGTTAGAAATGGGTGGTCATGGACACGTCGTACGAAGACATTGCTGCAGGAGTACAAATCCTCGTTGAGAAACACAGCCAGTGGATTGCGGTCATGAAGGACAAAATAAGTAAGGTCTTAAAAAGTAGTGCGCCAGTCCCGGATTTAAGTGGAAGTGCCAAGGACGGACCGCGTGGATGGGAGCGCAAAGAATGCTCCAAGTAGGCGCATGGGAGCACCGTAGAACAATATTGTAGCACAGCAGCCTACGGCGTCCATGAGGGCCGAGCGGACGCCCAGAAGGATGAGAAGAAGGCAGTCGACCCGTTTCTTAAGCGTTGCCGGTTCTGATAGGTGGCGAGAGCAGCCGCGTCAGTTCTCGGTGAACCCGCTCCAGTTTCCCATTGGCCAAAGGATAAGAGACTCCCATGTTTTTGGCCAGAGCGGTGAACACGGCGAATGGAAACTGGCAGCCTCGATTGGTGGCGGCAGCAGCAGCGCCACCAGAACAAGACAACCAGTCATACAGGCTTCAGGAACTGTCCCTGCAGTAGTGTCCGCAACGGGAACGCCTGGGACCGACGTGCGAACGGATCCATGTGAGTGAGCTAGTAACAAGTATCGCGTGTTGAGGGTTATGGGCCGAACAAGCACATCTGGATGGCTGGAACAGCCCGTCCTCGGGCCCAAGGGTAGATGTGGGCTCGATGGTATGCTAGAGTAATTTAACGTTCTGCCATTGAACACTTGTTATAGCCCAGCGCCGAACGACACCTTTCATGACTGACCAAATGAAGGGAGCGGTAATTAGCTTGTTCACCGCAAGAAGCATATGGTGGCTCGTATTGCACAGTGGACGAAATATGACGCCCCGGAAAGTCATAGGCACGAGGGCCCGCGGTACACTAGTGGATGCGTCGCACATTCTCAACGTTGCGAGAAGCGGAAGATCACGTTCAGCTAAAGGCCATGACGAAAATCAGCGACTAGAGATGAGCAGCTCTCTGCTGGTGCGCTGGATGGCTGCCAAATGCGGAGCCGTCGGCTACAAGACAAAAGTGAACGACAATGGCGCCAGCCCGGTTGTTTAGTGGCAGTTCTACCTTCAGCGCCATCTACCCCGCAATATAATTTGCGGTCAGCGCTATACTCTAAAACTGGCCACCAAATTGGGTGGAAGCTGTACGCATTGACTATGCGGTGGAATAAAGCGACCAGCTGGTGCGGAAATTTGCAGCAGCCTAAGAAATCGGGCTCAGTGCTGACATCAATTTATCGGAGCTTGGTGGAAAACTAAGGAACTTAGATTTGCTCTTTACGCCAGAGGCGGACTGCGTTTCCGAATAATCAATTGTAGATTGTACTTTGCTCCTTCCAGGAAGCATAGCCAGCAGCGACTTCATTTTATTACCCGAAACGTTAAGTTGAAAGGCAAGGGAGCCCGTTCCCCCACCGGACAAACAAGAGCTGCCTGTAATCTACTGGGCGGCGCTATGATGACGATGTGTGATAAGCAGTTTTACTTGACTTCGTAACATCGCGGTCTTAATATCATCGAAGCCGTAGCGACTTACGCACTCTGTAGGCAAGTTTAACGCGATAACTTTATACGTCCAGTTCGATAAAAAATATAATACAAGCAAAGTAATTAAATGTGCGCTCCGAACAATGCTTATCCTCCTTATTTATAGATTTCATAAAGAAATGACCTAAATGTACATCAGCCAACAATGGCGTATAGAGAGCCCTATAATGGACCCGAATCTAGCTCCCGCTCGTAGTTTCAGCGTCGCGTGGCCAATGCCCGACGCAAAACTGCAATTTACGCCGGGGTAGACCAAGCCCATGGTTTAGGGTGGACTGCAGCTCACGCATCCCTCCGACTCAAGGTTACGGCGGGTAGCATCGGCAGCATGTCGGTGTGCTCCGGATACAATGTCCATTGACTGCGCTTCAGGTCTTACTCGTGCCGCGTCGTACCGGAAACTGTCCTAACTACACCGTGCACTTGGTTCATTATATGTCCTCTATGTGGTGACACTGGTGCTGGGCAGCAGGCGCGGCAAAAATGAAGAGGCAAAGTTGAACTGGAAAAGCAGTGTTCATTCGACAGGTGTTGTATCACACCCTGAGGGAAAAAGGCGCGAAAATTAGAGAAGACACCGGGTACAGAGCCCAACCTTCAGTAACCACGAACAAACAAAAAAGAGCGTTTATTTGAGCTAAGCGGCTTATATACCCTCGGCTAGGGGGCGCGCAATGACAATTTCACGGAACTGAGTTCAGCCGATTGTCAACACGCAAGAAGGAAAAATCTACATATGAACAGATAAAAACACCACTTCATCGCCTTCGCAAAAAACCTAGAAGTCCCTCAAGAAGTCCAGGAAATCTGACGGCATCCGTCTGTCCCTAGTGGAAGGTTCTCTTGATCCCACTGTTGAAGGATTGTCGTTTTCAGGTGGTTGAAATGAGCCTGATGCATCAGGCGGTGATCTCGAAAGTGGTGTTGGAGCTTGCAGGCACCGTTTCGAGTTGTCCACCGCACCTGGGTTTGGGTCCTCCCCAATAGGCAGTTGCATGATGAGTGCTGGTTCCTCTCAGCCAGACATTTCTCTGGAACTGACACCCGCTTGGATTCATTCCATGTCTGATCATCCTCTAGGCGGAGAGAGCTTTGGCCTAGATGCTTTCTTATTTGCAAGGGCTTGGAGTAGGATAGCACCGCCTTTCCCGTACGCGCTGGGTTACAGACCCGCACTTAACTTCCCACCCGGAACTTCGGAGCCTTCATTGATGTCTGCTTTCCCCGGACACGGGCACGTAACCGGCACGTAGCCAAGGCAGGCTGCTGAAAGAACTCCCTCGAAGTTCTTTCAGCAGCCTGCTGAAAGAACTTCGACATTCCCACAATGTCGAGACAGGCTATGGGCTGGCGGCGATGAAGTAGCACAGCCGGCGAGACTCCGGTAGTAGCATGCGGGGTCGCCCGGTACAAGGCCAAATACTCCAATACAGCCGACTCGATCCATCGGCATTGCAAGGCAGAAAGTTGAATAATGTCCTTCCGGTTTCTATTAAACCTTTCAACCAAGCCATTAGCTTAGGGATAATACACCGAATAGACGCAGTGTTTGATGCTCGTCTCCTTCAAGAAATTTTCAGACGTGTGGGACTCAAATTGGGGTCCATTGTCAGACACAAGTTCTTCCAGGCAGCCCTCACGGCTGAAGACACTCCTCAAAAAGTCGATGGCAACTTCAGACGTCACTCAATTAGAGAAGTAAATTTCTGGCCACTTGTAATGGTAATCTATGAGAGTTATTATGAGCTTAGCATTGGCTTGCTGGAAGTTCGAGGGGCCTACAATCTCAACAGCTAATCTTTGCCATGGCAGCTTCAGAAACACAATAAGCTGCAGGTTTGCGTGAACTGGTTTTGAAGGCTTGTCAGCTGCTTGGCAAACATGGCAGCCTCTCACAGCATGTTCCACCTCCCTGTCCATTTTTGGCCACTAGAATTTCGCTCGAAGGCGTTGTATCGTTCTTGTTATGCCGGGGTTAGTGTCAGTTTCGAACAACGCTAACTCGGATGTCAAGGTGGCGGGCACAAGAATTCTCTCCGCTCTAAACACAATGTTGTCTGTCACCGAGAGTTCCTCCTGCACCTCATGGTAGGGCATTAGCTCTGGGCCTAGAAGCTTTTTGGCAGGCCGTCCAGATGTAATGTATTCAGCCACAGTCTGTTAGGTTGCATCCTCAGCAGTAGTTATTTGATGTTGTTCATCGGTGATACAAGACAGTAGTACCACTGACATCACTCCTTCATCCAGCTCCGGCTCAGCAGAAAACGTGAGTGCTAACCTGGACAAGGCATCAGCGAGTACATTGTCACTTCTCTTGTGGTACACAATGTGAAATTTTTAATACAAAGTCTGGCACGCCACCTTGCATTTCATAGCGGCATTCTACCAGCACCTCCCGACGACAGTAATGTCACCAACGCTTCATGATCACTCTGGAGAAGAAACGGTCGGCCCTACAAGTAGACGTGCCAATGTTCACATGCAACGAGAAATGCGAGAGCCCCTTTGTCTCCTACAGAATACTTGTGCTCGGCAGCTGTTAATGATCGGGATGCAAAGGCTACAGTTCGGAACTAGTTCCCGGCCTGCTGTTGCAGCACAGCTCCGAGTCCTGTGTTGGATGCGTCGGTATAGACAACCACTAGCAAGTCTGGATCAAACATGTGAATGACACTGCATGAAGACAACGCTGCTCTGACTGCATCAAAACTTTTCTGCGTGGCTTCGCCCCCAGACGAGTGTTTGCTCCTTCCTCAAGAGTTTTCTCATTGGTTCGAAAACGTCCGAATAGGGTTGCACAAAATGTGAATAATAGCCGGCGAACCCCAAGAACGATCGTAACGCTGGCTCATCTTTTGGCACCACTGCGCGAGTGACTGCTTCTACCTTCGAATGCATACGTGCATTGCCCTCACTGCTGACTTCATCTCCAAAAAAGGATATTTTGTCTGCGTCAAAAACACATTTCGCATTCAATGTGAAGCCTGCGTTAGAGATCCGTCATAGAAATCGCAAATCATCGTCATGCTCGCGAGCAGTCTTTACACTATGACATCGTTGAGGTAACTATGTACCCCTTAGCACCCTTTCAAAATGGCTGATATAAACTTCTGAAATGATGCAGGTGCAGATTGATGGCCAAAGAACACTCTCCTAGTCCTGAATAGCCTTTCGTGAGTCACAAGTTTTGTGAGCTCACGGCTCTGAGTTGTCAGTTCCAGCTGATGGTATGCTGCTTTGAAATCCAATTCAGGAAATCTAGTTGCACCTACCACCTGATGCAGCAGTTATTCTGTGCGGGGAGGGGGAACCCATCCACTATGATGGCCTCGTTCACCTCTCGTAGGTCAACACAAAGGCATATAGTCCCATTGGGCTTCTGTGCGACGACGAAAGCAGACACCCATCGGCTGCACCGCCTCTTTCTATGATGCCTGACAGTTCCAGTCGGTGAAACTCATCAGACACACGTTCACGTAGTGTAAGCGGCAATCTTCATTGCATGGCAGCTACAGGCTTTACCGAAGGAGAAACTTTGACTTGGTGTAGGAAACCTTTAGCTAGGCCAAGTTCACCGGAGAACAGGTGTGAAAATTCGCCACGTAGGCGGGCTGGCAGCAGCGATGAAAACTCTGACTGTTTGAAAACAAGACAGTATATCCCCTTCAATTCAAAGTTGTAGATTCTGTATGGCATCAAGTCCCAGAAGTGATGTACCGCGCTCCACGACATGAAAAAGAACGCGAGTATAAACCTGCTTGTAAGCCACATTCACCAGAAAGTAACATTGACCGCAATCCGTTGCTTAGAGGAGTCCACCAGCCTCACTTTGGCATCCGTAAGTGGACAGCCGGGGAAGTGTTCTTGAAAACTTGCTTCACTCAGCAAGGAGACAGAGGACCCAGTGTCGATGAGCAGGCTCAGAGTAATATTATTAACATTTACGTCGATGTAGATGCCTTTTGCTCGCATGCCGTCAGGACTAAGGTTGAGAACGGAGATTGCATTCGTCGCTTAAGACGCTGTCTTACTCTCCCGATTCACCGGAGAGTCGCACTTGCCTCTTGACCGGCACACAGACGCAAATTTCCCAACTTTGTCGCAATTTCGACATCTCGCCTTCTTAGCTCGGCATTATCATGCACTGGCATGATGGTCGGTAGACCCGCAGCGGTAGCACGCCGAAAAGCCACTAGCGCTCAGCTTGTCAACTGTTCTCTGCGCGACCGAATCAGCGACAGCTCCTTGAGTTCATGTGGTGTCTGTTCGATGTGTTTGCCAAGTTCCACAGCTCGGCTCAACGTAAGGCTTGTTTCCTAGAAAGGCAGACGGCCACGTATTTATTGTGAGTTTGCACCTTCAAGCAGCTGGTCTCGTACAGCCTTCTCAATTTGGTCACCGAAGTCACAGCTTGCGGCGAGATCGCGTAGTGGAGTGGCGTACGCTTCGAAAGGCTCAGCTGGCAACTGGCGACGCTCTCGAAAGCGGTGTCGCTCCATCAGCTCGTTGACGCTAGCAGCGGAATGCTTGTCAAGCAGTGCCAGTTACTCGTCGAAAATATCGGTGTCAGTCTCGGTCTTGACATTTATGTTGTTGAGCTCCGACGCGGTAAGTGGCGCCAAACTGTAACGTATGCGCTGCCCCTCCAAGCCTAGGTCATTCAGTAGGATAGCTTTTCTGCGTCGATTAATGAGGTCCTCGCCACCGATTGCCTCTAAGTAGTTGAGGAACGCAAACTTCCACTGTTTCCACTGCACTGATGCTGGACCCGGTTTAGTGAGAAACGGAGGCGGCGAAGGGTTGTAGTTGAATAAGGCAGCCATGGTTTACAGGCGTAAAGCGAGGCGCAGGAATCAACAAAGCGGAGGGCGGCACTGGCAGCGCACGAGGCCTAACTTGCCGGATCAACGTGGCGAGCCACGGAGACCGCTGGAGCGGACTACACAATTCGAGCACGCATGCTTAAGGTTGACGAAACTTCGGGCCGATGCTGGCAGGCGTGTGCCGTACACAACTGATTGTTTAAGCTTGTCGGCATTTTTGTTGTGTCGCAACCCGAGGGAAAGGGTGCGGAAGTAAGAGAAGGCACCGGGCATAAGCTCAACCTGCATTAACGGCGACAAAAAAAAGAGAGAATTTAGTTACGTTAAGCGGCTTAGATACTCTTGTCTAAGGGGCGCAATATGTTCCTTGCACGGAACTAAGTTCAGCAGGTTGCAAACACGCAACAAGGAAAAAGCTACTCATGAACACATGAGAACACCACAACAGGGAAGACAGGGAGTGAGAAAAGGAAGCTGGCGAACAAAGACAGAGCTCGTTTTACCGTTTTTCTGAAGATAACGTACAATCACATTAGCAGGTTAGTAGCGGTACCCGCAGTCTAGGCGGCACCTCATACTGAAGGCGGGTCTAGTTTTTGAAGCCTAAAGCCACTTCCTTCGCATGACTGGAGCACACATGGCGATAACGAGGGCAAGAATTTTCATTGCCAATATGATTTACCGAGTGTCGTAAAGCATAATGACAATTCCGACATTTGAATGGCGGTTGTCATTAATAAGAGCAGGGCTAAGGGCTCGACACCAACCATTCAAGAAATCATGTTACCGAATGAAGAAGAAAGCAACACTGAACTTATAAAATACAGAATTCGAGTAAGCCGCCATTCGAGTGCAGCGCTGGAGTTCTACAAATGCCTTTATTAGACTAAAAATCATGCTCAGAACGTACGGAGCTGGTATATAGCAGACCGTGGGCAGACAAGGAGGCGCCTCAAAATCCACGTGATCAGGCACAGAAAAATTAAAGTCCTTCCTAATGTCCAGGGAACCGAGCCCAGGAATTTTGATTCCGAGGCAAGCACGCAACCAAAAGCCCGCAGACGTGCATAGTTTTGGCGAGGAAAGATGACCATTGTGTATGCACAGCCTCAGGACTGCATGCTAATATGCAGGTGTGTGATTACGAATGATAGGTAAAGAATGAAAAGTAACGAAATTAGGAAAAACAATGCTTTCAAATTTAAAGAATGTAATTCGTATTAAGTGCTCTCCGTAATTTATTATGATGAGTTGGAGTTCTTAACATCCGCATGAAGAAGTAGGATGGAGGTTGAAATGTCCTAAGGGTTATCTCTTCTTATCCTTATTCCTGTCTGATGCCGTTTCGTTCTTTACATAATGACCGGGGGCACACCTTATTTGCTTAGGAAATGTAATTCTTAAGAATGCAATTTATTGATTTAAAAAACGTCCCGTTCAACATAACAAGTCAGACCCACCATGCTATGCTCTAGCAAAATCCGTTGAAATGGTTACATTACACATATTTCACTAAGGTTCCCTGCTGAAACGCTGAGAAGCAGCGAAAATTCGTGAGAATCTGCATGAGATTCCTTGAGCGTAAAAGAAAAAAAATTCAGGGGGCACCTTGTTGACCTAATGTGCGGTGAGACGAAAGCCTTAAGAGCGGGGTTGCTGCTTGTGTCAATGATGTGTGGTTAAGATTTTAAGCTTCGCCTCTGAGAGTGGATCGCGACAGCGTCTTGCAAATCTGCAGGGAGTCCACAGAACACCATCGCACGGTGGGCTCTACGCCTTGCTCGTCTGTAAACTGGTTTTTGAGGAAAGGAAATGTATCCGTCTCGCATATACAGGGAGGGAGGAAGACGAGAGTAAACGAAGACACCGTTATAGACGTGCCTTGGTTCATTCCAAAATATCGAGCTGGCATGGCGGAGTGGTTAGCGTGCTCGTCTCGCACTCCGGAGACCCTGGTTCGATTCCGCAACTCGACCACTTTCCTCTTCTGATTTATTGATTTATTTGGTCTTACTACAAAGGCTAATTAGGCTATTTGGTTAATTAAGCAATTAATGATGCTCAGAACCATTTACTTGGAGCACCACTTGGCGATCTGTTTAATTGGTTGGATGGTTACTAGCCAAAGTACAATATGCCTCGTTTGAAATTCGCGCACAGTGACGTCACAACCATTTAGACCAATTGAAAACACACCATCTGATAGGCACGGCGGCGGCTCTTCGAGGAGGAGAGGTTCCACGGACCACGCGACGGGAGGTTAGACCTGGCGTAGTATTGCTTTCTCAATAAAAGCGTTTTGGATTCGTTTATTGGTTTATTGGGGTTTAACGTCCCGAAGGATCTCAGGCTATGAGGGACGCCGTAGTGAAGGGCTCCGGAAATTTCGACCACCTGGGGTTGTTTAACGTGCACTGGCATCGCAGAGTACACGGGCCTATAGAATTTCGTCTTCATCGAAATTCAGCCGCCGCGGGCGGGATCGAACCCGCGTTGTTCGGGTCAGCAGCCGAGCGCCGTAACCACTGAGCCACCGCGGCGGGGCATGAAGCCATTTGTAACGCATAAACCTGTTCAACAGTGCTTGAAAGCAGGTGCATTGCGCGCTGGCCATCCTTGCCAGCTTCTTGCACTTTGACTCCAAGGGCATAATATCATGCCAGTCTTCTAGTGACACTGAATACAGGTGCATCAAGCTGCACGAAGAAGCAGTGGTGGCATCCGAATCCGCATTCACGGCCACATGCTCATACTAGGAAACAACTAAAATTATCGGCGTTAGCACCCAGTTCAGGAATCTTATAACCAAATTGCTCTTCTGTTTCTGTGATCAACTGCCATGAATCGATTAGTGCTTTGTGCTTGGCAGGTTCTCGCCTTGAGCTGTTCGTCATTTTATTGAAGAAGGATGGATAGCTGTTGGAGTTGGTAAAAGTTGATTGCGGGTGGTACAGCGCGAAACAGACGGAAGCACAACAGAAAGAGACTCCACATAGAGATGTGAAGGCCTGAAAAAAACACTGCAATTTTGGAAAAAAAACCTGTTTTTTTTTCGTTTTTTTTTCAGACGAGGAAATTTGGAAAGAAACATCGAAAATTTCACAATGCAATTTCAATGTTTTATGATTGCTTGCTTTTAATTTAGGTCTTTGTTTCTGCTTTGAAAATCATTACAGCGTGCATCGTTGAATGCTTGCAGAGTAGTCGTCATCGCCGGTGCCAGGTAGTGCTTTTAAAACGTTCGTGCTGCGAGTATGCGGGTTGAAGGCCAGGTCACATATAAGATCCAGGCTTGACTTAAAAACACACTAATACTTGAACTCACGGCTGAAGTACGACAAAGTGGCTGCAAATTCTACAGCGCTACAAACATGGCATAAATAACATAGGCTGCTGTGCACGTAAGCGGTTTTAGCCAAATACAAGCCTAGCTTCTAGATCTCCAACGTAGCAGAGTACAGGACATCCTCGTCAATTTGGTCCAGGACAGGCGTCTTCAGTGAAGCACGTGGCCCCATCTATCTGGTGGCAAGGCCTTTGCACTAACCCGCCGCTAACTCGTCTGGCTTGCCGACTGCTGCAAATACCACCATCATTCGCCAGCTGCGAACGAAACTGGTCACGTTTCGGAAACGCCCATACAAGGATTCGCCATAGGCTTTCAGGGGAACGCATTCGAAAGCTTGTGTATGTGCAGTCGAACATAGCTGTGGACACAGCTTCAATCCATGCTGCTGTGCGTAGTGCCGCATACAGCGACAGTGATTCTGAGTCCAATATGGAGTGACTTATAGATCAATTTTCATTTTCTTTTTCTCGGTGCAATATAACAAAAAGTTCGTTCCACAAATATGATATTTATATCTCCATATTCGCCTGAAGTGCAAATCATTATCTTCTCGGTGCAATAGAACAAGAAGTTCGCTCCACATATGACATCTGCATATTCTGCATATATATATAACTGCATATTCGACTGAACTTCGGTGCATTATTATTGATTATTGTGCTGTCGCAAATAAATCTGTTTTTGTCACGTTTTGCGAAATTTCTAATTTTTCATGAAAAAAAAACCCTGAAAAAACTGTTTTGTTCACGCCATTCAAAATTTCTTGAAATTTTACATCACTAACTCCACAGCGCTAGGTCTTTGGTGTATCTTGCTTTCGTGCTTTCGTCTGTTTACCGCTGTACCACACACAACTATCTTCTTTTCATGGCTGTGAATTTCAGGGTGTTCCTGTTTTGCTTTCTTTGCGCTGTACCATGAATCTGTGAAGCACAAGTAATAAGAAAATCGCTAACTATAGAACTCTTGTAGACGTTCTCAATTGATTTGATTCTTACCTTGGCTCTGCCCATTCTAATAAGTGGGACGGGGCGTCGTCAAGGTGTTTCGCAGCTTTCAGTCCTGGCTCCTTTGTCTACAAACACAAAATAAAGTGGAGCACCTTTACTGATCCCCTTCGATTGAAGAGCTTATGTTTATTGCGCTCTGCTCATAGCGGAACATCGTCCTTGCAAGTGACCCACGAGCCTCCATGACGTGACGGGAAGGACTCTGGGTCTTGTTTGAGGTTGGTGGGCTTGGCGGCGCCCTTCTTCAAAGCTTCAAGACGATCCTGCAGGCGCTTTACCACCTGTCAATAGGGGCGAAATTAAAAGGCAGCATTTGGTGTATACATGCTTGCCTTTTCTTTTTCATGTTTTATGCCTCAATGTAATATATGTGTATATCCAACCCACAGCAACTAACTCCACAAGGAGGCGAGAGTCAGCAGTAGGATCGCGGCGGGAGCTGCGTGTCTCCGCCAGCGTGTTGTGGCTCACTGCATAGACGTCTTTTTTTTGCGCCGGGAACGATGTTCATTAATTATTCTAGCTTCAATATTTCCGAGAGGACTAAAAACCATGAAGAAGACATAGTGCATACTACAGCTGTGATGACAGGCAGCATTTTAAGTACTTCATCAAGGAAATACAAGTATAAGCGCAATGATGATATTTTTAAGGCCTTCAAGTGATTTCATAGACTTAATACCCTTACATTTGGAATTGCTGCCGTGAAATTTGTCATCAGAAATCACCTAAAAGCAGATGCTATAAAATGGGGACGCATTCTCATTGTTGAACCAGTGATAGACAATAAAAATTATAAAACATAGCAATCTTTCTTCTTTGTAAACATCTTCCCTTGGGCTTATATTACTCCTAACAGATGTCTGACTTAAATGCAGAAGTTCTGGCTATTTCTACGAGTTACGTGGGCATGAGGGGTTGCTTTGCCGGGAGGTTTTCAAAAGCTTGCTGTTAGAACTTTAACTACGAAATATAAGTTAACTCTTCAGAAATTGCGAGGAGTCTGCGTGTTTCACATACAGAAAAATGGTAAAGCTGAGCTCGGAATGACTCTAGTAATTGAACTACATCCCTTTCAAGCCGTTTTGACTAGTTATTTGTATAAAACGTTCTGCCAATGAGTTCATAGAACGATTTCAAATGTGGCATATATTGTTTCCCCAGTCTTTTGGACGTATTAGGCAACTTGTATTAAAACTTAAAATCGCTTCAAGAAGTACTGTAAAGCAGTTTACTGACGAGAATTGCCGCCACTTGAAGCAAATGGGACACATTTGTCCCGCTTCTGCACAACGGGTTTAACCAACATGCTAATTAGCCTGTCTTAGCTGAGTTCTGATACGCTACGCCGCTTAAAATGCTACGCTCAAAAATAGGGTCTTCAACCTCAAAACACGCATTTTAAAAAATTGCAGAACTTGGGCAAAACACCCGGTATTAACAAACCATTCCAAAATAACTCTTTCGTTTCACAGAGCACCTGTAAAGGCATTCGGTCGTTCACCGCTGGCGAATGCTTTTAATAAGAGCATGAAACGTATGCAACCTCATTTAGAAGCAGATATATCTTCAAAACGGGCCGATAAATGTGTGTACCCCAAGCAGACGCTATATCAGCTGGCAGTTTCTCCGAATGGCACAAAGGTTCTGTTTGAGTCCGACATGCTGCCAGGTGCGCTATATTTGCTCATAATGCAGCCATTGAAACTAAACAGTATAGACAGCTCTATATTAAAAGCACTTCTGGAACGGCAATATAACCGAAAGAAATCAAACCGCGCACCGTCGCTGATTACCCAGCAGCAATACCGCCCGCTGACTACAGCGTTGCCCGCAATTATTCTCAAACACGGGGTTGCTCTGTGCATAGTAACACAGTCCATACATGCTCCGTTTCGTAATGACAAAATCTCAGCAAAGGTATCGCTTATTCCGGTAATTTCCTACACGTTTTAATCGGCCTACACAACAAGGCAACGCTTTGGCTCAGCTGCACAGAAAGGCTATTCCCGCTTTTGTGTAAAATGAGAGCGGGAAGAGCGACTTAAACACCGTTTATCGCGCAGGACTATGTGCATCTTGCATAAATTCACATTACTCGTTGACCTACACTCGCTACGATGATTTGGAAAGCACTACGCATACCTTTTTCCTCATTTCAAGGTCCACAACAGGAACCTCCCGCACAGAGCTTCCACACGGTAACAACCTGCACTTCCATTTAACTTCTCTTGACGAAGACAAAGGCCTTGTTTTAATGCACTGAATAGCTATCAACCTAGCCCGATGAGTTCATTGCAGTGAGTTCTTTTTGGTGCAGTTCGAAAACCCAGCCCTGTCTGCCACATATTTCGCATTCCATCGTAGTGGAGCAAGCACATTCGTTTTATGAGATTTAAGTGAAACCAAGTGAAGATTACTTAAAGCACTTCTCGAATTCCCGAAACTATAACTACCGTTCAAGCGTCACTCAGATTAAAACAAATCTTTCTCTACAATCATTAAGCACGCGCCGTGACATCGCTCTCCTAACACTATTTCACAAATATGCGCACTTCAATAGAACTACTTCATTTCAACTCGATGTCTCATCCCGCACGTCGAAAAGATTATATAATCAGTTTAGTTTTGCAAGAATATATGGTGACACATTGGCTTTCAATTCATCTGCACTATCACGAGCCATCAGATTATGGAATGATCTGCCAGACAACATCGCTTCCGCGTCTAATCTAGAATCTTTCCATTCTCAACTCATCACATATTTCACTGAAACCGTCATTTAGCACACCTACGTTCAAGTCTATTATTTTTTTTAAGCATGAAATGCTTTTAGCCCCCGTTGTCGGCAGTGTGGTGACGTCACGCCGAGACCGAGAGCCATCATCCGGGCACTGAAATCCACTCATCCGGGCACTGAAATCCAGTCATCCGGGCACTGAAATCCAGTCATCCGGGCACTGAAATCCAGTCATCCGGGCACTGAAATCCAGTCATCTGGGTACTGAAATCCAGTCATCCGGGCACTGAATTCCAGTCATCCGGGCTCTGAAACGAGAACATCCGGGCACCGTACGAGACTTAACGAGATTTAACGAGACTCTCTAAACCCTCCTACGCGACCGGCATGCAAGCGCCGGTTGATCTCCAAACGAGACAAAAAATAACTGCTGCCAGTGCCTTCTCAATGTTTATCAAGATATCAGTGGAGCTGTGGGTTTGATAATGCACGGAATTATAATTTCCGATTTCTAATAACGCGTGCAAAAAGCACATAAATGCCACGTTACACTTCGTTGTCATACGTGATCTCTTAGGGGCTTCGCGCATCGAAGCAAAGCCGCGCAGGCGCACAGGGGCCCGGGGGAGAAGCGCTGCGTTCAAAGGGCAAGGCATCGCGCCGAACGGGTGGTGGCGTTCCTCCCTTCCTTTACGGTGCGGTTCGGGTGTCCACCGAGATGGCAGAGAATTACTGCGCCATTTCCTTTCCTCAAAAAACCTTGCGGTCAAATGGCAAGGCATCGCGCTGAACGGGTGGTGGCGTTCCTCCCTTCCTGTACGGTGCGGTTCGGGTGTCCACCGAGATGACATTAGGCCCGTAAACATTTCATGCTTACTCTACTCTCGTTTACGGGAGAGGCAGAGATTTTTTTGTTCTTTCCTTTGCTGCTACACTCGTGCCATTCGGATGTTTTCTTACTTATGTTTGCCTGCCTTGTTTCCGTGTTTGCCTTAATCGCGCTATTTTGTTCCCGCGTTCGGTGAGCACATTATACTTTATTGTAGTGATTTATTTTGTGTCGCGTATTCTTTTTATCTTTTACTGTTGTTATTTCCGCGTTGTTTCTTCTTCTCCACTAATTTGTTGATATATTGTTTATCATGACTGTATGTTTCTCTTTTGTTTCCTTAGGTTATTAATGCACTGTATAGATTTATTTCTTTTTTATCATGGTCATATGTTCCCTTTTGTTTCCTCTGGTTTTAATGTACTGTATTATATTTTTTTTCGCCCCCCTTACACAATGCCCAATGGGCCTGTAAGGTATTTCAAATAAATAAATAAATAAATACACAATTTGCTCATCATTTTTAAAAATATATGCATGCAGCTTATCTCCCGCTGAAACGTGGATAACCAATCAAAAAGCATTTCCCAAGCCAGCTGTGACTAACACAAACAGCAGTCAAAACATCAAAGCAAATCAAAGCAAGTAGGCGGTTTTATATACTGAACAGAAAAGAAAATTTTGCATACGTTGAAAAACGCTCTTATAAGAATAATGTTTTTACCTGTTGGCACGAGGGCCAATGATCGAAATATTTGGTAGGCGAAATGGGTCAAATAAAATAGGCGAACACAATTTAGTGATTGAAATCCAAAATCATTGCGAGGACGTGGAACATACCGCATACCACGAACAACAATGATGAGTTTGGTGGCGGTGGACATTTTTACGCAAGTAGATAGTTTCGTCTAAGAACAGCGCTCAAAGTTGGCACAATGTTATCTGCATTTGGAGGAGGCGGACCTCATAAAGCGAGGCAAGAGTGATTTTGCGATATTTTGAGTATATGTGAATTGAACAAAGTACTCACATCAGGATTTTCATTTGCTATATCGTGGTACTCGCACGGGTCCTCGATGATGTCATAAAGACAGGGCCCCGGCACGGAGGCACAGTGCTTCTTGGTAGAATTCTCATCGCATTTCACAGGCACCGAGTAGACGTTATCTCCTAAGCCACATTTGGGGCTCACACCACAGCTCACGAGAACCTTTGTTTAGTAAATGGGAGAGAGAGTATCATATTGCCACGTATAATTGTAGTGTTTGTTCGTTCACGCTAAAGGCTGCAGGAAAGGGTTGTTATCACTTTTGTTCGTGGCGCGAGAAGCGACCAGACTAATCTCGATTGATCGCAGCCATGAAGGGCTGCATCTAGGTTTTTCTAGATTACTGTAGATGATCTTGTCCTGTTATCTGGAAGTTTCCTTGCCGCCTTTAAATTGAGCGATGCCGCGAGCGGCGGACATTCGTAGTTCGAAGATTGATGAGCACGCTTGTTGCTTACGCCGCCACCGAGTGATTCAGTCCTTTTGCGGGCGCAAGTCAGCCCAAATAAAGAGCTTCGTTTCCAAGTCTTTCTGGTGTCTTCCTGACCACTGGACTGCCGTCACTACAACGTGACATCTGGTGGAGGTGCGGGGTAGCCTCCCATGTTCCGGACACCCCCTACAAGTCGAGACGCCAGCCCTTTGAGTCATCTACCGCAGGACCTGAGTCCAGTCCACCGCGCAAGCCGACACCTGCAAGGGGACGCACCTGAGTTCGGGACCCTGCCGGACCCTACCCGGAAGCGAAAGCAAGTACCAACGTCCATCATGACCTTGCCCCAGACGACCACTCCAATCATTCTGCAGCAGCCCCGGGTGCCACCAACCTTCGACGCTTCGCCTGGCGCCGACCCCGAGGAATGGCTGGAGCAGTTCGACCGTGTGGCTGTCTTCAACAACTGGGACGACGCCATGAAATTTAGGTACGTCTTCTTCGCCCTGGAGGGACCAGCAAGAGTCTGGTTCGAGAATGAGGAAGCCAGCCTTGCCAACTGGGAAACCTTCAAGGAACAGCTTCTGAAGACCTTCACAAACGTCGTGCGAAAGGAGAGAGCCCAGCAGCTGCTACAGTCTCGCATACAACACCCAAACGAGACCGTTGCAGTGTATACTGAGGAGATGAAGCGTCTCTTCCGGCGTGCCGACATGAACATGAAGGAAGAAGAGAAGGTGAAGTTGCTTATGCGAGGAATTAAAGAGCAACTATTTGCCGGCCTCGTTCGCAACCCACCGAAAACCGTCGCTGAATTTGTAGAAGAGGCATCCACAATGGAGAAAACTCTCGACGCCCGAGCCCGCCAGTATGACCGCCAGCAGCGCTTTTTGTCAGCAAGCTGCATGGACACCGCTAATAATGATAACCTGCGGGAGGTTATACGTGAAGTTGTGCGAGAGGAGCTCCGACGGTTGCTGCCAACGGGAACACAGCCGCAACTTTCATCGCTCACTGACGTCATCCGGGACGAGGTTCAACAGGCCTTGGGTGTGACGCCGACACCCACGCAGCCTCTGCAGCCCCCAGCCATGACTTACGCCGCAGCTGTGCGCCGTCCTGCACCTCGACGACGGGACCCAAGCCCCTATCGCCCTCAGCCAGCTGCGTTGGACCGCCGCCCACTCGCCCCAACCCGCCCGTCCTACGAGCGACGCGCGCAGCCGAGGAAATGCGACGAGTGGAGAACTCCCGACCAGCGCCGCCCACTATGCTTCCACTGTGGCGAAGCCGGTCACGTCCTCCGGCACTGCCCATACAGAAGACTGGGCATCCGAGGGTTCTCTTACGACGCTCCACGACCCCGACCCGGCCAGCGACCAGCCGAAATCGAGGAGTTTTTACGTCGGGAAGAATACTCATCGCCGAGCCGCCTATCACGTTCCCCGTCGCCATCGTCCCCGCGCTTTGTTTCTCCTAGCCGAGGTTACGCCGTGCGTGGACGCTCCCCCAGCCCACGAAGGTTAAACTAAATAAAGCAGCCTCTGGAGGTGAGGTTGCTTCTAAGCGCAATGACAAAGATCCTCCATCGACGAGTACTCAAGACCATGCCTCAACTACGACGACAACACCGACGACGACAACACCGACGACGACAACGCCGACGACGACGACACCGACGACGACGCGGCCAGACTTGAAGCTTTTACCGCTGCCCAGTGAAGTAACGTCGCAGTACGCCCACCGCAGCCTCACTACTCGACGAAGCCGAGATCGGACACCGAAGACAACGTACAATACCAGAACACGAACAAGTGACCTTGAAGTTACGGTCGACGGTCACGCGGTTACTGCCTTGGTGGACACGGGAGCTGACTACTCTGTCATGAGTGGCCCACTCGCTGTCCGACTCAGGAAGGTGACAACAACCTGGGATGGCCCGCTGATCCGCACCGCAGGTGGCAACCTGATTACGCCGTCAGGACGCTGCACCGCGAGAGTTACTGTAAATGGGAGAACCTATGCGACAACCTTCCTGATCCTACAGCAATGCTCGAGAGACGTGATTTTGGGAATGGACTTCCTGAACGAACATCGGGCGATCATCGACCTTCGATCTAAGTCGATCAAGCTTTCCACGGAAAAAGCCATACCTGCTGCGACGAGCGCGACTCATCACGTTGCCTTAAACGTCCTCGATGAAGCATTGAGCGTGCCGCCCCGATCAAGTGTTCTCGTCGGCATAGGTACTGGAGACATCGAAAATGCCGAAGGTGTTATCGAGGGGAACACCCAGTTACTCCTGGATCGAGGATTGGGCGTCGCGAGGGGAGTCGCCGAAATCCGAAATGGCCGAGCCCAGGTGTTGCTAACCAACTTCACCGAAGAATACCGGCATCTAAACAAAGGAACGACGATCGCTTTCCTCGACGAGCTGGCAGACATCAGGGACGTATTTGCCCTACCCGACCAACCTGCAGAACTATCTGAACAAGGCCATCAACCCACGTTCGACATCAACCCAGCATTACCCCGGAGCAGACAAGACCAAATACGCAGTCATCTTCAAAGGTACACCGATTGCTTCTCATCAGCATCGAATGTGCGACGAACCCGGCTTGCCAAGCACCACATTGTCACAGACGAACACGCACGACCACTGCGACAGAGCCCCTACCGCGTATCGCCGTTAGAACGCCAAGCTATCCGCAAGCAAGTTGAGGAAATGCTTCGTGACGACGTCATCCAGCCATCGAGGAGCCCCTGGGCAGCACCGGTCGTCCAAGTGAAAAAGAAAGACGGCACCCTTCGCTTTTGCGTCGATTACCGCCGCCTGAACAACATTACGAAGAAGGATGTCTACCCCCTCCCCCGCATCGACGATACACTGGACCGGCTGTGCAACGCTAAGTACTTCTCATCGATGGACCTGAAGAGCGGCTACTGGCAAATTGAAGTCGACGAAAGAGATCGCGAGAAGACTGCGTTCATCACGCCAGACGGACTCTTCGAGTTCAAGGTGATGCCATTCGGCCTCTGCTCTGCCCCAGCGACGTTCCAGCGAGTAATGGATACGGTGCTCGCAGGCTTGAAATGGCAGATTTGCCTAGTCTACTTAGATGACGTTGTTGTCTTCTCCTCAAGCTTTGAAGACCACCTCAGAAGGCTTCGGATAGTGCTGGAAACGATCAAGTCTTCAGGCCTGACACTGAAACGAGAGAAGTGCCACTTCGCTTACGAGGAGCTGCTGTTCCTTGGTCACGTCGTAAGCAAGGATGGAGTTCGCCCAGACCCCAAGAAGACGGCTGCGATCGCAGAGTTTCCACAGCCTAATGACAAGAAGGCTATACGCAGATTCCTTGGTATGCCCTTATTACCGGCGATTCGTCAAGAACTTTTCGCGCATCGCTGAACCTTTGACCCAACTTACCAAGGCTGACGTGCCTTTTAAATGGGAAAGGCCGCAAGAGGAAGCTTTCAACGAACTGAAGCGCCGCTTACAGTCCCCTCCTGTGCTCGGGCACTTTGATGAAAACGCCGAAACCGAAGTTCATACCGATGCAAGCAGTGTGGGCTTAGGAGCGGTCCTCGTTCAGAAAAATGGCAGACAAGAGAAGGTTATCGCGTACGCTAGCCGTTCACTGTCGAAAGCCGAGGCCAACTACTCGACCACCGAGAAAGAATGTCTCGCCATTATTTGGGCCACGTCGAAATTTCGCCCCTACCTGTACGGACGACCATTCAAGGTTGTGAGCGATCACCATGCTCTGTGCTGGCTAGCCAATTTGAAAGATCCCTCCGGCCGCCTTGCTCGTTGGAGCCTGCGCCTTCAAGAATTCGACATAACTGTAGTCAACAAATCTGGCCGCAAGCATTCCGACGCAGACTGCTTGTCGCGAGCCCCCGTCGACGCAGCACCGGAAGAGGAAGACGACGACGCTTTCTTAGGACCGGTAAGCGCGAGCAGTTTCGCGCAGCAGCAGCGCTCGGATCCTGAGTTGCAAAGCCTGGTTGATTATCTGCAAGGCAAGACCGCATCGCCTCCCCGAGGGTTCAAGCGCCAGCTGTCGTCCTTCGTCCTTCACAATAATGTCCTTCAGAAGAAGAACTTCGCGCCCAACAGGACAGTGCATCTTCTTGTCGTGCCCAAAAATCTCAGGCAAGAAATTATGCAGGCATGCCATGATGAGCCGACTGCAGGGCATCTCGGGATTGCTCGCACGTTGCACCGCATTCAGGAGAAGTACTATTGGCCGCGGTTAGCTACCGATGTTTCGCATTATGTGAAAACGTGCCGTGAGTGTCAACGACGCAAAACGCCTCCGACTAGACCAGCCGGACTCCTGAACCCCATACCACCGCCAACTAAACCCTTTCAGCAAATCGGGATGGACCTACTCGGCCCCTTTCCTACTTCATCATCAGGTAACAAGTGGATCATCGTGGCCACCGACTACATGACCCGCTACGCCGAAGCAAAAGCGTTGCCTAGTGGTACCGCAACAGAAGTTGCAAAATTTTTTGTCGAACAAATTCTCCTCCGACACGGCGCACCCGAAGTACTAATCACAGACAGAGGAACAGCATTTACAGCGGAACTGACGCAAGCCATTTTAAAGTACAGCCAGACAAGTCATCGGAGGACAACTGCCTATCATCCGCAAACCAACGGACTCACAGAGCGTCTGAACAAGACCATCGCAGACATGCTCTCCATGTTCATCGACGCCGAACACAAGACGTGGGACTCTATTCTGCCCTACGTGATCTTCGCCTATAATACTGCCACCCAGGAGACAACCAGGTTTACTCCATTCCAGCTGGTATACGGCAGGAAGCCCACAACAACACTCGACGCAATGCTCCCGCACGTTTCCGACGAAGACAACCTCGACGTCGCCGCCTACCTTCATCGCGCCGAGGAAGCCCGAAGACTTGCACGGCTTCGCATTCAAGACCAGCAGCACACCGACGCCCGACGCTACAATCTGCGCCGACGAGACACGCATTACAAGCCAGGTGATCGGGTTTGGATATGGACGCCAGTTCGCCGCCGCGGATTTAGCGAAAAGTTGCTGCGACGCTACTTTGGCCCGTACAGGGTTCTCCGTCGCATCGGTGACCTCGACTATGAAGTCATCCCCGACGGCATGACAGCATCTCAGCGACGCCGCCCACGCCCGGAAGTCGTACATGTCGTACGCCTGAAGCCATATTATGAACGCTGATGGACTCGAAGTTTCATTCTCCGTGTTTATTTTCATTTTAAAGCATCGAGACGATGCTTCTTTGGAAGGGGGCTAATGCCACGTATCATTGTAGTGTTTGTTCGTTCACGCTCAAGGCTGCAGGAAAGGGTTGTTATCACTTTTGTTCGTGGCGCGAGAAGCGACCAGACTAATCTCGATTGATCGCAGCCATGAAGGGCTGCATCTAGGTTTTTCTAGATTACTGTAGATGATCTTGTCCTGTTATCTGGAAGTTTCCTTGCCGCCTTTAAATTGAGCGATGCCGCGAGCGGCGGACATTCGTAGTTCGAAGATTGACGAGCACGCTTGTTGCTTACGCCGCCACCGAGTGATTCAGTCCTTTTGCGGGCGCAAGTCAGCCCAAATAAAGAGCTTCGTTTCCAAGTCTTTCTGGTGTCTTCCTGACCACTGGACTGCCGTCACTACAACGTGACAATATTACGGGTTTTTAATTGCCACAGTTGAGCAGTAATCTTTACTTGCCATACACGTTGCGCAAAATTGGGTATAGTACAAGACTACCGCAAAGCTCCACCAAAGATGCACGCTAAAAATAGGAAAGAAGCTTGGCGTGCTTTTTTTTTTTAAGGAATCAAGCTCGTATACCTCATTCCACTAGCCATAATCTTCAACTTTCCCGATTTGGTGCCCACAAAAACAATTTTCCGCATCCATCAGCAATACAATGTGCAATGAAATGTACTCAGCCATAGGATTACCACTTTCAACCGCCCAGCGCGCTTTCTGAAAGCTGGAACAGATCATCTTTGAACGTAAAATCGCGCCATAACCATCGCGAATGATTTTTTTCTTACCAATCCACCGCTTTCGTAATACCTGAACTGAACTAAAACAGTGCAACGAACGAAAGAAATTGTTACTCAACAACGTCTTGATTCCTGGCTCTTTCATCCCCTCAATACTACATCTGTGCTACCTAGCGCCGCTCTCTCTCAAGGACTTCTCACGTACGCTTTCCTGTAATGTCCCCGCAAGCCAGCACTGCTAAGCACTACACATCCGAAAAAAAAGGGTCTTCTACGTGCAGCTTTCAGAATGTATGGAGCTCTTTTAAGGCGGAAGCCTTTAATGCCTCAACGTCATCATCATCATCATCAAAACGTTTATTTCCACCGAAATGAGACTCCTTTTTGGACCCCCCGGCACGCAGGCCTAAGGGAGCCCTACTTAGGAGCCTCGCAAACTAAGGTCTGGTGAAGACACATTGTCTCTTCACGGCCTCAGCCGCCAGGCGGATGGCTTGTTGTTGCTTAGTGGGGTCCTCGCTCCGCAGCAAGGTCTCCCAGGCTTCTCTATCTTCTATATTTTGCTCGGCGCCCGGGCTTCCAGCACATTCCCATATGACATGGTCGAGAGTGCCCCTCTCCCCGCACGTTATACAATATTGGTCTTTCTCCTCTTTGGAGATTGTTGTGTATACCCAGAAGGGGCTTATATGATTCCCCCCTTGCAATCTTCTCCACGCAATTGCCTCCTCTTTTGCGAGGGAACGGTCGGGCGGCGGATAGACCCTCCTGCTCAGCTTATAATGTTCCGTGATCTCGTGGTATGAAATTAGGCTATCTTTCATGTCTATGCGGGAGGGCTGCTCTGCGGCCGCCCGGTGATAGAGAGCTCGGGCAAGCTCGTGTGCAGCCTCATTTCCTGCAATAGACTCATGCGCTGGGATCCATATTATCTCTATGTTATGTTCTATCGGCCTCGCCTCGAGGACGTGTTTGGCCTCTTCCGAGATTCTTCCTTTCGCGAAGTTTCTTACTGCAGTTTTGCTGTCACTTAAAATCGTCGTGGCCTTGGTACCGACGCAAGCGAGCGCTATCGCCAACTCTTCCGCCGCATTGGCATCTCTCGTGCGGCTCGAAGCCGCTACCGTTGGTACTCCTGCCCCGTCGACCACAGCGGATACAGCCGCCCCGTGCTGTCCGCACGCCGCGTCTACGTACGCCACCTGGTCTGCCGGTCGCTCCTTCATCTTCCTCTCGTAGGCCTTAGCCCTATGTTCTCGCCTTTCCTTGTTATACACGGGGTGCATGTTCCGCGGCATAGGTGGGACGCATATCTTGGCCCTGATTCCTGCCGGGATGTTTACCATCTTGTGCGTGCTACTTTCTGGCCGGATTCCTACCCATTCGAGTATTGTCCTGCCCGTTTCAGACTGGCCGAGCCGTTCTAATTGGGATATCCTCACCCCCTCTGCCAGCTCAACCCATCTGTTGTGTACCCCCATTTTTTCAAGCCGCTCCGTCGACGTAGATATCGGAAGTCCCAGAGCTCGCTTGGCGCATTTCCTCAATATTCTATCTACCTTCTCTATTTCTGCCTTGTTCATGTTTAGGTACGGCGTCGCGTAGCAGATTCGACTTATTACGTACGCCTGCGACATTCTCAGGAGATTCCTTTCTTTTAGTCCTCGCCCTTTTACCGCTACCCTCCTGAATATGCCTACCACTTGGTCTGCATATGTGGCTAATTTCTTTATGGTATTGGTGTTGTTGCCTTTCTTGTTGATAAACATGCCTAGGATCCTCATTTCCTCGACCCTGGGCACTTCCAGGCCTCCCACCACCACTTTAATTTCTACGTCTCTCTTGTTCCTGCTGTTGCTATTGTACACGAAGAGCTCCGACTTCTGCGGTGAGCACGCCAGGCCTCTTTCGGCCGCGTACTTCACCACTACGTCTGCTGCCCTTTGAAGACTCCACTCAATTTCCGCGTCGCTTCCGTTATTCATCCACATGTTTATGTCGTCCGCGTACATGCTGAATTTTAGATCAGGGATCTTGTTCAGCATGGCCGGGAGACCTCTCATCGCTATGTTGAATAAGAACGGGGACAGTACGGCGCCTTGCGGGGTACCTTTGCTGCCCAGCCTTATGCCGGGGACTCTGCGTCGTGGAATTTAATCACCGCCTTCCTCCCTTGGAGAAAGTCCTTGATGTAGTCGTATGTTCTCTTGCCCACGTTTACCTCCTCCAGACCTCTGAGCACCGCCTCGTGTCGGACGTTGTCGAAGGCCTTCGTGAGGTCAAGACTTAGGATCACCTTGGCATCTAATCCTTTCTTGTCTACAATGTCATGTTTGAGTCTGAGCATTACATCCTGCGTGCTGAGCTTAGGTCTAAAGCCCACCATCTCGTGCGGCCATAGGTTTCCATCTTCCATGTATCTCGTTAACCTCGTTTGCACTACGTGCTCCATGAGTTTCCCCACGCAAGACGTTAGCGAGATCGGTCTTAGGTTTTCCAATTTTGGTTCTTTTCCCGGCTTGGGGATGAGAACAACCTCTGCCTGCTTCCATTCCTCTGGCAATTTACCTTCCGTCCATACTTTGTTCATGTACCGCGCAATTGCATCTATCGAGTCGTTGTCTAGATTCCTGAGCATGACATTGGATATTTTATCCGGGCCAGGGGCCGAGCGATTTTTTAGCTCAGCGATAGCTGCTCTGATCTCCGCTACCGTAATGTCCGCGTCTAGATCTTCATTTTCCGCTCCTCCATATTCTGCCTGTCGTACTTCTGTCGCGTCCCCTATGTAAATGTCCCTGAGTCTGTCCATCAGCTGTTTGTCCGTCCCCTGGAAAGCGTGTCTCGCTTTCACTTGGTTAGCGCTCGCTGCCTGTTTAGATTTTCCCGGGTCGAGGAGATGCCGCAATATATTCCACGTCTTTGCTAGGCTCATGCCCCTTTCCATTTCGTCGCACCTGGCGTACCAATTTTGCTCGTTTAGTTTAATAGCATACGTTTCCATTTCCTTGGTGTGTCTGGCTAACGAACGCCTTAAATTTCGGTTCCATTTTTGAGACTTGAGTCTCTTCTCGAGCCTTTCCTTCTCCTTCCACATGCTCATTAGCTTGCTATCCATTATCTCCGGTGCATCTTCCCCTTCAGCAACTGCTTCCGCGTGCCTGGCATCTTCCCTCAGCTGTTTTGTCCAGTCTCCTATGTCTCCAATTTCCTTAGCTTTGTGGCTTCTGCGAATCTCCCGGAATTTGTCCCATTCCACTATTCTCGCCTGTTTGAGTTTCCGTAGCTTGATTCCTTCTCCCAGCTTCGTAGCTACGATGAAGTGGTCACTACCCAGATTTTCTCTGGTGTTTGCCCATTCTACCCTGCCTGCATTTTTACTGAAGGTGAGGTCCGGCGCGGTGTCTCTACTTACACTGCTACCTACTCTAGTGGGCGCACATGGGTCGGTATGCAAGGTAAGTCCGAGATTTTGGGACTCCTCAAGGAGATGTCTGCCCTTCGGATCTTGCCTCGCGTACCCCCATTCCTGGTGTGCCGCGTTAAAGTCCCCCACGATCACCAACGGGCTCTGGCCGGCCAGTTTGATGGCTTTTCTAAATATCGTTCCGAATTTCATTTTCTTCTGCTTCGGGTTGCTGTAGATGTTAAGCAGAAATATGCTTTTTGCTCTCTTGCGTCCCGTAATCATTTCTAGCATTACCGCTTCTATGTCCCCCGTACTCACTTCGTGCTCTAGGGTTGCTATATTCCTTTTCACCAGCGTGGCCACCCTGCATTTTTCACCCCTATCGCTATAGAAACTTTGGTATCCGGCCAGTTTTACCTGATTTCCCCCAGTTTCCTGCAGCGCTATAGCAATTGGTTTGTCTTCTACATGTTGCACGTGGTGCTGTAATAGCGCTCGCTTCCGTCGGTACCCTCGGCAATTCCATTGCCAAATGGTGGCGTTCTCTTTCTTACTTTGATTCCTGTCCATTGTTGGAAAAAACTACACTCTCCGTATTCGCCATCCTCTCAGTGAGGCCGTTTAATGCCGCTAGGATCTTGTCCATTGAACCCTTAATGTCCCCTAGAGCGTTTAACCTTACATTCACTTCCTGCATCTGCGTTTCCAGCCTATCAATGTTGCTTCCAAATTTACTCGTTAGCTTCCTCTCCAGCGTCACAAGGGGGTCGGTCTCGGGCGCCTTTCGCTTTATCGAAGAGGGTCTAACCGCCTCCGTATCCATTTTCTCGTCTGCTTCTTCTATCTCCGGTTTCGCCTCCGGCAATTTTCGCGCTGCCGCTTGCGTGGGAGGCGCCACCGACCTCGGCTTATTGTTTACTAATTCTGCTATCATTTTCCTCAGCTCCGCAATTTCCGTTCCTTGCCTCTTTAATTCTGCCTCTTGTTTCCCTATCTTCGCCTTCAACTCTGCATTTTCCTTCCTCAGCGCTACTGTTTCTGGGTTAGCCTGGGTGACCTTGCTCGCGAAGCTTACCGTTTCCTCGGGCCCCGTCTTGGGTAGTCTCGGGTCCTCCCTGGACGGCAGGCTTGGGAACTCCTTCTTGTCCGTGAGTCTCGCCCCGGGCTCGGATCTCGAGGGCGTCCCGGATCTGGACCTTCCCTTGGGCCCGTCCTTGGCCTGCGCTGCTCCGTCTTTCCCATCTTCTTGTCTAGTTGCGTCTTTCGTCGCCACGACCGGCTTCCTATACATCTTCCTACACTTGCTGTCGCCCAGCATGTGGGCTCCCCCGCACAGCTGGCATACGGGGATGCACGTGTGTCCCTGCTCCGGATTCTCCTTGCCGCAGCCTCGGCACTTCAGTTTTTTCGGGTCTGGGCATACATCAGCTCTGTGTCCCAGTAGGCCGCATGTCACGCACACTTCTAGCTTCTTCTTGTACAACCAGCATTTCTTGAAAGATCCCAGACACTTCACCCGCCAAGGCACCTCGCTTCCCTCGAAGAGAATCAGCAGGGAGCCGGAGTCCCCGAGTCTCCGTACGCCCAATATCGGCGGGTTCGCGTCACAGTCCAATGTTTCCCTGATTAGCTCCATACTCATGGTCATAGGAATTCCGTGTATGACTCCCTTGCCCGCGCCGTCCGGCATCGGTGCATGGTTGTTTACTTTCACAGTCTTCCCTCTGATTGTCAGTTTCTTGGCGTCTTGGTACTTCACAGCCCTGTCCTCGCTTGCTGATGCAACGAAGATGGTTTGTTGTGTCATGTTTATCGAGACCACGTCTTCCTTCATAAGCACCTTCGGATCCACCCCTGCTTCTTGCGCTAGCGCGTTCGCAACTTCAAATTCTTCCACGTTCCCCCACGTCGCCGTTATGCCGCCGCTCGGTCTGAGGAGCAGCTTTATAGCGCCTTTTGGTAGGTCTATTATTTTCTTTTCCACCGCTTTCTCCGCCAGCTTCTTCCCTAGTTTGGGCTTGAATTTTCCTAGGCTAGGTTGCTGCTGCGCATTTCTGTTGCCGCCATCTTCATCCGGTATATACCTTTTGCTTCTCGTTTAAACCAGCCGGTTTGAAAACCTGACTTTTCTGCTTCATCTTCTGGCGCCGTCATCTCGACGCAATCCTCCTCTCGTTCCTTCTCATCAATTGCCACCTCGGCCAGCTCCGGTATCTTGCGTGCGTCGGGGAGTCCCCGACCACGTTGCGATGGTTGGTCGAACGCTAGGCTTAGCGCTCGGCTCCTACGAGGCCGCACAGAAATGGCGATAAAATCATGAAAACGGGCCTACCATCAAAAACTTGTATCCCTTCGAAGCTCCGTTGCTCCGGCAAACGGCTATTGAAGTCTCAGAGTCCTCCGCCTTCAATATTTTCCGTTGTCGATCAAGTTCGCGGGAGCTCATGCGGAGCACACCCGCCACACCACCAGACGCCGCGTCTCCTTAATGCCTCATCGTTGTAAGCAGGAACTGTCGACAGAAATGTCACGCTTTTCAGTTGGTCGAAACGGTCGTGACGTCACAGTGCGCGAATTTCAAACGGGGCTAATTGTATTTTGGCTACTAACCATGCAACCTATTAAAGGGATCGTATAGTGATGCTCCAAGTAAGTTTAACTGAGTTTAGTCAATTGCTTACTTAACCAATTAGTCTAATTAACCTTTCTAGTCAGACCAGATAAATAAAGAAAACCGAGTAGGAAATTAGCCGAGCTGGGGAATCGAACCCCAGTCTCCGGGAGTGCGAGTCGAGCACGCTACCGCTCCGTCATGCCTGCTCGATGGTTTTGAATGAATAATGATGATGATGAAAAGCCTTTATTTAATAAAAGAGGTGAGGCTTTCTTAAAGAGCCCCGCAATGGGTGGAGTCCCTATTCCGGGACCCCATTGGTCGAAGCCGCCAGCTTAGCCCTCTCGACCAAAGCCTTTTGGGCCTGAAGGTCCGAGCAGCCAAGCACGGCCGCCTCCCATTCCTCTCTGGTAGGGTTGGGGTGGGGGGAGAGAGCTGAGTTGCGCTGGCAAGCCCAAACCATGTGGTAGGTGTCAGCCACCTCGCCACAGTGTTTGCACCTGCCAGTGAACGCGGGATCGAAGTGTTTTAATACTGCCGGGTTTTAATCTTCGTCCCTTCCCGTTACGGCGAGGTTTAGGTGTCCACCGAGATATGAGAGACAGATACATTTCCTTTCCTCAAAAACCAATTTACCGACGAGCAAGGCGTATTTGTCCGCGTTTCAGATTGGTCGAAATTGTCGTGACGTCACAGCGCCCGAATTTTGACGGGTGTCCACCGAAATATGTGAGGCAGTTACTGCTCAACTTTCTTTCCTCAAACACAATTTTCGACTAGTGTCTACTAAGATATGTGAGACAGTTACTGCGTAATGTCCTTTCCTCAAATACAATTTTCACTTTCTTCATTACGGCCCCTCTTTCTTCTTTCACTCACACTTCCTCCCTTCCTGTACGGTGCGGCTCAGGTGTCCACCGAGATGACGGAGATTTAAAGCCCCATTTCCTTTCCTCAAAAAGCGTTGCGTTCAAAGGGCAACGCATCGCGCCGAACGGGTGGTGGCGTTCCATGGACTCCGTGGCAGCGCTACAACACGCTGTCACGTTCCGCTCCTAAAGGCGAAGCTTAAGCGTCATTAATTGGCAGTTAATTAATGCACCAACAAAATGTACAGTGAACAATCGCGTAGCAGAATGCAGCACTCAGGCTTTCGCCTTTCACCACTTCAGCCGCTAAAGTTCCTCGTAGATTTTCCTTCATGTGTATTGTATTTTTACGTCGTTACAAACCTTGTAAGCCTGAGAACTCTGGCAACTTTGACGTGCGCGCTCAGCCTCCTGTGCTGCAGGCTCTCGTGCACCGGGTATGTTGATCCAGTGCGACACACCACCCGGAAAGTGGCCAAAGATGAGCTTATATCGGTCTTGGATTATAGCCGCATTGTTATCAATTGGGTTTATGTTCAGGAGGACTTCGCTTCGGGGTGCAGCATTCCCGGGATCCTGCAGAGACTGCAAGTGGCTGACGCCGTCGATTCCAGCCAGCCGTGACAAGTCCCCACCTATGTGAATCATAGTTCGTGGAAACGGTGGGTCACAGATTTGCACAACGGCATAAGAAAATCTGCTGAAAGCTGCTCACGCGCATCGGCGGGGTCAAATTCGTTACGTTTTGTTAGGCCATTCATCATCATCATCATTAGGTCAACTATGCCGTCTGCAACGCAAAGGCCTCTCCCGTATCTATGTAATTAACGCTATTCCGAGCAAGCCGCGGAAACCTTAATGCGTCAAACGCCGCCCCTGCTTTTGCTTGCGATCTCTAAGAATTCAGACGTTCGACTTTTTTTGCATTCGCATGACATGCCCTACACAAGCTCCCTTCTGTTCGTCAGGACGAAAAACGCCTCTTAAAGGTAAACATCATTTTGCTTTCCACAACTGGCTGCGCTGACCTCCATTTAAGTTCAGCCTAACAGCCGGTAAGCAACAGCTGTTACAGGCTTTCTTCTTGAGGTATAGTGGTAAACAGCCTTTCATGACTTTTGAGTATCTGTCAGCGGACCTCCACCGCATAGTGGTTCTCCTCGTTAATCCACTCTCACCATACGGATGTTCGGTCACTACCCGAGTATAATATAGATGTATAACCTCACAACTTCCAACCCGTCAACTCGTATCTAAGTATCTTTTCTCTTATGAAGCTGTTGAATATTGCGTAATGTTTCTGCATAACACTTAAGCCCACCTTTCAGCTGGTTCTTTCTAGGTTCTTGATCATGCATTGCAGTTTGTCCCCCTGGGGTAGTTATCAAGGCAATGCAGCTAGCGGCTAGCAGAAACCTAAGGTAATCTCTATCAATTCTTATCCCAAATTCTTGGTCATTCAGTTCTCTGAATGCCTCCTGAAAATACGCGGTGAATGACAGGAGAGAATTATGCGTCTCCCTTTTTGACACCATTCCTATTGAGACTGTATCTCTTCCTGTAAGGAGGACTATGATGGCTGTAAAGCCGACATAGATATTGTTTCCAGATGTTTAGCATGTATCTTCAACACCTTGATTGTGTAGCCTGCATGATTGCTAGTGTTTCCACTAAGGCTTCCCCGTTTGGTTTCCAGCACGTTTGGCTGCGCAGTTCTTGCTATTTTTGTTTTTGCATTTTGCCTAGCTGATTTTCTGATTGTGAAAGCTTACATATGCGTAGCTCCCACAATAAAATTCAGTTGAAGTTTGCACCCGTGTGCGTGCGTGCGTGTGTGTGTGTGTGTGTGTGTGTGTGTGTGTGTGTGTGCGTGCGTGTGTGTGCGTGCGTATGTGTGTGTGTGTGCGTGTGCGTGTGTGTGTGCGCGTGTGTGCGTGTTTGCGCGCGTGCGTGCGTGTGCGCGTGTGTGCTTGCGTGCGTGCGTGCGTGTGTGTGCGTGCGTGCGTGTGTGCATGTGTGTGTGTGAGTGTGTGTGTGTGTGTTGCTCGTCCTGTGCGTTGAGTGCGCAAAACATTTCCATAAAAAATGCTTTCTCGCTGCCTGTAAAGATCATACACATAGGTGCTGGTTATAAATTCAGAATTTCTGTAGGGACAGTCGGCTGATAGGTGTGTAGTTTTTCAGATGCTTGGAGTCCACTTCGTTGTCTAATAAAAGCAGACAGAGGATAATTTAAGTTGTACTGTATCGATAAGGCACCGCGTTCTAATCACAAAGCTCCCGCTCTCACGGCAACGAGAGTTGCTATTCAAAAACACCAAAACTACGAAATACAGCTGTTCCCCTCAGCGGCCAATTTCGAAAAAAACATGGAAGCGTTGACAGCAATTTCTAGGAGCGGATGCCAGATGCTAAGTCACAGCGCCATGCGCATAAAATTGATGGCAACAAGTACAGCCTTTGTCAAAAGTTTGGAGCCCAGGGGGTTTTCTTTTGAGCCACACTGTGTCGTTCTTAATGGATCTCTAGCGCTCCAAATTTCCTGGACATGAGAAGATTTCCGGTACTGTCTCCTGCAATAGGTAGGACTTCCATAAATGCTCCTGGAGTCCCAATATAAAGCTTGGAAGTGAACCCCCTGGGCTCCAAACTTTTGACAAAGACTGTACATGTCCCTAGAAGCTTCATGAGCTTGATTCATGAGTTTGACTCCTTGATTGAGGAAGCCAGTAGAAAATCAGAAGTGCGACAAAAGCAAAGAAGTTGAACGTCTTATATGCTTTTATTCTGCGAGGTGTCCGGTTCTGCTTGGATCAAGTAGAGAATTTTTGGGCATAAAGTTTTCATACTGCAACACTGTAAGGTACTGTCATAGAAAGATTGAAGATAATGGCCCGTTCATCCGATGTGCACCAAAATATTTTTCTTTTATATTTGTCCTTCGCTTGCATCGAGTAGTTGAGACTACCATAGAAAAACAATGGGGCACTTTTTTGACGATAGCAAACGCTTTAATAGCAAAAATTGCAAGCCTGTTTCTCCTGAATGACCCTTTTTCAAAATGTTAGCCTTTTCTTAAGATTCTCGTATACTCTAGGTCGCGAAGTGTTCCGCATACACGAAGGCCACTTTCTCGAGCAAAATCTCCCTTCAACAGACCTGCACTTACCACATCCTCACCAGATGCCTTCCCGCTTCGCGCTAGGTTATAAAGCTAGCTTTATTTATCTTTACCGGCAGGATGTCATACGTCATTATCGTCTCCATACGTCATTCATACGTCCTTATCATCTCCATTATTTCGGCTACTGTACAAAGCTGAGAAGAAATGCTCGAAGGCCCTATCTGATACATATGTTTAATGACAGTGCCATGCTGTCTCTGAGGGGATACAACTGATTTTTGCGAATGTCTAGTTTCCTCTTGGCCGCTTTTATGCTACCTCTGTTGTTTAGAGCACATTCTGTTCGTCCATTCTCTCAATATTATACATTGCTATGCCAGCTATCTTGCGCTTATTGATTAATATTTACAGTTCTGAGACATCGATTCTTTCACAGAGAAATAGATGTATTGATATTTTGGGGGGTTCTATATTGCCACGTATCACTGTAGAGTCCGTTCGTTCGCGCAAGGCCGCACAAAAGGGGTGTTATCATTTTTGTTCGTGACGCGAGAAGCGACCGGACTAATCTCGATCGTTCACAGCCATGAACAGCTGCATCTACGTGTTTCTAGATTACTCTAGATGATCTCGGCCTGTTATCTCGAAGTTTCTTTGCCGGCTTTAATTTGAACGGTGCCGCGAGCAGCGGGCATTCGTAGTTCGACGACTGACGAGCACGTTTGTTGCTTACGCCGCCGCCGAGTTATTCAGTTCTTTTGCGGCCGCAAGTCAGCCCAAATAAAGAGCTTCGTTTGCAAGGCTTGCTGCTGTTTTCCTGACTGCTGGATTGTCAATTGTCGTCACTACAACGTGACAATATATTACATTTATTTATTTATTTATTTATTTATTTATTTATTTATTTATTTATTTATTTATTTCATTACCCTCAGGGCCAGAGGGCATTACAGAAGGGAGAGGGTTACACACAAAAGTGCAACAAAAAATACAGATGTAAATACACTTAAAAATTAGACATAAATGAAGCTCACTGAAAAAACGAACAAACAGGTTACGTCAAAACATTTAGCAAATTAACAGCGCATATCGCAAAATAAAAACAACAACAAAAAGCAGCAGCATACAAGAAAAAGAAAAACGACCAGAAAAATCACGTTCAAAAGGCAGTAACATGCTCGCATATAGAACAAGCGGAACAACCATAAAAAAAAAGATGACAGTGTTAAGGATTCTCGAGTTTATGACAGCAGCAGGTTGGCTACAGCAGATTTATACGTAGAAATATGAGAAATTTCGACGATAGATGTTTCGTATACTGACAGCTTTCCCATATCCTGCGCAGCCACTCTACTCTCAACTTTGACTGCGCTCTCGGTGATGCGATTTGAGAGGTTACCATTAATCTTCTTAACCCCGCAGTCGTCATGCACGGTTTAAAATTGGAAGACACACTTAAGGCCGGCCTTAAGCGGAAGGCGCAATATCGTCAATGAGTTAATCACCAAATGTTTTTGCGATTAGCATTTTAAAACGTAATTGCTCCTACTTGCCTATTTCGACTGCAATAGTATTGGTTTCTTTCAAGTTGTACTACTTCAGTCCGGTATCATATGTATTATACTATGCCACAATTTTTAAATGCCATATGTACTGGCAGCGTACCGTTAGAAAATTGTAGCCTGCGTTCTATTAAAGCTTGGTTCCCGCAATAGCTATTTCTATATGAATGATACAAATGAGATACTATATAATATTTGGTTATTTTTTCTTTCCCTTATGTTTGTTTTTAAAGTGTCAGAGTGTAAATTGATATCCCATTATTTCAGTATGCTGTAGGTTCGCTATATGCCATGTACTCTACTCTACTGAAGCGAAAATAGTTCGCATTTCTCTGGGTCTTTATGATGTAAACAAAAATGAAATAAATGTAATTTGCGGAGTGGATCCTTTTCTAATATACATTCATAGGTCTCTGGAGGTTCTCACATCATTCCTGACGTAGTGGTGCAGCGGTTAAATGAGTCACCACTGCTCTCCGATGGTAGGTGCTGCCTCCGGTAGTGCTACTGACCGATCTAAGTGACTCACTTGATATCTAGGTTGCTCGTCACAGTAGGTTCTCGCGGGTTTTTGCTAACGGCTAACAGCACCGACGACAGCGCCAGAATTTCTGCCACATGGGCTCCTTAATGGTATCGCGTTAAAGTGAAATATCTGTTGTGAAGCGATATCCTTAACTACTCTACTTTCCATCTTACCGCTTATACATTGATGGACATTTTCTTGTGTACTGGTGTATTCCGTTCTCTCTTAATGTTTAGCCTAATTCCAGAGCCTTCCATTTTGTGATCACTGCAACTCACCTTACCGAGCACCTCCACATCCTGCACGCAGTCCGAGCACCTCCACATCCTGCACGCAGTCAGAATGCGCGCAGAGCATGGTCTCTTTCATATTTAGTCTTGGCGTGCGAGCTCTTTCGCATTCATTTAAGGGTTTCCCGTTTCCAGAAGAAGATATTCAAAATCCTCTAATTATGGCGTTTTGTTAGTTCTACTAATAGCTCCGAACTTTTATTCCTACATCTTATGCCCTAACTACCTACTTGCCGGTCCTCCTGCCTGCATCTCGCCTACCTAGTGATTGAAGTTGCCCCTCACTACAGTGCAGTGCATTTTCACTTTACGATAATTGCCGCCCTTTTGTTGGTACTGTAGACTTCGTTAGGTTGAGAGCTTTATCCTCATTGATCTGTAATGACACGGTACTCCTCGTCTGTCCGCTGAGACACTATAATATACGCGCCCGCCCTATAACACTGCATTTCCTTTCTTTGTGCTCCTAACTTAGTCCAGCCCTTTGATATCACATTTAATGTCAGCTAATTCTTCAACAGCACTAATAGCTAGTACAAGGATCAGGAGGACTATTATTCCTTCTATATTCTATCTTTTGCGCTTTCTGCATTTACCGTAAGAGAAATACACATTTTTTGCCCACGCCGGTTGGTACGCCCACAGCAGAAGAATAACGGCACAGTTAGGAAAGGAAACTCTCCATTGGAGATATTGTGCCCTCCATTAATAAACCGAGTTTAAAAAGAACAGCTCAGCGACTGTGGATACAGCGACTCGCTTGCTTGCCAATCGTCGAGGCTGGATCGACGGCACTGCTATGTTTTAACTTCTGAGTGCGTGGTGGATGAAATGAAATGCAAACGACGAGTGTACGCGCGGCTGGCAGGAAAGTAGTAGGCAGGGTGCTTGCAGCATGGACTGCGTCGTGTAGCCTAGAATACGACACTTGGCCTGGAATGGACTTCGTGCTCACTCATGCCCTTCAGGCCCGTTCAACGTTCCATTTGATCATAAGAACCTCATCCACGGCCACCTAAAAACAAAAGGCTTTTAAACACTCCCTGCGACATCGCAGATGGTGTGCAGAGGAATCTCTGTTCTAGGGCCACTTTCTCAACACTACCGCTTTTTGTACAATTGCGTATTGTATGGAACCTGTACTGCCAACAAGGATGCGCTGCGGTTGTACTTATCGCAACCAAACTCTACCGGTGATAGCAACGTGGCTTCAATAAAAAATGACAATATTGTGAGCTACGAAAGGTGCATGCATGATAAGAACGTCCCTCGCTGCTATTAGCCTCACGTGGCCTGTCTAAGGTGATGTACGTCTCGGGCGGCTTTAAAAAAATGAAGCGCGATAGTACCGCCAGAAATAATTTGCCAGGCAGAGTTATGAAAGCGCACTCTCAATATTGTCACCATCCAATGTTCTCCTGGCGCTGTGCATACCGTGCAAGTTGGGCGCTGTGAACAGCATAGAAACCTGCTTTACAATGAGGACGCGACAACAGACAATATTCTCATCATCGACCTTATTATGCAGAAATGCGCAGAACATATCCACCCTCGTACATACTACTGGTATTTGACTCCGTCCAATTATCAGTAATTCAAGCAATGCGAAACCAGACCGTCGAAAAGACATTGCGAAAATCCTATAAATTGTCTACGGGCAGCACATAATGTCCACATTTCTCCAGAGGGACAATGATATCAAGTGAGGACAATGGTCAGACTAAACAAGAAAATCACTCCGCTCCTGTTGCCTGGATATTTACATATATACAACATGCCTTTCTTGTGTTTCACTAAAAATACCTGCTAGCTATAACAGCTACAGCGGCCTTCATAATTCCATAAATTTTCAGTTAAAGTTAAAATAGGGCACGGAAACCGCTGATCTAACACCCAGGAATCAAAGCAGGAGATAAGGACAGTGCATAAGGTGAACTTACCAGCCACTTCGTAAAGCGTAGGCAGCCAGTCAGTAGCGTGGAAGAAGTGGTTGTATTCGGATCCGGCACCCGTCCAGAGTTTCTTTGGGGTCCATAAGAATCCGGGAACGCGCACGCCGCCTTCCCAGAGTGTGAACTTTTCGCCCCGCAAGGGCCAGGGCGATGCAGCGTTTGCGCTATAAAACGTAGCGGCGGCGCCGTTGTCGGAGCAGAAAATAAAAAATGTGTCGTCCAGGATCCCTCGTTCTTGCAAAGCGGCGAAAATGTTCCCCACAGACTCGTCAAGTGCGGACACCATACCTGTAACGAATATGCAAAGCTAACAATTCAGTGCTGCCTGCGCAATTAATCGAGTATAAAAGATTGAGTTTATTTTGGCACTTTACGCGTGAAAGTGGGATCGCTTTCCAGAGGTGGCACCATGAAATTAAACCATTATTGGTATGTTAGAAGACGAGGTGTCTGCTTACACTACGGTGAAAAACTTGCCTTTCATTTTGAAACTCGCATCCACATCTCCAGGAGGTCATCACTTTTGCTAAAGGCACCAGACAGCGCTGTTTCCTTGTGAGTCGTACAGTTGGGTCCTTAGGCTCCTAAAGACCAGAAGGTCTTGCAAGGTAAGTGCAAGGATCTCCCTATTTTGACGAATTTAAACCCAAGGGGTGCCATAAGGGCTTGCCTACAGGGCTAAGTAGTAAACTTCGTTGCCTGGTTATTTTTAGAAAGCTGTACTTGCGTGATCAGGACTAAGCTACCATGTACAAACACTGTAATTACGATTAATCAAGGCATGCGGGAAAAATGAATGCACTAAAGAAACATTCACTTCGATTTCGTAGCTTTTGTCGCCTGTTAGTTCTCTTAATCAATCTATTAATTAGCTCAATAAAATTCGCAACACCATACTACGCTACGTTGGGCTAGTAACTTTTTTTTAAAGGAATACGGCCATGCACGGCAAGGACAGCCTCAGCTGCCAGACATTGTGGTTGTTCATTGCTCCGGAAAAATTTCGGGACATTTCAGGACCTGCGCGCTAAACATGTTCCCACCAAGCAACGTAGATCTTGCGATTGTTTGTTTCCGGTCGTCGTTGTTTTAATTATATCAGCGTGCAAGGTTTAATATTAGCAAACGTTCTAGAACGTGCAGCCCTCCGGATTTTTAGTAATACCGAGGCAGCTTCAACTGTTTAACGCCGGTGTGCTGGAAGACGAAGGAGAGGAGAAAAAATGCGATGGCAAGGGCAAGAACACAATTCGTGCTGCTGGAGTGAGTGTCGTCGTCAAGGCTGTTCTCATCAGCGCGAAGGAACCCCTGTTGGTCGTAGGCTGCTACGCATCGGAAATCCAAGAACCGGCGACCAATTGTTTTATCCGCTGCATATAGTGGGAGTGACGTCTGAAAAGAGCAGGGCACGTAATGCGAAGACAAAATAATCCTTGATCTTTGAGAGCAATCGAGGCGATTCGAAGAGGAGGCAAGTGTGGCAGAAGGCGGCAAAAAGTCATACGGGTTGAGCAGGTTATGCAGTTTACGGGGATATGGTTCTCGTAGCTGGCACAGGACATGGTTAGTTGGATAGACATGCCTTGTCTTACATTTGGCCTCTTAGGATGGATGACGTTGATGATGAATGGCACCAAAATAAATTTGCCCTTGAAAGGTTACTTACCTGCATAAATGGTACGGTTTCGGTGGCCAATAAAGTCGTAACCTTGTAAGTACCGAAGCGGCGCCTGCAGGGGGTCTCTCACGGTGCCGTAATGTGGAGCGAAGTGTGTAACATACAGGAACATCGGCTGCGGTGGTAATCAACGTTCTGCGTCAGCCGTGTGCCGTTATAGGCGCCATTATTCAACTCCACTTCAAACATTGAATGCCATGCAAGTGTATGAACAGCAATTTCCAGCTACTGAGTCCTTTTTGGCAAGAATTAACACCGCGCTATAAAATAATTAGCAAGCGATAATTCGGCTTCAATACCTATATTACTGAACCCTATTTATAGAACGTCCTGAGTACTCAGAGGCACACTCGCAAGAAGAGTACTCGGAAGTGCTCGCAAGAAAATATTCACGACACTACCGATATTTAGGGGTGCTCGTGCGTCTCTTTCCGCCAGTTTTATTCAGGGGGGATGACGAAGAAGCAGGATCATATAAAACAACAAAGGACCAAAGCATTTTTATAAAAAGAAAAAAATTAACAGTACAACACGTCTACACGGGACAAAAATTAAAATATTACATGAAATACGTGATCAAACGATATTAGATTGAGCACTCAGCAGGAAAGAACAAAAAAAAACAAAATTAAGGGGCAGAAAATATTGAGACGTGTGACGGGTGTAAATAAAATATAATAAAGTAGACTGAAAATGCAGGAAGTTCGCCAATGACACGATGCTGAATAGAAAAGAATTCTACTCACTTATGGCCAGAACGAGAGGTGAGCTTTGGTATATTTTGTGTGGGCAAACACAAGGCAGAGTTTATGTGCATGACCAAGGAGTCATGAAACCGGGAGGGGGGGGGGAGGAGTGGGTCGGTGTGATATTCACTTGAGGATAGGATAGATTACTAATGCAAAATGTATGAAAAAATGATAAGCGACAAAAATCGTAATAGCGCTGCAGCAAGACGTACACAAGAAAGACAGACACCGGACATACGCTAACTTATTCTGACTTTATTTACTGCAAAGCCAGCAAATATATAGAAAATTTAAGGCGTGCGCGAAAAAACCTTGGACGGTTTTGTTGATGCCTTGTTGTATCGGTTTTTTTGCGCATACCTTAAGTTTTCTATATATTTGCTGGCTTTGCAGTAAGTACACTCTGATGAAATTAGCGCATATCCGGTGCAGTTTTTCTTGTGTACATCTTACTTTAGCGCTATTACCATTTCTGTCTGAAATAATGCACCATCTAGCCCAAACTGACGTTCTTCTAATTGATAATCGAGCATGTTTTCTGGCTGTTGCCAGTGTTCGGTGGTCTAGAGAATACTTCAATGCAGATACATTTTGATGACGTCAGTAAGATGAGGTGATAAACTTTGTTGCTTTGTTTCGGAACGACTTAAGAAGATTAGTAAGATTGTCCTGGTGAAGGTGCCATATCAGTGAAGCATATGCAATTGAAGTTCTGTGAAGTTCTGATAAGATTTGTGTATACGTGATTTAAAGTATCGTTGTCAGCAAGCACCAATGACCCTATCAGGACGACCATGTTCCCTAAATGCTTTCTTATGTGCTCTGTTTGCTTGTCCCAGGTTACATTCGAATGCAGATAAACGCCCAGGTATTCTGAACTGCTCCAATCGGGTAGTTACTGAATGTATACAGACTGAGGGGCGGTTCGACTCTGGTTAAAAATCTTAAATATTTACTTTTATTCATAGTACTGTACCTGTCCATATTTGGCACCATTCAGTTAGTTGAGTTGAAGAATTGCAGAACATGCATGTCATTTGGATTAACTATTTTTCCTTTAATCACGCAATCATCTGCAAAACCTTGGAAACAACACTCAACCTCCGCCTCAAGGGGATGACGCGATATATTTAATGGGTTAATTCCCATTTATACAGAATTGATCATTCTCTCATTTACATTCATAGATCCCTCGGAGCCCTCAAACCACTCCTGGCGCAGTGCTGCAGCGGTTAAGCGATGCGCCACTGCCCTGGCATAGCAGGTGGTGCCACCGGTGGCCCTTGTGCGGCCCAGGTTGCTCTTCCCGTCAGTAGCTGTTAATACCTTTCCAGTTAATTCCTATTAACCCTTAATTTAAATGCCCCCCGGCCTGGGTGGGCAGTTTTCTCACAATCCGGTGGGCAGATTGTAAAGACAGCGTTGCAGGGCGCTGTCGCGTTCCACTCTTAGATGCCAAGCTTAACATCTTAACCACACATCAGTGACGCAAGCAGCAACACCGCGCTAAACGCTTTCGCCTCACCGCACTTTAAGCCGCCGCGCTGGCTCAGTGGTTATGGTGCTCGGCTGCTGACCCGAAAGACGCGGGTTCGATTCCGGCCCCGGCGGCTGAATTTCGATGGAGGCTGAATTCTAGAGGCCCGTGTACTGTGCGATGTCAATTCCCGTTAAAGAGCCCCAGGAGGTCGAAATTTCTGGCGCCCTTCACTACAGCGTCTCTCATAGTCTGAGTCGCTTTGGAACGTTAAGCCCCCGTAAACCAAACCAAGCACTTTAAGACAGCAATGTGCCCCCCTGAATTTTTCTTATGCGGCACGCACCGTTTAATTCCGTCCGCTCTTGCACTGCGCCCATTCCATGTTAACAGGTTCTGTGATGCCAAGCATTAGCACTCTGGTCATTATTACTTTCACAAAAGAAACTATTTCCTCATTTGTCAAGACAGGGCCGGGGCCTCGCACCGAAGGAGCTTGTTCATTCGCTGAAATTGATCCATGAGTTGGCTTAGAAATTCAACAAAAAGTAAACCTTGCTAATCAATGTACATTTAACTTATTACTGTAACAACGTAGCAGTGTTCTCTTGTTTCTATTGCTTAAAATTGGGCTTGCAGTGCAGCCCACTGATTCACGACTGATCTCGTCGGAGGTGCTATGCTGAGCCATCTTTTCACACAGAAACAGGTAAGTGTCTGTGCGAGAAGGTGGACAGCACTACACTGCCGCCGTCACCTCAGCGATATTTCCAATAATTATTTAGGACATCGTCAAAGGGGACGGCGGCGTACATTTCCACGCACTCTTGCTACTTAATTAGGAGAATGTGTGAACCAATTAAATGTTTCGCACTAAAATAAGTTTAGTGCGCTATATACAATGTAGTCATTGAGGGGGGAAGAGAAGGGGGGGGGGGGGGGCGGCACACATGGGTCGCCGCATTGCAGGGTACGCAGTGAATGGCACTCCTTACACGTGCGCATTTTGTGCTTTCATTTGTGTGTAAAGGCTGCTTGGCTGACCACATGAGGCATTTGTCCCGTGTGTCCCGAGGCCTACACAATATTGCACCCGTGTACTTTGCGGTGTCAGCGCACGTTAAACAACCCCACGTGGCCGAAATTTCCGCAGCCCTTCACGACGGTGTCACTCATAGCCTGAGTCGCTTTGGGTCGTTAAACACCATAAACTAAACTAAACTAAACTAAACTAAACAATATTACACATCAAGTTTGCTAGTACAGCTAACAGCGCCTTCGACTGAAAAAATATCCCCTGTGGAGTGGCATCAGCCCCTTATGGAAAGACCCTAAAAAATTCAAGCAGCACACTCACTACAGAGCAGATTGCATGGACTATCTTTGCTTTTTTACATACGCGCAGCAAGAAATGCAGCCCAAAAATGCCAATATAGCCAAAAGGGAAATTATGACAACTTGGAGAAAGTGTAGCCGAATTTAGGTCTTAATAACCCAATCTGTCAACCCTGGCAGAGGGCCCTCGAAAACCCGGGCTTAGACCACGTTACGCCGTTAGGCTTAGACCACGTGACGCCTTCGGGCTTATCGACCGAGGAGGCTTTGGGGTACGTCCGGTCAAGGCGCCTACCGGTGGCCTGACCCGATTGCACCGTGCATCACCTGTTGTTATTTGGGGAACTTTAGGAGCGGTGCCAGGACCTGGAGGCACTGCACTCCGATGATGGTTTCGTTGACCGGTGGTTTTGTCCGGTTGTTGCAGCCGTCGGAGTTTGTCTTTGCAGTCTTGTGAGCTCGTAATGTGGCCGCCGCCGCACACGATGCAAGAAGGAATACACTCGTGGGGCGCCATGTTGCCGTCTGCGAGGACTGCGGCCGTTTTCCTGCCTGCAGTGTCCGCAGCGATTGTCTTGATTCGGGAATAAAATCGCACGGCGACCAATGGTGCCACACGACAGTCACCACACCGTTATAGTGCGAGTAACACGGTACTCTGCCCCACGAAAATGAGGAGGGCAATCGTCGACTTCCCCAGCTCGCCGATGAAGGCTATCCTCCTCCGCGCCACTGGAGTCAAGATTTCACAGCGGCAGAAGTTTCCTGCTCATGGGCCATAATCATCCCCCCCGCAGACTTCATCGTTCACATTGGCGCGACCGACCTCGGGTTGGGGCTTTTGGAAGTATTAAGTCTAAACTCACGAGCGAGCGCATTCGTGTCTTGCCCTCTTGAGTGGTTGCGATGATGATGTTCTGGTCCCAGATTAGCCAGATATTAAGAGCGTACAACGATGAGGCATTTACATAGGCGGAGAGCAAAGCACCAAGCTCACCGTTCTGGATGGCCGCCTTAGGGAGATCGTCACTGTGACCGTGATGACGATCGTGAGGTCTTTGTGGAGTCGAGACATAGCGGTGGGCCGCCATTTCTCCGATCTCTTTGTTTGTGAGAGCTTAAGGTTGGACCTTGCAGTATTCGGATGCATAGAAAGAGTGGCACTCATAGAAAGTTCACTAACCGCCGAGTTGTTCAGGCGTTGCTGGCTTTTACGAAATTCCACCGACGAGAGGCCTTCATCCACTATATCCAGCGTCGCAGTGAAGGTTTCAGGCGAAAACGGGGAGTGTGTGACGACTTCCGACCATTTCGTTGCCACAGGATTGTACCCCCGGCGAGCGGAGGCCACCATGGCGTCAGCGAAAAACGCTGGAGGCCGGCTCCTTGGCGTTAGGCCTAGCTGGGGCCCCATTGCGGTGAAGACATAAATCAGCCTTCAAGACAGAAACATTGGCCCACCCGGTCGAGAGCTCCATCTTCGGGTACCTGGTGATGTTACCCCTCTACTAGAAGCAAAATTTCTCCTACGTACGGGATTTTCTGGAAATCCGGAGGAAAATTGCCGGTGCCGAAATAATGCGCTTCCACTCGGGACGCGGCGGCCGCGTTCCCTGGATGCAACGGCAAGCACGGTCCACTAAAACGTTTTCTGACAAGGCGTAAATCAATGTGTCTAGCATCTTTGTGCACGGAAATTGAAATGGAGTCTATTCTGCATTCTAAAAATATCTTATTACTGTTTGGCGGGGGGGGGGGGGGGGGGGGAGGTGTGCTTGATGAGGGGGGGGGGAGGGGAGGGATGAGGCCTCGATGGCTATCGAAGCCTGGTGGTTTGTGCCATGCCCGCGTACCACATCGGCGAAGTAGAGTGTAAGCTCTACCATCCGAAGGCGCGGGTGGCCCTCCCACAGGTTCACTGCATGGGGCCTCGGCGTCGAAGCCTGGTGTGTTGTGCCGCGTCCACGCATGCAGTAGGTAAAGTACCTGTAAGTTTTTGCGGTGAAGGAGAATGTATTTTTCATACTGGTGAACAGCGCAAAAAGGCGGGACAACGACAAGACAAGCGCTGTACCGCCTTTTTGCGCTGTTCACCAGTATGAATGCATACCAACTCGCCCAGATCTCAGCTTTACCAAAAGTGTTTTTTGTTAGAGCAAATAGCCTTCTTGCTTCTTTGAGTGGTATGCTGGCAGGGGTAGTTTACAGTCTGATATTTTTTTTTTGTATGGACACGCCCTCGAGTATGCAGCATGGTCTCTTTCACAATTCGCGCAGGGCGGGAGGCTTCACATTTCTCGGATGGGTGATCCTTTGAAGCCCATTTTGCAAAAGGTTTGCGGCCGCGATAAATTTGTGAGCTGTAATCATACCGCTGGCAAGTGAAACATCACCACGGTGTGGGGATACGCTGAATTGTTCAGGTATCTCAATTAATTGGTGACAGGCAAGGTGCTGGTGTTGTAATTTTGAGGACCAGGTGTTTCGTGTCCATTTCCTTGTTATTCTTCCGGATCTTGATATGGTGAACTTCTATGACATTGTGGTCTGTAATGCTTTCAAGCATATTTTTTCTTTAAAGTGGACAACATTAGTTTATGAGATTACGCCTCGGACAGTGTTCAGAGATATTTATGAAGTGTCGTAGGCAGGGGTGTCTCCTATGGACAAAGTGCTTGCGAGTTTTGTATATTGCACGTTGTTACCCAGTTCGAGCATTAAGTCGCAACTAGTCATTTTGGATACCTTAGAGCCCATGCCCAAGGCTTCTGTCAAGCACTTCGGTACAAGGAACGGGGATAACAACCACGCTTGTTTTCCTTCTGCTTCACAATGAATGACAGGAAATTTGAAGAAAGTTACTTTTCTTTTATGAAAAAATTCTTCCTCTTTGTTCCGCCCCTTTTTTGCGAAAGCTTCCTTTTTTGGAAAGGGGCAGTTTTCTTTTAGGCTACGGTGCCAGCCACACACCATGGAGCAGAACTATGGGACGGGACAGGAGCTTGCAAGCAAGTCCTGCTCAAGCCACCTCTACACCGAACTACTACTAAATGTGGTGTAACTCAGACTTAGCCCTAACCACCTCTTAAAAGTAAAAAAAAAGCGAGAAAGGAAATGAAGTCAGGAAATTTGCGCGAAACAGGATACGAATCTGAAAGTTGCAGCGGAGGATAACACAAGGCGACTGCGGATTTCCCCCGGTCGGGTCAGAAGCACTAGCCATAATGGTGTTGCCTCAGCCGAAAGAGCTTAAACGTGCAAACGCTCCGCATCGGGTCAACCACCATGCAAGATCCCCTTTTTCCGGTACACGGCTGAGCCACGCGCGGCTACACGTGGGTTCTCGTGTCAGTGGTGACACACAGTGCTCACCAATATCCTTCTGCGAGGTTGCCCCTGCGGATGCTCTGGAAACCGTGGTGTAGCAACTCAATATCATCTGCTTGTTGCAAGCAACGCTGCTGGGGAAGAAACCGACTACGTTCCGAAACGTTGTGGTAAGCCAGCCGACGACTACAATGCATCAAGCCTGGCTTATGATCCCTGCCAGATCAGACCCAACAATAGAATGAATCTCCTATATAAGCCACTGCCCAGCGTCCAGCTTCAGTTCCGGTAATTAAGCACCAGCCGCAAGTGCCGCCTAACTTCAATCGTACACTAGGTGCAAATCTCGAAGTACGGCTCAACGAGTTTCATCGTGTGGGGCCACTAAAATTAACTACGTTTATTTTCGCCTCAGAAGGCCCGTGAAGGACTTAGTACGAAAATTATATAGCTTCCTTGGGCACTTGAGTTCCGTTTAAAAAAAATTGCTGAGGCTCAGCTTGGCTAAGCCTGGGGAATACGAAGCATATTAGTGGCTAGGCTTGGTAATACATGGCTTTCCTTGGTTGAATACTTGGTCATTTTAATACAACCACTAGAAGCCTTCGTCGTGGGGGAAGACAACGGCATGGCTACAGCGGAACGCCGACTAACCCCGAGACGCGCGTTGGGTGAGCGCCTGGATTGCCACGGAAGCCGCGTCTGCCTGCCCGGTGGAGCGAGCGTTTCACCTACACCGAGTGTGAACGCGCGTTCTAAATGCGCGGGAATGCGCGGGTATGGCGGCTAGGGGTCCCACGGCGACGGCGCGAGGTGGAGGCCGGCTCTCTCATCCGATGTCACGTGGTGTGACGTCACGGTGTCACGTGGAGTGACGGCTAGGGGTCCCACGGCGACGGCGCGAAGTGGAGGCCGGCTCTCTCATCCGATGTCACGTGGTGTGACGTCACGGTGTCACGTGGGGGTCCCACGGCGACGGCGTGAGTGGTAGCTCTAGCAATATGCTTCGCATAAAAGAGCTGACAACGCTGAACAGCAGAGCCCCAAAAAACGCAGACCATTTTTCAGGCACGCATCCAGCACCGAGATGAGATGGTGTTTGCCAACGTCAAATATATCATGCGATGCTTGCATCTTGCCAATCCTAAAATGCGAGAAAAGAAGAAGGTAGGAAATAGTGGTGCATCACTTTTCTTCACTTTGGCCGTCTCACCACCTCCCTGGCCTTATGCGAGGATTGTTGCGCGGCGGAGATACTCTCTTGTAACAGCTTCGCACGAACTCCGTCGCTGCGTCGGGGAAGCCGCGTCCCCAATGCACCGAAGACTGTCAAGTTTACCAGTTTGGCATCACGACTGAGAACACATTGGATGCGCGAAGTCGGCAGCTCCAGCGGACGGTGCACATCGTCTCTCCAAGCCATGCGGTGAGCTGGCTACAAGCAGGCGTGCTCTGATCCGCGAGACGGTCCAGGAGGGGCTACTTTTCGCGCTGCCATCTCCGCCTCAGTGGTTGCTTCGCATGATACTACGATCCTCCAAGGAGGACGACGTCCCGCACTGAGACGAAGCACACGACGACACTATTCAGCAAAGCCGTATCGGCGTCTACTACCAAGACGACACGCGCCGTCCACTATCCGTACATCCGATGAAGCAGGGACCTGCCTCCAAAGCCAACGTGGTATACCAGGACCCGAATTATCAACCTCGAAGTGACCATCTAAGACCGCGCGGTTACTTCCTTGGTGGACACAGGTGCCAACTTCCCGGCCATTAGTCAATCTGGTCAATGTTGTCGAGAACACTTGGGGTGGCCCGCCAATCCGCACCGCCGGAGGCCTTTTAAAATACGCCGTCGGCAAGATACACTGCATGAGTAAAGATTTATGGACGGACGTTTACTGCGAAGTTAGTTGCCCTGAAGCAGTGGTCCCGCGATATCCTGAGCATGGACTTACTGAATCAGAATCGGGCGATAACTGAACTTCGGTCCAAGTTCACGACGTTCTCTACGCTCGAAGCATTACCTTAAAAAAAAAACCCTGAATTGTGTTCCCTTAAGCCTCCTGATGAAGTTAGCCTCCAACCCCGTGATCCCGGTGCGTGCAGGGAATTTCAAGGTCGCTGATGACTTATACACCGAGGACTCAGCTTCGCAAGAGATACCGCCCGTTTTCGCAATGAATAAGCTAAGATGGTGACAACAAAGTGCAATGAATACCGAAAACATCCCCATGGGCGAGCAAAGCGAGATTCAGTATTGGCCGTCTCTGACTGGTCCGTTGTAGACTCGGCTAACGAAACCCGCCCACCTTCGACATTAACCCAGCACGGCTCCAGAATAGACAAGGCAACAAGCGCAATATTCTTAGAATATAGAATGAGTGCTTTTCGTTGTCGCCAAAGGACTGACAATCGCATTTTGCAAATTATCACATTTCATCCCATAGCATTTCACACTGTCAACATGATCATTTTGCCACGCATCTTCCCTACCGCACTAAATAATAGCAAACAATGTTTCCCTTCTCTAACAAAAGACGCAAAAAATTCAACAACTCACTCCTATTTCTATTCTTCCGTTCTTTAGCCTATTCACTGAAAAATAGAGCGTCGTGGCTCTGACAAAATATCTAGCAAAGTTTGCTATGATATCATGTAATCATTTTGTCTTGGGCTCGGTTTTCCCAAGCGAATTAGCGATAATTTTATAAACCAACAAAATTAAAGAAACTATGCATTACGGCAACTTTAAAGGCGGATTATCCGATGATAGTTCGGAAGGATTCGTTTGAGTTATTCCAAACGTACTTTTTTTAAGAATTAAACGCCCTTGGGCATGGGAGAGGCCTTTCCCCTGCAGTGGGCGTAGGCAGGCTGATGATAACGATGATGACATCCAAAAATTGATCTTCGGTGTCCTGATGGCCGCTCCAGTTTTCGAAATTTAACCATGTGGCTAGCATCTAGAATTAAAAAAATAATTTACGTATTTTTGTTAATACCTCAGTACCGACGTCTCTCCCAAGCTTTATAAAGTGCGCCAATGCTGTCTTTGCGGTCGTGAAGGACGCATCATTTTCTTTTCGCAAGTCTATTTTTTGAATGTTACTTCACCTTCTCGCGAACAGTCTGCATAAACCACGTATAAATAACAAACTTCAGATGGTCTATGGGTACTTATTAAAGTATGCCATTGTTTTAACGGACACGCTCTCATCTCCCTCAACTATGCTTAGATTCATAGCTATTATACTAATTATTGCTTTCTTCTTTGGGAAATCCAAAACGCACTTATCTCTACAACAGAAACAGAATCAAGCCATATGCATTTTTAGTTTGAGGAATATTTTATGCAGTTTTCTATTGTTACTGTATACTCATGGCATTCAAGAAATCTCTCCCATGGTTCATTATTTTATCATCCCCAAGGTTACGAAACGAACACTTCACATTTAGATGAGTAAATCTGCGAAGCCAGTGAAACTTCGATGTTTCACTGGCTTCGCAGACCAGGATACTTTCTCACTACAGGACCTAAATATAATAACCGCAAATTCACAATTAATTTTTCTGCAACATATTTGAAGAATTCTCTACACATTAGTGCGGGGCAATCACCTAACATTCATGCTCTCTACCTTATTTTCCATGTTTTTCTGCACTCACGCATAATTTTTCTTATTAATAGGACCACTCACTGGAAATGTGCATAATTTTACACTTATTTGAATGTGTCCTATGTTTTCCTGCTATTTACATTTCTTGCGCTTTGAAAATTTTTCAGTGATTTTTCTTTACATGGTAGTAATTAAGCATTTTAGCACTTTTCTAACAGCAAGCACCCTGTCCAGATGTAAGCTTTGTGAGTCCTCCTGTATCTGTCAAATTCGCGTGCGCGTGTGTGCGCGCGCGTGTGTCTGCGTGCGTGTGTGTGTGTGTGTCTGTGTGTGTCTGTGTCTGTGTGTGTGTGTGTGTGTATGTGTGTGTGTGTGTGTGTGTTTGTGTGTGTGTGTGTGTGTGTGTGTGTGTGTGTGTGTGTGTGTGTGTGTTTGTGTGTGTGTGTGCGCGCGTGAGTGTGCGTGCATGTGTGTGCGCGTGTGTGTGTGTGCGTGCGCGTGCGTGCGTATCCTTGTGAGTGCATGTGACTACGCGCGTGCGAGTTCGTGCGAGCGTGTGTATGTGTGTCACGGTGCATTATGGTGTGCTAATTTTAAATATAGTAATGAGAGCTACCTATGAAGAGTACATCAAAAGCTGCATTAGATAACAGGAAACATTAACGGCGTAGACAGGTAGGCTGGACCTAAAGTGTGAAATAAGGGCACTGTCAGGCTCAACTGAAGCCTCTCAGACAGGGCTCATTTTACCGAACACTCATGAAGCTTCGATCAACGTAGAAACGGGTAAAAGCTGTTTCGTTATAACGGACGCTTCAGAAAAATATGCTCTATGCGAGCGCCTGCAGATTTTATAAAAGCAAATCTCATGCCTTTCCTAAAAGACACGAAAGACTTTAAAGGCATACAAAGCTTGCATGATTGCGATTCATGCATGCTACCAATAGGAAAATTGTAGCAGCCGCAAAACCACACGTCCTGTGAAAAACAATGCATGAGGGAGTCACCAGGCAGCGAAGAACATTTTTTAGTGGTATCTTCGTAACCTTGAACCTGCCTCTTTGTAGGAAGCATGACGGAATTTATTCCCACGCTACTGCAACCAATGCCGCTCAGCCGCTGAATTCAATACGAACGGCCGATTCAGAGCGTTATGGCTCCATTTCACCGGAGACGAGGAAAAACGCTCATGTTTTGACTAAGGTAGCTCGCGCAATAACAACCTCACGCGGCTAAAATTATCCGTGAGTCCTCGACTCCTGTCTTTCCAAAAGTCCACTCAGCAGTTCAGACACTCGAAGAAGGTGTTTCTAACTGCCAGTTAAAGGCGTACGAATTGATAATTCATCATAGCTCGAAATATCAAGGCGTCGAAATCGTATCATATATAGAGCTTCCCGATTACATATACCAAGAAATTCTGGAGAAGCGCTATTTTTAAAGGGACGTGGTTAATGAAGGTAATTTTTTGGCATGTAACAAAACTGCATCGTAACAATCAACACAGCGGCAGGTCCCTCCTCGGGATGCATGTATTTTCGCCTATTTACCGAAAAAAAAGCACCCCACACCTTCCGCGTGGAATTGTTAACTACGCGGAGCGAACGCAGAACAAAATCTAAAGGCAAGATTTGGACGCGCGCAGCGACTTTAGACTGTTTCTATCAGTACATTGAAGAGAGTACTGTTAAGTTCTTCTGGTCCTAACAGCCTCTGTCGCGCGGAACGTATTGCTGATTGCTTGTTCACCGTGACGCGTATCAAAAACGCTGATACTGCGGGCTATAAAAACGCCACGGCAGAGCACTGCACCGCTCTTTCCTGCCCGGCTGCCGAGATAGAACAAAGGCACTCCAGACAACCTTCGGTGTCGCCGCTTGCTCGTCGTTCGTCGAATCGCCCAGAAACGTAATAGTACCTTCAATATTCCAGAGTTGGCTGACAATTAAAAGTGAAAGCCAAGAAAGCTGGACGATGTCCTCCGGATATCTGCTCCGAACAGTGTAGATCACTCCAACGCACCTTGTCCACTGGATGATTCCTAATTATTGACAGGCTCTCTTCAGTTAATATATCCGTGTAATATCTGCCAGAGTCGTTTTTTGCCAGCGTTAGGTTTCTTCTGAAGTCCAAGCCGTAATCGCTGTAGTTAATCTGCGAAGAAACAAAAGCGAACAAGATAAAGAAAGCAATCACTCTAACCACCTGGTTAACTGGACGTTTGCAAATACCTCAGTGTTCTACATTAAAACTTCCTGTTGGGCGAGTTGGTAGTTCATACTGAATTAGAAATATTATAGCGCAAACAAAGACACGGACAAAAAAGAGAGGAAACACACACACAAGCGCTTGTTTGTGTTTCCTCTCTTTTTTGTCCGTGTCCTTGTTTGCGCTATAATATTTCTAATTCAGCGTTCTAGTGACCTCTAAACGAGAAATCTATTAAGCTTAGTGAAGTGCGGTAAAGAAAGCGACTTGTGCTAAAATCACATCTTTTACGGGCAGGCGGTCTCCTTGGTTACAGATTTGTTTGGTTTTGTAACCCAAATACGCAGCCTTATTGAGCATTGTCCGCCAGCAAAATACGAAAACAAAAACATTTATAAGGTAATATTTGGCTTCGATCACATACCAATACGATCAGTGCTGTACGCGATAGAGACCATAAAGAGGTAAAATTTTTGAAATAGTGAATTCTTTCACAAACTTCTAGAGGGTAATTTTGTAACTGTCACTGCTGGCCACCCTTTCGAAATTAATTTTCAAATGGGCTCTTAGTATTACCTCTATCACTTTCAAGAACAGGCTTAGCTATTTAGAACCGCACGGGAAGGCACAGGCCGATGCATGGAAATTAGCAGCGTCCCCTTTGAAACAGGGTGGAGGCTGCTTATATTTATGAGGTAAACAGCATCAACGCAAAAATCGTTAAGGCTCCCGCTGGGCAGAAACTCCGGCACCGCGTCCTCGGCATTCTGTGCGAAAAATTCGCGGAGAAGCAACCTATGTGACGCAACCTCGTGAAGTCATCACAACCTGCCAATCATATTATGAACAAACTTACCGCCGTGGCAGGTGGCTGTTAAGAAAGAAGACATAGGTGGAGAGCAACCATTTACTTTGATGACAACCATCCGACATCAGACACAAAAGGAACGGAGTTTCCTTTCCTTGTAACAGATACATGGCGATCGCGGCTGCTTACGCAGACACGCTTGCACGTCATGCTCATGCAGTAGTAATATAGGCTATCGTCGCAACCGCTGGTCGCTTCACAAATGCGGGGTCCTTGGCAGCACGAATCAATTTTGTCTTCTTCCCACGTTGCCCGCGCTTGCCTTAAAACACGTCTAAGAAGTACAATAGTGAAATACAACAGCGGTTAAGTTAATGGTTGGTGGACGGCCATCGCTTTTTTAAGAGAGAGCGCTGTTTGTTGATTCGGTCAGACATTTAAACAGAGTACTGCACACACAGAGACAAGGACAACAAGGTTTTTTCGACAGCAGGAATCTGTTTCATACCCTCGGAAGTGCCACATCTACGACCACGTGCAGTTAAAAAATCTGCCTTTCTTTTTCCTACAAGTTAATCGATGGGTCACTGACATAGTCCTCCCCACCTTTTCTTATAGAAAACGCGTCGGCGTGCAAGTTCATGCGCTACCTAATCTTTGCTTCTCGTCAAAAGTTTTTTTTTTTTTTTTTTGCTGGAAAGGCAGGCGCGGCTTGTTGAGCGAAGCCTCGGGGAATGCGCCGCAGTGCAGGGGTAAATCGACCCTGTTTTAGACCTCATCGAGAGCTGACGCTCCTTTAAACGATCCTTTAAACATCGGCCCGTCTGACCGATATAGACTTTTTCACATGGTAGGGGGGATCTCATACACAACCCCGGCCTAGCACCTGACGTAAGAGGTTCACACAGTCTGGCGCACTTAATCGGAGCACCACAGCGCCAGGAAAAATACGAGGACTCTCAAGGATCTATGAATGTAAAGCCGAAAATGAACAATTCAGCATATACGGGCGTTCACCCATTAAACCCATCGCGTCATACCGTTAAAGTGGAGCGTAAGTGACCCGTCAATTTCTGTCTCAAAATTTGGCATTTCTCTTTTAATACAATTGTGAACCCTGAACTTGACACCTTACTTGACTCCGCTGCTTTTGAGCCACCAATCTTCTAATCGCTTTTTTCTGACTTCTACCTCAGCCTCCGTGGTGGTTCAACATTATGTACAGCGCGAAAAACGAAGCCAGGAGAAAAAACACGCAAACAAGCGAGCACTGACTATCAACTAAAATTTTATTAGGAAAAATTCGTGCTTATAAAGGCTTCAACCCAGCATGTGCAGGCGCACAAAGCATGAAACACAACAAAACAAAAGAAACAGCAAACCAAACCACACGTGCGCATTAGCCTCATTGCACTGCAACAGTACTCCATAGATAGTCCAGTTCTACCTGATGTAACGCCACCGAGGCTTTGCAACGCAATGCGCGATGTGGCGATCAGATACGCCTCTACTATTTCTCGGCAATTCTGATTCCTGTGCCTGAAGACAACGTCGGCATGCCCCAAATCAGGAACACACGCGCTATCATTTTCTTTACTGCAGTCACGGCAATGTAGAGATAGATTAGATGAAGCGGCAGATGCCCCCGCGACCTCTCGTGCTCTTTCAGGCGCACGTTGAGGCACCTTCCAGTATGCCCATAAGAAATTTTCCCACACGATACGGGTATTTTGTACACAACGCCCGTGTTGCACGGCACGTATCTGTTGGCATGTCTGACAGCGCACGCTCCTCCCGCTTCATCTAATCTATCTCTACATTGCCGTGACTTCAGTAAAGAAAATGATAGCGCGTGTGTTCCTGATTTGGGGCGGCCGACGTTGTCTTAAGGCACAGGAATCAGAATTGCCGAGAAATAGAAGAGGCGTATCTGATCGCCACATCGCGCATCCCGTGCGTTGCAAAGCCTTCGGTGGCGTTATATCAGGTAGAACTGGACTATCTTGAGAGTACTGCTGCAATGCAGTGAGGCTAATGCGCACTTGTGGTTTGGTTTGCTTTTTTGTTGTTTTGTTGTGTTTCATGCTTTGTGCGCCTGTGCCTGCTGGGTTGAAGCCTTTATAAGCACGAGTTTTTCCTAATAAAATTTCAGTTGATAGTCAGCGCTTGATTGTTTGCGTGTTTCTTCCCCTGTCTTTGGTTTGGTTTGGTTTATGGGGTTTAACGTCCCAAAGCGACTAAGGCTATGAGAGACGCCGTAGCGGAGGGCTCCGGAAATTTCGACCACCTGGGGTTCTTTAACGTGCGCTGACATCGCACAGTACACGGGCCTCTAGAATTTCTCCTCCAAAGAAATTCCAGCCGCCGCGGCCGGGATCGAACCCGCGTCTTTTGGGTCAGCAGCCGAGCACCATAGCCACTGAGCCACCGCGGCGGCTTCCCCTGTCTTCGTTTTTTGCGCTGTACATAATGTTGAACGTTCAACAACTCGCCCAGTTTTCGGTTCTGCTTAAGTTCATCTCTGTGGTGGCTTATGGGTTATGGCGCTCAGCTGCTGACCCAAAAGACGCGGGTGTGATCCTCAGCAAGGCAGTCGCATTTCGGTGGAGGAGAAATGCCATACGTCCGTGTACTGTGCGATGTCAGTGCACGCTCAAGAACCCCGGGCGGTCTAAATTATCCTGGGCCTTCCACTACCACGTCCCTCATAGCCTGAGTAGCTTTGGGACCCCCATAAACTAAATTAACATCTACCGCAGATTCATTCACTTTGCGTTTGTTATGTCCAAATCCTAAAGCCTCAGGGCGAGCGACTGTCTCTGCATCGACATCCGGATGGATACTGACACAGTCTACGGATCTGGGCACTAGCATCGTCCGCTTGGGAAAGGTGTTCAACGAATAATAGTACACTCAAAGGAAGCGAAGGAGATTATGTCAGCAATAAATATACAGCGTCATGTTAATTTCCCCTTGCCAAGCACTCTTCAAAACCATTTTTCTGTCTAGCAGCTGGCATTAACCATAATCAAGTTCACAAACCGCATATCAGCAGCCAGCTCAAAACTACTGGAAGCTACATACTGACCTAAAATTTTGTATCTAATATTTTTTTATCAAAAACGCCATTGGGATAATTTCTCCAGGTGATGCTCACTCTCTAAGCCAAACGGGGAGCATAAATGTTAAAAGAAACAAAATATACTTTATTCATATCCATAGTTTGGAGTGGGAACAAGAGTTGATAAAACAGATCACACTCGCGTGTAACGAGTGACCACAGCGCCAGCTGCGTTTAAGGTAAAAATATCCCCACTCGGCTTCTGGCGCCGCGCTTGCCTCACGAACAAGTGCCATTAATCGATAAGGCTCTTTCTTTTCGACTACGATTTCAGCTGCTCTCGTGTTGATGAGGTTTATGCTTTATGTAATTTTAGACTAACCGTGGGCTCGAGATCAGCAATTCATTATACGCCGTTCATTACTCGCTGTGAAAGAAAACTCAATGTGGATAAAATACATAGACTCTTAATTTTAATAATATGATGACTCCACCCGGTCAAGGGTATGCACAAAACAGTACCCGTCTGGTTCTCTGATCGACTCATCTAAAAAAAGCACAGGACATAAAAGATAACGTGAAGGGACAGAAGGTGTTTCTACCACACAAGATGAATACGCTCTATTGTTTTAAACCTAAGTGCGTAAATCCTTCATGTTTATAACCTAACTACACAAATACTTCATGTTTATGGAGCACACCATGTCAAGTAGTCGAAACGGTACCTATGATCGCCTCGTGCATATAGAGCTCACTCACTGGAGACCTCTGGTGGCTGTAATAGTCGATACCTCCTCCCCAGGATCCCACATGGCTCACAAAGCCCCGTTTGGTGGGCGTGTACACTGATTTGTAGAAGCCCAGGTGCCACTAAAGAAAGCGCAAAAAAGAGAACATGAGTTAGAGTACAGCGTAATAAAACGCGACGCTAATAACGCAGCTTAGCGAATAAACAGGCATCGCAGATTACAAAGGAATGAAAGCGGAAAGGTGAAAGCACAAAATGAGCTAGCTTTTTGGGACATAATTTTCCGATGTAAACCGCTTTTTTTATTGAAATTATTGGTAGGATAGCAATAGAAGCGGAGGTTACATGAAGCACGTTTCGTGAAAAGATCATATCGCAGCCCTGTTGTGCTACCAGCACCCTGACCAGAAGAGCGAACTGAAACTTGCACTCACTTAGACAGAACTCGCTGAGGGGACCTGCGACTGCTCGTTGTTGTGACGCAAGGTAGCAGATCCCACCGCTGCCACCAGTTGTTGTGACGCAAGGTAGCAGATCCCACCGCTGCCACCAGTTGTTGCGTCACGAGGTAGCGTGGCCAGTTGTGGCGTCTCCAAGGGGGCTCGTCCGGAATGAAGGAACTGTCTGAACTTCAGATGGTTAGAGATTACAAAAACAAGCACATTTAATGACAAGAAACTGAGACACTTATTTACAAAAATTTACAAAAAGAAGAGCAAGGAATCAAAAGTTAAGAGTTCATAGCGTCTAGCGTCTGGATGAGCCTGTTAACCAAGGCTCAGAGCCACTGGATGGACCTATTACCGAAGGTCCAGAGCGTTCGTGCCCACTTTGGTCGCAGGTTATATAGCCCAAGACTCCGCCCCTGCACCAGGCGACATTCCATCGCGACACAAAAGATCGGCACCAGTACCATTGTCGAAGACCTGTTGAGCCTCCTCACTAGGCGGTAACTCATCGTGGCACAAAAGATCGCCACCACACACCACTGCCAACTAAGACATCTGCTTAGAGCCCGCACGTGGGAACTGGCGAGTCCGCATTCCTAAGTCCGCAGTCCGCATTCCTATAGCATTGTGTCGTGTTGACGTCACAGCCGCAGCTGCGCAGGCTTCCTCTGATTCGTTCCGTGTTTTTTTCTCAAGACGAGGGACACCCTTTCTTCTCCTGTTGTCGGTTGCTTCTCGAAGGGGAGGTCGTTTTCGCCGAGCCGAGTGTGGGAAGAGCCTCGTCGGCCACTTCCCAGAAAGTCGCCCTTTTCTGTGAGGTCATCGAGGGGTCAAGTTGAAGTCAAACGACCCGTCAAAATTGCCGCTACGTCGAATCTCCCTCCGTTTCATCTCGGGTCTCAAGATGAGTCGTAACAGCTACCTCCCCCGCCAGACGAGTCTCGGCGAGTAGCAGTCATCGCTGCTGCACGAAAAGACGACTTGCAGAAGCATGCCAGAAGTATGCCAGAAGCTCTCTGCCGCTCGCAACGTGGTCTTCTATTACGCCGGCCAAATTCTTTGAGGCGTCTCTGAAACCCCAACCACATGCGCAAGCAAGCACTAAACTTCCCTCCGAGCAAACCAGTTCCAAAAGAGGGTGCTATAATCCGGTCAGTATAGCCATTGTGAATAGCTCACACTGAAAACTCCCAGGACCCACCCAAGCTGAGAAAAACCGAACCTGCTACTGTACACCCTCACTTTCAAAAACGCACGAAAAAACTTATAGTAGCAATTTTGGTTCATAAAGAGCATTCCGGACCGCTTAGAAAGAACAGCTAAGCGCGTCCGCATTTTCATGCAATGTACCCTTTTTGCACGTACTCTTTAAAATCAAACATCTTTAAAAGCAGCAAACTGATCGAAAATCATCAAGTTTACAAAAACCACTACCACTAAAACTGAAACTGTGTTTGCCTTCATCCCTGTCCCGGTTTTTTTTTTTTCAGTGAGTCAATGTAACCAAAAAAAATGGCAAACACTTATTCCCTGAATTGGACATTCTTCAGCCGCGCCCTGCGCGGTCGTGGTCGGATGGCCGGTCCACAAGCAGGTGCCTCAAAAAAACTGCGGGGTTGATTATTTCCGCCTCCGCGCGGCCTGCTACAGAAAGGGCGCCTTCTCCATTCTTTTGTCCCGGCTTGTCGCGTCCCCCTCCGACTCACGCGCTCTCTGTGGCGCCCCCTTGTGTGGCTGTCGAGCCCTATTCTTCGTAACATGTAGCATGCGTCACGTGTCCAACGACTGCGCCGTCTGTCCCTCTTTTGGCTCGCAAGGGCAGTCAACTGGGCTTTCATCGGGCCTATCCGCCTTCGGGAAAATTTCACTGTGGGTTTTCCCTTTCCCTCAACAGTTCTCGCGGTGCTGTCCCGCGTTAATTTGCCGGCCCTCGCATCAGCATTAATCTCTGCCCTAGCCTTTCTCAATTGCTTGTCGCGTTCGCGATGTTTCTTGGGTAGCGACGCTACTCGTGCTTTACTCTGAGTGCTAGGCGGCGGATTAACTGACGAATCGTCTACTCCGGTGGTTTCGCCTGAGCTGCAAAGCTCATTTTCCTGCTGTTTTACTATCGGAGCAGCATCCTCCTCATTCCGGGCTACAGAATCAATCGCGTTTCTGTGGCACCTTCCGGCGAGCGTTGGGCTCTTGCCTGGCGCTTCACTGTTGCCGTCAGGCAATTCCCGTTCACTCTTTGTGCCCCTTAGTACCGCCTCAACTTCCTGACTGCTAGCGCTCGCCAGCTGCACCAGCGGTGTCCCTTCTCTGGCTTTGTCATTGCGTTCACACCGAACCTCGCTGCATTCTTTCTGGCGCGGGACATCTGTCTTATCTGCCAACGCGCTATCTGCCTCAGGGCTAACAGTACGCGCGTCACACCTTTCTTTTTCCTCGCAAAGGTTTCGCTCTTCCTGTTCTTTCTCCACGCGGAGGCTTTTCTGCGGAATAGTTTTACACTTCTCGCCTGCCTCCTTGTTGAGAAGAGGTACTACTTGCTGGGGACAACTGCCCGACCTCTCGCTCAACTCTTTTAAGTTACGGAGCTCAATCGCCCGCTGCAGAATCTTTTCAGCCCTCTCATCTGCCATCTTGTTGAGAAGAGATTCCAATTGCTGGGGACAACAGCCCAACCTCTCGCTCAACTCTTCTTCTAATTTACTGAGCTCAGCCCTTTTCTTCAGTAATTTTGCTTCCCTCTCACGTTCGCGCTGACGCCATTTTTCCTCTCTCTCTCGCTCCTCCTGCTGTCTGAGCTGCTCTTCTTCTCGCTCTTTCTGCTGTCTGAGCTGCTCTTTTTCCTGCTCTTTTTGCCGTCTGAGCTGCTCTTCCTTTTTTTGTTCGATGAGACTCCACTCTTCAATGAGCTCCTCATCATCTGCCCCCAAATCAGTAATGGCCTGAATTATCATGGGTTTTCGTGCCAAACCCCTTGTCTCAATCCCCAATTCCTCACACAACAGCAACAGGTCCGACTCCTGCAGTTTCTGTAGGTCCATGATAGTTCTGAGTCTGAGCTATTTCCAAAACAACTATGCAAAAATACCAAACCTGTAAGATTTAAGCACAGGTGTCTACCAGTTCTAAATTTTAACCCTCTCTTAGAACCTGGTCCACATCAAAGGAAAAGCCAAGCACTCACCCACACACGTGATCATGACCAAGACAGCTGCACTCTCGCTGGCCGACCGTTGTTGTCGCTTGTGGCTTCAGATTCTCATCGCTGATCCATAGTTGTTGGGTCTTCGTATCTCACCAGTCTTTGTTCCACAGATGTCGGGACTTCCAGGCCTCGAATCCCAAGGCTTCGGATCCCACGGCTTCGGATCCCACGGCTTCGGACCCCACCGCTGTTCACCAGTTGTTGCGAGTCGGGGTAGCAGATCCCACCGCTGCCACCAGTTGTTGCGACGCAAGGTAGCAGATCCCACCGCTGCCACCAGTTGTTGTGACGCAAGCTAGCAGATCCCACCGCTGCCACCAGTTGTTGTGACGCAAGGTAGCAGATCCCACCGCTGCCACCAGTTGTTGCGTCACGAGGTAGCGTGGCCAGTTGTGGCGTCTCCAAGGGGGCTCGTCCGGAATGAAGGAACTGTCTTAACTTCAGATGGTTAGAGATTACAAAAACAAGCAGATTTAATGACAAGAAACTGAGACACTTATTTACAAAAATTTACAAAAAGAAGAGCAAGGAATCAAAAGTTAAGAGTTCATAGCGTCTAGCGTCTGGATGAGCCTGTTAACCAAGGCTCAGAGCCACTGGATGGACCTATTACCGAAGGTCCAGAGCGTTCGTGCCCACTTTGGTCGCAGGTTATATAGCCCAAGACTCCGCCCCTGCACCAGGCGACATTCCATCGCGACACAAAAGATCGGCACCAGTACCATTGTCGAAGACCTGTTGAGCCTCCTCACTAGGCGGTAACTCATCGTGGCACAAAAGATCGCCACCACACACCACTGCCAACTAAGACATCTGCTTAGAGCCCGCACGTGGGAACTGGCGAGTCCGCATTCCTAAGTCCGCAGTCCGCATTCCTATAGCATTGTGTCGTGTTGACGTCACAGCCGCAGCTGCGCAGGCTTCCTCTGATTCGTTCCGTGTTTTTTTCTCAAGACGAGGGACACCCTTTCTTCTCCTGTTGTCGGTTGCTTCTCGAAGGGGAGGTCGTTTTCGCCGAGCCGAGTGTGGGAAGAGCCTCGTCGGCCACTTCCCAGAAAGTCGCCCTTTTCTGTGAGGTCATCGAGGGGTCAAGTTGAAGTCAAACGACCCGTCAAAATTGCCGCTACGTCGAATCTCCCTCCGTTTCATCTCGGGTCTCAAGATGAGTCGTAACATCGTTAGCTCAGAATCCCCCACGAGAACACATTTAGAAAGGCTATAGGGCCAAAGTGCTGCTCGTTTTCATACAGATGGCGCAAATCACAAATCTCAAGCAAATCTTCCAAATAAAAACAAACCTTTCCCATAATGTATGAAGTGTAGCCTAGGTCATTGAGCCACTCTGGAAGAATCTTCAGGTCCAGGGCAAGGCCTCTTGGCTCCGACATCATGAGAACAAAATGTTGCATTCCTAGAGAGAAATTCGGCGCAAGGTTAGCACCTGCTGTCACGGAGGATCATCAGAGAACCCTGTCATCAGAGGCCCTTTTCTTATGCTTTAAAAATTAGAGCGGCATCAACACCTCTTTGTTGCTTAGAATTGAGACTTAACCTTCCTCGGAAGGCATGGAACACAAGCACTGAGCTTTTCGAACCGTCTAGCCAATAGGCTACGAGATAGTGGAGAAAAGGTTTTTAAGCATGAAATGCTTTTAGCCCCCGTTGTCGGCAGTGTGCTGACGTCACGCCGAGACCGAGAGCCATCATCCGGGCACTGAAATCCACTCATCCGGGCACTGAAATCTACTCATCCGGGCACTGAAATCCACTCATCCGGGCACTGAATTCCAGTCATCCGGCACTGAATTCCAGTCATCCGGGCACTGAATTCCAGTCATCCGGGCACTGAATTCCAGTCATCCGGGCTCTGAAACGAGAACATCCGGGCACCGTACGAGACTTAACGAGATTTAACGAGACTCTCTAAGCCCTCCTACGCGACCGGCATGCAAGCGCCGGTCGGTCTCCAAAGGAGTCACAAAAAATAACTGCTGCCAGTGCCTTCTCAATGTTTATCAAGATATCAGTCGCTGTGCGTTTGATAATGCACGGAATTATAATTTCCGATTTCTAATAACGCGTGCAAAAAAACACATAAATGCCACGATACACTTCGTTGTCATACGTGATCTCTTAGGGGCTTCGCGCATCGAAGCAAAGCCGCGCAGGCGCACAGGGGCCCGGGGGAGAAGCGCTGCGTTCAAAGGGCAAGGCATCGCGCCGAACGGGTGGTGGCGTTCCTCCCTTCCATTACGGTGCGGTTCGGGTGTCCACCGAGATGGCAGAGAATTACTCCGCCATTTCCTTTCCTCAAAAAACCTTGCGTTCAAATGGCAAGGCATCGCGCTGAACGGGTGGTGGCGTTCCTCCCTTCCTGTACGGTGCGGTTCGGGTGTCCACCGAGATGACATTAGGCCCGTAAACATCTCATGCTTACTCTACTCTCGGTTACGGGAGAGGCAGAGATTTTTTTATAACAAAACCGAGTATCACCCTTGGCTCTTACGTTCGAGAAGAAAGATGGTTTCGTGAGAGGAAATTGGACGTTCCCTCTAAGCCGCTAAGCCGCTGCATGCGGAGATGAGCAATCTGGGATTCTTCTTTGTACTGCTGTAGCTGCGCCAACAGGAATAGTTTGCTAGGAAACAGGGGATTAAAGGATCGTTTGTGCTTTGCACAAGGCGTTGCTTTCATATCTATATTTATAAAACAAAAACATTAAAGTGAATAAACGCAGCAAGCCAGGTACAGTAAAGATCAACGGTTATCTTCAGCTCGTCAATGAAGGCGGCAAACTTAGCATGAAAAAAATGCTGAATTTTTTCTTCTTTTAGTTGCATTCTACGCATTCGTCAAATGCTCTGTTCATTATAACGCACGTCTGTCTTTGCGGTGCTAAAAAACACGCGCATCAATTCTGCAGGTAACTATCATAGGAAGCCAGAGAACGATATGCACATTGCTCTGACGTAGTCACAGCACCAGTAATTATTTCACGCCCCAAGGCTGCCTCAGCAGCCTTCCAAGAGTCGGTTCCAAGTTACTCGCGCTACCCGATTGAATCATTTGGAATTTCGCCCAAAATATGTCTTCTGCTGCGTGTTTAAATATGCGCAATATGATGTTAATGTATGTTTCTGAAGGCATAGAGATGAATACTATATGACCTTGGATAAAGGCCGTAGAAAGAGAACTCTATGGCTTCTAGCTACGCACGGAAATTTCATAGACATATAAAGCCTCTCTAAGCTTAAAAAAAGCGTCATTATGAGATATTCCCACCAACCCGCTCATTCCGGCGCTTCCTCATTCACTACTACTATCCACCAGCCACCTACGCTACCCGATTCGGTGACTCCGGTTGCGTAGGAGTGCGTGTTTTTATTTTTTACTATGGTGCATTTCCTGAGCTTTTTTTCTGTTTCTTATCGGGGTGCGCTGATCGACATTTTCGTACCTGTGCGACTTGAATGCTGCATGCGAAAACGGATCGCGGCGAACAGTTGGAGTGTTTAGGAGTAGAAGCTATAAAAATTTGATTGTTATGCCTATATTGTGCTCAGAGCAAAGTTGTGCGAAATTTTCGCCTTGCTCATTGTTATGCTCTGTTGCTGCGCCTTCCATTTCTGTAACCGGCACGGCAACGGCAAGATGCTTTGTGTGTACAATCCGTCAAGCTAAACGCTGCGAGGAGAAAATTTTCGCTGCATAGCATTGGGCGAGCTCACCTAAACGCTGTATTGACCTGGCAGCATAGTGAAGTGTCACTGTTTTTCGTTACCTTTTCCTGTGAACGCGGCTTACGCCTGGCAGCGGCTATTTCACACTTGCACTGTATGTCAGCAAGTGCTGCGGGATTTTAAAAACATTTGTGACGAGACCTTTGTGTTGAGGGCACTGGCGTTCCTTCACGCAGCTCCTTTATCGCTCTCAAAATGCTGGCAGACGGGGCAGGTTTGTGACGTTAATGCGACCTTATTGAGGGCATGTTATCAGCTCCATTACAGTTTAGCTGATCTTAGTCCCAGTTATGCAATGCTGACAATTCTAGTCGCCGAACTTCAGCGCACGCCCGCACGTATGTACCATAAATTAGCAATTTCGGGCTACAAAGGACCGACTACTCGCCCCTGACGAAAGCGAGAGTTTCTTCTGCCACTCGTTTTCACCGTACGCCTATTAGCTGCTTCAGAGATATTGCTACCATTGCGACAATTACGAACGCCAGTAACGATTTTAATTCAGTGACGACCTTCTCTGCAGTACGCAAGCATTTTGTGGGACTCTCACACAACGGTTGATATAGAAAACGTAGAAAAACTTCAAAGCTTCGCCGCTAGTTTTATACACAACCGCTATAAACGCCAGGACTCTCTATCTGCTATGTTGCATGAAGACCAGCTGGAGTACTTCAGAGAACGCAGGAAAACTGCTGGAATTAAATTTCTTAGTAGCTTATATATTTCTAAATTTGGCTTCTCCCGCATCACATAATGAAGCACTCATGTAAGAAGCCTCGCCATAAGACTGAACACTATACTGAACCAATCTTTGCTTGTACTAATGTATATACAACCTGAGTATAATGCTTATCGCAGTGCTTGCAGCTCTAGACGTAGTGGCGTTGCATTCCTTGTTAAAAGGAATTCGGAAATAGTTTTTTCCTAACATGATCATATAGTGGAACTTAATTCAGCATGATTCTGTTCCATTTGCCTGGTTGAGTCATCCGAATCGTCATTTCGTGTTGTAAGTGAAGTGCTATGTTGTTGACGTTTCATATTGTTTCCTTTCTTGTATGGCGTCTTTGTCGTGACTGCATCTGATTTGACCTTTATATTTATATGTTGCGCATTTTTTTATATCTGCCTCTCCTGCCTGAGCCATGTTTGTTCCGCAGTACATGATAAATAAATAAATAATAAATAAAATCTTTTTGAGTTATTCTACGAGTAATAAATGGTAATTTGTCAGCTGGATTCCAGTTTCCTTAAGAACGACAGCACTGCTTTTGTTGTCCGTAGAACACCCATTTACCACGCTATTACAATTAGCGGTTCGTCAGGCCATCTCACGCTCTTAATTTGTGACACAACCCTGTTTCCTACACATTCAGGAGATGTCCCATTAAACTTCCTCGCCGCGTGGCGTTTGACACGATCAAATACTCAAAAATCACCCACGCCTAACAGCCGTGCAGTTAAAGCGGCGTTATTGCTTCAGTCTACAATTTTCCTGCAACGCGAATTTTTGGACAAGCAAGCAGGCTACAGAAGAAAAAAATCGCACTTCAAGGCAAGAGAATACTAGAGGCTTGAACGCAAAAAAAAAAGTTTTTCCTTTCAGAAGCCCTGCCCAGTTCTTTCATCAAGCTCTACCTTGCTGTCAACATCAAATCTCTTCCAATGCGTCCGAAGAAAGCTGATTCTATACGCCAAAGAAAAATATCGATGCATTCTTTTGCAGCTTGCTCTAAATACCGCCCACGTTTGGAAAAACGCACCTCTCACTTATGGCCCCTTTAATCGAGAATCAGCTTCGAACACCTGCAACAGGATCCAGTGCACAGTGTGCCCTGTTGCTAATGGTGTTTTCGACTAGTCGCTTTCGAGCGCTCTAGAGCGCTCTGAAGCGAGTCCTCTTATTCGGCTAGTCGATACCAGGCGCTCTTTTTGTATTCCGCTGGCTCTTTCGGAACGCCGGCCTCCAGCGTAGAGCACTCTCACAAGCTCCGAAAAAGAAGTCAGAGCGACCGGGTGCTCCGGTCCACGTGAGTGTGTCTTACAAATCTCGCGTCGCCATCATGCCGGCGGTAGACGACGGCGCTGGCGCCGGTCGCCCTCTTTCAGGTGACGAAACATATATATGACAGTGTTTCGATCTTCGGCTGAAAGTGCACACTAGCTTCAATTCAACGAAATTGATCAGTATGTCGAGCCTCGGAACGTTTCTTCACAGTGCATGGCAGCAGCGACTAACGCGGTAATGTCGATGAGCGCACCAGCGGCATTTGCTGGTACAGAAAAGGCTTAGCACGAAGCGCCTTGTACCGTGTATTTCCGCCTGCATTTTGGACGATACATATTTGTGGCTACGTTTGCGCTGTGCAAATGCGGCATTCGTGTTTATTAGTGGGTGCAGTGCAAAAAACCTCTGTGTGTTTTGCGAAAGTAGAATGTTTTCGTGGATGTCAGCTAGCGAATATTTTTGGTGGTGACCACATTGATCAAGCTCGAGTGTCACGTTGCAGTACCAGTCAGACACCTCGCTTTGAGAAAGTGCACTGATTAGTTGGTTTATTGTGGTTTAACGTCCCAAAGCAACTCAGGCTATGAGGGACGCCGTAGTGAAGGGCTCCGGAAATTTCGACCACCTGGGGTTCTTTAACGTGCATTGACATCGCACAGTACACGGGCCTCTAGAATTTCGCCTTCATCGAAATTCAGCCGCCGCGGCCGGGATCGAACCCGCGTATTTCGGGTCAGCAGCCGAGTGCCGTAACCACTGAGCCACCGCGACGTGAAAAGTGCACTGAGAATGGATGAGTAAGAGTAAGAGAGTAAGAAGGTATGATGAGTAAATAAAATCAGCCGCACGTTGCTATAGGTCGGTCCCAGCCAAAAGGCTATCAGAGTCTATTTTATTCGCGTGACCACTCTAAAAGCGCCTGGCCTATTCTGCTGGGCAGTGCTTCTTCCGACTGAGATTCAGAGTTTTCTCTCGATCAGCGTGCTCTCGGTTAGAGGATCTAGGCGACAAGTCGAAGACACTATAAGTATTGGTGGCACAAGATCGTCGATGATTACACACATGCAACAACTAACTGCTGCCTTCATTAGTGATACGTTAAAGTACAGGGTCGTCCACTCTTAGTTAGAACCCGCTAGCGTACGGCTGCACTCTTCAGAGGGCCACCGCATGCGACACAGTCGCTCATCTCAGCAAAGTGGCGCAAGAGAAGGTTTACCTGGACGTCGTGCTTCGCGTTATCTGCCACTTCGCTTTGATGCGCAGCCGTTTCGGGTGTAGTGACCCTCCAAAGAGCACGGCCATGCGCTAGCGCATTCTAACTAAGAGTGGACGACCTTATACCCCGTAAACCCGTCTCACACAGTGAACGCATCAAATAAAAATAATTTCGTAACTTTTCCCGTTCATTTCAAGGCACTGCTGCAGGCGTCATGTGCTGTCAATATGCGAACTCTTGAATCCTTAAGTAACAGCCGTCTTCTTTCTCTTTGTTCTTAATCTGAGGGCAATGTATTTGCCAAAGAATAAATGTCATGCCTCAAAAACCAGCTCTGCAATTGCTGAACAAAGTTTCCGAACAATTTTTTTCAGCCGTCGCTGCTACCACAGACGTGCCAAAAACACTAATGCAGCGGCGGTGGGAGAAAGCAGATAGCGACACTTTCACTAGAGAGCTCTTATGAACATTCAGCATTTAGCGTCATCTCCCGCCAGTACCGAGTACCGCGTAAGTCAATGGTGATAATTTGAGCTCACTAGCGCGTTAGGGCCAAGAGATTTAGCTCGAAAATAGTGACTACCATGGCCGACCCTGCATCTTCGGTGCAAAATGTGGTTTATAAAATGTTTACTTGGCTCGCAGAAACTATCTCCGACGGCGATATAAAATCAGTGATATCTACCGCTTATTCGAAATTCTCGAGGTGATTATTAGCGCTCAGTGCAACACTGTACATGGTGGAAGGCGCTCAGGTTTGTTGAGAATTGGTTTGGTTTGGTTTATTGGGGTTTAACGTCCCAAAGTGACTGAGGCTATGAGAGACGCCGTAGTGAAGGACTCCGGAAATTTCGACCACCTGGGGTTCTTTAACGTGCACTGACATCGTACAGCACACGGGCCTCTAGAATTTCGCCTTCAAGAAATTCAGCGGCCGCGGCCGGGATCGAACCCGCGTCCTTCGGGTCAGCAGCCGAGCGCCGTAACCACTGAGCCACCACGGCGGGGCAGGTTTGTTGAGAATTGTTTAGCTCGAACATTTATCGCGTACTTATTTTCGAGTTATCAGACTTGAGAAACGTATTTCCATTATCGCTCGCAAACAAAGCTCTGGGTAATGTTTCAAGTCAGTACTACCCAGGGAAAGAAAGAACTGCTAAGACAACCACTAATCGAATTCTACCTAGGGCCATCTGCGAGGTTGAGGAAACTGTACATAGAGGGCGACCGAAGATTATGGCTTTAGGCTGTATGCCACCTTAGTTGACATTTTGACCAAACCCGCTGCGTGTACTTCATTGGTCATATTTAAATAAAAAACAAATCAGGTCACTCTTCGTTTCAGGATGGCACTTGTCACATACAGCCTGGAACACACTGTGCACACAGTGCGGTGCGGCTTCAGCTTGAGATCACTTGCCTGTTCTGTTACCAGCCGTGCAGTAATTATCAGAAATTAAAGGCAATCGGGAAAGCAGTGCCATTTTCAGCTAATGCTAATTCTTCATACGCTGCGGCAGGTAATTAAATGCTAACATTTTTTTTTTCGCAGTACGTCATGCAGTAATGCAGTTTTCGAAACACCTCTATATCTTTAAGTAGTCTAACGACGACTCTTCCTACCGCGTAGTACACAGCAAAAAGAGGTTTCGTTATCTTCGAGATTTGTACTGGCAGCGGTCATGAGATCTATACGTGATCCGGCACCGTAAAAAAATGCATTAAGTCTTATCCGCCCAAAAAACCTCCAGTTGGACTTATTGCAGCATATTAGTAGTGAGGGCTGAACATGAAACAAGTAACCCGTAAACATGTCACGTGTACGTGATACTTCTTGCAACTGGAAGAGGAAACGCTTGTGAAGCTGAAACCTACGCAACTCTTCCTAGTGCAGGTCGCGAGTGATGTCTCAAGTGTGCATTTCCCTTCAGCCTCTTAATATATGCTTTCAGAATGTCTTAAAATTGTATATTTTCGACGCACAAGGCTTAATATGCAACATTTTTAAGTCGCCAGTAAATCCAGCAAGAAACATTTCTGTGAGGAATATTTTGCCTGCTACTTGTTTACTTGCAATGCATACTATGCTATAATTAGGGGCTGACATCTCGCGTTCTGGCAAGCGCCCCAGAACCGTGAAAAAAACAGCTCACCGGTATGTATTGGGTAGCGGCCAGTCATGATGGCAGCTCTCGAGGGTGTGCACAGTGGTTGGTGGTAGAGCCTAGTGAGGCGGACTCCATTCCATGCAAGTGCGTCAATATTCGGCGTCCGAATCTGAGGGTTCCCGTTGTAACTGAGGTCCCCCCAGCCCTGAGGAAGAAACAGCTGGCTGTTTGCATTGCTGATAAGCTGTTAATTCAGTGGAAGCGCCAAAGCAATAATTCCTGGCTTTCCGGCTATACATGGCGGTCTTTTTCAGGACCGCTTCAATAAAAAGCTCCGAACAGCTCATTTTTCAAGACCTTCTAGCGGAAAGAAATTCACCAGTATTAATTTAAGAGCATACCGGAATGCAAACTTGGACTGGTAGGATAAAACCGACGAAGTAAATTTACTGTGCGAATGGAAGTTAATTATTTCATCGACCGTTTGTTTTTTATACCATCAAAAGATAGTTGTAAACGGCACAGTCACCAGCGCAAGTTCACAGTTTTCACATATACAATAACTACCGCAGCAAGTAATGCTGCAAGCACTAAGTATTTGCTCTCTTGTAGAGGATAATGTATATCCGGTCAATTCTTTAACATTACCTCACGAGCGTCGACCAAACTGCTTGTCAGCGCCTTATCACGGCGATGATTGGCGAAGCCAGGTGGAATAACCACGCGAGCGCAAGTTTGCCCACACAACGGTTGTTGTCTGCTAGGCTCTTCCCACTATAACCACACAACCCCGGCCGTGTTCTTAAACTCTCCACTGGCTGATGACTGCAGCGCCAATGGGAAGAAAAAGCGGTGTTAACGACATGGTGGGCAAATCTTTTGATACAGTTTTAGGCATGTCAGTAGCTTTTACTCGGTCGCGAATTCACTTCGAAGGCATCATTGGTGACAACGCAGCAACAGTCATGTATAAACTGCGGTCGCGCCATTGAGTTTTCTTCACTTGCTGTCTAGGAGCACGAAAAATTTCCCTACGCATCCCGGAAGAAACATGGCAGTGTGCTGTAACACTGGCGAAAGTGGAAAAACCTTAAAGGGAGATACCTAGGAAAGTTGGGAGAAAGGCAACAATTGGGAAGATTATTCATGCCTTCCATGATTACGGCCACATTGGAGACGCACCGAGATATTTAAAGCGCAAGACAATACTATAATACAGACAGAGAAGATGTGGCCATTGTTGCTGCAGGCGCTGCGGATCCATTCATGACTGCGGGCCAGGTAAAGGACATTGCCAGTCGAACCGAGTTAGCCGAGGTACTTGTAGCTAGGTTGCATTTTTCTGCCAGCATTAATCGCATGATTAAGCATACGCCGAAAAACGATGAACCAAACGAGCAGAAAAGGGCAAATGCTGCGTTTTACGACAAAGAAGACGCCTCGTTGGATGTTGATGCACAGTCAGGAACTGTTTACTGAGGCACTTTCTACATCTTTCATGTGATTGCGTTTGCGTGATTTCAGCACACGGGCGTGCATGTGAGCACTCGTGCGTGGTCACTAAGGCAGGAAGGGTCCATCGGCCAGAATAACCGCAGACATGCGCCGGGTTAGTGACTCGTATAGAGCTGACACGGGGTCCAGGTCGGCTTTAAGAAATTCCCACTCCCTCTTGACAGCTTCCCAGAGTTCGTAAGATGTCTCATGGTGCAGGTCCATTCTTGATAGGTTTATATTCATTACTCCCCACACATTCTTAGATATATTGAGGCCGGCTTCTTGCGGCGGCCATGGCAGTGTCATGACGCCCACTTGCTCTAGGTGAGCCCTCACAGATTGGCAAGGGTGGATAGGGGAAAGGTCTTGTTGAAGTTAAAAGAAACCGTCCTTGAATGGGCAGTTAAGCAAATGGGGAAGAAGCTTGTCCTCAATAATCTTAGTGTATGCGTCCCACTTGACAAACCTGCGACTGCTAGGTTTTACGATATTGGTGTAGTAAAGTTGATACAAACACAAGTGCAAAGAGCTAGTTTTAATCCCTTAATGTAATACCAAGGTCTCGGTGTAATTTCTAGGCATAATTTAAGGGCTACACACGAGAAAAAAAGAGCTGTTCAGTTTATTTCTCCCGAAGACAGTAAGCATTTTTAGCACATTTGTAGGTAAGATGAAACCGTCCACTGCACCTTGAGTAAGGTGGACGGTAGACTCTTTACTTTTACCCCCACTGAGTGCAGTACGCCGACATGTCGGTGAACGCAACTTGACTCCGGTCGTCCAAAGCACATGCGCATGCGCAAACTGCAGCCTTTCCGCGTTGCTGGCGGCAGAAGGCAATGGTTGTTGGGTGCGCACCTGTTCGTGAGGCCTGCTTCACGTAGCAATGTTAGCACAAGCTCGTCACTTGTGTCCAAGCCGGCAATGTATTTTACCTGGCCCGCAGTCATGAAGTCGATCAACAGCAGCTACAGCAACAATGGCCATATATTTCTCTGGTGTTGTCTTGCGCTTTAAAAATCTCGGTCCATCACCAAGGCTGCCTTCGTCACGCAAGGCCTGAATAATCCTATTAACTGTTGCCGTCCCAGCTTCCCTAGCCATCTCGATTTCAGAATTTTTCCGCTGTCGCCAGTGCCACAATACGCAGCCTCGTTTCTTGCGGGGTGCGAGGGGTCATTCTTCTTGCTCCTCATGTTCATTATCTCTGTAAAAAACTTTTATCAGTAATCGGCGTTTTCTCTCGATGCCGGTCCGTCCTACCTTTAAACGCAGAAACAGAAATATATTTCGTTCTTTTCAGTTTTCAGTTAACATGTTGTAACAGTCGGGCTGCTGCCACCAAGGGTAACATAAACAGTATTCTTGTCTTGCAGAAGAAAATGGTCCATTCAATCGCCAACTTGAATGCCTGTCGACAAAAAAGAATGATTTGTAACGTATGGCTTTATTAGAGCTGATCATCTGTGGGAGTTTTGTCTGTTGCACAATTTGTATTTTTCATTCCCTTGAATCTGCAGACTGAAATTCACTTGCATCACTGCAACAACGCAGGAACTGCCACATTAATGATTGGCGGGTGTTTTATATCTTGTTTTTGTTTACAATATCCGTTCCGTGTGCTTTTTTATTCACGTTTATGCTTTGTACCTTGTTTTTCACTGCGAAATATTTGCTCTATTTTCTTTTCTTTCTTTCCTTGTTTTGTTTCCTGCAACGAGTTATATCTGCTGTCATGTAAATGGTTCCTGGTCCTTGTCGAGCCACCATCTGGCTTTTAATCAGGAATCTATACAGTGATCGATGACTGGAAAATAAACCTGATTTTCATTCCGAGACAGGTAGTGAAAAATCTCGACAGGGCGAACGCAATTTCGACACAACCGCTGCTGCGCTGTCACCAATGATGTCTTCGTAGTGAATTTTGCGGCCGAGTAAGAGCTAGCGACATGCCTAAATCTTTATCAAAGATTTCCTCACGCTGTCGTTCGCTGCTTTTTCCTTCCCCATGACGCCATTGTCATCAGCCGGGGGAGAGGAGAAGAACACGACAGGGGCTGTGTGGGTATAGTGGGAAGAGCCTAGCCGACGACAATTGTTGTGTGGGAAAACTTGTGCGCACTCTGCTGTTCTCGCTGTCTTCACCAATACACGCCGTGATAAGGCGCTGACAAGCTGTTTTTATTCGCCGCTGGCGCGGTACTTTTAAAGAATTAGCCGTGTGTACGGCATGCCCACTTATACTCAATAATCTCGAGAGCCTATTGGAGGGCTTACAATATCAAAGTTGCGCCTATAAGCCACGCCGGGAATATTTCGCATAGAAAGGGTATGGTTATGAACGCAACAAATATGTTCCCACTGCTCAACAACGAATAGCTGTCCTTTGATAAAACAGTAAGCGAAGTCATGCAGATTCCTTAAAGCTCACTCAGCCCTAGAATGCTGTGCTGGACCTCTTTAGAAAATAGAAGGAACTCTGCAGCGCTTCCTACCTGTGTTTGTTTTCTCGCGTTGCATACCCACAAATCACTACCGCCTGACTTCACTTTTGAGGTGAGAAAGTGCATTAGCTTAGTAGGCTCCCGAACTGGACGTAATCGCTGCGCCTACCCACAACAGCTAGGAGAGGGGTGAATGCAGACTCCAACAACGCTTGCTAAATCATTACTACTGATCAAACCATTTTCCTAGTACATCTCGTAAGACACCAGATTCTTTGAAAATGGGCTTTACGAGTTTGCTGCGTAAAGATACATTACAAAATGCATTTAGGATGTAGTTAGGGTTACATGCACTTGAAGAAAATAATTACGTTTTTATGATGTTTTAATGTCCCAAAACGACTAGCGCTAAGAGAGACGCCGCAGTGAAGGGCTCCGAAAATATTGACCACCTGGGGTTCTTCAACGTGCACTAACATCGCACAGTACACGGGCCTCTACAATTTCGCCTCCATCGAAATTCGACGGCCGCGGCCGGGATCGAACCCGCGTCTTTCGGATCACCAGCCGAGCGCCATAACCACTGTGCCACCGCTGCGGCGAGCAAAACTTGAAATGCGCTAGAGAAAAGCACATTAAGCGGTGCTATCATACCACATATTCTAGCTTCAACGTATTCCGCAGTGGCCTGACACGTGTTCAGCAGAGTCCTTATGCTAGTGTACTGCTAGGAATTCGATATTTGTGCGAGCTGTCGCTTTATTGTGGCCCACAGTTCTGCTTGCCTTATGCTCGGCTGACAATTTCGATAAGAATTAGCCTTGTCATCCCGGCATATAATACAGGGTTCGTCGAAGTGTGCCCCGCCGACAGCAGAAAGCAGGAGTTTGTGCCTTTCACTGTCTCCGCGCTGGCACCGCAGGCGCGTCCTGACGCCCGCCGGCTTCAGGGATAGACGCTTTGGAGAAGCGCGTCCGTCTATTTTTCTTAATAATAATGTTCCCCAAAGCCTAGTGCGGGGACTGCGTCGGCAGCATACGCCTATAATTGGGCCACGTTAAGGCGCTACTAGGAAGGAAGGACACCGAATGGTGAATTCAGTGCAAAAAAAAATAACTGCACCTTTCTATGCTCAGCGGACGGCACTAAACTACAAACATACAAGCGCACTAGTCAGACACAGCTGCTGAAGAGACGCAAGGACGAGTAGCGTACACGCCCTTGCTGTGCTGCCGGGTTCTAGTCTGGAAGTCCAGCAACCGCCAATATAACCTGTCCAATTATGTGCTGCTTAGGACGTTGAGGAAACTAAAGATGAGTTTGTGGCAACGTTCTCATTGTTTCTTTCAACGTCACACGTTCTTTCCGAAAAATATGTTGTCTCCTGTTCCTACCTTTTAGTGTCAAGTGGTATCGGGTGGAATACATTATTTTTTATTGTATCAAACTGCGTTTATTTCCGTATGTTCCATTTTTTTTCTAGGCCAAATTAACACAGTGTAGTTCCGACGTATCCGCACAAAGCAGGCCAAATGAAGACCGTAAACCAGGCACGAAAAAATCTAAATGACTAAACGAACAAGTCGACGTAGAACAAGTCCTCTTTCAAGAGGACTTGAAAGAACAGCACGCGTGAAAGCAGCATGCATCAATACAGCGCACAAAAAACAGCACTGCGGCAAGGAAAAAACGGCACAGTGGCAAAACAGCAGCATGAAAAAGACAGGAAAGCGACAAAACCGCGCAGGGTAAAAAAGCAACAGCACAGAGGCACGACGACAAAAGAGCGCAGGAAAAAAGCGGCACTACAACAAAACAGCACAGCGGAGTACGGTGCAGCGCTGCTGAAGGGGTGAACTACCATAGCCATAACCGCAAACGGCAAATAACACATGCGGCAGCGTCCTTTGTAGTTAAGGAGTGTCCGTTTCACTCGTTCATTAAGAAACAGGGCAGGCTCATTCATTGAGGAAGAGCGCAGTTTGAACGGTGCACATGGCAGAACTGTAGTTGCAGTTTCATGACATTAAATCCGGATATCGGACCGACTTTCCTTTTATCGAAACGATCGCCACTGCACGCAATAAACCTACTGGCTATTTTGGTCATTAAACACAGAGAAGATGCAGATAGTGTAAGGTATGGTTGACTATTGAAGTTTACGGCAGCCTAACGTGCTAAATAAACAGAAAATAGAAAAACTAACTTATGTTAGCCACGAGCTACTTAGAATGCTGGTTGGAATCTAGCTAGACTGCTCGCTGTTTTTCTCGCCCTCGTGATCATATGCATATGGTCGTATGCATATGCACATGATCTGCATATGAGCGCTGCGCTTTTTGCTTCACAACCACGAGGCCCGTATGGCAGCACAGCTAAATCGCACTGATGAATGCAGTTTGTATTTTAGTGGACTTAGGGAGAGCAGCGGCTGTTGCAACGGGGTTTCATGACGCTAGTCGTATGTTCCTTCAGAAGTCTACTGTAAAAAACAAAGCACACGTGTTTGCGCAAGCATTGAAATGACTGTCTCAAATGTACATTTTTAAACAGAGCAAAATTAAGGGCAATAAACACCCTGTCTGACGAAATTCGGTACATTTATTCTAGAACTCTGCGTCAGTAGAATCCCAATTGTGCTTTTTATGTTAAGTGTGCGTTTGTTAGATTAATCTTGCGTTTTCTGAGCTTAAGGGTCAAATTTGACGAAAATTGCTGTTTTAGTAAAATTCGCTTCTGAGTGATAAAAGTAGGTTTGGTCATGTGCTGCGAAAATTGATTGTTGGAGACAATTCTCTTCGAAGGTAAACAAAAACTTTAAAGTAAAATTACACTCAACAAATGCGCTCTGATGCATGAGTTTTCAGGTCAGCTCAGTATCGCATTTCAAAAAGTAAAGTAACCGCCATACAGCCACAGACAACTGCTGTGCGGTGCGCTGGTCCAACACCAAGTAAACTGAAAATGTCCGCTCAGGTAAACCTGCTATCGTTAAAAGTATGCATCGCGTACTGGATATTTTTGGTGCATGAAGGCGTTGTAGCTTGCTCGAGACAAAATTGCTAAAGATTCAATTGCCGACAGTGAGAGTGTTGAAGAATAAGAGCTTTTCGTACACCCAGAGCCCTACGTCGGGCGTATTTGGCAGAATTCAGCATCATGACGGTCAACCCGCACAACCGATACTTCCTGAACAACTTCTTCAGCGTTATTCATTACATTAGCAGACAAAAAAAAAGTGGGTATTTGAGATCGCCAATATTACCCAACCCTGGTTTCTAGCAGTTTCTACAGAGCAATCTACAGCAGTTTCTACAGAGCAATGAGAGCCATGCCTACAACGATTTCTTCGCAAATGCAAAAAGTCGCCCCTCAGTTACAGTATAGCCAGGATCCCGAGGTTGTTACCGGCAAACCAGGATAGTGCCAGCTGTGAGTAAAATTAGTCTCTTGAAGATAGCCGAGGAGGTAACTGAGAATAAATAACTGATAATGCATTAAAATCCGCATAAAGCGCTCCTTTAAAAATGGATTCTAAGGATGTATTGCAGACCGCTTTAGCATTTTGCAGCAAAAAAAAATTCAGGGTTTTGTTTATTTATATGGCCTGACTAGTAAGGCTAATTAGGCTAATTGGATAATTAAGCAATTAACTAAGCTCAGTCCCACTTACTTGGAGCATCACTATACGATCCCTTCAATTGGTTGCATGGTTACTAGCCAAAGTACAATTGGCCCCGTTTGAAATTCGCGCACTGTGACGTCACGACCGTTTCCACCAATTGAAAAGCGTGACATTTTCTGTCGACAACTGCTGCTTACAACGATGAGACATTAAAGGCTTCCACCTTAAAATACTTTCTGGACTTGCCTATAGACACTTTGTTATCGAATGGCTAGATTTCTCGAAAGCCGAAAGCTCTGCAGTGATTGGTGGCTGGCAGAAAACCCAAAAATTAAAAAAGGAACAGGCCCTCACCAAGTCATCGGCCGGGATGAATACGATGTGCGGAGGCTTCTTCTTGGATGCGTTTTCATCCTGGGCTTTGTGAGGAACCATCCGTAGGCCCAGTACAATGATGACTACGACTGTGAGAGCTCCCAGTACCCCAGCGGCGCACCAAAGTAGAATATGATCACTGCAATCGCCACCACCTGATTCGGGCCCCTTCGGTGACGTAGCGTGCCTTGGCTCGCTCTGGCCTTTAGAAGCTTTTCCAGGCGCAGCAGGAACGTTCTCTGGTGGCCTTTCGACTTCATCTGAAGAAACAACGACAGCGCGTTCTTTTTCATCCGAACTCCCCTGCATAGCGTGACACCTGGAAGCGAAGGGCGGTTAAAATGAGATTAAATATGCTATCACTATCATGTCAAGCAGCGCCCTTTGAAATAAAAAAAAATTTAGGGGGCACTTTGACTGTCTAAAGTGGGTAGAGGCGGAAGCGTTTTCCGCACCACCTTCGCTGTTTCTGTGGCACTGGTGGCGTCACATGTAATTGAGTACTAATTACTAAGTGATGACAAACCACCAATTAATGGTTAATTACTGATTAATGTCTGAATACTAATTAACTGCTAATTAATGACACTTAAGCTTCGCCTTTAGGAGTGGAACGCGACAGCGCGTTGTAGCGCTGCCAGGGAGTCCACGGAACGCCACCACCCGTTCGGCGCGATGCCTTGCCCTTTGAACGCAACGCTTTTTGAGGAAAGGAAATGGCGCAGTAATTCTCTGTCATTTCGGTGGACACCTGAACCGCACCGTAGAGGAAGGGAGGAAGTGGGAGTGAAAGAAGATAGATAAAGAGGAGCCGTAATGAAGAAAATGAAAATTGTATTTGAGGAAAGGAAATTACGCAGTACCTGTGTCACAAAATTCACGGGGCACTTTTTTGACCTAAACTGTGGTCACTGATGTGTGGTTAAGATGTTAGGCTTCGCCCCTAAGAGTGGAACGCGACAGCGTCTTGCAACGCTGCCAAGGAGTCCATAGAACGCCATCGCCCATTCGGTTCTACGCCTCGCTCGTCGGTAAATTGGTTTTTGAGGAAAGGAAATGTATCTGTCTCTCATTTGTCGGCGGACACCTAAACCTCGCCGGACGGGAATGGAGGAGGATGAGAGTGAGTGAAGACACCGTATTCACTAGACGCGCCTTTGTTCATTCCAAACCATCGAGCTGGCATAGCGGAGTGCTGTAGCCATGTAAATTCAGTCCAAACCATCGAGCTGGCATGGCGGAGTGCTGTAGCCATGTAAATAGCCATGTAAATAGTCACATATGTTGTAATGCACTGTATTCCCACGCCTTTGAAAGCAATAAAGAAAAAAAAAAAGCTGGCATGGCGGAGTGGATAGCGTGCTCGTCTTTCACGCCGAAGACCGGGGTTCGATTCCTGAGCTCGACCAATTTCTTAATTGGTTTTATTTATTTATGTGGCCTGACTTGTAAAGCTAATTAGGCTAATTGGATAATTAAGCAATTAACTAAGCTCAGTCCCACTTACTTGGAGCATCACTATACGATCCCTTCAATTGGTTGCATGGTTACTCGCCAAAGTACAATTGGCCCCGTTTGAAATTCGCGCACTGTGACGTCACGACCGTTTCCACCAATTGAAAAGCGTGACATTTGCTGTCGACAACTGCTGCTTACAACGATGAGACATTAAAGGCTTCCGCCTCAAAAGAAATCTCCAGCTATTTACGCTTCCACTTTTACACCGTAAGCACCCTGCTCCGTGCAAGAGAACCTGCATAGTTTTTGTGAGCGTGCTCTCGCTGGCAGTTATTTTTAAACAAAAATTTAGCATTCATAATATAAAAACCCGGTTCGTTGAAGTCGTGAACTATATTGATAAAAACATTAAGTTTAGCACCATGTGCCTCGACATAGTCATGCAGAAATATTTTTGTTCATGAGATATTCGATTACAACATTCGATGATGATGATGATAACAACTTTTATTTCCACCGATGTAGGAGGCCCCCTACTCCCCGTCCCTGGCACGCAGGCCTAGGGGACGGGGGACGGGACCTCCGCGACTAAAGACTGGCGAAGATACATTGTCTCTTCGCGGATTCAGCCGCCAGGCGGACAGCTCGTTTCTTGTCGGCGGGGACCTCGCTTCGCAGAAGGGCCTCCAAGGCTTCTCTACTCTTAATATTGTCCTCAGCACCCGGGGATCCAGGGCATTGCCAAATTATATGATCGAGGGTCCCCCTCGCTCCGCAGGTCTTACATTTGTCACCTTTTTTATCGTCTAACGTGGTTTGAAATAACCAGACAGGGTTAACGAAATTTCCGGCCTGTAATCGTCGCCAGGCGATGGCCTCTGTATTGGTTAAGTTTGGATCTGGTGGTGGCATTAGACGCCTGCCTAACCTGTAGTGCAGGGCGATTTCCGCGTACGTTTGCAAACGTTCGTCCATCCCCTGGGGGTCGGGCGGCTCTACAGTTACCCGGAAGTAGAGATCTCGGGCTAACATGTGGGCCGCCTCGTTACCGGGGACGGATGTGTGTGCTGGGACCCAAATTAAGGTGATCTTGCGATCAATTTTGGCTGCGGACAGAATTCGAGCCGTTTTTGGCGAGACCCTGCCCTTTCCGATGTTGCAGATTGCTGTTTTGCTGTCACTAAGAATCAAACTAGCCTTGGTTCCGGCGCAAGCAAGCGCTATTGCGACCTCCTCGGCCGTATCTATGTTTCTACTCCTAATGGAGGCGGCAGCGATTGGTGCCCCTCGGCCGTCGACTACTGAGGCGACCGCCGCCCCCGACCTGCCACTCGCTGCGTCCACGTAGGCAACCTCATCTGCCCTGAAATTTCCGGCCCTTTTAACCAGCGCCTCCGCCCTCTTCTCCCGTCATTCCCGGTGATGTTCTGGGTGCATGTTGCGGGGGAGGGGGGGAACGATGATATTCTCGCGACATTGTGGCGGTAGGGCGACCTTGTCGCATAGGCCCCTATCTACTTTTCGGCCGACCCACTCTAAGATGGTCCGGCCCGTATTCGTTGTACTCAGTCTTTCGAGCTGGGCGATTCGCACCGCCTCGGCGAGTTCAATCCAAGTATTATGCACCACCATTTCCAACAGGCGGTCTGTAGAGGTGGAGATAGGTAGGCCCAGCGCCCTCTTGACGCAACGCCGAATAATTGCGTCGATCTTCTCTCTCTCGTTTACCCTAATATCGAGGAATGGCGTGGCATAGCATATTCGGCTAATAATATACGCCTGCGTCAGTTTCAAGAGGCTACTTTCTTTGAGGCCCCTGCCCTTCAGCGCGACCCTCCTGAAGATCCCTGTTACTTGCGCAGCGTAGTTGCTGAGCTTCTTGACCGTTCCTTTATTGTAACCGTCCTCTTGGATAAAAAGTCCGAGGATCCTGATGTGATTAACTTTCGGTACAGGTTTGCCCTCTACCCTAATTTCAAAATTCCAGTCGCGCTTGCACCGGAGCGCTTTCGGATTGTAAACAAAACGTTCTGACTTCTGCGGCGAACACACAAGGCCCCTTTCGGCCGCGTAGGATACTACAGTGTCTGCCGCTGCCTGCAGCTGCTCTTCTATGCTACCGTCACTACCACTGTTCAACCATATGTTGATGTCATCTGCGTACAAGCTAAATTTTATGCCGTCTATATTCCTGAGTGCGGCGGGAAGGCCCCTCATTGCCACGTTAAAAAGGAAGGGGGAGAGCACCGATCCCTGTGGCGTTCCCTTACTTCCCAGGTAAACCTTCGGGAAATCTAAGTCCTGAAATTTTAGTTGTATCGTCCTGTGCGACAGGAAATCCTTGATGTAATTATACGTCCTCTCGCCGACACCTATGTGCTGAAGCCCCGCAAGGACGGCCGCATGCTTAACATTGTCGAAGGCTTTGGTTAGATCTAAACCTAAAATCACCTTCGCGTCTTTGGATCTCGAATTTATAATGTCATGTTGCAAGCGAAGCATCATATTTTCGTAGTGACGTGCATCTATGAGAAAAAAATATGGTCGCTCTATCTTCAGTTCTTTATTTCACAAACCCTGGTGTCTCAATGTTAAAATAATAGGCTGTTGTGACACACTGCAAGAAAGTTTTCTCATTTCAAAAAATAACAAAACAAAAGTATGACTGGTTGCGGATTCACACGCAAGGAAACGAAAGTAGAAAAAAGGAAAGACGAGAATAAATACAATTGTTTTTTTATGTCATTCGCGACCTGCAAGGGATACGACTAGCACGTTCCAGCGGCTAAAAGCCCGCTAAGTCACCTGCAGTAAGCACAGGCTCACCGTCGGGAAACTTTTTTTGGGCTTCAAAACTAACAATCTTGCAGTCGTATCTGATTGGCTCATTTTTATTTATGTAAATTTGTTCAAACCTTCGCCTCGACGCGGCCGACCATCAAGCAACGAAAGAGCGTCGGCCAGGCAACGTCGCCTCCTCATGGGGGCAAGGGAAGCAGCGACGGTAGGGCACCTAAACATGTTACGTTGAATTCCGCCGAGCAGGTGAGAACCTCTCCTGGATCCGGCCAGCGTCGCGAGCAGTTGAGGCCGCAGGCTCTCGACGACTTCCGCGGCATGCGCACGGGGAGATCCGTCGGAAACAGCCGTCAGTCTCCCTGGCGCAGATTACCGGAGATTACTCTGCCTCAAAATTGCGGCGCGCATGCGCAGACCTGTGTGAAATTAACGTGATCAGGTTATGTTGGGCGATTCGCGAAAATTGTTCCAATCGGTTGTTGCGAATCCTTGAAGCGCATGAGCTGTCGCTTCATAGCTCCATCCGACGTAACGCAATGTCCACATCTGCAATATGAAGGGTAAGATACTTGTCCGAACATCTTTCTTTCACAAGTCTTGAGACAGAACAGTGTTACGAGAGGGATGTCAACCCCAAAGCGAAACACAACACTACGCTCAAATGTTTACCTACAAACTTATGTCGTCTGCACAGCTGTTTCGTGAAGGTCTCTACTAACCCCATATAGCAGTAGAACTCTCTACTACGTCTACGAATGGCAGCGCGCTCTCAGATCGGTTTTTTTGGGTCCCCCCCTCGTATATTCAGAAAAGAATAGGCCCTAAAACACAGCCCTGTGGAACTCCCGATGAAACGCAATGTATTGGAAGAAAACCCTTTTATATCGACAAACTGGGTGGATTTGACAGGTACGCGTTTATCCAATGTATTAATAATAGAGTACCACCGCAATTTTTAAGTTTAATCAAAAGCATGCTATGAGGGACACGATCAAAGGCCTTACTAAAGTCGAGGAAGATGACATCTGTTTGGCCAGATGTATAAAGAATTTTAGCGACATCATGGACGGTTGTTATAAGTTGTGTGCACGCTGATAATTTCTTTTGAAACCCGTGCTCGGAAGAAGACAACAAGCTATTGCTTTCAAAAAAATTGGTGAGAAATTGTGCAATGATGTGTTCCATTATTCAATCGGCTTCATTAATCCATTCCATTAATCGGTGATGTGTTTGAATGTAAGGGCGAGATTGTCTGATTGGGAGTACCCTTCCAAGGACCGGGAGATAGCCCGAGGAGAGAGCGCGAGGGCGGCCTGGTCGGCCTGTTCATTTCCCTGGAGTCCCTGGTTGCCTGGGGCCCAAATCAGGTTACGTGGAGTTGGATCTTCGCATCGGCAGCTATATTGCAGTATACGCCCGGCAAGCGGGGGAGCCCATCCCAGCTCATAGTTCCGACACACCCCTCGCGAGTCGGTGATGATGTGTTTCGACTTGGGATTAGTGAGAGCCAGAGAAATGGCAACCTCCTTCAAGTCTGTTGCGCTGTAGGCTTTGAAAGTGAGCCCGTTAAATGTGGTTATGTTGTGAACAATTGCGGCCGTGTACTACCCCCGTGGTGTGGGCCGGCAACATTCACGTAATAAACGCGTTGTTGGTTACCATAGTATCGAGTCAATGCTACCGCGCGCGCCTGGCAACGACCGCTATTGTCTTCTCTGGACATGTTGCGGGGAAGGGGTCGGACCCGGAGGGCGCTTATCCAAGGTTTTGGCACTGTCTCCCTTTCCTCAATGTGGCAGTCGTGTTTGATGTGTAGCCGGTCTTAAAGGTGCCGACCGGACATGGTTAGTGCAGGACACGTGTATTGGTTGACTGAGTGGGTTCTCGAAGCTCCCAGAATGCGTTCACCACGCCCAAAGCAAGATGTTTTTGCTCGGACGTTGTAAGGGATCGGTAGTGCGTGCGGGGTCGTTAGTACCGCTAATTCTTTCTCAGCACCCCGCCGCTGCCGTCATCAATGCCACCCCCTCCCGGCGGGAGGGGGCGGCTGGGTGCGCTCGACCTTTGTGTCACCTTCTCGGGAACGACGCGACCGCGCGCGAAGGCGCCGGGCCGGGCGGGTGTCCATCGCTATTTGGGGCTGATTCGCGCCGGCTATTCAGTGAGCGGTGAGAGCCGCCGCACGCTGATCGCCCCCTCGTCTCGGCGGACACCAGATATGCGACACAAACTCGTGACGAACGACTTGTTCGAAGAGTCTGCGGACCTTCAGCAGGTTAAGCACTACCGGACGGGACGGTGTCAGGGCGCCGTTCACGAGGGGGGCGGGGGGGGGGAAATAACAATGACGAATGGCTGGCGACAGCGCGGCTAGCCGCGAGCAGCGAAGGCCTGAGTTGGGTGACGCGACTGACCGGGTGTCGGTGAGGCGCCGGAGAGCTAGTAAGCCTCGGGAATGCTAAGTCGCCGTGGTACGCAGGTCCGAGCTCGCAGTGGCAGTTACAGCGGTAACTGCCCGTTTAAGCCCCATAACCCCTAATTCCGAGACGACGCCAAGGTCGGGGGGTCATCGGGTGAAACTCATGGCACGTGCTTGCACGAGTGTATTGTGATTGTTTTTACTTTTATTTTTGGGAAGGAAATGATGTTTTACCTGGCACGTGCGGGCACGACTGTGTATTTCTGTTTGTTTTTGCTTTTTTGCAATGGAGAGGGTGTTTTGCCCTACGGAAGCTGGAGGGCTGGCCATGCTCTTGATGAACCAATTATGTTAGGAGTCTAACATGATTGGATGCTACCAAAGGTGGGCCGGGCCTTTAGGTCTTTAAAACCGGGCCCCGGAGCCAGAAAAAGGGTTCTGAGCTAAGGTCAGGCGCTATGCATCTTCGGCTACGCCGAGCAGGGGCCTCCCCTAGTGTTAGCCAGTTCCGCCTTTTGTTGTTTTCTTTTTGCTGCTTAATGTGTCTCCAGTGCCTGAACTTGTATCTAATATAAATAATTGTATATAGAACTTCAAGTATTCCCTTTGTCCCTGCGTCGGAACTCATCGCAAGACCGTCTATGAAGGAGCACCCCTGGTGCGAAGAAAAGCTTCAGTCCTCCAGTTAAACAAACCGTCTCTGCAGGGCACCTCTGGTGCGAGGAACGAAGTTAGGAGAACCTTAACTTTACAGGCGCAGTCGACAGGATCCTGCGGCCATGAGAAGTCGGCGCAGGAGGAAGACTGAAAGCAGGGAAAAAGGTGACGACCAGGCAACTGGTCAGCGTTCGAGAAAGGATCTGCAGGGAGAGACAGCGGCAAGGACCACGGCAGTAGTCCAGCGACGTGAGACTGCATCCAGTAAAGGAAAGCAGCGCGTCGAGAACTCGACGGTCACCGGCGGGTCGCCGCAAGTGAGAGCAGCGGGCACAGCACCAGCGGCGTGCGAAAGCTCAACGCAGCGTGCGGTGAAAGTAGCGGTGGACTCCGACACCGGGAAGCTGGCAATGCGGATCGACGCATCGAAACTGTGATTTTCCTTGGTAGCATTGTTCACGTCCCTGTGCATGTGTTCGAGCCGGTAGGACAGTTGACAGGTACGGAAGGTGGTATGGAGGGTTATCTATGCCGACCCACACTTGATGTGAGGTACCAGGTGGAGTTAGCGAAGGCGCGCTTGGCGTACCTTCAGACACAACTTGCGAAAGTAAACGGCGGAAAGGCGCTGCTTCGCGAAGAAAAACCTCAGGATGATAAGAACGTCTTGAAGGTAATAGAAGCAAGACGACAGCAGGTACAGCTAGAGCTGGCTAAGCTGAAAGAGTCTAGGAGAGCTACTGAACTAGCGAGGGACAACTGCTCCGAGTCCCGAGAGGAGAGGCCACCTGTGCTGGAAGGCAAATCTTACGCTTGTCAAGCACAGGTCAGGAAAACAGCAGTGAGGACGATAAAAGCAATCAGCCGGTATGCGGGAATACCTCTTCGTTAGGAGGGGCCGGAAAGAGCGCAGGAAGCCAAAACAAGATTCCTGATGGGCGCGAAAATATCCCAGATTTTCCGCCACCGCGGATGGCTATAGCAACGAAAAGCAACAGCCCGATTCAGATGATCTGCGGGCGATCGAGACCAAATTGTCCGACAACAAACAGGGCAACGATCAATCTGCCCAGGTTAGCTCTACCCTAAATGAGACCAGGGACGAGGGCGCGAGTTCAGTAATAAAAACTCGGTCTCAAGCAAGCGCCGAAAAAGAGCAGTTCGTTCATCATGAAACGGCCAGCGACGACAGATGTGCTACGGGGCCTTCAAGCGCCTATAAAGTAGGGAGCGGAAATTTCAATGCCTGCCCGTGCAGGAACGGGGCAAATGGCTCCAAGCGAGGCGAAGTAACAGGAGGCAGGAGCGTGGCTTTCACATTTAAAGTCGGTGCGAGGAAAAGCACATTCCGTGCGACAGGCCACCTAATCTAGTGTAGCAAGACTGACCTTACTGGTATGGTTAGACGGGGCAAGGGCTATACACCTTACGCAGCACGTGGTTCGAACCGGCGCGCCGGAGAAAGCTTGCCCTCCAGTGTGTCGCGTGCTGAGGTATATGGACTTATAGAGGATCGGGACGTTTTCTATCCTGGAGGGCAGCAATTGTTTTGTTATCGCCCCGTTGTGGCACCAGCCTAATGAGCAGAGTGGCCATTAGGCGTTAATCGTGTTGATTGAGACACGTGGTGGCTCGAATGCACACAGGGACCCTCGGTGCGACTAAGGAGGCTCACGGGTCCACTTACGGACATCGTACGACTGCTAGTGAAAGCTCCAGTCGCGAGTGTCTGTGCGTATGTGTGCTCATTCGCGAGCAGGACGACGGTGTGCATGCAAGTGAACTGGGTACAGCCTATCAACTTGGACTCCCTTTACGGCGCACAGGAAGCATGCCACCGTGTGTATTTGAGTGTGCATTTTGCTTGTTTTGTTGGTGCGCGTGTGCATTTTGCGTCAGATTTTGCTTGCCTGTGCTGACACGATATGTGACAAAGACTGTACGTCGCCCTCGCGGCGATTTCATGAGTTTGACAGATCCCTTGTTGCTGTAATTCTAAAAGTCCAATTTGGGCCCTTTATAGAATCTTGGGAAGGGCGTGTAAGAGATCGGTAGTGCGTGCGGGGTCGTTAGTACCGCTAATTCTTTCTCAGCACCCCGCCGCTGCCGTCATCAATGACCCCCTCCCGGCGGGAGGGGGCGGCTGGGTGCGCTCGACCTTTGTGTCACCTTCTCGGGAACGACGCGACCGCGCGCGAAGGCGCCGGGCCGGGCGGGTGTCCATCGCCCTTTGGGGCTGATTAGCGCCGGCTATTCAGTGAGCGGTGAAAGCAGCCGCACGCTGATCGCCCCCTCGTCTCGGCGGACACCAGATATGCGACACAAACTCGCGACGAACGACTGGTTCGAAGAGTCTGCGGACATTCTGCAGGTTAAGCACTGCCGGACGGGACGGTGTCAGGGCGCCGTTGACGACGGGGGAAATAACAATGAAGAATGGCTGGCGACAGCGCGGCTAGCCGCGAGCAGCGAAGGCCTGAGTTGGGTGACGCGACTTACCGGGTTTCGGTGAGGCGCCGGATAGCTAGTAAGTCTCGTGATGCTAAGTCGCCGTGGTACGCAGGTCCGAGCTCGCAGTGGCAGTTACAGCGGTAACTGCCCGTTTATGCCCCATAATCCCCAATTCCGAGACGAGTGTCGTCTACTCTTTCTGTCCGTGTTTTTCGCGCTAAAATTTTGCACGACGCCAAGGTCGGGGGGTCATCGGGGGAAACTGATGGCACGTGCTCGCACGAGTGTATTGTTGTGATTGTTTTTACTTCGCTTTTTGCGAAGGAAAGGATGTTTTACCTCGCACGTGCAGGCACGACTGTGTATTTCTGTTTGTTTTTACTTTTTTTGCAATGGAGAGGGTGTTTTCCCCGACGGAAGCTGGAGGGCTGCCCATTCTCTTCATGAACCAATCATGTTAGGAGTCTAACATGATTGGATGCTACCAAAGGTGGGCCGGGCCTTTAGGTCTTTAAAACCGGGCCCCGGAGCCAGAAAAAGGGTTCTGAGCTAAGGTCAGGTGCTATGCATCTTCGGCTACGCCGAGTAGTGGCCTCCCCTAGTGTTAGCCAGTTCCGCCTTTTTGTTGTTTGTCTTTTTCCTGCTTAATGTGTCTCCAGTGCCTGAACTTGTATGTAATGTAAATATTTGTGTATAAAACTTCAAGTATTCCCTTTGTCCCTGCGTCGTAACTGATCGCAAGACCACCTCTGACGGGGCACCCCTGGTGCGGAGAGAAGCTTTAGTCTTCCAGTTAAACAAACCGTCTCTGGCGGGGCACCTCCGAGACGGTTTTCCTAACTGTTATCCTAACTTCCTTCCTCGCACCTCTGGTGCGAGGAAGGAAGTTAGGATAACAGTACCTTTTGCTGGGCTAGTTGGTGTGACATTGTGTTGAGGAATGTAAAAACAGCGCTAAATTCTACACGAAACACACAGAATCACGGACAGGACGGGCGCTGACTTGTGTGTCAGCGCCCGTCCTGTTGGCCTTTCTGTGTGTTTCGTGTAGAATTTAGCGCTGTTTTTACTTTCCTGAACACAAGGAAGTTCGGAGAAACTGAACTTCACTAACGTGGCGACCGGGACGTCGAGAGCCTGCTTGATGACTTTCCGGTGCATCATCATATTTGTGCAGGTGCAAGTAGAGGGTTAAGTAGAGGATTCTACTAAGCAGTTCCTAGTCAAGCCGCATTGCATCCTTATCCATCCCACTTGTTGGAGACCTGGCGGACCATACGGCCCACCTGGTCTACCACCGTGCGAAGTTTGGCCAGTGTGGTGTCGACCCTGCGCTGGTGGTGTATGAAGAGGCCAAGGACGCGGATGTCCTTGGCCTCCCGGATCGGTCTCGAGGCGAGGGATGTACATCCACAAATACAGACTTAGCTGGGGCGCATTGGAGTCCGCAGTAGGCCGCGTAGTCGTCGACTAGGGTCGCCGCTTTTTGCAGGCAGGATTCCATGTGGCCCAGATTACCTTGCGTGACCCAGATTGTAATTTCATCCGCATAAAGAGCGTGATGTATCCCGGTCAGAGACCGGAATTTGGAGAGAGGATGAAGCATTGTCAAATTGAAGAGGAGGGGAGACAGGACCGCGCCTTGAGGTGTTCGCCTTGAGCCGATGGTGTATGGGCCGTGTTCCAACTTGTATGCGTAGATAGGCTTGATGGTATTTAAGAAATGCTTATGGAATGGAATGTTTTGTGGCCACAGTTCTTGTGACTGAGGTGGTCCAGGATTATTCGTGTTTGATGTTGTCGAATGTGCTTTTAAGATCAAATGCCTGGACCCCCTTGTCGTTGTGGGGACATTCGACAGGATCAAAGATTTCGCGGTGGAGCTGCGGAAGTATAGCCTGTGCGGACTAGAGAGGGCGAAAACCGAACATGGTGTCCGCCAAGATGTGCTGTGTTTAGAGAAAATCGGAGAGTCTGTCGCGTGCCATCCTCTCCATCAGCTTACCGGCGCTGTCGCCAAGTCTACATAAACCCCTCCTGTACCCTCTCCCACCACCCCAAAGCCACTCTCGACCAGGTCCTTTTCCCTTTTCCTCTGCCCGACGGATCCTCCCCTGCGGGGCCTGGAGCACCTTAACACTTGGGAGGCTTGGGAGACCTTACTGCGTTCTGAGGACCCGGCCAAGCAAGCCATCGCCACAGGCCGGGCTGCCAGCGTCATAAGCCTCCGGGACATGAGCGTTTGAGTACCGACGGACTTGTGTGTCCCAAACTCCCCTGTTGCAAATAGAGTTTTCACCACCACCACCGACACATGACGTGAGGGATATGGGACGAAGGTTCGCCACATCAATAGGTTTGCCGGCCTTCGGGATGAAGGTCACGAGAGCCCACTTCCAGTCGAGAGGGAGAGACAGCGACGGCGCCTCTAGAAACGCTACACTTTCTCTCTCTTTATACCCTTCCTCTCCTCCTCTACCTATTGTCGTTCCTATCAGCACGCCGGCAGTGGTGGTGGTGACAACTCGCCAGTCACAGGCCCATGCTACATTCCTTTGCTTTTTCTTTCAATCTCTTACTACTACTAGGCAGCGCCGGGAAGGTTGGCCAAGAGCGCATCGCTTAACCGCTGCAGCACTGCGCCAGGAGGGGCATGAGGACTCCCAGGCGTCTATGAATGTAAAGTAGAGAATGACCTTCTGCATACATCGGAAGTAACCAAATACGCTATCAGCCGTCGCTGTGACTCAGTGGTTATGGAGCTCGGCTGCTTACCCGAAACACTCGAATTCGATCCCGGCCGCGGCGGTCTAATTTCGATGGTTGGGAAATTGTAGAGGCCCGTGGACTGTGCGATATCAGTGAACATGAAAGAACCCCAGGTGGTATAAATTCCCGGAGCCCTTTACTACGGCGTCCCTCATAGCCTCACCTCATAGCCTCACTCGCTTAGGAACGTTAAAGCGCGTAAACCAACCAAACAACGAACCAATACGCTAACACGTCAAAACCCTGAAGGCAGAGCCCAAGTGTCCCCTTTAAGTTTTGTAGAAACCCTTTCATTTTTGCTATAGTGAGAGCATAAGTGACATTGATATGCAGGGCCACTTTTCCTTTATAGCAAAACAAACTGTAAAAAGAATACCTGGTGCATCGCTTTGCGGTAGTATCTTGAAATCTGACACTGACAGCTGTCAGTAGTTGGGTCAGTTGGCCAAAAAACGTGATAAAAAACGACTTCTGAAGAGGATGGGAAGCGCCATGTTTCTGTAATCTTTCTACGGTCTCTTTTTCATAATACTGTAATCCGAGACGAGATAACGCAACGTGTTCAGAAAAAATTACAGCTGTTGTAACTGTAGCGTAGAGAGCCTCAGGTAGTTTCTTCCAAGCAGTGTTGTGGGGCCGTTGTAGCGTTCGCGGAAGTAAACCTGTGGGGAGGAGACCGCACGAGTTCCTCTCACCTACAAGAAATTTGGAAGGCTGATGTTGCATTTCGAGACGTGCATCCTCATCCAGAAGCAAATTTTTGAGCAATTTTTTGCTTTGTTTTGCTTTGAAAAAAGATGTGCACTCCAGGTAAAGGAAGTAGACTTAGGAAGAAGAAAATGCAAAAGCGTCGCTCGTTTTAATTATGTTTTATTGCTTTTTAAACGTCTTCGTTACCTTTACTATTCATGAACCTTGCTCTAGGCACCTATTTAGTGTGATCGTCGAGACGGTGGCACTCTTTTTTTAGACACTAAAATGTGTTATTGACGGGGTAAGTCACCGTTTTCAAGTTCGCTTGCAAATATTTTTCTGGAAAAGAGTATCTGATGAAGCGCCCCGCACGCAGAACCAAAAGTTTGTCGCTTTACCGTGTCGGTGTGTTGACTGCGTGGTAACGACTACAGAAGAAATGGCCTCACATTACGTGTTGACCTGAGAGGGGAATGGAGAAGTGTCGGTTCGGACATCTTGCACACCACTGTCCATACCTCTATTCCCTTCCTTAGCGGCACTATTTTCACACTAAACTATGTATAAGAGATTATTATATGGTAGGCTGTGGGTTTATCGCCGGATGTCTGAAATATCTTTTCATGAAATCAGCGCGCGAAAGACAGGACCTTACACAAAAACGCAGAATTTAGCAGAATTTAGTTATATGCAAGAACGCCTCGACAAAGTGAAGCTTAGTTTTCCATCTTAAGAGAACTTCAAAAGTATACTAATTGCGTAGGTGAGGAACATTTTTTTAAACACGCGGAGAGCGGTATTTAAAAAAAACGCTCTACTACTGCTTATATCACTTTCTTAGCTTCAGCTCTCTTATTTACGGTTTTTCCTACGCTACAATTCATTATAGATTACAACCCTAAATATTTTAATTGTACTCCTTTATGCAAAAACCGATGAGGTGTGTTGGTTAAGCGTACCAATAGTGGGTGCAGCTGTACCCCAAAGGGTGAGTGTGTGCATACCATACGACGAACAAGAAAAATGTCCCTCAAATTTAATCTTCATCTGTACACCAACAAATGTCGAATTGTTCCACGACCTCAGCAACTCGCTGGGTGAGAAAGAGCAAGTACGCGAGTACAATTTACTGTCGAGGGTTGCGGCGTTGTTCAAAGCGCACACAAGTTCACTTTTGCCTGTAGCATGCTCTAAGAATTTTAGGCGGTAATGTCTCTATTGACGGAAAACTTTTCGCAAAACATTGAACGCGTTGTCGTCCTGAAGACGAACGGTTACGGGATTCCCGCTGTCACTCGCAGAGAGACGTCCTCCGAAGGCTACGTTGATAATGACATAGAGCACCCAGAAAGACAGCAGGGCGGCGGTAGCAAGGCACACGGTAAGACAGGCAGTGCGAGTTGCCATTCTTGAATCATCTCCTAGGTGGGACGCTTTGCTGCTGCAGCTGCTTTCAGTGGTGCTCGTTCCTGTCCCGTCTGGAGTGGTGAGTGAGATACTTTCCCATGTGGGGCTGCCGTCGTTAGCTCGCGAGACGTAGTGCCGGAGGATTCCAGCCGGCATCCAACCAACCTGACCAGCAGCTGTCCCGTGTAGTGGAAATCGACTGCTGCCTTGTAGGAAGGGGTGACCATTGTTCTGACAGTTGTACGCCATCTGATTCTGCAGTTGCGGTTGCTGATGTGCGCTCGGTGCGCACATGTACTTAGCCTGGACTGTTTTAGCATCATGCATGAGCGCAGTGTCTGTGTGCTGCGGCGGCGCTTGAAACGTTGAGAAATTGACGCCGACAGTAGGAGGAGCATTAGCTGTGTAGAAATCCGTCGGCATCTTTGTTGGCGTTGGCAAAAGCATGGGTTTATGAATTCTACCTCCTAAATACGTTTGCGAGAGTTGCTGCTCGTATAAAGGTGGATAGATCAGCTTTGACGTCGCGTATGTCGAAGGGCTAGGAAGAGGAGGAGCCGCTTGTAGCGCTGACGCAGCATTGCACTCAGTGTTGAAAATAGGCGGCAGCGTCTCGCCCCTCTTCTTACTGGATACTGCTGCGACCGATTGCGGGCTCTTGCGGCCGATAGCCTTTGAAGACTTCGGCGATGATGACCTCCTCGCTCGATCTTGAGACGCTTCCTTGAACGATGACTTTCGCGAATCGGTTGCACAGGCGGAGCATTTCAGTCTTTTTTGCGATTGATCTTTCTGTCGCGCAGACGGCGAGTCGCGCTTGGATCGGCGGGAACGCCTCGGGCGACTAGCCTTTGAGCACGGCTCTGCTTGTTCGGTCGGAATGTCTTGTGCGGCAATGTAACATGGAGGAGAAGAATTCCTAGGCGCCAAATTTTGCGCACCTGCTGTGGGCATCACGAGCTGTACTGGTTCATTCCGACGCGTCTCCGTCTCCGCCGTCGTAGCCCACTGCGACTGGACGCATTGCTTCGGTACAGGGTTCCACGCAGGCAGATTCCGGTTTCCATCGGCTTGCGAACACCAGTGCTGTGATGTGTCCGGCGCCGATCTGAAGCGGCTTCTGTCTATACAGGCCGACGGCTGTGTGCCGAGCAGCGGTGGTGGTCCGCCGTGCGAAATGAACTGCTCGGCCGCCATGACACAAAGGCCCGTCTTTTTCCTCGTCTTTACGAAACACTGGATAACAACTGTGGACGTGTTGCCGCAGTTTCGAATTTAAGAAATAACAGTGGAAGGATCAGTGACGGTGCCAAACTAGCTGCTAACAGGCAGGACTGGGAACCATTCATACTAGGAGCAACTTTCTTGATACTGTTTCCATTCTGTATTTTTAATACGATAACATTTAGGCTGTTGTCTAAAAAAAAAATCTGGCTACTCTGATACGAAATTCTCTGAGTCGAGAGATCAGGTGACCTCCTGATCTCATCACAACCTGCCCTCTGTAGTAGGAGGGAACCTGCCTACCTCACGGTTGGCAAAATGTTCATCGTAGCGAAATTCAATGCAGTCGATAGCTGCCCACCGCGACGCCGCGCATGATCCTTACGGGAGCTCGGGAAGATCAGTCTGGGTTTCACAAGCCCCACGGGTGGCTGTGTCTGCAAGAGCCGCCTGTCGCGGTAGTGGAGCATTGCTTAACCGCTGAACCGCTGCGCTAGTGGTGGTATTAGACTCCCCACGATCTACGAATGTGACTCAGGGAGTCGCTACGTCATCAACACCATGTGACCTCCATTGGACCAATCATAGCGCACAGAAAAACTTGAAAATCTGAGGATCGCCATATATCTTAAGTTTCTGAGCCTGAAATGTTTATAAAGGCTCGCCAAAGAAAATTAACGGTAATTGATTGGTGGATCAAGTTTTATTAGTTGGTCATATAATTATAATTCTTTAAGAGAACCCAATGGAAGGTACTTAAAGATTCTAGAAGGTGATGACTCAGAGTACTATATAAGTCAAATGGAGCCGCCTTCCAGAGGAGTTTTGGCGAGAAAATCTCCACAAGAACACAAGACACTGACTGCAAACACCATACCAGGAAACCTAATGCTTTCGCATTTCTGTCTTTCAGAACGTAGTTTATAAGGCTTCCAAGCTTTCCAATCACGCAGGGGACTTGAATCGAGAATGAAATTAAAGAGACAAGATGAATATTTGAAACATTCCTTCCCAAAGAACTTACTTAGATGACACAAGAAAACCGCAAACATAGCGCTGTTCCTCGAGAGAATCATAACTGAAAATCAATAACATTGTTTTCCTTCTGTTCATATGAACTGGCTCACCGGTATTTTCCCTCTTTACACAATTTTTCTCCGAACAGGAGACAGTACTGTTGCAGGCCGCATGAGTTCGGGAATTATCGACGTCAGGTAAGTTTCTTGAGATGAAGTTTCTCATTTTTAACAAAAACAATACTAAACGCGTTCTCTCCGGGATAGTACTCGCCTTGAGTAGCGCTAACTTCCTCCTAGGGCATCCAACTGCACCAACCGGCGGCACAACTTCTTCCTGTCACTTTTTCTCACGCTAGGCGTGTATTCTGCCCCACTTCCGTTCTAATATTTAGCAAACGCCGACTCGCCAAAGTCGTTTTTCTATCTAAGAAATATTTGTGTTTCCTCTAAGAGAGAGTACCAAGGCAGGGTTGCTCACTCTACAGAAAGACCTCTTATCTCAGTTACTGAATTAGAGAATGATAACAGCCCATTCTAGAAGGGTCCATCCAAAACATAAGGCAAAGCGCAAATATTAATTTCTCACCTGAAGCCCAAACTGTCGTGACGACGGCAGAAAGACAGTTATGATGTGGAGGCTTCGCCACGCTAAACTGAGTTTATGCCTATCGTCTTCTGACCTTCACCCTGAGCTCTGTTCCACAAACCCCATGACAAAGGTGTTTGTTTCACATTTATGTTAAGAACTGCTGGAAAATATTTTGTGACGGGAAGAAATTCACAAGGATAAACCTGCCATTCATCCTTACTTTAGTGCTTTCAACACTAATCCCCATGGATACTGTGCCGCATCAGCCTCACTGATTACCATTTTTTTATTATTAAGCGTCTTCTCTTAACTTCAGCGGGGTGGCTCAGTGGCCATGGTGTTCGGCTGCTGACCCGAAAGACGCGAGTTCAATCCCAGCCACGGCAATCGCATTTCGATGGACGCAAAATGCTCGAGGCCCATATTTTGTAAGATGTCTGTGAACGATAAAGATCCCCGATTGGTTGAAGTTATACAGACCACTCCACTACGGCGTGCCTCATAGCCTCTGCCGCTTTGGGATGTTAAACCCCATAAACCCAAATCGACTTCAGCCACAAAGCCACTGAGCCGTGCGTGCATTCTAAATAACTATTCTCATTACCCTGTGGATAACAACCTTCTCATCATTTTCTAAGGTGCAGTGATTTGCGAACAGTTTCTTTTACTTTCTGACCATCTTTCAGGCGCTAAAGTAAGCGCTGTCTCAAGACAAATTTTATTTCTTTTCCTAACAATGTTGCCTGCGCGTACTCCGAAACATCTGTGTACTACGCATACTTTCACAGGTTTGTAAAATCAAATTCATTCGAGGCTTCCAAAAGGAACTCGCAGAATTATTGTAATTAGACGGCACGACCAACCGCCACTGTAATGGCTCATTATTTTACGCAAAGGCACATTGCTTTTTATTTGTCGCAATTCAAAATATAATTTCTACACCACAGAACTACCACGTCCAAGTAGCAGCACTTTGGTGTTGCAAGTCCATTAAAGTGGTGACAAATAGTGCGATGTTGCTAGCAAATACAGCTATATTGTTTTCGTTGCACGAATTCTCATGCAATTTGTAACGCTCTGGAAATCATGGAATCACAGGAGTTTGCAAGCTGTAGAGAAGCAGGCTGAGATTATTTTTGCTCGCACGCTCGTTTTGTTTGAAGCGGTTTACATGTGCGTAAAGAATGTAGGTCAAAGGACAACCGCCGAGGAGGCTGATTTGCTGGCGAGGCGGCCGCGTTTCGATGGACGCAGAATGCAACACTGGCCGTTTATGCGCATTACGATTGAACGTAGAATCTACCCACGTACTTCAATTCAATCCACAGCCGCCTACTTTGGCGTCCCTTACGCCCATGTGCCACTACAAGGCAGTAAACCCACCTTACCACATCAATCTAAGTAACACTGCTTGTGCTATATTTTGGCTTGCCACCATTTGTGAACAAGCCAGCCACCGTTACGATATGGAAATAGGAATTATGCTTATTATGGATTCCGTCACTGGATCAGCATGAGGCTAAAATCGAAGGGTGTCAAAAGCTGGAGCAGACGGAAAAGAAGTGGATCCGGGACAACTATTTTTGTTCATGCAGAGATATTAATGCACAATCCCATGGTAAAGCTGTAAACCTGGACGGTCACGTGGAAACAAAAGCACTTACTGCCTGAAAGGGGCGAAAAGCTCGTTAAAAGGATTTTTGAGTGGCACCGTCAAGCATTTACAAGTCTTCAAACAACAATCAGCGCACATTGAGAGCAACTGAAACAGCTCGCCGATCGCTCATCACGGCCTCGTGCGCGCAGGAGAGAAAAGGCAGGGTTTGCCTACTTCTCTGCACGAAGCCAGAACGAAACAGAATAACAGCCACCGCACTCTTCTTAAAATACGCGCGTGTTGACCAGGCTCAGAGACACAATAGCGTCTCAAACGCTACGCTGCTTCCATTCTTTTGACGTCATTCAGAAGGAGAGCGATAGCGCAAGCCAGACAGCTCGGCGATGGGTGTATACACCTTAGCTCGTCAAAACACTGGGACTGCGACATTTCCCCAATGTTTCCGGCAATGTTTAAACCATCTCTCTCCCGTCAGTGGTGCGTCAACGCCGCTGGAAGAGAAGGAACGAGGTCGCAGTATGTATTATCGCGACCAAGCCATGAACACTGGCTTGTATTGCATGTAAAAGAGCGGGCGGTGGACTGTTGCCGAGACATTTTACCTAGTCACGAATGTAGTTATGTATCCCTTTTATTGATCTTTCTACTCCTCACAGCGCGTTATATCCCAGCTACTTGGGGTGATAGGGGAGGGGTCTGGACGCTGCGAAATATGTCATCGGCTGAATGGTTTCAGTGCTCGTAAAAACATTAGCGCGTCTGTCCCATGAATCAAAACCACACTGGCCTACAACGCCTGGTTTGTTGAAAATGAAAAATTGGCTATGTGTTGAGATCAATGGCAACAGGAAAGCGACAAGGCACGGAAGCAGGCGATGTAAGAATGTCATTGCGTTCTCAACTAACGCCCCTTCCAGGGAGAACCGTAACGATTAAGAAGACTCACGGCTTGGCTGGACCTTGGATTGCAGGCGTGGAGCGGTAACTGGATTATTTGATAACAAGTGACCAGAAATACTCTTCTAGCAACGAAGTTTTCGGCACTGAGTAACAGCAGAGACAGCAATAACCTGTGCAAGCACTTTAACAACGACTTTGTCTTCGTCCGAGCGGTTTCGAAAAAGTGAACTGTATTTTCCGTTAACGCCGGCTCTTAGTGCACTAATGACAATGCTTAGCCGTTGTGACTGCAAGCGCAGAGCGATGGCTTCAGAGCTATGGAAACTTGGCAGGATTTTCAAATAGGGGCTTGCAGCAGTTCGATTGCATTAGCCGATCGAAGAACCATTTTGGCCGTAAACGGGACCAATTTATTATAACATGAACAGATTTGCTTTTCTTTGGGGCTTTGTTTACGTCTTTATAAAGAAGATTGAAAAAATACAAAGGAACGCAGCTAGGTTTGTGTTCTTTAAATTTTCCAAATCTGATTCACCCTCCGAAATAATGCAATTTCATGGTATTCCTCGCCTTGATTGTCGTCGACAAGGTACTCGTTTAGATTTTCTTTTCCTCTTGCTCAACTGTAAGTTGGGACTTGACCCGTCATTGTATCTTTTCCTTCGGCCCGTAAGAAGCACACGCCACTATCACACCAGCCTGTTAGCACCATATTTCGCATGCACAAATCTGTTCAAATTTTCTTTTTTTCCGCGCACAATAGCGGACTGGAACTCTCTGCACCACGCGGACCAACACTGACATATTTGACATCAGCCATGCTTTCGAGGCACTAGCATTTTAACTTCCCACCTTATGCAACCGTCTTTTTCCCGCCAACTTTATTCCGCTATTTGTTTACACAAGACTTAACCTTATGTTTCTGTGGGTTTTACCTTTTAGCTGTTAGTTTTTTCCGCGATGTTTTCTTAATTTTAGCTGTTAGTATTTTTTGCCGTGTTACTTGTTGGCATTTTATCTTTTTCATTTCCATTGCCCTGTTAACTTTATTGCTTTTATCGCTTTTATTGGCTTTTGCCTTTTTGTTTTTATCGGTTTTTGTTATCAGTATCAATTTTCATCTTCACGAGGTCTGGCGTTTTTCCCTTGTTTTTTTCCCTGTTGTTTTTCCTGCCTCCATTGAAACTGGTTACCTTCACATGTTATATTAGTTAAGGTTTTTGGTTTGCTTGTGCCGCTTGTCTCATAATGACCTTGTAGATTTCACTTGTGCTTGCTTTCCCTGTGTGACACGCCTCCCTGACATGGCTGTATATATATGTTGCATCTTTACTTCCGAAATAAAGTTGTAAGTTCAGCGCTCCTGTCCGTCGTGTACCACCTTTTTCTTGTCCGTTGTGTTTTGTGCGCTGGTTCCTTCAGAAGTATGTATTACCAACTAGCCCAACAACAAGTGTAGCCATGCTTTGTAAATGTATGCATGTTTCTTTTCCTTTTCTTTTTTTTTCGCGATGTGACTTTTTGTTGCCATGTGATTTTTCTGATTTACTCAGTATGTACAGTGCCCGTCCTGCTTGGACCTAACCATGGTCTGCACTATGTACATAAATAAAATAAATAAATAAATAAAAGATAGAAGTGGTGAATGAGATAAAATGACACTTTCATTAACACAAACTTTTCTTTCCGGCCAAGTCAAGGGCAAAGAACATTACCCGTGCAATGAGGCTGCGCACTGTGATGTGGCTTCATGACTACGACTCCGACCACGCAATTCATAGTCACTTTGAACAATAAAAATTTTCGACTACAACAAAGCGCACTCTTTAATTTTTCGTCCTCGTTAAAACTGAGAACTGCTGTTTTGCTGGAAACTAATGAAAGCCTGGGCGTTTTGTCTTCAATCCCCTTGCAAAGCCAGGGCTGACCTTTGAGTCCCGGCTGGACAAGTTCAAATCCTTCGGAAGCTTCCCCCCATACGCTTACACAGATGTCTTCATGCCAACACCTCACTCTTATCTCCCCCCGTTTGACCATCTTGACGAGCGCGGCGCAATCAAAGAACCCTCGGTTAAGCACTCCCGCCATTCATAGTGGCCCCACGCGACTTTTCTTCCCCAAAGTCGCCTACGTTTCGGTTTTTTTAGTTGTTGTTTTTGTGGGTGTGTGTGATGTGCACACCAAACTGTCGAGGGATTTTCAGAACGCGGCGTGTCGGCAGCGGTGCGTCGAACAGCGGAGCGCCGTGCGTGCCAGCCCCTCGTTGCGTGCGTGCACGTGCGTATGGTGTGCGCGAGGCAGGTAGGAGGAGCGGAGAGCTGACGTATCAGCAAACCGAGGTGTAGAGGAAGACACCGCACCACAAGTCTGGTAGTTCAAGCGTGGAAGTGGCACCTGTCTGACATTGGGTTCGAGCTGCCAGTAACTTCCCTTGGATCATCGATGCAAGACCATTGAGCCCCATTCATGCGTAGAGGTGGCAGCGGTGGGGCTTCGGGTCTGTGCTGGCGTGGACTTCCCTTGAATCAACCACGCAGGCCTACTGAGTCCCTTTCAAGTTGGAAAGTTGCAGCAGATGGATTGAGGGTCCTTGCTGCCGAGGCTTCCTTGAAAAGGCTGCATAAGCCAACGGTGTTTCGGGACGCCGTCGACGAGACCTGGCTACGGTTTTCCTGCTGCAGCTGCCCAGTTCTTGGGGACGGCTGACAGTAGTTCGTCAGTGTCTCTCGTGTCCATCTCCGTTCCTCACCTCCTCGCTCTCTACCATCACTTCCCTGGACGCAACGCCAGCGACGCATCGCAAGTCGCCAACCCGCGTCCTTGCTGCCTGCAAGGCATTGCCGCTCCACCTGGGAGGCTTTGTATCCGGTGAACTCTCTCGTTTTTATCCGTAGTGATGTAAGCGTGTCTAGTGTGTGTTTTTCTTCGTGTTTTCGTTTCTTTTATTTTCTCCTTTTCTTTAAAGTATAAACACTGCTTCGTTTTGTTTTTTTATTCGTTTGTTTTCTTCTTCGAACCTGCACGCGAAAGCATTCGCCTCCAGACGTCAGGGACGCGTCATCCCGATTCGCGACAGTGTGTGCATGTGAGCACATCTACAACCCACTTGTGTCTAGTTATATTCCACTCTGGCCGCCTTGACTCGCCGTTGTGTTTTGTTTTGATGTATTTTGTTTACTAGTTTAAGTCGACAACACAGGAGTGCGTCTCAAATCTACTCTGTACTCCGGCTACTGCCTGTTTCCGTACACTTTACTTGCTGCCGCTACGTTAAGACTCAGGTCGCCGTCCATTCTTCCCTCCCACCTTTTTTTTCTCTCCTTATCTTCTTCTTTCTTTTCTCCCCAGGATCGCAGACGTGGGGGCCGGGAGGCGACATTTACTCTCCCCCTTCCTGTTCCATTTGTGCATTTTCTTTTTTTTCTTTTGACGCATTCTTCCCTTCCACATAGATTGCTTGTTGTGTTGGTTCATGAGTCGAACACCTGTACATGTAAGACCATTTAAGAAGAGAAGCAAGAACCTTGTAACTTCAGTCTTGAAAAAGGACAGGCTCTGTCCGAAACGTCGACTCGCAATAACTGTTTACCTAAATGAAGCTTTTCTGAATTTCGCATTTTACCTCCAGCAACCAAGTACGTTTACCTTTTTGTGCTATATATATATGAAGAGGCGCACTAGCTAACTGAGGCCAGGGTTCGAGATTGTGACGTTGGCTGTAAGACGTCACGACCAAATGCATATTCCTGGCTATTATGTAGAGCAATGCACGTAATTTTTTGTATTCTGTCAACTGCATAATTAGTCAGTATTATTTAACCAGCTGTGCAAGCAACAATAATAGGCTGAAATCCCAATGACGAAGTTTTACAAAAATCCGCCAAACATTCGTTTGAACAGTTATTAACTTTCAAACTATCATGTATTAGGTTACATTTGCTCACTGCAGATGGCCGCGAAATACCAAAAAGAAATTCCACGTGGCATACACGCTTGTGCGCTGGCTGTGATATTGAAGCCAGCGCAATCGATGGAAGGCATACCGCTGGCGCAAATCGCACCGCCGGCAACTGTGTCGCTGCCGTATCGCCTTTTAGGCGGCAGTCTACAGGGCAAAACGACCTCTTCGTTCCTACGAGGAACGTTTGACGGCACTGCAATGACGGCGCGCAAGCGGGCTTGTGACGTGGTGTTTTTATCTCTTTTTTTTTTGTATTTCGCTGGGCTCTATAGTGAGCGTAAAAACTAATGCTGAATAGACGGAAAGTTACAAGCTGTTCAATCAGATCGCTATCAGACCGATCTAAAACTTTCTCGTTGGAATTTTTTCTTATCCTTGTTGCTTGCGAAGTTTCTAAATTAATGTCGACTATTAAGCACAATACGAAAAATGTGTGGCCGCCGCGGTGGCTCAAGGGTCGTGGTGCTCGGCTGTTGACCCGGAAGATGCGGGTCCAACCCAGCCGCGGGGGTGGAATTTCGGTGGAGGCGAAATTCTGGAGGCCCGTGTACTGTGCGATGTCAGTGCCCTTCAGTACTGCGCCCCAAATAAGCTAATATATACTCAAAAAAGTGCCTTTTTCGCAAACCCCTAGCGATAACAGGAGTGTTAGAGGCGCGTATAACCTGGGATTTGATATAGAGCTTTGTATTAATCAGAATAAAATATGAGGGCTTGCGATGCCAGTAACAGGCATTTGATCGCGCTCCCTTGAAGTGTCGCGGCTTTTTTTTAAACCCTTGCTACAGCTAGCTGGGACATCTTGTGTGTGTGTGTGTGTGTGTGTGTGTGTGTGTGTGTGTGTGTGTGTGTGTGTGTGTGTGTGTGTGTGTGTGTGTGTGTGTGTGTGTGTGTGTGTGTGTGTGTGCCTGTGTGTGTGCGCGCGTGCGCGCGTGCGTGCGTGTGTGTGTGTGCGCGTGCGTGTGTGCGCGTGCGCGTGTGCGTGCGCGTGTGCGTGCGCGTGCGTGTGCGTGTGCGTGTGCGTGCGTGCGTTTCAATGTTATGTGGATCCAGATTAACGTTTTCGGAACGCTATATCGAAATTCTCCCTGGGGATAACTTGCATCCTGCACGTTAACGTCATTTCCTTAAAGTCCCCTATCAGTCGAAAGCAAGAGAGGAGTTGTATTGAAACCAAGTATACTACAAACGGATGTTGCATTGCTTCTCTTCTGTGGCGGTATTGATCGGAACAGGAAGTTAGCTGCGCAATAGTTTTGTACATAGGACAACTCCAGAAAAAGTAGGGAATATGACAAGTTCTTGACAGCGGTCAGATCTGACCTCCCTAACCATGGCATGTTGCATACAATAGTGACCCAAACAAGCTGCCTTGGTGGCATCTCTTTCGCATCCCGCTTTCGAGGGCATTTATTTTGAATGCGTTATAACATTGCCAAGTTATATTCCGATCTCATCGTTAGACGTGATGCATCCTGTTACACGGCACTGCCATGTAGAGCGAGGTCCATTGGAAAAAATTAGGAGTCACTTTGGCGACTAAAGTGGTGCAAGGCGAAAGCCTGAGTACAGCATTCTGCCACGAATGTGTTTGTGAATGATGATTCAAGTGCTACCAGCGAATGACGCGTCCATTGGCTGTCTGCGTGTGTAATTGATGTGTGGTTAACATGTTAAGCTTCGCCTGTAAGAGTGGAACGCGACAGCGTCTTGCAACGCTGCCAGGGAGTCCACAGAACGCCATCGCCAATTCGGCTGTACGCCCTGCTGGACGGTAAATTTATTTTTTGAGGAAAGGAAATGTATCTCTCTCGCATATCTGGGTGGACACCTGCACCTCGCCATAAGGGAAAGGGGGAAGATGGGAGTGAACGAAGACGCCGTATTAGCTAGACGCGCCTTTGTTCATTCCAAACCATTCAGCTGGCATTACGGAGTGGCTAGCGTGCTCGTATCGCACTCCGGAGACCCTGGTTCGATTCCCCAACTCTACCAATTTCGCTCTTGGTTTTATTGATTTATGCGGTCTAACTAGAAAGGTTAATTAGGCTATTTCATATTTATATCATTGTATTTCTATCCATCGTGTTCTGTCATTCACCTGTCAAATGTTGGAACTGTCTAGGATGTTCGACACAACGTATATGAAACGAGCAACGTCGAACTGAGTGGGGAAGTGCGTGGTGGTGGAGCGAACGCGGCTTCGTACTTATCTGTTTTTTTCAGCAGCGTCTCCTTCCGCGGACGCTGTTGTCGCTGCGACGCGCGTCTTTCTTTTCTTTTCCTCTGTCTTCTGACCTCTTCATTCTCCTCTATCTTAATTTGGCTAACTGATTAATTAAGCAATTAACTAAACTCAGTGCCACTTAGTTGGAGCATCACTATACGATCCCTTTGATTGGTTGCATGGTTACTAGCCAAAGTACAATTGGCCCCATTTGAAATTCGCGCACTGTGACGTCACGAGCATTTCGACCAATTGAAAAGCGTGACATTTTCTGTCGACAACTCCTGCTTACAACGATGAGGCATTAAAGGCTTCCGCCTTAAAAGTAGGAATTCTGGAAGAACCCTCTTATGATTCCGATAGAGCCAAGACTACAAGCACTTGCTGATTGTTAGCACGTGCTAATATTTATTTCACCGCTTGCAGAGCATTCAAAACACACATATCACACAAATTCATTCTTAAATAGGCTTTTCAGAAATGAATGCAGGTCATTGAATGTGTTTCTTTTTTTTTACTTTTGAAACCAACAAGCCTAGATTGCCCGGAAAAACTTGCACCGTCTGGGGTAAAAAATTATGCAATATCTTTATAGCATCCGTATGTTCCCACCCTGCCTCTATGTAGTTTTCACGGTCTCAGTAACACTTATGACTAAATTCTGTGAGAAATAACAGCGTGAAAGTTTTAATTTAGAATCTTTTAAAGCCTTCATGCGTACAAAAATACCTAGCGAAAACACACATTGCGAAGCAGCCGTGGCACTTGTGTGAAATGCTTAGGGAGCTTTTTTAAACGCAGTTTTCTCTATTCGCTTAACATACTGTTTGTCGCATAATCGGGTACTGGTGAACTCCAACCATTCGCACTATACTTTGCCGGTTAGTGACGGAAGCCACCACAGGAAACGTTTACACGCGTATGTTTACAACGTGAGCGAATGCATAGAAGGCGAGAAAGCAGACGCTGTGCAAGATTAGGTAGAGCACTGCACGTGAAATTCCCAGGCCCTAGGTTAGGATACTACGATTTCATTCATCACAAATAGAAAAAAAAGAAGAAAAAATACACGGCTGCTTTCCGCGTCTTCAGTAACCGTTTACGTTCAATAGCTGTAATCTCTTTGTCATGTAAATTTGTGGGCAGTTCAGTCGCTTTAGCATGCATAAAGCTTCATCTTAAACGACCGACTTCATGCTCTTTCGGCTTTGTGACCACGTGGAGATTTCATTATTGAAGAAGAAGAGGTCATTTTATCATGGCTGCCGGTCGCTATATCCCTTACGGCACACAGTCTGCGGCAGTTAGCAGTGCGCGGCCATCCATACCGGCAGACAACAGCCACTTCCTGTCTGCGCCACTACTGTCCAAACATCAAACACCGCAAGGAGCAGACCCGACCCGCGTGCCCTCAGACCACATCCCGGCTCAGTTCACCAAGTCGCCATGGACAGCCACGACCAGGTACCAGCCGCGCGGCGTGAAAATGCTCCCGCAAGTGCCTCAGCCACCTCCTGCACAGAACCTCGCCCCACGCAGTCCTTCACCTCCAAGAGCTCGAGACAAGGCGAAACCGATGACCCCGACACGGATGCGCAGGAAGAGGAGGTCAAAGCACTCTCCCAGATCGAGGCGAAGGTCTCCTTCCCCGCATCTCAGAAAGCGATGGCGAAAAGTTCGCGAAAGTTCATCCGATGAGCGCGAAGTGAGTGAGTCATCGGAATCTTTGTTAACGCCACCAACAAGAAAAACTCCTTCGCCAGCAAGGTCATATAAAGGGCGTGGTAATGTTGGCCTGACTACCGCAATGGGCCGGAAGCAGAGGAGCGACCAGCCGCCTATTTCCTCAGATACATCGCGGAAATTCAGTCCCGAAAGGACAGGCGCTCTGCCAACTGGGTCTCGACCTGCCAGCCCCAGCGCGAACTTTGAGGCTCATACAGTGGATCAGCCACAGTTTAGCCAAGATTGTTCGGCGATGGTAGGATTCAACCGTGAGAGCAGCATGGTTCCCCTACCTCGAGACCCACGCGTATGTTTTGATTCAGCGATGCCGCCCTCTGTTCCCGCCGCCAGTATGCCTCAGCGGCGTGTGCCTGCTGCGGACGGTCAGTCAACTTCGGCCTTCTTTGGAGACAACGGAGTGTCTGCATACCGTGACATCTACGGCCAGCTGGAAGGGGCACCGTTTGTACCGGGTTACACCGCAAGCAACTACAGTGGCAACGCGGGTCCTTCTATGGGAGCCTGTTTCGGTGTACCGACACAATGTGACCAGTCTCTTCCACTCGTCTTTAGGCAAGTCGAAAAAAGTCAGCGCAAGGCTTCCGTAGCTAAAGCCAGGAAAATTCAGCTGGAGGGAGGCCCACTAACCAGCAATTCTACAGAGGGCGACAGTAGCAGCAGCAGCTGCGAGCTCACTAGCGAGACGGCCAGTTTCGGAAGCATGACACGCAGGGCGCCTCTTGTCCTATGCCTCGGCGCCGCCGCTGTGCTGTCGTTCTGGGCTTTTTACGCTCTCACCAACGTCGTCATGAGTGGACACGACCTGACCAGCAACAACCCTGACCCCATGACTGTTCGGGCCGAAGAAGAAAGCGTCCGCAGTCTTACGACACGTCTGACTCATTTCCAGCATGGTCCATTGGTGCTGAACCCGAAAGCGCTCTCTGAAGCCAAAACATCGTTTCGGCATCGTGCTAGGACCGAGGCGGGGAAGAACGAAACAGAGTTAAACGTGACTAGCTCAGCGGAGATTACCTAGGGACGTACGCTGTTTATGCCACGCATTGGAGGATGTTTGAACTGTATGCCGCGTCCACATTTCACGTGTGATATCGAAATTAAGGCGTTCTTCCGAGCCCCTTCCGCACCTGTAGCTCTAAAAAATAAAAAAATATATATTTATTAATACATTGAAAAAAGCAACCAAGTCTAGGTGACCATGCAAGAAAGCAATCATCCACCAATTTCTGCAGGTTGCTACTGAAAAAAAGATAATGGGCCTAGCGTGATAGTAACGTCACAGTACTTGCTTCCGCCACCACGCACGTCTTAAGAATATTTGCTTCAAACTAAGCCTTCTCCTGTAAATTCTCAGTCATGCACATTTATTCCGCTAACTACCTTACGGAACTCGCACTGATGTTCATTAAAAGTAGTCGAAGTACCCTGTCATCGCCTTCCCCCTGGTTTAGCTAGCATGCTATCACTATTTGTCATTAAAGGTTGCTGGACTTAAATGAATGTTTCAACAGTCTTCTTACCCAAGACCGCATAACTTCTATCGTATAGCGATAGATACACTTTCCTCAGTAAAGCCGGGTATTGCCGTGTGTGCAAGATGACTCTGGCAGGTGGTGTCCAAAGAGCAACCGAGGAGGCACCAGAGAGCAACCCAGGAGGTAGGTGGGTCACCTAGGTCACGTGACCTTGCGGCGTCATCCCAACCTGCCCACTCAATAGAGAGCAAACTGCCAGCTATGTAAGATGGCAGTTAAATTAATCATTGCTTTCTCGGAAAGGTCAACCTGGGCCGCACAGGGCCCACTGCTGGGAGCACGTTCCATCGCAGGGCAGTGACGCATAGCTTAACCTCCATGCCATTGCGCCAGGAATGGTATGCGGACTCCGAGGGATCTGTGAATATAAAGTATAGAATGCCATACTTCATAGATGGGAAATAAACCACTGCGTTGCCGCGTCATATGCTTAATGCGGAACATGAGTCCCCTCCAGTTTTTCACATAGTACCCACCAGCGACGACGGGCTAGCCTCATTAATACGTGAGCTTCTGAATGCTGCCGCAGAAGCACGTGTGCATGTGTTGACGGTAGCGAAGCAGGAAACTGCACTTGTGCCCACTTTGCTCAAGAGAGAGAGAGAAAAACTTTATTACGGCAAGTGTGTTTAGACCCCCCCTTGGGTACCTGGACCACCGCACGGTCCCACTCTACGTCGGAACGTTCATGTGGTGTTTGTCCATGACGTCGGCACCCCGAAGCACCGCAGCAAGCTGCGATGGCGGGTCCGGAGACGAGAGCACGACCTCCCAGTCCTCCCAACTTGATAACGTGGGCTGTCCCTGCGGGGGAGGATCAGCAGGGCAGCCGAAAAGGATGTGGGAGAGTGTGGCGTGAGGGTCGCCGCACAGGGTGCATGCAGGGGAGGTGCCACAGTAGTGGGATAGCAGCTGAGGGGATGAGAGAGATATCCTCGCTTCCCTTCGCACTTTGCTCAAAGGGAGGTTTTGGCGTTGAGAAATAGCCCGGACACAAAAAAATAGCAGCTGATTCACCTATGTCTAGTTGAAACCGGTAAAAGTGACATTTTTACTCTATAACCAAATATTTTTACTACAACACCTAAGAAAGCACAAGACGACCGAAAGCAGTGGCATCAAACGTAAACTGAGAGAGTGTACATCTTTGTACAGAGCGTATCAATTCCGTACCGTGGCAATCATTCGAGCTTTTTTTTTATGTTATGTCTGTAACCCTGGAAATGAAGCTTTTGAATTCTGCTTTGCACGGCTTCTTTTCAAGTGACACGCAGGTTGGGGCAGTTTTGTTAGTTTACTATCATGCGTCAATGCGTAATGAATATTGTTCAAAAGCGGTCCACCGAGTTGCTTAAATTCTTTACAGCTTCTACTCATTGCGCACGCACTGCGCGATGTCAGGGCACGTTAAAGAACCCAAGCAGGTCGCAATTTTCTGAGTCCTGCCCTACGGCGTCTCTTTGAGTAGCTTTTGGATGTTAAACACAAACCAACCATCATAGCACGCGTGCTCATTTTATGTGCTTTTCTCTCGAACGAGACCATGTGATATCCCTCAAAGGCTAACAAAGCAGGCTTAGTTGCTATTTTTCGTATTGAACGTGTAGAAATGTAACACTTTCAAACACGTGCAAATATTAACAATTGAAGAATTTTAACGGCAGCTACCTTTCTCGGGCAATAAAAACGACTAATTCGACAACTATGATGTTTTCGATGACCTAGGCTTTTGGAGCGGCAGTGATAACATGAACGAGAAATGTTATAATGTTTCTCATGATTTTTAGCGCTTTATCGTCGGAAGTGGCTGTAGGAAGTGTGACTTGCGACAAGAAAATGTTGCCATTCGTACATCGAGCGTTGCCAGCATGGAAGAAGGTGTTGGGACTGGGCATGAACAAGAACTGGAGTACAGACGTGTGTGCCGGCATTGTAAGCAATGCACTGACATAATAAAAGCCCGCCGCTCTTCTTGACTGAAAAATGGCTTCGTAAAGCGCACAAGCAAGGAAACCTACCTTGCGCAAATCGGCACTAAAACATTGTTTGATCAAAGATCGCCACATCATTATCATCATCATTAGCCTGACTACGCTTACTGCAGGGCAAAGGCCTCTCCCATGTCTCTCCATTTTACCGTTTCCTTCCCCGGTGGCGGCCACAGTATTCCCGCAAATTTCTTTTTCTCACCCGCCCATCAAACTTCCTGCCACCCTCTGCTACTCTTGCCTTCTCTTGGAATCTGCTCGGTTACCCTTAAAGTCCGGCGGTTATCTTGCCTTTGCATTACATGCCCTTCCCAAGCACACTTCTTGCTCCTGATTTCAACTAGGATGTCATTAACCCGCGTTTGTTCTCTCACCTACTCTGCCCGATTCCAATCTCTTAACGTTACACCTACCATTTTTCTTTCCATAGCTCGCTGCGTTGTCCTTAACCTAAGCTGAAACATCTTTGTTAGCCTCCACGTTTCTGCCCCATAGGTGAGTACCGGTATGACACAGCTGTTGTATACTTTTCTCTTGAGGGATATGTGTAAACTGCCATTCATGATCTGGGAGAACCTGCCATATGCGCTCCACCTCATTCTTATTCTTCTAGTTATTTCCCTCTCATAATCCTGATTAGCTGTCACTACCTGCCCTAAATAGACATATTCTCTTACTACTTCCAGCACCAGGCCATCAATTGAGAACTGCTGTTCTCTTGCTAGACTAATGAATATTACTTTGGTTTTCTGCGTGGCAATTTTTAGCCCCACCGTTCTGCTCTGCCTGTCTAATTCATCGATCATGCTTTGCAGTTCATGTCCTGAGTGACTTAGTAAGGCAATGTCATCAGTGAATCACAGATTACTTATGTATTCTCCATTAAATCTTATCCCCAACTGTTCCCATTTCAGGCTCCGGAATACCTCTTGTAAACAGGCAGCGAATAGCATAGGCGAGATCGGGTCTCCCTGTCGAACACCTTTCCTTATTGGAATTTTATTGCTGACTTTATAGAGAACTATGGTAGCTGTGCAATCGTTACAAATATCTTCCAATATTTTCACATAACACTCACATAACATAAGCCCGTAGGTTGGCTGCACAAGCACGTTCCCAGTGCAATTAGTTTCGCTGATTCTCCCCTGTGCAGAATCCGTATTAAAACTGCCTTTATCTTAGGAAGTTCTTCATTCATAAAGGAAAAATATCATGCCCGCAGCGCTCCGTAATCGAGGTTTTCGCGAACCACAGAACAAAAAGAGACGGAGATGGACATACGGTAGGGCAACATGGCAGGAGAGCAGAATGCAAATGCAGGGTGTCTGTTGACTATAGAACTTCTTCGACATCGAATCAACTACGAACATTTTGGCTTTTCAACAGTCACGAACAGGAATAGTGAAATTAGGTAAATGTCTAAGCAACAAAAGAAATACCGACCCCATTATGAATCGAATACTTAATGAACCGAATCGAAAATTATTGCTATCGAATATTCGCTATATATCCGAATATTCGTAAAAACGAATATTGGAATATTCGCTATATATCCGAATATTCGTAAAAACGAATATCTATTAGAAACAGTAAAGTGCTAGAGGAGGCCCTGCAACTCAAAGAGCAGAAGCTCAAACTGAAGGAAGATGCAGCACGGATCTCTACTGGGGAGCACGCAACACGCAGTTTTTCTAATGACACTATGGTATTCATGCCGTATGAATAGAACAATTACCTTACGCTACTCGTTGGAGCAAACAAACTAACAGCAAATCTCGGCTGATGTGAGGAACGAGTGTTTCAGCCATGGCCTCCTGTATAATGTATTAAAGCAGGGTTTGTGAAACGTAGCCTCACAATGCCGCATTATCCATTCTTGAAGGTCACGTACAGGGGCATTATGAGCGCCCTCGCCAAACTCACCGCGTTAGGGCTCTGAACTTCTTCCTCACGGACACCGACTGCGGAAGCATGCTGTACGGCGTCAGAGTGGGCTCATTTTTTGAAACAGTCGTTCTAGAAAACTACGGTATGCCCTTAGAATTTTATGACAATTGTTCGCAAACATTTTGGACCCTTAATTTTAGAACAGACTCGAACCATTTCGTATAATATTGAGTTTCTCATAATGATTCGTTGAACGATCTGCATTCAGCAAAAGCTCCTAAATGTGTTAAGGAAATATGTTATGGTATTGCCTTATGACAAAGCTTTCGTTACTGGCTGTGCACGACAGCGCTATAAGCGCGCTTACATCGTTCTGTCTCTTCCCCGTCGTAGAGCAGCCAATCAGGATTCTTTTCTGGGTTACCTTCCTGCAGTTACTTTTCTTTTTTATTAGGGCAAGCAGGCGCAAGAATTATAATTGTGCTGAGGGAAATCGTAAGTTGTCACAGATTTTGTACCGTTGAGTGTTAGAACTTCTACGGACGCCCGCAATAAGCACGCCTGGATGAACACGACTTGGAGGCATGCTAGCCAGACTTAAGGCAGTACATCTGTTCGCGAGGAGAGCGAGGGATCATTGTGGTATTTAGGCAGTATGACTGTTAGGTAACCGTCGGAAAATTTTTGAGGCTTTCACAACAGCTTCTGTAGCTCTCATGGGCTTACTTAAGCCACGAGAATGTGGAGTTATCAGCCTGGTCACAAATTATCTCTTCAGATGGCTGATCACCCCCGGGAATCATTACGTGACTGCACGCATGGAGAAATATCGAGCACAAGATGCAAGGAAATGCCTGGCCATCCTCACTTGTTTTAGTCGAAAAGAACCACTTCAACTTCTTCCCATATGAGTGCCAGAACATTCATAGGGTAAGCTGGGATGCAGCTTTTTTCTAAACCGTCATCTTCACATTTCGACGTTAGAACTGATGTATTGTCATATTGCCGCTTTTTTTTAAAGCCAAACTCTCGAAAGTTTTCGCGTAAAATTTTGGGTGCCTCCCTTCGCACACACCACGATCCGAAACTAATTTAATTAAAACACCGACTAAAAATGAAGCCTTGTCACTTCGTGAGAAAAACAGACTTCAGAGCTCATACCACCCGTAGCCTTTCTTCGTTGAACATTTGATAGTAATGATCCCAGGCAGCACGCCAGGATTATACCAACAATGGCTCATTGTTGGAATACAGTGGCATCAATATTGGGCTGGCATTGGCATAGAATCACATTACTACATTTTCCAACCTTGGCCCATACTTCATACCAAGATTGTCCCATTGTTCAGCCATTCTGGCATTGCCATTATGGGCATATCACTGGCCTGTCCACTCATACTTCATTGGTCCTGCAAGTATCGGTCCAATGTTCAGCCATGCTGGTACTACCAATATTTACTGAACATCAGCTATTCCATTGATGTCCCATTGTTGATGCCAATATTAGTCCCATGGATAGCCATTCTGGCCATACCAATATGTACTGAAAACCGGCTACTCCATCCATATACTCCATTCATATCGCACTGTTGATGCCAAGATTGATGTGTTCAGCCATTTGGCACTGTCAATGCAGACCAAGCACAGGTTTTTCCACTCATGACAGCGCATACAACCTGTCACATCAGTGGCTTAAAGATTGGCATGCCACTGCCCTTTTCTATTTACTACTCGCCAGTAAAGCCTATGTTAATTTTTATCTTCAGTGGCCAACATTAATGCAAATGTTCACTCGTAAGCAACCATGCAAATATTCATAAAATGAGACAACCAAAGTATTCATGAAAAGAACATTTATTTTACGAAAAGTCCAAATAGAATTAATCGTTAGGGGCTGGGAAGGGTGGTGGCAGGTGCTGTCGGATGGGTGATGGCATGGTCTGTAGGGAGGGAGGGCCCTCGGGAAGTGGAAGAGGCCAAGGGATTGGGAGGCACACATGTGGGCACAGTGCAGGGGGCTGTCCCCGCACTCACAGGTGGCTTGCTTGGTTCAAGAGGGGAGAAGACTTCGGCAACGCGTCTCTTCCTTCCACTCTCTCTATCACATGAACAGGGCAGCCACCTGCGAATAAAACCTTGTGCCTCTGATGCATCAAATGCAGTTTTTAGCAAATGGCATCTGCACAGGAAAAGTGAACAAAGAAAATAGACATTATTTCCAGGCACACAAAAATCATTTCCATCATGTTAGAAAAATGTAGAAAATTAATTCCCGGAAATTGCCAATGATAAATGCTGTACTGAAGGGCTCCAGAATAATTTTGGCCACCTGGAGTTCTTAATTTAAGATGCAGCGACATCGCTTAGCCCTCGTGCTTCTTTGCATTTAGCCTCCATGGCAATGCAGCTACTTAGAATGGTGTTTGACGCCTCACTTGGAATGAGTAGCTGAGCACCTGAACCAGGACATCCGGTAAAAAATATAGTAAACAGATATATTATTACATTCCTCATAATCAAGGCAAAATACAAAACCTTGACACAACTAAACAATCAAGTAAAGAATCACTAGAGGGGCCTCAATCCATTGACACTGACTTCTCGTTGCGATTGACCACCTTGCACCTGCTATGTGGCATCATAGATGCCTTTAAATAGAAGGCAAGTGACTGCAGCTTCTATTACACACCGCAGGTTCGAAGGGCATTTTCAGCTCCAATAAGCTTTCCAAACGATTAAAATAAAACTGTGAAAGCATGTTAATTGAAGGGAACATGAAAAACTACTTACTAAAGCTATAATTTGTTTGCATCATTAAATACTTGTAAATGAAATCAAAACAAAATTCTGTTTTCTATAAAAGGGAGATAACGCATCTGTCCAACTTCCATTTATGAACTGTGTTGCGCTTCAACTGTCATGCACAACAATGAATTTTAACCTCACTCTAACTCTTTAACGTGGCTTGCAAGGCATGGGCTTTGTCAAGTTGCAACGACAGTCCACCGCTGTAATATATCGCACCTTGCGGAAAGATTTTACACTGTAGTTCAAAAGGTGTACTGTCTTGTTCCCTTAATGCATCATCCTTTTCTTGATGCAACCATTCAGGCTATATACACGACATTACCTTTACATTTACCACTTGAAAGCAACACAGTCACTCTACTTTAATTTGTCAAAGAGAGTACACATCCCATTTCCTCAAGGCAAAGCTTTGATCAGCAGGCAACGGCACATAAACCAATCTAGGCGTTCTTAGGAGGGCACGTCTGGAAGTGGAAGGTATCAGAAGCATTCATTTCAACTGGACAACTCTGGCAGATCAATGCATCATTCAGGAGGAAGCGCTTGTGACCATCACAAGGTGTACAACACATGTACTGATAGGGTTACGCATTACTTGCTTCAAGTCTAAGTGAGCATCATAGATGACCAAAGATATTTTGAATTACATAAACAATTATACCAGGTGTTTTCTGCAATGTCCTGAAAACCGTGACACAGGACCAGAAGAAGTCACACACTTTTGGCAAACTTACAAATGATTCATTTTTGGCTCATCCACGTACTTGAAGCCATTTTCTCGCTCAAGCGCCCATGCAAATGAAAAAATCAAGTTAAATCGTCTTTCCATCCCAGGCAACAAACAGCAGTCTTTCACTATGCTAAGGATAGATGGCTCACTTATGCAGGATTGCTCATTCTTTTGGATTAAAAATGCTTCAACCAGTCCTCGCTTGTGCAAGGACTTCCGTCTGCTAGTAATGCTCGTGCGGTGAAACAGTGGCAAACATATGCTACAGTCCCTGACATGCAAAGCCACGTTGCTCCCTGTGCTCACACGCAATTTGTTTCCTGAGGCATTCATTCAGGCATTGCCCAGCCTGCTCGATGTACACTTTCCCACAGCACTTGGGGTTGAATACACAACTCCCACCACACACTTTGTCAACCTCGTTTGGTGGTTGGTCTTGCACGCTTGTTCTCTGCACAGCAACAGATGCGGGTGAAAAGACCAGATAGCTTATGAGGGGCTGAATACACCATGTTGATACCAAAATTTTCGGACGCTCTTTTCGGCCCATGGGGAATTTTATGGAAGAACACGATCACCTCAGTGTTTCTTGTCCCATACTTCCATAAAATTTCCTATGGGTTGAAAGAGTTTCCGAAAATTTTGGTATCCAGTTTGTGTTTTCAGCCTGCAAGTGCAACCACTAATTGGAGTTCACAGTGTGTGTAATGAGGGTTGTGTATTAAATACATATGTCCAGTGTGAAAGTATACATCAGGCAGACTCGGCAATGCCTGAATGAACGTCGCAGATAACATGGCAAGAAGTGGCAAGCAGGCACCTGTAGCAACCTTGCTTTGTATGTGAAGGACTGTAGCAGATGCCAGCCTCTGGTTCACAGCATGAACATTATTAGCAGGGGTAAGTCAGGCATGAGCAAGAACTGCTTGAAACTCTTCTAACACATAATAAGAAAAGAATAAGTGGTACAAACATTATTAGCAGGGGTAAGTCCGGGCGTAATCAAGAACTGCTTGAAACACTTCTAACAAATTATAAAAAAGAATAAGTGGTTCTTTTTCCTTATCACAGAAAAAGAGTGGCGCTTTTTATCGGGAATGGAATGACGACTGGGCTTGTTTTATTTGCATATGCGCTTGCAAAAATAAATCAGCTGTTAGTTCGGCGGTAGTGTGTGTACCGTCTCATCGACCTGTGTCTCAGTTTTTGCTGTTTTTTTGGTAGAACACTGAATAACATGTAACAAATTTGGTAAACGCTGTAAGCGATGTAAGGCATGTTGACGGGCTAGTTGGTTTTCCATCTTGAAACTTGGGAAAAACCCACCTAGGCACAAATGATTTCACGACACAACAAAGAGACGAGGAGACAACGGACAGGCGCCAACTTCCAACTATTTTTGCTCGAAAAAAAAACACATACATTTATAATCTCAGGCAACGCCCACATTCACAAACCACATGCCTTATCGCAGCCCTGACTTATCGCCTAGCACAAACATTATAGCTCAGAAAATCGTACTCCGCCGCATACAACCTAACTGAAGTGCCACTCACGGAAAAGGCTGCCTTTTTAATTATGTGACAGGCTTCCAATAAAAGCTTCGTCTGCTTGAATTTGCTTTTGCCCACAATCCTCGCCTTTTCCAGTCGAGGTGCACACTTGCACGTGTTAACGTGGCTCACCAAAGTGGCGTATTTGTCTTTATTATTCACTACCTTTTTGTCATGTTCCCCAAGGCGTTTGTTGATGCACCTCCCCGTTTGCCCTATATAGGACATACCACAGGTCAGGGGTATCTCGTACACCGCTCCTTCCATGCAGCATATAAAGGTGCGCTGATGTTTTATGCTGCACCCAGGGCGCTCAGTGCCACAAATCCGGGGTATAAATTTGCTCAACTTGTTTCGGGCTGAAAAAACAAGCGGTACCTTCTGCTTGTTAGCCACCTTCTTCAAATTGTGTGACACTTTGGGCACATAAGGCATGACTTCAGGTTTTACCGCAGGGCCCCTTTCTTCAAGATTCTTTGGACTGGTGCAGTGTTTTGTTTTTTGGAGGAGGGTTTCAGCGACAGCAGTCAACACCACCAAGGGGAAGCCAGCAGCCAAAAGGCGTCCAATCTGATTTCTTAAGCTATCGTGCATTTGGTGCGGAGAGGACTTCGAAAGCGAGGACTCAAAGTATAACGAGGCGATGGCGCGCTTCAGAATTTTGAATGCGCCGTATTGAAGGGCAGCAGTTCGTTGCTAGTACGAGGAAAATAACCCCAACATAAATGGTCCTCCCGGAACGCCAAGCTTAGGTCTAAAAATTGTAGTTTCCTCTCCCTTGGGAGCTCATGAGTAAAAACTAGGACACGCCCTTTGAAGCTAAAAACACTTAAAATCCTGGACACGTTAGCTTCAAAAGAATTATCAAAACCAGTGGAGCACCTACGAGCACCTTTCCAGGTGCTCGTACGGCGCATAGATGTGCGTGCGCTTCTCTCGGCTCTCCCCTCCCGCACATCGAGACACCCTAGTTTCGGGGCCCCCTTTTCCGCCCTGGGCGCCTACACAATACCCTCTCGGAAGGAAAACAAAGCAGACCACGCTCAAGTTGTGACCGGCTGTCCCCCCCCCTCCCCCTACTTCCGCGTGCCCTATGCTTACATGCGAGCATGGCGTCTCCCCTCCGCGAAGAAATTTCGGGAAAAGAAAATGCATCACCAACTAGCCCCGCCACCGGGAATTACGATGCGCTACTGCGGTATTTGTGTAAACGAGGAGCTCTTCTTAGAGAGCCTTCGTTCTCGCCCAAATAATTCTTCTTCAAGCTACAGGAGGGCTAATGCCCCATTAATCTCCATATTTCAGAAAAAGCTTTCCAACATAGCTTCTCGAGTTGAGAACGGGGATCAAGACTGTTTATTTTTGTTTATATAACCCACCCTTTTTTCCGCTCCTAGACTGCTCTCAATGTGGTAGGCAGCGTCGCGCTGCCTACGACACGAAGTCGAGCTGCCTATTGCAGCAAGAGATTGTAGAACTGGTAAGATACTGCCAACTTCGAAATATGATAAAGTTAATGCAGGGGAAACATTCGGGAGACTGGTCCAATACTGCCAGCTTCTAGAAATGGCACAGCCAAGACAGGAAAAACGTCCGAGAAACTGGTCCAATACTGCCAACTTCTAGAAATGGCTTAGCCAAGGCGGGGAAAACGCCCGAGAAACTGGTCCAATACTGCCAACTTCTAAAAATGGCTGGGCCAAGGCAGGGAAAACGACCGAGAAACTGCTCCAATACTGCCAACTTCTAAAAATGGCTGAGCCATGACAGGGAAAACGCCCGAGAAACTGGTCCAATACTGCCAACTTCTAAAAATGGCTGAGCCAAGGCGGGGAAAACGCCCGAGAAACTGGTCCAATACTACCAACTTTTAAAAATGGCTGAGCCAAGGCGGGGAGAACATTGGCAACGCGGGGCCTTCATAAGACCGTAGTTTGCCAACTCAATTACTACATTGGACCAGTGTCATGACTTGCTTGGGGATATGGCCCTAGAATTTTCAGCATTTTGTGCCAAAGGATTCGCCCAAGTCTTATGAATTTTGTTATCATGTGCGGCTTTCTTAGGACCGGAAGAAGAAGGGATTGTTTTAAGATGGCGGCTATTCCTTCCATCGCCTATGTTCTCGTTGTTGTTGTCGTAGTGACATGGCACATACCTACGACGGGGGTTAGGCCAGGATTCAGTGAGGAGAGCCAAAAAAAGAGAGCAAACTGGTGCCAAGCTAATGGTTATGCTTTGGGCGATCAATTAAAATAACTAAAGAGGAAAGGAAACAATAGACAAACAAAAATCGGCAGAGACGATCAAACACTTGAACGCAAGAAAATTACTGAAACGTCTTTTAAAAACGCGGAAATTTTTTATATATTTAGCAAAGAACATGTCAGTTGCTAATATGTAATCGTGGAGGTATTCGCAATCTTCATGCATTACAAAGCCTTTGGCGCTCGTGCCGAAGTAGATAGAAGCGGGATAGAGAAAGTGAGCTCCACTTTGTAATGGAAATTTATAGACGCGTCCTTCTTTGGCGTGAAAATCTACTGCAAGAGAGTAGGAAATGCTCCAATATTTCTACATTTACACAAGCCACGCAAAGGCTGGTGGGACTGAACCCGCATCTACAGTCGGGGCCAAAAGTCTCTGTACCACGTGTTCCTCTAACTAAGCCGATAGTTCTGCAATTAGACGACGGCTGGAGATTACACACTTCGAGATGAAGCAGCACAATTTTGACTTTCCCCTCTGCAAGTGGGGTCTCCAGTAGCCGCCTTACTGCACTCCTATCGATTCGCTTGAGGAACACGCGGTCCAGGGAGTTTTGTCCCTAACTGTATATAAGTAAAGCTGTAACCTGGCGATCCTTCACCGCATCCTAGTCAAGGTTACCTCCCAGTGCCGGAATTTACACGCACGAGCCTCCCATGCGTACAACAGATGTGGGTAGTCAATGGTATTGAACAAGAAATCGTTGCAAGCAGAGGTTATATACTAATAACGCTGAAAACAAAACATTACGAAAAGGATGCGATTAGGGTCGTAACAATGAACAGGTGCATTAAAAGCTGATTTTGCCAATTAGTCTGCAGCACCATTTTGAAAATACCGCAGTGACCTGGAATTCAAAAGAAGCGCACCTTTCACCCAACCAGGAATAAACGACTTTAGTGAGCGGCTCAAAAGAGCGGCTCAAAAGGTCGGCGTCCCGTGTGGACTCCAGTGCTAACAAAACAGAGAGACAATCTGAGATTAATATCGCCTGGCATACATTGGGGGGGATTTTGACAGCAGCGAGACAAAGAGCCATAAACTCCGCTAGAAATATAGCTGTCTAATCCGGGACTCGAACCTAAAAGCTCCAAGAAAGATACTCTGATAAAATACCAACCGCTGCCTTCTGGCCGGCCCCAAACGCGTCTGTAGCAATTAGTGTCCCCCGGGAAATTGCCAAGGTGATCAGAGAGGAGACCAATTAGAGTCCTGGTAGCCAGATGCGTCGCATTATGTGGGAAAATATAATAAAAAGCAATATCCGTAGGGGAAGGCCCGTAACTAACTCTACATACACAATTGAGATCCTCACCAATGTTCGATAAAAGTATCTGAGTAAAAATAACTTGAGGGAGGCCGAACCTTGGCCAATAATGAGTGGAGAGACGCACGGGTGGGGGACACGGGTGGGAGCCACACCAGGAGCAGACTAAATGTCCGCAGGAAAATTGTGAGTGTTAAAGGTGGAAACGGGAGCTAAGGTCGTTGATACGAGCCTCCAGGTACACAACTACAGAGGAAACCCATTGAGCGAGACCTAGGCAGAGGCGCAGTGCGCGGCTAACAGCAGCAACGGATGAAACTTATATTCAGGCTAAATGCAGCTTATATGCAGCTGAATTCCAAAATGGGTCAGGCAGATGCTTTGTAAAGAAGTAGAAGCGTGTCCCGGCGCATGCCAAGTTTCCTATTACTCATTCGTAGTAGCCTTCCGAGTGGGCGCTCATTTTTCTCAACGTTAGTCTTGATGTGGGGCTGCCAGTCCATACTAGCATCATAAATACCGCGTTGACAATTCTAGGATTCTACCTGTGGTAAGTTGTCTTAGCGATAGCGCAACGAAATATATTAACGGATGTTGGATTGAGAAACTAGCACACTGTTTTTGTACACATTTAATGCCGAATTATTGCTCTCTAGCAAAACCTTCAGTGCACTGAGGTAAGCCTGGACAGAACGATATAGGGCATGAATATCTGTTGCAGAGGCAAAGCAGGCTACGTCGTGTGCTTAAAAAAAACTGTAACATCAGGGCGTGCGGTAATACCGCTCATCTGCATATCGAAAGCAAGTGGCAAAAGCATAGAACCTTGTGACACATCTCTGGTCTGGGCATAGGCGTCTGAGGTGAAGGAGCCACCAGTGAAAAATAACTACCATCATGCCAAAAATTCACTGTCCCACGCATAAATGTGAGACGATGTGTGTAGCAATTACAATTTGGTGAGGAGGATCGAATATTCAACACTAGTATGTTTTAGCTATGTCAAGCGTCACTTACGCTGGTATTTAGTTGATGTACATAGCAAAGCGGATTGTGCTCTATAAATCGAGATGGGCGGACCCTACTGAGCATCCGCGGCGAAAGTCAATCTGGGCAAAACTCAATGCGCTGATTTCTGAAACATGCTTTGATAAGCGGCTGTGCACAATTCCTTCCATCAGCTTTACCAGATTGGATGTTAGAGCTATCAGCCGATTATTATCAATATGAAATCCTGTCTTCGAATCTTTTAAGAGTGATAATATTTTCTGCACCTTACAGGAGCGCGGGAGCAATGCAGTTTTCAGTGATGCATTGACCAGATCGAGGAGGTCCTGAGTGAACTCTTGAGCTAAGATTGTCAGCATGCCGACCATGGCACCGCGATCAGCAACTGGCGGGATTCGGCCATCAATTCCGCTTGAGAGGAGCCGCTTCCAGTCCGGGTCCCTGCTGAGTCGTGGTCACTCCCCGCAATAAGATCAGACCCCACCCGTCCCCTATCAGATCCTATCCCGATCCAGCTCTCAAAGTCGCCATGGACCGCCGCGATCAGGTCCGGGCCACATGACGCAAACTGGCACCCGCGAGCTCTCCAGCCTCCCGATGCGCAGGCCTTACCACAACGCTGTCCTCTGCCTCCCGAAGGTAGTATCTGATGGCACCGTAGACCTCGACGTGGTGGTGCAAGCGTAAGGTGTCGATGCATGCTCGCAGATCCAGGCGAAGATTGCCATCACTGCGGCCGACATAGCTTTCGGAGATAGTGGGCAAAAGCTGTTCCGACCAGAGCAGTGCGGCCAAATCACCGAAATCGTTAGTAGCACCGCCTAAGAGAAACATATCCTTCAACCATCAGGTCATACAAAGTGCGCAGTAAAGCTGACCTGGCCACCAGAAAGTGCAAAAGTGACCGGCTGACCATTTCATCCAGCCGCTCTAGGGATTTCATTCGCGAGAGGGCTGAAGGGAAGTACGCCAGGACCTCTGCGTCACGCCTATTCACGGAGCCATAAACGCTCCAGTTCAAGCATTGGATCAGCAAAACATTAACAGGAAATCTTTCGAGCCCGCATGATTTAACACTGAGAGCAATGTAGATCTGAAAGTACAAGACCAGCGCGCGCATTTTTATGCCACGAGACTAGTCGCTCTTCCCGCAGCCACGATGCCCCAGCGGTTGTTGAGTGCTGTGCACACGCAGCAAACTTGTGGACCGTCCGTAGACAATGGAATTCTTGTGAGCTGCCTTATCTACGACAAACTGGAATGAGCACTTTTAGCATCAGGTTTCAGTGCAAATAACTGCAGCAGCAACGCGCCTTCACTTGATGAGAGTCTCGGTGTAGCAGGACAGTGTGAAGAACCTCTTTCACAGGCTTCAAAGATAGCCGACATGCATAGCCACTAGGCTTTCGCAGATGAGCCGGAAAATAGCTAGATGACGATTCACTCTGCGCTACTCTACTGAGGAGTTAGCCATAGCAACGGCAGCCATCTCACTAGCGAGACAGCCAGTTCTAGAAAGATGACGCGGAGAGTCTCTCGTTCTATGCCTTATCTCTGCCGCTCTTTTCTCGTTCTCGGCTTTTTATGGTGTCGTCTATGGCACCATGGGTGGACATAACCTGTCGAGCACCGTCCATGATTCTCTGACTGTCCGACCTGAGGAGGAGGGCACACTGGGCCACCTGCTTAAGCCGATGTCACACCAACACGGCCCGTTCGTGGTTAAGTAGAAAGTGCTTTCTACAGCAAAGAGATTAGTGCTATGTTTTCAAACTATAAAACAGCGCAATAACGCCATGTGCGATCTAAAAGGCGCATCGAATGTTACGTACCAGCACCTGCATAAGACAGGGATGCCTTCTAAGCTACCAATTTTAGGATCTTGCACTTCTCCTCTACCGTCATGTTCAACGTATTAGCCGGTATTTATGACGCTGCTCTAGGAAACCGCCACATTTCAAGTTCCGGAAATTCAGCGATAAAACAAAATTACATTAACTGGAATAAATAAATGGCTTAACCTTATAATATTATCGGTTCTCAGTAGTAGAGAATGCCTCACGGTTGGAGCAGTTACATCCTGCGTCTTGTATTCCCGGCTGTTGTTTACTTTCGTTCCTCAAGCTCTGCCAAAATTTTGTGATGTTTTGCCTGCACTGTATTATTCGGCGTGAGTGTGTAGTAACACAATAGGAATGACGTATTTGCAAGTACGAGAGGTGTTATTCTTGGCATTCCTAGCCTCTACCTTTTAATTCCTCAACGTATTGGAAGCATGGCAGTTTGCAACGAAGCGCAATCAGTCTTTGGGAAGTCCCCACCACTTCCAATACGCTCCTGCTTTCGGTGCGCTATTCACTGCGGGCCCTCTTAAAACAATTATCGCTGGTGCTGATGCTGGTACTGCAACCCTCCATGATGAATTGCTGTCGCTGGAAGTGCGTATCCCTTAGTGTCCTTGGGTGTCATTCTGACTCCCACGCCCTTAAGCTGGCACGATTGTGACGTGCTGATTATCAACAAAAAACAAAACAAAACAAAAACCCAGGAGGCTGATGACATTTCAACACACTCCGCTGAGTACTTTCTTTGAGAGCAAATACTAATTAATACTAACGGCCATGATACTTTAGTGAGAGACTCAAACCTTGGCAGAATTTGAGACTCGCAGAAAAATGCACGAAAAAATGAAATACATTAAATAACAAAATTGGAGTACGAAAAATTTCAATATAAGTTTTATGTGCGATTATCTCAGAAAGGAGTATTCGAAATTACAGAAGTCTACATACTATGCTTCGTAAACAGTACGGAAAAGAATGATTGCTCTCGCGAAGTGCTTTGGGCGTCTCTGCTGTGTAGTGCTAATGTCGACTCCGGGCCAACAGAAATTTCGTTCAGCCACAATGCTGGTGGAATGCAGTCGTTCAGAACATACCCGGTAGCGTACTGCGAAACAATATCCCATTGGCGCAATCGAGCAGACTTGGCCATAAATCAGCCGCCGCGGTGGCTCAGTTGTTATGGCACTCGGGTACTGTCCGGAAAGACGCCCGATCCCGGCCGGTTCGATCCCGGCCGCGGCGATTGAATTTCGGTGGAGACGAAATTCTAGAGGCCCCTATACTGTGTGATGTCCATGCACGTTAAGGAACCCCACGTAGTCGAAATCCCCGGAGCCCTTCACTAAGGCGTCCCTCATAGCCTGAGTCGCTTTGGTGCGTTAAACCTCCATAAACCATAAACCATAAATGCGATCATTTGAGATTACGTCACTTCCGCCGATAAGTTGTTGCGGACAGCTGCGGGGATGGAGGCCGTAGGTAGAAAACATGACCTGCATGTGCGGGTACGGTTTCTTCATGCCGTTGTAAACAAGTGATTTCGAGCATATGTGCAAGCCGTGCCGTAGGGTCCTCTGCACTCCCCGCGCTGGAAATTCAAAATACGTCGATTCCGAGGGCCTATGAAAGCCGCCCGGTTGGATGAATAGGCGCCGCTTTAGGCTAAAAGTGCGCCGTCTGTTACGCACGTGCTGGCACGGCAAAAGCTCCCCGCTCGGCGCGTTTTATATCACTTTCAAACGTTTGCTCCATCATGGAACCGAAAACATATGCCCCTTCCACTGCACGCCTTCCTAGACTTTATCAAAATTGTTATGCAACCATTCGTTGTACAGCGTTCCAGGTGGTGTCATACGCCCGTGTTTTTATGCGGGTTGTTTTAACTCCCCGAGAAAAAATATTCTGATAAGCTGAAATCAACTCAGTTCGCAAGCAGACACAAAACTTATTCATCTTGCGTCCATCACATGTAGTCATAAGCCTTTCTGCCATTCTTCTTGGGGACTACGTGAGAGTGAGGTACTTTTCTTAATGACTCATCATTAATCACGAAATCCTCCTATCCTGCGGTTGCGACAAAAAAAAAACGAACTTTCGCAGCGGCGGTACTGCTAGCGCCATCTAGCCACCGAGGAGGCTGCAGCATTAGAGCGCTCATTTCGGCCACAGGCGTGGGATGGCGCCACCTATACTATGCTACGAAAGCTTGTGGTGTTAATTTGTCATCGCTGCAAACGATAGGGATTTAAAGAAAAATTCTGACCGAATAAAGTATCTTCCGCGTCCAAAGTAGTATATTTCAAACTGACCATAAAATGCTACTTCTGTGTTCGAAATATGAGCCTCAAGCAGTGTACTCGGAACTCAAGCCTGTCTTGAGGAGGCTGTCCCAAAGGAAGCGCGCATATTGTAGACAGTTTTCTGAAGTCTGGCCAATGCAGCTTTCGGAATGAAAATATCCTGGTTTTGCAAGCACGCTTTTTGTTGACGGCAACCACGCTTAAGTTCATAATGTGTTCGCGTGTTCGTTGCTGTAGAGGCTTTTCTCTGCCCCTCCGGTAATTACGAAGCTTGGAGGTGAATTCGGTAAAGGCCAATCATGCGGCCATTTAGAAACATTGTGCCGAATGGCCAGTCGTTCGTGCAGCTGCTGATGTCATTCCGAGGATAAGCACACCCTTTAAGCAGAGACGGCGGCACATAATGCTAGTTTATTTTCTCTGTATTTCGTAAGGTAATAGGCATGTTACTCGTACGTTGGTCAGGTGCCATGATAAGAAGGAACAAGGGTGCCTACTCTGAAGTCCAAACATTTTTCATTACTTTTACATGGAACAATGCGTGAAATATTTAAAGAAAAGTGGTGGATTCCAACGATGCGCTGCTTTAAAGATTGGAACTTACTATGCGTCTGAACCAAATTAAATACAAAATTTATTTTTCAATTGGAAAAGGTCCTATTGTAATTGGTTCTTTAACTGGACGTTAACTTGACTTTAATTTGACGTCAGCACACATTAATTTATTAAGTGACCGAAACCCAACAGAGGTACGCAAATCGAGTTCCGCGTTTTCGAAAGCGAAAGTACTTCGGAGTCTCACCATGAACGTTAAGCAGCGCTACATCGGGCGATAGTGACGTCATGTCATGTGCCTGCACTCTGGGTCTCGTGGAGCAGGGCAAGAACTCAGGACAGGCGGTTACGTCGCAGTTTTTGAAGCCGGCGCCCCCCAGCTCACCCCTTCTTGGGGGCCGTCTCAGCACACTTTCGCGTGCGGAGCAGGCATTGCAGCAGACGATGCCTCTGCGCCCAGCGTTACTACTGGCTGCGCCTTCGGCCAAATACTCCCAGTAGTCCTTGCGAAAGCGCGTGACTTCCGGCAGGCTTTTGGTACTGCGGCTTGGATAGCGAAGACATTTTCTAAATTTTTCATTCCTGCATGCTGGGCGTCATCTATTCTAGTGTTCTTGAAATATATGCTTCGGCAATACGATTCCCAGTGCATTAAGCGAAAACAGCGAACCTACGAAAACGAAAGTCAGTGACCAGCAGCTGTCGATATTCTGGGTTGGGCCGCGCAGTGCTCGGTGTCCGAACTATAATTATACGAATCTACGCCATAATTTCACACGAAGCTGTCTCTTGCATCCACAAAGGGAAATAATGATACAGGGGAATCGCAACACCATCGCAGGGTGTCGAACCGAAACTTTTTCGGGTTTGGTTCGTATTCAGCTTCACGCCTTTCGGGTTCAGTTCTGGATTCGGCTTCGGAGCGACATTCTGTTTCAATTCGAACCTATTCAGAACGGATCTAACCGGTTCAAACGGGTTTAGGACCAAAAAAAATCTGAACGTGCGTGGGCTTTAATCAACCTTGTTATGATGTTTACATTTCTGTGTGACATCGGCATATAAAATAAAACTGCAAAATTTGTTTGATGCGAGATATTTTCACTTTACCCACTTTAATTTACTTTCCTAGGAATTTGCAGCAAGATAGGAATATAACGATAGAAATATAGGAATTCACAGCAAGAGCAGCACAACTGAAAATTACTATAAATGGGTTCCCATTGGGAGCGGCATACGGAAGTAGCGGATATTATGTGCATCACCTGCACTTTCTTCCTTGCACGATAAAGAACCTGGAGGGAATAGACAAGTTTTGCAAATAAAGAAAGTGTTGAAGACTTGAGCCCGAGCAAACACTGACAATTCCTGCTCATCCAAACCTGGGATGGTCGCCTCATCGATATTATAGTTTAATCAAAGTAGGCTCCACTGTTGCGAATTTGGTGCTCAGGAACCCCTATGTATTGAAGGGCGCCGCACTCCCAGCTGATTCCACCAAAATGACTTGGCCTCGCATCTCAATGTCCCAACGAAATCCCGTGGATTTATCTAAATTAAAAGCCGAATCTGATACCTCACAAAATTGTTCACTCAAATGGAATACCTCAAGTGCACTGCTTTTGCCAGAACAAAAGAAGGCGACATCATCAGCATAGGACATCATCAAGTTTCAAGTTTCAAGTTTCAAGTTTATTTAATACGCACATAGTAATACAAATACAATAAAATCAGTACAGAAGGAGGTCCCATAGTACACGACTGTCGGGGGGACCTCCTAGAGCAAATCAAGTGGGGTAAAATTGCAAAGAATGGAAGGCAGTGTATCAATTAGCATAAATAAACAATCTACAAAAAAAAATTTACAATGTTATGTGTGAAAAACGGAACAAAAAGTATATACAGCAACAACTTTGTAACATAATGCAAAGAAAATGAGACTTTAAACAAGGATTACTACTGTTTAGGCATGTGAACTACACAGGAAATTAATTAAGTACTCTTTAATGCGGTGATGAAATGAGTGAACAGTAAACGACGCTTTAATTTCACATGGCAAAGTATTCCAACAGGATATGCCGGCAAATATTGTGGTAAATTTTCCATAATTAGTCCTCACTTTAGGTAGAAGAAGATTATTACGCTGTTGAAACCTAGTAGAATTAGTATTTATAAGCTGATCAGGAAAGCCATCAATATGAGCATGATGATTAATTACCTTGTAGATAATGATGGATAATTTCACAGTGAATAACTGTTGAAGTGGAAGTATGCGCAAGCTATGATAAAGTGGTAAAGAGTGTGTTAGGAATGAACTGAATGACATGAGCCTGATGGCCTGATTCTGAAGGCGCTGAAGTCTTTCAATGTGAGTGAAATATGCATTTCCCCAGCAGGACAAACAGTAGCTAAGGTGCCCCGCCGCGGTGGCTCAGTGGCTATGGTTCTCGGCTGCTGACCCGAAAGACGCGGGTTCGATCCCGGCCGCGGCGGCTGAATTTCTTTGGAGGAGAAATTTTAGAGGCCCGTGTACTGTGCGATGTCAGTGCGCGTTAAAGAACCCCAGGTGGTCGAAATTTCCGGAGCCCTCCACTACGGCGTCCCTCATAGCCTAAGTTGCTTCGGGACGTTAAACGCCAATAAACCAAACCAGTAGCTAAGGTGACTGTGGATATATGCATAATATAATGAACGTAAGATGTGTGGTTGAAAGTATGCACGTGTTTTGATTATGATATGAATGCCGAAGGAAACCTTATGCATGAGTGATTGGACATGGAGATGAAACTTCAAGTGCTTATCTAAAGTGACCCCAAGGAATCTGAAAGATTCGAAATATGCAGTGCATGGTTATCAAGTGTTAGTGATGGTGGAATATTTATGATTCTGAGAGGAGAGTGAAATAGCATGAAAGTTGTTTTTTTGGAGTTCATTTGCAGCATGTTATTTTTGCACCACTGGCTGATATTATTTAGGTCTATGTTAAGTTTATGCTGAAGTGTGGTGGTGGATTTGTCTGAAGCGTAAATGGTTGTATCGTCCGCATATAATACGCATTTTGTGTGGTTTAGTGCTATAGGTAGATCATTAATGAATAGTAAGAACAGTAACGGTCCCAGTATTGATCCCTCCGGAACACCTTGGTTTATAGTCTTAGAGGTAGAAAAAGTGTCGTTTATAGCAATAACTTGTGATCGATTACTTAAATAACTGCATATGAACTGAAGAGGTGGACCGGAAATACCAAAAGATTCTAGCTTATTAACAAGTATGCGGTGGTTAATTGAGTTAAAAGCTTTTGTTAGATCGATGAAGATTGCTCCTACAATTAAGCCATTATCAATGGCTTGTTTGTCATTTTCAATGAAATTTATCAGTGCTAGTTCGGTAGAATAACCCTGTCTGAAGCCAAACTGTTGAGGAGATAAAAGTTTAAATGTAGTAAGGTAGTTCATTATACGCGTGCAAAAAGCTTCTCAATTACTTTGCTGAAAAAAGAGAGAATGCAAATGGGACGGTAATTATTGATGTGGTTGCGATCACCTGCCTTAAAAATTGGGATACTTTTACCAGTCTTCAGACAATCTGGAAACACACCTGCCTTGAACATTTTGTTATTTATTATGGTGAGAACTGGGGATATGTCTTCTGAAATGAGCTTAACTTTAGAAGGATGAATCGAATCTAATCCTGCACCGGTTGTTTTGAGAGATTTAATGACTTGATGGACTTCTTCTGTTGACGTAGGACGTAAGTAAAAAGAGCGGGAGCAACGTGGCAAGGAAGGTAAAGTGCTTACGTCCTGTAAAGCCTGGGAAAAGTTAAAGTGACATTGGTGAAAACAGCGCGAAAAAAAGCCCGAAGGCGAAACGAGGAAGTGAAAGGAAAGAGGCGCTGTTTTCACCAATGTCAGAATGGACCAACTAGCCCAGCAAAAAGTTCTGCTAAAAGTTAAAGTGCTGGCTAAAGGCACTGGCAATGTCACTAGGGTTACTATATGTTGCATTTTCACATCTTATCTTTGTGAGACACGTTTCACGACTATCACTGTTAAGAAATTGCTTAATAAGTTGCCAATTGCGTCGAGTGTCGTTGCCATTTTTTAGAATGCGATCTTGATAATAATTACGCTTAGCAAGTTTCAGTACCGCCGAAAGTGTATTGGAATATTTTTTAAACCAAGATCTCAAAGCATTGTTAAAAGGGTGGGTTTTAAGCTTTTTGCGCAAATTATTTTTTTATTGATAGAACGGATCAATGAGTTAGTAATCCAAGGATTTCTCGGTGTTCGAAACCACCGCACAGCACTAGTATATGTGGTGCATTCTTCAATGCATGTGGCAATTTTATTTCAGAATTGTTCGAACGCTTTACTTGGGCATTCCTCCTCCAACTCAGAATTCCAATCGATCCGGCGAATAAGTTCGACAAATTGTTCGTAGTTAAATGATGCTTTGTTATAACTATTCACGGGTTTTTTTTTTTTGAACCTAGACATACAAAAATGGGATTATGATCAGTAATTGAGTAGTCAATTACTCCTGCTGTGTAATCAACATCCGTATTGGTCAGTATGTGATCAATTAATGTATTCGAGCCAGCTATGTCAGATCGAGTAGGAGAAAGAATTAGAGAAGAAATGCCAAAGTTCAGCATACATTGTACATATTCAGAACAGCATGAGCTGCTAGGGTTGAGAATATTGATATTTATGTCGCCACACACTATTATGTTCTTGTTTTCATGTGCCAAGGTATTAAAGATTATTTGCAACTGCGAACAAAACTCGATATAAGAAGACGACGGTGAACGGTAAACGCAGGCAACTATAGTATTGCGGTTGTTCAATACCAGCACAGAGTCCTCAAATTCTAGCCAAATGGATTCGCAGTGAAGTGCGTTGAATGAAATATCGTGGCGACGAGCATAGATCAGGTCACGTCTGATAAACATGGCAGAACCACCACCACGACAACTGTCACGATTGCAGTATTCTGAGACATAGTTTGTCAGCCCGTATAAGTTTCCATCATTTTGCGATAACCATGTTTCAGACAGACAGATGAAGGAAAAGGAGTGGTCTAATAAAGTGAGTAATGTTACAAGGTCATCATAATGTTTGCGTATGCTCCGGATGTTAAGATTCAGTAATGATAGTGAAACCTGTTTCTCTTGGAATATAGATTTTGCTTGATGGTAAGAATAAACGCTCATGCGAATGTGATAGATGACAGAACAGCTGTAAGCGCCTACGTGAAGATGGCAAGGTCTGCAACACACGATATACGATAGACCTTGCTCTTATCAGCTTTCCTGGCTTTGATTGTGCAGTTATCGGTCCACAGGTACTTCCACTGCTTTTCCTTTTTGAGCTCGCGTGCACGCCCAAAAAGTCGTTTTCGTTCTGGTGTCAGATGGTCATTCACATACAGTGGCTCTTCCGAGCTTTCTGGGAACCCAATATCTGCTGTGGACAACCTAGCCTTCCTTGCTTTAGCACAGAACTCAATTTTCTTGTCTCTTGATAGGAACCGCGCGATAATATTGGTGTCTGTTTTGGCAGGAACACGATGTGCAGTGTCGAGGTCACAGGGGTTGACGGGACAGCCAATTTTGTCACCAATGGCTTGAACAATCGATACGCAGCTTTCACCTTGCGTCGCTGGGACACCTTTTACCTCGATGTTATTTAGGCGTGAGTATTGCTCAAGATCAGAAAAGCGTTGTGTAAGTTGTTCGTTTTTTTCTTTCAGTGCTTCGTTTTCTTCGGTGAGGGATTCGTTGTTTTTTTTCACTGTTTCGTACTGATCAGTGAACGTGGCTAGGGTTTCTTTCATCGCAGCCATTTCATCCCGAAGCGACTGAATTTCTTTTGCAAGCTCGGCACAAGACGGCATGGTTCAATCACTCCTAAAGTCAGTTTAGGCAGCAGTGGAAGCAGCAGAAGATTAGGTCAATACTTTAACAATGCGAACCAAATAATGATACACCAACCTGAATGAAGCAGTTGACAGGAATTAGTGTCTGTAAGGTCCGCTTTCCGCAACCACTGCTGCCAAAATGACGAGAAGCGATGCGTGATGCGTCCACTTGTAGTAGGCTTGGCCGGTAGGTGTCAGGCGCAGCAGGCTGGTCCTGATGACCAGGCAGGTAGCTGTGCACGAGCGGTGGTTGTCGAGGGATCAGATCGGATGCAGATTCCGTCCAACGTCCAAGTCGCCGATTTCCTGAATGAAGCAGTTGACAGGAATTAGTGTCTGTAAGGTCCGCTTTCCGCAACCACTGCTGCCAAAATGACATCTTGTTTTCAAATTGTGCCAGGGAGAAACCACAAAGGGGTTCAAGACATAGGGCAAAAAAGGGGGGGGGGGCAAAAAAGTCCCCTCATGTAATTCCCTTCAATAGGGCCTTTTAGGTACAAATAAATAAATAAATAAAACAAAGGCGAACTCATAATCTCATTTGCATAGGTTTGGTTAGCCATTGGTTACCAATTAGTTTTGTAAAAGATTCCTTATTACACTGTCTTATTCCCCTGAGCAAAACGTCTCCAATATTTGCATGCTCTAAGACCGCAAAGAAGAAATCGTGACGAATTTTATCAAATAGATTTGCAAGGTTGCAACGATACCTACTTGGCCGGTCTCATCTGATAATATCCCCAATGCCGAAGGAATATGAATATGGGTGTGGATACCGCGGTTTCTACTACCGCAGATCTGGCGCGAGCCTATGAAGTCAGAGACAGGTAGCTGCAAACGATTATTACATGAGAACCTTTACAAAAAGTTCGTAATCTACATTACTCTGGGAAATTGGACGTTATCCTTCAACTATTTGCAACCGATTTGCATCTCTGCTTTCTGGAATTAATATAGTATGTTCGGAATAGAAGGTAGGAGGCAAAAAACATCGATTAAAAACGTCCATCAAAACATGAGCAAGGCAAGGGCAATGCGTTATACAGAACTCGCTAGTAATACTCTCTGGGCGAGGAGATTTCTGACCCGGCTGGTAAGAAATGGCAGATTAAATTTTTTCCAAAGTGATAGGTCCCTCAATACAGCACGCTGCTCATCTTCAAGTCGAGGAAAGGCTTCGAGTAAGCTACTCTAATTTGATCTCCAATTTTTACACCCCCAACCCCCCAACGGCTTCCGATAATGGTCAAAGAAAGCATCAAGAATACCAACGGCATCGCTGCGCGCGTGCAACCTCGTAATGAATTACCATTATTTCTAAGAGCAGTGTGCCTTTCATCACTCAGAGCCCGACAATGGTTGCTCATCCAGAAATGTGCGGAACCTAGACGTTATCATGACCTCCGTGTATCTTCCGGTTTCAAACTGTTGAAGGTCTGCCGCAGCCAAACAGGCCTCATGTTACACTGTCATACACTTTCGCACTGTACATTGCAGATTCCCGTCTTCGTCCACTGGCACTGCTATTAAACTTAATAATCGCGCTTTGATCTATATGGCGGTGGTAACAGAACGATGTGCGCCGCCTACCTTAGCGTGAACAAGGTTGTGAAAGGAACACTGAACTAGAGCAATACGCGTTGACTTGGACAACACTGCTTCCGAAACGCACAACTGGAGCATAGGCCACGGGCGTACATTTGGTAAATTGGCATTGACGATGAAAGTTTGACAACGCGCATAAGTGACTGCCTGGGTGTGTGAAAACCTCAATCGCACTTCCAGGTACGTGGCGGTGCTGTTCACCTACGCAGAAACTGCGCTTTCGCACAATCTTCGCGCTTAGCAATGCTAAACCGCCGGCACTTTTTTTAATTTGTGGTGTTTAAATAAATAGGTATTTATTTAAATATAACTTATTAACAAGCAAAATAAGAACAATCGCATACAGTGGGTAGTGCTGGTGACCACTCTCGAGACTTGGTCACGCGACATATAAATACACCTGAAAGCAGAAGACTGCACACCGTCGCCGTAGCTCAGTTGATAGAGTACCGGACTCGAAATTCGTATGTTGCGGCTTCGGATCCCACCGTCGGCACGTGGTTGTCTTTACTTTTGCTTTCTAATCACTTATGTTCAAATATATACTTATTAATCTCCCATTCATGAACAGCACGAATTAAAAAAATAAAAACATTTCCTATGCGCCTTGCTTTCATGCGGGCGCCTATAGCTCGGTACCTCCAAGAGAGAGAGTGAGAAAAGTACGGAAAGGCAGGGAGGTTAACCAGGCGAAGCCCAGTTGGCTACCCTACACTTGGGGAGGGGAACAAAGGGGAAAAAAACTCACTTAGAGAACTCATTTCCTTGCTGCTCTTTTTCCTTTTTTCGGTACCTCCAAAAACACAGCTAATCGTGGCTTCTTGCTAGCACAGAGTAAAAGAAATACTTTTGCCTGGGCTGATGACGTCGCCATCTTTTGTTTTGATGAATAGAGTACGATGAACAAAACCAGGCTTGCATGCGGTTGGAGCACTTCGTTCCTCCGCAGACACAACTTTTCAACACCTTCGTTGCGACGTTGCGCTGCTACATTGTTGTCATGGCTGAACTGTGCGAGGAAGAAGGTACGTGGGCGACATAACATTTTCGTGACTTTCTGCGCTGCTGTGTGCAGAGCCTACGCATCGACAGAATTTTTCGCTGTCTTGATAGGGTCTGCTGAATCTATATGGCATGTTTTGTTCATCTACTTCTTTCAGGGTTTTCATTTTTCGAAACCCCAACCACGTTTTCCTGGCAGCTGTCCTTAATAGGCGACTGTGTGCTCATATATGTCTTTTCTAGGCATGGTCGTGAGAGAATTTTGTGCCGATACATTCGGTTTCTAACTATTCGCTTAGCGTTAAAATGCTGTATGGCCTTTCCAGGATGTAGATGACAAATATTGTGATCGGTTATTACTTCCTATAACTATACCTGCAACTTTAGGTAGTGTTTTTAAGAGCAGTGTACCAGAGCAACTTCAGCGGATCTAGATTCAATCGCTCGCAAAACATTTTTTAGAATTCGAACGTGGATCTTAGACGTTAGAACGCGTCTTTGCGTCTAGGGGACGTTTGTGCCGTGGTCATTAAATTGTTCTCTGTGTGGGAAAAGAGAAACCATTGCGCAATGAAATCATATGTGTTGTGTCCGGAAGCGGCGTTCTTTTGGGACATACTTCAGCAGACTTTCAAAGTTAATACATTGAGATCACGCCTTGTAGTGTAAGATTTCTGCCAGCGATAAAAGGCTCTGGAATTCAGTCTGAACTTCTGGTGTTAATAGGACTGTTTGGCGTGTGGAAATCCCGCATGATGAATAAACACGCAGAACCTCCGCGTTCAAAGAGGTTACAGATCAGAGAACAGTGCATTTTAGCGCAGCAGTTCTGCGCTTCGCAAGTCCAACCTCCTGATTGGTTGCCCTTTCCTGACGTGCGCGCCTTCCGCAGCTTGGATGTGCGGGCAGACAAAGCAGTGATGGTGGCGTCAGGCCGTATGCCGACAACGCTGAATTCGACGCGGTCAAGCAAGGCACGGGGATGTTCAGAGAGGCTCATGATATTCCATGCAACAGTAAACAAAATCTTTGGAGATGGCCGAGTAACCTAAGTCATCGCTAAACGAAGCTTCTCTATTGCGCCGCCATGGTTCGAATCGTATTGGGGATCAGAATATCGTTTTGTTTACTGCGTTAGCACTATAGCCTCTTCGCCTAAAATAAGCACCGTGTGTGTGGTCACTCCCCACCTACCTGCAGCCGATGTAGCCGAGGCAGATAGCTGTTAATGCTCTCCGCATGCCATCGCCAAAGCGTTATTCGAAAGAACGTCAACAAGCGTAAGCCTGTCGGTTCAGACACCAAAAAACCGAAGTGCGAAAACCAGGTGCAGATATAAGCCACCCGACAGGCAATTTAAGATATTTTTTAGACCTGTAGTAGAAACGCGGTGAGTAGAAAAGAAAAAGACGATACAAAACTGGACGAAGCGCAATTATCAACTCAAATTTGACACGCAAAATGGGACATATGAAGGAAAAAAAGAAAGCATCAAGGAGCATTCGTAACATGATTATCATTTGTAAACGGCATGAGCAGTCCTGACGAAAAGCCATCTCCCTGGTCGATAGCAGTATTCAAGGCGTGCTGACGCAACCTTCGCTACAATTAGCTAAAGGAAAGCCTCAATTATCTCTTTGCTGATTCTTTATGAGCGCGTGGCTGGCACACGGGCTTTTTACAGGCGTGGTTTTCTCCCTGCATCAAATGGTTGCCTCGGAAGTGGCCAGATTTTTTTGTCTTTTTATTTACATGTTAGGAGCTCTAGCGAGCTTTGAACATGAACATGAACATAAGTCCTACTCTTATTTATTTACCGAAAAAACATTCACCTATTCTTTGCAATGATAGTCCTGTTTAATGCTGTTTTCGGGTTCAGGCATTACCATTTGTAAGCCTGGTCTACTAACACGAAACCTGACTACGCGATGGGTCTGAAGCAGGAGGCGTGCTGCGCTCTTTTGTAATGAGAATAATGCAGTGGTACCATTGCTATTCCTTCAAGGTATTGCCTCCCTTCGCGTACAACCGCACTTTCTTAGAGGGCGTGAAGTTTCGCAAGAAGTTTGATATCGGGACGCAAGCTGTCGCTAGGGATGCGCTGACAGTCTAAAGCATGCGAGCGCTGCCATTTCTGGCGTTTTATATCACACGTCGAGGCTTAAAAACATGCTCCAATATAAATGAGACTGCTTATGGCGTTTCGCAAGTGAGACTGCAGGTGGTTAAGTCATTTTCACGTTTAAGTGCCATTCGTTGGTAAACCCAACTTCGTCGCGAACTTTAGTCCCAAAGTGTACGCTATTTCCGAAGAAATATTGTGAGGGAATGAAAAAGTTGACTCCTGTTGTCATCAGTAAAATACTAGGACCTCCTCACGGATATCATTCATCCCCGTTGAACTCGAAGCGGCAGCGGTCAGACTCAAATTCTGCGTCCGACCGCTGCGTCGCGTCCAGTTCTCCTCTGCGCGTGTTTCGCAACGAGAAGGGGAAGCGTTATGAAAAAAATAGTCTAAAAGCGAAGCTGCTGCAATAAAGCCAGCAGGTGTAGATTTTGCCGCAAAAGGACAATGCGATGTATGTAAATGTCTGTGCGGCACGGGAGGAGTGAAACGGTCCGCACTGGTGAGCGCGCATGTCGCGCATGTCGCGCATGTCGCGCATTTCGTCCCTAAAGGCTTGCATTTTTAAAGGAATATCTGCTGCAGTATCTGGTTGATGGGTATACTAGCCGTCTCCAGTGTCGCAAGTCTTTTTCACCACACTTTGTGCTCTATGTAACTCCTGGCAATGCTACGTGCTACGGCTTATGGGTACTTAAAAATTAACACATCCAACCAACCTGATGAACCTGTGCTTTATGCAACGAGTTGCCCTGTTTAGTTTTAAGCATATCATTATAACCATAGGCATCATCAGCCTGGCAAGTTCCCATTGCATCAGCATGAATGAGGTAATCAGAATAGCACTACAACAACGTGCTGCATGTGTTTTCGCCTCGTTCGAGTGTCAGCTGCATTATGCAAGCTACCAGCTACCTTCGCTTGTTCATCAGATGCCAAATCTGAGATATATTTTTCCAGCATAGTAGTATTTACGCAGATGTATGAACGTTATAAAGCGTAAATTTAGGCAGCGTTCAAGCACTGTCCCTAGCTAGGGCACCATGTAACTATAGCTGCAGCGCACCACACGAACTTTCATACAAGGTTACTGCCTGCTGATACATTTAAGCTTCTCAAACTCGCGCTTTCGTTCACTGCTTCCGATTGTTTCGGTCGTAATAGAATAGTTTTTCAAAAGGAAAAATGAAATGCCCTCACCGCACCGCGTTTATATCAACATATGAAGGTATTTACATCATGCTCGCTCTCAGTTTTTTTTTTCTCAGTTATTGCTGGCAATGAATGTGGAATTGTCCGCTGCTCGGGCACACAGGCACACTCAGGTAACAAATTTGGGCTGCCAATGCTTTCCATCAAGCGCGGGATATTGCATGCATCTGCTACTCACCTTATTTCGCAAACCCACTTGAATAGCAACTTTGTCGTAGAGTATCGTACTGAAAATCGTCACACACCGACTTGCTGCCTCACAGCCACCTGATAGCTTTTTGTGAAGTTTTGCACGTTTTCCTTGTGCTACCGGGCAAAGTCTCGAAGGTTCGGCGCATACGACGGAAGGTCGTCGAATAACCCCGGCAGCGCGTCTGGTCTCAGCTTCCGTAACCCACGCTGCGACGTGACAGTCTGGACAACCGATTCATCGACAAGCACGATGTCATGCACTACGAAGTGTTTTGCACAGAAATGAGCATGCTAGGAGTCGAACTTAAAACTCCGTTTCCCGTCGAGCTTTCGACTTTTCACCGCGGAGGACAACGACATTGTTTCCGGTGCTCCCCTGAAATTGGAATGGCAGCCATATAAAGGAGCAGCTGTGGGGCACACTGTGTGGGACACCTACACAGCAGAGAAGTTGCAGCAGACAGTAAGAATGGCGAAAACTACGTGGCAAACCGTCGCTGTACCACTCAAGAACAACGGCGGTTTCCGTCCTTGCCATGAGCTCACGGCCTTTAGACGACACTTAATGCCGCGGCTCGCACGGTAATGACATTAAAGAAAGCCCTCAGATGTCTTAAGGAGGGATGACATAACAGTAGCAAAAATGAAATATGCAGTAGCCTAATCCAGCTACGGCAATAAGGGTACAAATATTCAACTCAGGTATTAGTTACTGTTAAGTGTAAATGCTATGTAAAAAATACGGACACTTTTTTTTATTCAAGAAGTGTGCTTTCAGGCACAACTTGAGAAAGGGGGAGTGGAATGTAGGATATAGAAAGTTAAAAAAAATGGATGGAGACCAGTTTTGTCGATGTAGTCGCATAGGCTGCTGGTAAACTGATTGTTCATACTCCATACCACATATTCACCTTCGAGGTTCCACCGCAGGCCAACCTCCCCGAGGCGCCGTTGTCTAACAGGGGCTGTAGCTGCACAAGTCCACAACAAGTGCCGCACATCACAAATGTTCGTGCAAAGCCTCAGTGAGGGCACCTGTCGGTTGCTGGCAGATCTTTATCACGCCATCGATGACGGACAGATGGGATCAGAGCCGCCCCTGCCCGATTCCGGCGCACTGTTACCTCCTCCTGCCGACTAAGACTAGAGCGGGATGGTGCGAACACGGATGAATCCGATCACGTATTCGCTGGCGCAGAGCTTGTGAATCGGAGACGTGAGACAAGAACGGATCGGGGGGAACAGGGGAAGGCGGCGTTTTGTCTCATGTGTCAAGGTGAGTCATAGGATCCACTTGAAAGTTATGCGGATCGTTAGCACGGCCGCGAATCCAGTGTATGCGCACAGGACATGGGTACTTTGCGCAGAGCTGCTGAATTGATCGTGCATTCTGTGATGTGCGTCGAACAGCCTTAAGCTGTTTAAGGGCGGTGAGGGAGTCGGTGTAGAGATGAACTGCATTGAATGCGGGAACGAGCGGAATGGAAGCAATGACATTTTAAATGGCTTGAAGTTCGAATGCCAGGGGGGTGATTGTATCCGTGGTGTATGTCGTGATAGAGCGGTGATGCGGATGGGTGGCACTATACGCAGAAGTAACTCCTCGGTCTGCAGTATGTGATACATCGGTGTACAATACGCACCCTTTAGGCAGATACGCGGCTGATACCAACGGGGAAACAGTGGGGCACTCGTCTGTGAGCTGACAGTACAACCTCGGAGGGAGTGTCTTTAAACGACGAAGTTGTAGAGGCTGTTTTCGAGATCTGTTTGCCACGCGCTGGCCGATGGGTTCACTGAGTGTACTAAGTTGGGCGAACTTCTGAAGCACGGATATGGGTGTTAAACGGGGCAAATGCGTTAAGGCGCACGTAGTCACAAGGTAGTCCCACTGTCTGCGGATGAGACGTTCAAATTTTGCCTGATATATTATCCGTGGCTGAAAGATAGAACGCACAAGCTGGCGGGCCGTATGCGCACGCGCGCCACCAGATCGCATAGCTATGCGACGAAATAGACCTATAGTAGCTGAGCCGATTTACGGGTGGCTGACAGCCATTGGGTGCCAGTTTCAGAGGTATGAAGGAGGAGGCCAAGAATACGAACAGCTTCTACCTGAGGAATGGGAGAACTGTCTATTGTAAAATTTAAAGGGGGAGCTTTCCGTAAGCCGTCTTTGTTTCCAATGCAAATGAAGCGTGATTTAGTAGGCGAAAGGGTTAGACCCAGAGGTGAGAGGCGAGATAAGACATCCAGCGCGTCCTGGAGGACATATTGATGAATAGCCGCATCTAGATGAGAGCACCACAAGGTTATATTGTAACGCCCAATTCTATGAAGCTGGCACGATGAAGGAAAGGGATTGATTTACTGGTCTGAATGCTAGAATGTACGATGGCATGCAGCCGAACAGCCCGCGACGCCCACAAGAAGGCAGCTCAATTCGGCGTCACTTCGGCATCATCACCTTTGACGGCTGGTACTGCTCCTGCTGCACAAGACCGCTGCTGCTGCTACAGTAGGCCCCTCCGGTAGTGAAGGAGTCCGATGAAGCTGGGAGCCGGAACGATACTTTCCGCTGCTGAGGAGTAGGAGATTAAGATGGCGAAGGAGGGCAGCAGGCCCGTTGGGGCAGAGAAACCACACATGTAGGCCCAGTGGGCGGGGCGTCTTCTGTGAAGGCTGCCTTCAAGCGGTCGATTGAAATGCTGTAAGTGCGCCCATGAATGTCCACGATGAAGAACTTCGGTGTTGTTTCGATTGCACGGTATGGGCCGCCGCAGGGGCCACTGAAGCGGCTTGCGGACAGAGTCTCGAGCATACAGATTGCGTGATGCAGCTCCACCATTTCTGCCGTCATCTCCGACCGCCACATCTCCGACGCCGGTGTCGGCCATCTTAACAGGTTCCATCCGAACTAGCGACTTGCACACAAGTATTTGTTCGTCAAGACTGTGTCAGCAAGCTTCTCGAAAGACAGCCCCTGGGCGGGCACAAGTACCATGCGGACCGACGACGGCAAGCGCTCAAGGAAAAACTCACGGAAGAAGGCTTGGCCGAAGGTAGCAGCCTTGTCGCCCAGGAGCTGCTGGAGCCGCCGCAGCAACTGTGTAGGTCTGTGGTCCCGCATTTCTTCGGAGTAGATGAGACGCTGCAGGCGGCGATGTTCCGAGGCGGCTGTTCGTTTGATGAGCTAGGCAGCCAACGTGTCAAACGGGGCCGAGGCGGGAAGAGTTATGAGGAGGTCGCGGACTTCGGCCGCAATCTCAGGTGGTAGCGACGCAGCGACGTGATGAAACTCTTGCACCTGGCTGGTGATGCGGCCTATAGTGAACTGGCTGTTGACCTGCGCGAGCCACAGGTGAGGGTCTGCTGGCGAGAACTGGGGAAGGCGAAGGGACACCACAGAGACTGCGCTGAAGGGTCTGTCACCGGGCATGGCTGAGGCTTTGTCGCCGGAATTGGCCATGGTGGGAGCGGGTGTTCCAGCGGACGTCCGGAGTCACCAGCTTGTAACACCCAAAGAGTAACAAGCCTGCACGATAAAGTAAATGATTGATTTACTGGTCGGATTGCTAGAATTTGAGATGGCGTGTAGCCGAACAGCCCGTGACGCCCACAAGAAGGGAGCTGAATTCGGCGGCACTTCGGCGTCATCGTCTTCGACGGCTGATGCTGCTCCTGCTGCGTAAGGCCACTGCTGCTGCTACAATATCATCGAAGAACGCAAGCACATGGATAGAAGAGATGATCTGTAGGGCTCGAACAAGAGGAAAAAGATATATTGAATGGGGGGGGGGGGGGGGCGAGAACGGAGCTATGGGGCACTCCTCTATTAGAAGTAAAATTGCCAATGGGCTTTCGGCGGACACGTACACTAAAGGGTCGGTTTGTTAAAAAGGCATGAATGGAGAGGAGAAACCGGTGTGGGAGACAGAGTTTGAAGGGAGGCAAGAATGGCAGAGTGAAGGATGTTATGAGCCTTTGTTATGTCTGAAGCGATTATGGCTCGAAAAGTGACTATGCGGAGAGTGGTGAAGCACGTCAGCAGCCAAAGTAGCAAGGTCGCCCTTCATTCCGATCTGTGGGCGGAAACTGATTTGGGAATCTCGGTAACAATCCTGGAATTCCAGCCACCACGACAAGCATCCGGCGAGAATGTTTTGCTAAAGCTTGCAGATAGTAGGCGTGAGAGAAATTGGATGAAGAACCGAGAGAGACCATTGAGGCTGACCTCACTTGGGTATTGGGACCACGAGAGAATGCTTCCACTCTCCAGGCATGACGCCCGAATGCCACACTTCGTTGAAAGTATGAAGCAAGGTTTGCAAAGCAGTACCTTCCAAATTACGGAATAAAGAGTTAAGTATGCCGTCGTACCCGGGAGAAGTGGAATTTTGAGGCATGCAGTGGGGGCCAGGAGCTCTGTCGTCGTTAGTTCAGAAGTAATCTCATCGGAGGGCTCTGTAACCGATAAATTAGGAGGTGTAGAGGTTCCGTCATGATGTGAAAAAAACTGACGGACTTGTGCAAAAATTTATCTTCTGCCGCATTCAGCGCGAGGCGAATCCTTTCTGTGTAATCTGCAACCTGAGAAGGGCGCTCCATGGCGTGAAGTGCTCTCCAAAGATGTAGACTGTCCTGTGTAGAGGACAGGCGGACAGACCATGCAGCCCAGCGTTGCCTGCCTAGTCGCCTTGCTTCCCTCTCGGTGAAGAGAGGGAAGAGCCGAGGGGGTTCTCGGGGTGACGGGAAGTATAATGATCGGTCTCGCGGCGAAGAGCCTACGAATTCAGGAGGTGTATGTCAGGGTCTGGGTTATCTTCATTTACGTTAGTAATAATAGTGTGAGTTGGGAGAACAGCAGAGAGAGTAGACAGTGCTGAATGCGGTTTGAATGCCGATCAACGATTTTCAGCGCGTACGGAGTTCCATGACGTTATGTGCACACTGCGACGTGTTTTCCGTGGACGCCAAAGAGTGAGGGAGATGAAAATATCTCTTTGATCACTACCCCAAATATCTTAACACTATAAGTATGTTGAGAATTTGTTCACATTTATATTGTTCCTTTTTGATATTATGTTTCTTTTTCGAAAATACCTCTTAACAGAGCGCAAGAATTAGCGGTGTGTCAGGAGGCAAGATAATACCAGTGTTGAGAGAGAGATAAAGAGAAGGGGAAAGGCAGGGATGTTAACCAGAAAGGTTTTCGGTTGGCTACCCTGCACTAGGGAAGGGAATGAGGGGATAAAAAGGGAAGAGAAGAGAGAAGGAACGAGAGACAAAGTCACAATCTAGCAAGCAAGGCAGTCTCTCGGAAAGACAAAACAGTGCCTCATGAGCCTTGATGGTAGTCGGCTGTTGTGGCCACGGGCCGAGGATCTTGGCCTTTGTGGAAGTGCGGGGATAATCGTAAAATGTTGAGCAGATTCGGCTCACAGATCATCAGAATGGGAAGCGGTTGTGTCTGAAATTCGGGACTGGAGCCCGCGGGCATTCCAGTGAAAAATAAAAGCTTGTTTGACTTTCTTCGGAAAAGATATTTCCGGGGGAGTCATGGTGTCTTCTATTGTAGGGCTGCAAGAACTGGCTGTAGCGCGTCCAGTACTTGGAATGCGTTGTGTGCTACTGGCGTGCGTAAGCTGGACAGCAGATCACGCATAACATTCATCAGTGACGTGAGGATTGGAATCACTTGCATATCTTGGCCATGGTCGGAATCATGCCTTTTGCCCAGATCAGTCGTAGGTGTCGCAGACATGGGCTGCGGCAACGTACTTGACGCAGTGCGCGCTCTAGGCTTTGGTAGTGGTGGCCACGTGGTATCAGAGGCAGCAGGTCGTGAGTCACCGGTCGCCGGGCTTTCCTGATTTGTTTTCGGGGGAGGCGGACAAACTGCAGTGCCGCTTGGGGTCTTCTCTTCGAAGGTATTTGTTTCCTTCAATAACCTTCGGCGGCGGCGCGAACGACGTCGTCGCACTTTTGCAGCGGCTTCTCTGTGGGTGGAATGGTCACGCACCATTTGCTTCAGTACTTCCCACTCGGTATTTAGGCGAGGGCAGTCCTTCGAGGAAGAGTCGTGAGGGCCACGACAGTTGACACAATTCAAGGCAGTCGCGCGGCAACTGTCGCCGCTGTGTGGCTCAGAGCATCTTGGGCACACGATGGAGTTGTGGCAGACGCCGCTCACATGGCCAATCCTCATACATTTCCTACACTGTAGCGGCTCAGACGAATGAACGAACTGGGTGACGAAAGTGCCCCACCTTCACGTATGATGGAATGCAGTCACCCTTGAACGTCAGTTTGATGCATGTAGACCTTCCAAGGCGCTGAACTTGCATTATGGAAATGCTGTTGGTTGCCGGCTTGCTTAAGATGGGCAAGTCGGCGTCAGGGATGGCGATGTCGACGTTGTAAATTACGCCAGCCGTGGTTCCGCTGTCTTTTAGAATAAGAGGACGTACACTGAAATTGCCAAGTTTGGTGATGGCAGCCAAACTGTCTAGATCGGTTCGCTTCATGACATCAATGGCAATGATGTTCTTGTGGAGATTTATTCTAACGTCTTTAATCCCTCCTGGTACGAGGCTCTCAAGAAACACAGAGATGGCTTGCCTGTTTAGGAGATTCAAGTTGTCCGTAGACTCCAAAGGCACGAACAAGGCTGTATGTGCCTCGGCACTTCGCGCCCTGATGATCGTATCCTTACTTGAGGACGTCGTTGACGTCGACTCATTTTGTCTGCGCAGTCTGCGTTTCACCTTCTTACTAACGACGGGTATGAACCCATCGTCGTTCGAGGAGTCATCACTTCGAGAAGCATAGTAGTCATCACCGTACACAACCGTGTCCTGGCTGCTTGCGTCACTCGGGGCGTACAGGCGCTTCCTCTGGGCGGCCGTTGCCGACCCACCGGGATCCACAGAAGGCACAGCGGCCTCCACTTCCATCGCCGTGGCACAGAGGGAGCGGTGCCGCCCTAATTGTGACACAAAATATCAAAAAACTGCACAGACATGAGGCCGGCGTTCTGACACCGGTTCAAAGCGGGTCAGTAGGCAGCCGTGAAGAGGTGACATAATATGCTGATAGGACGGCACTTTTCTTAAGTCTCGATGGATGCCACTTTCTGCTCACTTTTATCAGTATGGTCAGGATGCTTTGAGCCAGAAAATGAGTCCAAGTATGATAATGTAGAGGAAGAATGGCCTGAGGGGCGAGTTGGTGCATGATGAAATGAAGGCTGGCTCAAAAAGGACACTAACAAGCATGTGGTGTCCCTTTCTTGTTAGTGTCCTTGTTGCGCCAGCCTTCATTTCATCATGATAATGTAGGTTTGAACAGGGGTTGCCCAGTTTTCAAATGCTCTATAAAGGTTGAAAAGCACCGCGGTCTTTTGAATTTACCACCATTTACTTTTAAATAAGCATTCGTCGTAGGAGCACTCATAAACTACCTAATGCTGAATTCCAATGGCAGATCGAGACCGCTCCGTCGGATCGCGTACGGAGCGCGTCGGAACGCGTAGATTTGCCACCTCCCAGTTTGCGATTGGAATGCCAGTGATCCCTCGGGAGCGCGACGCCAGCGCCGCAGCGGCGACCGCGGAAACTAGGCGCGCCGCCGGAGCGGGCGCCCTGCTAGCTTCGTGTTCGAGTGCGACAGGAGTTGCGCGAGGCGCGATCTCCGCGTTGACAGACGCCTTCTCGGCGAAACAAAAAGGAGGTAGTACGAAGGCCGTAATGTAAAACCAAAACCAAAGCGTATGTACAGGATGGTCCACTCTCCGTGAACACGCGAGTATGCGGCCGCGGTCTTCGGAGAGCCGGTGAGCCTGTCCCTACCGTTCACGAAAGAAGTGGCGGATGACGCGCAGGCAAGTTGCTCGCTGCTCGATTTTCCAGCCTTGCGACTGCGAGACGCAAGCCGCTGAACCAATCAGCGAGACAGTCGAGCTTTCGGCAACGACGCCGCCCGCGGACACGCCGAGCGACGAACTGCGCTGCCCCCCGGCCAACGTTTCTCCCTGGCTGCCGTAGTCGTCGCTAAGCCTAACTGTTTTTCATCGATGCCGCAGCTGAGGGCGCTTCGGAATTGGCCAGCGCTGTAGTAAAGGTGCTACTCGCGTCACCGTTTTACTGTGCTCCTCGTCTCATAATAAAATAAAGAGATGATCGATTTCTGCGACGCCTCCAACAGCGGAGCTAGCAGACAGCAGGCCAGCCGCACTGGGCGTCAGGAAGAAATTTGCTTGAATCGCAGTTATCACTTCTACCAGCAACTCGGTATTGGCCAACGATCCTCAAAAATGATTCATTTGTTACACTCCTCTACTCCAGGGCTTGTTATGAACGCGAACAAAGAATATTAGCGCATTTTTCTGACGCCGGCGGCAGGCATATACAGGCCGGCAGCTTCACACTCGCTGTCCGTTTCAGACGAATCTTCACTGCTGGACTCTGAGCTTTCAGTGCCCGAGTCGGAACTGTCACTTCCATGAAGCAAAATTAGTGCCGCACGGCTCGAAGCAAGATCATTGCCGTCCACTGTTGACTGGAAAGTGCCCGTCTGTCCCGGCAGTCCCGGCTCGCCCGGCTCACCACGTAGCGACGACAGGAACGAAGCGGCTGCAGCCGGTCGCGACAGGAAGCAGACGCGGCGGAAAAGAAAACGTCACGCGAGGTTCCGGTCAAATCCGCCGATTTCGGCAGATCAAGAATCGCTGCTCCACGGAGCGATCCGGGATTTACGCCTGATCCCGATCTGCCATTGGAACATACAACTCGCGCTCCCATTTTACCATTGGAATACGACTGATTCAAACCAAGCAGAAAAACTTGATCCCGATCTGCCATTGGAATTCACCATAATTCATTTAATAATGTCACTTTTAATGTTACGCATTTATATCCATAGTGGAAGTCACAGGTGCTTCCCTAGTCGCTGCTCAAGTTAAGTACAAGTTTTTTTCCTACAATTCCACTATAAATTTCATGTGTAATGAATACTGCGTACAGAATTCTGGTTTCAGCATGTTCACCAAAAGTATTATGCCTGATATACCATCAACCTTGAATTACGTTGTTTCATGCGCAGAGTTTCTGTATCTGAGCTGAGCCTCCCCAAAATTACCACATAATTAATATGCGAATTGTGGCAAACAAACGATTCAATGACGATAATGTATAAGTGCCGTTAGACGACCCCTTAAAGCTCCAACGGAGGACATGAAGTCCTTGAATTAGGTTGAGACTGAGCCCATCTAAGTAGACTACATTGAACGCAATTGCCATCATAATGTTGACGATAAAGATGCAACTGTGTTCGGGATACTCGTTTCATGGACGCTGTTGCACAAAATTGCTTATCTGTACCGCTTCAGCTTATAACAAAGGAATTATTACTCATTACGATCCACACGTATAATTTGTTCATTTGTTCATTTAAAAATACTGTAATCAGAGCCGGGTTTTAGCAGGGTGGACAACATGGAGACATGCCACTATTAGGAAGCACAAAAACTGTGGGACAAGCTAACAGGTTGCTACAAAAAGCATTCCATGCAACCATATATACGAATGCGAAAAAAAGACATGGTCCCAATGATAACGCAAAATAGATTGTGAAGGGAGCAAACAGGTTTACAGATAGCAGTAGAACTATCATTCTCAAGCTTATTCTATTTAACAGTCCTTGGAAACACTTGAAACAGTCGTCGTGAGTGGGAGTTACCAATGCACGCCCCTGCCATGTAGTGCATCTAGTAGAAAAGAGAATTGCATGTAAGATTTTTTCTTGCAATGACTTCTGAACAACTGAAAGGGACAGAGAACTGTAGTTCCTTCGGCTAAATTGGGTATTTTAGTCTTTGTTAAAAGCGGTATTTTATTGAAATGCATCCATAGCTACTAGAAATGTAACGAACATCCTTTTTTGCATTTTTTCAATCTGCTTAATATGGTTATTAATGCAGTGGTACCAGGTGATAACCACCTAGTCTAATGTGAGAATTAGGCTACGTTGATAGGGTAAAAGCCAAAGATCAGGTGTGGACAGTTTAAACGGTCATACGAGGAAAGTTAATGGTTGATAATTAGAGGTACTATTTAACCGGTCAACGTTCTATTCAGCTGATGCATCGCGAACTCCTTAGACCGAGAAAATGTTCGACATCGGAAAGAATAACATTTCCATCTGAATGACTAAAGCGAAGCCGGGGCCTAGAGCGATAAGTTGTCATAAATACATCTTTGTGCTTCCATATGAAATGCCCCTTTATCCGAAACACAGTTCCCCTTGTTTAAGGTAAAAGCTGTATAATGTACCACTTACAGTTCCTTGCTGGAGCGAATGTAGACAGAGATCAAGACCGCGTTTAGCTACTACTTCTGCCTTATGAGATCGACTGAATGCAAGTAAGGGTACGATGCAGTTTTATGGGATCTATAGATACGACAAGATATATATAATCTGCAAATGGTGCAAAGAAGGGGCGTTACGTAAATTTATAATAAATTTAGAAGGGCAAAACCTCCGTCGACTGTAATGAAAGGCTATATCGCATTGCATGATGTACGCAGTACAATACTTCGACCATTATTGGTGCCGCAGGCTTGATCTCAAGCGCTCACCTTGTTTAAGAAAATTTTTAAACATTTGTGATGATGACACACACGACAGCCATGAAAACATGTATTAGCCTCATTTTTGTACATATTTAAACGTTCACGATGGTTTTTCATCGAGGCATTTCGACTGAAAATTACTTTCAGGCTCCATTTTCTAGTTCTGCAGTCATAATCGTGCCCATGAAAAACGTTTGGTCACTAATTCAGTGCAGCATTATGTTTTTTTTTTTTGTAATGTTTCAGACTTTAAGAAATGGTTGCTTCGATCTGCTGTCCTGATTTTGTTTATTGGTCATTTCTGCTCCCGTATAGGCAGTCTGCGTCGAACACCATGATGATGATGATGTCCTCAGGCTTAATGGCACATACCCACGGCTGGGGATTGGCCAAGGTGCATAGCGGATACAAACGCACTCATGTACATCATGCTTACCAACACAGGAGCCGGTCTTGGTCGCCGCAGGCTACAGGGGATATCGGCATCACCGTCTTCTGCAACAGTGTGCAGTTAGCTTATCGTGCCATTTTTCAGTTACCATCCAAGTACAGCTTGTAGCGCCACCGTTTCAGCACGGGTAAGGAAGACGAAGCTGTGGCCACGCGCGTGAGGGAACGCTCGAGACCTGGACCTCAGCCGGGCTCTGGCGCCGCTGCTCTGCCGCTATCTCTTCTCCAGCAGCCCTCAAAAAAACATGGCCGCGGTCGCCTCCTAGGCGACCTCCACATCGACCTCCACATCGTGGTGACCCGGACATGATTCGAACACGCAGCCTGCACAAGCTTTCTATGGTGTCTAGTTGATACGACCGAATTAGTCATTAAATGTTGACCTCGTGAGAGGTGCTGGTCTCCAACGAGCGCTTTGAGCGATTTGGGGAAGCATCCAGCTCATAGAGCACGGATTTCGCAACTCACGTATATCTTTCCAATTATAGCTTCGAAATTAGGAACACATACTGAGTCAAACTCATCTTCAAAGCAATCGCCAGCTGTTAACTAAAGGTCGGCTCCATGAGTACATTGTGAAAAAACGAAACTTTCCGAAAAATTTTAATACATTTTCTTCAACGGGTAGTCACCGAGTGCCCCCGCTTAGGGCCTAGACCAAGATAAGTCTACTTCTCGAAACGCTGGCAAGCACTCTGAGTCTTTACCCTCCCTTGTTCAGTTTGCGTGTGGAGAAACCATCAACCTGCCCTATCGTGGCGTTTTAAAAATTCATCGCCTATGAAAAGACGTTTCATACTTCCGCTCTATATTCTAGGATGCACTCGGCTTCTTTAAATAAGGACACAGCAGCATATTCGCACTGTAATTTAGGAAAAATTCTGTGAAAACATTTCTTTACTTTTATGCTATTTTCTGTAACCCGAGCTAGCGACCGCATTTCGCTATGATGGTCTATAGGAGGCGTGTATACAAACAGCAGGACGCTGCCAAGGCCCTAACGCAGTGGTCGTGGCGCGCATCTATTCCACGCCACGACCAGGCGCCACGAAAGGTTGTGCACTGATGGATGAAAGGATGGGTTTCAGTACACCTGTTGTGCCGCCTTTATCCTGATCGAGGGAGAGTGCAATGTATGGGAGGCTTTTCCGTCCTTCTGCAGCGTTTGTTTCACAGTTCCAGCTGGTTTCAGAAATAAGTGAGCGGATCACGTTGTTTCCACGCAGCCTTCACCGCAACTGTAGCAGAGTCACCCGCCCGGCCTACTTCTGCCACCTGCACTTCATTCTTCTGATAGCGTTGTCTTGTGTTTAGAGGAGAATTGGTCATATAATTCATACAGATATAATATAAATGACACTCATCAGATAGTTGGTTGGCGTAGCTAAGCGTGGAATATTCTCCATTAGCACGTTACTGTGGCACGTTAAGGTCCTTACGTGAGGATTCGATTTCAAAAGCTTCTGCGATCTCTTTCTGTTTTGTTATTGGAATGCTAAATAATCGTGATTTTTTTTAACATAGCCTTGCGTTTTTTGCAGCGATGACAATGAGTCTTCAGCTTTCCCGAATGCGTGATGGAGTTACAATTGTTAGCGTGCTCGCTTAGGCTTTCGTTTACGCAACGGGTCGTTTGGCCGACTAACCTCTTTCCGCCGGAGAGCGGAATAACATAAAAAGCACCTGTGTCGCATTCGACATGTTTTTTTCTCATGGTTGTTGCTGCAACGTTATTATGATTTTTTGCCATTGATGACGCTGACGGTTTGTGTACAAAAAGATCACCTGTTTTCACCATTAAATCAAATTTTAAGTTTGCGCTCTGACTTGTTGTTTTTGTTTCTTGTTCTATAATACGCTAAGCGCGTTCAACCATCATGAACACCCTATTAGGCCAAATTATCGCCATTTCAGCTGAAAAGGATGAAGTTCCCCCTCGTGAGTAAACTGAGGAATGTCGCCAGTTTTCTTAAATATGACCCCAAGAGAGCCATCGAAAGAGTAGAATGGTAGAGTATAGAAAAAGGGATTGAAATCAATCTTCCGTAGCACTGCAGTAGAGGCTATAGGCAGGAAATATATGGAAATGGGCCTTTGATGCTGTGCCCACAGAAGTGAGCGACCCCTTACTAAACATTCTAAAAATTTTCTGCTTAACACCACCTTTGCTTCAACTTCCTCCCCTCAACCCCCCGGCACCCCTGGCCAGAAAAGGAACAACCCACTCCCCACAGCACTGTGACAAAGAATGGTCTTCCTTCTTTTCCTGCCTAGACTCTGCTGCAGGTAGAGTGGGGCCACCCGCAGTTTTCCTTCCCTCGAAGAATGTGAGTGTGTCGTCTGGGTTTGAGTCCTTTTGATTGAAAAACATGCGTTGCACACAAGACGACTTACAATTTTCCGCATATCGTCAGTTTCCCGCACCATCGGAAGAAATTTTATTTTTCTTTGATTGTAGATGCCACTATCTTATCGTCAACTGGGCGGTTTGCTGACCGGTGCTGATTATAAACACCACCGGATTTCAATACAGATGAACGATGTAATGCTTCAGAATTAATGAATAAGTAACAAAAAGATCTATGATGAAAAATTTATAATACAAGGCTTTCGGTAATCCGTTGCAAGGTTAGTTACTCGATGATAGTGGCTTACGGTGGGCAGACCGTTGCCCGTCTTAGCAGCGCACCCGTAAACTGATGCTCGATAAATGGGGTTTAGGCCCTCATGTGAGAACTACACTTGGTGTCTGGCGTAGGCTATGCAGTGGGTTCGTCTTTATCAGAAGCGAAAGATCACAGACTTTCTGGAGAAGGTAAAGACACCAATAGTTCCTTCTAAACCCAGTGCACATGCGCCCTCGCAGGAGCGTGAATTGCTTTCGATGAGGTACGACGCAGTGCACGCCAGAAGGGCTCGTTTGAAGCGTCGTGTTCTTTGTAGAACTGGAAGCGCAATTTTGAAATGAAAGTGCAGGGAAGCCGCATCGAGCATGCACTGCCATGGTTCCAGGCTGCCGAGCAATCGCATGCCTACTATCGATTAGAGACACAGATTAGAAATGACTTAACGGGGTGTACGCAACGACATTGTTTATGCTTGATTCAAACAGCCGCCTGCGTTTAAAGTGTAACCTCACATTTTGCACCGCATGCTATGTGATACACTAAGATGTGAAAAGTTGAAAACGTTAACCCAAGCAGCGAATTATTCGCCTACTAAGAACCTCAGGGTTGAAAGCAAAGTTGTCAGCTATCTGTATTTGATATCACAATAAAGAGTGCTCATCGGCATACATGTGAGATATTCCGCTAAGTAAATTGTTTGCAGTTCATTACCTCACTTAGGTGGTTGGGATAATTTTGGTATTTAATCATAGGCCTTTCCTTCCTGCAGGGCCGTTAAAGGTGTGGCTTTGGGAAGCTGCACAAAGAATCGTTTTGTTTCATGGGGTTTAACAACTTACCAAAGCGACTCAGACTATGAAGGACGCTGTGGTGGAGGGCTTCGGAAATTTAGACCGCGTGGTGTTCTTTAACGTGCGCTGACAAAGAAAGGCCCCGCAAGGCTCTCTATGGCCTGAATTTAGTGTTCCTACATTTATTAATAATGCCATTTCTAAGTCATATGGAGGAAGGAAGCCAACAGTCACTGAAAGAAAGGAACGCATGGAGAATAGATTTTTTTTATCCTGCACAGCAATAGGGAAAATAATGGTGCAATTATTTTTTTCCCTGATGTAAATTGATTAGAAAGAGGAAAAGTACCACCTGTCGTCAATCGGATCCAAACACAAACCTCCGTATGCCACATATGGTTTTCTACTGTCTGAGCTAAGGCGGCGGGCCTCCAACCTTTCTGTTCGGGGGGCATTTATGTTCCAAGTCACCTAACCTTGTCAATTCACCTGTGCCACTCTCGCCCATAGTGGCGGACGCAGAAAGCCCTGGACAACCGCAAGTGTCACGTGGACCATGATCGCACAGTAAGAGCGGCAGCCGTTGAAGAGCCTTCTTATGCTACCGGTGGCATAAAGGCTGCAGAGCCTAGATCTTCGTATACCACATACCCCAACAGGGTTAATAATCTCGTGTAGGAAAAAAAACCGACGCCGTCTGCAGCGTCGCCGTCACTGGCCATGAGGGAAATATCCGCAAAAAAATCCCCGGAGACGCAACTTAGGTGGCCGGTGGGCTAACTAGCTCACGTGACCTTGTAACGTCATCAAAACCTACCTATCGGATTGTCAGCAAACTTCGCACTGTTGAAGGTGTCACTCACTGATTGCCACGAGTTGTTGCTCGGAAAGGGTAACTAGGACCTCGCAGTTCCATCGGTGGCAGCACCTGCCATCGCAGGACAGTGGCGCATCGCTTAACCGCTGCGCCATCGGGCCAGGAGGCTTATAGGACCCCCAGGGATGATAATTGTGAGGTAAAGAATGACCAATTCCAAATATATGGGCATTAACCCAGTAACGCATTAACCCATTAACCCAGTTTCCCGTCCACAGACTCATACCACAACGTTTGCTGCATCATTCTTTCCTCGCTCAGCCAAAGACTGGAACAGCCTTCCACACGACGTCGCTGTAACCACCTGTCCATCCTCATTTTTGAAATGTATATCTGCCACATTTAACGAATAATATATTTGTACATAAAGTTTGATTCTAATTGTACCCACCCCTTATGTAATACCCCCTAACTGGGGGTCTTTAAAGTAATAAAGTGAAGTGAAGTGAAGTGAACGCTATCGCGTCATACCCTTCAGTTGGAGCTTGTGCCCCCTTCACCTATTTTTCATTCAATTTCTAGAAAACAGGGACAGGGAAACGATCGAGCGACTCGATATGACATACTAAGAAGGAAGCCAAGAGGCACCGAAACCAAGGAAAGCACAAGGTATATTTTTTTTTTGGTGTCGATCAGTCGATCAATGTCAAATTAGCAGTGTATTCATTCTAAGCCTGAAAGGCAATTCATTAGAGAGCAGAAGCCAAAGCAACCACATGCCGTCAGAGGGATCTGAACGTTAGACCTATCTGTGGGGCGTTCGGCGCTCGAACAACTTGGCTTTAGTGATTATTAGGTTCATTCATGTCGTGCCGGGCTCGATGTTTCCCTATGCTTGTTAACTTAAGCATTTGTATTTGAAATGTGTGTTTCATTGTTTGCTTTCAACCGAGCTAATGTTACGAAAGCAATTAGACAGGAATAATACCTATTACATTCTCTGAAAAGCTCTGCAATCTCTTTACATAAATTATAGTGAGCCCAAAATAAGAGCACGCGGCAAATAACCAACGGAAAAACTAAGACGAAAATGAGCCTTCAGAAAAATGTTTTATAAGTCAATAAGGAAAAAATGTGCAATAAAAACCGATGGGAGAAACAAGAAAAAGGACGTTAAAGACATAACCTGGGAAGGCTAGCGCCAATAAATTTCTTCGTTTGTAAGGAATCGTTTTTGGTGTATACAGCTCGAACTTCTGCAGGATCTTTCGCAGCGCAGAGGGAGGACGCATAGAGAGCATACACAGCGCAGCGCTCTCTTATCTGTGTTATGTTCCGCTACGCTGCAGAAGGTCCCGCAAAAAGTATGAATCAACAAACCGTGCTTGGAATTTTCCTAAGCTAGAACAATTTTCATAGATACCAGCTTCACACTCCGCTGACCGGGACCAAAAATGCCACGCCAAACTTGCAAATAACAATAACCTAAAGCGATAAATGTACTAGATTGCACCATAGCGTTATAGTGAACACAGACGAGCAAAGTTTTTTACGGGCGCTTTGGCCGTGAAATCATCGCGCTCCACATTTCACCGTGCGCGCTATTGCATCTGCGTCCTTCTTTGCTCGAGCGCATATGGACTGAAGGGTTGAAAATAAAAAAAAACAGTTTTTTAATGAAAAACTTCTAGCAAAAAAATGCATTCCATATGTTGCCCAAGGTTGTTCCATAGCTACGGACTCATAACAAAAAATCACGTGAACGGGTGCCGCCGATGACGGGAAATAGAGCAATGCCTTCGGCGGCATGGAGCAGCATGTCTGCACCTGCGTCATTTTGTCTAAAACCGGGCGCTCGTGGTTTTGCCTCCATGCCCTGGATCGTAAATATAGACCCAGGTATCTGCAGGTTCTTTTTGTGCAGCGCTTCTGTGGCCATCGTACCGAGCGCGTTTATTCCTCCGCCCCTATGGCGGCTCTGGCGTCCAGCTCATGTACAGCCGCGGAGGGAATAACTCTTCTTTTGCGTTGCATAACTGGAATATAAATGCTTATATCCTTTACGGGGAAGCACAAAAATAAAAAAGCGTGGTCTGTATTCTTCTGCCCGCGACTGTACTCTGTGCGGAGCACGATGTTCTCACTGGCTTCATCCATGAACACCTAGCACTGATGATCTAAGACCCAAGCACTGGTTAAAATAGTGCGGTGAATGTCAGTGCGACCCTGGTCTCATAAAGCGCCGCCGGACGTGGATTCTGTCGTATACGGCCTTCGTGCTTTATGCAAAGTGTGTTTTAAACCTCACGCACCTTATTTACCTGCTGTGTCCCGAGCATGGTCTTCTGCACTTTGGCACGTGCAGTGCCAGTCCGCCTTGTCATTGCGTGCGTATGGTCCAGCCAAGCTACCTATCACGCTACGGCCGGTAAACGAGCGGTAGCCTCACATAGTTTTACCATCAGTCCAGCTGTAAAACCGCCGTTTGAGTCATTGCAACTTCACTTTTCCGCTGTTTACCGCTTCATTTCAGCCATAATTGTGGCATACGTTTGGCGCCGACCAACGAACAGTGCCTCCTCACTCCTTCCCATCTCCTCTTACTCCGTCTACCCACGCCGTGCTTCTGTTCTCCTACCCTGTCACACCTTCTCTCTTGGAACGAAAGACGACGCCACGAACTCGAGAAAGAATCCACGAACAGCTATTCGTTTAAAATTACGAATATCCTGCAGCTTTATAGGCCATCCGGGCAAGTGTTTTCTATAGTGCACCCAAAAAATTATGAAGTCAGCAACGAAATAGCCAGGTGATCTCAGGTCTCGTTCGAGGTGCGATATACCACTCTGAGTCCGGTAAAAGAGAACCGCGTAGGCTACAAGAGAGCAAATTGCAAAGAAATCACAGGGTGGGCCATTGATATAAATGGAAGGCCACAGCGGCAGGATATTAGAAAACTATTTTAGGTTATAATATGTCATGGCAAGGAATGCGCCGGAGCATAAAACGTATGAGACACAGATAAATACATGTAGTAAAAGTGTTAGACATAATCTATAACTACTGCTAAAACGAGTATGCCAGAAGAGCATTAATGGAAGAAATTTTAAAGCAGCAAACAGCTATGCAGGTCAAATTGATATGTTCTTAGTAACGAACAAAGAAGGTATTTTTTTTTGCCTTATTTGCCCACAGATACTGCAGTGACCGAGGAATGCTGTGCGAAATTCAATCGTAGCAAAATATTCATTGCGCAACTGTTATCAAATATTGGCGCAGTAAAGCTGAGCTTCCTCTAATGAGAGACCAAAAATTCACAAAGAAAAAACTATGCACAGACAAACAGGGGAAGCAAAACGGTGGAATAACTGTATTTAGGCGCAACCGTTCTCGAGAGACTCCTCTGGCAGAACCAAAACATTATAGTGGGTGTTTCATGTAACATGACCCACGAGTTAAAAAAAGTGGCTCACTGGGGTTTGGCGATACCAACGACACATTGTTTCCCGTTGAGTGGCACTCCTCAGAGCATTTCTTAAGTTGCGCTTAATTAGCTAATTAGCGAATATAGTTATGCAAATTTTATATTATTCCCTTTAAGGTCACATGTGTGCCCTTAAGTTGTAGAGGGGGGTTAAGAAACAGCCGATGCAGTTATTTTCAGCAACTGATCTCCTACGTGGCCCTTTTTTTGGGTGTTCAAAAAAAGCCAGCGAAATATAGAAAAAAAAATGTCTGACTGAAATCATGCGCTACCATATTCCAGAGCTGCAACCGTTTTTTTACCGAAAGAAAGTGGGCGCTGACCGTGCCCAAGTGAGCGTTCGCCAGGCATTTCGACGGGCCACAAAATGATAAAAATAAAAAAAAAACGTAGGCTACCCTGAAATACGCGACTTCACTACTTTGCCTCCCTTTTTTATTTTGTCTATGCGATGTCTCAATGGAAGGTACGGTTGATTGGCTATCGATGGCCTACTTATCACTTATGGTAGGGGCGAATGACGAGTCGCTCTAAATATCGCTATCAATTTGGAGAGCGTGACGTCAAAATGACGACACTACGAGCCGCTGACCGCAGAATCAACCAATTAGCAGCAAGGTTGTATAGAGTAGTAACAGGGCGCCACTCCGGAATCATTTTCACGGTAAGGGACCGTAGACTAACGAATAATGTTTTATTTTGCCGGCAAACTTTGTTTCAAACTCAACAACATGTAGCAAAACAAGAAGCGGCCTCAGTTCTGCAATTAAGTTCGCTCTTCAGTCGCTTTTGCTGCCGCGAGGGTACGCTGACGCTGGAAAAGCGTCGGGTAGGTGGCGTGAGCTGCCGCCTGATTGAAAGGATTCACCCTTATCCATACACCCACTTATTCATCCATCGTGAACATGGCAGCCAGCAAGGAAAACAGCTGATTACATGGTTGTCCTGCTTTTTTTTTTACACATTGTCTAGAATCAAGGTACTGTGCGGACGTCTTAAGCGCGCGGAAAAATCTGTTTGAAGGCACTGATTGCTAGGGTCTGCCGAGATCAATCTGCAAGGAGCGCTCTACGTGAAAATCCACGATGGAAACATTAAGGCGAGTTCACACTGGGGAGACGCAGGCGTCGCGGGACTTATTTCGGCCAATTACTTATGGTTTTCGAAGTACTTGTAAAGCGGGGAGGGAGCGTAACATATCTATTTAAAAGTGTCGCGCGACCTCCGCCACTCACCAGTGTGAACCCGCCTAGCCGGCGTTCTCGGTCGGCGCCTGCTATCGATGGCGAATGTGCTCTAAAGGCGATGCGGGGTTCTATTTATTTTTCTTTGTAAAATACCTGGCGACCATTATTCATCACACCGCAGCAACTGCCGACATACGGGAGCAGACCAGTGGAGCTGCTGGGAGCTTGGAAACAGTGCGGGAAATGTGAGCCCGCACACCTGGTCACTGTGGTAACAATCGCTCTTCTGCCTCATAACCAACTGATGCCTCCCGCATCGGGCTGACCACTTGATGTTCCGTTAGTGCTGTTGCCGTTCCTTTCAGATGATGTTCATTTGATGGCGCCGTATGTGCCATCGAGACACCCGACGCCGCCGGGGATACTGCGGTGGCGAAAGTTTAAACGAAGGAAGCCCTCCTACGTCGACTTGTCTTCGGGTCTCAACGGAAAGCGCGCCTTCTGCGACTTAACTTTGGCAATGGTATCCGCAACCCGCCGCGAACACTTGCTCGCAGTCGGTCGGGCTACGCCGACGTTCGCTTCGTTTCCTATCGTACCTGGATGCTCACCGGCGGCGAAGAAGTGCAGCACGCACAACACTTGCCTGTCCACTGACAGCGCACTCATCCGCACATTTCCCAGTTCAACAACGTGTTCGTTGCACAGCCACTGTGCAGTCTCCTCCATATGTCAAACGTCGAAGCAACTCGTCCCCCACGTCAAAACCCTCTTCATTCACCGCCGCCCGCGTATACATGTGATGTAAAGAGCCACCATTTTCGCTCTCATACGGTTTGAGACCAATTTTTTGCTCACAAAGAATACTCTCAATCTGCTCGCATGATTAGGTGAGCAACGTCAACACTTCTGACACGTTTAAGACGTCAGCCGGTGATGCAAAAAATTAATATGGCCGCCGGTCATGGCCGACAAATAGGAACAGGGAAAATCACAGCGTTTTGAGACTCTTCTGGATTGTGACCGACTCGTAATTCGACCCCAGACCACAGCGCGTCTTTTCATGTTCAGGAAGGATGTGCTGACGCACTTTCAAAATAATGCTGAGAGCGGTGTCGGCCGTTCACTTCGAGGCGGTGAGCACGCATACTTCGTTCACTCAGGACGCGCTTAGCAGCGTTACAATACATCGCAAGAGCGTAATCGCGTGTCATTTTTTTTAATGTTTCGCGGGCTTTCATTAAATGCTGGAAAGAAGGGGCACGTAGAAATTATCTTGCTTTAAAAAACTGGATCGGTTGTTTCAGAATCCCCTCTACAACAGCAAAACGCAAGTCACTCTTGAGTGAATAATAAATTCTTGCATAATTTATCCTAGGTAATTAACTAATTAGGCGGAGTTTCAAAATACTCCTAGGAGCGCCACATAACGGGCAACAATAGGTATTTGGTTTCAGCCAGCTCTGGTACGCCACTTTTTTTAAATCCTTGGTTCAAGTTACTGAAACGCCGTGTATATGAGCGATGCTTCATCCAGTTAAGCATACCCGAAGCATTACTAATTTGAAATATATTAATAATTTGCAAGAAACGTAGTATTAATTACCTTGAAAATTTTGGCACATTGCTTTATTTTACTTGCCTGAAGAGGTGTTCATTGATAAAATTGATACAAAATCATACAATCAATGTACGGCTCCGCATCTGATACGGGCTGCCCGACAATCGGCCATGTACTTGCAATTGTTCAAGTTATACAAGTGCGTTAAGTGTAACAACTGCCGACATAGCTTTCATAGGTATCATTGATTACAAATAGGTTTTATTTAATTTCAGCATCCGCAGTCATGCGAGAGTTTTTTAACCACAGATGGAGGAGTGCCTAGGTACACAAGCCAGAAAATGCAGACCAAAGTGACATTATCTCTCAGATGGTCAATGCGTTTCTACAAGAGTCGTTCAGACGGCCTAATTGCAAGTAACTGCTATGTATATGTTTCATTAGAGAATAATTAAGCCACTTCTGTTTTCCTGGCAACATTGTTGGGCTAAATAGCTCAGGGGAACAATTTTCGCGCATAATTAAATTCCCAATATGTAAAGAACGAATTTCAGGACTGTAAGAATGGAGAAACATTGTGTTATAGCCAATGACCTACTGGAGGTACTAAGCGATAACATAAATGTGCTCAACGTAGCTACTACAGTTGTATATGACTGGAAGCAAATTAGTAGAGGCATAGCAATGCGTTCGGGTTCATCTGCCAGGAATTCTTAAGCTGTGAACAGCTGCTAAACGGTGTCCTTCAAAGGACACCGAGCAACGAACATGGAGCTGTTGTATTTTTTCGCGCAGTAATTACCGAAAAACAAAGTCCTGGAAGTTAGCAGGAAAGTTTCAGAACATCGTATGTATGGTAGTGTATTTAAAAAGAAATCACATTTACAACTTTGTAAAATAGAATGTATATCAATAGAATGTCAGTGTATCCAGTGGCAGTAGACAACCAGGTGCGTGGTTGCTGCATGGAAAAATTTCTGGAATACGTTGGCCATTGATGGCGAAGGAGCAGCCTCGTTAGAGATTGACAGCAATATTTTTTCCGCAGATAATCATGATGCTCTTGATGCTTCCAAGCCCATTGTTGTTTTCAGAATTCTTTTTGCGCACACAAAGACAACACAATAAGACAAGGGAGACAGGAAAGACCTGTCCTCTCCCCCTTGCCTTATTGTGTCGTCTTTGTGTGCGCAAAAAGAATTCTGAGAATGAACCAACTTGCCCCACAACGCATAATATTGGAATACCATTGTTGTTTCCCCACAATGTATGTTTCAAACGCAACTAATCGCAGAGCGCTCACACTGCCGATTCGAGGTTTTAATAGATACTCAAGCCAGTTCAAGAGACGAGCAAAGACCCTTATAGCAATGTACAGTCGTTGTCAAGAATATTCAGCCCCAGGGGCTTTTTGTGAGTCACTGAGCGGGGTTAGTTTTGAATCGCCAGTGTTCTAAATTTCTGAAAGGTAGGATGAGCTTCTGTGTGTTAGCGCTCGCCCAGAACGCCGGCACGCGTCCCACTCGGCTGGCCCAGAAACGCAACAGCACGAAACGACGAATGCTTCGAGCGAGGCCCAGGAGAAGACCGAGAGACGCCGACGAAACGAGACGCGTCGGAAAAGCCCTCCCAACTCTACAGATCCGCCGAACCTCCTACTTATCAACGGCCGTTATCTTACTGCAGTATCCGTAACTTCTTGTATTCTTGTATCCTTAAATAAACAAGTTTGCTTTGTTCGAGAAGAATGCGGCCACTTCTTGCTAACATGGCGCAGCCCAGTGGATCTGCAGAGGAACCTTCCATGCACGAAGAAAGAGTGGACATCGCGGAGCGCAGCAGAACGCCGTCGGTGAGCTCTGACTCCACATTCATCGGGTCTCCTGCGAAATCGACTGACCGCCACATTCTCAATGCCTTGAAGAAGCAGCGACTGGGGGACCAGTTGAGAACCCACGGGCTTCCGTGCACGGGCCGAAAGGACGATCTCGTGGCTCGTCTTCTGGACGACAACGCTCGACTCCAGGCTGCGGCAACCACTTCCGACTCAGCAACCAGCCAGGGCGGAACAGATGGCGATGACCACGGAGAACCGGACTCGAAAGCGCCGGCTGCGATCGATATGGTGCGGGCTGAGGTTGACGAAATACGACGGCTTCTAGCCCAACAACGACACGAGCTGCCGACACGAACTGGCCACGAAACGGCTTCCCAACGTCATGAGGGAGTCCGCGCCCCTACCGCGGCAGCAAACCAACGGCCGACAGAAACCGATCGCGGCACACCTCCTCAGTCCTCACCGGAAAACGATGCCGCTACAGCTCCCGAGGGTACGCCAAGCCTGAACGAAGTTGTGGCTATGTTCGCTCGTGCGCAGCTACAGATGACGGAGGCAATGACGAGAATGTCAGCGCCATCTTCGCCCGTGCTGATCCAGTCTACGAACGATACAGCGTCCGCCATCGCCGAGTACGACGTTAGTGCTCAACGAAACGCAAAGACTTGCATCTCGCAAGTGGAGCGCGTTGCTGCGTTGGCCCACGGTCCTCACCACTGACGCTCACGACGGCGGCAACTTGGCTGCAAGGAGCTGCGAAAGACTGGCACAGCTCTTACGGTATGACTTACGAAACGTGGGACTCCTGGAAACATGCCTTCGCGACGCGTTTCGACCGGAGGCTCACAATGCAAGAGTTTCTGGACCTGCAGGCTGCTCGAAGACTGTGCAGTTCGGAGACACTTGTCGGGGGCAGGGACCTCCGTCAAGCCTCTATAGGCTTTTTGTCCCCGCTCCCCACATCCTTGACGTGAAAATAAACCTGATTGATTGATTGATTTATTGAGTATATGTACTCCAAAAATGCTCTTCTTGACAAGTCCCCCTACCCGCTTGCGAATGAAGAAAGAATTTCGCTCATTCTCAGCGGAATCAACGAGGACACCTGGGCTGATCGCCTCGCTGCACAGCCTTGCCGCAGCGTCATCGAACTGATCGACCGCGCAGCGCTGCTCGACACCAGGCGGCGTAAGACAGTAACGGCGCAATTCCGACAAACTGCACTGGGGCAGCGGAACCAGGGGAGGAGCAGCGACGAGTCCAGAGCGGCGGCGGACGACGGACGCAGTGATCCAGGCGAGCAGTCAAGGCGGCGGGACCAACGACAACCAGGTAGAGCCATGCGAGCACGAGCCTGCTTCAACTGCGGCAACATTGGGCACCTGTCAAGGGATTGGAAAAGGCCGAAAACAGAAGCCACGATCCGTGCAGAACGACGCCGAGGATCCAGAACTAACGAAGCACTCAGTATCGGGTCGACAAACAGGCAAGCGAACTGTTTCCTGCAATCGGCGGGCGGCACCTTACCTATCGTGAAGGGCTTCGTCGAAAACCGACCGGTGCGAGTCCGCATAGACAGCGGTTCGAACGTGTCCGTCCTCAACGAGAGCTCCGTTGGACCCGACGTTCGACCCCTACCCTGGACGTCTCCCGAAAAGATAGAAGTGCTTGATCGATGCATCAGTCTAGCGCGCGTGGCCACCTTGGAAGTGACCGTCGTATCATCGACCGTGCGTCTCGAAGTGGTCGTGATCGCTCCCTTGCCAAGTGCCATGGACCTGATTCTGGGTTGGGATTGGCGCCATGCCGTGAACATCGACATCACGTTCCACCCCTCGAACGACGTCACCCTGGTCCCCGTACAGCCATCGGTGAGTGAGTCACCATTTCATGCGCCAGGTGCACACGATACGAACCCTGTTGAAGAGACGTTTATAACAGCCTTCAGCAATCGCAAGATCCTACACGAAGCTCCAGCAAACGACATTGGATTTGTAAGGATGAACTCGAAAGAACCCGGTCCTGACGAAGATTTCGCTTATCTGGTTGAAGAGGCTGTGTCCAAAATGACCCGCGACGCAGATGCTGACGAAAAGGATGAGCTCCGCACAATTTTGAAGCGCAACCATAAAGCATTCCCTACAAAGACAGATGCTCAGGGGCTCTGTGAGCACGTTGAGCACAGTATTGAACTCAGGGACAACATTCCCGTTGCGTCAAGACCGTACAGACCTTGCCCTGCGGACCGCCACTTTATGAAGGAACAAGTCAACGACTACCTAGCCAAAGGAATCATCCGACCCAGCCACAGCCAGTACAGCGTTCCTACCATTTGTGGTGGATCAGCCTCACCATCCGACCACGCCTCGACGGATGGTTACGACTACAGAAAACTGTACGAGAAGACCATCAATCCGCCGTATCCGATGCCAATTATGGAAGATGTCATCGATGACATCATGAGAGACGGCTCGAAGTACTTCACCGCTTTGGACATGAAGTCGGCCTTTCTCACAGTGCGAGTAAAGCCTGACTATATCCACAAGACCGCCTTTGTCACGCGGGACGGAAAATATGAGCACCTACTACTGGCGTTTGGGTTTTGCAAGGAACCGCAGACGATGCAAAAAGTCATGCGCGACACGTTTGATGGCCTGAAGGGAATATCCACGTACATGGACGACGTCGGCCAGGGAGCAGCTGCGGGTCCGGAAGCATTGTCACTGCTCGACGAGGCACTGCGAAGAGTCGTCATCAATGGCCTGAAGATGAACATGAAGAGATGCCAATTTGTGCGAGACAACATCTCATTCCTAAGCTACGTCATCTCCGCTGAAGGGCGAACCCTGGATGAAGCGAGAGTCGCTGCCGTCGACAAGTTTGAGCCCGAGAAAAGCGCGAAGAAGTTGTACTCATTTCTGCAATTCCCAAACCGCTACCGCAAGTTCGTCCCCGAGTTTTCGAAACTCACGTACCCACTGCGTCAACTCGTCTCCAAGGAAGCGCCATTCGTCTGGACGAGCGCGCACCAAGAAATGGTGGACAAAACCGAAAGCGCACTTAAGAATCCCCCGCTGCTGGCAAACTTCCGTTCGGACTGCCCAACGCAAATGCACGTCGACGCATCTCAGACAGGGCTCGGAGCGATACTGAGGCAAACGCAAGACGGAAGAGAAAGGGTGATCGAATACGCAAGCCGATCACTAAATAAGCATGACAGAGGTCTACACTCGAACATGCTAGAATGTATGGCGCTGCGCTGGGCCATCACGGAGAGGTTTTCCCTCTTTCTGCGGGGAGGCCCGCAATTCACAGTGTACACAGACAACTTTAGTCTATCCTACCTAGTGAAGAAGGGAGCGACGAACCGCCGGTTCGCACGTTGGACTCTAGATCTCGCGGAATACCGCTTCGACGTCAGGCACCGACCTGGACGACAGAATGCTGCTGTTGATGCTCTCTCGAGACAAACGCTGGAAGCTGTACCAATCGAAAACGAAGTGACCAGCGACGACCTCACCTGCCTCGTCGTAATCGTGAGCAAGCATAGCCGCATACGCGAACTTCAAGAGCGTGACCCCGAATGCCAAAAGTTCCGTGCCGAAGCTGGAACGAACAGCTCCAGCTATGAAGTCGAAGACGGCGTTGTGCTGAAAAGGTCTATCGAAAGAGGACGCGTTTGCAGAAGAGTGGTGGTTCCCGCGGCGCTCCGAAGCAGTATCATGGAGGTGTTTCATGACGACAACGGACACCTTGGAAGCGAGAAAACAAGGACATTGGTGCAAAGAAAGTATTGGTGGTCGTCCATAGCGAAGGACATCCGCCGTTACATCGAGTCATGCCACACCTGCCAAGTCGTAAACTCGTGAACGACGCGAGCCGAACGGTGCCTGAACCCCAGAGAAATTCCGAGCGAGCCTAGCCTAATGTGATCATTTCTTTCGATCATATGGGCCCCCTGGATGGAAACGAAGGATATGTACTTGTATGTATCGATCACGCAACAAGGTACATGGATGCGGTAGCAGTGCCAAGCATCTCCTTGAAACACTATTTGGATTTTCTCACTAACAGCTGGATTCCCCGATTCGGCGGGCCCAGCGTCGTCATCACGGATCAAGCAAAATTCTTCGCGAACAAACGAACAGCTCAAGTTCACCACAGACTTGGAATTCGGCATGTGAACTCTCCTCCGTACTGGCCGCCGTCAAACGGACTGATTGAAAGAATGGTGGGAACACTGAAACAAGTACTAAGGAAGGTTATCAACAACTCCGAATCATGGAAAAAGGAACTGCCTAAGGCGACGTTCGGTATCAATGTCACAAAGAACCGCCTCAGCGACGAAAGTCCATTTTATCTCATGTACGGTTACGACCCGAAGGTGCCCGATGAACTTAGCATTGGAACCACCTTCGAAGAAATCGACGCCGCACAAAGACTCCACGAGATGGCCAAGGGGCGACAGGACATGAAAAACTCTCTTGAGCGGAGCCAGGAGGAAACATCGAGACGCTACAACGAAAGACGTCAGACACCGCATTTCCAGTGTGGAGATCTCGTTCTTCTCAAAATCGGCGCAAGATCTATATTAGATCCCAGATATGAAGGGCCGTTCGAAATAACAGCATTGACCGGACCCAACATGGCTGTCATAAGAAGGATCCCTCACATTCCTGGAAAGTTAAACGAGAAAACCGTGAACATCGAACAGCTGACATGGTACAAGGAACGCGCCTTGAACATCGAGGAATTAGTAGCCACAACGTGCGCCTGAGTACAGGCGCAATTTTTGGAAGGGCTTATGTTAGCGCTCGTCCAGAACGCCGGCAGGCGTCCCACTCGGCTGGCCTAGAACGCAACAGCACGAAGGGACGAATGCTTCGAGCGAGGCCCAGGAGAAGACCGAGAGACGCCGACGAAACGAGACGCGTCGGAAAAGCCCTCCCAACTCTACAGATCCGCCGAACCTCCTACGTATCAACGACCGTTATCTTACTGTAGTATCCGTAACTTCTTGTATTCTTGTATCCTGAAATAAACCAGTTTGCTTTATTCGAGAAGAATCCGGCCCCTTCTTGGTTGCTCTAGTGTGTGTGTGTGCTGGCCGTAACGTTCCGCAAAATGTTAGATGCTGTGTTTAGTAACTTTCGAAGCCGGGATTTTTCTTGATTTTTTGCGCGGTTTGCTACATGTGAATTTTTTTCAAATACCTCATATTAGCTTTTTTTTTTGTTCCTCTTATTAACTTGTACCTGCCTTCTTAACTTGTTTACTTCTGTTTTCAGCCGTTTGTATTCTGTGTTTTATATCTGTTGTTTTCTTTGATGAATCCCCCCTATGTAATACCCGCATTGGGCCTTTAGGGTATTGAAATAAATAAATAAATAAACATGTGCTCACCTTTCAGAACCTTGCGACTCGCACGAGTGTTGGAGAGCGCCCTTTACGCAGCCTTGATGCGATCACCTTGAGCTGTGCATTTTAGGCAAAGGCTGTGCATATCAGTTCCATGCAATATGTAAGAGAATAAGTTCAGTATTTGATCCAAGATTACCCCATTATTAAAAGTGGCAGATGCACTGGTTGCCGTTTTCTAGTCAGGTTTGGTCTTACATTATAATAACCAACAATGGCTTCCAACTTTAGCGGGGAAATAAATGAGCAACGCGCTTTTTGTGGAAATTAGATGTTCCTTTTCATATTTGAATGATCTGTATGTAGTAAGAAGAGCGTTCTGGACAAGAAATACCATGCGTACTTCACCTCCATCTAATTGGGGCCTGCAGCTGCTTCTAGAGCCCTCGTTGGCTGCTAGCGAAGGCCTTTGAAAAACTAAGACGCGCTACTTAACGCGTCGGTGGAGTGTGTACGCCGGTAGAGAGATAGTGTACTTGAACTACAAAGTTATAAAGATAAACAAGGGCAGTGAACACATTTTCAAACGGAGCATAATTATTTCCACTGTAAGACTTCTCCGCTAAGAGTGTAAAATCTCATTAAGAAATGCAGTACTTTTCATGCAGTGAAGATCCTAACACCTGCGACAAGCCTCGAGGCGGAGCACTGGGGAAAGGGAAGCGCCTTTTGATACTGCTATCGAGTTCTGAAGGATGAGACTGCGATAGTTATGTTGTAAAAAAATGGTGCACGGGAGAATCTTCGGCGGTAACAATAACCTCGGGGCACAAGTCTGCTGCAAGGTAATAGAGTCTCCCGTTTATGTTCGTTGGAAAGTGAGAGTGCGATACTTCGAGTCCCCTGTTTCGTAGCTGCATGCTAAAGATGTCTTGCTGCCGCCGCTACCTTAGGTAGCGTTTATATCTTTATATTTTAGTCGGAGCCTTGAAGTTTGACGAAAAGTGCCTCCACTCTTCGGAGATGTTTGAAAATGGGAAACTTTCCACGCATTCGGCTTATAACAGCCCCGGGCTTTACGCTGAGTCGCACTCACCAAGTCTCGCTTCTATTATGCTAATCGCTGTCAGAGGAACTTTCTGCAGGGTAACGCTTCGCTATCAGCGTTTTCTTGAGCGGCTACCGAAAGCCACTGCATTCACCTGATGGCCTATGGAAATATGCAAGTGAGACGGGAAAAGGGTATCCGTTAGAGTGTCTGTAGGGTGTTAAACTTTACTTTTGCGATCGATGGCAGCGCGGCACAAGTGGTACTAGAGTGAATGTTATCGGGAAAAGGACAGACAAGAAAGCGCGCTAAGACGACAGAATTCTTCTCTTTGGGTTTGTTTCTTATATTTGTTTGTTGCATTGCATGTATATGACGCCCACCAATTTTCAATCGCTGCCCAATGCACGTTGTAAAGAAATTCCTGATTAAAGGCGCAATCGACCGTATACGAAAGTGTAACACTAAATGGTTCGTAGAAATTCCAAACAGTAATCTCGGTTTTTGTGCATAGCCAATAAATATCAACCCTCCCGATGTTTTATCCGCTTCCCTGCTAGGCTTTCGCGGCCAGGGTTGTATTTATTTATTTTTATTTGGGAGAGAGTGCAGTCTCGGAAGACAAAGCAGGTGGGAGCATGCACAAAGTTTTATATAGCAGTGCTTTCAGAACCATAGTTGAAACGTGAGTTTGGTTTTTAAAAATGGCTTGCACAACGGCTTATCAAGAGCACAAAAAAAAGGAAGACGCATGCGTCAACAGAACAAAGTTATGATAAAATTTTACGTTAGTAACAAAGGATTACGTGCATAAACGATAAACAGAGTAAAAAAGGTGAATACGGAACTGCGCTTTCGCAGAACGAATCACAATTACATCAGAAATAAACCTAAAGCATCCATCAAGATTGAAACAGAACAGTTAAAGCTCACTCAAAATTTTCCAAAAAAAAACTGTTCGAGGCAGGTCATTTCACTCTGCTATAGTTCTTGGAAAGAATGAAGACGAGAAAATTTGTGCGCGTGGCATATGAGAGCAAATTGTGGACGTGACAATGCATGGATGAACGCGATGGAAATGGCATAATAGAAGTGTTTGAGCTAAGATTTTGGCGCCTTGTGTAAATGGCATATAAAAATTTAGGTCGCGCGATTTTCCTTCTCATTTCTGGTGTTTGGATGTTCTTGTCTGCGAGAACCTTTGAAATAGAATGCGTAGCCCCATATTTATTAAATATAAACGAACTGTGCGTCTTTCAACCATTTCCAGCTTTTGCTTGTCTTTTATGTTGAAGGGATATCATACCACGAAAGCGTACTCGAGTTTTGAAAATGTGCTTATAGGCTTGAAGTTTTAATTCCGAGGTTGCCTGTTTTAACTTATTTCGTAGAAAGCGTACGTAGTTTGCGTGTAGCAGGAGCACAAGCGTTTTTAATATGTGTAGACCATGAAAAGGTGTCAGTGAGTGTAATTCCTTGGTATTTATACCCCTTAACATCCGTTGCAGGGTAGCCATTAACTTGGTATGAAAAGAGATAGGGACGTTTGTTTTTTGTGACACGAAGCGTCACTGTTTTTCGGAGATTAGCATCACACCCGACCTCGTACACCATTCATTAATTTTTGTCAAACTGGTGAACAAATTTGTTTTGTCATTTTCACATATTATATGCTTATAGAGAAGGCAGTCATCTGCAAATAGGCGGATGTTAACATCAGGATGAATTTCAGTACTTATGTCATTAAGGTATATTAAGAAAAGAATAGGCTTTAAAACACTTCCCTAGGGCGCTCCCGATGAAACTAGCAATGTATTGCTAGAAAACCCTTTTATATCGATAAAGGGGGTGCGATTTTAAAGGTACGCGTTTATCCAATTTATTATGAATGGAGGAACACCGAAAGGTTCAAGTTTAGTCAAAAGCCTGCTATGAGGGACACGATCAAAGGCCTTCCTAGAGTCGAGTACGATGAGATCTGCTTGGCCAGGTGAATCAACAATTTTAGCGACATAATGGAATGTTGTTACAAGTTGTGTGCACGTTGATGATCTCTTTCGAAACCCGTGCTAGAAAGGCGACAACAAGCTATTGCTTTCAAGAAAATTGGTGAGAAAATCTGGAATGATGTGTTCCAATAATTTAGAGCACGTTGAGGTTAAAGATATAGGGCGGCAGTTTTCCATCAAGAGACGATCAGCTTTCTTGTGAACGGCTGTAACATCAGCAACACGCCAGTCATCCGGTGCAAATGCAGTACATAATGGCAAGCGAAAAATGAACACCAATATAAGGGAAACACAGGTTCGGTATAACGGCGAAGGACGGATTTTGGGATGCTATAAGGGCCTCCAGCAGATTTTTTTTTACGATTTAGTACTAGTGTCAAAACACCTTCAAACATTATAAGATCTGGCTCAGCTACTGATGGTAAATGATACCACGGTGTCACATCTCGTGAGATAGTCTTAAGCTTGGCCTCATTGTTTGCGCCGTTGTCATTGCATCTTCAACTACAGGACGATCAGCATGCTTGCGCGGCTTTGTCACTTTGAGAATCGCCCGTTCCATTGAGCCTGCGATAAAAGAAGGATACGTCAAAAGTTCTCAGAACGGTGGGACTGCTTTTGACCCCTGTAGGGAGCCACTTAAACACTCAAGAGGATAAAAACCGCTTTATTGTTACCAGGACCCTCATCCTCACCTTTAAAGAGCTAGAAAGCTTCATAGGTTGTAGGTAGCATATGTAACATCATAGTTGTCGACTATTGGACAGTTGAAAGGTAGGTACGTATACAATTTCTGGTCAGTAAGGTTATAGCTGGCAGCATGGATGAACTCTTCATTACTACAGCGAGGATGGGAGTTATCGAAATTAGGTTTAAAGAGAGGCGTATGTTCCACTCATTGCGGACAGAATAAGTATCGGGCAGAGTTCCTTTTTGGTACTCCCAGTTTATGAAGAAAAGCTTGCCAGGACTCTACAAGAGGAAAGTATGTAAAATGACATGCTTGTTGTACCCACCGTTGGGCGGAAGATTGAAGACTATAGAAAATACTTGGAGTTAAACTGCATCAGCACGGGGTGTTGAAATGAGAATTATATGATTACCTAATACTTAATAGAGAAGGTGGAAGCTGTCCAGATTATGGCTTCTTTCATTTTCAAAATTACAGTCATCAGTCCAGTGTAACCCAACTAAAGATCGAACTTTCGATCCATCCGTTGTAAATTCGTCCTGGCAATGCACTTTTAACTGTCTTTCATAAATACATCTACGCCCCTAATTCACCACCAGCGCATCTACAACGTCCCTCCTACATATCACATATATTACATAATAACTACAGCTGCTCCCATATTTATGGCAGCTCTCGTGCTTTCAGCTTCTCGTGACTCCCGCGCAACCGCCTCTGGAACGATCTCCCAGATTGCATTGCCCTGCAACTTAATCAAGACACCTTCCGCGGGCATCCACTCAGGCAGTCGTTGGTAACGCTTAGCACGTCATTCATATACTCATGATTCATACAGCTTTGTTTTTAGCTGCTTGAGACTATCGCCTCATTGCTGCTGTTCATGCCGCTATCCTCATATATGCCTGAAATGTTTTATTTTGCTTTTGTGCAAATCTTTGCCTATTCCACCCATTTCCGTTCCATGTTGAACAGTTGCCTTGTACCTTTTCCAATTTTTGTGAACTGCGATATGTTATTATCTGAACTCAGATGTTTTTGTCTGTTTTGGTGCAATTTACTGTGCTTTTTATTTCTAACCTATTTTACACAACCATCTATATTTGGCCCTCCTTACACAACGCCTCTCTGGAGGCCTGTAAGGTATGTGTAAACAAATAAATAAATAAATGTCAGGAGACAGCAAGAGAGCATAGTAGGTCTGGAAACACAGAAGGGTTTACGATATCTTACCTTAAATTTAGAAGAAGAAATGCGCATTGGAAAGCCTCGTGTAACAAAGAAAAGAAATTGAGAACTCCGAAAAACCTTAAGAACCCTATAGCGTAGCGTTAGAGGTCACTTAAACCTCTTTCGCAGCTCCACAAGCACCATTATGGTACGCACGCCTCTTCTAGGGCCACTTTCTTTCTGAGAAGCGCTCCTTCGCCACTCCTATACCCCTGCAGCCACGTAATACACCCAGTCATGTGACTGCACGCGTCAATCACAGAGCACTGAAAACTTTCCAAAAGCACTGACTGCTGCAGATCTGCCACCCCGCCAAATTCTTCGCTCCCCGTGCCTGACCTCTCCATTGTCCATTAAAGTCTCTTTCCTTCCTTTCTCGCTCTCATTGCTTCACTGTTGTGTGAAGTCATGGCCTTGCCGACCAACGATGAATCAGTGTAACAACGTGATCGGCCTTTTCTCCGAACGTGAGCTCTAACACTGTGGCTGTAATAACCAATAGCTCGTAGTGTCGTCATTATCATCATTAGCCTCGCGGTGCCCACTACAGGACAAAGGCCTCTATTATTTCTCTCAAATTAACCCTGCACTGAGCCAGCTGCTGTGACCCTAACCCCGTAAATTTCTTCATCTCATTCGCCCACCTAACTTTCTACCTACCCGGGCTACGCTTGCCTTCTTTTGATATCCAGTCTGTTGCCATTAAAGACCACGGCCATATTGCCTTGGCCTTACATTCCTTGCCCAAGCCCATTTCTTCTTTCTGATTCTGCCTAGCATATCGTTGCGGGAAAGAATATATTTACAAATATTTACAAATAGAAAAGAACAGCCGTGAGCGGCACCGAGAACACAATCCGAAATTCGTTGTCGTCTTCTACTCTTTCCAGTCGTCCCATCGCTCTTTGTCGTCGTCGTCTACCCGCTTCAGGACCCCCGGCTGCTGAAATGCCGTCTCGGCGTTAGGGCGGCGACGTATGAGCCTCGTGATAAGGTTTAAGGCGACAGACGTGGACGATGTCGGTGGTGGCGCCAGAGGACGATGACTAGGTTTCAAGGGGAGCAATTTCATAGTTCACGTCGGTAACACGGCACACGACACGGTAAGGGCCACGGTAGTGGGAAAGGAGCTTCTCGGAGAGACCGACGCTGCGAGAGGGCGTCCAGAGAAGGAAGAGTGATCCTGGGGTATATTCGACGGCCTGGTGACGGCGGTCATAGGCTGACTTCTGGGAAACTTGAGAGGCTTGGAGCCTACTACGTGCTATTTGGCGCGCCAGCGTGGCCTGGGAGCTGGTGTCCCGAGCGTAAGCAGTGGTGGGGACTGAAGGAGGCGGCATGAGTGTGTCCAAAGGCAAGCTGGGATGCATACCAAACAAAAGGTAGAAAGAAGAATAGCCTGTTCTGTCATGAAGGGAAGAGTTATATGCAAATGTCACATAAGGCAAGGCTGCGTCCCAATTTCGGTGGTCTGGCGATACGTACATGGCTAGCATGTCGGTGAGCGTGCGGTTGAACCTTTCCGTAAGCCCATTGGTTTGTGGGTGGTAACCTGTCGCGAGCTGGTGCTGCGTGTCACACGAACGAAGAATGTCGTGAACTACTCTGGATATAAAATAACGACCGCGGTCGGTGAGCAGTTGACGAGGGGCGCCGTGGTGAAGGATGACGTTTTGCAGAAGAAAATCGACGACATCGGTAGCGCCGCTGGATGGCATAGAACGCGTGATGGCGTACCGAGTCGTATAATCAGTTGCGACAGCGATCCACTTGTTACCGGAGAGGGACGTCGGAAAAGGGCCAAGAAGGTCGAGGCCAACACGGTGAAAAGGTTCGGAGGTATGTCGATGGGTTGCAGAAGACCAGCAGGCAAAGTGGAGGGCCTTTTCCGACGTTGACACAGGTCGCAAGCTGCCACGTAACGCTTGACGGAACGATAGAGACCAGGCCAAAAGAAGTGATGCCGCACCCGAGCGTACGTGCGGGACACGCCAAGGTGACCGGCTGTCGGCAGATCGTGCAGTTCTTCAAGGACACAAGAGCGTAGACGTTGAGGTATCACGAGCAGGAGCGGAGGGCCATCGGAGCGTAGGTTGCGGCGATGCAAAGTGCCGTTCTGGAGCACATAAAGGTTCAGAGACGGAGATCGGTCTGCAGAACGGATGCCATCAAAGATAGGTCGTAAAGATGAGTCGTGGCGCTGTTCGTTGGCAATATCGGCAAGATCAGAGATAGCTAAGAGGCAGGGCAGGGTCTCAGCGTCCTCTAGGTCAGGTGGTTCCACAGGGTATCGGGATAAACAGTCAGCGTCCTGGTGATGGCGCACTGACTTGTACACGACGGAGTATGAGTATTCTTGGAGGCGCAAAGCACAGCGACCAAGGCGACCGGTGGGATCTTTTAGTGAAGACAGCCAACAGAGAGCGTGGTGATCGGTGACAACAGCGAATGAACGGCCGAACAGGTAGGGTCTGAATTTAGCTACTGCCCAGACAAGGGCAGGACACTCGCGCTCAGTAATGGTTTAATTTTGCTCTGCGGCTGAAAGTAGGCGGCTGGCATAAGCGATGACTCGATCTTGACCCTGTTGACGTTGGGCTAGCACGGCGCCGATTCCATATCCGGAGGCGTCGGTGCGAACCTCTGTGGGAGACGACGGGTCAAAATGTGCTAAGATGGGCGGAGTGGTCAGCAAATGGACGAGGGATGAAAATGAGTTCTCTTGAGCAGGGCCCCAGGTAAAGGGGGTGTCGTTCTTAAGACGATCGGTGAGGGGACGAGCGATGCCGGCGAAATCTTTGATAAAACGGCGAAAATACGAGCACACGCCGACAAAGCTGCGCACATCTTTCGACGACCATGAAAGAGGAAAGTCCTTCAAAGCTGGAATTTTGACGGGATCTGGGCGTACACCAGAAGCGTCAACGAGGTGTCCGAGAATAATGAGTTGGCGACGACCGAATTTGCATTTCGATGAGTTCAGCTGAAGTCCGGCGTTACAAACACTGTCAGAATATTGGAGAGGCGCTCGAGGTGCGTGGCAAAAGTAGGCGAGAAAACCACAACATCGTCTAGGTAACAGAGGCAAGTGGACCATTTAAAGCCGCGAAGAAGGAAGTCCATCATTCGTTAGAAGGTAGCCGGGGCGTTACAGAGGCCAACGGCATGACTTTAAACTGGTATAAGCCATCAGGCGTCACGAAGGCGGTCTTCTCGCGGTCCTTTTCATCAACGGCAATTTGCCAGTACCCCGATCGAAGATCAATTGAAGAGAAATATTTGGCGCCGTGGAAGCAATCTAATGCATCATCGATTTTTGGGAGTGGATATACGTCTTTTTTTTGTGATGCGGTTGAGGTGCCGATAATCAACGCAGAAGCGCCAGCTGCCGTCCTTCTTTTTCACCAGGACGTCTGGTGAAGCCCAAGGACTTGACGAGGGCTCGATGATGTCTTTTGCGAGCATCTTGTCCACCTCTTGATTTATGACGGTGCGTTCGGCGCTGGACACTCGGTACGGACGTCTGCGGAGAGGAGCGGAATCACCGGTGTTTATGTGATGCGTCACCACAGAGGTCCGAGCCAAAACACGGCTATCAAAGTCGAAGATGTCGCGGAAAGATGATAAGAGGCACCTAAGATCGCGAGCTTGCATCGGCGGTAGGTCAGAAGCGATCATGTCGGCGTAGTCGTCCGTTGGGTTCTCTGCTGATGGGGCCGCAGGCAACCGGTATTGCTGAGTGGAAGGTAAGCAGCTGTCCACCACTGATATCACACATTCGGCAACAGGGCACAGCATGGCGAGTGAGATGCCTTGCGGGAGCGGTTGGATGGATGAACCAAAGTTCAGGACCGGAAGGTACGCTCGGTTGGCCGACATTGTAAATACAGTGTGTGGAAGCGCAATGCTGCGCGTCAGGGCGACGTCAAGTTCCGGAGTGACTACGTAGTGACCATCAGGTACAGGGGGAACAGATGAGAAAGAAATGTAAGTTGCGGCTTGAGGCGGTAGACGGACAAAGTCGACAGCACAAAGACGGTGTATAACTGGGCACGGTGACTCAGCAGAAAGAGGAAGGTCAAGCTGAACAACATTAGTGGCGCAGTTAATGAGGGCTGAATGTTCAGACAGGAAGTCGAGGCCAAGAATGACTTCATGAGGGCACTGGTCCAGAACAGAGAACAGAACGGATGTATGGCGGCCGGAAATGGTCACACGGGCTGTGCACAGTCCAACAACAGGAGGCGTTTTGCTGTCGGCAACGCGCAGAACGGCTTTGGGTGCAGGGGTCAGAACTTTTCGGAGGCGGCGTCGTAGGGTTGAACTCATGACGGATACGTGCGCGCCTGTATCGATCAGGGCTCTCACAGGCACTCCATCGACATGAATGGCGAGCAAATTATGGTGTGCGCGAAGGGCTAATCGAGGATTTTGGGACTGGGGCTGTACTGCAGCATCACCTCCAGACACTGCAGCGTCTAGTTTTCCGCTTGCGAGCGTCCGTAGGGGCCAGGAGAGGAGCGACGGCGTTGGGGCGAACGAGACTGTCGACGCAGGGGGACGGAGAGCGGCTGGAGTGGGGAATCTGGCCGTCGACTGTAGCAGTGTGCTGGGCTGGAGGGGGCGTGTATTGGCTGAGCTGTTCGTCGTCGCGGTGGGAGCTGAAACGATGGTATGTGCTGCGACGGGACCAATAATTTCGACAGTGGCGGGAGATGTGGCCAATGCGGTGGCAATGGAAACAAATGGGCCTGCCGTCGGTAGTCCGCCAGTCGTTAGGGTTGCGCCGACGTGGAGTGAAGTACGAAGGTCGTCCAGGAGCAATCGCAGTGATTTCGGGTGGTGGTGAAGACCGTACAGGGCTGACGGGCTGGAAACCAAGGTTTGCAAGCTCTTGGCGGACGACAGCTTGTACCAGAGAGATGGTAGGCAAGCGGTTGTCGCCATCATGTAGATGCAGGGGGGCAGGGGACATAGCTTCGACCTCGCGTCGGATGATGCGGATCACATTTTCTGGGGGCGCTGGAGTTTCCCGGTGTCGCAGGTCTTCACATGAGGAAGTCGCAGCCGTGTTGGGGAGGCGTGTGTACGGCTGGCTAATACGCCTGCTTTTGGCTTCCTCGAAGCGGCGACATTCCTTAATAATTCCGTCGACTGTAGTGCAGTTCTTGTATACGAGCAAGTTGAAGGCATCGTCAGCGATTCCCTTCAACACGTGGCCGACTTTGTCAGACTCGGGCATGTTGGCGTCAACTTTGTGACAGAGGGCCAGCACATCTTGAATGTACGACACATAGGACTCCGTAGATGTTTGAGCTCGGGAGGCGAGGTCCTTCTTAGCGGCAAGCGTTCGGCCGAGCGGCCGTCCAAACAATTCGCGGAGTTTCTCTTTGCACACGTCCCAGTTGGTCAGATGGTCTTCGTGGGTCTCATACCAGACCCGGGCGGTGTCTTTTGGATAGAATATTACATTTGCGAGCATAAGAGTCGGATCCCAGCGGTTGTAGGTACTCACTCGTTCGTACATGTTGATCCAGTCGTCGACGTCAGTGTTGTCGGTACCAGAAAATGTCCCAGGGTCACGAGGGGGAGAAAGAACGAGTGATGTCATGGCCCGGGCTGAGGTTTGCTGGGAGGCGTCTTGGGTCATGATGAGTGCGAGAGGTACTGGGATCGACACCCCGCACCTCCACCAAATATGTTGCGGGAAAGAATATATTTACAAATATTTACAAATAGAAAAGAACAGCTGCGAGCGGCACCGAGAACACAGTCCGAACTTCGTTGTCGTCTTCTACTCTTCCCAGTCGTCCCATCGCTCTTTGTCGTCGTCGTCGTCTACCCGCTTCAATATCATTAACTCCCTTTGGTTCCCTGACCCACTATTCTGGCCTTTTCCTGTCGCTTAAGGTAAAAGAGTCATTTTTATTTCCGTAGCTCGCTTCGTTGTGCTCATTTATGTTGAACCATTCTCGTTAACCTCCACGTTTGTGCCCCGTAGGTAGGTTAAAGGAAATTACAGATGATATGTAATTTTCTCTTGGGGTATACCGTCAAACTGCCATTCATCATCTTAGAGAACCTGCCAAATGTGCTCCACCCTATTCTTATTGCCTGAATTATAGTGTTATAATGGTCCAGAGGACAGTAGCCTTCAGGAAAACCTGCCTGAGCATTTGTTTGACTGAAGTGTAAGGCTGTCGTGATTATATCCATGATTACCTTAGTAAATGCCTTAAAGTCAACAGACATCTTATCGGTGTGAAGTTTCAAGTCAATTACATCCGCTTTCTTATCGACTAAAAATGACGTTAGCCTTCCGGTACGCTCGGGGTCACAACTCATTGCGCGTACAGGGTGGCTACTTTTTTTTTAGTTCTCTCCCCAGCGTCCATCAACGGATCTGGTGTTAGCACACCATCACCAGGTGCCTTGCCTCTTTGCATTGCTCCTAATGCGCTCTTTACTTCATCATTTGTTACTTCCTGGTTGTCCCATCGCTGTGCTCTACTGCTGTCTCACTAACGTCCTGATTACTTTGGCTACTGTTTTATCCATATTGCTAGTGACAATGCCCTCTTTATGTCTTAACGTTTACATCTGACTTTTTCTCAGCCTAGTTTCCTCATCACCGCTTTTAGGCTACCTCTATTTATAGCAGGCAAAATTCTCTAAAGGTTGAAGTTCCTCATGTCGGTTACCTGGTGCTTACAGATCAGCTTTGATAGCTCTGCAAGCTGTGTTCTGCCTAAAGTGCTAGAAGCTTTCGTGCTTTGGCGTTTCTTAATCAGATCTTTCGTCTCCTGAAGGAGCTTGCCTGTATTATTGGGGCAAAGAAGTCTATTTCAAGAGAAGGGAAACGTAGCATGGGCAGCCAGATCGGGGCGTGGGGATGAGATGAGGCACTTTGTAAAGACTGCAGGGGAGGGTTCACTAAATCTCTGGGTGGGGTCCTTGTACTGCAGTGGACGTATTTAAGGTCACAAACATGATTTTAACCAATATCTCCACCCTACATAAATCCGAACTTGAAACCTACATTTTCAAGAGCACCCATACCTAACCAATTTATCACGGCCTAAAGAGAGCTACACAGAATGCCCGTGAGAAGCAAACAGCAGGAAGTCATTGGGCGCACTAATGCTGTCGTGTCCCTTAATTTGAGCACTGACTCAATCTGCAAGCTCTAATATAGCCGGCATTTTGACCCGATAGCTACCTGTGAAATTATGCGCCACGATCCACCCCATATAGCCGTGCTGCCTGCAATATGTTGTATGTGTTAGGCGCAATGAGGGACACGGGTGAGCGGTGAAATCCTCTGACAACGAAGTTTAAGATCTTCAGGTGCCGTCCACTAAATGTAATTGTCAGATTGCACATTTTGTACTACAGTGGTGCAGCTACCCCTGTTGGGCGCAGCCTGATGTTGAAAGGCACGCTGAGGACAAAGTCATCTAATTTGTGTGCCCACTCAAAACAATTCCACGGCCCTTGGGTTGCTGTTTGCCCCATAGTGAAAGAAAGGTTTTGTGGTGGCGAAATTGCGTTTCGAGATTATCCGACAGCTCAAAAAGAACTCTTGACGTGAAAACTGAAAATGGAGTCCGTAACCTTGAATTGGAAGTGAATGGTTGCATGCAGCAGCCTGAGGGATCAGCACACAGTGAACCTTCTTGACACAGGACGGTTTTCGTGCGAAAACGGCGGAGAGTTGCGACAGCTGCATATCAATATTTGACTTATTCTTGCTCATAAAATCTTCCTTTTGAAGGAAAGGAACGTCTTTGGCATTATAGCGTAGCAATCTGCTGACACACTAGGATTTCAATTTATCCTTAGCCTCCCTATAACACCTCACTTTAAAATGGCTTCCCCCAGCCACGGGCGCCGAATCTCATTGGAGCGTTGGTACCGGCACCAAAGTATAAATTTCCCTTACTAAGACCTTAAAAGAGTGCCCACAGTGAGCAGGATGCCCTGCAATGCTCTTTTTCCTCTTTTTGGGGTGATGTCTGTAGCCAGCCTGGTGAGCCTTTTTTAAACGTAAAATGGCAGACAAAGGTTGAACCGTATTTTTTCCATTCTACCTTTTGATTTTAGAGCACAACTGGCTGAACCTGGAAACCCTACATAGTCTTATGGGGAGGTCATCAAAAGCAAATGTACAGCGCAAAGAGGTACTCTACGACCTGAGACTTTGAGAGCGCTCACGCACGCACTCTCAGCGTCTTCGTATTCTACGGCACCGACAGTCGGTTTTCAGTGAGTAACAGTATCCCTCGGCGAATGTCACCGTGCCGGTGAGTGCGAGGCGGGCGAGGTGGAGTGGTAATGCTATGGCTGAAGGCGGGAAACGTGCGCAATTTCGGAATGAGGTGCAGCGGATGGGGTCGTAGGATGGAGCGGTGCAATCTCGTAGGTCACGTCGGTCATTTGGCGTAAAACCCGGTAAAGGCCCGTGTAACGAGGCCGAAGTTTTTCGCACAAGCTTACATGATACGAAGGGAGGCAGAGGAGGACGAGGTAGTGCACATCACGGTAGGTACTGTCTTTGCCGCGTTTTTGCGATCCCTGAGAGGCAAACAGTCGGTGACGAGGAACCTATCGGGCGGCGTCGGCTCGGGCGACCGTATCACAAGCTTAATAAGAAACCTCACCCACCAAACCATCACAAGAAAAAGTAGTGAGGGAGCCGGCGCCGGCGGGCAGTAACGTATCGAAGGGCAGTAGTTGGTCCCATCCAAAAAGAAGATACAAGGGTGAGTACGAGTACCCAGCGGTAACATGACGAGAGAAGTTATAACTGAACGTCACGAAGGGTAGGCTAACGTCCCAATTCCGGTGATCATCAAAAATATACATACAGAACATGTTAGTGAATTTAATCATCGTAGCAAGAAACATAACAACTAAAACCAAAAGACTAGTAATAAGGTAAAGACGGTGGAGAAAGGATGATTTAAAGAAACTCGAATCAAAGGCTAGGCCAACAGAAAACTACCACGAAAGCCAAAGGTAAGGCAAACAAAAAAAGAGAATCACACGTGTTCGTCTAAGAACATTACCCCTTTGTCCAGCAGTCCAACAGAAGCAGTGCTAATGCATTTGTGTTAGTAATATGAAAGGCTTCTATTATTTCCCTCCTAAGTTTAGTTTTTGCATGCGCCAAGATTGAGGTACTGCTCAACAAATGCTCTCATTTATGAGTCACAACATGCTCTGGCAGGCGGAGTCTTCCATTGTATTGTACTGTCCACTTATGTTCCCGCAGTCTGTCCTTGACGCACTTTCCCGTTTGTGCAATGTATACACGACCAAAATTTAAAGGAATGCTGTACACAATGTTGGTGGCACACAACCGCCATAGCTTTTTTCATGCTTTTTTTTCACGTAACTCCCGCTTCCTAGACAGGACAGTAGAAAAACTAGACAGCCAATTAGGAGCGCAGAAAATAACTTTCACGTCATGTCTCTGGCCTATCCTCTTTAGGTTGTGGAAAATTTTTGCGTTTCTTTAAATCAAGCTTTCTCCACCGTTTTTACCTTGTTACTGGCTTTTTGGTTTTAGTTATTATGTTTATTGTTTTACTGACACTGCTTTAGCTGAGATGTTTTAAAGCTGTGTTCATTGTTCACGTCATGCATCATTATTTCTTTAGTCTTTCTCATTTAATTTTCTTTCATATGATTATGGTATTGAAAGGTGTCTATTAATTTTACACGTATAGTTATCTGCTGGCACACCTGGCGGAAGGATGCTGATATGAACCATGCGTGTATTTGCCTGCTAATCTTGTGATTGCCCAGCGTAGGTATAAACGTATGCGCATTCTACGAAATTAAACTAGTTGGAAGTTGAGCTCCGTACATATCACTTGTGTTACTTTGTTGTATCCCGTCGTCTTCGCGTAAGTACAGTATCCGTTCAAAGATGAACTAACGCGCCCAAACAAGAGTATTACTTGAAGAAATGCCTGGAGTCCACATGACGGTGGAGCATTTGGAGGGCGACAGCAGGCGCAGAATACTGTATCTCGATGATTAATTTGTATATAAGCGCATAAGATTCCTAGTGAGGAAACAAGTGGCGCGTGTGACGTATGCAGATGGTCTGCGACCGCTAGCAAAACATCTCCTGCTGTTCTGTCACCGTAGTCACACTGATATGTAGTGAAATGCTTTCGCAGTTTAGTGTCTCGTCACTCATTATTTTGGAATTCAGCCAGGGTTACGTGAGGACCGCAATGTCTGCACTGCACATGCTTACCAGAGTGCACAAATTCATGACGCTTGTTAACAACACTAAAACTATCAGAGAAGAGATCATGCATGTTACTTGGACGCGCTTGATCACGACCAGATTGCTACGCGGGCAGATCATCGGCTGGCAGGGCATTACTGTCAGGGCTGTTTGATGATGATTTCTTATTTATGTGATAATCGCAGACGCTATTTGATGCCGCAATGTAAACGTAACACTTATTCTTTGTGAACAACTTGCTGTGTCGAATACCGTATATTTCGCCACTTGCCTGCGAATATTCTAATAGCTTTCTACGCGAATTGCGAGTTGAAAACAAAATATTCCGTAACCTTGTCCTCATAATTTGTCATTTTTCTCCCGTCAGTAAAAATAGCTTCTTGGACCTTAAAGTTCGTAAACTTGACAATGGCATGCCGGCGTCTATCAGACGAATAGACGATACGCCCGAGCTATAGCCTCATGGGCTAACTGAGGGTTAATTGCAGAAAGAAACTTTTCACGCACAAGGTTTTTAGACTAGGCCGAAATTTGGTTTTCCTTGCCAGTTAGGCCGAGAAAAACCATATTACCACGTCATAACCAGTTTTCGAGGTCGTCCAGTTGTCTATGAAGCGCCTCTGTTTCATTCTGCACAACCTCAGATACTTCCCGAGTTATGCCGACAGCATCAGGGACTTACTGAGCAGCTGCTTTTTCTTCGATAGCAACAAACCTATTGTTCACACCGCCGCGGCTGGGATCAAACCCGTGTCTTTCAGGGGTTAGATCCCGGCTGCGGCGGTCGCATTTCGATGGAGACGAAGTGGTGGAGCCCCGTGTACTGTGCTATGTCAGTGCACTTTAAAGAACCACAAGTGGTCGACATTATCCCATGCATGTACGCAAAGAGGATATTTTGTTCTGTTGGCAGGCGCTGTTTTCCTTCATTCCAGCCTGGCTCTACTTCTCTTAAAGTGTAGGTTGGACACCAAAATCCCCTAGCGTTTTTTGCGCGTAACGAATTTCGGCTGTAGCGGTAAATCGTGCCACTTGTTTACCCAGTTCGCCGGATACGTGATTCCCTTTACGTAATACGCGCTCAAACAAAGCACCATGTCCTTTTTCAGTAATGTGCTGGGTTCCAAGTTGTTGGTTTTAATGGCATTTGATACGAGCTGCTTCATGTCGCCCCATTCAGTTTAGGGCCGACGATGTCCGCGGGTGAAACAGGACAAAAACAATGTGGTACTTTAGAGGTTGAACCGTGATAAAATTTCACTTAGTGAACGAACTACAAATTCATAAAAATTATTTTGTTGGTGCAGCCTCACACTGCGATTGGGGTGTTAAATCAACGTTATACATGTCTCAAAACTGAGTACTATCGGTAGTATGAACATGCTTCGAATTCCTCATGAGACTTGGGCAGCGACAAGCGATTTTACTTACCGTTGAAATAAAGGGAGTCTTTGCGAGGCTTGGCCGCAAATATGTGTCGATGGCAGTGTACGTTGGTTCCGCTAGGTACCGATAGGTTTCGCCTCATTGTCACAAGCGCATTAGCTTGTGTTTAATGAGTTCCATTTCACAAAACTTTTTCAATAAATTTAGTCACCATCGATCAAGAGAGCGCTCATATCTGTTAAAAAGAAAACCATCGAAAAAACTAGAGCAGTGCAGACTTACAGAATCTTTAGATCAACACCCATGGCGGTTACTCCCCAGCAATCGTTACTCCCCGTGGACTCTGGACTTCATCGGTCGCATTTTGCAGGACCTGGTGCAGACTTGTCTGAAAAAAGCAATATGCTAGTAGCCGTTGCCTTGTCAATAATTTTTGTTTTCAAATGGCTTCGATCGCATGCTTCCTTCTCCTTCAGTTATCGGACAACCTAGAGTTGTTCTGTGCGCACCACGTATATGAGTATGTCGCTGATGTGTTCATTCTGCAAATAATTTATTCACTGCGAAGAACAAAAGATACTGCGTCTATTTTTAAGGCGCACACTTAAATCATTTTACGACGGAATGCCTGTCACGATTCCACCAGCAAGTCGAGCAGGAAACTTATTACTGAGCAGAAATTACGATATGTTGCTAACATCGATTCCAAGCTGACGCCGTTCCAGGCCGTTCCAGATGTTGACATTTTCCGGAATAGTGCCTCCACAGACAAGTTCAGGCAGGTTTTAAGTATTCTCCAATCAGCTGTCCGTTCTCCAGCCTTGTTCAGCATGTCACTCATCCAATTCCAATGTAATAATGCGACTTAATGTGGATACTCAGTGGCCTCGCTTTTTTACTCTGCCGAGTGCATCCAGACAGTCTATTCCCTGCTGTCGCATATTAATGCACTTTAAAGAAATAATTGCATGAAATGCATCGGTCGCTCAGTACAGCTTGTTCAAGGCGAGGTTCGGGGTCGCGTCTCGACGGAACCACGGTCAGCATGACGCCCGTTCCCACCCGCAGGCCAGGAGTGCCGCTGAGCGAAGGAGTTTGACGGTGGCAAAAGAAGGCTGAATTTATTTACATTTTTACAAGGGTCAAGATCAGAAAGTGTGTTCGACCACATTAGTTTCGCTCTATTCCCCAGGCTGAGGACGCCGTCACGAGGATGGGAGTGGCCTGTAAGTTTCACTCGTGGGCACAAACTCACACCCTCGCACCTGTGGACGCGCCAGCGTCACGTTTTGAGCCTGGGAGAAGAGGACACTCTTCGAGGAAAGTCGACAGCGGAATGCGACGTTCTCGGACCTGCCTATGGCTTCCGCGGGCTGCCGACACATGGACGTCAAATAAATCCGTCGCGAAAGGTCGGAATGCGAGGTTTAGTAAAGGGCGGAAGTGGTCCTTTGTCCCTGGGGACACCCACGAAGGTTGTGGAAGTCCCCCGCCAGCCAGCCTTGATGCTCGGTGTGCACAAGAGCCACCGGAGAGGACCCTTCACATCCGCAGTGTTTACTGCGAATTGGGAGAGGTAACGTCCACCTGCTTGATGTCTCTCCACACGTGAGCCGACACCGGACAATTGCGCGCTTTTGTGTCCATTGGTTTCCTTGGGTCCTGCACGGAGACGCAGAAAAGTACGTTCCTCTCGCATCACGGTCAATCCGACACGACTTGAGGCAAACGTCGTCGAACGAAGAGGGGTTTCTCGGAACCATGCAAGAGAAACGTGGGTGCTGGCTGCCTCCGGCTGACGCCGATCATAATAAGCGGCGCGCTTCACTGCGCTTCTCTCTGTAACATTAAATTATTACACGGTATAAGTCGCTATTATAAGCCAAATGCCGATTTTCCTGGCAGTCAATGACAAAGATGGTAGCTCGCGCACCTTTCACTGTCAATGCACGAAGCCGCAGTAAATTCCTCCCACAGAAGTGCTGTTATCGTGTTATGAGATCTGTGTAGGGTCCACGTCCTATCAAACAAGAGTTCACTCTCATACCTCGAGGAATGTGATGCGACTTTGCCAGCTAAGTGCAATAGCACGAGTGTTCATAGTCCGTCAGGCTTTGCTTCACGCACCTTCCGGTCTGGCTTACGCAGATCGCGCCGTGGCGCCACGTCAGTAGGTGCCTGTAGCATTTACTGAAGGTGACGCATTCGTAAGTTAATATGGATAATCATGTAACTTTTTCAAGGCATTACTGACGTATTGGACGTTGCCGCTATCGACCACTATTGGGCTACTCTTTTACCTTCATACGCTTAAAGATATTCGTGGTGTTTATACTCTCTGGCGCGCGTGTTTATCAATTTGATCCACTTGTTATTGTGGGTGGAAAACCGCTTCGTCTTTGCCTGAATCTTCCAAGCTCTGTTGAGAAGGGTGCGTTCCACCTGGAATTCCCTACTTAAAGCTTGGGCATCGTCTTTAGATGGTTGCAACTTCTTTAAAATTGTATCATCTGCCATTCCATCAGACATCGCCGCAGTTCTACCTGCTATGTATGTGGGAATTCATGCCTCCAAATTGAGCTGCTATGCACTATACAGGGCGCACAAAGCACAAAATTTTAAGTGATGTTATTTCTAGTATCATCAGCATTCGAGTGATAAAAGAATTTTGGAACAGGCTTCCTCCATCACTTCTAGAAGTACCGAAATAGCCGTAAACAAAGCAGCAAAGAAAAGCAAAAATGTTCAGTTTATATAAAAGTGGTTACGTTTAGGCCAAAAGTGGTTCTTTCATCGGCTAATGCATTCGAACTGCTGCAAGCCCCTATTAGAAAATCCTACCTTATTTTTATATCTATGAAGCCATCGCTCTTCGTCTGCAGTGAGAACGGCTACGCATTCTAATTAGCGAGGACTCAGAGGCGACGTGAACAAAAAATACACTTCACTTCTTCAGAAACTACGCGGACGAAGACAAAGACGTTGTTAAAGTGCTTCCACAGGTTATTGCGGTCTCCAATGATGCGGTGCCGAAAACTTCGTTCCTAGAAAAGTAATTCTGGTCACTTGTTATCAGATAATCCAATTACCGCTCTACGCCTGCAATCCAAGTTCCAGCCAAGTCGTGAGTACTCTAAATCGTTACGGCTCTCACTGCAAGGGGCTTTTGTTGAGAATGCAATGACATTCTTACATCGCCTGCTTCCGTGCCTTGTCGCGTTCCTGTTGTCGGGGATCTCAACACTTAGCCAATTATTCATTTCCAACAAACCAGGCGTCGTATAGCACTGTAATTTTGATTCATGGGACAGACGCGCCAATGTTTTTACGAGCAGTCAAGCCATTCAGCCGATGACATATTTCTGAGCGTCCAGACCCCTCCCCTCCCCCTAAGTAGCTGACATATAGCGCTCGGTGCAGAGTAGGACGATGAATAAAAGGGATACATGTCTACATTCGTGGCTGGGTAAAATATCTCGGCCGCGATCCACCGCCCGCTCTTATAGCTGCAATACAAACCAGTATTTATGGCTTGGTCGCGATAAGGCATACTGTGGCCTCGTCCCTTCTCTGCCAGCGGTGCTGATGCACCACCTAGGTGAGAGAGATGGTTTGAACTTTGCCGGAAACAATGGCAAAGTGTGGCAGCCCCAGTGTTTCACAAGCTAAGGTGCATACATTCATCGCCGAGCTATCTGGTCTGTGCCATTGCTTTGAAAACCAAGTAGTGTCCCCGTTCCGCCCTTCCCTTTTGAATGGCGTCCCAACGATCGAAGCAGCTTAGCGTTTGAGACAGTATTCTATTTCTGAGCCCGGCCAACTCGCGCGCATTTTAAGAACAATGCGGCTGTTATTCTGCTTCGTTCAGGCTTCGTGCAGGGAAGCAGGCAAACTCTGCCTTTTCTTTCGTGTGCGCAAGAAGCAGTGATGAATGATCTGCAAGCTATGTCAGTTACTCTCGCTGTGTGCTGATTGATTGAAATTTTCTGAATTGTTGCCGGTGCCACTCAAAAATGCTTCTAATGAGCTTATCGCCCCTTTCAGGCAGTAAGTGCTTTTGTTTCCACCTTACCGTCCAGGTTTACACCTTTACCATTGGATTGCGCATTAATATATCTGCTTTAGCAAAAATCGCTGTCCGGGATCCACCTCTTTGCCGTGTTTTCACCTTTCACAATCTTCGATTTTAGCTTCACGCTAATCCAGTGACAGAATTCATAAGAAGCATGATTTCTATTTATATTTCGCAACTGTGGCTGGCTTGTTCAGAAATGGTGGCAAGCCAACAGATAACGCAAGCAGTGTTACTTAAATTGATGTGGTAAGTTGAGTTTACTACCTTGTAGCGGGACATGGGCGTAAGGGACGCCAAAATAGGTGGCTGTGGATTTTCGAGCACGTGGGTATACTTTACGTCCATTGGTAATGCGCATAAACGGCGAGTGTTGCATTCTGCCTCCATCGAAACGCGGCCGCCTCGCCAGCGAACGAGCCTCCTCGGTGGTTGTGCTTTGACTTATATTCTTTATGCCCATGTAAGCCGCTTAAAAGAAAACGAGCTTGCGAGCAAACATAAACCAAGTCTGCGTTTCCTCAGCTTGCAAACTCCAGTTATATGAAGATTTACAGAGCGTTATAAAACTGCATGAGAATTCTTGCAACGAAAAAAAAAATTGCTGTCTTCTCTGGCAATATCACGCCATTTGTAACCACTAAAATCAGCTTGCAACGCCAAAGTGCTGTTACTTGGACGTGGCTGTTCTGTGATGTAGGAAATACATTTTGAATTGCGAAAAATAAAAAGTAATGTGCTTTCGCGCAAGATAACTGAGCCATTACAGTAGCGGTTGTTTGTGCAGTCTAACAACAATAATTCGGCGAGTTTCTTAGGAAGCCTTGAATGATCTGGACAGTACCAACGTGTAAAAGTATGCGTAGGACAGAGATGTTTTGAATACAGGCAAGGAACATTGTTAGGAAAAAAAAATTGTCTTGAGACAGCGCTTACTTTAGGGCCTAAAAGCTGGCCAGAAAGTGTAGAATGAGGCTGTTCGCGAATCCCTGTGGCTTAGAAAAGCATGAGAATGTTTTCATTCGCAGGGTAATGAGAGTACAGTTATTTTAGTGTACGCGCGGCTGGGTGGCTTTGCGGCTGAAATTTATTTGGTTTGGTTTATGGGGTTTAACATCCCAAAGCGGCTCAGGCTATGACGGATGGCGTGGTGCAGTGCGCCGGATAATTTCAACCAACTATGGAATTTCATCATTCACTGACACGCACAATACATGGGCCTCGATTATTTTGCGTCCATCGAAATGCGATCGCCGCGGCCGGGATTGATCTCGCGTCTTGGGGGTCAGCAGCCGAACTCTATGGCTACTTAGCCACCCCCTCTGAAGTTAAGAACAGACGTCTAGTATTAAAAAAATGTGGACAACGGTGTGGTTGATGCGGCACAGTATGCATTAGGATTAGAGTTTTAAGCACTAACGTAAACATCAGAGGCAGCTTTACACTTGCGAATTTCTTCCCCTCACAGAATATTTTCCACCTGTTCTTAACATAAATGGGAAAGAAATTCTTTTGGCATGTGATTTGTGAAGCAGCTCGTGGTGAAGGTCTCAAAGATCGTAGGTATAAACTCAGTTTAGCGTGGCGAAGCGTCCATACCAGGACTGTCTTTCTGACCGTCGTCAGGACAGTTTGTGCTTAAGGTGAGGGACTAATTTTTGTGTTTTTATCGCTCTATGATTCAGTAAATGAGATTCGAGCTCTTCGTGTTCATTGTGCAACCCTCCCCGGGTACTGTTATATGCAGGAAGCACAAATATTTTTCAGATAGAAAAGCAACTTTGGCAACTGGGTGTTTGCTAATTATTCGAAACGAACTATGGCAGAACACATGCTTAGCGAGAGAACAAGTGACAGGGATAAAGCTGCTAGTTAGTGCAGTTGCATGCCCTAGGATGAAGTTAGCGCTGCTCAAGGCGAGCACTACCCAGGAAAGTACAACCTTAGTATTGTTTTTGTACAAAATTGGATATTTCTTCGCAAGAAGGCTACCTGACGTCGCTAATTCCCGAACTCATGCGGTCTCCTGTTCGGATGAAAATAGTGCAAACAGGGGAAAAACTGGTGAACCAGTTCATCAGAAAAGAAGGAAAAATTTGTTATTCACTTTCAATTACGACTGTGTCGAGAAAAAGCGGTATGTTTGCTGGTTTCTTCTGCCTTCAAATGTATAATCTTGGGAGGGAATGTTTGTATTAGTCATCTTGTTTGTTTAACTTCATTCTGGGTAAAGCGCCCTGCGTAATCGAAAAGCTTGGAAGCCTTATAAACTACGTTTTTGAAGACGAAAATGCCAAGGCATTAGGTTACCTGGTATTGTGTCTGTCATCAGTGTCTATTGTTCATGTGGAGATTTTCTCGCCAAAACTCCGGTGGAAGCCGGATCCATTACACTTATATAGTACTCTGAATCTGACCTTTTGAGCCCTCGTCACAAACTCGCTCTTGTGTGACCGAGAGTAGAACCGTGCAACAATATTTTGGTTATCAGATTGTGTCGGCACATGATGAACGATCTCTAGGTAAGCGACCGTCACAGGGCAATCAATTGTCTCGCCAATTGCTGTCAAGATAGCCGTGGAATCCTCACTTTGAGTGTAAAGCACTTCCTTGATCTCGACGTTGTTGAGTCGAGAGTATTGCTGGAGATGTATTACTTTTTTTCGGAGAGCAATATTCTTAGCTTATGGAACTTTATTAGACGCGGCGAGATCAACCTGCCGGTCGCGCACGTCTTCTAGAAGTTTGTTGAGCATATGCAGACTCGCAATCATTCCATCAAATTCTGATTTGGGGCCACTGATATTGAGACCGTCAACAAGCATTTTTTCCTTGACACTCGTCACAAGCTGGTCGACAAGTTCATTTAATTTTTCAGTGAACCTAGCTTCGAGGTTTTCAATTTTTGATTGCGAGCTCAATATTCGTCGGCATTGTGAGCAAAAGCAATCAGACGCAACAAGATCCTTCAGAACTAACGCATGAATAGAAATTTTCAAACAGATGTAGAACAGCGGAGCAGCAGTGGAAGCTGTGGTTAAATAAGCCAAAAAAAATGCAAAAATAATGCCAATAGCACCACCTGAGGAATGCGAGAAGAATTATCAGCTCGCTTCCTTGACCACAGCCGCCGCTGCTATGAAGCCGGGGCCATGCCAGCGATGAATGTTCTTGGGAATGCCGCCAATCCGCGCAGACGCAGGAGGCCCCGTCCAAGAAGTCTTGATTGGCAGGTTTAGACGATGATTACACGTAACTGGGGAGCACGTGCAGTGATATCTGATAGGGCAGTTCGTGTCAGAGTAGCCGGATTTTTTCTCAGACGACAACCTAAATGTTATCGCATTAAAAATGCAGTAGGAAAGGGTACCGGGAAAGGAGCTTGCATGATGAACGTTTCCCAGTCCTGTCTGCTAGCAGCTAATTTTGCAGCGTGAGTTAACCTTCTATTGTGAATAATTCAATTCGAAACTGCGGCAACACGTCCGCAGTTGTTACACATTGTTTGGTAAAGACCAGGAAGAAGAGGGGCCTTTCTGTCATGGCGGCCGAGGAGTTCGTTTCGCACGGGGGAGCATCAGCGCTACTCGGCACCCAGCCGTCGATGTCTGTAGAGAGAAGCCGCTTCCGATCATCGCCGGACACATCACAGCACTGCTGTTCGCAAGCTGACGGAAACCCGAATCTGCCTGCGTGGAACCCTGTACCGATGGAATGCGTCCAGTCACAGTGGGCTGCGACGGCGGAGACGGAGATGCGTCGGGGTGAACCGGTTCAGGTCGTGATGCCCGCAGCAGGTGCACGAATTTGGACGTCTAGGAATTCTTCTCCTCCAGGTTACCTTGCCGCGCAAGACATTCCGACCGAAAAAGCAGAGCCGTGCTCAAAGTTTAGTCGTCCGACGCATTCCCGCCGATCGAAGTGCGACTCGCCGTCTCCGCGACAGAAAGATCAATCGCAAAAAGGACTGTAATGCTTCGCCTGTGGAAGCAATTCGCGAAAGTCATCGTTCAGGGAAGCGGCTCAAGATCGAGCGAGGAGGTCATCATCACTGAAGTCGTCAAAGGCTATCGGCCGCAAGAGTCCGCAGTCGGCCGCACCAGTATCCAGCAAAAAGAGGGGCGAGACACTGCCGCCTGTTTTCAACACTGGGTGCAATGCTGCGTCAGCGCGACAAGCGGCTTCTCCTCTTCCTAGCCCTTCGACATACTTCGAGGTCAAAGCTGATCTATCCACCTTTATACGACTAGCAACTCCCGCAAAGGTATTTAGGAGGTAGAATTCATAAACCCATAATGTTGCCAACGCCAACGAAGGTGCCCACGGATTTCTACGCAGCTAATGCTCCTCCTACTGTCGGTGTTTATTTCTCAACGTTCCAGGCGCCGCCGCAGCGCACAGACACTACGCTCATATATGATGCTAAAACAGTCCAGGCCAAGTACATGTACGCACCCAGCGCACATCAGCAACCGCAACTGCAGAATCAGATTGCGTACAACTGTCAGAACAATGGTCACTTCCTACCAGACAACAGTCGATTTTCCCTACACAGTACAGCTGCTGGTCAAGTAGGTTGGATACCGGCTGGAATCCTCCGGCACTACGTCTCGCGAGCTAACGACGGCAGCCCCACGTGGGAAGGTATCTCACTCAACACTCCAGACGGGACAGGAACCAGCACCACTGAAAGCAGCTGCTGCAGCAAAGCGTCCCAGCTCGGAGATGATTCAAGAATGGCAACTCGAACTGCCTGTCTTACCGTGTGCCTTGCTACCACCGCCTTACTGTCTTTCTGGGTCGTCTATGTCATTATCAACGTAGCCTTCGGAGAACGTCTCTCTGCGCGTGACAGAGGGAATTCTGTGAGTGTTCGTCTTCAGGACGACAATGCGTTCAATATTTTGGGAAAAGTTTTCAATCAATAGAGACATTACCGCTTTAAAACTCTTAAAGCATGGTACTGGCAAAAGTGACGTTGTGCGTGCTTTGAAGAATGCCACAATCCTCGACAGTGAATTTTACTCGCGTACTTGCTCTTTCCCACCCAGCGAGGTGCTGAGGTCGTGGATCAATTCGACATTTGGTGGTGTACAGATTAACATTAAATTTGAGGGAGATTTTGAAGCGGAAAGCTTCACTAGGCTCGTCAACACCGCGCTTCGCGTGGGCCACCCCCGGGCGCCGCCGCGGCGCGCCCTTCCTCCTCCTCGCCACCCCCTCCGTTCTCCTCATCGCGACCTGTTTTCCCTTCGCCGCTGCTAGCGGTTCTTATCGCGTTATCGCAAGCAGGGTGTCGAACCGGCATTTTTTCGGGTTCGGTTCGGGTTCGGGTTCACGCCTTTCGGGTTCAGTTCCGGGTTCGGCTCCAGAGGGCCATTTCGTTCCGGTTCGAACCGGTTCGGACCGTCCCGAACCGGTTCGAACCGGTTCAAACGGGTTCAGGACAAAAAAAAAAATTGAACGCAGATGAGTTTGTCAACCCTGCTATGCGTTTTCATTTTTCCGGCACATCGGTATACATAATAAACAATGCAAAGATTTGTTTACAAGAACATAAAACTGGGCTAGCTGGTAAGGGTTCATGCTTAAGCAGCGCAATAAACAGGACAAATGAAGACTGGAGACGACACAGACGCTGACTAACAACTGGTTGTTACATTCTAGGAAAAGTGTATGAAGGCGCAGGACACAGTGAACCATGCAAAAAACAGAACAACAAAGATTAAAACTAAAAAAAAACATACTGCACATGCGCAGCATAGTCGATTCATGACATCTTTTTCAACGAAATACGAAGACTATATTCCATAGTAGACAGCAATTCCCTATCTTCTGGACCTCATACAGTTGGGAAGAAAGCCTGACTCCTGTATACAAATTGACGGATGGTGAAGCAACACGCCCATCTGCTTCCTTACTAATCATAAAGGCCTCCACCATGTCCCTACAAATTCGATCTGGGTGAATAAGCAGGAGACTTGTCTTTCTGAATGGGTAAGCAATGAGCATTTGTTCGAACATCACAGATGGGTGAAAAAGTAGCGGTGTCGTACAACTTGGCTTTGTATTGCAGCGAGTGCAACGATTGCTTACCCCGTAGATAAGACGAGTGTCGTGTTAATAACCCTGTTTGCATAAGTAGGGAGTTGGTCGAGGCCTATATGACCAGGAAGGAAGCTGATGAGTGTGTTGCCTCACCATCTATCAATTTGGTAGATAAAGAGTAAGGCTTTCTTGGCAACCGTGTGAGGTCCAGGAGATAGTGGATTGCTGTCTAATATGGAAGATAGTCTTAGAATTTCGTTGAAAAAAACGTCATGACTCAACTGTGGTGTGCATGCGCAGTATGGTTTTTAAGTTTTAACCTTTTTTCTGTTTTTAGGGTTGTTCCTTGAGTCCTGCGCCTTTATATACTTTTCCCAGAATAAAATAACCAGCTGTTAGTCAGCACTCGTGTCGTCTCCAGTCTTTTTTTGTCGTGTTTACTGCGTTAATTAAGCATGAAAAATTGTTTAATGCGAGATGTTCTCACTTTATCCATTTTACTTATTGTCCGCAGCAAAGACGAATTTACGGCAAGAGCCGCAAAATGAAATGAACTTGAAATTGATGAAAATCGGCTATGTATACGCTATAATCCACCTTATGAGGTGTAAGGCGGAAAGCCGGTGGATTTTCAATCTACAAGAGCCTCCTGCGTGAGCAATTTGGGAGACCCAGTTGCGCGAGTAATAGGTCTCTTTTGAAGCTTGAGTCAGTTGGGACTTTCTTGTACGCAGTGTAATTACGGGGCCCCAAGATTGCCGACGCACGCGCCCTCTACGTTCCCGCGCACTACTGAGAACAGAAACTGCCATGTATCGGTACCTACATACAGACGGACACCTTTCCGTCGCCCCGAAACCGACTTGCCAGTCACCCCTCCTTTACTAAATGGTAAGAAAATGTGCGAGAATCCCTCCACCGCCCATCTGCCGCCCAACGAGAGCCTCGTGGGAGCACAGGCTCTCCCTAACTTGCAGAACTTACCAAACTTATTTTATTTAAATCACCTATTCGACACCACCTTTGTGACTCACGTTATATATCCCGAACCCATATAGCTCAGTATCTTCAAAAGCACAGCTAATCGTGGCTTCTCACTATAATGCAATAAGAAATTACGACATTGACTTATTATGATGACGTCAACCTCCTCTCTTCTGATAAAAATAGTATCATAAAAACGCATGCTTGGATAGGTTGAGCACGCTTCGTTTTTGCACGGACACAAAATGTCAGCAGCCGCGCCGCGGTGGCTCAGTGGTTACGGCACTCGGCTCCTGACCCGAAAGACGTGGGTTCGATCCCGGCCACGGCGGACGAATTTCGATGAAGGCGAAATTGTAGAGGCTTGTGTACTGTGTGATGTCAGTGCACGTTAAAGGACCCCAGGTGGTCGAAATTCCCGCAGCCCTTCACTACGGCGTCCCTCACAGCCTGAGTCGCTTTTGGACGTTAAAATCCAATAAACCAAACCAAACCAAATAAATTGGCAACATGTTTATTGCGACGTTGAGCTGCAACATTATTGCAAGTGAAGCATTGTGCGAGGAAGGAGTTATACTTGCACAACATTGAATGTTTGAGAATTTTCCGGGGGCGCTATCAAAGGGAACCTCTGCGTCAACAGAATTTTTTGCGCCCTTGATAGAGTGATAAAGAGTGGTTAATCTGGCGTGCACCATTTGTCCACCAATTTGTTTCACGCATTTATTTTCAAAACTACAAACAACTCCTTTCTGGCAGCTATGCTTTCTGGGCGTGATCACTAACGCATGCCAGCGAGCGCATATATTTCCGCATTGCCCTTTTGATTATCCGGTATTTAATTTTCTTTTCTTATTAGTGCATCTCCACCGTTGCCAAGAACCCGCCTTTCGTTGCTTATTTCCGTCGCTGCAAACAAGAATATGCGGATTCCAGAAAAAAAAAGCTGCACCAATTTATACATCCTCCTTTTGGTAATACTAGTAGTAATATCGCAGGTTTAACGTGTCGAGTAGACATTGAGGCTATAGGATAGACGGTGTAGTGGAGGGCTCCAAATTAACGGAGATCAACTGGGGATTTTCGGCGTGCGACAGAGCACGCTGGTTTTTGTATTTTTAGAATCAGCAGCTAAGCTCCACAGTCATTGAGCCATTTTTTTCTTTGTTGCCCTGCATCGTGAGGGGTTTTATTTAGAACCTGCTGTCTGAGACAATGAGCGCCTACAAAAGTATATGTTGCACTACCCACTGGGGTGGCTCAGTGGTTACGGCGCTCGGTTACTTATTCGGTGTATCCGGGTTCGAACCCGGCCCCGGGGGACACGTTTCGACGAAGGCGATGGTGGTGGAAAACATTTATTTACACATGCACTACTGGAGGTATTGCATGAGCTGACCCAGAGGGGGCAAGCCCTTACAAGTACTAGGTGGAGGTCCCTAGTTCGGGACCCCAGTGGCGTCGGCCGCCGCCCGGGCTCGCGCGACCAAGGCCCGTTGGGCCTGCAGGTCAGAGCAGCCGAGCAGGGTCGCCTCCCAGTCCTCCCGGGTTGGGTTGGGGTGAGGGGGGATAGCAGGGTTGGAGGGGCAGGCCCACACCATGTGGTAAATGTCCGAAGACTTCTCCGCACAGTGCGGACAGCTGCCCGAGAAAGAAGGGTCGAAGTGTTTGAGAGATGCCTGGCACAGCAAAGTATTGGTATACAGGCGAAGCAGAAGCCGCTTCTCCGCCTTTGAGAGACCTTTACACGGGCGGGGATAAAGACCATGGCCAGATTGATAAAGTAAAACAATGTCTTTAAAGGAGTAAGCGGGAGTGAATTCGAGTTCCTGATCGTCGGGGTCGGATGGGAATGTCCGGTGAGAGAGCGCGCGGGCGGCGACGTCAGCTGCCTCATTTCCCTCAAGGCCCATGGTGGTGGTGGTGAAAACATTTATTACGAATGAGCAGGAGGTATGTTTGGATCAGCCCGTAAGGGACCGATCCTTACAAACACTAGGTGGAGGTCCCTAGTATGGGACCCCAGTGGCGGTTGCCGCCGCCCGGGCGTGCCTAAGGCTTGTTGGGCCTGTAAGTCGTGGCAGCCGAGCAGGGTCGCCTCCCAGTCCTCCCGGGTTGGGTTGGGGATGGGGGGAATAGCGGGGTTGGAGCGGCAGGCCCACACCATGTGGTGTCAGAAGACACTGCACTACAGTGTGGGCAGCTGCCGCTAAAGGAGGGGTCAAAATGTTTTAGCGCTGCCGGGCACAGCAACGTATTGGTGAGAAGGCGGAGAAGGAGCCGCTCATCCGCCTTCTTCAGGCCTTTACATGGGCTAGGGTAAAGGCGATGACAATTTTGATAATATGTTGTAATATCTTTGAATGTATAGACCGGATTAAAATTGGGTTCCTTATCGGATGGGAAGGAGAAAACAGCCCGGTGAGAGAGCGCGCGGGCGGTTGCGTCTGCTGCCTCGTTTCCTGCCAACCCCTGATGAGCAGGGGCCCATATGAGGTAACGGTGTGCGGGGTCCGTATCCCGTATGCAATTTTGGTATATTCGATAGGCTACGAAGGGAGTGCAGCCTTGTTAGACATTCCGACAGGCCCCTCGCGAGTCGGTGATTAGGTATTTTGAATTGGAATGTCAGACTGCGAGAGCAATCGCGACCTCTTCTGCTTGTGTTGCACTGCGGGCTCTGAAAGTTAGGCCGTTAACTGTGTTGCTGTTGTGAACTACCGCGGCCGTGTACCATCCCCCGTGGTGATGGCCGGAGGCGTCCACGTAGTATACACCTGTTTTGTTGCCATAATATTGGGCTAGCGCTTCCGCTCGTGCCAGGCGCCGACCATTATGGTCTTCATGTGACATGTTTGCTGGAAGAGGCCGCACGTGGAGGGCACGTCTCCACAGTTCCGGGATGCGAAACCTGTCTTCCATTGGAGGGGTGTGTTGGATATGGAGTCGAGCAAGAAGGCGGCGACCCGACTCCGTTAGCGACAAGCGCGTGTACTGGTTTGTAAGGTGCGCCTCCCGGAGCTCCCGGAAAGTATTCACCACCCCAAGAGCCATAAGCCGGCTGTTTGAAGTAGTGACGGGGAGGTCAAGGGCACGTTTAAAAATTTTGCGAAGGTTGACCTCAAGGGCGTCCTCCTCTTGTTTCCGTAGGTGGAGATAAGGAGTCGAATAGAGAATTCGACCATGTGAGCAGGAGCCCAAACGATACGCCGGTGCGCGGGGTCCCCGGTGTAGACGCTGTTTTGGAGAATGCGGTAGGCTAGATATGGCACCCAGCCCTGCTCGACGTTCCGACATGCCCCTCGCGAGTCGGAAATAATTGTTTTTGAATTAGAATCAGATGCAGCCAACGCAATGGCGACCTCCTCCGGGTATGTTATGTCACGGGCTCGGAAAGTAAGGCCGTTCACTGTTTTGGATTGGTGGACGACTGCGGCCGTGTACCATCCCCCATGGTGGGGGCCGGAGGCATCCACCTAAAATACGCCGGGTTTCGATCCATAGTGGCGGGCCAGGGCTTCCGCCCGCGCCAGGCGCCGGCCATTATGGTCTTCACAGTTCATGTTCGCGGGAAGTGCACGTTAAAGGGCAACTGCGCCACTTTTTGAGAATATCGAGATACTCAAGGATTCAAATCTATATAGGCTGTAGGTAAAACATGCTGTTTTTTTGCACTACCATTTAAAATAGTGACGTAATCGACGATTAAATTTTGCACTTTTCAAAACAATGGAGGAGCGCGGGGAAGTTTAGTGTGACGTCATGGAAGGTATGATTTCGAATTACCGCTGCCGTCAGCCACGCCCTGCCGCGCCTGGTTGGACGCGGCCAAACAACGTTCGGCGGGCTTTGCCTTCGGTGTCATTGGTTTTTTTCCTTCAAAGCAGGCGTTTATGAGTTGGAAATGTACCGATATCTTCGATGACGTCATCATGTGTCCCCCACTTAGCGTTGTACGCTGCGGAGAAGCTTGAAGGCCGTCCCAATTTTAATTGGTGATTACGTCAGCGTTTCAAATGCTAGGCCAAAAGGACTTCGCATACTTTACCTGGAAATTTCACACATTCGACCCTTTTTAGCTCGTCGATTTCTAAAACCTATGCAGTTGATCTTTATTAAGGATCCCCAGCTGGTAGAAATTATTGCGGAGGCCTCCCCTACTGCACCTGTTTCTCTTTCTTCTTTCACTCCCACCTTCCTCCCTCTCTTACGGCACGGTTGAGGTGTCCACCAAGAAGTTAGACAGATACTGAGCCATTTCCTTGCCTCAAAAACGACCATCACAACGTTGTTGGATCCTCGCGCTAATATTTCATCTATATGTGAGAAATGACGCAAATAAAAGGAAGGCATTCTCAATCGGTGCTTAAATGACTATGATGATGATGAAAACGTTTATTAAAGCACAATGCCTTAGTTAAAGGGAAGGCTGATCTGGTCCCTAGTCCGGGACGCCGTTGGTGAAAGCCGCTGTCCGTGCTCTGGCGACGAGGGCTCGTTGTTCCTCGAGGTCCGAGCTGGACAGGGCCGCCTCCCAGCCCTCCCGCGTTGGCTGATTTATGATGTCAATGCTGTCATTTTGCTGACAAGCCCATACCATGTGGTACAAGTTTGCCTTCTGGCCATAAAATTTGCACTGTGCCAAAAAGGACTCGGGCTCAATGGCGTGAAGCGTAGCTGTATTATTGAAAGACAAAGTTTGTAGCCTGCGAAGGTGACATTCCTCTGATTTACTGAGACCCTTAGCGGGCCTCCGGATACACCCAGTTTTATTGCGTGTTTCTCCTTTCAAATGACGCCATAGATATTAGAAAACATGGATCACCGTGTGGTATTCGCCTACTGCCACTAAATAATTTAGAAACTAATTTTTTCTTCTATGCTGCCCGGTTTCATCAACCGAATGATGGCTGTGATGTGAATAAAGCTAAGAAAGGCTGTGATACGAAGAAGGCTAAAAACTGCCCCAGCACACATGAAAAAATTGGCTTACGAAACTTGTGTGCGGTCTTTACTTGAATATGCTTCAGTCGTGTGGGACCCGTACACGAAAAAGGTTTGGTTGGTTTGGTTTATGGGGTTTAACGTCCCAAAGCGACTGAGGCTATGAGAGACGCCGTAGTGGAGGGCTCCGGAAATTTCGACCACCTGGGGTTCTTTAACGTGCACTGACATCGCACAGTACACGGGCCTCTAGAATTTCTCCTCCAAAGAAATTCCAGCCGCCGCGGCCGGGATCGAACCCGCGTCTTTTGGGACAGCAGCCGAGCACCATAGCCACTGAGCCACCGCGGCGGCTTACACGAAAAAGGACATAATGGTCCTTGAAAAAGTCAATAGGAAAGCGCGGTTAGGTTTATATACGGAAAATACAAAAGGGAAGACTCTCCCTCGCAGTTAATGATGTCAAATAACAATCCTACACTACAAATCCGCCGAAATATTAATAGATTGGTATTGTTGTTTAATAGTTTAACTGGTAAAAATAAACTGAAGCTTCCGGAGTGCATTAAGCGTCCTCTAGTGAGAAGGACTCGGAACGTTCATGAACATTCACTGATTCCCCTTTTCGCCAAAACTCAGTTTTAAATACAGTTTTTTCCCTAGAACAGTGCAAGATTGGAATTCGGTACCGGAAGCTGTTTTTTCCTCGGAAAAATTTTTCTGATGCGTTAAATCGTCTACTTCCCTGCTAATATTGCTTATATGTATGTTTTGTATCCGTGTGCTGCTAATATTGTATAAGTTTATTCTTTTGGTTTTATTCTTTTGATATCCGTGCACTGCTAACATTGTATAAGTTTATTCTTTTGGTTTTATTCTTTTGGTATCCGTGTGCTGCTAATATTGAATAATTTTATTCTTTTGGTTATGTAACAATGTAAGTTCACTCCTGCTTGGGCCAAGCAGTGGCCTGCAGTATTCTGAAATAAATAAATAAATAAAGAAATAAATCAACATTAGGTCACGTGAGACACGAGAAAACTAATACAAACACTGATGCGTTGTTTTTACTCACTCTAGCACTTAAATCAGCCGGCTTCAAGACCTATAATCACAACGAACGACGTATCAGCAGTTGTATTGCCATTTTATTGCACCTCACGCAACCTAATTTCCCCTACACGTCACAGCCATCGTTATGTTGGTGAAACCGAAACAGGACCATGAAGATATTCAAATATAAATTATTTATTATGTGTTGGTGAAATACCACGCGGTGCTCCGTGTACACCAATGTCTAACGCATCGTTTGAAAGAAGAAAGCACGCAAGCAAAAATTTGGTGTCTATAGTTCTTCATTGAGTTAGAGCAGTGCTAACAATTTGATTAAAGATTTACGCAAATATGTAAAAGGGGAGGAATAATAGCTCAAGATTTCACATAAACCTGAAGTACAAAGAATTGGCGGTAGTACATTACAAAAGCGTCAATTAGGCATCTTCCCAGGCCCCAGACTTCCTGTAAGTTTGCTGTCGCATATAATGGGTACCATTATCGCACTTCCCAGCGCAGACAGCTACGGGTGGTTAAATCTATGCGCCAGATCATCTCATTTTGTCCGGAAACAAAAAGTATGCCGAGATGCAAAAAAAATGGGGCTGAACCGGGTACCGAACCGGTTCGGAACGGTTCCTTTGAATCGTTCCGGTTCGGGTTCAGTTCCAAGATGGCTAAAAAATTATGGGTTCGGTTCGGTTCCGGTTCCGGGCGAAAATTCGGGTTCGGTTCCGGTTTAGGGTTCGGGTTCGGTTCCGGTTCGACACCCTGATCGCAAGGCGTTGCGATAACGCCCGAGCGGCGGCGGCGGACATCAAAGAGGCCGCGCGCCGCGGCGCGCGCTCCAGCGCCGCTTCTCCTCCTCGCCACCGGTTTACCCCTTGCCGCTGCTCCGCGGTCTCTGCCGCGGCGCGCGCTCCATCGCCCGTTCTCCTCCTCGCCACCGTTTTACCCCTTGCCGCTGCTGCGCGGTCTCTGCAGCTGTCCCAAGAGATGGTTTTTTCGCAAGGCGTTGCGGGAAGGCACGTGTGAGCGGCGGCGGCGGCCGTAGAAAAGACGCAGACATTCGCCGTGGAAGCAAGAAAAGAAGAAGCAGAAGTGGTAGCGAGGGAGTTGGCTCAAAATCTACACCGCTATCGTGGTGCTCCCAGTGCATTGTGCGTGAACTGCGACAGCCATGACGTCAAAAAAAAAACATAACTACAGCTTTTCGCTTGTGCTTAACCAGAGCTAAGCCACTGCCAATTTTTTTCTTGTTGTTCGCCGTATGGTGCGTCTGCACTCACCCTTTGTGGTACAGCTGCACCCACCTATGCTACGCCTATCCCAACACACCTCATCGGTTTTGGATTAAGGGGTACAATTGAAATATTTAGAGTTGTACGCTATAATGAACTGCAGCGTCAGAAAAACCGCAAATAAAACACCTGTAGCTAAGAAAATGATAAATGGAGTAGTAGAGCGTCGCTTAAAAATCCCACTCTTTGCGTATTTAAAAAAACTGGTTCTCAACTACCCGATTAGTGTACTTTTGAAGTTTTCTTAACAACGAAAACTAGGCTGCATTTTGGTCGAGGAGTTCTAGATTAAATATAGGGCGACAGCCGAAATGTTTAGCAATGGTTTATTCTCGGGTTTGCACGAAAAATCACTTGAATCACTTCCACAGGGGTTAAGCGGAGCTGTGTCATTCTGCTGTTTACTTAAGAATAAGCCAGTCACAGGAAGACGACTTGCGGAGCTTTGCGTACAGGAAGAAACTGTGTCATTGTGCTGTTCACTTAAGAATAAGCCAGTCACGGAAGAGGACTTGTGGAGCTTTGCGTGTGTGAATTTTGGGCCTCTCTTCTTTTTTTTTAGGGCACCTTATTTACTGTTCGTTTTTAGTCCATTGCAGAACATATCATAGGTTAAACACCCGCTGTATACACATAACATGGTGTCCACTAAGCATGGTGCATTATTGGGTGGAAAAAAGACAATGTAACGAGCACAGAGACCAGCCACCAAACTCAACAAGAAAACAGTTTTTTAAGGGCACAAAGTGGCCAGCGGACGTAGTAATGCCCTTATTGGTTTATATGGTTCGCTTCTGTACTGTAACAATCATTTAATCGTTGTGCCTGACTAAAACCATGCTTATAACTGAATTCTGCCATTGTAAGCTTCTGTGCCGTTTTTGTGTAAGACCTTGTCTTTCGCGCGCTGCTTTCATGAAAACTTTTTTCAGACAGCCAGCAATAAACCGACACTCTACCATATAATAATCTCTCATACATAGTTTAGTGTAAAAATAGAGCCGCAAAGGAATGGCATAGAGCTATGGACAGTGGTGTGCAAGATATGCGAACCGACACTTCTCCATCCCCCCCTCAGGTCACCACATAATGAGAGGCCATTTCTTCTGTACTCGTCATTTTGTAGTCAACACACCCACATGGCACAGCGACAGAAGTTTTTGGTTCTGCGTGCGGGCGCTTCATCGGATATTCTTTTCCAGAAAAACATTTGCATGCGAACTTGAAAACGGTGACCTACCCTGTCAATAACACTTTTTAGTGTTCCAAAAAGAGTGCCACCTTCTCGACAATCATACTAAATAGGTTCCTAGAGGAAGGTACATGAATAGTAAAGGTAACGAAGAAATTTAAAAAGCAGGAAAGCACAATTAGAACGAGTGACGCATTTGTATTATCTTGTTTCCATGGCTACTCCCTTTTCCTGGAATGCACGTCTTTTGTCAACGGAAAAAATTCGCAAAAATTTACTTCTGGATGAGGCTGCATGTCTCTGAATGCAACGTCAGCCTTCCAAATCTCTTCTAGGTGACAGGAACCCGTGCGGTCTCCTCTCCATAGGTTTCATTCCGCGAACGCTACAACAGCCTCGCAACACTGCTTGAAAGAAACTCCCTGGGGCTCTGTGCGTTACAGTTACAATAGCTGTAATTCATTCCTGAATACCTTGCGTTATCTCGTCTCGGGATACAATATCATGAAAAACAGAGCCTAGAAAAGTTATAGAAACAAGGCGCTTCTCATCCTACGGAATTCCGTCTGCCACAGACAGAGCAATACTCGAGAAACAAAAACGTTGAAATTAAAGGCTTAGATGAAAAACCCGACGAGGACGTCACCAGCATTGTTTGTGTTATTGGTGCGCTCGCTGGTGTGGCCATTGCCCCTGAGGACATTGAGGCTTGTCATCGCGTCTCGTCCAAGAATAAGCCCAGCTGCATTGTTGTTCAGTTCAGTCAGCGCCAAAAGAGGGATTCCTTACTCGAAAAAGCTAGGAAGCTGCGCCTTAAGAATTCCGACCTTGGCAACACTTCAGAATCTCCTGTGTTTGTTAATAAACACCTGTGCCCTACTCTCAAGCTTCTTTTGGGAATGGCTGCTGTCAAAAAGCGTTCTTCTGGCTGGAAGTATGTCTGGTGCCGTAACGGAAAAATTTTCGCTAGAAAGTCAGATGACTCTGACGCATTGGTCATCATGCAGGAAAGCGATCTTAAAAAGATGCAGTGAAAGTGTCCCTGTATCAGCTAGGACTTGCAAAAAGGGGGGAAAAAACAAGGAAACAATGGAGGAGAACATGGAAAGTAACGTTCGTTGGAGCGGCGCTGTTAGGTCTAAAAACGTTTCCTGTCAGGACGTTGAACGCGTGATGGTACCACTAATTCACAAAAAATGGAACGGCATACGGTGGAAGTTTTCAGACTTCCACACAACAGATTGCAACGAAGCTAACGTAGCACCAACGATTACGCTTCGAGCGGAAACCAGAAACCCGCCTTCATCGCCCTTTTGTAACATGTACACTAGGTTTGCAGTTGATTTTGACAATGCACGTCTCTTTCTTTTGTGCCCGCGGGCGCTTGAAGTCCCCTTTTTTACGCAGACCTTTAAAAGTTAAAGCACTGCCGATATTGCTTGCACAAAGCATTCTCAATGAGTCGTCATATGTTAACGCAGGTTTCCGCGTACATTTGATATCGAACAATCTGAATGCCAGCCCAATGCACCGCCTCCAGTATGAATGGTGCGCAACAGCGCGAAGTTGTTTTTCCGCATATTTCAAGCACTGGTCGTTTGATAACGCGTTGCCGAGATATAAATCTGTCCTAATTCTCTCACGATGGCTTCATGTATGAGCGGCTTGGTTGACGCGACGGAGCTGGACGGCTGTGCATTGGGTGATTCTCGACAGTGTTTGAATTGCATTCATTTTAATCTGCGATCTGGCAGGAATAAGGATGGCGCTCTTGAGGTTTTCTTTAGCCAAGCCAATATTATATTTAATGTAGTGATGTTTTCAGAAACCTGGTTTGACTGTGCAGAGGACGTGATTAAGCTATCTGGCTACAAATCTTACTTTGTTAATCGTGTAGGTAAACGTGATGGTGGTGTATCGATGCTCATTTCCAAGGAAATTGAGTGCGAAGTTCTTGATGAGTTTGGTAGTGCTTCTACTGACTTCGAAGGGCTTGTACTAAAATCGCGCAAATACTTATTGTGTAGTTGTTATCGTCCACCATGCGGTGACGTCTCTTCATTTTTCACTTTCATGGATTCTTTGATAGAGTTTGTCAATGCTCAAAACCTCTACATTATATTGGGTGGAGATTTCAATATTAATTTTCTGGCTGAGAATAGCCCAAAGATGAAATTTGAATCGCTTTTGAATATTCACTCATGCCAAAATCTGATAACGTGACCTACACGGCTAGCAGCTGGCTCCCAAACACTTCTTGATCTTTTTATAGTTAACTTCGAAACTTGTCGTATTAAATCTGGTATCATTAATTACTCTTTGAGTGATCACCTTCCGATATTTCTCTCAGTGTATCACGGTTTTAAAATCAGTGCGAAATATGAGCTGCCTTTGCTCCGCTGGAAAATCAATCCGCGCACGTTATCTAGCTTTCGTGAATGCATTGCAGAAGTAAACTGGAATGACGTCCTCTCTGAATGTAATCCTGACGTAGCTTATGACAAGTTCTTAAAAAAAATTTTATCGTTGTATAATTCCTGCTTTCCGAAAAAAAGTTTTCATAGGTCAACAAAAATCTGGAAACCATGGGTAACGTCAGAACTGCTAAACCGCATTAAAAAGCGTGACCGGCTTTTCCGGAAATTTATCAAAAGCAAGTGCCCGAACGCGCTCGAAGCCTTTAAGAGGTATAGAAATCAAGTCACCAAAGAACTTCGTACTGCTAGGAATCGTTACCACTATAATCTTTTAACTTCCTCGAATCAGCAATCAGGTCAGGTTTGGCGTAGATTGCACCAAATTTTCGGCAAATCTCCGGAGATGATCACAAAGCTAGATAACAATGGCGTAGAAATATCAGGGGAGAGATTAGCAAATACTTTCAATGACCATTTCCTTTCTCTGGTCTCAGTGTCGTCCGGCGGAGACTACTGAACTTTCATGAAACCTTCTTGCCCTCAAGCTGTGTTTTTGGAGCCGGTCTCGGAAACTGATATAATAACTACGTTTGCGAGCCTAAAAAACAGCACCTCCACTGACATAATGGGTCTTCAAGTGAAGCCTGTAAAACATGTAATTGTCTTATTTGCCCATACATTGGTACAAATATTCAACATCTGCCTTTCATCAGGGGTGTTCCCCCGGAGTATGCAATGTGCCATGGTAACCGTAATATATAAAAAGGGGGACCGAAACAAACTTTCTAATTACCGTCCGATTTCAGTACTTCCAGTTTTTTCGAAAGGACTTGAGAAAGTTATTCTCAAACGACCAACTTCTTTCACCGATCACTGTAACATCTTAGCTCCCGCGCAATATGGCTTCAGAAAAAATAGGTCCACTGAATTAGCGCTGCTTACGCAAAAAGAAATTATCCTGGAAAGTTTTGAAAACAAAAACATGGTCCTTGGTGTCTTCCTTGACTTTACAAAAGCCTTTGACTATATTAGTCACCGTATACTGATTGAAAAGTTGGAGTGTTATGGTATTCGCGGTGTAGCCCTTAAGTTAATTTCATCCTACCTTAAAAACCGATCACAGTGTGTTGTGATAACAGGGCATTCTTCCACCGTAAAACCGGTTAAACTAGGCGTTCTTCAAGGAAGCATTCTAGGTCCTTTTCTATTTGTTTTATATATAAATGACATAGTAAACACTGACCCAACGGCCAAGTACATAATCTATGCAAACGTTACAAGTTTATTCTTTTCCGGCTCTTCCGGTGCAGATTTGTCCCGTCGTGCTAATCGTGCACTTCGTATAGTTAGCACCTGGCCAGTAAAAAATGAGTTGAAGTTAAATATTGGAAAAACCAAAGCTGTTATGTTTCATCCAAAAAATAAACTTGATGTACTACCACCAATTCTAATTGAGGGTATAGAGATAGAGGTTGTGCAGAGTTTCAAGTCGCTCGGTGTTATTTTTTCTGCAATTTTGTCCTGGGATCAGCACATAAAGGACCTCATCAAAAAACTTTCGAAAACTGTTGGTCTCGTGCGGCGTCATTCTTTTACTTTTTCAAGAGCAGTTAATATTCTGCTTTACAACTCTTTATTCTCATCCACGCTCAACTACGGCGCACTTATGTGGGGAACCACAAGCAAAAATAATATTAATGATCTTCATTTGCTACAGAAACGTACCATCCGCATAATTTGTAAAGCACCCTATTTAAGCATACGAAGGACATGTACAGGCAGCTGCACATTTTTAGTGTAGAATATATGTACACCTATAGACTGTCTAAACAATATAAATTAGAAGAATCTAAAAATATAAATGCATTAAAATTGCTGGCCGGACTGGAAAAGCACACTCCTACCTACCCAACGGACGCGCAAGCCCGAACAATGGAATGTGAGTAAATGCCGTACGGGTTATGGAAATCAAATTTTGAAATTCCAACTGCCGGCAATGTTAAATTATTTCTCGAAGGACGAGAACACAGATATACAATCTATTTCATTGAAAAACCTACGAAAGAAATTTGTATGGAATTAGAATGTGAACATGCTTTCCTTATTCTTTGGAACCATTTGTTTTTTGCATTTACTTCTGTATCTCTGTTTTTGACCAGATATACAGGGTCTGTTCTGAAAGTAGTAGGACTGGTTTTTTCCTGGACGAACGGGCGGACGAGAGGTGGTCTGCGCGCGCAGGATCGTTGAAGGGGGATATTGGGAATGCTGGGGAAAATTGGCAGTCGGCTCTAGGCCGTTGCAGAGAGGAGGTCGCTTGTACTGTGAACCCCTGTCGAAACGACTCGTCACGCAGAATCATCGAGCCTTTACTGGATCAGCGATACGCGATCAAATTTTGAGTAAATCTTGGTAAAACGGGCAAAGAGACTTACAACAAGGTTTAGGAGGCCTACGGTGACGCTTCCATGTGTAGATAAGGTGTTTTTTGAGTGGCACAAGCTGTTCCGAGAAGGTAAGGAAATAGTGGAGGAAGATGACCGCTCCAGACGCCTTTCGACCAGCAAGACCAACAAAATGTGCAGCGAGTGAGACATTTACTTAGCAGTGATTGTAGAATAAATATCAGAATGATTGCAGATGACTTGAGCATTCCTCAAACCCAAGTTTTTGAGATCGTGACAGAAAACTTATCCATGAGGAAAGCGTGTGCGAAGTTGGTGCCGGGAGTGTTGTCAGAGGAGGAAAAGGCCAACCGGCAGGATCTTCTTCATCATGTGAGTGAGGACCCCGATTTTTTGCCCAGCACATGGGGGCAAAGCTGCCTCAGCCCCCCTACAGCCTCGACTTGGCCCCGCCAGACTTTTTTCTATTCCCGAGAATAAAATCGACGCTCAAGGGGGAACATCACGGATCGGTAGAGGTGGTTCAACAGGCCGTGACGAGGGAGCTAAACAGCATTCCGGTCCAGGCGTTCCTGGAGGCGTACGAAAACTGTAACACTCATTGGCAGCAGCGTGTAGGTGCGGAAGGGTGCTACCTTGAAAAATTGTAATCGTTTGTACTATTCTCTTGAATAAATTTTGTTTAAAAAATGAGTCCTACTGCTTTCAGAACAGAGCATGTATTTCAACTATCTTATACGAGGGTCTAGGTTCGTGCACGCTTCTATATGTTATGTAATAATTTCATTACCTGTATGTCTTATTGATGTAAGCACAACTTGGACTGGCGTATGTTCACTGTCACTTATTGGTCTGCTTTATGCACTTATATATATATTTTTATGACTGCAGCAGTAGCTGCAGATTGCGTTCCCAAAATCCAAATGCTGTGTTTTCTTTTCTTTTTTTCTCTTTTTATTTTTACCATGCGCTGCCTCTGTTTGCCATGTATTGGGGTGCGGGCCTAGTCAAGCCTATGTCAGGCTTTTTGTCTGTACTCCAAACATGCTTGAGATGTTGAATAAAGATTGTATTATTATTATTATTACTCCGAAGTCGTTTGTTTTTATCCCGTTCTTTGACCAACTGGCCCAACTACAGACAGCTGTTTGTGCCAATGCCAGATTTTTCGATACTAGCACGAAGCGATGCCCTATGTTTTTTATAGTTTCTTTCGCTGTAAAGCAAAAAAATGAAAGGGTTTCTACAAAACTTACAGGGGACACTTGGGCTCCGCCTTAGTGGTATGACGTGACAGCTTATTGGTTGGTTGATTGATTGGTTGGTTTATGGGGTTTAACGTCCCAAAACGACTGAGGCTATGAGGGACGCCTTAGTGAAGGGCTCCGGAAATTTCTACCACCTGGTTATCTTTAATGTTCACTGATATTGCACAGCCCGCGGGCCTCTAAAATTTCGCATTCATCGAAATTAGAACGCCGCGGCTGGGATCGAACTCGAGTGTTTCGGGTCAGCAGCCGAGCTCCAAAACCACTGAGCCACCTCGGCGGGTAATAGCGGATTTGGTTAATTCCGAAGTATGCAGAAGGTCATTTTCTACTTTACATTCACAGATGCCTGGGAGTACTCTTACCCCTCCTGGCGCAGTGTTGCAGCGGTTAAGCGATGCGCTCTTGGCCATCCTTCCCGACGCAGCCTACGCGCGCTCCTCGAGTACATCAATAGCATTTGTGACGGAGAGACTCCTGTCCCTCTCGACTGGAAGTCGGCTCTCGTGACCTCCATCACGAACTCCGGCAAACCTATTAATAAGGAGAACCTTCGCCGCATCCCCAACACAATCTTGTGACGGTGACCTGATGACCTTCACCGCATCTCCAACACACCTTGCGATGGTGAGCTGATGGAGATGATGGCACGCGATGGACTCTCTGATTTTCTCGAACTCGAAACACCGCACATTTTCACGGACACCATGTTCGGTGTTCGCCCTCACAAGTCAGCACAGGATATATTTCTGCAGCTGCACCGTGAAATCATTGATCCTGTCGAATGTCCCCACAACGACAAAGTGGTGCTGGTTTTGGATCTTAAGGGCGCATTCGACAACGTCGAACACGAAGTAATCCTGGACCACATCAGTCACAAAAACTGTCGCCACAAAACATTCTATTACAACAGACAATTTCTTACATGCCTTCAAGACTATATACCCACACAAGATGCGGAACAGGGGCCATACACCAATGGCTCGAGGGGGAACACCTCATGTCGCGGTCCTGTCTCCCCTCCTCTTAAATTTGGCAATGCTTCACCTTCCCTCCAAATTGTGTTCTCTGCCCCGGGTATGTCACGCTCTTTATGCGGATGACCTTGCAATCTGGGCCACGCAAGGTAACCAGGGTCGCATGGAATCCTGCCTTCAAGCAGTGGCGACCGTAGTAGACGACTACTCGGCCTACAGCGGACTCCAGTACGCCCCAGCTAAATCTGGATTTGTGCACGTACGTCACTCCCCTCGGAGCACAACTACGCTGCGCCTCAGTCTCCCCTCGGGACCGATCCGGGAGGCCCACGACATTCGCGTCCTTGGCCGCTTCATACATCACCAACGCAGGGTCGACACCACCCTGGACAAACTTCGCACGGTGGCAGACCAGGTGGGCCGCATGGTCAGCCGGGTCTCAACAAGCGGGGCGATTTATGAGGCAAGGATGCACTGCGGCTTGGCCATGCTTTCGTAAAGAGTAAAATCTTCTACTCAACCCCCTACTTGCACCTGCACAAACACGATGATGACCAACTGAAGGTCATCCACCGGAAAGTCATCAAGCGGGCTCTCGACCTCCCGGTCGCCACGTCCAACCAGAAACTTCTGGCTTTGGGCGTGGTGAACACAATCCAGGAGCTTCGTGAATCCACTCAGTCAATAAATACACGTGTCTTGCACTGACCACGTAAGGGCGCCGCCTCTTGCACCGGCTACACATCAAACACGACTACCACATTGAGGAAGCAGAGAGAGTGCCAGACCTTGGAGACGCGCCCTCCGGATTCGACCCCTTCACCGGAATATCTCCAGAGAGAACCATATCGGTGATCTCCAGGTGCGTGCGAAAGCGTGGACGTGTGGACGCGATACTATGGTAACGGACAACACGTGTATTACGTGGACGTTGCGGCCCACACTACAGGGTGGCACACGGTCGCACTCGTACACAACACAAACCCAAGTTAACGGGCTCGCTTTCAAAGCCTACAACAGCCTCGCCGCGGTGGCTCAGTGGTTACGGCGCTCGGCTGCTGGCCCGAAAGACGCGGGTTCAAACCAAGCCACTGCGGCTGAATTTCGATGAAGGCGAAATTCTAGAGGCCCGTGTACTGTGCGATGTCAGTGTACGTTAAAGAACCCCAGGTGGTCGAAATTTTCGGAGTCCTTCACTACGGCGTCCCTCACAGCCTGAGTCGCTTTGGGACGTTAAACCCCAATAAACCAACCAAAGCAATCAAAGCCTACAACGCAACACACGCGGAGGAGATTGCCATTGCTCTGGCTCTCACTAATTCCAAGTCAAAACACACCTTCACCGACTCGCGAGGGGCCTGTGGGAACTATGAGCTGAGATGGGCTCCCCCGCTTCCATGGCGCATACTGCAATGTAGCTGACGATGCGAAGATCCAACTCCACGTAACCTGCTTTGGGCCCCCGGCCACCAGGGACTCCAGGGGAATTACCAGGGTGATCAGGCCGCCCGTGCACTCTCCCCCCGGGCTATCTCTCTGTCCTTGGAAGCCTACTCCCAATCAAACAATCTGGCCCTTACATTCTAACATATCACCGATTACTACGAGGAGGAGCACCGGCGCCACCCGGCCCCTCGTAAGGAACTGGATCCCACTGACGAGCACCTGCCCATCAAAATTCTCACTAACACTGTAATCTGCGCGGCGGTGCTTAATCATTTGCGCAAATCCTTTGATGGCGCGTGCCAGTTCTGTGGGTAGATGGCAGAAACCTTCCACATGGTTTGGGCTTGTCAGTCAAACCCATCTATCCAACGCCTCCCCCCCTCCCCCATAGTGGGGAAATGGCCGACACCTTCCACACGATTTGGGCGTGCCAGGCAAACCCATCTAACCACCCCAACGCCAACCCAACTAGAGAGGACTGGGAGGCGGCCCTGCTCGACTGTCAAGACTTAAGGACCCAAAATGCCTTCGTTCAAAGGACGCGGGCGGTGTTGCTTCCCATGAGGCCCCGTAATAGGGGCTCCAGCTAGTATTGTTAGGAGAACGGGATAATGGGGCCCTACCCGAATCACCTCTTTGTAAAAATTTAGTATGACAGTAAATGATTTTCACCACTACCACCACCACTGCAGTGTGATGGAAGGTGCTCCCAGCGGAGGGCGTTGTGGAACCCAGGTTGCTCTTCCCGAGCGAGTAATCATTAAGTGCCAGCTGCCACGGTAGGTAGTTTGCTAACCATCCGGTTGCGAGGTTGTGATGACGCTGCCAGGTCACGTGATCTTGGTGGGTCACCTGCCTCCTAGGTTACTCTAGGGGCACCATCTGCTAAGGTCATGCTCGTGATTTTTCGTTCACAACACCGACGCTGCGAATACGGACACATGATTTTCTGGACAACGGAGCCCTTCACGCTTTCGGGTTAATAGTTTCCCATTCGCTATTGATGTTTAGGTTTCTAATATAAATTCGACAAAGTCCGTTAGGTCTTTATTTTACCTATCAAGAATGTTATTTATAATATCATTACGTGCTGATGACGCCATTCTTTATTTTGAAATCTCGACTATTGATCAAGAGAAGCTAAAAATGTTTTCAATCTTCTGCTGCTAGAGTTAGAAGTGGGGGATGTGCAGTTATTTCTAGAAATGACGTTAGGAACCCTAAGGAGCCATTTAAGTATGCTTATGGCAATGAATCGAACGATGTATACCTGGCAGATAAATATAAGTATTTTGGAGTGAAGTTCACAGCTAATCTCAGGTGATATCGGGATAGAGTTTTTATTAGCCCCGAAGCACAGGGTAAACTGCAATTCGTCGAGCACAATCTGCAATTACCCGAAGTAGGCACACGAAACACACTCATCATAAGATGACGGATGCCAACAGTTACCGAAACTAAGGAGCATGGGGGATATATTACTTATTTTTGTATATATAATTTGTTTTGTTCATGAAGTGCACATTAAAAGGGCAGTTACTTTAAAAATAAGTGGCAGAGCACCGGACACGAAATTCGGAGGCTTTCGGTTCGAATCCCAGTGGCGATATGTGGTTGTTTTTCTTCTTCTTCATATTCAGTTGTCTTTAAAATAATTACAATATTATTCTCACATTGCTTAACACCTCAGACTATGCAAAAAACGAATAAATAACATCCCATATACTGCTTGGTTGCGATGACTGTTGGCTTCCGTTATCTACTTCATAATGAGGTCCTCTTTTCACGTCCCTTGTCTGCTCAATAGCTAACGACGGCCTCGATGCTGGCAGTCTTGTTGTCAACGGTACCAAATCTCAACTTCCGCCCTCACGGTTCGACCACGTTCCTACTGACACTCGCGGTAATACAGGACGTACTACGCCCACCGCTTTGGACTAGGGTGGCGCTGGTGAACACCCTCAATATTCGGTTACACTACCCATGAATACCCCCGAAAACAGACGGTTATACAACCGTAGGAGTGATTCAGGACTTGATCTTTGCCGCTATGGAGGCCGCGGCCGCCTGCCGCGATTTCGATGAAGGCGAGGCCCCTGTACTCGGCCTTGTAGTGCAAGTTCAGAACACTAGGCGGTCGGAATATCTGGAGCCCTTCGATCTGGCATCCCTCAACCAGATTCGCTTTAGGACATTAAAACCCTTAAAATCACCATCGACGAGTTCGAGGTATTGGTAAGGCAAGAAACATGGGCAGTTCTCTCAGGGCAAAATATTCAAATCTACCGTCGTTCATAACTATTCATGATTCCATGTATAGATCTTCAGCTTTGGTACACGGCCCAAAATGCTGTCCTTTCGAGTTCACTTTCAGGCTGAAATAGCAGCTCATGTCCGCCTATTGAGGGCGTTCCAGATGGCATCATTCAGAAGTGATATATGGGCTAGTTGATCTGATTCAAATTTCAGATGTGGACAGAAAGAAAGACGGCGGCAGTAGGCGACAACAAATGCCCGGAAAGGATTAACAACACCCCGCTTAGTATCATCATCATCATCATCATCAACCTGACTACGCCCACTGCAGGAAAAAGGCCTCTCCCATGTCTCTCCAATCAACCCTGTCCTTTGCCAGTTGCGGCCAGTGTATCCCCGCAAAGTTCTTAATCTCATCCGCCCACCTAACTTTCTGCCATCCCCTGCTACGTTTGCCTGCTCTTACTACGTTTGCTTAGTATGCAGGTGCCCAAAAAGTTAAACGACGCACGCGAGCAGTGGACAAAATTCTTTCTAGCACATTCTAGCAGCCAAAGCTTATGCGGACAGCGAGGGTCTCGCCAACAGGTCTTGGAGTTTTGATGCGGTCCTTATCGGTGGGATGAGCACAACGTCGCAGTTTCCAGTAGTGTTCGCCAGGGGCGCATTTCATGCTTCATGCAAGGATTTACTGCTGGCACCAAAAGTGTTGTGTTGTACCTTCGGTGACTGGTGCTTTCTGCTTCGTCAAGGATACGACCAATTTCACAGTGCGTGCTCGTGTGCCCACAGAGGGTTGCACTCCGTTTCGCGGCTAGTCTTCCATTCTTTTATTAAGCTATGAAAGTGACCCTAGTGAAAACTGATGCAAGCATCGCGGATTATTTCGTCTTGGCGATAATTTGAGCTTCAGAAATAGCTGGATGACCTCGCTGGCCTTTCGCTTTCTGTTTGAACTTTCGTTGCTAAAGCCGGCTCGGAAGTAATCTGTCCACTGCTTACGGGCTCCCTTTTGGTTGTGGTGATAGTGCACCATATTGACAAATGAATTTGACGAAGGCGAAGTAAGAGGGACGCTAGAAATATGATCAGGGCCACGACTTGATATCTACGTTTACGCTTATCTAGTCATGATGTGAAGTAAGGAACTTTGGGGTTGACATACCTCTCGAAACACTGTTCAGTCGATTTCACTTTACGGCAGAAGAGACCATGTTCGCTGCTTTTGGGTGTATTGCAGTTTCAGAGAGAGAGGTGTTCGAACAAGTTTCTAAGGCTTCATATGGCAGATGTGGACATTGCGTTACGTAGGACGGATATTTGGAGCGACAGCTGATGCTCTTCAAGGATTCGCAACAACCGATTGGAACCATTTTCTCGAATTGACCAACATTACTTGATGAGGTGAAATTCACAGCGGTCTGCGCATGCGCGCCGCATTTTTGAGGCAGAGCAATTGCCGGGAATCTGCGCTGCGGAGGCTTGAGGCCGTTTCCGAAGGGTCTCCCCGTGCGCATGCCGGTGAAGACGTCGAGAGCATGCGGCCTCAAAAGCTCGTGACGCTGGCTGGATCGAGAAGACGCTCTCACCTGCTCGGCGGAATTCCACGTACATGCCTAGGTGGCCCTACCGTCGTTTTTCCGTTACCCCAATGAGTGAGCTTACCCCTTCGCCCAGCCGATGCTGCTTCTGTGCTTGATGACCGGCCGTGTCGGGACGAAGGGGGAAACAAATTTTCGCAAATAAAATGAGCCAATCAGACACGACTGGAAGATTTCTAGTTTTGCAGTCAAAAAAGTATCTCGACGGTGAGCCCGTGCTTACTGCAGCTGATTTAGCGTGTTTTTAGCCGCTGGCACGTGCTAGTCGTGTCCTCTGAAAGGTCGTGAATACCATCAAAAAAATTATTTCTATTTCTTCTCGTCTTTCCTTTTTTCTACCTTAGTTTCCTTTCGAGTGAACCCGCAACCGGACAAACTTTTATTGAGTGTTATTTTTTGTAATGCCCAAAATTCCCTACAGTCTGTCACAACAGTCTATTAGTTTAAAGTTGAAATATCAGTGTTTGTGAAATAACGAATTGAAGATCGAGGGACCATATTATTTCCCATGGATGCACGCCACTATAAAAATATTTAGGGATGTGCTAGTATATCTGATGATCAAAGATCTGTCTTCATGACTATGTCAACGCACATAGTGCTAAACTTAATGTGTTCATCAATACTGTTCGCGACTTCACCGAACCCGATTTTGATATTATGAATGCAAAATTTTTGTTTAGAAATAACTACTAGCTATAGCACGCTCTCAAACAATATGCCCCGCCGCGGTGGCTCTGTGGTTACGAGGCTCGGCAACTGGCCCGAAAGGCCGCCGAATTTCATTGGAGGCGAAATTATAGAGGTCCGGGTACTTTGCGATGTCAGTGCACATTAAAGAACCCCAGGTGGTCGAAGTTTCCGGAGCCCTTCACAACAGCGTCCCTCATAGCCTGAGTTGCTTTTGGACGTTAAACACCAATAATCCAATAAACCAAACCAAGAAACATGCAGGTTTTCTACGCACGCAGCAGCGTGCTTACCGTCTAAAAGTGTAAGCTGAAAATAGCCCGATATTTTTTTTTTCACCTCTCAGGGCTCTGCTTGATACGACAGTAATAGCGTGTTTATTCTCGATCACTTTAACTGGCCTTAGTTTCCAGATGTCTCGCTATGCCGGGGAGCTTGGATGAAAAAGAACGCGCTGTCGATGTGCCATCAGACGACGTCGATGCGTTACCAGAGAACGTCCCTGATGCGCCTGCCAAAGCGTCTCAAGGCCAGAGTGAGCCAAGGCACGCTACGTCTTCATCGAAGGAGCCCGAATCGAGTGGTGGCGGATGCAGTGACCATACCCTACTTTGGAGCGCCGGTGTGCCACTGGCAGCTCTCGTAGTCGTAGTCGTCATTGTACTAGCCCTGCGGATGCTTCCTCGCAATGCCGAGGATGAAAACGGATCCAAGAAGAAGCCTCCGCACATCGTATTCATCCTGGCCGACGACTTGGTGAGGGGCTATTTCTTTTTTATTTTTGGGTTGACAGCCAGCCAGCAAACACTGGAGAGCTTTCGGCTTTCGGGAAATCTAGTCATTCATTAACTGAGTGTCCAGCGATAAGTGCAGAAACAATATTTTAAAGGGGTGTGGTTTATGCTAATTGCACAGTATTAGTTATGAATTCTCAATTACCCTTCGGCTGTCTATAAGAAATCACTTTTAGTCAGAGCTGCTGGCACTAACCGGGTTTGCTGATAACAACCTCGGGTTCTTGGCTTCACAATAACTGAAGGTAGAGGCTTTACGTTTCCGAAAAAAAATGTTGTAGACTTTGCTCTCATTGCTGTATAGAAACTGGTTGTTTAATCGCGGGTGCGTGGTGATCGTCTTGCCAGCGTGTAATCGATATTTCCCTCGTAGTACATTCGGCATTTCTCTAAGAGGCAAAAACACATCAAGCTGTAGGTTTCACCCAGTCGAAGCTGTCTGTTCTTGCCCTATGAGAGATATATGGCGAAGCGGCGGCGCTATAGAACGCGTGCTGTCATCAGAGCGGTCGGAATTGTATGATATCGAATTGTATCGCATGCACGGTCCAGTGCTCACGGTTGCCTGGATTTGCACTGCAAGAATCTTCCTTCCTCCTTTCTTTGAGTGCTTCATGAGAGAGTCCAGGAAAAGCTGATGCTCTGTTTTCCCCGTTTGCTTACGCCTCTAATGCCGCTACTTTAAGGCGGCTGGCGCAAAAAAGTAAGGTTTTGTAAGTTGCAGGTGTTGAATTCAAGTCCCCATATATATGGGCGCTGCTGCGTATACGAAAGAAAAGGTTCTAATAAACAATGAAAAGTAATTAAATTAGCCCAATTGGCTTGTACCACGATGCGATGCTGCAGTGAAGCGTCACACGGAGAGCGACATCTTTCGTATGATGTCTTTTCGGAAGGAAAGGGAACGTCGCATATATTTTCTTCATTTGCCAGCCACCAATGTCTGTGCATTTAACTTTAATTTTTGCTGCCGTGCCTAAGTGCAGATGGCCTTTTGCGTACGGGAAGAATCGTAAAGTAAATCTGGTACGAAAGGTATTCAAACGGCTGCTTCTATTTATTTCATTCCTGGAGCGACATAAACAAATCGCACTGTTCCTTGCCAAATCTACTTGTTCGTTTTGTTTTTGTAGCGAGAGCTACACGACGCCAGGTCTGCGAGACTTCAGCGTGGCACCCCTCCATCTCCGTGGTGGTGCCGTGGCCTTGAGCCGGTTGGTCACGCGGTGCGGAGCACCTGCTGCTGCCAGCAGCGGGGCGCGCCGGCGAAACCGAGCTGCAACTGCTATTTGCATGCGCCGTGTCGAGTGGGGGGGGAGGGTACTGGAGAGGGGGAGAGGCGTCGCAGCTGTATAAGTAGGCGGCTCGGCGGAGCCGCCGGGGCGAAGATGGGGAGCGGAGGAGAGGACGAGCAGAGATCGGCGGCTCTGAAACAAGTCTGAGTTTCGGCGTTGGAACGAAACCAAGCGGAGGCGGCGAGCCGAGGACACGGAGGAAGAACGTGCGATAAGCCTCTATAAGCGGCGTAATAATGACGCAGTTCGGAAGGCGTGCTAGCCGCCGATAATGAAACGACGGTCACAGATGAAGATGAAGATGAAGAGGGAACGCCGAGTGAAGCGGAAAGACTTAAGATTATGTAAGAGCTCTCAGCGGTTCTCAAAGAAGCCAAGGCTCGGCGATGAATGTAGCTCTCGGGTGACTCCAGGTTTAACCAGAGCTAATCCACAGCCAATTTTTTGTGCCTAGTTTGTGGTCTTCATTCGGCCTATTTCGCACGTATATGTCGGAACTATAATATGTAATTTTGGCCAAGAAACACGGTATATATGAAAATAAACGCAGTGAGAAAAAATAGAAAACCATGTTTTGACTCTTACACCACTTGGCTGTACAAGGTAAAAGGAACAATCTGAACATTGCCATCACTTTTACTCACTTTTAGTTGCCTGAACATCCTGGACCGCCCATAGTTGGGCAGGTTATAATGGCACTCCTCTAAGGTGGACATCCAGCCTCGAACCCGGCAGGCAGCAAGGCCGTGGACGCTACCTCTTCAGCAGAGAAAAAACTCAATGGGGCGACCGCACTTTATACACAACCGTTGCTGCGTTTTCACCAGTGGTGCCATCGCAGTGAATTTTGTGGCCGAGTAAAAGGTAGCGACATGCCTAAAACTGTATCAAAAGATTTTCGCACCGCCCCGTTCACTGCCCTTTTTCTTCCCGATGACGCCGCTGTCTTCAGCCGAGGGGAAGGAAAAGAACACGGCCGGGGGTGTGTCACGATAGTGGGAAAATCCTAGCAGAAAACAGTCGTTGCATGGGCAAACCTGCACGCACGGTGTTATTCTCGCTGGCTTCGTGGCTCAGTGCTGTGATAAGGTGCTGACAAAGTGTTTTCTCCACGTTCGGACGGTGATGTTAAAGAACTGACCTGGTGTACATTATCTTGTACAACTAAGTAAATACACAATGCTTGCAGCATTACTTGCTGCAGTAGTTACTGTCCACTTGATAACTGTGAACTTCTACTGATGACTGTGCTATTTTGAACTATCTTTTGATGATATAAACAGCAAACGTTCTGTACAAAATAAAATTCCTTTCGCACTGTACATTACTTTATCGGCGCAATGTAACCAGTTCAAGTTTGCATTCCCGTAGATTGCAATATTAATATTGGTTGTTTTATTTCGGCTAGGATATCGAGAAAAATAAGCTGTTCGTCGCTTTTTATTGAATGGGTCCTGCGAAATACCGCCATGAAATGCTAGGAATTATTGCTTTGGGGCTTTCACCAATGTAACTGCTATTCGGCAATGTAAACAGCTAGCTGTTTCTTCCTCAGGGCTGGGGGGACGTCAGTTACAACGGGAACCCTCAGATTCGGACGCCGAATATTGACGCAATTGCATGGAATGGAGTCCGCCTCACTAGGCTCTACCACCATCAACTGTGCACACCCTCGAGAGCTGCCATCATGACTGGCCGCTACCCAATACATACCGGTGAGCGGCTTTTCTCACTGTTGTGGGGAACTTTCCAGAACGCGAGATGTCAGCCCCTAATGACAGCATAGTATGCTTTTGAAGTAAACAAGTTGCAGTTAAGATATTCCTGACAGGATTTTTATTGCTTGTTTTAAAGGCGACTTAAAAATGTTGCATATTTGGCTGCATGCGTCAAAAGATCAAATTTTAAGACGTACTGAAAGTATATATCTAAAGGCTAAAGAGAGTCACTCTCTTCAGCCATCACACGCGACCTGCACCAGTAAAAATTGCCTAGTATTCAACTTCACAATCGTTTCATCTTTCAGTTACAAGAATTATCACGTGCACGCGACATGTTTACAGGCTACTGGTTTTATGTCGAGCACTCACTATTAATGTGTCGACCTGGAGGGTCTTTTTGGTGTATAAAATTGAAGGCAGTTTTTCATGGTGCTGGATCACGTATAGTTCTAATGAACGCTGCCAGTATGAATCTCGCAGATAAGGAACCTTGTTTTTGATGTGTACTACATGGTAGGAAGTATTGTCGTCAAACTACGTAAAGAGCTGGAATTGTGTTGGAAACCAAATTACTGCATGATAAGGTGCACAAAAATTTATCATTTAATTGCATTACCTGCCGCAGCGTATATAGATTTATCTTTTGCTGAGAATGGCACCGCTTTCCCGATTACCTTCAATTTCCATTAATTACGGCTTGGCTGGTAACAGAATAGGCAAGTGACCTGACGCTGAAGCGTTACCGCACTATGTGCACAGTCTGGTCCAGGCTGTACAGCCGGCCAAATCTTTAGCTGGCGTGCGTGACGGCCACGTTTTCCGTGCTCCTGCCGCTTGTGACGGAAGAAACTTGCGAAAATATCAGATCTAAGCACAGGTTCACTAAGCCCGTGCTTAATATCGAGCTTTCTGCAAGTTTGCTTCGTCGCAAAGCGCAAGAGCCCAGAAAAAGCGGCCGTCACGCACACCAGCTAAACATTTGGCCGGCTGTACGTGCTAAGTGTAATCCTGAAACGAAGATTGACTTGATTTGGTTTTTTAAATATGACCAATGAAGTACACGCAGCGGCCTTGGTCAAAATGTCAACTAAGGTGGCACTCAGCCTAAAGCCATAATCTTCGGTCACACTCCGTGTACAGCTTGCTCAAGCTTGCAGATGGCCCTAGAAAGAAGGCGATTGTGGTTGTTTTAGCGGTTATTTACTTTACTGCGTATTACTCCTTTGAAACATCACGGAGACATTTGTTTGCGACCGCCAACGGAAATATATTTTTCTCAGGTCTGACAGCTCCAAAAATAGTACGCTATAAACGATTTAAGATTCCGCATATTGACAGCACATGACGCCTGCAGCAGTGCCTTGAAATGCGCGGGATATGTTGCGAAATTCTTTTTTGGTTTGGTTTGGTTCATAGGGTTTAACGTCCCAAAGCGACTCAGGCTATGAGAGACGCCGTAGTAAAGGACTCCGGAAATTTCGACCACCTGGGGTAAAATTGTTTTTGCTTGAAGCATTCACTGTGTGAGACGGGTTTAGTGGGTACCTTGACGTATCACTAATCAAGGCAGCAGTTAGTTATTGCGTGTGTGAAATCTTCGACGGTCTTGGCTCACCAACACTTAGTAACAGGGCACCCTGCGCACTGCATCATATTTCAGATGTCTGAAGCTGAATCTCGATACTTGGTGGTCATAAGTGACAGGTGCGCTTTTCCAAAGATGGGCGGTACTTAGAACAAGGTGTAAAAAAACGCATCGGTAATTTCTTTCTTGGCGCACGGAATAAGCTTTTTTCGGACGCATTGGCAGAGATTTGGGGATGACAGCAAGGAAGAGCTTGGTGGCAAAACCGGGGACGGCAGAAGAGTTGAAATCTGGGTTAGTTGGTACATTATACTTAAGAAAAACCAGCCAAAAAGACGGGGACAAAGGAGAGACGAGGCACACACAACGACTGGACAATCAACTGTGCTTTATTGAAAAACAGCCAGTCTCCGAGAAAACCCAACAGAGCATGCGCAGCTCAACGGCACCGCAAAACTAGCGCAAAAAACAACAACAATGAGCTCGTAAGATAGTCAAACTGCAGTGTCAACGGGACAAGTAACCTAATTCTTTCTGCATCAACGTGATAGAAACCGTGCTAACACAGTTATCTCCATGATTGCTAATGTGAAACGCTTCGAGGATTTCCCGCTCAACCTTACCCTTGCCTCTACCGAGAAAAGTGACATTCGAAAACAACGGGTAGCACCCGCAATCGCGGCAATGGCGAGGCAAGTTTGCTCCGTCAGCCGGGGTCAGAGAGTTATGATGCTCTCGTAGCCTTTCATTTATACACCAGCCAGTTTGGCCGATGTAAACTTTTTCGCATGTCAGCGGAATCTTATAAACCACCCGTGTCGCACAAGGAACATAGCAGTTTTGATGCCGCGTCGAACAAACAGGTGGTCTAGTTCTGCCACGCGCGACACGTGAACAAAGGCTTGAAAGTTTGCAAGGAGCAGAAAAGACAACATTGACACCTTGTCTTGCAGCAACTTTTTTGATGTTGTGGGAAGCCCCATGCACATAAGGCATCACCTCAAATTTTCTTCTTTCAGCCCTAGTAGGGTCAGCCACCTTTTCGTCACGGCTCTTAATTCTTAGCAGCAACGACTCTTCCACAGCATTCAAAAGCGGTTTTGGGAAACCGGCCTCTTGCAAACGCTTAACCTGGTTGTCGAAACTTGACTTCATGCCATGGTGGCAACTCTTATGCAGAGCATTGCGAAAGCAGCTCATGGCAATCCCTCTCTTGACGACTTTTGAGTGTGCAGACGAGTACGGTAATAAACTCTTCTTACTCCTAGGTAAAAAACACCAGCATACATGGCCATCGTCACGAAAAGTTAGTTGAAGTTCTAAAAAACGAATTGACTGGTTAGCGGGTAGTTAAAAGGTAAAAGAAAGGGAGCTTGAGCAAGCTTTAAAATCTTCTAGACATTTTTTACAACCTCATGCAAGGAGTCAGTGGGTGAAAGATTTAACATTATCAAGAAAACGTCAACATATCGAAAAACTTTGCACACTCGTTTGTCAATAAAAGAGCCTAAAAGGCTCTTCTATTCTCTTCTCTTCTAGATAAGACGGCTTCTGAAAGGAAAAACTATATTTATTTTTCGTGTTCACGCATCTAGTATCCTCTTGAAGTGGGTTTTTTTTTGTACAGCCTGCTTTTTTGTCTAATGATTCGTGTTGCAGAAAAATTGTAGACTGAAGTAGTAATGCCGCTTTAACCACACAGCTGTTAGGCATGGATGAATTCTGACCCTTTGATAGTGTTAACCGCCACGGTGCGGGGGGGGGGGGGGAGGCTAAATGGGAGCTCTGCTGAGTGTGTAGAACACAGGGTTGTATCACAAAGAAAGAGCATGAAGTTCCCTGCCAATCCGCCGATTGTAATAACGTGATAAATGCGTGTTCAACAGACAACAAAAGTAGTGTCGCCCTTCCTAAGAAAACTGTAATGGAGCTTAAAAGTTACCATATATGATCCATAGAATCATTGGAAACGAGTTTATTTATTGTTTATTTATTAATCATGAAATCCGAACAAACATGGTTTAGGCAGGAGAGGCAGATACAAAAAATGCGCGACGTACAAATATACACGGCCAAATGATATGCAGTCACGCATAAAGACATTATACAAGAAAGGAAACTATATGCAACGTCAACAAAATAAAGCTTCACTGACAACACAAACTGACGATTCAGATAGCTCATTGCGGAAAATAGAAAAGAATCATGCGGAAGTAACTTCTGCTGTATGATCGTGTTAGGAAACCCTATTTTAAAATTCTTTATAACAAGGAATGCAACGTCGCCACGTCTAGAACTGCGAGCTCTGCAATAAGCATTATACTGAGATGGTATATACATTAGTACAAGCAAAGATTGGTTCAATATAGGCTAGTGTTCATTCCTGTGACGAGATTTCTTAGATGAGTGTTCACTTCAGTACTGGGGGGAAGCCTAATTTCGAAAAATACAGGAGACAGGGAAATTTAATTCGAGCAGTTTTCCTGCCTTCTGTCAAGTACTCCAGCGGTTCTTCATGCAACGTTGCAGTCAGAGAGTCCTGGCACTTATAGCGGTTGTATATAAAACGAGCTTTGAAGTTTTTCTATTTTCTCTTTATATACCGTTGTGTGAGAGTCCCACACAATGCTTGCGTACTGTAGAGAAGATCGTCACTGAATGAGAATGATTACTGGCGTTCCTAATTATAGCAATGGTAGCAATGTCTCGGAACCAGCTAATAGGCATACGGTGAAAATAAGTGGCGGACGAAACTCTGCGTTCTTCAGGGGTGAGTGGTCCCTTGTAGCTCACCATTGCTAATTCATGGTATGTACATGCGAGCGTGCGATAAGGTTTGGCGGCTAGAATTGTCAGCATTGCATATGTGGCACTAAGAACTGATAAATTGTAATTGAGCTTAAAGCATGGGCTGAATAAGGTCGCATTAACGTCACAAACCTGCTCCACATGCCAGCATTTTGAGAGCGATACAGGAGTTCTGTAAAGCACCGCGAGCTCCCTCAACAAAGGTCTTGACTCAAATGCTCTGAAAATCCCGCATCTCTTGCTGGCATACGCAAACACTGCAAGTGTGAAATAGCAACTGCCAGGTGTAGGCCCCGTTCATAGGAAGAGGTAATGGAAAACAGTGACACTTCACTAAGCTGCCAGGTCGATTCAGCGTTGTGGTGAGCTCGCCCAATGCTATGCAGCCAAAATTTTCTCCTCGCAGCGTTTCGCTTGACATATTGTACACAAAAGGGAATCTTTCCGTTGCCGTACGGGCTACAGCAATGGAAGGCGCGGCCACAAGGCATAACAATCAGCAAGGCGGAAATTTGGCTTAACATTGCTCTGAATAAAATGACGGCATAACAATCAAATTCTTATAGCTTCTACCCCTAAACACTCCACATGTCAGTCGCGATCCCTTTTCACATGGAAAAAAAGAAAACAAAGCGAGGAAAACACGCCATCTATCAGTAAAAAATAAAAATGTGCGCTCTCACACAACTGGAGTCATCGAATGGGGGAGTTGAGGTGGCTGGGGTTTAACAGCAGTGAATGAGGAAGCGTCGGGGTGAGCGGGCTGTTGGGAATATCTCATAATGTCTCTTTTTTTTTGAAGCTTGGAGAGGCTTTATATGTCTATGAAATTTGCGTACGGAGCCACAAGCCGAAGAGTTCTTTCTCTACGACCTTTATCTAAGCTTTTTTATAGTATGAATCTGTGCGCCTTCAGAAAGATGCATTAACATCATATTGCGCATTTTTAAACAAGCGGCAGAAGATGTATCTGTGTCGAAATTCCAAGTGATTGAAATGGGTAACGCGGTTACCTTGAAAGTGTTGTAGGCGCAGAGAACAGCAGGCTTATTTAACATTTAAACAAAGTAACCGACTCTTGGAAGGTCACAGAAACACGCTGGGGCTTGTAAAAATTCCTGGTACTGTGAATACGTCAGAGAAACGTGCATATCATTCTCTAGGTTCCAATGACACTTACCTGGAGAATTTATGCGTTTCTTTTTTAACACCGTAATGGACAGACGTGCATTATAATGAACGGATTACTTGCGGAATGCATAGATTGGAACTAAAAGAAAAAAATTCCGCGTTTTACTCATGCTTAGTTTGCCACATTCATTGGCGCGCTGAGGACAACCGCTAATCTTTACTGAGCCTGGGTTGCAGCTTTCATTCACATTAATGCTTTTGTTTTATAAACATGAATAAGAAGGCAGCGCCTTCTGCGAAGCCCAAACGAACCTTTAATCCACTGTTCCCTAGCAAATTTTTCCGGTTGGCGCTGCTGCAGGGGTACAAAGGAAAGGCACAGATAGGTCATCTCCGTATACAGCAGCGCAGAGGCGGAGAGGGAACGTCAATTTTCTCTCACGAAGACATGCTTTCTGTCGAACGTAACAGCCAAAGGTGATACTCGGTTTTGTTAAAAAAACTCTTTTCTCCACTATCTCGTAGCCTATTGGCTAGACAGCTCCAGAAGCTTAATGCTTATCTTCCTCGTCTTCGGAGGAAATTCAAGACTCAATTCAAACCAAGGAAGAGGTATTGATGCCGCCCTGATTTTCAAAGCGTAAGGAAAGGGCCTCTGATGACGGAGCCTCTGTGACAGCATGTGCTAACGTTGCGCTGAATTTCTCCCTAGGAATGCAACACTTTGTTCTCATGATGGCGGAACCAAGAGGTCTTCCCCTGGACCTGAAGCTTCTTCCCGAGTGGCTCAATGACCTAGGCTACACTTCGTACATTATGGGAAAGGTTTGTTTTTATTTGGCAGACTTGCTTGACATTTGCGATTTGCGCCATCTGTATCGAAACAAGCAGCGCTGTGGCCCTATAGCCTTTCTAAGTGTGTTCTCGTGGGAGATTTTGAGCAAACCGGCAGTCGCAGGTTTCCTCAGTGAGTTCTCTCTTTGTGAGTGCAAGTTCGAGTTCGCTGTTCCGATCACGGGTGCTGGTAGCACAACAAGGTCAGGATATTACCTTTCTTTTCCCAGAGCTTGCATCATGCAACCTTGGAATCTGTTGCTATCCTATCACTACCTTCATTAAAAAAAAAGAAGCTCAGTTTGCTTTGGAAAATTTTGGCCCAAAAAGCTAGGTCATTTTATGCTTCCACCTTTGCGATTTAATTCCGTTGGAATCTGCACCGCCTGTTTATTCGCAAAGCTGCGTTATTAGCATGACGTTATATTACACTGTCTTCGAACTCATGTGTCTTTTTTGCTCTTTCTTTAGTGGCACCTGGGCTTTTACAAATCAGTATACACGCCCACCAAACGGGGCTTTGTGAGCCATGTGGGATGCTGGGGAGGAGGTGTCGATTATTACGACCACCAGAGGTCTCCGGTGAGTGAGCTCCATATGCACAAGGCGATCACAGGTACCATTTCGACTACTTGAAATGGAGTGCTCTGTAAACATGAAGGATTTATGTAGTTCGGTTATAAAAATTAAGGGTTTAAGTAGTTCGTCTTAAAACAACAGAGCATACTCGTATATGGGTGGTAGAAACAACATGTGCCCCTTCACGTTATCTTTTATGTCCCCTACTTTCCAGGTCTCATCTACGATGAGTCGATCAGAGAACCAAAAGGCTAATGTTTTGTACATACTCTTGTCCGGGTGGAGTCATCATATTAAAAAAACTGAGAGTGCATATATTTTATCAACATTGAGTGTTCTTTCACAGCGAGTAATGAACGGCGTATAATGTTTTACTGTTCTCAAGGTTAGTCAAAAGTCACATAAAACATAGGCCTCAACAAACCTACCGCAGCTGAAACAGAAGTCGAAAAGAAAGAGCCGTATTGATTGTGGCACTTGTTCGTAAGGCAAAACTGGCGCTAGGAGCCGTGTCGAGATAAGTTTACCTTAAACGCATCTGACGCTGTGATCATTTGTTACATGCGAGTCTGGTGAATTTTATCAAGGCTTGTTGCGAATTGAAATGATGGATGTGCATAAAATGTCCATTCTGTGCCTTTTATCATTTATGGCTCTCGTTTGACTTATTGCGTGAGCATCACCTGGAGAAATTATTCCAAAGGTGTTCTCGATAAAAAATATTGGAAATAAAACTTCAGGTCATTATGAAGCTACCAGTAGTTTTGAGCAGGCTGCTGATATGAAATACCTGAGCTTGATTGTGATTAATGGCAACTGCTAGAAAGAAAAAGGGTTTCGAGGGGTGCCTGGAACAGGGAAATTAAAGGGACACTGAGGAGAGCACTATTAATATTTTTTTATAGTAAAATCCGATAGTTCGGCATGTCATGGCTTTGTTGCCACTTGGCCGGCAGCGAAAGATGCATTTATTTCTAAGAAATTTGGATTCGAAGTTGAAAAAGTTTTTCCCGCCGCTCTGATTCAAACTTGGGATTCGTCTATGACGACAGAGGACTAAGAGACGTGAAACATGACGTGCACATGACGTAACGCAGACTCCGTGATTTCTGGCTGCCAGCAGTGCGGCCTAGCAGCAGCCGAAAAGAAAGCTACCGCCGGCCGTACGTTGAAGGCATCTATCGGCTATTGCGGCCGTCGCTACAGTCGCTTCGATTACGTTTGCACTGGTGTTTTGCCAGCGTTACGATGGATCTCGTTCTCGAAGTCGTCAGCGAAGTACTCGCAAATAGACACCTTTAGCACACCGTGTACCTTGTTACCGCTAGCGGAATACCGGGAGCCCGCCTACCGCCGGAAAACAGGCGCTGATTTGTCCCGATGCTTCAGGAGCGCGCGTAGCAGCCGGGCACGTGGCGCCATCTGGCGCGTCAAGGAGATTTGCGCATGCATTGGCTGCGCCTCAGTGATGCATGGTTTCTCGGTTCCTGGTGTTGCTAGAACCATTCGTTCTAGCAACTCTGTTTTGTTCTATGATCTCATCACGCTTGTACTTGCGAGTTTGGGCTTTGGCGGCGATACCTGTATTTTGGTTCTTGCTCTTTTCTACGTTACAAGAGCTTTGTTGTCAGTATGAGTGGCGTTTTTGTAATCAGGAGCTGGTATTCTGTCGATACAAGCCAACTTCAATTTCTCCTCAGTGTCCCTTTAACATGACACTGGATATTTATTGCTGACATAACCTCCTTCGTTTCCCTTGATTTTGTGCCATTCGATGAACACCTTTCCCTAGCGGACGCTGCCGTTGTCCGCATCCGTAGTCTGTGTCAGTATCCATCCGGATGTCGGCGCATGGACAGTCGCTCTCCCTGAGCTTTAGGATTTAGACATCACAAACGCTATGTAAATGAATGTGCGGTATATTTATGGGGTTTAAGGTCCCAAAGCGACTCAAGCTATGAGGACGCCGTAGTGGAGGGCTCAGAATAATTTGGACCACCTGGGGTTCTTTCACATGCACTGACATCGCACAGTACACGGGCCTCTAGCATTTCTCCTCCACCGAAATGCGACCACCACGCCCGGGATGAAACCCACGCCTTTCGGGTCAACAGCCGAGCTCCATAACCACTAAGCCACTACTGAGGTAGAAATGAGAAAAAAGCGATTAGAAGACTGGTGGCTCAAAAGCAGCGCAGTTAAGTAAGGTTACAGGTTTAGGGTTATCAATAGTATTAAAGGAGAAATGGCAAATTTTGGGATAAAAATTGATGGGACACTTACGCTCCGCCTTAAGGGTATGACGCGATAGGTTTAACGGGTGAACACCCTTATATGCAGAAATTGTTCATTGTCGTCTTTACATTCACAGATCCCCGAGAGTCTTCATAATATTCCTGGTGATGTGGTGCCGCAATTAAGTGCGCCAAACTGCGTGAAGCCCTTACGTCAGGTGCTAGGCCGCGGTTGTGCATGAGATCCGCCTTACGTGTGGAGAAGTCTACATCAGCCACACGGGAGGCGGGCCGATATTTAAAAGACCATTTAAAAGAGCCCCAGCCTTCGATGAGGCTTAAAACACGGTCGATTTACACCTGCACTGCTCCGCATTCCCCGAGGCTACACTCAACAAGCCGTGCCTGACTTTGCAGCAAAAATCAAATTTTTACGAGAAGCAAAGATGAGGTGGCACGTGAACTTGCCGACGCGTTTCTCATCAGGAAAGGTGGGGATGACTTTGTCAGTGACCTGTTGATTAACTTGTTGGAAAAAGAAGGCAGATTTTTTAACGGCGGTTGGTCGTAGATATGGCATTTTCAGGGGTATAAAACATTTTTTTGCTGCCGAATAAATCAGTCCTCAGTCTTCGATGTTTGTGTTAACCTTCTCTTCCTTGTATGTGTGTGGGCAGTACTCTTTGTTGAAACGTCTGACCGACTCACCCAACAACGGTCTCTCTTAAAAAAGCGATGGGCCTCCGATGGCGGGAGCTGCCATCGGTGGGGCTTTTGCAACCTATGTTGTGCCTTCTGGGCTACTTATCGTGACCGATCATTGATTTAACTGGCATACTGTATGCACTAATATAGAAGTTTCCACCAATAATTAACTTCACTGCTGTTGTATATGCCCAATTATATTGCTTAGAAGTGTTTTAAGACAAGCACGGGCAAAGCGGCAAGAACAGAAAATTGATTCGTGCAGCCAAGAACCCCGTATTCGTGAAGCCACCACCGGTTGCGGCGAGTTTTTATATTACTCCTGTGTGCGCGTGACTCGCCCGCGTGTCTGTGTAAGCAGCCGCTACCGCCATGTATCTGTTATGAGAGAAGGAAACTCTCTTTCCTTTGTGTCCGATGCCGCATGGTTGTCGTCGAAGTAATAGGTTTCACTCCACCTATGTCTTCTTTCTTAACAACAGCCACTTGACACGGTTGTCAGTTTGTTCAATATCAGGTTGTTATGACGCCATGAGGTCACGTGGCCTATTTTGCTTCTCTGCGGATTTTTCGCACCCAACGCCGGGGACGCAGCGCCAGATATTCGGCACAACGGGAGCCTTAGCGCTATTTGATTTGATACTATTTAGCTAATAAATACGAGCAAAAACGCCCAGCATGGTGGCAACTACCTCCACCCTATTTCAAACGGGACGCTGTTAACTTCCATGCATCGACATATCCTACTCGTGCTGCTCCAAACAGTTATTCCTGTTCTTAAAATGACATAGCTAATACTAAAAGCCGATTAAAAATGTTTTTCAACAGGGTGACCAGCAGCGAAAGTTACAAATTCACCCACTAGAAGTTAGTTAAGGTATTCACCATTTCAAACATTTCACCTCTGTATGTTCTCTATGGCATACAGCGCTGATCATATAGGTATGCGATCGAAGCTGAACATTGCCAGAAATGTGTTTTTGTTTTCCTATTTTGCTGGCGGACTATTCTCAATTGGTCTGTTTATTTGGGTTACAAAACCAAACAGCCCAGTAACTAAAGAGACCAGCTGTCAATGTTAGATGTAATTTTAGCATGAGTTGCTTTCTTTACCAGACCTCACTAGTCTGAGTAGATTTTTTCGCTTAGTGGTCACTAGGACACTGCTGCATTTGCAAACGTCAAATTAATCAGATGGTTAGATTTATTTAGTTCTTTATATTGTTAGCTTTTCTTTTTCCACAGATTAACAAAACCGATTTCGGCTTGGATTTCAGAAGAAACCTAACGATGGCAAAAAATGATTCTGGCAGATATTTCACCGATATAGTAACTGAGGAGAGCGTGAGGATAATCAGGAATCATCCAGTCGACAAGGTACGTTACATTGAACTGCACGGTTCGCAGCAGATATCCCGGAGAACATGAAGTCGAGCTTTCTTGGTTATCACTTTGAATTGTAAGCTAACTGTGGAATATTGTAAGGTGCTCTTTTCAATGTACTGATGGGAACAGTCTAGAGCCACTGCGCGTGGCCAAATCTTGCCTTTAAATTTTGTTCTGCGTTCGCACCGCGTAGCTTAAGGCTTCCGCACGGAAGAAGTGGGGTTCGATTTCGACAATAAATACACCAAAACTACAAGCGTCCCGGGGAGGGATCTGCCGCTATGCTGATTGTTATGATGCAGTCTAGCAATATGCCGAAAAATTACTTTCATAAACGTCTCTTTGAAAAATGTGCTTGTCTATAAATTCTGGGTGTGGGTGAGCGTGAAGGTCTATATATGATAGGACTTCGACGCCTAGCTGTTTAGCATTCTGATGCGTTATCAATTTGTACGCCTTTAACTGGCAGATCGAAACGCCTTCTTCGAGTGTCTGAACAGCTCAGTGGATTTTACAAAGATAATAGTCAAGGACTAATGGATAATTGTAGCCGCGTGGGGTTGTTATCACGCGAGGTACCCTAATCAAAACTTCAATGCTTTTTCACGTCTCCGGTGAAATGGAGCCGTAACGCTCTCAATCGAACGCGCCTATCGGATTCAGCGGCTGAGCGGCATGGGGCACAATAACCCGAGAATAATTTCATCACGCTTCCTATAAGCGGCAGGTTCATGATTCACCAGATACCTAAAAAGATGCTTTTCAGTACCTGGTGGATCCTCCCTACACCATTTTTTACAGGAAGCGTTTTGTTGCGACCGCTACATGTTTCCTACTAGAGAGCATGCCCGAATCACAATAATTTGACCTCTGTATGCCTTCAGAGGTGGTCGTGTCATTTAGTAAAGCCACGAGTTTTGATTTTATAAAATACGTCGGCGCTAGCGTACTGTATATTTTGCTGTCGAATAGGTTAAAATAAAACCGTTTCACCCGTTTCTACGTTGATCCAAGCCTCATTATGGCTGCGTAAATGAGCCCTATCTGAAATGCTGCACAGTATACAGCTGCGCACTTCACTTGATCATTGCAGTGCGCCCCTTTGCATGTCAGGTCCAGCCGACCTGTCGACGCCGACAAAGTTTCCCGCTATCTCCCGCAGCTTTTGAGGCAAATGTCTTCATAGACGGCGCTCACTGCTACATTTTGAAATCCGCGCGCGCGCGCGCGCACGCACGCACGCGCGCGCGCACGCACGCACGCACGCACGCACACACACACACACACACACACACACACACACACACACACACACACGCACGGACGCACGCACACACACACACACACACACACGCACGCACGCACACACACATACACACACACACATGCGCGCGCACGCGCACGCACGCGCATACGCACACGCACGTGTGCGTGCGTCTAGGTATACAGCGTCTTCGTTCACTCCCATCTTCTTTCCTTCCCTTACAGTGAGGGTCAAGTGTCCACCGAAATATGCGAGAGATACATTTCCTTTCCTCAAAAACCAATTTACCATCGAGCAAGGCGTAGAGCCAAATGGGTGATGGCGTTCTGTGGACTCCCTTGCAGCGTTTCAAGACGCTGTCGCGTTCCAGTCTTAAAGGCGAAGCTTAACATCTTAACCACACATCAGCGAGACAAGCAGCAACACTGCGCTTAAGGCTTTCGCCTCACCGGACTTTAGATCAACAAAGTACCCCCCCCCCCCCCCCTCGATATTTTTGTTCGGGACGCGAGAAGCGACCGGACTAATCTCGATTGATCAGAGCCATGAAGGGCTGCATCTACGTTTTTACAGGTTACTGTATATGATCGTGGCCTGTTATCTCGAAGTTTCCTTGCCGACTTTAAATTGAGCAATGCCGCGAGCGCCGGGCACTCGTAGTTCGACGACTGACGTGCACATTTGTTGCGTACGCAACTGCCGTGCTGTTTAGCTCTTTTGCAGGAGCAAGTGAGCCCAATAAAGGGCTTCGTTTGCAAGTCTTGTTGCTGTCCTGCTGACCGCTGGACTGGCGTCACTACGGGACATCTGGTGGAGGTGCTGAGTAGTGTTCTATGTAACGGACACGATAACCTGCAGGAGGTGATACGTCAAGTTTTGCGAGAAGAGATCCGACGATTGCTGCCAACGGGAATGCAGCAGCAGCTTACATCGCTCATTGACGTCGTCCGGCACGAGGTTCAACAGGCCTTGAGTGTGACACCGACAACTACGCAGCCTTTGGAGCCCCCAGCCATGACTTACGCCCGCAGCAGTGCGCCGTCCTGCAGACGACGAGACCCAAGCCCCTATCGCCCTCAGCCAGCTGCGCTGGACCACCGCGGTCTCGCCCCAACCCGCCCGTGCTAGGAGCGTCGCACACGGCCGAGGAAATGCGACGAGTGGAGAACTTCCGACCAGCCCGCCCGCTATGCTTCCACTGTGGCGAAGCCGGTCACATCCTCCGGCACTGCCCATATAGAAGAATGGGCATCCGAGGGTTTTCTTACGGCGCCCCACGACCCCTACTCGGCCAGGGGCCAGCCGAAATCGAGGAGTTCATGATCATCGCTGAGCCGCCTATCACGTTCCCCGTCGCCATCGTCACCGCGCTTTGTATCTCCTAGCCGAGGTTACGCCGTGCGTGGACTCTCCCCGAGCCCGCGAAGGTTAAACTGCATAAAGCAGCCTCTGGAGGTGAGGTTCCTTCTAAGCGCAAGAAGGAACCGCAGCCTCAATATTCGACGAAGCCGATATCGGACACGGAAGATAACGTGCAATAGGAGAACGCGAACAAGTGACCTTTAAGTTACGGCCGACGGTCACGCGGTTGCTGCCTTGGTCGACACGGGAGCTTACTACTCTGTCATGAGGGGGCCATTCGCTGTCCGACTCAGGAAAGTAACAACTTGGGATGGCCCACTGATCCGCACCGCAGGTGGCAACCTTATTACCCCGTCAGGACGCTGCACAGCGAGAGTTACAGTAAATGGCAGAACCTATGCTACAACCATCCTGGTGCTAGAGCAATGCTCGCGAGACGTGATTTAGGGAATGGACTTCCTGAATGAAGATCGGGCTGTCATCGACCTTCGATCTAAGTCGGTCAACCTTTCCGCCGAGAAAGCTATACCTTTTGCGATGAGCGCGACTCTTCACGTTGCCTTAAGGCCCATCTCCATGGACACATCCGAGGCGCACCAGCGCAGCGCCTACGCGTACCAGCGTACGCCGGAGCCGGACTGCGCATGCGCGACGCGCCGACGCGAGCCGGCGCTGGCGCTTGGCAAATATCTGTCCATGTCAGATATTCGCGCCTCGCTCGCGCCTCGCTCGCGCCGAAAGTGACGCGCTGGTTTGCGGTCGGTGTAACCAATCAGAGAACGTAGTTCTCTCGGCATCCGGTACGGCCCTTCGCGCCGTTTGCTTCGCCGAGCCGAGCTGAACGCGGTAGCCGCGACAGGCCATCGAGTTGCATGTGTTTTTCGACGCTTGTCGCGGTGCGGCGCTGGGAGCGTAAGCGCTGCGCTGGTGCGCCTCCGATGTGTCCATGGAGATGGGCCTTTAAACGTCCTCGACGAAGCACTGAGTGTGCCGCCCCGATCGAGTGTCGTCGCCTGTATAGGTACTGCAGTCATCGAAAATGCCGATGGCGTCGTCGAGGGGAACACCCAGTTACTGCTGGATCGAGGACTAGGCGTCGCAAGGGGAGTCGCCGAAATCCGGAATGGCCTAGCCGACGTGCTGCTAACCCACTTCACCGAAGAATACCGGCATCTAAACAACGGTACGCCGATTGGTTTTTTCGATGAGCTGGCAGACATCAGAGACATAGTTGCCCTTACCGACCAACCCGTAGAACCATCTGACTGAGGCCAACAACCCACTTTTGATATCAACGCAGCATTACCACGGAGCAGACAAGACCGAATACGCAGTCTTCCTCAAAGGTATGGCGATTGCTTCTCATAAGCATCGAATGTGCGACGAACCCGGCTTGCCAAGCATAGCATTGTCACAGACCAACTCACCCGACCACTGCGGCAGACCCCCTGCCGAGTATCAGCACTAGAACGCCAAGCTATCCACAGGCAAGTTGACGAAATGCTTCGTGATGACGGCGTCCAGCCATCAAGGATCCCCTGGACAGCACCAGACGTCCTAGTGAAAAAGAGAGTCGGCACCCTTCGCTTTAGGCTCGATTACCACCGCTTGACCAGCGTTACGAAGAAGGATGTCTACCCCCATCCCCCGCATCGACGACACATTAGATCGGCTGTGCAACGCTAAGTACTTCTCATCGATGGACCTAAATAGCGGCTACTGGCAAATTGAAGTCGACGAAAGAGATCGCGAGAAGACTGCGTTCATCACGCCAGACGGACTCTTCGAGTTCAAGGTGATGCCATTCGGCCCCTGCTATGCCCCAGCGACGTTCCAGCGAGTAATGGATACGGTGCTCGCAGGCTTAAAGTGGCAGATTTTCCTAGTCTACTTAGATGACGTTGTTGTCTTCTCCTCAAGCTTTGAAGACCAGCTCAGAAGGCTTCGGATAGCACTGGAAACGATCAAGCCTCCAGGCCTAACACTGAAAATAGAGTAGTGCCACTTCACCTACTAGGAGCTCCTGTTCCTTGGTCACGTCGTAAGCAAGGATGCAGTTCGCCCAGACCCTCAGAAGACAGCTGCGATCGCAGACTTTCCACAGCTTTTTCGCGCATCGCTGAGCCTTTGACCGAACTTACCATGGCTGACGTGCGTTTGTGGGGATTCATCTTGCCCCTCGCCCGCCGGATGCACCCTTCTCTCTCTCGTGGCCTACCACGGCTCTTCCTCTGGCGGCCCCCGACATGGAGCGGAGGGGAGGCGCCCGCGACTACGCGTCGTCACGTGGGCAGCCCTCCTTTCCCAGCCCTCGGCGCCCGCGACTACGCGTCGTCACGTGGGCAGCCCTCCTTTCCCAGCCCTCTCGGTTTCGGCGGCCGCGCGGGCCGCGCGCACGGGCACAGTCTGATGGAGAGTGGACAGCGAGCCTTGAGAGAGAGCGGACGCGAGACCAGCGGCGGCCCAGGTGACCTGAACTGCTCTGTGCCTGTCTCCTGTGCCTGTGTCCTGTGCCCGTTGCCTGCCGCGGCTGTCTGCGCGCGACCGAGGAAAACTATTGGGAGATCCCAATTAAAGCTCTTGCCTGCGGGCTTATTCCTCGGAGGTGTTGTTCTTCGCGGCCACAGGTGTGGTCGAGCTAGCGGAGTGGCGTTGGCCCTGAGTTCAGGGTCCGAACCGTGCCAGTAACCCCACATTTTGGCGCACCAACGTGGGGCCCCTCTGGAGTTCCAGGTGGGGTGCTAGCTCACGAAGAACAGCATGACCAGCCCGCGCTACGGGCTGCCGGACCTAATGATGTTGGCTGATGTATGCGGCGAAGCACGGGAGATCTCGAGCATCGTTTCCGTGGCCACATCTAAAACGACCGCGGATGCGGTAGCGCAAGGTCCGTCGGGCGCTATGCATGAAGCCGCAGGCGCGGCTGGCGTCCGAAATATTGCGCCAGGAGTTCCTGGTGAATACTCCGAGCTGGAGCAGCCAGATGGCTGTGGCTACAGGAGTTCCGTTCTGCTGAACGTGTCCCCAGGCGCTCCCGCAGATGTGGGTCGCGCCACTGGTTACGCGCCGGGAGATCCCGGCCAGCAAGGAAAGCCAAAGTCAGGTGTCAGTGGCTTCCAAACGCTCCGCTACGTCTCAGGCGCGTCCGCAGATGCGGTTCGCAAACCGAGTTTCCACCCAGGAGATCCTGGACTGCTCGTTGAGCCATTGCCAGTTGGCGTCGGCTACTCGCTCATTTCAACTCCTGCGCACGCATTCAGACCAGGTGGTCTAACTGCGTCAACGCCCGCAGATGCGGGCCGCGCTCCCCGCCAGATGGCAGAGGGTGACGCAGCGCAACTTGGTCCGGGAGGTCCCGAGCACCACTACAAGCCACCGCCAGTTGGCGAAGGCAACAAAAGCTGGCCAGTTGGCCCCGCTCTAACTACGCCCGCAAATGTGGGACGCGCACCCAGCCAGGTGGCTGAAGAGCGCGCGGTGTGTCCGGCAGAGGGAGAGAACATCGCAAACGTCCTCGCAAACGCTTTGCAGCAGATGTTGCAATTAGCGCGCTCGCCCGGCCCTCGGATCGGAGTGCCGATACCGAATTACAGTGGCTACAGCGACAAGCAAAGTGCGAATGACTTTCTGCTGGCCCTGCGCCGGTACGAGCTAGCGAGTGACCTGAGCGAGAGCGAGATTCTGAGACGAGTTCTCCCCGTCGCACTCGTTGATCAAGCCGCCCGGTGGTACCAGTTGGTTGGCCACACAGCAGGCAACATGGCTGATTTTCGACGCTTGTTCAGGGAGGAGTTCCTTCCACACGATTACAAGCTGCGTATGCGACGAGAGCTTGAACTGCGGACACAGGCCCCGGATGAATCGCTTGTCGAGTTCGTACGAGCGATGCAAGAGCTGTATGAATATGCAGACCCAGGAGCTCCGAGTTCGGAGCGAGTGGAACGTGTCATCCGGCAGAGCCATCCGACATTTTCCCTCTACTTGGGGGGCTGCAGATGCAGCGATTTGAACGAGCTTGCCATTGAAGCGCGCCGAGTCCAGGCTCAAATTTCAGCGGCCCGTAAATACCGGCCCCCACCGCCGGCTGAGGAGTGCCTCGAGCCTAGGTGTGCCTGGAGCGGCGTTGCAGCGTTAAGGGGTGAGATCACTCCCATGGCAGGTGCGTTCACGAACGAGCGGATGCCGTTCGCAATATCGGATCGTGCTCTGGATCCTTACAGGTACGGGCTGCGGAGTGCTGATACACAACCCCCGGAGATCTGCGGGGTACCGCCACAAAAGCCCACGCCTGCTCAGAAAGCACCCACGGAGGTCCGTGTACGGCTGGATGGCCGAGGTGCCACTGAGACCCCCCGAGCGTCGCAGCGAGAAGCATGGAGATCTGTGCGCTGCTTTAATTGTGGCCAGAGTGGTCACATAGCCAGAAACTGCCCCTCGAGATCGGGAAACGAGGCAGGCCGCCGGTAGCAGCAACGGCGGAGGCTACCAACGCTCGGGAGCCCATCCCCGTCACGTCCGCATTCAAAGTTGGAGAACCAACTAACACGCCTGCGCCTTTCATGGCCCTCGCAGTTGCGGGGAGAACCTTTAAGGCGTTGCTGGACACGGGGGCAAGCATCTCGCTAATAGGAGACGAGGTCGTTTCCCAGCTCCGGCGGAGATCCGTTCGGTTGCGACAGCGAAGGACGCCACTCCAGCTAGCTAGCGGAGAAGTGCGGTCCTGTGGTGACGTTCGCCTCGCAGTGCGCTGGGATCAGCGTGTGCGCAGAATGCGTTTCGTTCACCTGCCTGGTCTCACAGTGCCAGTTATTCTAGGCCGAGAGTTCTTGGCGAAAACTGGACTGGTTGTAGACATCGCCCGTGGCGGATATCGGGAGAACCCGTGCGCCCCACTGAGGCCCTTTGTCGACCCGCCGACTGCAACGAGATCGTTGTCAGAACGCACGGCCGACACGCCCGCGGAGGAGCGAAATACCTCCCACGAGCAAAGCCCGCACCGCCAAATGCCGGGATCGGCAGCAGCGGCCCGCTCCAATGCGCCCTCTCCGAGGTCGGAGAAGGGAAAGCAGGCTGTACCGACAGATGTCGGCGAGCTAAGAGACAGCGGGTTTCCCCGCCCAATGCCGAGATCGGCAGCGGCGGCCTGTCAGCACCGTTTTCCTCCGAGATCGGGGGAGAAAATGCACAACTTACTGGCGGATGCCGGTGCGCTGACACAGCTCGAACGTGACCGCCTCTTGTCGTTGTTGGATGACTTTGACGAGATATTCACGGACCAGCCGGGATGCACTAGTTTGGTGCAGCACCGCATAGATACGAGTGACGCGCTGCCCTGGAAATGTAACCCAAGGCCCGTCAGTGCTGCCAGACGGCAAGCTATCGACGAGGCGCTCCAGGAGTTGCTCGATGCTGGTCTCATATGCCGCTCTTCCAGTCCCTGGGGGTTCCCAGTGGTTCTTGTGCCGAAGAAAGATCGCACGTGGCGCTTGTGCGTTGACTATCGGCGGCTGAATGCGGTCACAAAGAAAGATGCGTACCCCTTCCCGAGAATAGACGAGATCGTCTCAAATCTCGGCGGCGCTAAGTTCTTCTCGATTCTTGACGCAAGCAAGGGGTACCTGCAGGTCGAAATGCGACCGGGCGATGAGTGCAAAACGGCCTTCACGTGTCACAGAGGTCTGTTTCACTTCACGAGAATGCCTTTCGGTTTGTCCGGAGCTCCGAGCACATTCCAAAGGCTGATGGACCGTGTACTCGGAGACGCCAGATGGCATCACGCTCTCGCATACCTGGACGATGTGATCGTCTACTCTCAAACTTTCGAGGAGCACCTCGATCACCTGAGAGATGTCCTGGGAAATCTCAGGGCGGCTGGCATCACGCTCAATCCCGCAAAGGTGCAAATCTGCCAGGCTCAGGTGAGCTTGCTTGGATATCGAGTAAAACGGGGACAGGTGTCTCCTGATCCAGAGAAGCTTCGGGGGATCCTGGAGTTTCCTGCGCCTAAAGATGTGAGCGGTGTTCGCCGTTACCTTTGCATGGTGGGATACTATCGCCATTTCATTCCTAACTGTGTGCGACTGCAAGCGCCCTTGGCAAGATTGCTAAGAAAGTCTTCTCCGTGGATATGGGGAGACGAGCAGGAAAAGAGCTTTCATCAGCTCTCGCACGCTATCGCTGAGACGGCGGCTTTGAAGCTGCCCGACCTGAACCGCCCATTTGTTATCCAGACAGATGCCTGTGATATCGGGGTGGGAGCAGTACTCCTTCAGATGGAGGGGCATGAACTCCTACCTGTGGCATTTGCGAGCCGCGCCCTGACGCCGGCAGAACGCAATTACTCAGCGACAGAAAAGGAATGCCTGGCCATCATCTACGCACTTCGAAGGTTCGAGATGTACGTAGAGGGAACAAAGTTCACGGTCGAGACCGACCATATGGCCTTAACCTGGCTGAAACGCCTGCGTGAGCCCAGCGGGAGGCTTGCGCGATGGGCCCTGACACTGCAACGCTTCGAGTTCGAAGTGCGTTACCGCAAAGGCACTGCAAATGTAGTCGCCGATGCGCTGTCACGGGCGCCGGTCACTGACACCCAACCGGCCGGCCAGGACGAGGAGGAGGCAGAGTGGCAGCTGTCTCCCCCTCTGCGGAAGGAGCTCGTTGCGGGGAGTGCCCCGTCTTCGAAGCCCCGAGAGCACGTGCACCTCGTTGGAGCGGGGATCCCTCTCGAGGTTGCGTTCAGCAGAGAAGAGCTTGTCAGGGCTCAGCAGGAGGACTCATTCTGTCAGGAGTTGATCAATAGTCTTAGTGAAGAGACAGACACTCCGACGAGTCAGGCCAAATTGCGCTGTGAAGCCACTGGTAGTGTGGTTGGCGCTAACTCTAGTGTCGCTGGTATTGCGGCGAGTGAGTTGGAGAACTTCCTGCTGGACCGTGATGGAGCTTTGCTAAAATACGTGCCAGGCAAAGAGGCCTCGGATGAGAGTTTCAAAGCCGTTATTCCGCGCAAACTGCGGCGCGCCGCTACGCGGCACTATCACGACGCAGACGGTCACGGGAGCGCTCCAAAGACATGGCAGAAGCTTTGTCGGTTTGCTACCTGGCCGGGAATGAAGGCTGACGTATGTAGATATGTACGAACATGCCACGTCTGCCAAGAGAGAAAGCCTAGAGGTGGAAAGGCACCCGGCTTACTCCAACCCGTCATAAGCACCAAGCCCTGGGAGATCCTGGCGTGCGATTTGATGGGGCCGCTGCCGCGCAGCAAACGAGGGTACAAATACGTGCTGGTAGTCACGTGTCACTTCAGTGGGATCGCTGAATTGTACCCGCTGCGAAAAGCGACTGCCCGGGAGATCCTGGCAAAGCTGTGTGAAGTGTTTTGCCGCTACGGCTTCCCAAAGCGGCTGATCACTGACAATGCCACGTATTTCACTTCGAAAGTTTTCCGTGATACGTGTGCAGCAATGGGTGTCCGGCAGCAGAAAACCACGTGCTACCATCCCCAGTCCAATGTGAGCGAGCGCCGAAATCGAGATATCAAGCCGCTCCTGGGCGCATATGCGAGATCGCACAATGATTGGGACGAGCACTTGGACGCCATCTCCTTCGCTCTGCGCACGAGCACAAATCGCTCGACCGGCTTCACGCCGGCTTTTCTCATGTTTGGCAGAGAGCTGAACAGGCCTATGGACACAATTCTCATGGAAGGGTCGGAGAGTGTCCGCGAAGTCACGGCAGATGTTGATGACTACGCAAGGCGATTGCGCGAGCGTTTGGCAAATGCCATTAAGGAGGCGAACCGCAGCCGCGCGAAGGCCAGGGCAAGTCAAAAGGCCACTTATGATCGCGCACACAGAGACGTGGACTTTCAGATGGGAGACCTCGTTCTCAAGCGCAATCACGCACTCAGCGATGCAGCCGCAGGTTTCGCGGCCAGTCTAGCGCCCAAATGGGTGGGACCCTTCCTGATCGCTGAGAAGCTTTCGCGGCTCAACTACCGGCTGAAAGACCCGAGATCGGGCCGAATCAGCGGACCCATTCACGTGGGAGAGCTGAAACAGTACTTCCAGAGGGAGGTTGCTGTGGAAGCAGAAACGCCACCCGCGCAAGATTGCGCCGAGGCGAGCGAAGCCCAGAGAGATCTCTACAGGCATCGCTATAATACCCGAAGCCAGCGAGCTCGCTGGGGCAACGGGAGAATGCCGAAAGCGTGAGATCACGCACACGGCGGCGTCGGTTGCCAAAACAGCTCGAGATCGAGCAAACGGCGAAGGAACGCCAGACGCGCGAGATCGCGCACGGTGGACCTCATGCAAGGAGATCCTTGCCCCCGACGTCACAATATCCGAACTGGGCGAGATCGCCGAATGTGACCCATGCCGACCACGGCAAAGCCTGGTGCGAGAGGTCTCGTGCCCACCCTGCCTGTGTGGATACACAAGCCGGTGTAGTTCCTGTGCCCGGAACCGTGCAAGACGCCCGCTCGGAGGAGCCGAGCCCCCTCCGGCTGCCCTGATTTACGGCCCTGGCTTCAGCGACGGCACGGAGAGCGGCGCGCGGCCGGGGTCGAGCCGCCGAACTTCGCCCCCACACCATCGCACGGGGCATCGGCGGCGGTTCCGGAGCAGCGCGGGGCGAGCTGACGACGGGCGGCCTGAACGCGGAGCAGGCCGGCTTTCGCGGGCGCCATCCTGGTCTGGCCCGCGCCCCAGGCGCAGAGCTACCATCCCGGGGCCCAGTCTCCGGAAAGGCGGCATGGACCTGCTGATCCGCTGAGTTCGCTTCAGCGGGTGGAGGTCACTATTGAGAGAGGGAGGGTGTGGGGATTCATCTTGCCCCTCGCCCGCCGGATGCACCCTTCTCTCTCTCGTGGCCTACCACGGCTCTTCCTCTGGCGGCCCCCGACATGGAGCGGAGGGGAGGCGCCCGCGACTACGCGTCGTCACGTGGGCAGCCCTCCTTTCCCAGCCCTCGGCGCCCGCGACTACGCGTCGTCACGTGGGCAGCCCTCCTTTCCCAGCCCTCTCGGTTTCGGCGGCCGCGCGGGCCGCGCGCACGGGCACAGTCTGATGGAGAGTGGACAGCGAGCCTTGAGAGAGAGCGGACGCGAGACCAGCGGCGGCCCAGGTGACCTGAACTGCTCTGTGCCTGTCTCCTGTGCCTGTGTCCTGTGCCCGTTGCCTGCCGCGGCTGTCTGCGCGCGACCGAGGAAAACTATTGGGAGATCCCAATTAAAGCTCTTGCCTGCGGGCTTATTCCTCGGAGGTGTTGTTCTTCGCGGCCACAGGTGTGGTCGAGCTAGCGGAGTGGCGTTGGCCCTGAGTTCAGGGTCCGAACCGTGCCAGTAACCCCACACGTTTTAAAAGCGGAGTAATAAAAAAAGAGCCTTTCTTAGTGCAGCGTATTTCTGAAAGCGCATTGGAAACATTCAAACGTGTCATTTTTAAGCACGATTTGTCATCTGTTATGAGCCTAAAAAGTGCAGATATCGCGTATGATGCTTTTATTCAGCAGTTTTTACATATCTACAAGAAGTATTTTCTTTTTGAAACAGTAACGCGCTCAGGAAAAATAAGAAAGCCGTGGATTACGCGTGAACATATACACATGATAAAAAGTAAAAATCGGCATTACCACTTATTTTTGACCACGCGCTCGGAAGAGACAATAAAATTCTTCAAACAAGTGAGAACTAAACTAAACTCTGAGTTCCGTAGGGCTAAGAGGGCGTACTGTGAACGAGAGTTTGAGAGTGTTACCCGCCAGCACCCTATTATTGCCTGGAGGGTGATAAATGATGTCTTGGGCCGTTATAAGGGCAGCACCGCGCCCAAAGCAATAAATATAAATGATCTTGAAATAACAGGTAAAGCTCTTGCGGATTACTTCAATAACCACTTTGCGAGCAGCATCACTTTGCTTGAATGGATCCCGTACAGACGATAACGAGATCAGCCTTACACAAGCTGCGAATAGTGCATTTCTACAACTGACTGATGCTAAAAACGTTTGCAATACATTCATGAGGTTAAGGAACAGTACGGCGTTGGATATTGACAATTTACAAATAAAACCACTAAAGCACGTTATAGGCTTACTGTCTCCTATGCTTACGCACATTTTTAATTTGGTAATCGAGTCCGGTACTTTTCCTCTTGCCAAGAAAAGGGTCAAGGTACGTATCACTCATTCATAAAGGAGGTGACCCCAACGTCGCTTCAAACTACAGGCCCATTTGTGTACTTCCAGTTTTTTCAAAAGGATTAGAAAAGTTAATTTTTTTCGCGAATAATAAAGTTTTTCGTTAAAAACAATGTTCTAACAGAATCGAAATTTGGGTTCAGAACCGGAAGGTCTACTGAAATTGCATTGCTAACACTGAAAGAAAACATTTTGCAGAATATAGAGAAAAATGTCTTTACGCTTGCTGTGTTTCTTGATTTCAGCAAAGCATTTGATTGCTTAGATCATAATGTTCTAATCAAAAAGCTATATTCATGTGGCATCGGTGGGAAGCCATTATCAATAATTAAAAGCTTTCTTTGCAGAAGAACTCGGTCTGTATGTATACATAATGAAATTTCTGACTTTCTACCAATCCGCCTTGGAGTACCACAGGGTAGTGTACTGGGGCCCCTACTGTTTAATGTATTCATTAATGACATTGTTAACATGGACAACATCACTCAGTTTATTATATATGCCGATGACACCACTCTGCTTGTCTCTGGCACTGAGGTTGAGTGTCTCATAGAGAAGTGTAATGTTGCTCTAGAAAAATTATCAACCTGGTGTCGCTTAAATCGACTTCAATTAAATGCAGCAAAAACCAAAGCATTAATTTTTCGTGCTAAAATAAGGATCTACATCACAGTGGCATACGAAAATTTGAAGGACAGGTTATTGGTTTGGTTTATGGGGTGTAACGTCCCAAAGCGACTAAGGCTATGAGAGACGCCGTAGTGAAAGGCTCCGGAAATTTCGACCACCTGGGTTTCTTTAACGTGCACCGACATCGCACAGTACACGGGCCTCTAGAATTTCTCCTCCAAAGAAATTCTAGCCGCCGCGGCCGGGATCGAACCCGCGTCTTTTGGGTCAGCAGCCGAGCACCATAACCACTGGGCCACCGCAGCGGCTACAGGTTATTGATATTGTCAGCAAACACAAAACATTAGCAGTGTATTTTTCGTCTCGCTTGAATTGGGATGACCATATTGAACACCTTAGCAATTAACTTTCCTCGGTTACAGCTGCGTTGTCGCGATGACGTGACACTTTGCCTCTAAAATGTAAAATCAGAATTTATTATGCATTGCTCCAATCACAATTAAATTATTCCAGTTTAGTATGGGCAAGATCTACAAAGACTAACATGAACAAATTGTTTATAATACAAAAGAGAATTCTGCGTCATGTTGCAAGTCTCGAAAAATCGAGTCCAATAAACAACGCCTTCCGAGCATATTCCATCATCCGCGTAGATAACCTATACCAGTTTCGACTTCTTCAACTAATATCTTTTCCGCCAGCCACGTCAAAATTGATCAGGAACAAAGTTTATTACCTCATCTTACTGACGTCATCTAAGCGTATCATCATTGAAGCATTCTCTAGACCGCCAAACTATGGTAACAGGGGGAAAACATGCTGGCTTATCATTTTTTCATACCTTTTTTCCTAGTAATCTTTCCTTTTCTCAAGTGAATATCAGACCGACCCCTCATGTTTCATGTCGCCATGATCATGCACATAAACGCTGCCTAGTGTTTTCGCACACAAAATATATCAAAACTCTCCTCTCGTTCTGGCCATAAACGAGTGGAATTCTTTTCCATCAAGCATCGTGTCATTGCCGAACTGCCTGCATTTTCAGTTCTTCATTATTATCTTTTATTTGCACCCGTTACACCTCTCAATATTTTGTGATTCTCTATTCTGTGTTCTTTGCTCATTGTTGCTGAGTGCTAAATCTAATATCGTGTGATCATGTATTACATGTAATATTTTAATTTTTTGTTATGTTTAGATGTGTTGTACAGGTATTTTTTTTTCTTTTTAAGAAAAATGCTGCGGTTCTTTGTTCTTTGTTGTGTCCTGTGATCATACTTTTTCATCATGCCCCTTCCACTCATGTAGCGCTTTTCGGTGTGCTAGAAATATGTAAAGAAGTAAACAAGACTTTGAGCAACTACTTTTAGAAACCGAGTTAAAAGACGCACTAGCACTTTCAAATATCTGCAGTGCCGTGAATATCCTCTTGCGAGTACCTCTGAGTACTCTTCTTGCAAGTACTCCTCGAGTACCTCAGGACTTTCTACAAGTAGTGCTTTATAATATAGGCTTTAAGCAGAATTGTCGCCTTCTAATTGTTTTATAGCGCGTGATATTTCTTTTAAAAAGCACTCAGTAGCTCGAAGTTGCCATTGTTACGCTTGCACAACATTCAATGTTTGAAAAGCAGTTCAATATTGGCGCTTATAACGGCACGCGGTTGACGCAAAGCGTTGATTACCTCCACAGCCGATGTTCCTGTATGTTCCACACTTCGCTCCACACTACAGCACCCGCAGAAACTTTTTTCAGTCACCGCTTCGCTACCTACAAGGTTACGACTTTATTGGCCATGGAAACCGCACCCTTTTTGCAGGTAGTAACCTTTCAAGGGCAAATTTATTTTGGGGTCATTCATCATCAACGTCATCCATCCTAAGTGGCCAAATGCAAGAGAAAGAGCTTTGCCATGTCTATCCAATTAACCCTGCCCTGTTCCAGCTACGACCGCCTTGTGCCTGTAAACTGCATGACCTGTTCAATCCACATGACTTTTTGCCGCCTCCTGCCACACTTTCCTCCTCTTCAAATCCCCTCCATTGCTATCAACGATAATGGTTTATTTTGTCGTCGCATTACGTGCCCTGCTCTTTTGAGACGTCGCTCGCACTATATGCCGGTGATAAAACAATTGATCGCAGGTTCTTGGGATTCCGATGCATAGCAGCCTGTGATTAACAGGGCTTCCTTCGCACTAATACGAGCAGCCTTGAAAAAGACACTCACTCCAGCAGCAGGAATTGTGTTCTTGCCCTTTCCATCGCATTTTCCCCTCTTTTTCTTGTTGCAGCGCGCCGGCGTCGAACAGTCTACGCTGCCTCTACATTACTAAAAGTCTGGAAGAGTGTACATTGTAGAAAGCTTCCTAATGGGAAAACTTTCAGGCTGATATAATTAAAACAAGCACGACCGGAAACAAGCAATCATAAGATCTCCGTTGCATGATGGCAACAGCTTTACCGCGAAGGTCCTGAAATGTCCCGAAACTTTCCCAGAGCGAATAACAAGCACAATGCCTGCCAGCTGAGGCCGTCCTTTCCGTCCATGGCCGCATTCCTTAAAAAACAACGTTTATAGTCCAACGAAGCGTAGTATGGTGCTGCGAATTTTATTGAGTTAATAGTTTAGTTAACAGAACAAAACCGGTACAGAAACTACGACAGTGAAGTGAATGTTTTTCCAGTGCATTCATTTTCTCTTGCATGCCTAGATTAATCACAATTACAGCGTTTGGACGGGGTATGTTAGTCCTCATCATGGAAGTACAGCTTTTCTAAAAAATAAGCAGGCAAAAGAGTTTACTTGTTAGCCCTGTAGGCAAGCCGTTATGGAACCCCTTGAGGTTTAAATGCGGCAAGGTAGGGAGATCCTTGTCCTTACCTGTGAAGACCTTCTGGTCTGTAGGAGCATAAGGACCCAACTGTAGGGCTGACTTGGAAACAGCGGTGTGTGCTGATTTTTATAAAAGGCGATAACATCCTACAGATGTAGATGCGACTCTCAAAATAACAGGCAAGTTTTTCAGTGTAATGTAAGCAGACTGATCCCCTTCAAATATACCAATAATGGTTTACTTAAACGGTGTCACCTCTAGAAAGCGATCCCACGTTCACGCGTGAAGTGTCAAAATAACCTCAATGTTTGGTACCCGATTCAGTGACAAGGCCGCACTCAATTGGTAACTTTTTCATATTTTTTATAGGAATGGTGTTCGCGCTTGACGACTCTGTGGGCACCATTTTCGCCGCTTTACAAGAAAGAGGGATCCTGGATGACACATTTTTCGTTTTCTGCTCTGATAATGGTGCCGGCGCTACATCTTTTGGCGCAAACGCTGCATCGAACTGGCCCTTGAGGGGCGAAAAGTTCACACTCTGGGAAGGCGGCGTGCGTGTTCCCGGATTCCTATGGAGCCGAAAGAAACTCTGGACCGGTGCGGGATCCGAATACGACCGCTTCTTCCACGCTACTGACTGGCTGCCTACGCTTTACGAGGTCGCTGGTAAGTTCATCATATGCACTCGTTTTATCTCCTTCTGCTTTGATTCTTTTGTGTTAGATCAGCGGTTTTAACTTTTTAGCTGAAGATTGATGACATTATGAAGGCCGCTTTAGCTCTAATAGATAGCCGGTATTTTGAGTCAAACGCAACGAAGACATTATGTGGGGTGTGTTGCTGGGCAAGTTGGTTTGACATTCTGAACATGATAGCGCTGGCGGACGAGGGACGAAGGAAGGACGAGACACACAGGGCACTGAGCTAACAACTTTAATATCACAGGAGGGCAATCCACGCGTTTTATACAGTACCCTAGAAGCCAGTGACTGTACGGCACTTGCGCGAATCAAGGCAGAAAGCAATAAAACCAGAAGAAACGGGGGAAGCTTGCAGGCGCTTATTGAACCCACACTACACAGAAGAGCGATTGACCCATTCTGGCCGGCCAGGTATCAGGCACGCCCATGAGGTCACAAAAACCCATGAGCGGTAGTGAAGGGGAGAGGGGGAAATAGATATTAACAACACTTAGTTAAAAATATATCTCCATGCGCCGGCAGTCCAGTGAAGCTTGGTGATGACAGAGATAACAAGATAAAAACAATGAAATGCTAAAGACAATGACACGAACGACATAAAATCTCGAGAGATGATGTGAAGACGTGTACATAAAGAGAATGAAGTGAAAGGGTGATTGCAATGGGGAAAGAACTGACAACCTAAGAGCAAGCGATCAAAGCCAACCGAACAAACACGGCGTAAACCGATGCGACGCAAGCCAGCAATGAACATGGCCAAAAATTGAAGATGAGGGCTAACCGTCAAACCGACCTAAAAGAACAATGATGGCTAAAGCTAAGAGAGGTTGAAAACTAGAATAAAAGAATAGAAGTAGCGAGCCCAGAATATTTAAAGAGAAGTGGTGAATGGGCTGGGATATGAAAAGTAGCCGCGTAAAGAACCAAGGTGCCAAAAAATTAGTGACTCGGAAAGAAGCGCAAACTGAGTTTCCAACAATGCTACAGAAGGCGTGCAGAAGCATACGTCTTGTTGCTTGTTGATGAAACCTGCCTGAATTATCTCCCGAATGAGTTGCCAAACTGGTCAATGCTTGAACACAACTCTAATTCTAGCAACTTAACCGTCCGCGTTCGTGGCTGAAGTCCTTGTCGCCGGCGCCCTCCGATGTATAAGTAAACAACAATTGCTGCAAAGAGCAGCCACAAACTCGCTCAGGACATAACTGAGGCAGGTTTCATCAACAAGCAACAAGACGTATGCGTCAGTACGCCCTCTCTAGCCTCGTTGGAAAAGGAGTTTGCATTTCTTGCCCAGTCACTGCGATTTTTTGGCGCCTTGGTTCCTTACGCGACTCCTTTTCACATCCCAGCCTGTTCACCACTTCTCTTAAAATATTCTGAGGACGCTACTTCTATTTTTTTATTCAAGGTTTCATCGCTTCTTACCTTTAGCTATCAGTGCTGTTGAGGAATTAGAGTGCATTAAATGGGATCTGAAAGGGCTCGAATAAGTTTGGAGGGCAAAGAAAGGAAATTTAGAGTTAAAAGTGGGCGCGCATAATATAGTGTCTTATCGGACAGACGCGGATATCGCATGTGTTGTCGTCTGCGTTGTGTCCTTGTCTCGAGCGCTACAGGTTTTCAAGGCGAAAGCTAGTGTGGCATTCTAGTTCAAAGAGGATAAAGCTCTCAACCTAACAAATTCTACAGCGTCAACGAGAGGGTGGCAATTATCGTAACTAAGCTTTTCGAAGAGGTGCAAAAAGTCGAACAGTTGCAAGGAAACACGGAATCGAGAATGAGTAAAATGAAAATGCAGTACACTGTAGTGAGGGGCAACTTCAATCCCTAGGTAGGCTAGATGCAGGCAGGAGGACAGGCAAGTAGGTAGTTAGGGTATGAGATGTAGGAATAAAAGTTGGCAGCTGTTAGTAGAACTCACAGACCCCCATAATTAGCGGGCCATGAATATCTTCTTGTGGAAGCGGAAAACCCGTACGTGAACGGGGAAGAGCCCGCACGCCGAGACTAAATATGAAAAAGACCATGCTATCAGCGCATTCTGACAGCGTGCAGGATATGGAGGTGCTCGGCAAGGTGAGATGCAGTGACCGCAAAATGGAAGGGTCTGAAATTAGGCTAATCATGAAGACAGAGTGTAAGACACCAGTCATAAGAAAATGGCCATCAATGACTTAGCGGTAAAATGGAAAGTAGAGTAATTCAGGATATCGCTTCACAAAAGATATTCCATTTTAACGCGATACCATTAAGGAGCCCATGTCGCAGAAATTCCCGCGCTGTCGTCGGCGCTCTTAGCCGCGAGCAAAAAACCCGCGAAAAACTGCACTGAGGAGCAACCTAGACGGCAGGCGGATCACTTAGGTCAGTCAGTAGCACTACCGCTGGCAGGCCATACCATCTCAGGGCAGTGGCGCATTGTTTAACCGCTGCACCACTACATCAGGAGTGACGCGAGAACATCTAGAGACCTATGGATGTATATTAGAAAATGACTCATTCCGCCAATATTATTTATTTCATTTTTATTTACACCATAAAGGCTCAGGAAAAAGGCGAAGTATTTTCGCTTCAATACAGCCCTAGCTCCCTACGACATGACATTAATGCTGTGTGTCTAATTGATACTCTCAGACTTAAAAAAAAACAACGCAAAGAAAAATAAATACACATTCTATAGTATCTCCTTTCCATCATTCATATTGAAATAGGTATTGCAGGAACCTAGCTTTAATGGAACCCAGGCTATAATTTTCTATCTGTATGTTGCGGGTAAATATGGCGTTTAAAAATCGCGGCATAGTATAATATAATATCTGGTATATGAGTGGAGAAGTACAAATTGAAATTATTGATGTGGAAATAGGCAAGAAGAAAGATTGACCTTTTAATATGCTAATAGAAAAAAAAATATTGGGTGATTAACCTATTGACGCTATGGCGCCTTTCGCTTAGGCCGGCTTTAAGTGTCTCTAATTTTAAATCGTGGATGACGTAAGCGGGGTTAAGAAAATTAATGGTAACGTCTCAAACATCATCACCGAAAGTGCAATTAAAATAGAGACTAGAGTCGCTGTGCAAGATATGGGTCAGCTCTCATTATGCTAAACATCGCATTAAGAACCGCCAAAGCCTCTAAGAAAGAATCGATTTGTCAGAACTGCAAAAATTAATCAATAAGCGCAACATAGCTGGCATAAGGACGCATAATACTCAGAGAATAAGCGAAAAGAATGTGCTCTAAACAACATAGGTAGCATAAAAGCGGTCAAGAGGAAACTAGATATTCGAAAAAATCACATGTATCCTCTAAGAGACAACAGGGAACTGTCATTAACGATATGTATAAGATAAAGCAGTTGAACATTTCTGATCAGCTTTATATGGCAGCGAAAATAATGAAGACGATAATGACGTATAGCCGCCGCGGTGGCTCAGTGATTATGGCGCTTGGCTGCTAGCCCGAAAGATGCGGCTGCGATCCCAGCCGCGGTGGTCGAATTTCGATGGAGGCAAATATCTAGAGGCCCGTGTGCTGTGCGATGTCAGTGCACGCTGAAGAATCCCAGGTGGTTGACATTTCCGGAGCCCTTCACTGCGGCGTCCCCCATAGCCGGAGCTGCTTTGGGACGTTCAACCCACATAAACCATAATGGCGTATGAAGTTGTGTGGACGTGCTGGACATCCTTACGGTAAAGATAAACAAAGTTAGCTTTATAACCTAGCGCAAAGCGGGGAGGCACCTAGTGAGATTGAGGGAAGTGCAGATCTGTTTAAAGGAGATTTTGCTCGAAAAAGTGGCCTTCGTATGTACGGAACGCTTCACGACCTCGAGCGTACCGTAAGCTTAAGAAAAGGCTAATATCAGACACCTTTAGCATACTGTGTACCGTGTTACCGTTTCCTTTACCGGAGTACCGGCAGCCCGCGCGCAGCCAATGGGCTTGCGCAAATCGCCTTGACGGCGCGGCCACGTACCCGGCAGCTACGGGCGCGCGTGCAGCATCGGGACCAATCAACGCAGGCTCAGCGGCGATGGGCGGGCACCCGGTAATCCGGTAACGGTAACACGGTACACGGTTTGATAAAGGTGTCTATCATGTAAAACGCTCATTCAGGACAACTCCATGCAAGTATTGTCAGTAAAAATAAATTATTGAAGCGAAAAGCTTCACTAGGCTAGTCAACACCACGCTTCGCGTGAGCCGGAGGCCAGATTTGCCACTTCTGCGCATGTGCGAAACAGAGCGACGTCACGCACGGCGCAGGTGGCCACCGTCGTCGCCGCTGACTCCGTCGCGTGACCTTTCGCGGCCGCCGCGCGCTGCTGCGCATGTGCGCCACCGCTTCTCCTCGCCACCGTTTGACCTATCGCCGCAGCCGTGCGCAGTGCGCATTTGAAAGGAGCGGTATATAAGGCACGCTTGCCCGTAGAACAGGCGCAGACACTCGCCATGGAAGGAGAAGAGTGAGTGAGTGAGTGAAAACTTTATTAGCTCTAGATTCGGTTGTGTTCGGCGGTTTTGAGATGGCTTCGTCCATCTTGCTCAAAGGTCGGTTGCCCTTAGTCCAGGGCTCCGCTGGATGCTGCTGCCAGTTTTGCTCGCCGAATCAGACCTTCTTGGTCGACCCGGCGATCGCTGGTGTCACCCACACTTCGCGCACTTTTACGTGGGAAGCTCCCAGACACCCTTAGAGCGTGTGGGGGTAGCGGTCTCGGACTCAAAGGAGATGCCCTCGACTCAGCGTGGCAAGCTCAGCGGAGACCAGCTACCAAGTGACAAGAGGTTTTTGGGCCTTCGGTGCCCAGCTTTCACCGGTCGCAAGCCAGAGAATGGGTCGGAGCCAAAGGTTCACAAAACAAAACAAAGTTTATGCAGCAAAGATACGATACAGAGGATTACACAATTACTAGTACAAGCACATACAAAGTGATTAACAAACGATGCAACTCGTCCAAAGTTAAATTAGAGAGAGAATGCAATACAGAGTCAATATTGCACCTAAAGTGCACTAACACAAGAGAGAGAGGTAAACAAAGAAAACACAATTTGTTCACCGGGCACTGCGGCAGTCCGACGACCAGAGTTCCACGACGATGCCGTCCCGAAGACTGGCGATCGTTGCCTCGTTGGTCCGATGCTGGCCGAGTGGTGTTTTCCCGGGAGTCGAACGGGCGCGCTTCTCCGAAGCTTAAACGGCAGTCCGGACTGACTTGACAGTGAGTGAGTGAGTGAGTGGATTGAAGAGGGAAAGGGGGAGGGCACGATCCTATATACTGGTGGCAGACCACCACGCCCATTGCCAGCGTGCCGATAGTGGTAGGGGGGAGGGGGAGAAAAGAGAGGATAGAAGAGGAGCGCGCCGCCGCATAGTGTGTCGTATGACACTCGCTGTGCTCCTTAGGCCTGGAAACGACCGTGGAGACCTGTCTCCTCCAAGAAGGTCAGGAGGAGCTGGAAGGCTTTGATGGGGTGGTATCCTCCAGGGAAAAGGAGATCTTCCTGCGAGGAGGAGGGTAGACCCAGAAGGCGGAAGCCTGCAGCCAATTTGTTTCTGTGAGCTGAGAAGGCCGAGCACTCGCAAAGAAGATGCTCCAGGGACTCCATAGGGCTGTTGCAGTAGCTGCAGGCTGGAGAAGGGGTGAGGCCGAGGCGCTGAAGTCTAGAGCCCGTGCTGGCGCATCCCACACGAAGTTTCAGGAGGAGCCTCCTCTCTTGGACGGTGAGACCCGAAGAAGGGAGTGCCCGTGGCGGGTGACCCTCAGCGACCCTGGGGTCGGGGTGGTCAAGGAGCAGGTGGCGGTCGGTGATTGACCTGGCCAGGTCCAGGGGACACAACGATGTTGAGAGTGGAGTGGAGGGGTTGTGTGCTTCCTTTGCCAGGGCATCAGCTGCCTCGTTGCCAGGTATTCCAGCATGGCCTGGGACCCAGCAGAGGTGTATGGTGGTCCCTCTATTGACGATGGCATCCAGCCTGGCCGCTAGTCTCTTGACGATGGGGTGCCTTTGGAGGGTCTCTGGAGAAGTTGAAGGGCAGTTTTGGAGTCAGTCCAGACTGCCGCAACACGGACTTCCGCTGTGTGCATAAGGATATCGGCTGCCAGGTGTATGGCTGCCAGTTCCGCTGTGGTCGAAGAAGCGACGAAAGGTAGCCTGGACTTTCTGCTGGAGCCGAGGGAGGGGGCAGTGCAGGCTGCTGCGGCAGACGGGCAGGGCCCAGGCACGACAGAGCCGTCAGTATAGAGATGGACTGCTCCGGCAGGCTGCTCGTGCTCGAGTGCGGCCACTTCTTGACGGAGGCCAGATGGTGGAGTGTTGCTTTTGGTACGGGATCTGGGGAGGGAGAGCTGTACCGTGTAAAGGTGGCCTTGGTCAGGGCGGGGTGGGAGGGGTACTGCCTCAGGTTGTCCCCCTACGAGTTGATCGAAGGCTTCGGTTATCTGGCCCATGCGGGAGTGCGGCCTAGTGCGGAGGCGGTCGAGGAGGGGACGGCCATCTGTGGCGTTGTGGAGGCGCTCGACATGACGAAGGGCTGTGCGTCTGGAGAGGAGCTCCATGGTCCAAAAGCCCGCCTCAGCCAGGGTGGCAGCCACGGGGGAAGTACGGGGGAGTCCGAGGCAGAGGCGGATGCTGGCCCGCTGCTTCCTCTCAATAGCCAGGTACTGGGCCTCTGTGAGATGGACGAGTGGGAGGGAGTAGAGGTACTGGGACACGGCCATGCTTGAGAACAGGTGGAGAGCCAGCTTGGTGGTGATGCCCCTGCCTCTTGCCAGGAGTGAACGGATGGCTCCATGAACCCTCGAGGCCTGCCTGAGGTAGTGCTGAACTGCAGGGCGCCAGGTGAGACGGCTGTCGATCCTGAGGCCAAGGTACTTTGCCTCCGTCCTCCATGGAAGTGAGTGGCCCTCTATGGATAGGAAGGTAGTGCCAGAGCGGGCGCCCACTCTCTTGTTGAAGAGCATGGCCTCTGTCTTTGTTGGAGAAAGGCTCAGTCCTGCTGTTCCAAGGAAGGTAGCAAGAATGTCGATTGCCCGCTGGACGTTGCGTATGGTCTGGACCCTTTGTCGTCGAGGACCTTGGCACCAGATAGCGATGTCGTCCGCGTATATGGCTATGCGGACTGGCAGCTGGAGGTCCTGTGGAAGGAGCCTGGGTAGAAGGGCCATGACTGAATTGAAGAGTAGGGGGCTGAGTACGCTCCCCTGGGGAACTCCTCGATAGATGTGCCTTGGCGTACTGGTGGTGGTGCCCAGGCGGACGAGGGCCTGACGATCGGACAGGAAGCCCTTGATATACTGCAGGAGGTGGCCAGTGACGCCCATGGAGGTGAGAGCATCAAGAATGGCCCCGTGGAGGATGTGGTCGAATGCGCCTTTGATGTCTAGGAGAGCCAAGCAGACAATTTGTTTATTGTGCCTTGCTTCCTCCAGTGTGGAGACAAGGTCTCCGATGGCGTCAGCGGTGCAGCGATGACGCCGGAAACCTGACTGCTGCTCCGGGAAGGAGCTGGTTAGGTGGCCAATCCACTCTAGACGGTCGAGGGCCATGGCTTCCAAGACTTTGCCCGGGACGGAAGTTAGGGCCACTGGTCGGTAAGACGACAGTGCTGTTGGAGGCTTGTCTGGCTTGAGTACCTGACTTGACAGCGGTCAACGTCCTTCTTTTATAGGCTCGCTCTCCCGTCTGTTTGTTCTACGCGCCAGAGTAGGCGCTCACATACACGTAGCATATCCCGTGCAGTCTCCCTTTGTCACAAAATTCGGCGCATTTTAGGAACAAACAAAGAAAAACCGCCGCGCGCACGGCGTCTCGCCGGCGCGAGCCCGACGGGGGAGAGGGAAAGCCCCCGCCGAGCGCGTGCCTCTCTCTCCACCGCCGCGGCGTGCGCCGAGGAAATGAGTCATCCCCGCCGATTATTCTCGAACATGCGAGTCGGTTCTACAGCTGACGGGGGGAAAGGGCGTAGCCTTGCGTGCACTAAGACACGTCCCCCTCGCCCGTCGGCGTCGGCGCCACTCAAGAACACGCTCGAAACTTCGAGATGCGACCCCCGACCTCTGACCAATGGGGACGCGCGGCCGGTGAGAAGAGGAAAGGAAGACAGCACTGCCAATGCTGCGTGTATGTGCGCGCCTACTCGGGCGCGAACAAACAGACGGGAGAGCGAGCCTATAAAGAATTACGTTGACCGCTATCAGTCAGTCCGGACCGCCGTTTAAGCTTCATCGAAGCGCGCCCGTTCGACTCCCGGGGAAAACACCACTCGGCCAGCCACGGACCAACGAGGCAACATTCGCCAGTCTGCGGGACGGCATCGTCATGGAACTCTGGTCGTCGGACTGCCGCAGTGCCCGGTGAACAAATTGTGTTTTGTTTGTTTACCACTCTCTCTTGTGTTAGTGCACTTTAGGTGCAATATTGCCTCTGTATTGTATTCTCTCTCTAATTTAACTTTGCACGAGTTGCATCGTTTGTTAATCACTTTGTATGTGCTTGTACTAGTGATTGTGTAATCCTCTGTATCGCCTCTTTGCTATATAAACCTTGTTTTGTTTTGTAAACCTCTGGCTCCGACCCATTCTCTGGCTTGCGATCAGCGAAAGCTGGGCACCGAACGCCCAAAAACCTCTTGTCACTTGGTGGCTGGTCTCCGGTGAGTTTGCCACGCTGAGTCGAGGGCATCTCCTTCGAGTCCGAGACCGCTACCCCCACACGCTCTAAGGGTGTCTGGGAGCTACCCACTTAAAAGTGCGCGAAGACTGGGTGACAATATATTCTAGAATATATTGTCACCCAGTCTTCGCGCACTTTTAAGTGGGTAGCTCCCAGACACCCTTAGAACGTGTGGGGGTAGCTGTCTCGGACTCGAATATATTGTCACCCAGTCTTCGCGCACTTTTGTCACCCAGTCTTCGCGCTAAGCCACAGGCAATTTTGTTCGCTCTCTCATCCTATGTGGCGGTCTTAAATTATTATTACTATTATTTATAAAATACTGCGGCTGCCTTTTGGCGGCCAAGGCAGAATCAGATACGACAACATCAATAAGAAGCACACTAGTGACGTTCACATACAGGTATGAAATGAACATAGCTCGTAGGACACAAAACCGAAAAAAGAATTGAAACGCGAAATTAAGCCAAGCTACACATGCTCGTTCGCTTCTGAGAGGAGCAGAAATGATTCACAATTATTAATAAAAGCACATATGCATAGAAAGGCAGGCACTAGAAAGAATATTAAAAAGAAACGATGTAAAGAACACACCCAGGAGTTCTGGACAAACGCATTTTCAACCGGAAGTAGTTCGTGTACGCAATTTTTTGATACATCGTCCGATTTCACTCTGAAAATAAATATATCCTCACATATTCCCTAGGCACGCTTGCAATTTATGCTATTAACGTGCTTCCTATCGTAAAAAAACGTATCATTGTTTTTGTATGCAAGTCTTGACTACTGGATGCAAGAGAAAAACAAACTTGAAGACAAATATTTTGCCACACACCGGAAGAAGGAGCCATTACCTTCAGACTTTCTAAAACAGTCCTTTACAGTTTTGGAATATGAAATGCCCATGTCCAGAAATTTTGTATTTGATCCAAGCAGAACCGGACAACGGACAGAATAAAAGCATATAAGAGGTTCACCTTCTTTTGTCCCTCTTCTGATTTTCTACTGTCTTCCTCAATCATGGAGTGAAAGGCATTTATTGCAGAGAAAACTTGGTTTAAATAATTTTATTCGACCAGTAGACGGCATTCAAACTCCTTATTCAAGCTCATGAAGTTCCTAGACACATGTGTACGCTTCGCCATATTTTTTAAGGGCATTTCGCTATGGCAGCGTGTGGAATCCGCGCCAAGAAATCGCTGTCAACACTCGCATGCTCTTTGTCAAATTGGCCGCTGACGGGGACAGCTATTTTTCGTAGTTTTGTCTTCTCTAATAGAAGCTCTGGTTGCTGTGAGTGAGAGGACTTTGTGAATAGAACGAGGTGCCTTATCGATACAGGACAACTTAAATTATCCTCGTTCTGCTTTTAACAGATAAGAAAGGGGACTCAAAGTATCTCAAAAATTACACAATTATCAGCCCACTGTCCGTAGAGAAATACTGAAATTATAACCAACACGTATGTGTATGACGAAATGAACGGCGGTGCAGCAAAGACGCTAAGAAGAGAGGGGACAGCACATGCGCACTCTACCAACTGTTTATTGCATGGAAAGGTGGCATATTTAAACATACAGTTCAGGCATGACACTCATCGCATTATCGCTCCGAACCCAGTACGTAGAAAAAAGCAGCAACATGAGGATAACAGACAAGAAACCTTTAGCCTCTGCAGAAAAAACTAACTGATTTTTGATAACAGAGCTTAGAGGAGGCCATCTCGTAGCAAAAGCAGTGTCAAAGAATCCTAGCAAAAGCAGAGTCAAACATGAGAAGCAAAAGCATACAAAAAGAAATTATAATCGTAGCAAAGGCAGAGTCAAAAGCATAAAGCAAAAGCAGTCAGAACCAGAAAAAGAACAAAACGGAAAAGACAAAAAACACTATCAAAATTAACAACATGCCTAAACAAACAACAGACGGCCGCTAGAAATGCAGGGCTGAAAAAATGCACAGTACATGACGTCACAAAAAACTGTCAAGAAAGGGCACCTAATTTCTACGGAGGGATACAGAAGAGTCACTAACACAAATGCTTCCCTTCTTATTGATCATAAAAGCCTCAAGGATTTCACGTGCCACCTGATCGCGACTCCTGCCCAGAATCCATGCAATAAACAGTTAGCAGTGTGCACATGTAGTGCCCCCTTTCTTGTTAGTGTCCTTGTTGCGTCGCCGTTCATTTCATCATGCGCCAATTCGCCTCTCAGGCCATTCTTAAGTGTATGACGTTTACAGGCAGCGAGAAAGAAATTTTTATGAAACTGTTTTCCGCACACAACGGACAGCCCGAGGCAATACACACGCGCGCACGCACACACGCACACACACACACACACACACACACACACACACACACACACACACACACGCACACACACACACAAACACACACACACACGCACACATACACACACACACACACACACGCACACACGGGCGCGCGCGCGCGCACGCACGCACGAACACACACAGACGCACGCACACACGCGCGCGCGCACGCACGCACACACACACACACACGCAAACTTCAATTGAATTTTTTTTTCTGACAGTGATGCATATATGCGCTTTCACAATCAGAAAAATCAGCTAGGCACAATACAAAAACAAAAACAGCTAGAAGTGCACAGCCACACCGGCCGAAAACAAAACGCGGAAACCTTAGCGGAAACTCCAGCAGTCATGCAGCCTACAGAACCACGGTGTTCAAGAACCATGCTAAACATACTGCAAACAATATCTATGACGGCTTTATAGCCAGCATAGATACAGGAAGCGATACAGTTTCAATATGAATGGTTTTAGAAAAAGAGACACGAATTCACTTGTGTCATTCACCGCGTATTTACACGAGATATTCAGAGAACTGAATTATGAACAATTTGGGATAAGAGCTGATGGAGAATACAGTAGTTTTCTGCTAGTTGCTAACGACATTGCCTTGATAACACCAAAGAGGACAAACTGCAATGCATGATTAAGGACCTACACAGCACATGTTATTATGCAAAAAACATACGCAATATTCAACAGCTTCATTAGGGCACAGATGCTTAGTTACGCGTTGATGGGTTGGAAATTGTGAGGGTATACATCAATATTATACTCGGGTAGTGACCGAACATCCGGATGGCGAGAGTGGATTAACGAGGAGAACCACTATGCGGTGGAGGTCATTTGACGGATACTCAAAAAAATTGGCAGTGGTTTAGCTCTGGTTAAACCTGGAGGATTGCGAAAGCAACGAGTAGAGAGAGACAGGCGATGGAGAGGACGCGGCGGCGGCCCCGGCACGCTAGCTATGCACCGTGATACGTTTTGCCGTACTAGTAGCGTGTCTCACCAGGCATCGGGTCCAGGAGCGCCGCCGCAGTGCCGAAGGAGGAAGGGACGTGGGCCGGAGACGGGGAGTAGGGCAAGTGAAGGTAAAACTGTATTTACATTTCTACATGATTATTTACAAAAATGACAAACAAGGTAAAAACTGAGAAGTCTCAGGGAAACGTTGAGCGGATCGCTCAGGGAGTCGCTCCGGGAATGGCTTCTCGATGAACGGCTCGAGCGCTTTAAATAGACCCTCCCGAGATCTTCCCGCCTTTTTCAACCAATCGTAGGGAGTTCGTCCGGGTGCTCCAAGGTCGTTCACCGCTTCGTCGTCTTCCTCGGCTGAGGCCCCTGAATAGTCGGAAGTGGCCCGTCAGGCCAGGTGGATTTCATATCTTGTCTCGAGGAAACAAGATGGGCGAACACCTGCCGCGTCGTCACCTCGCTTCATCCGCTGAGGCCCGTGGATACTTGGAAGTGTCCAGAAGCGCGTGTTGTCGGGCTAGTCGTTTCCGGCCAGGTGGATTCCCTATCTTTGTTCCAAGGAAATTCCCCAAAGGCGAACACCTGCCGCGGCGTCACCCCGCGGTTGACAAAAGAGCTAGGACCGGTTGAATGTGAGGCGCTTGGCAGACGCTCGTCTCTGCAGGTAGCAGCTGGCGTTGAGACATGTCACCTTGACAGATGCACACGATGTCGCAAGGTCAATACTTGGGTGCCTTGGGTGACGTTTAAGGGGAACTCCGGAAGACACGTCGTGGCAGTTAGGCAGAAGTGGTGGTACCAGGAATCCAGGAGTTGAATACCTCCCTCGTGTTCGTTTCCACCTGTCATGAGGTTGCATGGGAGCGCGTGTATGAAGACCACTTTCGCAGAACGACGCACTGCCTCTGGACATGGCCTAAGTGGACACAGGTGTGACGGGAACACACAAAGAGAGTTAAGGGGGGGGGGGGGGGGGGGGGTAGAAACACAACAGCACGTCCGCCGCTCGAAGAGGTCTCGTAGTGGTTGCAGCCGACGCTGCTGCGTGCAGAGACCTAGAGTTGTGTCCGTTCGGCTTTTGGCCACAGCTGGGCCCAAAGGTTCTTCTTGCTTAGTTGACAACTGTAACGGTCTCAACCAGCAAGGTACAAAGTCCAACAAGCAGAAAGCGCCAAACCGACTTTAAGAAGTGTCAAGCTCTTTTCGGTCAACAAAGACTCTTTCGAGTAAATGAGTTGTCGCGTGAAATTTACGTCCTCCTCCGAAAGTTTCCAAGTTTGATCAAACCAGAATACACAGAGCTTGTTTAGCCAAAAGGGAAAAATTACCTAAAATTTTGGGGGGGGGGGGGGGTGCCGTAGCACGATTTATGTCACAGAAAGCCACCTCCCGTGAGAGCATAAAGGGAAGGTGGAGCTCCTGAACACACATACAAAACAGAAAAAAAATGATTCCCGCTAAAGCAAAGCAAAAAAAAGAAAATACAAATTTGCCTAGCGAATTAACGTCCGGGAAGTCAGGAAAGGGCATTACACGGGAAAGCTTCGGCTGAGGCCATCAGCGTTGCCATTACCTCGCACCTTTCGGCAACGCATGTGAACTGAGTCCCGCAATGCCAAGCTCCAAAATTTCGCTCTCATTTCGCATAGGAGAGTGTAATGAACAAAAGACAAAGAACAAGCATTAAACTCAATATTAGATTATGCCTCGTATCCGCCCCTTGCGCGGCCGTGGTCCGACAGCTGCTTTAGCCGATGAGACATTACATAATGCTGGGAATTTCAGCCTGCACTTCTGTACAGGAGAGTTAAATGAACAAAAAGAAACCAGCAATAAACTGAATAGGATTATTCCTCGAAACCGTCCAGAAACAGCGTTACGATTAGAGGAATTTACTGGTTCCTATTCTTCAGCCGCCCCCTGCGCGGCCGCGGTCCGATTGCTGCTCTAGCAGGTGCAACAGGACACAAGGCTAGGAATTTCAGCTTTGGACCCTTAACTGTTCCTCGTCCAAGTCTCGCGGTTCTGAAGTTTGGCTGACGCTCAGAAAGCAGAATGCGAGAAGGGAACGAACGAGTGCGAATGCCGTGCCGGCGTATCGGTCTCTCTCAGATTGGGTTCGCGCGTTGCGTTCTCTTGGCTTGTGTTCCCACGGAGCGGGTGCGAACTCTTGAGCACCGAGGTGCCAAATTGGGGCGGCTACGCGGTTCGGATTTCAGTCGAGCAGTCAACAAGAGCCGCACTTTCCCCTTAATTAACTCTTCCCGTTTGGCCACCTCTATACGCTTCCGCTCCGTGGAAACCCTCGCTGTTGGTTTGCGGGGCGCGTCACTAGCCAGCGCGGAACCGTCACAGGTTAAGTCGTCGGCGTTCGCCTCATTGTCAGTTTGTGATCCAGCCTGCTCTGGCTCACTACCGTGAGAGTTTATAAAGGTTACAGGGCCACGTTTGCCCTCTTCACCCGCGTGCTCTGCTGGCGCTGCGAATTCTGGAGCCTTCGAACTGGTGAGGACCTGCGCAGCGTTTCTTTGGGCAGCATATCCAAGCAATTTGAGAAAATCGAGGGATACTGCATAGGCAGGTTTTGGGAGACGGCTGCCTTGGTCAGACGCAGCTCGAGCGGGCTCTCGATCGCGACGCGGGCAGTAAGTTGGTCGTGTTGGATACCTTTCCTATCCTTATACTGGTGGTACAGCAAGCCAGAACGGAGCTGGAAAGGTATGTTCTTCCGTCATACACCTATGTCACTTTCGTGACTCAAGTTGCGTAGAGATTGGTCTTTCTCTTGCTCAGCGGTGAACGTTTCTCTGTCCACACGAAGGAGTTCGAGAAAGCCATCTGAGTGGGGCAACACTAGATTCGTTTTCAGTTTCTCACCTAGCCCCAGCTCATCACTTGCGCCTGATTCGGAAGACTCACTATAGCTTGCACTACTATCGGTGCTCTTTACCCCTGTGCTAGAAGTGAGTAAGTCCTGGGCTGGCTCGTCATTAGGTAGCGCGGGGCCGTCACAGCTGAAGTCGGCGGCGTTCGTCTCATCGTCTGTTTGTAACAAAGCCTGCTCTAGCTCATCACCGTGAGAATTTACAGGCTTCGGGCTTACAGGTTGAGGTTTGCCCTCTTCAACCACGTGCTCTGCTGGCGCTGCGACCTCACGAGCCTTCGAAATGGTAAGGACCTGCGCAGCGTTATCTCCAAAACAAAGGCCTTTTTCTTTAGGCAGCATATCCAAGCGATTTGAGAAAATCGAGGGATGTTGCTTAGGCAGGTTTTGGGAGACGGCAGCCTCGGTCAGACGCACCTCGAGCGGGCTCTCGATCGCGACGCGGGCAATAGGCAAAGACACACTAGTTTCATTGGAGCATAACTCGTTTTCGGGTGTTCGGTCGCGAGTGGCTGTCGTTCCCTTATCGCTGAACTGATCTTTGTTTCCAGGCAACGATGAGGCGCATTCCTCGCTTACAGTAGAACTTTCATCTGTCGCTTTCAGCGCGCGACTGCTTTCTGGAGGACTACATCTCGGCGCTGCGCCTACACCTTTCTGGGTTTCAAGGGAAATCTGCGCGGCATCGCGCTTTTCAGCTAACGCCGCTCTCTATCTTGGAGCTCCACAGTCGCTGTCAGGTTTGCCCTCATCAACTACGTGCTCTGCTGGCGTTGCGAATTCACGAGCCTTCGAAATGGTAAGGACCTGCGCAGCATTATCTCCAAAACAAAGGCCTTTTTCTTCGGGCAGCATTTCCAAGAAATTTGAGAAAATCGAGGGATGCTGCTTAGGCAGGTTTTGGGAGACGGCTGCCTCGGTCAGACGCACCCCGAGCGGGCTCTCATTTGCGACGCGGGCAATGGGCAAAGACACGCAGTTTTCATTCACGATTTTAATTTCACTTCGCGCCGAAACCTCCTGATTTAATGTCGAATTCCTCTCAGCGCGCTTCGCCAGTAAAATTTGCAACTCCAAACGCATTAAAGCAAGTTGCCTTTCATCGGCTTCCTTGAGACGAAGGCGTTCTTTTTCTATCCTGTCAGCCTCCTCCTTAGCGGCTTCCTTGCGGTAAAGGCGTTCTTTTTCTATCCTGTCAGCCTCCTCCTTAGCGGCTTCCCTGCGGTAAAGGCGTTCTTTTTCAACCCTGACGGCCTCCTCCTTAGCCATCCTGATTCCCTCCTTAGCGTTCCTGATTCCTTCCTGAATGACCTCCCAGGTCTCCCAAATTTTGTCACCCTCCTCCTTAGCACCACATTCCTTAATAGCCTCAATCAGCTGCGGCTTTCTGTGACTTTTCCTGGCCTCAATACCCAGCTTTTCACACAGCAACATCAACTCTGGCTTCTTTAGCTTGCTCAAATCCATGGCAACTTCCGAACGAGGACTTTCATAAAATAAGCTGCTACGTGAAATGCTTAAGCGAGCACGTGCAGAAAAACAATGTACAGGTAGTGATAAATTTCCAGAGTTATCAAGCCTGGCAGATTCTTAAAGAAAGTCAAGCGCTCACCCCTGCTGAAGCCAGGACCAAGCGTGGAAGATCCCGCCGCTGCCAACCAGTTGATATATGCTTCGAGGTAGCAGAATCCCACCGCTGCCACCAGTTGATATGTTTTGCCGAGCTAGTAGCGTGTCCCACCAGGCATCGGGTACAAGAGCACCGCCGCAGTGCCGAAGGAGGAAGGGACGTGGGCCGGAGACGGGGAGTAGGGGAAGTGAAGGAAAAGCTGTAATTACATTTTTTACATGATTATTTACAAAAATGACAAACAAGGTAAAAACTGAGAAATCTCAGGGAAACGTTGAGCGGATCGCTCAGGGAGTCGCTCCGGGAATGGCTCTCGATGAACGGCTCGTGCGCTTTAAATAGACCCTCCCGAGATCTTCCCGCCTTTTTCAACCAATCGTAGGGACTCCGTCCGGGTGCTCCAAGGTCGTTCACCGCTTCGTCGTCTTCCTCGGCTGAGGCCCCTGAATAGTCGGAAGTGGCCCGTCAGGCCAGGTGGATTTCATATCTTGTCTCGAGGAAACAAGATGGGCGAACACCTGCCGCGTCGTCACCTCGCTTCATCCGCTGAGGCCCTTGGATACTTGGAAGTGTCCAGAAGCGCGTGTTGTTGGGCTAGTCGTTTCCGGCCAGGTGGATTCCATATCTTTGTTCCAAGGAAATTCCCCAAAGGCGAACACCTGCTGCGGCGTCACCCCGCGGTTGACAAAAGAGCTAGGACCGGTTGAATGGCAGGCGCTTGGCAGACGCTCGTCTCCGCAGGTAGCAGCTGGCGTTGAGACATGTCACCTTGACAGATGCACACAATGTCGCAAGGTCAGTACTTGGGTGCCTTGGGTGACGTTTAAGGGGAACTCCGGAAGACACGTCGTGGCAGTTAGGCAGAAGTGGTGGTACCAGGAATCCAGGATTGAATACCTCCCTCGTGTTCGTTTCCACCTGTCATGAGGTTGCATGGGAGCGCGTGTATGAATACCACTTTCGCAGAACGACGCACTGCCTCTGGACATGGCCTAAGTGGACACAGGTGTGACGGGAACACACAAAGAGAGTTAAGGGGGGGGGGGGGGTAGAAACACGACCACCGCTACTGCGCATTCGCAACTGGCGAAAACGGCGCCGTCAATAATTTTGACCCTGCCGATGCGCGTGAACAGCTACGTGCAGGTTTTTTTATCTGGTGACTGTTCAAATCTGTGACCAGCCACTTCCACGAACTATGATTCACGTAGGTGGGGACCTGTCACTGCTGGCTGGAATCGACGGCGTCAGCCACTTGCAGTCTCTGCAGAATCCCGGGAATGCCGCACCCCGAAGCGAGGTTCTCCTGAACATAGACCCAGTTGATAACAATGCGGCTATAATCCAGGACCGATATAAGCTTGTCGTTGGCCGCTTTCCGCGTGGTGTGTCGCACTGGATCAGCATACCGGGTGCACGAGAGCCTCCAGCACAAGAGACCGAACGCGCACGTCAAAGCTGCCAGAGTTCTCAGGCTTACAAGGTTTGTAACGACGCAAAAATACAGTTCACTTGCAGGAAAGGAGATGCATACCTTCTGAAAGCTCCACGTAGAGGCCCCATTTTTTTGGAATGTGCGGTGTTTAGCAGTGCTGGCTTGCGGGGACATTACAGGAAAGCGTACGTGAGGAACAATCGAGAAACAGCAGCGCTACGTGGCGCAGATTTAGAATTTAAGGGATGAAAGAGCCATGAATGAATTAAGCGCGCTGAATGAGCAAGCTCTTGGGGCAGTAGCAAGTGGTAATGCAATGGTAAAAGACATTTCAATGCGCATTGTATTGCTGCTCGGGGACCGCTGGTGGAAGCAGAAAACTTGTTTTGTGGGCACCAAATCGGGCAAGTTGAAGATTATGGCCAGTGCAATGAGATATGCGAGCTTGATTCTTCGAAAACAAAGGAAAAAATCAAACATTTTTGAAATATTTTTAGCGTGCATCGTTGGTGGAGCTTTGTGGTAATCTTGTACTATACGCAGTCTCTGCACAACGTGTACTGCAAGTAAAGGCTACTGCTCAGCGGTGGTAATTAAAACGCGTTATGTGATACTCTTTCTCCCATTTAATAAAAAAAGGTTCTCGTCAACCGTGGTGTGAGCCCCAAATGTGGCTTAGGAGATGACGTCTACTCGGAGCCTGTGAAATGCGGTGAGAATTCCACCAAGAAGCACTGTGACGTGCCGGGGCCCTGTCTTTATGACATCATCGCGGACCCGTGCGAGTACCACGACATAGCCAATGAAAATCCTGATGTAAGTCCTTTATTCTGGTCACTTATACTCTAAATATATTCGCAAAATCATACTTGCATCGCTTAATAAGATCCACATCCTCCAAATGTACAAATCATTGACTCAAGTTGGAGTGCTGTTTTTGGACGAAACTATCTACTTGCGTAAAAATGTACATGGCCACGAAACTCGTCATCGTGCAAATTGTGGTACGTTCCACGTCCACGCAATAATTACGAATTTCAAACAATAAATTTTGTATAACAGCGTTTTTCACCATATGCAAAATTTTCTTTGCTCTTTATTATATAACACTGTCTACGTGGTTTGATTTGCTTTGATGTTTTGCTTGCTTTTTGTATTCGCCTAAGTTGTGTTGAAAAAATGTTATTTCATTGATTATCCTCGTATCAGTTACAGATAAGCTGTATATGCATACTATTCAAGATTTCGTGCAAATTGTGTTTTGAAAAAGTGCTTTCTATGAAGCTAAAAAGCTCTTTTTTATCTAAATTACAGCTTTTTCCCCTGGTTTCCAGCGATGTGATGTACATGCTTCAAGTAAACTTCACTTGCTTTCAGTTAAATATCATAATATGAGATTGCTTGCTCCACTTAGAATGCGAAATATGTGTCAGAAAGGACTTTGTTTTCGAACTACACCAAAAAGAACACACAAAAAGAAGATAACACATCGAGCTACGCCAATAGCTCTTCAGTGAAGCAAAGCAAGGCATTAGGCTTCGTCAAGCGAAGTTAAATCGAAGTAATGATGGTTAATCTGTGCAAACACCCTGAAAGAGGTTCGTGTTGTGAACCTTGGTATGCGCAAATGGTCTTCATAGTGCGTTCTAAAGCATCGCCTTTGTTGCGAGCGTAATTAAAAAATAATGTTAAGCGATGCAAGATGCACATAGTTTTGGCCAATAAACGGCGTTTAAAATCGCTCTTCGCGCTCTCATTTTACACATTAGACGGAATAGCCTTTCTGTCCAGCTGAGCCGAAGCGATGCCAAGTTTTGTATGCGGAATGAAACTTGTAGGCAGTTAACGCAATAAGCTATGCCTTTGCCGAACTGTCGTTATTACGAAACGGAAAATATGTAGCCTGTGTTACTATACACACAGCAACCACGTGTTGAAGAAGGATTGGGGGTGACCCTGGAGTGGGCTGGCGGTATTCCTGCACGGTAATCTGGAACGGTGCGCGGTTCGCTTTCTTTCACTTATGTCGTCGTTTCAGAAGTGCTGTTAACGTAGAGCTGTCTAGACGGTTTTGTTTGAATGGCTGCATTATGAGAAAATATAGTGCACCCGGCAGCATGTGGACTCTAAGAGAACCTTTCTGTCATTCTGAGAAACTGCCAGCTGACACAGCGTCTGGTCGGGATACACACATCTGTCGGGCCCTTTTGAAGACATATCTGTTTTTGAATGAAGTTGCATACGTTTCATGCTCTTATTAAACTTAAATGCATTTGCTAGCGGTGAACGACCGTCTGCCTTTACAAGTGCTCTGTGAGACGAGAAAAATATTTTGGAATGGATTGTTGATACCGGGTGCTTTGCCTAAGTTCTACAATATTTTAAAATGGGCGTTTTGAGGCAGAAAAGCCCATTTTTCGGCGTAGCAATTTAAGCGGTGTAGCGTATCAGAACTCAGCTAAGACAGGCTAACTAGTAGGTTGGTTAAACCCTTTGTGCAGCAGCGGGACAAAGTTGTCCCATTTGCTTCAACTGGCGGCTAACAACGCTTCTACATAGCATATTTCTGCTGGCGGAATACTATCAAACAATCCATTCGGTGTGTTTCTTTTCTGTTTTGATAATATGCCTTTTTAAGTGTTCTATATGTTTTTACATACAAGATGCGCTCTCCGAATCTTGGTGACAAAAAAAATGAAAATTGTTGAGCTTTTGAGCGTTTTTCCTATCAGCAAACTGCCTTATAGTACTTCTTTAAGCAGTTTTCAATTTTAATACAACTTGCATAATACGTCCACTAGACTAAGGAAAGGATAAGTACCCATCTCAAATCATTTTACAAACTCATGGGTAGAGCTCTGTATTCATTTTTCTACAAAATAAGTAGTGAAAACGGCTTGAAAGTGATGTCGTTCGTTTCCAAAACTAATTATGAGTGCCGTTTTACCATATGTCGGATTGTTAGATATGCACACTGCTCGCGCTTTATAAAGGGTTAACTAATATTTTGTAGTTAAAATTTTTGCTGCATGATTTGGAAACCACCAGGCAAAGCCACCCCTCCTGCGTACGTGACTGGTCGAAGTAGCCAAAACTTCTGCATTTAAGTCGGAAAGGTGTTATGTGTAATATAAGCTGTTTAAGAAGAAGAAAAGAGAAGCTGTTTAAGAAGAAGAAAAATTGCTATCTTTTTACAATTTTTACTGCCTAATTATTGGTTCAACCAAGATAATGCGTGCCCATTTTATTGCAACTGCTATTAGGTGATTTCTGACGGCAAATTTTGCGGAAGAAATTCCGAAGGTAACGGCGTGAAGTTTCTGCAATTACTTGGAGCACATTTAATATACAATGACTGTGCTTATGCTAGCATTGCCTGGATAAAGTACTTAAAATGCTGCCCGTCATTCGTTCACCCGCCGCGGTAGCTCAGTGGTTACGGCGCTCGGCTGCTGACCCGAAAGACGCGGGTTCGATCCCGGCCGCGGCGGCTGAATTTCGATGAAGGCGAAATTCTTGAGGCCCGTGTACTGTGCGATGTCAGCGCACGTAAAAAAACCCAGGTGGTCGAAATTTCCGGAGCCCTTCACTACGGCGTCCCTCAAAGCCTGAGTTGATTCGGGAACTTAAACCCCAATAAACCAAACCAAACCGTCATTTGTTCATCACCCAATATGTAGAAAAAATACGCAAGCATTGTTGAACTGCGCACCACTACTCCGATGAGAAAATCGAAAATAAAGCAGTATGCCTCACTACCCATTTTCTTTCGTCGTTCAGAAAAATTCAAGCCACTATAAGAATGATGACAGCTGTAGTAACCACTATTTCTTCAGCATGGCGTTATAGTTCTGGCAGAAAGAATGTAAGCTAGAATAATGAACATCGTTCCGGGCGCAGAAAAAGACAATGTCTCTGCAGCTGGCCACAACAAGCTGGCTGACGCACCCAGCTCCCGCCGCCATCCAACTCCGGACTAGTGCGTCCTTGCGGAGTTAGTTGCTGTGGGTTGCATATACACATATTGCACATTGAGGCATAAAACATGAATAAGAAAAGGCAAGCATATATGCACCAAATGCAGCCTTTTATTTCGCCCCTATTTGCAGGTGGTAAAGCGCCTGCAAGATCGTCTTGAATCTTTGGAGAAGGGCGCCGCCAAGCCCACCAACCTCAAGCAAGACCCAGAGTCCTTCCCGTGACGTCATGGAGGCTTGTGGGTCTCTTGGAAGGACGATGTTCCACTATGACCATAGCGCAATAAACATAGGCTCTACTATCGAAGTGGATCAGTAAAGGTGCTCCGGTAAAGTTAAGTTTATTTTTTATTTGTAGAAGGAGGAGCCAGGACTGAAAGCTGTGAGATACAACTGTACGAAGCCCCGGCCCACTAAGACTGGCACAGCCAAGGGTAGGAGCCAGATGAGTCAAGGACGTCTACAACAATTCTATGATTAGCGTATTTTGTTATTACTTGTGCTTCATAGTCTAACAGTGCAGCCCAAAGAAAGCAAAATATTAAAGCCCTGATGTTCACAATCATGAAAAGAAGTTTTTTGTGGGTGGTACAGCGCAAAACAGACGAAAGCGCAAAAGAAAGAGACACAACAGCGCTCGTCTGTGGTGTCTTTCTTTTGTGCTTTCGTCTGTTTTGCGCTGTACCACCCACATTGAACTTTTACCAACTCGCCCCGCCATCCATCCTTCTTCAGTAAAATGAAGAATAACTGAAGGTCAAAAGGTTCCAAGCACAGAGCGCTAATCGATTCATGACAATTGATCACAAAAAAAGGACAATTTGGTTATAAGATTCCTTAACTGGGTGCTAATGCCGATAATTTTAGTTGCTTCCTAATAAGAGCATGTGGCCGTGAATGCGGATTCGGATGCCACCACTACTTCTTCGTGCATCTTGATGCTTCTGTATTCAGTGTCACTAGGAGACTGGCATACGACTGGGCCGTTGGAGTCAGTGTGCAACAAGCTGGCAAGGATGGCCAGCGCACAATCCACCTGCTTTCAAGCACTACGAAGCAGGTTTACGTGTTGCAAATGGCTTCATTCCAAAACATTTTTTTTTGTTTTACGCTCAAGGAAGCTCACGCAAATTTTTCGCTGCTTCTCAGCGTTTAGCCAGGAATCTTTAGTGAAACATATTTATTATAACCACTTCAACGTATTTTGCTAGAACATAGCATGGTTGATCTCACTTGTTATGTTGAACCGGACATTTTGCAGTCAATGAATTGCATTCTTAAGAATTACATTTCCTAAGCAAATAAGGCGTGACCACGGTCATTGTGTAAAGAAGGAAACGGCTTCAGACAGGACTACAGGATAAAGAGAGAAAATCCTCAGGACGTTCCAACCTCCCTCCTACTTCTTCATGCGGATATTGAGAACTGAAACTCCTCATCAGAATAAACTATGGAGAGAACTTAATACGAATTACATTCCTTAAATTAAAAAGCATTGCATTTCTTAATTTGTATTTATTTTTCTTCTTTACCTGTCATTCGTATCGACACCTGCACATTACCATGCAGTCGTCAGGCTATGCATACACAATGGTCAGCTTTGTTCGCCAAAAGCTACGCGCGCCTGCGGGCTTTTGGTGGCGTGCTTGCCTCGGAATCTGAAATTCCGGGCTCGATTCCCCGCACGTTATAAAGGAGTTTCATTTTTCTTTGCCTGATAGCGTGGGTTTAGGGACGCCACTTTTTCTGGACATCGGGTTTCGCTGCCGATGAGCCGTATAATGCTTTCACATTAGAAGCCAGTTAGCTAGTAAGTCTGAAGCAAACACTGGTGCCTTACGGTGAGGGCTTTAAAGGGATACTGAGGCGGCTTTCTAATCAGCAAATATTTTAGGGTTTTGAAGTAGTGTCATTGCTGATCACATCTGTGAAATTATTTTTTCGATTTTGGCTAAAACAGTGGCGCAATCAAAAATTAAAAACGCGATGTTCAAATCTCCCGCGCCCCGCGCGAGCGTAGGACAGGAGAACAGCGGAGAGGGAAACCTCCTCCATGTCGGCCAACGTGACGTTACGTTGAGGAGCCGGGGATACTTCGGCGCACCCGAGCGAGCTTTCAGCGCGCGTTGTTTCTCGTATTGCGTGCGTGTGACGTACAAAGCGTGTCAGCCGACCATGAGAATCAGATTCAACACGAAGTAGTACCCTGCGTTCGTGTCCACGAACAACTACGGCCGCGACTGTGTCGTCTTCCACTGTTTTCCGCAAGATCATAAGCTCCCAGCGCAAGCACTCGCTGCTGTGACGAAGAATTCAAGCCGACTAAAGCAAGCCTACTCTGCTCGAAGCACTTTCGTAAGAGCGGCTACATGCAGAGCTTGTCCCTAGTGTGATCTCTGGAGATTTCTGTAGAAAAGGCGCGGCTGAACCATGACACAGTTCCTTCGATTTTCTCGCGCATGAGAGGCGTGTCACCATTGCGAAGAAGCGCCTCTTCTAAAAGTAGAAACATGCTCACTTAGCCCTTGCAGAAACCTTATAGTGGCTCAAGTATGTGTCGCTCTCCTCAGCTTAGGTGCGGCCAGACCACCTGCGGCGTGCTCAGGAAGGCTCGGTTAGTGATTTTATACTCGATTCGACGTGTCCAAGCAAGCAAGCAAGCATCGAAGCTCTTCATATGCGGCATCTCGTTTAATCGTAGCTAAGCGATCAAAATGAAAGCGTTCGACGTTGATTTCGGATGCAAATTTATGAGAGAAATGAATGCCAACCGAATTTTTACAAAAAAAACACCTCAACCTTACTCGGCTTCTTCATCAAGTTGTGGCAGCGGGCGAGTTGCAGCTAACTTGGCTTTTAAACACACACATAGTTGGCAACTACTTCACTGAACCTAAACTGCAAATCTAGGAAGGGCGAACGTTTCCGAGGCAGCGATTAATATTGTCTGGCATCTGCTGAACGCGCCACGAGTGAAGCAGCAGCCTTGTGCGCGTATTTGGGTTGGTTTCCAGCGCACAATGATTGCGTCACTATTCTGTGGACACGTGCCTCGCAGTGCTTGGCCACTGCGCGTCGCTAATTTTGACATCAACTTTGTGCTCCTTCATCGTTTCCTTGAAATACTTTCTTGCCCCAACTTGCAACGCCGGGCACTGATAACAGGAATTTTTGTACACAGTGCTTTGGGCCTTTTCTTTAGGATGACGCTCTTCCGGGCGAGCAGGAGGCGTCCGGTGGTGGTAATTCACTTGAGTATTGTTCGCACCCCTTCCTTTCCGAGAATACGAGCCGAGGTTGTGCTGGCATCTTTTACGCATGGTCTTCATAGCGTCTTTGACGCTGGCGTATGCTTGTGCTAGGCGTAGAATGTTTTGCTTGTGTCTTTTTTGGTTTCAGGCGATACGTGGAAGGAGCAAACTCTAGTATCCTTTTCTTCGGAGGTCAGTAAAAAAAAATATAGTCACCATATTCGCTTTTACAACGGCACAGAAAGCTGCGATCTGCACTCAACGCAGCGCCGGATCCGCATCGGCAGCTTCTCCAGTCCTCAAAGTGACGTCACGACCTCTCTTGACCAATCACGGGCGACGGCGCGCCGCGCGGCGTGCCCCGCGGCAGAGGCGGCATATATCGGCTAAAAAAGGCATTTGGCGTTTGTTTTTGCCTTATTTGGATGCAATATTCCAGTATACAGCATGAAAAACTCTAGGACGCCGCTGCCAGCCTGATTTTCAAAAAAAGTGCTTCAGTCCCCCTTTAAGCTCTCGAAGGCTAAGCTGAGTTCATATCGGAACAATAGACTTCCTGAATACACTAGTCAGCACGAAAATGTGAATCGCTATGATAAACGGCATTTGAGAGCAATGGCTGCCCACGGTGAGCAGTATACGTACGTTCTGAGCATGATTTTTAGTCTAATAAAGTCATTTGTAGAAGTCTAGAGCTGCACTCGAATGGCGGCTTACTTGAAGTCTGGATTTTTAATGTTATGTGTTGCTTTCTTCTTCATTCCGTAACATGATTTCTTGTGTGGTTGGTGTTCAGTTCAGTTCAGTGCATTTATTTCAGTCATATAGAATGGCTGAGGAGAAAGGAAAAAAAGCCGCACACGCGGCTTGACAAAGCTCCCATCTCCCGTAGCGGCTTGGCACGGCGATGACAGACAGCAGTAAAACAATAACAAGAGAATGCATGAAATAACAAATATGTACAATATCTTCATAACAGATCACCAGAATAGTCTCGGTACTGTTACACACACGCAAATGATAGTTTAATCACAGCACATGGACACTTTGTTTATTTTACAGTTTGATATGATTCATTCTTTTGTAAGAACATATTTCTGACAGCGTTATATGAAACGGAAAGAATGGATTGATTAGTGAAAGCGTTACTATTAAGGAAAGATGGCAACACATACCTGAGAGTTTGAAAACCGTAATTTGTGCGTGGACAAGGTACATACCAATATTCGTAGTGTCTTGTGTTGTGAACAGCGGTATTTTCCCGTAGATTCGCAAGGTCAGCAAAAAATGTGGTGTCACTATGTACCTGAGATTTGTACTGCTGAATTACACGGTACGGATGAATAACCCTTGCATCCATAATGCGGTATTTTGCAAATAGAGCACTCGTATGTGCTAAGTATGTGGCACCCGCAATTGCTCTGACTGCATTTTTTTGTAATGTCAAAACCTTCTGAATATTAGTTTGCGTCGTTGTACCCCAGACCAAGTGGCAATATTTAACATGAGAGTCAAAGAGGGCATGGTAAATAACAAGTTTTGTCCTAGTAGGTATCATGCACTTTAACCTTCTGAGTATGCCGACAACGCGAGCTAGCTTACTCTCCATTTGCTCGATGTGGTAGTCCCATAGCATAAATTCATTGAAGTGAACGCCAAGTGTTTTTACAACATTAGTTATTTCTATCATATTACCACCCAATACTAAATCTGTATGTACAGCCCATTTGACATTTTTAGCTCTAAAAAATATCGCCTTTGTTTTCCGTGTGTTTATTAGTAGGGAATTTTTTTCAGACCATGAGTTAAGTTTGCCCAACACGCTGTTAGCCTTTTCTACTATATCATTCGCGTTGGTGCCAGACAGAAATAAAGTAGTGTCGTCAGCGTAAATTACGTATTCTGTTTCGGAGTCAATCTGTACTAAGTCATTAATATATACATTAAATAATAAGGGACCAAGGATACTTCCTTGAGGTACACCATGCTTTATTTTATTATAAGTAGAGCGATGATTATCTATAGAAACGTACTGATATCGGTCAGTTAAATAGCTGGTGATAAGAGATAGTGCCTTGTTCCGGACACCGTATGCAGAAAGTTTAAGAAGAAGAGTTTCGTGATGAATCCTATCGAAGGCTTTGGAGAAGTCTATGTATATTCCAAGGGTTATTTGTTTACATTCAATGTTATTTAAGATTATTTCTTTTTGCTTCAGGAGAGCCATTTCAGTAGAGGACTTAGGTCTAAATCCAAACTGTCTTGGAGTTATCACGTTGTATTTTTCAAGAAAATTGGAAAGTCGTAAATGTATTGTTTTTTCCAAGCCCTTAGAAAAAATAGGCAATATAGACACTGGTCTATAATTACCAAGATCGTTTTTCGAACCACCTTTATAAAGAACTACTACTTTTGCTATTTTCATGTCCGAAGGGAAAATGCCGGTAGTCAAAGACAAGTTATAAATATAAGTTAAAATTGGGCAGATAATGTCCAAGACGTACATAACAGGTTTCATTTTCAGTCCAAAAGCATCTTCACTGTTTGTATTGTTCATGCCTTTATATATATTAAGCACCTCATTTTCGTCACAACATGTTATAAAAATACTGTTACTTGTATGATTCGTAATGTAATCCAATGCCATATTATTGTGTTCACTATCAAGTCCACTGAAATAGCTATTAAACTTGTTTGCGAGTGCGAGTCCGCTATAACTAATGCCTTCCATTGTAATACTTTCAATTGTATTTGTAGAGTTAGGGCTCAAGACTCGATTTAACCTATTCCAAACTTTCTTTTGATCGGTCAAGCCAGCGAACATGTTAAGGTGATATGCATTCCTCGCTTTTCTTAAAGTTAAGTTCAGGTTGTTTCGGTACCTCTTGAATGTTGCCCACGATTCTGGACTGCGACTTTGTAAGAACTTCTGATAGAAGGAATTTTTCCTTGCAATCATTCGAAGAATATGCGAGGTAATCCAGGGTTTACGAGCTCGTTTTGGTTTCTTTACATCTTTGTACGGAAAACTGTTACGATATATAGAAGCGAATATCTTCAGAAAACAACTAAACGCTATGTCAGCAGTCAATGCAGCAAAAACTGGTTCCCAATTGACGTTCACTATTTTGCGTCGAAATGTTTCTAACGTAGTTGAGGTGATCTGCTGTATTTTTAAATTTGTTTGTTTACAGTTTGATTTTAATACAGGCACACTATTACATACGATGTAAACAGGCAGGTGGTCACTAATAGCATAATTAATAACCCCGGTTGAGAGCACATTTGTCGCGTTATTTGTAATCAGCAAATCAAGAAGTGTTGCTGTAGTGGGTGTTATGCGTGTAGGCAATGCCACAACGTTTACAAGACAATATGATTCCATTAGTAATGATAGTCGTGACCTTCTGGGTGTATTTTCATGCATATCGACATTGAAATCACCGCCTATATATACAGTGTAATTATATTCAGTGGCAAATTGAAAAACATGCTCCATATAGTGAAAAAAGTTCTCAACACAACCATTCGGGGGGCGATACACAACAGTGAAGAGGTTCTTATTGCTACAAACTGAGAGCACCTCATAATCAGGTGTAACCGAAGTAATCTCATCAACCCTTTCACACTGAACACTATCAAGCACAAACAAAGAAACGCCTCCGCCTCTTCTGCTTGTTCTGTTTAGGAAGTAAGACTGATAGTTGAGCAGCTCAGGACAATCAACTTTGTCTTTGACCCATGTCTCAGTAAGCATTACCACAGAGAACATGAATTTAAACTGTTCAAGGAATGCACGTAAAATGTCATGTTTATCACGAACAGACTGAATATTCAAACATAGCACTGAAAAATGGTTAGTCTGGCCCTGAACCTCATTGTTAATATCATTAGGAGAGTGGTAAGTATCACCCATATAGAAGGAACTAATTGCAACCAAGAGCAGTGACTCACTGCAACAACTTCCTCAAATCGTCATCGCATCGAATCACGTGTGCCAGTTCCCCGTTCGCCTTTCGTACAAGCACTTTGTTGTTCCGGTGCCAGGCATACTTGTAGGCATTCGCATCAGCCCATTTCTTCGCAGAATCGAGAAGCGTTCTGTTCAACCGAGTCAGGTTTTCTACGATTGAGACCTCAGAGTCAGACGTTCTGAGTGATTTGCCTTTCAAAAACCATTGATCTCTGAGCTTCTGGGAAGTGAAACGAACTAGCACACCTGGAACTTTGCCTTGTTTCGCGGGAAGCCTGTGTACGGCATCTACATCGCCTTCGCACAGCTCAGGAAGCTCAATTGAGTGGGCCACATCATTCACTTTTTCAAGCAAATTCTCACCATCTGACTCCGAAATGCCGTGGAATACCAAATTTTGCCGTCTACTCCTCCACTCCAAATCGTTCACAGTGACCTTCAGATGATTCACTTCCTCACTGTTACTACAACTTTCAAGGACAACAACTCGCTTTCGAAGTTCCTTAATCTCTGCCTCTTGTCTAGCCATTGTTTTTAACACTTCATCATATTTCTCTGACATCATATTGATAGACTTGTCAATATTGTCAACTTTTTCTGGAAGATGTTCAAGTTTCTGAAGTCTCGCAAGGATAGCACTGAGAATGACAGGTATATTGACTTCGTCTCCCTCCTTGCCGCCTCCCGCCCCTCTGAGGCGTGACGAATAGCATGTGCCACATTTCCAGACCTCGAAAAAAGCCTCAGCCTTTCCCTTCGCAGCAGCTTCAGACACCCCAGAGCATTTTCCTAGGTGGAACAAGTTGCTACATTCAGAGCATTCCATTACACGGCCTTTGGCTGGAATTGCTTTCGAACATGCCGCACATATTTTATCGCGGCCAGCCATGTCTTATCTAACACGGGCCAACAAGTCAAAGAGGCACAGCACAAATCAAGACACTTTCGGCAGCGGTGGCAGCAGGGTAAGACCAAGACTGAAAATGTAAAGGCGAAAGCACCAACCTGCAACCAGTTGTACGGAGCAATTAGGCTGCGAACCGCTGTCTGCCATCACCGCAGCCGAAGTGACGAGCAGTGGGCGTGACAGGAGCGGCACAAATCATTCCGGTGATAGCAGCCTGGTGACGCTAGCAGCGGTAGTTGCTTCAGGAAACGAAATGCCGTGCATCCACAGCCGGTCAGTTCAAAGAAGGTTACTGCAGGTCCCACAGTCTTGGGAATTCCAGGCGAAGGAGAAATCCGTCGCGCAGTCTGCAACCTGCAACCAGTTGTACGGAGCAATTAGGCTGCGAACCGCTGTCTGCCACCACCGCAGCCGAAGTCGAGCCCTTAGCCCTGCTATTATAATTACAACAGCGATTCAAGTGCCGGAATTGTCATTATTTTTTAGGACGCTCGATACATCATATTGGCAATGAAAATGCTTGTCCTCATTATCATCATGTGTACTCCAGTCATGAGCTTGAAAAGCTAGGCCCGCCTTTACTGTGAGGTGCCGGCTAGACGGCGAGTACCGCTATACTAATCTGCTAAAGTGTTTGCACGTTACCTTCAGAAGAACGGTAAAACGAGCTCTGCCTTTGTTCGCCAGCCTCCTTTTCTCACTCCCTGCCTTCCCTGTTGAGGTGTCCTCATGTGTTCATCTGTAGCTTTTGCCTTGTTGCGTGTTGGCAACCTACTGAACTCAGTTCTATGCGACTAACATGGTGCGCCCCCTTGCCAAGGGTATATAAGCCGCTTACCGCAAATAAACGCCGTCTTTCCTTTTTCGCCGTTACTGGAGGTTGCGCTCAGTGCCCGGTGTGTTCTCTTATTTTCTCGGGCAGCGATACAATATAAATGGCAACAAGGTTGAACTGCCAGTGGTGTACGGCACTCACCTGCCAGCATCGGCCCGAAGCTTCATCAACCTTAAGCATACGAGCTCGAATTGCGTTGGCCGCTCCAGCGGTCTCCGTCGCTCGCCACGGTGCGCCGGCAAGTTAGGCCACGTGCGCAGCCAGTGTCGCCCTCCGCTTCGTTGACACCTGCGCCTCGCTCTGCGCCGGTAAGCCATGGCTGCCATATTCAACTACAACCCGCCGCCGCCTCCGCTTCTTGCTACGCCTAGTCCTGCATCAGTGCCGTGGAAACAGTGGAAGTTTGCGTTCCTCAACTACTTCGATGCAATCGGTGGTGAGGACTGCACGCATCGACGCAGGAAACCTATCCTACTGAATGCACTAGGCTTGGAGGGGCAGCGCATATATTACAGTTTTGCGCCACTTACCGCGTGGGAGCTCATCAACGTAAATGTTAAGACCGAGCCTGACACGGAATTTTCGACGAGGCACTTGCACTTCTTGACAAGCATTTCGCTACAAGAGTCAACGAGCTGATGGAACAACACCGCTTTCGGCAGTGTCGCCAGCTGCCGCGTGAGCCTTTCGAAGCGCATGCCTCTGCACTGCGCGAGCTCGCTACAAGCTGCGACTTCGGTGACCAAATTGAGAAGGCTGTACGAATCCAGCTACTTGAAGGTGCAACATCAAAACAAATACGCGAGCGTGATTTTCGATGGAACAAACCTTACGCTGAGCCGAGCTGTGGAACTTGGCGAACACATCGAACAGACACGATATGAACTCAAGGAGCTCTGAGCTGATTCAGTCGTGCAGAGACTAGTTGACAAGCCCGCACATGGGAGCGCTAGTGGCTTTTCGGCGTGCTACCGTTGCGGGTCTACCGACCACCCTGCCAGTGCAAGAGAATGCCGAGCTAAAAAGGCGACATGTCGAAACTGCGTCAAAGTCGGACACTTTGCATCTGTTTGCCAGTCAAGAGGCAAGTGCGAGTCTCCGGTCAACCAGGAGAGCCAGACCACGTCTGAAGCGCTTCTGGGAGTTGATACCATATAGAATCTACAAGTTTGCATTGAAGGGGGTTCACTTTCTTGTCTGCAAGCAGAGTCACAGTCTTTATCGCTGCCTCCAGCCCACTTGCGCGGTGAATGTTCACACCTGTTTTCCGGTGAACTTGGCCTAACTAAAGGTTTCGTACACCAAGTCAAAGTTCGTTCTTCAGTAAAGCCTGCAGCTGCCAAGCTACGAAGATTGCCGCTTACACTACGTGAACGTGTGTCTGATGAGTTGCGCTGACCGTAACTGTCAGGCATCATAGAAAGAGTGGATGCTGCCGATGGGTGTCTGCGACCGTCGTCGTGCAGAAGCCTAATGGGACTAATGCCTTTGTGTCGACCTACGAGAGGTGAACAAGGCCATAATAGTGAATGGGTTCCCCCTCCCCCACACAGAAGAACTGCTGCATCAGCTGGTAGATGGAACCAGATTTTCGAAACTGGATTAGAAAGCAGCATACCATCAGGTGGAACTGACAACTGAGAGCCATGAGCTCAGAAAACGTTTGGCGCACGAAGGCCTATTCAGGTATAGGATAGCGCGCTTTGTATTTGAGTCTGCTCCTCCAGCATTTCTGAAGTTGATGTCAGCGATACCGAACGGGTGCCAAGGGGTACTTTGTTACATCGATTATGTCATAGTCTGGGGCAAGACTGCTCGCGAGCATGACAAGAGTTTCCGTGTTCTGAGACGGATCTCTAACGCAGACCTCTCATTGAATGAGATATGTGTTTTTGACGTAGACAAAATATCCTTTTTGGGACATGAAGGCAGCAGTAAGGGCACTGCACCTATGCATTCGAAGGTGGAAGCAGTCACTCGAGCAGTGGAGCCCAAAGATGAGCCAGCGTTACGATCGTTCTTGAGGCTCGCCCGCTATCATTCAGTGTGGAGCCAATGAGAAAACTCTTGCGCAGCGAACAAGCATTTTTCTGGGGCGAAGCCGCACCGCAAAGTTTTGATGCAGTCAGAGCAGGGTTTTCATCACGCAGTGTCATCAACATGTTTGATCCAGACTTGCCAGTGGTTGTGTCTACCTACGCATCCGACACAGTACTCGGAGCTGTGCTTCAACAGCAGGGCGGACACGAGCTGCGAACGGTAACCTTTGCATCCCGATCATTAACATCTGCCAAGCGCAAGTATCAAAGAGGCTGTCGGTGATAGGCACCATTGTCTTCAGAGAGGGGAGAATTGTTTTGCCCGTAACCTTGACTTCCCAGTTAGTATTTTTTTGCACATGACACTCAGCACGGCATAAGAAGAGCAAAACAACGGCTTCGAGGGGAATTCTGGTGGCCAAAAATGGACAGGGAGGTGGAACATGCAGTGAGAAGCTGCCATGTTTATCAAGCAGCTGACAAGTCGGCAAAACCAGTTCATGCACCCCCGCAGCCCGTTGCGTTTCCGGAACTTCCAAGGCAAAGGTTGGCTCTTTCATTGCAGGCATCCTGAACTTGAAGCAGGCCAACCCGAATTCGTAATAACTCTCATAGGTTATCATTCCAAGTGGCCAGAAGTTTACTTCACCAATACAGTCACGTCTGAAGTCGTCAGGGACTTTTTGTGTGGTGTCTTCAGCAGTGAGGGCTAACCGAAAGAACGTGTCTTTGACAATAAACCCTAGTTTAGGTCCCAAGTGTTTGAAAATTTCCTGAAGTAGGGGGGCACAAAACACTGCGTCTCTTCAGTGTATTATTCTTAAGCTAATAGATTTGTTGAGAGGTTTTATAGAAACCTGAAGGACTTCATTCAACTTTCTGCCTTGGAAGGTGGATACATCCAGATACCTGTAGTTGAGCATTTGGGCGTGTACCGGCCGACCCCGCTTGCTAATACGAGAGTCTCGCCGGCAATGCTACTTCATCGCCGCCAACCCAGAACCTGTCTCGATATTGTGGGCATACCTTCGAGGGAATTATTTCAACAGCCTGTCTTAGCTATGCGCCGGCTACGTGCCTGTGTTCGGGCAAAGTAGTCATCAATGAAGACTTACACCGACGAGAGGCGAGCGGCGAAGGCACAGATGTTCTGGGTGGGAAATTATATGCGAGTCTGTAACCCAGCGCGTACGGGAAAGGCGGGGCTATCCTATTCTAAGCCCTTGCGAAGAAGAAATGAGCTAGGTCAAAGCTCTTTCCGACTGGAGGTTGGTAGGACATGGAATGCATCCAAGCGGGTGTTTGTTCCAAAGAAATGTCTGGCCGAGAGTAACCAACAGCCGTCATGCCTGCTTCCTGCTGGGGAGGTTGGGCTCAGTACCCGATATCTTCTCTTATTTTCGCGCCCTTCTCCCTCGGGCTGCGATACAACCCCTGTCGAATGAATACTCTGGTTTTCCTGTTCAACTTTGCCTCTTCATTTCTGCCGCACCTGCTGCTCCGGCACCAGTGTCGCAAAGTCGAGTTCAAATAATGAGCCAAGTGCGCGGTGTAATTCGACAGTTTCCGGTACGACGCGGCACCAGTAAGGCCTGAAGCGCAGTCAATGAGCATCGCATACGGAGCCCCCCTACATGCTGCCGATGCCACACGCCGTATCAATGGCTCGGAGGGATGCACTAGCTACAGCCCAACCTAAAGCATGGGCTTCTCCTCCCCCGGAGAAAATTAGTTTTGCGTCGGGCTTTGGCCACGGGCCGCTGAAGCCGCGGGCTGGAGCTAGATTCGGCCCATTGTAGGGATATGTCTACACGTCAATGTTGGCTGATGTACATTTAGGTAATTTCGGTATCAAATCTAGAAATGAGGAGGATAAGCAATGTTCCAGGCAGACAAATAATTTCTTTGCTTGTATTTTATTGCTTATCTAGCTGGGCGTATAAAGTTATCGTGTTAAACGTGCTTGGAGAGTGCGTGAGTTGCTACGGCTTCGATGTTAATGAGTGCCGTGCTACGAAGAAGCCAAGTAAAACTTTCTATCACATACAGTCATCATTCCGTCGCTGTGTTGATTACAGCGAGCTCTCTTTTGTTCAGCGGGGGGAAGGTCTCCCTGGCCTTTCGACTTAACGTTTTGGGTAATAAAATGAAGTCACTGCTGGCTATGATTGCTGGAAGATGCACAGTCCAATGCACATTTGGTTATTAAGAACCGCAGTCCCCCTCTGGCATGAAAAGTAAATCTGAGTTTCTTAGTTTTCCACCAAGCTCCGTTAAATTTATGTCATCACTGAGCGCTGTTTCTTAGGATACTGCGAATTTCCGCACCAGCTGGTCGCTTTAATCTGCCGCATAGTTAAGCATATAGCTGCCACTGAACTAGGCGGCTCATTTTTGAGTCTGTCGCTGACCGCAAATGATATTGCGGACAAGATGGCGCTGATAGTAGAACTGACACCAAACACCTGGCTGGCACCATTGTGGTTCGCTTGTATCTTGTAGCTTATGGCTCCGGCTTCGTGAGTGCACACATCGTTATTTTAGCCCGGTTATGGGATCTCGTCATCGGGAACCCTTGCTTATTAGTGAAGTTCTTGTACGCAATGTTTCGTGCTATCCATGTTTCATATATGATCTCAGAAACTCCAGCAGGCCACTGAGCCAGGCACCGCGGAATGTTAAAATATAAAAGCTCACAACTTCATAGTGCGATATACCGACTGAGCCCCACTACAGGTAACTCTGTTATTATCAAAGCGCTCGATGTTTATGGCAAACTTCCTGGGAGCGTCCGAGCAGGAGGAGGAAAGGTATTCAAGAGAGCAGAAGCCTGTGCTTTGCGTGCGCGTTTCCGTCATCGATGGGTGACAGCCTTTTGTCAAAGATTTTGTTACTCTGAGGTCATATTGCACGCTTTGGTGATCTGTAGTCTATGTCGTACTGTAGTCAGAGTAGTTAGAATGGTTATGCACGATTCAATTTTCTTCCGCAGAAAGCACTTTGCTGGTTCCTGCCGTCATATTTAAACGCACTTGAAAAAGGTAGGTAGGCAGCCATAAACAGGTACGCAGCGGATGTGAAAGGTGACGGATGCATCATGCCCTCGTAGAGTATGGAACGTCCCGTGGTGCTTCATTATGCCTTCGACTCCATTGCAAGCGTTTTTTCCCATATTAATCTGCCGATAACATCCTCACAATAGACGTGCAGTTGTTGACCTGGGGTTGGTAAATTTGACAGCTGCTCTTAAAGTAATTAGATGTGTCGTCGCAGACATAGGACACGTAAATATACAAAGATGCCTAATGTCTATCTACTAGTGCGCCTTAATAAGAGCATAATACGCATGGGCAGAATAGCGGACCGTGTCAGCACTTATGAACGTAAAAACATGGGCTATTTGCCTTTTCGTGACGACCAAGGTTATTGCAGAAACTTGGAATTTTTTTCAATGGTACTCCTGCGTTTCTATAGGCACTTAGTAGACAGGGACACGGACTTGAGAAGTTCGTTGTGCAACACATCTCAAGAAAAAGAAGACTCACCGAAACCAAGGAAAGCATAATTTTGGGATGTTCATGTTGGTAGTGTAATCGTATTTACATGAGAAATGATTAATTAGCAAGTGTAGGAATAACACAGTCTCATTCAGGCAGTGTCATAATACCCACGACATCCGCTTGTCGCGTACGGTCCTCTACACACTCAGCTCTCGGAGTGGCAGTCCAGCCTTCTATTTTTGAGTGCATTCGTTTTGAGTGTAACCCAATATTAAAACATTCCACAGCGCAGCCCTCGTCCGTTTGCAACGAGCGTAGAGCATTCTGTAGTACCGCAAGTGCTATGTGCAACGTGATCGAGCGGTGAGGGCGACGGTTGCGAAAGAACCTTCTTTTGCGATCAATGTGTCAAGAGTGCCAGAACCAAGGCTCTCATCAATGTCAGTTAAGAAGCAAGAAAACGTCATTGTTAAGTTGCATGCTACACGAATACATTCCAAAACAAAACCTTGGACAGCCGCTGCCATAGCTGAGTTGGTTGAACACCGTTCGCAACATAAAAGTGCAGTCTGTTCGGAACCTACTCGCAGCATATGGTCCCTTTTTCTGACGCTTTCTAATAAGTTATATGGAAGGAAGAAACGATTTCACTACTACTTTCGGAATCATCTAACCCTAAATCATAATAAAATTGCCCCTATGCCTTCCTTGGTGTTGGGGAATGTTTGCTTTCTACAAATTTGTTCAGGGTAGACAAGTGAGCAATGTTCTGTTTATTCGAAGTGGACGGCAATTTCCTGACTAATGCCTTTCCACTAAAGGCGCTTAGAATAGTCATCAGTTTTCTACCTTCTGACACACTCTTGAAGGAAATGGAGTAACCAGTTCGGGTTCGTTTCCTTTTTGTTCCGATCACTTCTTCCGCGCGTTGCTTGCTCTTCCTGAAAAAAATAGAACGCTCCCGGCGCTGCCTTCCGCGCCCTCTTCCACATCTTACTAGCCGCGAGTATACTTTAGTTAATCGAGCGCAAATCCCCCTACCATTACAACTCTACCTTCGCCAAATATTGAGGAGCTCTGGACACCGCCGCTGTCAGATATATGTCGCCTACCGTGACAACACACACACGTAGTACCTGCCTACTCGCCGCACTGTCAACAAACTACTTCCAATGCGGATTCCTACCCAGCTAGATACCCTATTCTTAACATAGTTTAGCAACAAAAAGTGTTTTTGTGTTGCAGCTAGTTGCCCCGATGTTATTATGCATACTTGAAAAAATAGGTAGTGAACTACGCAGGCATTTGAGCTGTAAATTTCAGTTATACGTTTGCGAGTTTAAGCCCTTCGCCCTGGCAGCGACGGTAACATTGAAGCAGCCTGAGGGACGCCATGACTCGGTTGCGCCGCCGTCTGCTGCAAAACTGCCGTGAGCACGGTCGCTGCGTTGCAGAGCGCGCGCCTACGAGGCCGGCCGTGGCACACTGTGGTGAAGTCTGCAAGACTGGACATATTGGACTCAAAAAAGGAAAGGACACAGGCCTTTGTCCCCTTCTCGTGACTTCCCTCTTCCTATCACTGCATCCCTGGCGTGAACAACGAACTTCGCACTCCCCTACGCTCCTACTAGTAGTGCGCAATTCAATCGTTCAGTCACGAGCAAGTATTTTACCGTTGGCTTATTTCGTAGTGGATCCCGAGTGCGCCAGTGTTGTGAGACAGCCACATGGTTCAAGAAATCTTTAAATATTTCATTACAAATTACTTGCTGCACAAAATGAGCTCATGTTTCACGCACTTGTTCTGAGATGCATAGCCAACAAAATGCTGCAGCATACAGCTAGAGTTTGAAAAATGGTGGGATGGCCCTTTTACTAGATCTCGACCACTCCTTTCATAACACTCCGCCCAATACTGTGACCACTTCTCGCGGCCCGTATATCCAATGCGTTGGGCGATATGGGCTCCGATTTTCCGACTTGAGCCGTCGACCGCTACCGTGGTTTGGAAGCAATTGTTTTCTTTCTCCATTTAGGTGACGTTGATAACTGACGTGCATTTCACTTCTTCGCCAACCTGCTAGGAGGAAAAAGAAGACCATTCATCCGTTCAGATCGCTTCTTGCCCCTTTCACAGGGCCTCTCTGCCGAAAACGCCATGAACCAGTAAGCCTTTTCAGGTTGCATTATAGGAAATTCTTCCCCTTACCACCGCACGCTTCAATTCTAAGGACGTGCTGTAAAGTGAGCTCCTTCTATTCAATAATTCCTTCGGATGTATCCTTTATTCGAACCCCTAAATTCTTTGTCCAACCTTTTTGTGTTTGTCGAGGTAGCAATAGTTATTTACGTGGATCGCAAAGCTATGAACCGTAGCCTAACGTTTCTTTGATAGGGCGCACAGGCACTGCCATACCTTCACATGCTCTGAAGCCATTCAACCCTCGATGTATTGAAGCACTTAGACGACAAGTCCCCTTGTGAATGACAGTCTAGTCTTGACTAGAGTCGCGGGTGAGTGGATTTGCGCCGCCTAAAACCACCACTCGATGTTTTCGTAACTGCAATTGAAACCAGCATTGCCGGTTTGGAAATCCCAGAAGTGAGTTCGACGACTTCTTGCTCCGGCCCATAGGGTGTCACCGTATGAGCACCGCTGTTCTCATGGCGTTTATGGTGGGCGGCTACTGCCTTGTAAAATTTCACGCTGTGTGCAACTACCAGGTCGTATAGGCCTGGCAGACCCAGAACCAGATCCATATCGCGAGCGATATTATCATCTGTGACGCGACACAGTCATCGTGTTCGGAAGCTTCAATGTGAGCTTACTTTTCGCTGCCTTACTTGCAAAGAATGTAGATAAATCGGTGCCACACTGACTGAAAGATTGTAGCTCCGTTGGTGTCCCTTGTTAATTACATGTGCCCGAAATGTTGCTTTGTCTGAATGCCTAGGTACTTGCCTAAGGCCGCAGACCATGCTTTGTGCTTTTGCTGATCGCTTTTAGCAAATAGTTCTCGGATAGCTGGTGGAGACAGCTCTAACCAGTGGCAGACAGCATGTCCATAAGGCAATGAGAATGGAGAAAACAAGACGTCTCAGTAAAGCTAGTGTGTCGCAGTCAATTACTATATCAAGTAGCAGTCGTAATTGCATGCAGTGTTGTCGATTTGTCGTTTGGCGCGCCGTCACCGTGTGCTCTTTCTAGACCACATTAGCGCCTTCCACGCACACCCCCGTCGTTTAAGCTATGAAAGCCTAAATGTTTCGGAAACAGCTCGCCAATATCATTTGTAAAAAAGTTTCTCGCCTGAGCACAGCTACACATGCATAAACTCAGTGAACGCGCTAAACACGTTCACTGCGTCGTGGGTCACCGGTGGGTAATGTGGTATACGCCTTATGAGTGCCACGCATACTGAGTCGCGCAATGAAGGGGCGGTACAACTCAGATTTTTTACGAACACTGCAAAATGCACACATGCCAGACCGTTACTGTCCTCTACTTACGGTTCCGAGAGGTGGGCTTCACCGGTCAGTCACTTGTGGGTCACGCCGTACCCGAGAAAATTTAACGATGACCAACAGTGGTCCGCGATGTACAGTGATTAGCGCGGCGCAATTTGCTTTCTTTGCACGTTAGATAGCCCTAGGTGGTCGAGATTTCCGGAGCCCTTCACTACGGAGTCTCTCATAGCACGGCCGCTCAATGGAGGCGCACATCCATTGAGCGGCCGTGCTCATAGCCTCAGTCGCTTTGGGCCGTGAAGCCCCAATAAGCTAATAAACCAACCCTAATTGCTTTCACAGCCAACGTGTTATGCAATACAATTTGGTTTTGAATCCCGAAACGACGACACCTAAATTTGTGCACCCATGTTCGAAAGCCCTATCATCACAGTAGCTGGATACTGTAACGAAAGCTCCAGGGGCCGTGAAGTCACTATCTTTTCGGAGATAGACAGGCTGCTATGAACCAAAAATAGAGTTCTGGTATTTCGGGCCGTGAGAAAAATCAGTCTACATGGTTATATCGAAAACGGCAGGGTGTCAAACTCATTACAGATCAAAAAAATGGGAAGGGGGGGGGGGGGCACTTTGCTTTCACTAAAGTGTGATAAGGGGAAAGCCACTTCCACCTCTGTGGCTGCCCCTCTTAAAGTGGCAAGGACGTCAAGGGTGACGTCACGCGCATGCGCCGGCAGCTTCCAGGGTGGAGTCGAGTCAGCGTGAGTGTGTGTGTGAGTGAATGACTATGGTGCGTCATTAGAAGCGCAAAATGGGAAGGCAAGAACTTGTCTACTGGTGGCTAATGACCACGGCCATTGCCGGCGTGGCGATAGAAGCACGGAGGGGAGGGCGATGGAGTCGGAGCGGCAGTCGGCGCACCATATATAGACTGTGATGATCATGTCATAGGTGACGTCACGTGTACGCGTAGTACATTTCCGGTTACGACCTACTACGCCGTTTGATGACGCCCTTAATTTTTGTTAATTGTATTTATTATTGTTTATGAAATTTATTATAATTTTAATTTATTTCTCGTTTCTTTTCTTTTTTCAATTTTTTAATTCTCATGTTTTTCATTTGTAGGTTTTAATATATTTCTCTTATTTTATTTCGTTTTATTTTTATTTTATGTTAATTTTAGTGACTTTTGGCTACGATGTATTACACCAATAATGACGTCTTCAGGATAATTGACAGCAATAGTGTGACAGCTTTCGCGGACGGATGGACAGTGATACGCCATTAAAGGCTTTCGCCTTAATATCATTGACCGCCACTTTCTAGAGAGCATAAGGAAACATCGTAGCTATAAAGGCTGTTTAGCTCGTTTTATCTATAGGAAACACTCAGACATGTAGCTTCCTCTCAGAGAAAGCTGTCAGCTCGCCACAGACGTAGCAATGCAGCAAGTGGGCTAGTTGGTGACTGTTCATGATTGAAAGAAGGTTACTGCGCTACAAGGCGTTTACACAACACGAAAGGAACAGCACACAGGAAGGACATGCGAAGACCAGAACATGCCCTGTTTTTGTTACGCGTTCCGTAACAGTACCGATCTTTCACTAATTTCTGACCCCGTGGTGCGAACTGTGCCATCAATGGTTAAGTGGCACATAGCGCCAAATGTTTTTATACGTTTCCGATAATTTGGCGCGTTTCTAGCTCAGGCCAGTGTGGCACGTAAATGGCCGCAGCAGGCGCCCTTCCTACACAGGCCCAAAGCCGTGCGGGAGGCTTCGGAACACGACACACGTGCTGCCCCTCCTTCACCCGCCATCACCGCTGCTTCGCCTGGCATAATTTCCGAAGCCCAAAACGAGCCGGAACATGCTGCGGCTTCATCGAAACCACCTCCAGCAGACGGCCGCAGACACGGACACAGCCCCCTATTTTGGAGCGGTGCTCTCGTGGCAGCGGCAGGGGTTATCGTCTTCATTGTGAAGCTCCTAAGCCTCGAGTCTCGCATTGACCGCGACCGAAACCTGCCCAATAACAGGCTTCCGCACATCGTATTTATCCTGGCTGACGACTTGGTGAGGGGTTCATTCTTTAATCTTTATTTCTTTCTTTCTTTCTAGGTTTCTTTCTCTACGCGTTGTTGTGCTAGTTCTTCACTTTATTTTCTCTTGCTTGTTGGCTTTCTTTCTTTCTTATCTCTCCTTCTTTCTTTCCTTCTTTATTTCTCTGTCTCTCCCTCTTTCTCTCTTTAATAATGGACAATTAAGGAATGCTTCCCAAAAACTGGGTCTCTTTCCCCTCTTTAACGAATGGGCAAAGACTTTACAGCCTCCGTAATAGAGCCCAGTAATAATATTTCGTTAAGCAGGTCTTCTGAAGCTGTGGGCAATTAACCGCATAAAGAATTTTGCAACATGGTGCTCTATGTCACTAGTCCATTTCTTCCTCGCTGCTCGTTTGCATTTCTGGGTGCAATTTCTTATCAAAGGCGATTTTCACTCGGACCTGGCATTGCTGCTGTCGCTGCTGCTGCTAAAATCTTTCTGTATGACAGAAAACTTCACGTAACAGTAAAGTTTCAAGTTGCTTAAATATATTTCGTTATCGGTATAGCCGCTGTGATACGTCTTAACAATATATTTCAACCTGCTGCTCGCTTAATCATTCGCAAAAATTCGCTCCCTATCCTTCTATTCTTTTTTTAGCATGAAATTAAAACTCTCTTCCGCTGTAAAGGTTTAACCCGTTTTGCTACGCTTCATTGCTACACCAAACAGGAATCAATCAGAACTAGCAGGAATATGGGAACATATTGAGTTTAATATCGCATTATATTTCTTAGACGCCCCTCCCCTAGTTGGATTTAATAGTTTCGCAGAACAATGTGGAGGACAACAAGAACAAAAACTCGGGGGACGCTCAAGCACCGCCTTAAGTGTGCGAGGTAATCGCTTTGAAGCCCATATATGCGGAAATGGTCATTCTCGGGTTTACATTCATAGATCCTTGGGAGCCCTCACACCACTACTGGCGCGGTGGCCCTGCGATGGCAGGTGCTTCCACCGGTGGGGCTTGTGCCACCCATTTTGTTTCCTGAGCAATTTCTCGCGGTTAACCTATTATTTATTTTCCACTTGCGATGGTCGTTAATTTGCTCATAACCCAGTGCGCAGGTTGTGATGGCGCCATGGGGTCACGTGACCTTTGTAGCCAACTAGGTTGCTTCTGCGAGGATTTGTCGCTCACAACGCTGACTACGACGACAACAGATATTCTTCACAACAGCTGCCTTAACGATAACTCGTTGAACGTTCAAGAAACAGGATACCAAATCTGAAACCTAGCTTAAAACCCTGTATTTTGGCGCAATTGGCAAAGGGCAGGGTATAATTGGAGAGAGATGGGAGAGGCATTTGCCGTGCAGTGAACGTAGTCAGGTTGATGATGGTGATGATGATGACGTCCTGGCGTTCGAACAAATTACGTCAGTAATGTTCTCGCAATAACTCGTTCTAATGCGTTTAATGGCTAAAATAGCGTCTGTAAGTGGCTGTTTTGTCTGAAATGACCCAAAACAACCCCGAACAACTTTCGTTCGGCGCAAACTTTGAATAAGAACGGGCGTCCCGCTCGTGACGACCCATATGCAAGGTTATGTTCTATTAAGGCCACAAAAAGAGAGAGAGAAAAGAAAAGGGAAACTTCGTTTACGCCGCACCACCACACAGTTGCGAAATTCGATGCCCAGGGTATCAGAAGGCTCTGGAGATAGTACCGTGTAAGTTATGATGAGCTGCGTACACGTAAAAAAAAACGGTGGGGTCAACGTGGCTTGAACCTATTTATACAAGCGAAAGGTCTGCTAAGCATGGTCTCCACTGTCTGAAATCAAATCACGGTCAAGGTCAAAGGTATAGGCATGGTACCCAAAGGTCATACTCTCATGATCACTAGGTCATACTTGTCCTAGCTAGGGCCATACCGCCGCGTAGTCAAGTTCGGTTTTACTTTGCTAGGCTTTGAAGGCAATTGTCTCATTCTCATCGAAATGGAAAGTTGTATCCCGAGGAATAGAGCTCTTGCTCTAAAAGAGTAAAAAGAAAACCCGAAGTAGCTCTTTTAGGCTCCTGGGATCTCGCTCCGGTTAAGACGTCAGTGCAGTGAACGACTTAAGGCCGTCGTTTGATCTTTTTTTTTTTTGCGGATTCCGCAAGCATGCGGACCGCTCGATTTCAGCCGCCGCCCAGGCGTGGGGCGGAAATGCGTTGCACGATCAATTTGTTGCTTGGGGGCGAGCCGGATTATTCGAGCGTTCTGATTGGCGCTCCCGGCACTGCCTGCCGTCTAATCGCGTGTGGCTGCTCAGGCAGTTGTTTATAGAAAAAGAGGCAGATATCTCACGGTAGAAATTACGCGTAATAATTGCGGCGTATTCGAGACATATCAGTTGCGTCAACGTTTCCTTTCCTGCGAAATTTTCGTCGGAGCTACAATTGTGCACGGCTGTTATGACACGGATCTTAGTCCAGTCAAACATGACGGCCGCGAACCAATTCTCGACAGAACTTTGCAACATAGAAGTCGAGTCTGATAATATGAAGCGATATCGTCGGAAACGATACGTATTTACACCATTGCTACCCAAGAGACAGAAAAATGCGCCACATCGCAATCGAGTACTCCTCCTAATTTCGACGATACGTTCTCACAATGGTCTGTGATTTCTGCCTCAAAACAAAAGAATGCTGCCTGCTCTCAAACTTAAGCTTCCCCGACAGTTGCAGACCGACGATGCGATTCGCCGTAACAACCCTCCGTAACTGCAACCGGCATAATCGCATCAGCACCAGCAGCTTCCAGATCCTGCAGTGCGGTGTCTGTCGAGGTAGCGACGTTTCCACATTGTACTACAGTCATCTAAGACAGTCTAATCTCCGACACTGAAGTGTTTACAGCACTTTTTAAATATTCTAGATACGACAGAAACGTGCATGCAGATAAAATCCTTTCACACTAAGCTATAAGGTAAGGGTCCCTAGTAATCAAGAGCCGGAAAATTGGAGCAAATCAACCCAGAAAAGATGCTATCTCCACTGAAACGCACTAAGCTTGGACAAACACTTAGCAGGACTCGATTCAATTATTCTTGTGACTGAAAACTCATTCCCTCATTTTCTGTCTATGCCGATGTTCATCAGCAAGAAAATCAATTTGTTACTGACAAAAATAGATTGAAAACTATTTCCTCACCAGGTTTCAAATTCGTGTGGTCCTGACTTAAAAAGACATATAGCCACCAATCTAGCCTGATGGCTGTGTAGCTTGCAGCCAGGTACACTCTTCAAAATTCGGTGTCGACACATGCATTTTACTTTTCATATCTGCCAGTGCTGGCGACACTGGTATTTTTCCTCTTTTCGCCATGTCTAGCTGGTTATTCTGTGCCAAACATCCCAAGCTTCGAGATCGAACCTCGCGATTTCTCTCAAAAAATAACAGGCTTTTGATCCTTCTGTCGAAAGCAATTTGATCAAATATTTATGTGGCAAAAACGTCCCGCCATTTCTGGTTCAGTTTTCCACGAGAGTGCAAAGCTAGTTTGCGTTAAAATATGAAGAAAGCTGACTGCTTCTTTATCTGCGCACGAAAGTTTTCATAAACAATGTGAAATCATTGCACTTTGGTATCAGCCACGAATTAACTTCTAGCACAAAATGCTTTTGTTTTTAATATCTTAGGCCTTTATTTTAACCCAAGAAGTAAAATGCTCATCTTTTTTAGAAAACGCATGCTACAGCCTTGAGCAATACGAAGCGCTTAGTGAGCTATATGCGACGTATAAAATTGGTGAAAATGTGTTACCACGAATAGAAGAGAGTAACTTACCAGAAAAAAAGTATCAGGTTTAAACATATGTGATATGCTTCGTAGTCCTTCCTTTTTCTTTCTTTCTTCCTTTCTTCCTTCCTTTCTTTCTTTCCTTCTTTCTTTCTTTTTTTCCTTCTTTCTCTCTTTCTTCCTTTCTTTCTTTCTTCCTTCCTTCCTTCCTTTCTTGATTTCTTTCTTTCTCTCTTCATTTCTTTCTTTCTTTCTTTCTTTCCTTCTTTCTTACTTCCTTTCGTTCTTGTTTCTTACTTCCTTTCGTTCTTTCTTTCTTCCTTTCTCTCTATTTCTTTCTTTCTTTCCTTCCTTCTTTCTCTCTTACTTTCTTTGTTTCTTTCTTTCATCTTTATTTCTTTTCCTCTCGAAAGGTAGGAGCCGAGGCTAAAAGCTGTAAAAACAGCTTGACAAGGGCCCTAGCCCCCTACATAGTGGCACTGCAGCGTGTCAGACAAGCACCACCATAACCAAGAAAAAATAAATACAGATAAAAATTACAGAGGGAATATAATTAAAGCGCAAAAAATAAACACAAGTTCAACATCGCAAGAAAAAAAAACGGCGTAGGTATAACGTGTTCGACGTTCTGGACTCAGTATATGACAAACTGAAGCAACAGTAAATTTCTACAGGCGACATTTGTACAACAATTACAGCACAGGAAACATCTCACATTACACGATCTAAGAAACCCAGCCTGATCCTGAGGAAACCTGATCCTACATTACGATGTTTGCAGTTAAGAACTCAAATTGCGGCTGATTGCATATATGACATGACCGTTACGCTCAACGGTTTCTAGAGAGCCAATCTTCATTCTGGGAAGAAAACAATTGGGAATTTCACCTCTCCCAGTCTTTTTGATTCGGCTGTTCAATGAGCAACTGGCACCGTTCCATATTATAATTATTTTTCTTTTAGCTTCATATTTTATTTTCTTCTTAGTCTTGCTCTTACTTGTGAACGTGCGCAAAAGTTCTTTAAAAAATTGGTGGCAGTTGAAATAATGTTCAATTAATCACATTTTTGGCGTAATTGCTGCCGTTACACCTCCGCTCAAATGAGAGCTATTAACACCAACCTGCTTTCCTCTTCAGGGTTGGGGTGACCTCAGCTACAACGGGAACCCACAAATTCGGACTCCTAATATTGACGCACTTGCATGGAATGGAGTCCGACTCACCAGGCTCTACCACCAGCCGTTGTGCACGCCTTCCAGATCTGCCATCATGACTGGCCGCTACCCTATACACACAGGTGCGCTGCTTTTCTCGCTCTTTCGTCACTTTGCAAGAGCTTAAGCTACCAGCTTCACACGACTGCAGTGTAGCTGCATGATGGAAACTATAAACCGATGATGCTCATTACTTGAATTATCACTGTCGCTGCGCGGTAAAAAAACTGAATGTTAACTGCTTTGATAGGGTGAATTTCCACTGTTTTCTTAACTACGGAAAACAAACACTTTCAAGTGGTATGGCAAAATTGCTATTCAGTCAAAAAAATCAAAAGTTTGCTTTATTGCAGCACAACTTCACCTATCTTATATTTTAGAATGGCGTAAGAAACGAGAAAAGAGGACATTTCGTGCTAACAAGAAAAGAATGTTTGATAAGAAGAATTTGAAGTACTTGCAGGAAAGTCACAGAAATATAAAACATATTTTGTCGGAAAATGGTACAATACAATATCAAGAAAAGTTCTGCAATATGCGTTTTATGGGGTAATATGCCAGAAAAGAGTATTCATAGTTAGTCTCTTTCTGCTAAACTTTCTGATCGATATCAAGAAATGTAAGTTTCTCGAGCGTGGCGCTTTGGGCGACCGCAGTGCAGTTCCCAGGTAACCCCGGCCCGACATGCAGAAAACTCGATCCGCTGCACTGCGGCTGGCACGGAGCCGTTCCGAGCATATCCGATGCCTTGAGAGAGGCTCGCAAATAGAATAGGCCGAGCGGAGCAGTAACGTCTGTCCGAACTGAAATCGGACCAACTTGCGTCATCTTCTCGCACGAAAGAGAAAGAACGCCACCATTAGCGAGCTGCGTCAGTGCGAGATGAGGACGCCACCTTCGTAGACATGCTCGCCGCAATCGCTGTGCGTTGACGTGTTTCGCCAGAAGTTTAATAAAGAACTTTAAGACAGAAAAGGCAATAGCGCTACAGAGAGACGTACTCAAGAAATACTGACGAGGACATGCGCGGAGAACGTGACGGGTAGTCACAAAAAAGGACCCTGGGGTTTCGATAGATGGTTTAAAAGAACGTAAGTTTGGGCTAGGTGGTGCATTATTGGAGACTGAAAAGGCAGTATCGCTACAGCTAACCATGCACAAGAATCCATGGTAGAAAGAGGGTGTGGTTGATGGTCCTTTGCGATCACAAAAATGAACAAGGGAGGGGAAAACCTCAGGTTGCTTGAGCCAACGTTTCGACAAGGGGACTTGTCTTCGTCTGGGCAAAGCGTTCATCATTGGCAGGGATTAAATAGGGCCTTCGCTCCGAGGAGGAAGGCCCCGGGGGTGGGGAAGGAAAGTGGTGTGAGAGGGGATATGTGTCAGGAAGGGGAGGGAGGTGAATCTTGATTCTTTAAGCTGCAATAGTGGAAAAACTTATATCCAGGGGCTGTGTAATGAACAAAGGCTTTGAAGGGGCTGCGACGGGGGGTTGGCGCTGGATGGACCTGAAAAACTCAGATAAGAGGATTAGTGAGCGTGTTACAGGGAAATGAGAACAAGGCCAACAAAATTGGCTGACCCTGGAAGGAGAAAGAAAAGGGGGGGGTGGGCATTTCCAAGGAAGGAAAAGGCAGGGGGGGGGGGAATGGCCCGAGTTCAGAGAAAGCCAAAAGGTGGGGGCGGAGGGGGTAACAGGAATGTCATGGTTTCCGAGAACTGGTAGTAGGGGATTAGAAGAAAAAAAAAAGTGAACAAAGGGGGAGGGTGAGAAGGCCGGAAATGTGGTGGAAGATATGACGTGGGAAGGGTGCAAAGAGCGATAGTATACTCAGAAGTACTTGTATTTGGGCGTGTTGGTTCATAACTTTTCAGGAGGACACAGGGGCGCAACAAAAGACCCGGACATAGAAGCAGACAGGGACAAGCCATTGTCCCTGTCTACTTCCACGCCCGTGACCCCCATCCCGCCCCTATGTCCTCCTGAAAAGATAATATACTGATGCGAGGTTCTAGGAAATGGTCTGAGCACGTGCAAGACATTTGTTAATTTAAAATTATGCTAACCCTGGAATGTACCTGAAAGATTCCTGGTTTCCTCTAGACATGTTAATCCCTGTTGGTTGCAGTGTTTTAAATTTGTGGATTAGGAATGGTTCTCTGTATTTTCTGTCCCTAGTCGATTTGAAGCCTGACTGAAGAATGAACAATTTGAGTTCGTCGAATTTGTGATGGCGTTGATTAAAATGGGTCGACACTGCCTTCTGTTCATTCCGTGTTGTGTCAGCCCGGTGCCCGTTTAATCTGGCACTCATTGTTTGTCCGGTTTCCCCGATATATTGTTTCTGGCAGAAGGAGCACTGGAGCATGTAGATAATATTGGACGATGTGCAGTCAAAACTAGTCTTTATATCGAAACTGAAATCGTTTGCCGTACTTTTAACCGTAGTGTCCCATTGTAAATGTTTGCATGTCTTGCATCTAGGTCGAGAGCATGAAGTTACTGTCGGTGGTGGTTTTTTACCGAGCCTAGCATGCACCAGGATGTCCTTCAGGTTTGTGTTGCGTCTGTATGTTACCCTTGTTGCGTCGGGAAATATTTTCTTGAGACGGTCGTTACCAGTTAAAATGGGGTGGTATTTCCGCAGGATATTGTTTATGTTTGGAAGCGCGTTTGAGTATTTCGTTTTAAGTGCAGGAGGTCGTTGACTGTTAGCTTTTGTTCGTTTTTTAAGAACTACATCTCGTTTCAAAGTGGTTGCTCCTTGGAACGCATTATTGAGGGTTTCCTGTGGATGGTTTCTGGTGATTAGTGTGTTTTTTAGCGAGTGTAGGTGTTTCAGGTAGTCGTGGTCGTCGCGACATATAATTCTTAGTCTCGTTGCCTGTCCTACGAATATACCTTGTTTGCAGTGTCTAGGATGATGGCTAGTGAAATCTAAGTGTTGTTGTCGGTCAGTGGGCTTCCTGTAAAGTGTGGTTTTGAGCTTGCTATTTTCTAAACGGACAGTGGTGTCAAGGAAATTGACTTGCGTTTTCGAGGAGTTGAAGGTGAACTTAATGCTAGAGTGGCATGCATTGAAATGTGTGACGAATGTCTTTAGGGTCTCAGCCCCATGCTCCCATATCATGAAAATGTCGTCTATGTAACGCAGGTATATAAGTGGTTTTTTTAGAAATGAATTTAGAAGTTGAGATTCTAGTAGCCCCATAAAAATGTTCGCGTAAGTGGGTGCGAAGGGAGTGCCCATGTTTGTTCCAAATACTTGAAGGTAGTAAGAAGAATCGAATTCAAAGTAGTTGAGTGTTAGTACCAATTCAAGTAGCGTGAGGTACACTTCAGTTTCGTGCGGGTGAGGACTTTGAGTTAGAATTTTGGAGACTGCGTCGATACCTTCATTTATGGGAATATTTGTGTACAAAGCGGCGACGTCAAGTGTGACAAGTATGTTATCTGCTCGGATAATGGAAGCGTCATTCAGATACTCTATTATGCGGAGAAAGTGCGGTGTATCCTCGACAAAGGAAGGGAGGTGGGTAGGAATATCTGCAAGATAGTTGTTCAGGAAAATTGATAAGTTCTCTGTGGGCATGTTATTGTTTGAAACGATAGGTCTGCCGGGGATATCTGCGGTAAACAAGTCTTCTGCGGAAACCTTATGGATTTTGGGAAGTAGGTAAAAGCGTCCTGCCTGTTTGTTTAGCGGATTTAAGAAGTGGTAGTCGGACTGCGTCATTAGTTCCCGTGATAATAAGTTTCCCAGTTTGTTCAAAATCAATTTGCAGAACTCTGAAGTGGGATCTGAATCTAATTTCCTATAATGACAAGGGTTGTTGAGTTGCCTAAAAGCTTCTTTTTTGTATTTTTCGGCCGGCAGGATAACTATGCTACCTCCTTTGTCTGCAGGCTTAATGACTATGCCGGTTCTAGAAGCTATGTGGTTCAGAGTAGCCTGTCCTGTTGGGGTGACGTTTCTGCGTTTTCGAGCTTGCTTTGTTTGGTCTATAATTTCTTTCGAGACAGATTTAATGTACAAGTCTAATTCGGGACTCTGCTGCGCTTCCGGCGTCCATGTGCTTTCGGCTTTAAGAGGGATGGGATTAAGGCTGGTTACTTCAGTAGGGTGAGCACGTGTTGACCACGTGTTACAGGAAAGAGCTAGGTTAGTAATCGGGGTGTTCGTTTTTTCGGCAAAGAATTCCTTAATTCGCAATCTTCGCGCAAATTCTGTGATATCTCTGTGAAGTTCATACTCGTTAAAATTATTGTTAGTTGGACAAAATGTAAGGCCATGCTTCAGAATCCGTTTGTCGCTATCACTTAAGGATTTGGAAATATCGACAATGTTGCTGTCATTGTCCTGCGGCGGAAAAGGCGTATCTTTTGTCTGTATCGAAATTGGCGGGCGGCTGTTAAACTGTCCAGATGTATTCGTATATAGCGGAAATTTATCTCTAATTTGTTTACGCTGTTGTTTATCGTGCAGCTTTCGTTCCTTTCTGGCTACAAAATCTGCTAGTGCCTGGCTTTCGTCCGAATTTAGTTCTATATTACTAAGTTGATCATCGAGGGAATTTAACTGCTCTTGACAATGTTCTTTTAAAATAGCTATGAATGAAAGGGATGCGTCCTTTGAAACCTTTTCCCATCGAGCGATGAGTTCAGGCCTGAGCGCACCGAGGGAGCACCTAACATTAACTCGAAGTCCTTTGGGTATTGTCCTGTGCTGCGAGTAGGATTTGTAAGTGTGTAGGTGGAATCGGTAGTTAGTTTGTTTAGTGGCTAGTTTTCTGGCGACCAGGAAAATTCGTCTTTTGGGTTCGGGGCGATTGGTGCTGCCAGATGTAAGTCATCTGTGCTTGCGCCGAGTGGACCTCCTGACCGGTGTTGTGTGTTTGGGGGTGGTATCGGTGTCGAGGTCCGCATCGGTGACAATCTGGGTGCTAGTGTGCGTCACTAAACGCGTAGGTGTCTGTGTGAAGTGGTGGCTTTGTTGTTTAGTGGCTACTTTCGGTGGGATTCCTACGTGCTGTTCCGCTGGTGTGGGATCCACGGTTACCGTCTGTGTGCCAGCGTCGCGAGTCTCTGGAGTGAACTGTGTGGAGGTGTCCTGGGTCCTAGCGGGGGTAGGCGGTGTTCGTTCCTGGGTGTTGTCGCTTTTGTGGGTGGTCTGTTGTTGAGTGTTGGCCAGAGTGGGAGAGGGAGCATGAGTGGGCTGTAGCGTCCACTTAAATGTATTTCTCAGCCGGTACTTTATGTTGTCTGCCATTACTTGGACGCCAAAAAAATTAGGGTGAAGTCCATCTCTGGCCAGGAGTGCCTCAGGGTCATGATGGATCTGAGCGTGGTGGATGATTTCAACGTCTTTTTGGTAATGTTCCATGTCCAGCAAAAAATTGTTGAGCTTAAACGAGTCCTGTGCGTGAGCTGCGAGTTGGCGGGATTGTGGCATGTGTCTGTGGTGCAAGTTGACTACCCTAGGAAGCACGGTTGTCAGGTACAGTTTCGTGTTTGGTCTGTTGGCATGGACCTCGTGTACTAGTGTATTCATGGCCTCAATGGTCTGTTCCGCACTGCTGTGTTTCAGGTCATTAGTCCCGCAGTGAATGACGAAGTGCGTGATGTTCTGTGGTGCTGCGGCTATCAGTTTCCTTATGTCATTGGTTTTGGCGCCGCTCTCAAACCTAATGTATGGTGCATGTTCTCCGGGAGGAAAGTGATTGTGGATGTGCTTGTATTGACTATCACCTATCAACGCTACATGTGCCAATGAAAGAAGGGGGAGAGGCTTACCTTGTTCCGTCATCTTCCGTCGACTGGAGTCCATGGTAGAGAGAGGGTGTGGTTGATGGTCCTTTGCGATCACAAAAATGAACAAGGAACTCAAATTGTTCATTCTTCAGTCAGGCTTCAAATCGACTAGGGACAGAAAGTACAGAGAAGCATTCCTAATCCACAAATTTAAAACACTGCAACCAACAGGGATTAACATGTCTAGAGGAAACCTGGAATCTCTCAGGTACATTCCATGGTTAGCATAATTTTAAATTAACAAATGTCTTGCACGTGCTCAGACCATTTCCTAGAACCTCGCAAAAGTATATTATCTTTTCAGGAGGACACAGGGGCGGGATGGGGGGCACGGGCGTGGAAGTAGACAGAGACAAGGGCTTGTCCCTGTCTGCTTCTATATCCGGGTCTTTTGTTGCGCCTCTGTGTCCCCCTGAAAGGTTATGAACCAACACGCCCAAATACAAGTACTTCTGAGTATACTATCGCTCTTTGCACCCTTCCCACGTCATATCTTCCACCACATTTCCGGCCTTCTCACCCTCCCCCTTTCTTCACTTTTTTTTTTCTTCTAATCCCCTACTACCAGTTCTCGGAAACCATGACATTCCTGTTACCCCCTCCGCCCCCCCCCCTTTTGGCCTTCTCTGAACTCGGGCCATTCCCCCCCCCCCCCCCTGCCTTTTCCTTCCTTGGAAATGCTCACCCCCCCTTTTCTTTCTCCTTCCAGGGTCAGCCTATTTTGTTGGCCTTGTTCTCATTTCCCTGTACCACACTGACTAATCCTCTTATCTGAGTTTTTCAGGTCCATCCAGCGCCAACCCCCCGTCGGAGCCCCTTCAAAGCCTTTGTTCATTACACACCCCCTGGATATAAGTTTTTCCACTATTGCAGCTTAAAGAATCAAGATTCACCTCCCTCCCCTTCCTGACACATATCCCCTCTCACACCACTTTCCTTCCCCACCCCCGGGGCCTTCCTCCTCGGAGCGAAGGCCCTATTTAATCCCTGCCAATGATGAACGCTTAGCCCAGACGAAGACAAGTCCCCTTGTCGAAACGTTGGCTCAAGCAGCCTGAGGTTTTCCCCTCCCTTGTTCATTTTTGTGATCATACACAAGAATGACTGACGCAGGCATGCCCTAACTGCACAGGACATGCGCATAATTGGTTAGTGCATGTCTTGCATCAGTCTTTCTTGTGTATGTCTCGCTGTAGCGCTGTTGCCTTTTCAGTCTCAAATAATGCACTATCTAGCCCAAATTGACGATCTTTTAATAAAGAACTCGCTCAAATGGCTGACATAATCCATTGGCGTGCAACTTGAGCTCCGCCTTGAGGGCATGAGGCGATATCTTTAATGGGTCAATGGCCGTATATGCACATTTGGTCGTTCTGTAGTTAACAGTCATAGATCTCTGGGCGTCCTCATATCATTCCTGCCGTAGTGGTCTAACAGTTAAATATTGCGCCAATTCCCTCCGACGGCAAGTGCTGCCGCCGGTGGCAGATATTACTCAGTTTAATATTTAAAGCTAAGTAATGTTTATTTTTACGTGCCAGATATTACACAAAGAAACTGGTTTAGTCCAGGCGTGATTGATGTTACTTCTCGTATTTCGCTCGTAACATTGTTACGGGCTGTTCCTTGCGTAGGCTGCGGTTTTGTTGCCTTCACACTCGACAAGTTTAGGTTTAATTATTGCGTAGCTGTTCTGGCGTTCAAGAAACTTCATTGTTACCGTTTACTATCACAAGCAGCCGGGTGTACGTTTAAAGTAAAGAATGTGTTCTTTACGCGAGGGAAAAAGAAGTGTACTCTTGTGCAGCCAAGGTTATGGATGCGTTCATTATTCGATCGCGTGCATTTTGCGAGTAAATATGATAGTTGGATATATACACAAGATTTGCTTCTATATCACTCGTAATGGTTTATAAGTATAAATTAAGATCACTATTACGGCACGCGTTTTATGCACCAATAAAGCAGAATGTAATTTTTTTATCGCCACTTCGTCACACATCAAAGAACGCTTACGATTGTAAATTTCAACTACAATATTTCTTTTTCTACGGCGTACAATGGTAAAAAAGATGTAATAATTATTCTCATGGAACCTTAGAACACTTTATTATCCCCGTTATAGCATGTCTCGCTGTGTGCCGACTTAGCGTCCCCTCGTAGTGGCAGGTTTTTGCTTACGCTTACACACGTGGTGTTTTTATTATGAGGATCGCTTCCCCCGGCCCTGTCCTCTGCTTTTCTGAGCTGAAATGCTTGGCAAATAGGTATTTAAAATTTTCGTAGACAACACGTGGCCGCGCTGGTTTTTCCTTTTAAAAAAAGCGCTCCTTTTCAACAGCTAGGTGATTGTCGGAAAGACGCTAGGACCAGCAAACACTAGGATTACATCAGAGCCTTGGAAGGAATTTAAGGCCTACAAACAGAAAATGCAGTGCTAGAAAGAGCGATCCCCAAATTTTCACACAACAGCAGAGTCAGCGAGTTTAGCTGAAAACGTCCGACATAAAATTTTAATTACTTAATTGATGGGCGCGGAACGCAACTGATCACGCTTGTTATGCCAGATATTTCACGGAATATTTCAAGAAATTTTCAAAATAAGCTTTATGGGGTAAAAGCATCGCTTTTGCGGCACAAGAAAGCAGCTGAATTCTCTTAAGCTGAGTGACTAATTTCGGATAATTAACTTTTTAACTATAACACTTAGGTAACTGCTTGTGTTTAGAGATTTGCAGCCGGTCATCAGTAATAGCCATATCAGCTTTTAGAATTTTGGAAACACGATTATCCTTAGCGCTGTGGCTCGACAAAATTTGGCTACATCGTTACAAAGTACATGCGTTTTCGAAAAGCATACAGGCAAAGCAACCTTACCACTGCGTGTAAGTAGTCATAGAAGCAAAATTTTGTCGAGCCCCAGTGCCAAAGGTAATCGCGTTTTCGAAATTCTAAAAACTGTATTGGCTATTAGTAATAACTGGCTACAAATCTCTATATGCATCTCAGCGCCCAACTCTACTAGTTACAAAGTTAATTATTAAAGAAAGTGCTAACCGGCTCACTACTTAAGACGATTCACTGGTTTTGCGCCAACACTGGTAACGCTATGATGAAAAAGCTATGTTCTTTTCGTAAAAATCCCGTCTTTCAGAATTATTTCAATCCTTCCCTGAAACACCTCGTATTAAGATTTCGAAATGAAGGATTTTGTTCTGAAACCTGATAGATATAAATGAAATCGAGAGTGGCAACTAACGATTAATTTAGATAAAGCTAGCCTCGTAGTCGTTTTTAGTTTTCCGGTATTTCTGCCAACGTTTGTAGCATTTACGTAAAAATGAAATCACTTTTGCTTAGCATCTTATGTATACCATCCAAATCCGACTCACCAATTCATGTGGGAAATCATGCCATGTTTACGTACTGTCTTCAAGTGTTCTTCGTGGAGCGTAAGAGACGCAATGCCACGTGGTGTAAATTGTGAAGTGAGGTGGAACTACAACGTTCTAATTTCAGAAAGGTTTTGTTCAGAGAATGTTGAAAAATATACACAACTCGCGCATAGAACTGGCTGCTGGATTTGAAACAGATATGCTTACTGAACATTATTTTGTGCGTTTCTGTATTCATTCCGTCGAGCTATGGAAGCAGTGATCCGATAATATCTGCCCTATATTGCGGAAACATGATACGGGGGTTCAGCTCACATACATGGGCCTCAATCAGTCCTCAAATTACCCGTCACTTTGGCGTCGGGCAGCGGCACTGTAACGAAGCGAATCACGGCATCTGCCGCTGCCTTTCTACACAGACGAAATACAGAGCGCCTGTGTGCTGTGGAATGTCAAGGCACGGTAAATAACCCTTGTGGTCGAAATCAGTCGTGCCTCCTCCACCAGAGCGTCTTCGTGTCCCACTAAAACGCCACGCCATACCTGTCGTTCATGGTTTTCTATACAATGGCCCTATATATTTCTTCCTAGGGATGCAGCACTATGTGCTCCTGTTGGAAGAAGCCAGAGGGCTGCCCCTGGACCTGAAGCTTCTTCCTCAGTGGCTCAACGATCTAGGCTATACATCGTACATGGTCGGAAAGGTATGTTTTTGTTTCTAAAGGTTTCTTTCGTGCATGCCTACTCTACGTTCAGTAAGCAGCACTACGGCCACAGGGCGCCATCACATTCTCTTATGAGGCCTATATGAAAAGCACTCTCTTTGGTCATTACACTAACTATTCTCACGTACTGGCGACTGCAGTCCAGCGAGCAGGAAAACAGCGAGAATGGCTTCCAAACGAAACTGTGTATTTGGGCTGACTTGCGCCCGAAAGAACTGAATGACTAGTCGGCGGGGTAGCAACAGGCGTGCTCGGCTGTCCTCGAACAGAATGCCCGCCACTCTCGGCCATGCTCAATGTAAAGTTGATAGCGAACTTTCGAGGTAAAGCGTGGAAAGTTACCAGAACATTCTGGATGCGATCAATCGAGACAAATCTGGTCGCGTTTTGCATCACAAACACAGCGATAAAGCAGCGTGCCGGCAGCTCTGAAGAATGAAGAAACAAGTAGCAGTACTAGTAAAAGACATTTATCCCACCATAATTTATAGGCCGAGCATGTCGACCGCCTGGGCGACCAGAAGTCGCTGTTCTTCTTCCTCTTCAGCGCCAAGCCCATGCTTTTATGGTATGCTTTTATGGCAGCTTCAGACCATGCTTTTATGGTAGTAAATGCGAAAGCAGTGTGCCTCGCGATTAGACAAACTGTAGTTATCACTGCTGGCGTGCGATGTAAAATTAAAAATTTTTTTAAGGTGAAAAACAGGTAATTTTTCATCTGTTTACAGCTTTTTGTGGCATAAACTACTATGTTTCAAGACTGACAACTAGTTTTCTGTTTGTATCGGCACTTAAAATTTTCTTTCCACAGAAGTAACCTTATCCCTTAACTCGATTTGCTATAAAAGGCATTCCATGAACACAGCTCCACGAACGGGACATAGAAGAAGGGAACGAAACACAAGGAATACCGTCCGGGACACAACACAAGGGCCAAATGCCGGGACACAACGCATGAAATACCCCGACCAACTGGTCCAACAACTTACTTATAGATGTGGACGCCAAGGAGGTCACTTTACACTGAGTTAGCGTGATTGTTTCATCATCGGTGCCTTTGGCGCAAGAACACCTTGGAGTTTTGTATGAAATGGCTATGCCTCCGTACTGTGCAAAACAAATTCAAACATACCCTTACTTAAGTACGAACTTTATGCCAAAGTTAAGCAATTCAGCTCACACTCATACATTTCCTTCAACGACTCATATACGACATAATAAAGGATTTTTGGCGCAACAAGGAAACATAACACAAGAAAGACGACAACGCGGGCGCTTACTCCAACTGTTTAATCAGGCGACAGCATACGAAATATATAGCCCTCCCAGCGCATGCGCACGCGTACAAGGCACCCAGCTACACCATGCGTCAATCTTATCACAGTAGGCGCGACCAAAAAAAAAAACGAAAATAGCATAGCCTATATCTTTGTCGGCCGTAACCAAAACCCTGATATGTTTTGCAGGCATGGTGCAGCGCATTCCAAGGTGGCGTATACGCTTCGAGCTGCGCGCGTTTCTCCGCTTGTTGGTGGCGTCGAGCGGAAATGGTTCTGTGTAGACTCTTGTGTGGTAGTGTTTTTTCGAACCCACACAAATACATCTACGCCACGGACTATCAAAGAGGCGAAGTGCTCGTTTATAGACTTGCCGCCTCTCTCGTTATTCAATACCAAGTTGGAGCGTGTTGGATCAATTTATTTATAGAAGGATGTGGTTAAGTGCTACACCACGTTGGCGAAATCCTGGTCTGTTGAGGGAGTACGTTGTAGGTTCTGGTCGCCGAGATCAAGCCGCACCACAGTCCTGGTTATGAAATTTCATCGACACGCGGATTCTTTGTTAAAATCTCGGTGGAGAATTGCGTGGCACCGGGATTCGAATCTCGGTCCTCTTGCAAACGAGGTGGATGCTGTTCGTCTACGCCGTCACTGCACCACTGGAACCTGACAACGTTTAACGCTAGAAACTTATCCAGTGAATCTAGCCTAGCAGTGTTGTTCGAGGAATTAGCGGGCATAAATGGGATGTCATATGGCTTAGTGAGGATAGGAGGGCTGATGAGGCGTACACAGCACTGAGGGGTGGGCACGTGTTGTGCTGTCGTGGATCAGCGGATATACAAGAACTAGGTGTGGGACTATTCATCAATCGAGATATAGCTGGGAACATAGTCGAGTTCTAAAGTAAAGACGAGAGGGTGGCAGCTATCGTAATTAGGTCTAATAAGAGGTACAAGCTGAAGGTGGCGCAGGCCTACGCGCCTGCATCCATGTGTGTAGACCATTCGCTGAGAGCTTCCAAGAAGACGCCGAATCGGCAATGAACAAATTACAAATCACAGCACACTGTACTAAAGGGCGTCTTCAATGCGAAAGTAGGTAAGCAACAGACCGAATACCAGGCCCTTTGCGACTATAGCCTAGGCTCCAGAAATAGCAGGCGAGAATTATTAGTAGAGTTTGCAGGGAGAAATAATTTACAGATACTGAATACCTTGTTTCGGAAACAAAAGAAGAGGAAGCGGATGTAGAAGAGCGCCAATGGTGAGAGTAAAAATAAAATCGACGTCATACTACGCGCTCTAACTGGTATCGTGCAGGATATAGAGGTCCGCGGAAAGGTGCGTTGTAGCGACCACAGAATGGAGAGATCTCGAATCAGCTTACATCTGAAGAAAGAACGGAAGAAATCAGTGAAGCAGAAGCCCACTAACGAGTTGGCGGTAGGAGGGAAAGTAGAGTAGATAGAGGATATCGCAGAAGACCAGATATTTGGCTTTAAATGACGAAGGCCGCATTAAAGCTCAAACAATGAGCGATAATCTCAGCTATAATTACTGAGCGCCCGGTAGAATTAGGTGGCAGGAAGGATCGACAGGATGCAGGCAATCAATCTCGGGAGGCGAAAAATCTGATTAGTATACGCCAAAGCCTGAAAGTGTCTAACCCTACTGAGAGAAGAGGAATGGTAGAGCTATCCATGTTAATAAATATGCTTAAGGCTGCTGATATAAAGATGTTTAGCACAGAGAAAATCTAGCAGGATCAAAAGAAAGGAGGAAGCCTCAAAACAATGAAGAGAAAACTAGGCATAGGCAAAAATCACATGTATGCGCAAAGTGGCAGAGAGGGCATTGTCATTAAGATATGGATAAGATAGAATAGCCGAAGAGTTCTACACAAATCTCTACAGTAGTCACTGTAATCAGATCGTTAATGAGAGGCATTAGCGCACAGCAATGGGCATCTGGCCAGCAATGAAAGAATAGGTAAAGAGGGCGTAGGAGCAATGCGAAGGGGAAAGCACCTGGTGAGGATCAGGTAACAGAGATCTCTTGAAGAACGGAGGAGAGATTATGCTAGAAACGATAGCCACCCTGTATACGCAATGCCTTATCGCGTCGGGCGCACCAGAAGCTTGGAAGAACGCTAATATTACCTTGATTCTTTTGGAAGGACATGTCAAGAAGCTGAACAATTATAGACCGATTCTTACTGCCTGTTGCTTGCAAGGTATTTACTAAAGTAATCGCAAACATAATCAGGACACCCTTGGACTTTAATCAACCAGATCAATAAGGCAGGCTTTCGTTAAGTATATTCAACAACAGGCCGTATTCACACTACCAATCAGGAGATAGAGAAATGCGCAAAAAAGAACCAACCTCTATATATAGCGTTCATTGAGTACCAGAAAGCCTTTCACTTAGTCGAAACCTCACCAGTAATTTAGGCATTGCTGAATGAGGGTGTAGAAGAGCCTTATCTGAAAATACCGGAAGGTATCTATCACTACTGTACAGAAATGTTATCCGCCGCCTGTTTACAGTAGAGTTAATGGAGTTAATGGAGAATACCTAGATACGTTTCTATTCGCAGATGACACTGCCTTGTAAAATCATTCAGCAGGTGAACTGCAAAGCATAATAAATGAGCTGGACAGGCAGAGCAGAAGGGTAGGTCTTAAAATTAACACGCAGAAAAAGAAATCAGTGTTTAGCAGGCTCGCAAGAGAACAGAGTTCACAATTGGTAGCCAGGTGCTTGACGGGGTTAGGGAATACATCTATTTAGGGCAGGTAGTGGGTACTGATCGTGATCATAAGGGGAAATAACTAGAAGAATAAGATTGGGGTGGAGCGCATATGCCAGATTCTCTCAAATAATGAATGGCAGCTTAGCAATATCCTTCACGAGAAAAGTATACAACTGCTGTACCTTACCGGCACTCCCCTACGAGAGAGAAACGTGGAGGCTAACGTGGAGGACAACAGAGCGAGCTATGGACAGAAAAATGTTAGGGGAGGCTTAGCGTTACGAGAGCGGAAGCGGGGCAGAGCAGGTGAGGAAACAAACGCGGTTAATGACATCGTAGTCGCAATCAATAGGAAGAAATGGGCTTGGGCACGTCATGTAATGCGAAGGCAAGCTAACCGGTGGTATATTATGGGTAAAGGAGTGGATTCCACAAGACGGCAAGTGTAGCAGAGGGCGACAGAAAGTTAGGCGGGCGGATGAGATTAGGAAGCTTGTTGGGATACGGTGGTCGCAGGATGTAAAATAACGGGTTAATTGGAGAGACATGGGAGAAGGTTTTGCCCTGCAGTGGGTGTAGTCACGCTTATGACAATGATGACAATGATGACAGCGTATTTCTTCTCGCCGTTCCGTCGTCACGCGCGTATTCATGCATTCGAACGGCGAACCTCAATTCCAAGCTGCGCCAGGGACCTGAGGAATGTCCCGTTCGCCAACTTTCGTGCCCGCATGGCGCGCTTCCAGTGGCGGCATCCCGATTTCTTAGGTCAGGGTGGAAACTGTCCGGAAGGAATGTTTCGTCAAGATAGGATCAGATTGGGCGTTACATTATTCATTCCTCCTGATTGGTATGACGTTCTTCGTCAGGCTCGTAACGATCGCGGATGATATTAACCTGAGTATTCCAAAGAGGCAAGAGAGAAGCGTTTCATGCCTTCAGAATTTTAAAGCGCCGTCAGCTCTACAGAATCACGACAGGGGAATGCAGTAGCTTGCGTGAGTTACACTTTAGACCGCTCGCGTGTCGCAGCAAGGATGACGAAAAATTCTAGCAGATATTTCCACTCATGAAACGCACTCGGTAGCGGTTAAGTTGCTGCACTAGATGGTGCTGACTACCCCGTCAACATCATCATCATCACCACCAGCAGGCGTACTGCTTACACGGCATGCTGATGTAGTGTAAACGCTCCGATGGTGACTGTATGACAGAAAAGGTGGCGATGGTTCCAACCCACAGCGAAAGATGAAGGCGTCACTGTAATCAAGATCGGACACCCTTCATACCCGGGCTACCATATTATAGGTGACGGCTGCAAATTAGGTGGGCGATTGGTTTAAAAGCTTGCGGGGATATGGTGGCCGCAGCTGAAAAAGGACGGTGTTAATTGGCGAGACATGGGAGAGGCCTTTGCCCTGCAGTGGGCGCAGTGACGCTGATGATGATGGTGATCAAGAGATTGCACTAAATGTTTTATGTTCTTGCACAAGTTCTTGCACAAAGCCAACACCGAGGCCTTCGTTAAGCGGTTGAGCCGACAAGGGTTAGGACATGGAGAACTCGTTGTGACATACATGAAGGAAGGCGGCTGTCAATAAAACCAGCAAACGCAGTTTTGCTGCCATTGGCAGCGTAACATGGCTCTGGTACAGCTGTTGCCTTCACCGTTGAATGGCGTCCGATGTGGCACTTCTGGTATGGCAGTTCTCTCGTCGCTCAAGGGCGTGATGGCGCTCGAAAGCTCTGTGAAGGTTAGGTTACAGGTAAGACGAATACACTCGATAGTAGAAGGTTGGACAGCCGTCGTCATAGCTCTGTTAGCCGAGCTACAACCGGACATAGTGGAATCAGACCCCACTGTTAGCATGGAGTTTATTTGCCCCATTTTCAGTTCACTAATCTGTGAGGTAAGAAATGATTGCGCTGCTAAACTCGCGCTAAACAATAAAGCACAGAAATCATTTTCTTATGCGTTTCTTGCTTTCGGTTACGTTTGCCTTCTTTCAAGCATTACGTGAAGGTATATAAAGCAAGCAAAAACGACCCGAACCGGTGCTTGTTCATTGTGAGCCATTACATCTCGTTGTGCAGGCTTGCAAGATAGCGCGAATTAATTAATACAGCAAAGAAATCATCCTAGTACAGATTTTATATAACTTACGTGACCTCGTGTTCTCTTATACTGTCTTTTCCAGAAGTAAGGAGGCAGTTATTTTGATTACTTCTGATATACAGAGTCTTAATCACGCAGAGGGAGAGAGACATGGCGCACGTTGATGTGGCGTAGTTTTTTCCCGTTTCCGCCGAATGCTGGCGAGTCCAGCGTAACCACGCTCCGCATTAGTCACTGCAACCTGGCAACTTTTGGTAATGGGATGTAGGCCACTGTCGCCGTCGGTGTGTTGAAAATGCCTGTCTAAGCAAATTAATAAACGTAGTTTAACTATGATACTTATTGAATACTTATCGGCAGCAGGGGAATAGCACATGGGGATCTGTGTTCATAATTTTTTTAACTCCACCCGGCACCCGTGGATTTCGGCAAGTCGACGCCCAGCTTCCGTATTTTTCGGGCGTTTTACTCCAACCACTTGGCGGAGAGAGCTAGTCCTCACGCCTAGGCCTCGCCCAGTGTTGCGTCCGGGGCTCCGCGCTCGCTCAGCCAAGCCGCCCCCAGACCTGCGCAACCGCGAAGATAGATTACGCCGTCAAAGGGGAGGACATAACTCCAGAAAACGGAGAATGGGAAACCATCCTCCGCCCTCAAGACCGCGCCAGGCGCTCGAAACAGAGCGCAGACAGCCACGTCGATGGAGCTAGGCCTAAGCCGGGTCAGGCCGACGGAAAGTCACACACCAGCCAAGAAGAAGCGAGGACCGCCCGCCACGAAGTGAGCACCGTCCCCGAGACTACCGCAAGACGACTACAAAATCGTCTGCCGGCCGAGAAACTGGGACCTGAGCAGCGTCGCCTCGCGCGTGCTCGAGCTTTCCATATGGGAAGCAGCAAAAGTGTCGCAGTTGGCGGCGCAAGACGGGGACACATCGCGTGTGAACCCCGTGAACAACACGCTAACTGTGAGAACCCCGCACCGACAAATAGCATCGGCGTACGCGGGAATGAAAGTCCTCAAGCTTGGAGGGCAAGACAAGGAGGTGGCGTCGTACGACAGGGCGCCGGACGACTCGGTTAGAGGAGTAATGTACAGGGCATACGATGGATCCTCGCCGGATGAGGTCCGAGAGGGCTTCATGAGGAGAAACAAGGACGACGAAATTGTCGACGCAAGACTACTGGGCAAGTCCAGAACAATCCAGATTACTTTCAAAGGAAACACGATTCTAAGAAACGTTTACAACTGCAGCACAGTCTTCTGCGTCTTCCTGTACAGAGAGCAAGTGGAAGCTTGCTACAATTGTCGCAAGGTCGGGCACAGGGCTGACGTCTGTTACCAACCCAAGACAAACTTAGGCCGCCGCTGCGGTAACGACTACCCGGCCCCTCCAGCAGGGGAACCACTAACATGCATCCCAGACTTCATAATGTGCCACGGGGCGCATCATACTGGGAGCTTCAACTGCAAGCATCGCCTTGTAGTCCGGAAACAAGCGAGCAAGCAGAACGAGAACAAGGGGCAGCGCCACGCGGAACATCAACCAAGGACTCCGCGGCGAGAGGCGAGACGCGGGGCGAGACGCGAGAGCAAACTGCGAGACCGATCCAGTTCCTTTCTGCCATTATCGGGGAAGGAAGGAGGGAGCAGCACAAGCAAAGAAAGAAGCTTGAGCCAGGGAAGAGGCGCAGACATACCGGATAAAAAGGCGAGTTGGCCGGGTGCGGCCTCCCAAGTTAACAGTGATCAAGAGAAGGAACTAAGAAAGCAGAAACAGGCACGCGATGATAAAATTGCGAGGCTAGAAAAGGAGATGGCAGAGCTCCGCCCATTTATTACAAATGCTAAGAGACAAGAACCGAAGTCCCCCGCACCAGCTAAGGAGACGCGAGCCCCGCCACCGGCGTCACATGCAGGGGTGGAACCGATGAAAACGGAGGCTAGGACCCCAATCAAAAGACAACCTTCCCAGAGCGAACAGGAGAACAGTAAACGAGTAGCAGAAGCCTCGAAGTCTGATACGCCGCAGCAGATTAGAGCCCCGAGTAAACTCAGGACTGACCTTAATGCAGTCATAGAAAGGGTGACATCTTGAAGGATAAGGTGGACACCCTAACGAGCAGAATAGAGCACTCACTAATAGGGTGGACGCCTTATTCAACGAATTCAGGGCGTTCCAAAATCAGGTAACCATGTGATTCCAAGGAGTGATGGAAAAACTAAGCGAAATGGAGGCGTGTCTTCCACAGTTGCCTGGTCACCAGCCAGTACAGATAATCGCGGCGCAACATCATGGCCCCTTGCCAACAAATTGAAGTGTGGCAGTGGAACTGCAGAGGCTTCCGCCGTAAGCGGGGGAACTTGCAGCTCCACATACAAAACATAAAGCGTCCGCCAGAAGTTATTGCCCTACAAGAAGCTAGCGGCGCAGTAAAACTTCCGGGCTGTAAAGCGTTCCTACGTTCGGGTTTTTTACGCCAGTACCGTCGCGAGCGCGTTCACCGTCACGCTGGTGCAGCGTAATGCCACGGCAATACAGCACAACATCGACAGCTCCAAGGAGGACTATGTCCTATTGGAGATAGTGCCAAAGCATCGAGATGATGAAAATCTCTTTATTCTAAATCTATACAGCCCGCCGAGAGACAGAGGGACGGGTATTCCGGAACTACTGATTCGAAGGCTAAGGTTGGCAGCCAAAGCGCAGTTACTAGTGGTCGGAGACTTCTATGCCCCGCATCCGGAATGGGGATACGTTTACGCCAGCCCAAAAGGCAACTTAGTATGGCAAGCGACCCAAAACGTGGACGTTTCTGTATTAGACAGCCCGCAGGAATGCACGAGGCTAGGCAATAGTGTCAGTGTAGACACGTCACCAGACCTAAACCTCGCTAGGAACATACTGGGAGCCGAATGGTTCAAACGGGATACACACTAGGTAGTGATCAATACATTTTACCCACAACCTTCAAAACGGCTAAGCACAAAAAAGCAAAGAAGACAAATATCACGGATTGGGATAAATTCAGGAACTTAAAAGAGCAGACAGCCGAAACAGAAATCCCGAATCTCGATGACTGGATAGAATAACTTAGGAAGGACATTACGAAAACCACAGCGGAGGTGCCGAGAGAAGAGCAGGGCCAAATCTCAGACTCGAGGCGGCTCCATATGTGGGAAGCACATCGCAGCCTGCAAAACAGACTGAGGAAACACAAACACCTAAGACCGCTAAGGAAACGTATAGCGAAACTAGAAAGCCATATAGAAGCCTACACCCTGGAGCTTCAGGACAAGCAGTGGGGTCGCATATGTGACCGCATCAATGAACAGCTATGATGCAAAAAGACCTGGCAACTGCTCAGACATCTACTAGATCCGACACAAACAAAAACGACGCAGAGAAGTCAGCTCGCTCGACTGATCCGCAAATACGAAGGCACCACAGAGGATTCTTTGCTAGAACTACAGGACAGATATCTCAGCAAGGCTCCTTGCTCTGAACTTCCAGAACACACAGGGCTCCCGGATCCATATCTAGATGCAGAAATCGCGGAGGCAGAGGTTCGCTTCGCCATGGGAAAACTACGCACCACGTCCACTGCAGGGCCGGACGTGGTCACAAACAAAGCGTTAAGGAACTCAGACGCAAAATCGGTCACGGAAATCACGGGCCTCATGAATAAATACTGGGACGAGGGCGAAATCCCGCCAGCCAGGAGACATGCAAATATTGTCCTTGTCTTCCTTCTCTCTTCTTGTTTCAAGTCGCAGCGCTGGTGAAAGTTTGAAGATGCAAATATTACTTTTATTCCGAAACTAGGGAAGAAACTAGACATAGCCCACCTGCGCCCCATCTCGCTCACCTCCTGCGTAGGCAAGCTCATGGACTGTGTAATCCTAAAAAAAAAGGCTGCAGGAGTGCAAAGATGACAACGAGATCATACCTCCAACCATGCTAGGCTTAAGAGGGAATTTATCCACACAGGATGTCCTGCTGCAGCTGAAGGCAGACGTGATAGACCTAGGGAGGGGCACGGGCACCAAATCAGTACTCGGCCTTGACCTCAACAAAGCCTTCAGCTCATTTTTCAGCCATAGGTCCGCGATAATAACGGTAGGCGAGATAGGGTCATTGCCTTTTCGGCTGGGGGGCAGAGGGACGCCGCAAGGATCGGTACTGTCCCCGTTTCTCTTCATTCTATCTCTCATAAAACTTCCGCCCAGACTAGAAGCCATACACGGGCTGCGACACACATTTTACGCAGATGACATCACCCTCCGGACCACCAGCGGGAGCAACGGTCAGATATAGGGAAACGTTGCAACGCGCGGTAGATACTATCGCGGAGCTGGCAGATCAAGCAGGTCTAACATGCTCACACTCAAAATCGGAGCTACTGGTCACCAGAGACAAACCCAGAGGTCCCGGTGCCAGGCGACAAGCGCTCCCACTCCCGCATAACGTGTGCGGGGGGGGGGGGGACTTCTCATTAAGGCAGTGCAGTCAATAAGGATCTTAGGGCTGTATCTACAATCCAACAGGAAAAACAAAAAACCCGGAAAAGGCTGAAAATATCAGTTAACATGTCAGTTAGGTTAATCAGAAGGATCGCCAACCGCAAAAGGGGAGTCAAAGAAAGAGACCTCAGTAGGATAGTGCAGGCATTTGGTCTGAGCAGGATGGTGTATGCACTACCATACCTTAAGCCAGATGCCGCGGAGAAAGGCAAAGCCGAGGCGATAATTAGGCAAGCGTACAAGGCAGCCTGGGACTGCCGTACTTCACGTCGACAGAACGACTCCTGGGATTAGGAATATATTACATTGGAGGAGCTCAAGGAGGCCCACCTCACGATGCAAACAGAAAGACTTAAGCGCACCAAGGCAGGCAGAACCATACTAGAGCTCCTAGGCATAGGCGTGGAACCTCCACCAGCGGACACGAAAACACAGATACCCAAACTCGTTAGGAAGGGACTGAGCATCAAACCTCTACCAAAGAATATGCACCCTTCCCACGACGAAGGAAGGCGGAAAGCTAGGGCACTCGCTCTGCACAAAAAAATACGATACGGACGCAGGAGCTGTCTACGTAGACGCGGCACAATACACATCAAGCGGAGCGTTCGCACTGGCGCTGGTAGACGCGCGCGCGCGGGCGGGCCCCGGGGTCGGTACTTAAAAAATGTTCGCTAACAGCGGAAGAGGCGGCTGTGGCGCTAGTCATAGCTAGCACTGACGCGGAAACGATCTTCTCGGATTCCAAATTGGCCGTCCGTAGTTTTGCAGGGGGCAGAATCTCGAATGCGGCACAGCGAATACTGAAACTGACCAGGTAACCTTACAAAGAAATTGATGTGATATGAGTGCCGGCTCACTCGGGGAATCCGGGATACGAGGCGGTCCACAGCATGGCTCGAGGTTTCGTCAACCGAGTCGGTGGGTCGTCCGTATCCATAGATTACTCCAAGGAGGCGCTGGCATCTTTTCATGATATTACAACTCATTACAAATTGGAAAGAAACAAATTTCCACCACCTGACAAAACGTTGGATAAGGCACAAGAGACCACCTGGAGGAGGCTCCAAACGAGGTCCTTTCTTAACCCCTATCTATTATCAAAAATGTACCCGGATGGCTATATCCCCGAGTGCAGGTTCTGTGGCGAAACTGCCACGTATGACCACATACTATGGCAATTTAAGGAAGAACCTACACCGGAGGATCTAGTACGAATTCCTTCTGTTGAGCGATTGGAGGCCGTGCTGTTCAGCTAGGACCCGGGCATTCAAGCCCTGGCCACCGAGTGTGCCGCTCAGGTCGCCGCCAGCCATGGTTTGGCGGCCATCTAGCGCGGACCGTTTGCATCAGTATTTTTGACGGAATAAATGTTTTTCCAATCCAACGCGTACCATTGATGGAGCTGAACAACATAACCCATAATTGCAGATAAACGACTAAAACAAGAAAACAAAACAGCAGCTCCGTCTTCGACAAATTAGCAGAAAAGAATAGAAAACAGTCAAGCAGTACACATGTATGTGTAGAAATAATGGTAAATGAAAGCGCAACAGTGCACTTCTCCCTCCAAAAAAAGCACTTTAAAGCAATAACAAAACATCAGAGCAGTGCGCATGTAAAGGCAGAAGTAATGCTACATAAAAATTGAAAATGTGTATTTCGCGCAAATATACGCAAGATAATATCCGCCTGTCGCAACGCTCTGTTGTTACTCCGGTAATAATGGATTATTAACTCTCAGTGTGGTGCGTTATATTCTGTGTTCTTAAGTGATCATCCTTGTATTTCCAGTGGTACCTTGGCTTTTAGAAGTCAGTACACACGCCCACGAAAAGGGGCTTTGTGAGCCATGTCGGCAACTGGGGTGGCGCCATCGATTATTACACTCATGAAAGAGCTCCGGTGAGCGATCTCGTTGTTCCACGTGGCTTTAATGAAGACCGCTTTCATTGCTTCAAAAGCTGCGGTCTACAGACACATAGGATTATAACGTAGACGTGCTTTATTTCGAAGGAAAGGCTGCGAGATTTTTGAATTGTGTGGCTGAAATGAATGCTTGAAGGTATTCTGAAATCAAGGCCCGAGCCATGTGGAAGGCGAGGGGAAGGCATTAGCTGTTTTAGAGAGTAGGTTTTGCTAGTTTATAATATTGGGTCGTTCAGGTAAAAAGGTAGAGCTGCCGCTCAAAGGCGAAGTGCCACAGGGACTTGAAGGTGTTCCCAGGGTGGTTGGTTGGGAGTACGTACTCCTCATTTGATCGAAGGTGTGGTGGATTTGGGTGGTTTCATTACGTGTCGAAGCCCATCACTGCCACACCACATGTGCTATGTTTAGGGGTGTCTTGTAAGTAGCGTGCGCGAGATCGACGTCGAAAAGTCTTCCTGTTTTTCTCTTGAGGTAATGTTGTTGTTGAAATAAGTTGTGTTTCATTAGTTCGCTGTACGCGGTCATGTTTGGCGGGCGTGATGCCACCACGATTGTAATTAGAACAGTTATATTTCTGGACGATGTCCTCACTTAGGGGGTGTTTTTTATCTAGTTTGACTGACAGAACTACATATCTAACTGCAATCTGCAGGCCACAAAAAAAAAAGCGCGTCCTGAGGAAAAAGCTAGGAGATGAGGAAAACTGAAACAGTTGTAAAGCAGCGTTTGAAAATTGAAAGAAAAATGGCGAAAACATGAACAGAAAAGAAATTGGTTTAGGTACTTAAGACACATATTCGTATTAATAAGATGTCTTTCAGATCTCAGAGTAAATTGCGTCGCGTTGTGATTTCTGTTGGAAATAACATTCGACGGTATGACCACAAAATAAGGTAGGAGCGTAATTTGATTTCGCTCAGCTTCTACCTACTGCAGTAACGTTGATGTTTACAGTATCGCGTTCAGGGTAAGTACGAAAAGTGCGTTTGAGAAGTTAGCGGTGGAAACGCGGTATTGACCGGATATCTAATGCATCGTTTTATGTGGCGGCACCCAGAAAAAAACAACTCTTGAGGTATCCACGGTGTTTCGTTTGAATGCAGGTTGTGCTATAGCTCTGCCTTATCAGTACGACGCGATGGTGTAAAAGGGTTAATGCCCATATATGCGGACTCGTTCATTCCCTGCTTTACACTCGTAGATGCATGCCAGTCTTCATATTACTCCTAGTGCTGTAGAGAATACGCCACTGCATTGGCAGGTGTCGGTTTCGAGGACTGTCATCGGTGGTGTTTGTGAGACCAAAGTTTGTGCGCTTGCCGAGGAGCCTCTCACGACCGGCCAATTTATATTCCACTTGCTAGGGTGGGTAGGTTGTGATTATATCACAAGGTAGCTTCACAAAACTCCACGCGTGTCGGTGGTCGATTTTTCCGCTTGGATATACCCTTCAGTTGGTAACACAATAACTGCATCCTACAGCAAAGCTCTTCTGAGCTTTTAATGGCAGCTGGGATGTTGAATAAATGTTTTTTTTTATGTTCAGTGCCTCAAAAACGAAAGCCCAACGGTGTGAGAAAAATTAACATAAAGAAAAGTGAAATTCTCGTCGAACAGTCTGCGAAGAGAAAACCTCACTGAGCATTTTTTTTTTCAAAAATAAGGTCCGTGGTGGGAGGGAATTAACACCAGAAATCGGTACAAACATGCCCAAAACGCAGCTTTAGTTAACGTAAGTCAGCTATAAATCATGTGCTTGAAAATAACTATACATAATTCCATTTGCTCTTTATTTTTGAGCTCAAATACCCCGTTATTAGCGCTATATATTTGACGGACGTTATGCAATATTTTTCATTTGTATTTTCCTGCACAATACACATAGCACAAGTTGCTCTAACAACCTGAGTGCAAACTAAGACATTTCCTTAAAATTCATTTCTAACAGTTATTACGTCGTGTACCTTATCATCAGGTACCAGCCTTTATATCGCCTTGTTTATGTGACGTAGAATCATTTAATCAACATCAAAACTACCATTTGAGGCATAGATTCTTTAATCACAGATTAGCCTTGTAATTGGATGTTATTGGTATCTGTAGCGTTACATAAAACTATGCAGTAGACGTTTGGTCGATAACCGTGTTTTGACCTATGGCTTCGGAAACGTACTTTTCGTACAAATCCTCAAGAAAAAAAAAGGCGCCTCATGAATACCAATGCTTAAGAGATTATAATCTTCACTTTAACGAATATATCTATCTAAAGTAAGCACAAGACATCCGGTATTTTTCTGCCATGTCCATAGCTCTGTGAACTGGAAAACAACGTTATCTAAATAGGCCCATTTTAGAGTAGAAGTCGAGAGCTAAATGATTTTTCGGACATGTACTGGGGCTGGGTGGAGCACGCCAAATATCGGTTAAAACCGGGCCGGCACCAGTAACCTCCAGTTAGCCTTCATCCTTCAGTAGGCCCGCGATGAATGAAATATGCTACCCGGTCATATTTCGTGAGCCGTGATGAACGTTTCATCACTTACTGTGATTAATTGCGTTCGCAATTGATGTTTCTTTTCATTGCCATGATTGCATAATTGCATTTTGTTTCATAAAAAATCCATCATTCTTTGCTATACTTGGGTATGCTTCAGTGCTTGGCTTTTTTTTACTGAAAAAGGCTGCTTCGTTATACTGCTTGGAAATATCGATATCGCCTGGATGGTGAGCTGACGTCTTCTTTTATCTCTTTTCTTTTCCGCAGAAAAACTCCAGCGATTTGGGCTTGGACTTCAGAAGAAACCTGACTGTGGCAAGGAATGATACAGGAAGATATTACACTGATATAATAAATGAAGAAACGTTGTCTATCATTCGGAATCATCCACTTGACAAGGTGGGTCGCGGTGAAGTGTACTGGCTAAAAGATATCTCCGGACGTGCGGTCGTGCCTTTTCGCGGAATAGAATTGTTGTTTAGTATGGAACGACATTGCTGATCAGTGCGGCTCCTCTTCGCTGTGACAGAAATTTTACATTACAAAGCAATACAGTTCGTTATGAGGTGAAAACTACTCGACGTTTTATGATAAATTATGATCGTAATGATCTGCTTGACGATGACACGACGGACAGCTATTTAGCGCCGAGCTTGACACAGAGTTGTTGAAACATGACAACATCAGGCTGCTTTTTACATAGGAGGGTTGGTAGATAAAAAAAAAATGCTACATTTTCTCCCACTTTGTCACAACAAGTCTACAACGACACGAAGCTCTTCCAAACTGTTTTCTCTGCGTCACTGCCAGCTCAATTTTCTTTTCAGCTTCGAGACAGCGCGTCTGCTGTCCTGAATGAATGTCTATTCTGTGTTAGAAAGCTGGAAATGAATTAACTTGCTGATCTAATAGCTTGCCCAGTTCTACACCGCTCCGCGGAACAGGAGACGAACACTTTACGGCTAGGAATTTTGTTTACCCGCCAGGCGATTTCTCTAGTCCCCGTGCACATGTGGCTGCTCGATAATGTGCTGCAAGAACACGCTTGACTTACGCGCTGGGAAAGTTGGTTTACAGTCGTACTATATATTATAGCGAAATATTATCTACTGCCTGTAGTCTGTGGGAATGGGGAGCCACCTTAGAGAAGACTGCTCACCTTGGCCATTGGCTTCAAGTCGTAGCAAAAAAATCTTCAAAAGTAATTTAAAATGGCGAAGCGCTCTTAATCCTCGTATTCGTTATCTCTCATACTCTAGTAGCACGCTCCCAAAAACTCTGCAGTAGCAGTTTGCAGCACTTGCTAACAGCAAAACGGTTGTTTTCATCTTTCAGGGACTTGTCCGATGGACACTGCACTTTCCATGTAGAATAATATATAATCTTGTGCTTTTCCAAAAATATTTCCTAACACACGATGGTGCAAGGTAATTGGTATTTGCGTTGCCGATATTTTCGAATGCTGCAGGAGATTCCCCGTTTTAGGCCGGAGTTGCAGACGGTATTTTTTTTTTTTATGGCGGGTCGATTGTGGGCTCTGTTTTTCTTCATTTGTTTGTGTTTTTCTCACAGTCAGCTCTTATTCCCTAGTGGTTGTTGTTTCACAGTCGCTAAACAATTTTAACATTTCTTAGAAAAAAGTGATAGGGTTATAGAGTAGCTAAACCGAGTAGACTTGCGAAAGCCTGTGTTTACCCTCTTCAGAACGTCTGGCGACGCTATAAGAAAGGTTAAGCTCTGGTCGACGCTAGGCCGACCGGAACTGTTCGCGCCGCAGAAGGGAGGCAATGACGACAACGATGAGCAATTCACAGCGCGAGAGTGTGTTGCAATTTAACACGATGCGTTTTCGGCTGAGGCGATAGCGTAGTTCCCTCCTGCAGTGGCCAGTGAAACTGATTTTTGGGCGCCGCCGCTGGTTCGAAAGGCAGTCGCGGCAATATTTATTTCATTTCCGTATGGGTTGTTGCTACGCTTGGTTTTGACAAGGTTATTTTCCAGGCCAATCTTTACACACTCTATGTTAGCAGGTTAGACCTAAAATAATTCGATATTTTTGGAGAGCTACTGATTATGTGTACATAATGAAACTGTAAACTTACACTTGTATCGGCTTGGGAACGCTGCCGACGTACCCGTTTCAAACTGTCAAGACTATCTTCGGTGGAAACATTGTATTTTCGAAGTTTTCATGCACTTGTAAAGCTAAAAATCTCAGTACCTTCTGTGTACTTCGTCTAATATAACCCTCGAAGAACGCCACCTTTTTAGCAAAAGGATTAGCCCTTATTTCCTTCCGGAGCATCTTGTTCCGAATACGGAAGAGCAAAGTAGCCGGTATAACGCTCGAGAACGCTGAAGCCGTTATAACACTCAGAGCTGAAAGAAATAAGCGTTTAACTGGCGCGTGCCAAGAAACACGCATGAGGCAGCGCTTTCTTTTTTCTCGCAGCCTATGTTCCTGTACCTCGCACACTTCGCACCGCACTACGGCAGCGAGAAAATTCCCTTCCAGCCGCCCTCTCGGCCTGTCGAAGGCTACGATTTCATTGGCAACAAAAATCGCACAATGTATGCAGGTGAGTACTGGCGTTACGACGGAAACTCTGTCATCTGAAGACGTTCAATATAAGACATGTCAGTGGTTTTCATGTGGTTTTCTAAGCATGAATGCCGCGTATGTCAAGGAGTGACTTCGATCACTCCGTGACGAAGCTGCGATAAGGGGCAGTTTTCAGTGACCAGATCGTCCCTGTCAGCTACGAATATAGTAGTTCTCAAGACGTGAGTAACTGATAATCGCGAAGGCTGGATATCGGTGAGCACATGCCCGGTGCGTCAGAGTCAGTCATCTTCGTATCATCAGTCAATTCCTCTTAAGACAAACCCGCTCATCCGGGATCAGAGTATAAACAGCCGATAGTGACAGGCTAGCAGCCACTGTGACTTTAAAGTAAGGGCTTTGATCAGGAACTGGCAACTCGACCAAGCATTCACCGCAGCAACTTCTTTTGGCGCTGGGACTTAAGTAAGGAGCAGTCACCAAACACCAGCGGGTTCACTGACACAGTCACTTTCATAGATTCGGTGAAAATAATGGCTACGTTTACATTCTGTTGCGATTGGTAGTCCCGTTCGAAGAAGCCCCTTATCATAAGCGTCTTTACTGCATTCATGCATACATTTTAATCTTTAAGGCGAAAGTGTCACTAGTCCCATTGCGATGAAAGCAGGCGGCATGTGTTAGTGTGTTAGCTTGTGTTGTCACAGATATCATGGAATCGCAGCGCTTGCAGACGACGACACAGAGTACACAACTGCGCTGTTGTGTGCGTGTCCTGTCTGTGTCCTCGTCTGTAAGCGCTGCGATTCCATGATGTCTGACAAGAACCAACTAGCGCAGCAATTCATACCAGGCATAAATTCTTGCAGATGGTAAAGAAAACCCCAGCGACAGCAGCAAAAACAAAATGATGTAATCAAGCGACCTTAGGACGCAAACAGGAATCCAAGTACCGCACTTTAAATCACCAAGCGGCGCAGAACGCTAGCAGTTGTCCAAGCACCGTCACTGATATATAATGCCACACTTATTTTAGACACCACTCTGCGCGCGCCCCCTGCGGTCTGTCTTCGTCCTTTGTCGCGCGCCGAACTTCGGTCGTCTTCTGCTCGGTTCTAGGGTCGGCCGCTGAGCTCTTTCCAGTGTGCTTGCCAAGTATTGTTCTGCCAGGGAGAACGTTCTACCGGCATCTGGTGACATTTTGGTGGAAGTGCGGGTGATGATCTATGTACGAAGAGGTCCCAGGAACCTCCAGCGCTCAGCCACACCCCCTGGACACGAGACCTGTCCACAAGTCAAGCCGCCGCTTGAGAGGCTTAGCCCCCGAATACAATCCCCTCACCGCGCCACCCCGCACGATGACCTCTACGCTGGCCAGCCAGACCTTCCAGCAATCTGTGAGTTCGCCACCGCTACTTCTTCATACGGCTCGTACGCCCGCGTCGTTTCATGGCGACAAGTTTCACAATGTGGAGGACGGGTTGGACGGCTATGACAGGGTCGCGGAATTTAATCTGTGGGACGAGGACCGCAAGCTTCGGCACGTCTACTTTGCCCTCCAGGACGCCGCCAAGACGTGGTTCGAAAACCACGAGTCCGCCATCCACACCGGCAAGACTTCCGGCGGCAGTTGCTGGATACGTTCAGCAGCAACGAACGGAGGGAGCGTGGTGAATTGGTCCTGCAATCCAGAGCGCAGCAGCCAAACGAGAGCGTGCCGATGTTCGTGGAGGACATGACCCGGCTCTTCAGCCACGCTGATCCTTCGATGTAGGAAGCCAAGAAGGTGCGCCATTTGATGCGGGGAGTGAAGGATCAGTTGTTCGTCGGGCTTGTGCGCGATCCTCCGGCTACAGTCGCCGATTTTGCAAAGGAAGCGGCAGGCATGGAGCGCGCCTTGCAACAGCGGTTTGCGCACTCCAGCCGTCCATCAAACATCACTGCAGTGGAATGCCATATGCCGAAGCCCGGGGATGAGAACACCACCCTCCGAGAGCTCATCAGGAGCACCGTCCGCGAAGAGCTGCAGAACCTTCACTCTGTGGAGCAGCCTCCTAGTGTCACCGCCATCTCGAGTGCTGTCCGTGACGAGAAACGCCGCACGGTGCAGCACATTCCACCACCCCAACCACCAGCACCCTATGTGATGACATAAAGCGAGGCATTGCCCAGCCCTGCGCCACCACCGCCGGCGTTCTACTCTCCTGCCACTACCGCGCCGTCCCATCGATTCCCGTATACGACAGCGCTGCCAGACTACCGCCCACCCGTTATGAAGGCAAACATGTGGCGCGGGCCGAACAACAGGCCCCTGTGCTTTCACCATAGAGTAACATAAAAGTAAAGAGCGGACACCCTGGCCCTTTCGCGGCCGAGTTCGGCGCTTCCCCGTTTCCGCCAGATGGCACTGAACGTGCAAATAAAAAAGAAGAAAAAGAGTATGGTCTTGGCATGTCTTGGCTTCCTTCTGCGGAGTGACTGATGCGCTCATTGTCACCCTGATAGAATGCACGTAGCAGGTTCACTGCCGCTTGCCAAGCGCACGCGATGCGTGGCATAACGCCTTTCCGGCTTGTGGGTGACGTGTTTTGCCGCGGCGTCCAGGCAAGCGATCAAAGCCAAACGCTTTTGACGAGCGTCGAAACCTGGATAATCGTTGCGTGCTCCGTAATCGTCACGCTGGTGGCCGGCTGCTCAGCTGGGCAATGTGACACCGCCTCCTCCGCGCGAGTGGAGAACGCACAAGACGCAATGAAAGTAGAGCCTCGAAGATTACTGTTAAGCCTATCATCTCTGAGGCCAGTGCGTTTCCCCGGGTCCGCTAGGTGCGCTGTGCACAAAAGTTGGCCGCTGGGGCCTACGGGAGTGTCCGCTCTTTACTTCTATATTACTCTATGCTTTCACTGCGCGAAGCAGGCCACATCCGTTGTCACTGCCCGTACCGCCGGATTGGCCTCCGTGGCTTTTCGCCAGACGCACCCCCGCCTCTCTATGGTGAACGACCCCGCGAGATCGATCAGTACCTAGCGGCCAACGTCCCACCTGCACCCACTGCGAGCTACGAATAACATCTCAAACGCTTGAGTGCAGTATTGACGGCGATCCGATCAGCTGGTCTGTCTCTAAAACCCGAAAAATGCCACTTCGCGTACCAACAGCTGAAGTTTATGGGCCATGTTGGGACACCTGAGGGCGTCAGCCATGACCCCTACAAGACGGCCGCTGTAGCTGCGTTCCCGAGCCCCACTCATAAGCAAGCTGTTCGCCGAATTCTTGGCCTCTGCACATATTACAGACCCTTCGTGCAAGACTTCTCCAGGCTGGCTGAGCCTCTCACTCGGCTGACAATAGACGATCAGCCTTTTGTCTGGGCACAGGAACAGCAGGACGCCTTCGAAAAGCTCCGCAAACGCCTACAAACAACGCCCATTCTTGCCCATTTTGAGGATGGTGGTAAAAACGTTTATTTCCTCTGAAAAGATGGAGTTACATGGAGGTTGCTCTGGAGTCAGGCTTAGTGCCCTTCCCCTCACAAGCACTAGGTGGAGTCCCTAGTACGGGACCCCAGTGGCTTCCGCTGCCGCCATAGCTCGTTCGACCATCGCCTTTTGGGCTTTCAGGTCGCAACAGGCGAGTAGGGTCGCCTCCCAGTCCTCCCGGGTGGGGTTTGGGTTTGGAGTAAAAGCAGGGTTGGAGGGGCACGCCCACACCATGTGGTAGAGGTCCGAGGACCTCTCCCCACAGTGCGGGCACTCCCCGGAGAAGGCAGGGTCAAAGTGCTTTAGCGAGGCCGGGCACATCATGGTGTTCGTGACAAGGCGGAGGAAAAGGCGTTCTTCCGCTCTCGTTAATCCTTTACACGGGTGGGAGTACAGTTTGTCTATCTTGGTATAACTGCGTTATTTCCCTGTAAGTGTAGGTCGGCGTGGCTTCCGCTACTTCTTCAGAGGAGGCGGGGGACGAGGTTGCCCGGTTAGAGAGCGCGCGGGCGGCTGCATCTGCTGCCTCGTTTCCTCCTAGCCCCGAGTGGGCCGGAGCCCAGACTATGAAGCGGTGGGATGGACCTCCTACGTACGAGCTGTTTTGCAGTAGCCGGTAGGCCAGGTACGGGACCCAGCCCTGTTGGACGTTCCGACACGCCCCTCGCGAGTCGGTTATGATTGTCTTGGAATCGGAGTGTGTTGCCGCTAATGCGATGGCGACTTCCTCTGCTTGAGTTACGTTTCGGGCTTTGAAGGTGAGCCCGTTCACCGTTTTGGACTCGTGGATCACCGCCGCCGTGTACCACCCGCCTTGGTGCGGGCCGGATGCGTCCACGTAGTATACCCCGGGTTTCCTTCCGTAGTGGTGAGCTAAGGCCTCTGCCCTGGCCCTGAGTCTACCCTCGTGGTCGTCCCTGGACATCTTAATTAGGAGTGGTCTTACGTGCAGGGCGTAACGCTACTCCTGAGGGAGTCGTGCTCTCTCCTCGGTTAGAGTCGTGTGTTCTATGTGCAGACGGGCCAAAAGGCGGCGTCCCGACGGCGTCTGCGATAATCGCGTGTATTGACCTGTGAGGTGGGCTTCTCTAAGTTCATCGAAGGAGTTCGTCATACCCAGACCTTGGAGTCTCAGGTTAGATGTGGTTATCGGGAGGTCGAGGGCCTTCTTCGCCATTTTGCGTATTATCACCTCGATGATGTTCTGGTCGTGTTTGTTGAGGCGGAGATAGGGGGTCGAGTACAGGATTCTGCTTGTTACAAAGGCATTGGCCAGCCGCAAGGCGTCTTTGCTTCGCAATCCCCCTTTCTTGTTCGAGACTCTGCGGACCATTCGGCCCACCTGATCTCCCACCTTCTTTAGTTTGTCGAGCGTGGTCGTCGCCAGCCTACGCTGGTGGATAAAATGACCTAGGACTCTAATTTCTTTTCTTTCGGGTATCGGTTCCGATCCAAGTCTCAATTCTATCTTGTTTGTGCATTTTTTGTTGGGGCGAATGTGCACGAATTCGGATTTTTGAGGGGAGCAATGAAGGCCACATCTTTTCGCGTACTCGTTCACCGCGGTGGCCGCCTCCTGCAGGCTGGCCTCCATTTCTCCGAGAGAGCCCTGCGTGGTCCAAATGGAGATGTCGTCCGCGTAGAGCGCGTGCTGCACACCCGGGACTTTCTCCAGGTGGACCGGCAGGTTCTTCATTGCCAAGTTTAAAAGCAGGGGGGATAGCACCGCTCCCTGTGGCGTCCCTCTCGTGCCTAATAGAAAGGGGCCGTGTTCCGCGTTCTAGATCCTCACGTAGGCCTGTCTGTCCGTGAGGAAGCGTTTTATGTACTCGAAAGCGTTCTTGCCGCATCCCGTCTCTGATAGGTGTGTGAGGATCGCCTCGTGTGTCACATTATCGAAGGCTCCCTTCAGATCTAGGGCCAACACTATCTTATCCCCGTTCGGATGTTCGATCGAGTTTAGTACCTCCCTGCTGAGCTGCAGCAGTATGTCCTGAGCCGATTTATTTGGTCTGAAGCCGTACATCGAGTCGGCGAAGACTCGCTTGTTTTCTAGGTACTCAGATAGTTATCTCTGACCATAGCTTCCATCAGTTTGCCTACGCACGAGGTGAGAGAAATAGGTCTGAGGTTATCCGTATCTATGGCCTTGCCCGCCTTGGGGATGAAAGTTATCAGCGCCGTCTTCCACTCCGTGGGGAGTGGAGCTGCGCCCATCCAAACCGAATTAAAGTGTTCTAGGAGGGATTCGTATGCGCGGTCCGGCAGATTGGCTAGGAGTTTTACCGAGATCCCGTCCCTTCCTGGCGCGGTCCCGCGTTTCATCCTCGCTAGAGCGGCCTTGAGTTCCTATATTTTGAAAGGTTCGTCCAGCTCAGCATTTTGGGCTCCACTGTATCTGTAAGCTTCTCCCCTTGGATCTTGGGTCATGCTCAGGTACTGGTCCCGAAGCTTCAGTGCGAGCTGGGCCGTATTTCCTTGAAATGCATGTACCGCTCTCTGCAGATGCTTCTGCGTCTCGGTGCGCGTCTGGTTTGGATCTATGAGCGCCCGGAAGAGGCGCCACGTGTTTTTGCTAGACATCTGCCTAGCGGCCGCGTTGCAGCTATCTACCCAGTTCGCGTCCGCGAGTTGCGCCGCGTAGTCCGCCGCTTCTTTAGTGATTGCAGCTACCCGAGCTCTTAGCTTTCGGTTATGCTTCTGTCTACGCCATCTTTTGACCATGCTGCGTCTGGCTGCCCAGAGGTGGAGGAGGTGGGTGTCCACGTCCGTCACCGCCTCTGAGAGCTTTACCTGCGTCTGCGTCGAACGCAGGTTGATCAGCAGCTGTTTTGTCCAGGCTTGATATCCCTGCTCCTGGATGGAGCATACCTCGTATTCCTTTCTAAATTTCGTCCAGTCCGGCAGCATAGTGTGCCCCGTAGGCCTGGTAAGGGGTTTCCTACGGATTGTTATGGTGATCAGGCAGTGGTCACTACCGAGAGTTTCCTCCGTATTCGTCCACTCCACTCGCCTCACGTTTTTCGTGAAGGTTAAGTCGGGACACGTGTCCCTCTGCACCGAGTTCCCTATCCGCGTGGGGCACGCCGGGTCAGTGTATAGGGTTAGACCTAACGCGGACGCCGCCTCCGCTAGCTTCCGTCCTCGTATGTCTTCTCGATGATAGCCCCACGAGGGACTCTGCGCGTTGAAATCTCCCATTACTAGTAGCGGGTCTCGTCCCGCTTCCCTGATAGCTCTGCTCAGGAGTGTGGAGAAGGTTACGTTTTTTGCTTTAGGTGGGCAGTACACGTTCAGGATGTGTAGCGGTGAATCCTCCTTCTTCAGTGGCAGAAGAGTCACCATCACGTGCGAAAAGCTGGTTTGTAATTCCAGATCTACCAAATTTGCAGTGAAATTTTTGTGCACAAAGATGCACGTTAGGGGGTCGAGTTGGAACGTTTTGTAGTTTGTGAGGCTCACGTTCCCGCCAGGTTCCTGTACGGCCACTACTGCCGGAGTATGCTCGTACGTAGACAGGTGCATCCTAAGATCCGCTCTCTTAGTCCTCGATTTCAAGCCTCGACTATTCCACTGGGTTAATGTTATGGGACACTCTTTAGTTTGTCTCGCCATGTTGTATCTGGAGATTGTTGTTATTCTGGAGGGGAAATTGCTCCTGGTGGTCTTCCTCCTCGTCCTCGCTCAGCACCCTACGCATCCTGTAGGCTCGGGGATTCTGGAGTCTCCTCGTGTTAGCTTATTTGCGAACCGTCATCGCTTTCGCTATCTGTTGTGAGACTATGGTGGGAATGGATTCCTGGACCCTTCTCATAATAGCTTCTAGTTTATTTTCAAGACTAGGTTCCGCGTCGCTTTCCATCGCCTCCTCTTGCTGAGGTGGCTGGGGTTTAGCTAGCGCACTTTCTAGTTTGCTCGTTAGCACCTCGATCTGCGCTTTTAGGGCTGCTATCTGGTTTCGTAACTCGGTTTCTACTGGGTTGGGTGTGGGTGGAGAGGAAGGTTTGGGAGGAGGAGGAGGACGAGAGGTGGTCCCACTCACCTGCTGCTTCCCGTTCTGGACTATGCTGGCCCAGGTCCCCTTTTGCTTGGGTTGATCAGAAGTCGACTCCCTGTTAGGTGGAGGGGGCGGCAGATTTCCGCTTCCTCCCTTTTTCTTCTTGTTTTTTTTCCTCTTTTCCCTCTTTTTCTCCTGATTGCTGGGTTGTTGCTGCGCGTTCGTGCGGAATTTCGCCGTGCAGTCTCTTGAGTTCGTGGCGTGTTCGCCGCCACACACCGCACATTTTGGTTTGCACACGTGAGGGGACCGCACCCCCTCCACAAACGGGGCTTGCGTTCCGCAGAGTCCGCAGTTTCCTTGTCTCGGTGTCGGACAGGTATCTGGCCTATGTCCCACCGTGCCGCACAGGTTACACGCTTGTATGGTGCGGCGTTACGTTGCTACCGGTATCACTTGCGCATTGTACAGTACAGATCTGGGCTTGTACTTGCCTTCGAAGGTTATTCTGGCTTTGTTCGAAGTTCCGAACTTTCGGATCTCCAGGATGGTGCTCTCTCCGTGAAAGCTTTTCACCTTCCCTCGCAGGGACTCGGTGGTTTCCAGATTGGCCACTGTGATGACTCCGTGAACCACGTTGTCTTCGCTCTGTTTTACGTGCCCGTGCAAACGGAGGTCTGCTCCTTCTTGGAGTTGTATCGCAAAGTCCCCGACCAGTTTGTCTGCCGCGTGGATGCTCGACATGCCCACGATGATCAGGTTTTGGTCCGGGGATATTGTGAAGTAAAAGTTGTCCGCTTGGGCCTCCCCGACTCGCTGTCGTAGGGCTAGGCCTAGCTCACCGTGTTGTAAGTTCTTCAAGCTTGTCGCCGTTAATGGCTTGATGATTAGCACCACATCGTCTGGTCTAAATCTGCAGAGAAACTTCGGTTTCCATGCAGCTTTGACTTGCCTTGGGCCTCCGGCTGCGCGCTCATCGGATGCCTTGTCGGGTTGCGCATGGTGGCCTCCGTGGGCTGACGTGGCCTTCCCTTGCGCGCAGGCTTGGAGTTTCTGGGCTCTTTTTTCAAAAGCCCGGATCACATTAGTGTTGCAGGCTTGGTCCCGACTGGTCTGCGGCACAGTTGACCATGCCATGCCTTCCGGGTCGTAGCCGCGTTGCTGGTTTGCGCTTGCCATGTTGGCTTGGAGCGGCCTCCCCGCCGCCGAACGCCGGCGTTCAGCCGTGAAGCTGCGTCGCGGCGCTATGGAGGATGGGAGGAAAAAGGCTAAAAAAAAGTCAACAAATCGGCCCACCGGGTTGGGAGTGGTCTCCCTGCGTGCCGGCTGACCTGCTAGTCTTGTCAAGTCCAATATTGTCGGGATCCAACGCGTTGGTTGGGATCAAAATGGGGATCCAACGCGTTGGTCCGACCGTGGCGGCGGACCAACGCGTTGGATCCCCATTTTGAGGAGGCGGAGACGGAACTTCACACCGATGCCACCAACATTGGCCTCGGTGCAGTCCTCGTCCAGTGGCAAGATGGTGTTGAGCGCGTGATTGCCTACGGCAGCCGCATGCTGTCACGGTCCGAGGCGAATTACTCAACCACTGAAAAGGAATGCCTAGCTGTTGTGTGGGCGATAATGAAGTTTTGACCCTAATTCTATGGTCGCCCGTTTCGGGTCGTGGGTGACCACCACTCACTGTGTTGGCTCGCAAAACTTAAAGACCCCTCGGGCCGGCTAGCTCGTTGGAGCCTTAGCTTGCAGGAATTTGATGTTACAGTTGTCTACAAGTCGGACAGCAAACGCAGCGATGCAAACTGCTTGTCCCGTGCTCCTATGCCGTCCAGCTCTGATGACCTCGAAGATGACCCTCTATTTATTGGTGTCTGACCACGTCCGCCCTCACCAAACAACACAGGGACGACACGGAATTGCGGCCACTCATCGATTATCTCGAGGGTGCCGCCTCGTTACCACCTCGTCTATTCGCGCATGGCTTGTCGTCGTTTTGCTTGCGGGATGGCGTCCTTTAGAAACGAAATCACGGCCCCACGGACTATGGATATGTGCTCGTGGTTCCAAAGGCGCTCCGCACTGACGTTTTGCAGGCATGCCACGACGAGCTTCCTTCCGGCCACCTCGGATTTTCTCGAACGATGGCACGAGTTCGTCACCGTTATTACTGGTCCAGGCTTTCTGCGGCTGTCAAGCGTTATGTACGCACTTGCCGCGAGTGTCAACGTCGCACGAAACCACCTTTCAAGCCGGCTGGCTTGCTCCAACCCACTGCTCCGCGGAGAATCTCTTTCCACCAAGTCGGCATGGACTTACTTGGCCCATTTCCCACGACATCATTGGGTAACCGGTATATTGTGGTTGCCACCGACTACCTCACCCGGTATTGCGGGATGAAAGCCCTTCCCCGCGGCACTGCTGCTGAAATTGCTTACTTTTTTCATCACCAGCATAGTCCTCCGCCATGGCGCCCCTTATGTTGTTTTAACTGACTGAGGCACAGCATTCACGTCCAGGAAGTTATGCGGCTCAGTGGCACAAGTCATCGTAAGACCACAGCTTACCATCGTCAAACCAACGGCCTAACAGAGCGCCTCAATAAGACTATCGCTGATATGATTTGTATGTAGGTCGACGATGACCATAAGAACTGGAACGAAATACTTCCGTACGTCACGTTTGCCTACAATACTGCCCTTCAAGAGACGGCGGGGTTCACGCCATTTCGTTTGGTACACAGTCGTGAAGTCGCGACTATGTTGGACACGATGTTGTTGCCCCATATTGGGCACCCATCCGTTGCCGACGCTGATGCATTCGTTCGCCATGCAGAGGCTGCCCGCAGGCTGGTTCGGCAACGAACCTGCGTGCGGCAAGAAGTCTATGCTCACCGCTACAACCTTCGTCATCGCGAAGTCATTTTCCACGCTGGCGATCAAGTGTGGGTTTGGAGCCCCACCCGTCTCCGCGGGCGCTCCGAGAAGCTTTTGCGCCGTTACTTCGGTCCCTACAAGGTACCCCGCAAACTCAGCGACGTTACGTACGAAGAGCACCCGCGAGGGAGTAGTGTTCGCTGTTCAAGACACCCGCCGACATCCGAAATTGTGCACGTCGCAAGACTCAAGCCATACCATGCCCGCTAGGAGAACTCTGGCCACGTTCAGTGCCTGGCACTCTGTTCATGCCCACACGTGGCTCCTCCCTCATTTTCAGGCATCGAGTCGATGCCTTTCCAGAGGGGAGCAGTAATAACACGCTTATTTTAGACACCACTCTACCGGCGCCCCCGTGCGGTCTGTCTTCGTCCTTTGGCGCGCGCCAGACTTCGTCCTCTTCAGCTCGGTTCTAAAGTCGGCCGGCTGCGCTCTGCCCAGTGTGCTTGCCAAGTACTGTTCTGTCAGAGAGAACGTCCTACCGGCGTCCGGTGACAATATGTATATATACCGGGCGTCCCACCTAAATGTAACCAAACTTTTTAAAAAGGCGAAGTGTCCTAGTCCAGTGAAACCAACTGAAGGTTGTTGAGAGTCGCGTGGCCTAGTCTTGAGTATTTTTTCGCTCTTCAAAGTTCATTAATTAGTTAAGATTAATTAGTTAACTTTTAATTATTGACTTCAGGAAGAAAGTGTCAATGAAAAAGTTTTAGATCGCCTCGAAAAACCGCTAGTAGTGCCGTTTCTGTCAAGTTACGATTTACGTAGCTTCATTTATTGGCCTTAAAATAAAGTTGTCACGTGACCAGCTGCTCGCTCATTTCTCTGCCCCAATGTGCACCCAAAGTCTCATCGAAGAGAGGACTTGTGACCGATGGTGGCGTTGATATTAGGTGGGCTGGAGATGAAGGAACGGTGCCTTTACGGAAGTCTGTATTCTACTTGAAAGTCGGTACAGATGATGGTGTGGTCTGTGAGCAGGGTGTAGATGAGTGCTATAGGCATAGATATGGCCACGCATTCTGCCTCTGTCATTTTGTGGTTTTAAGGGTTGCTGCTCCTCTGGTATTGCCTGTGTCCAGAAAAGCAACTGTTTGGATGCCTGGAAATTGTGGGCGCCGTGTTTCGTCCGTATATAGGATGCCCTGCCTTGCGTTGTACAGGTCTGTGACGTGCGGAGCTCGTGCTTTCCCACGACTTTGTCGTGGTGTGAGTGCATATTTCGGGGAAGTGGTTTCAGCTTTAGGGGTCCCCATGCGGACACCACCGCCATGCATCTCAAAGCGCGGTTGATGTCAGCCAGTTATGCGCATTGAGTTTCCTCAAATCCAAGAAAGTCTAAATCTTCTGCTGGTTTTCAGAAGCGGAAGGGCGCATGAATGCCTCAACTTATAGGTGGATACCATGGCCACACCATGGCCACCCCGCAGCGCAATTGAGGTGTTCACTGAGCATGTGCGCCCTTCCTTTCGTTGAAACTAATGAAGTGCTTATTCACGAATAAGACAACACTGGGAACTAGACTATTTGGTTCTTGCAAGTGGCTCCTGGAGTCCGTAAAATGTGCCGGGAACGTGATCAAAGTGAGGACCGCAAGCAGAAGAAGGCCGAGTATGCACGTGAGCGTAGAGACTCCAAAATGGGCCTGCGAGACGTCCAACTGGGCAGTCGTCAGTGAAACCTCAAAATGTGCCTGTCACGCAGACCTCTTGGCCGCTAGTGCCACTCAGCGTTCTCTGAATAATGCGCTAAGCCGGTAAGCTTAGGTGTAATAATTTTTTAGACACAACACTTGTTTCACAAAGCTGGGATGTATCCTAAAGGGTGAGATGCTATTTTTCCTCAAAGTAGTTCACCATGCTGAGAATGATATAGAAAATGGCATTTTGTAGCCATACACCGCAGTCAAGACCACTGATTTTAGCTTCTTTTCGCGATGTTTATTCTTGAAGCGAATATGGCTATATTGCGCAGCTAGTCTGAAACGTCTGTGCTCAGTAATGGTTAATGGTTGAGCAGAAGCGGCTCTCGTTGCCCTCATGATTACAGGTATGTTGTCCGCTCTTGACGACGCCATCGGGCAAACTTTTGCCGCCCTTCAAGAAAGAGGCATTCTGGACGACACGTTTCTGATCTTCTGCTCGGACAACGGCGCTGCAGCTGCTTTTTGGGGTATAAATGGTGCTTCGGCGTGGCCGCTGAGAGGTGAAAAGGCTACACTGTGGGAAGGCGGCGTGCGAGTTCCAGGATTCATATGGACCGCCAAGTCCCTCTGGAACGGACCCGGTTCCGACTACGATCGCTTATTCCACGCTACAGACTGGCTGCCTACACTCTACGAGATAGCTGGTGAGCACATGGGAATGACTACAGTTGATCTGCTTGGCAGAGCATGTAATAGTGTTATTCTCTAAGCAGCGAGAACTGCAGCTATATTCTAATTTACTGTGGGTACTTTCGTTAGAGCTTGTAAGAAATCCTAAGACACGGTTTGCAGTGTAAACCGCCTTCTTTGCTCCCCTAGAAAAAGGCTGGTGTGTTTTTAGCGTCGCCGCTAGAATAAGTGGTTGTATGAATGGATGCACTTTACGATTATAAACACAGAAAATAACACTTTTGGAGCTAAAATATGGTTGAGCTAAGCGTAAACTAATATTTTTCTCTTTGGATTTTGGCTTATTTTGGAGCACATATTTACTCATCTTTTCAAGATATAAGAGAGATTACTTCCTCCATAGTGCACTCCTTAATGCTCACGCTTGCAAGTTTTGTGAGGCACAACCAAACGCGTTGGTAATAACAATGTACGTGCTCTATGTGAATGCCCTAATTTCAAAACCACCGATTACAAACCCTGTTTCTCTTAAAATAGCTATTTTTTTCATACTTTTCTTTCAGAGAGCCGTATTGTCGAGAATGCATGAATGCATGTGTTTGTGAGAAATTTTAAAGGCATGAATACTGCGTTTTTTTTTGTGTGGAAATCAAATTTATTTTCTTCATGCACCTAAACTTACTTCTCGCCTCCTTTATGGGGGGCCATCACTTGCGTCAAGAACTAGCTGTCGGAAAACACTTTGGCTTTGAAATAGATAGATGCTGTTCATGGTTGAAAAACAGCGCACAAAAGACTAGACACAAGAGTAAAGGTGACGACAGGACAAGCGCTGAACTCACAACTAAGGCTTTATTGCGAAAACCTGGGTATATAAGGAAGGCATAATCATAAAAACAAAATTGAACAAACATGAACCTATACCAACTCGCCCAACTTAACGTTCTACTAAGTCATAGATGCTGTTGTTTACTGGAGGTAAGAGCTATGAGGCCTCAAACATACTTAAATGGTTTTATTTGTGTACAATTCATGTTTTGCGATACAGAATTCTTATTGCTTCTAAATCCTTAATTATGCCAGCCTGAGATCGAGTGTAAAGCACCATAGTGCTACTAACTGGTTTGGTTTGGTTTATGGGGTTTAACGTCCCAAAGCGACTAAGGCTATGAGAGACGCCGTAGTGGAGGGCTCCGGAAATTTCGACCACCTGGGGTTCTTTAACGTGCACTGACATCGCACAGTACACGGGCCTCTAGAATTTCTCCTCCAAAGAAATTCAACCACCGCGGCTGGGATCGAACCCGCGTCTTTCGGGTCAGCAGCCGAGCACCAGTGCTACTAGCTGTGCGAGGTACTGGAAGAGCGGCCGAGTTTATTTTGGCAGTCATCTTCATGGGCACTATCGCTAAGAAACTTTTCGTTGCGACTATCGCAGTTTTCTGCCAGACATAACGTTGTTTGTTTCCTTCACTAACAACTGCGGTTCCACTTTTTTTTCTGAACCAGGCTTGTTAGAAGCTTCCGAATTAGATAAGCATTTAATAACTGAGCAGTAAAGTTCGTAACTTGATTAGTTTAGCTTAGTTAAGGGGGTTTAACGTCCCAAAGCGACTCAGGCTAAGCGGGACGTTGTAGTGAAGGGCTCCGGAAGATTAGACCACCTGGAGTCCTTTACAGTGCATACATTTCGCACACTGCACCACCCTGTAGAATTCGGCCTTCATCGATATTCGACCGACGCGGCTGGGATTAAACCTGCGGCTTTCGTGGTCACTTGACTATTATCTTTTGCTTTTTTAGCCTTATCATTTAAACGATTTTGAAACAATTTCGTTCTTGAAACGTAGCCACGGCATTTGCTACTCACATTAGAGCTTTCTTGTTTAAATCGGGCTAGAAACGCTTGTTGCGTTACAAGCATATATTTAAGCTCTCTACTCAAGCAAAATTATTTCGGTCACTGCCTTTATCGACTGATACAGCCTGTCTAGAATTTACATTATCTTTTCTCAAAGAGACCGCCTGAATTGGGCGCGTGAATATCAGCAGGACAAGTGTCTGAAGGAGCATGCCAGTTAGTGTTCCGATTATAGCTGTATCTCTAAATCTGGCATGCGGATGAAATGTACAACAGTGCTCAATATGACTCTTAACCTGCGGCCTATGGCCGCGCCGCTTCTCGGAAACACCTTTGCGCCAAGTGGCGTTTTAGAAAACCATTAGAAAGGATGCTGCCACTCCAGCAATGAGGAGTCTCGCTCACGTCTCCAGTTCTTCATGCTCCCAACTGGCTTCTCTTGAGATCTGAGCGACGACCCATGCTTTCTGGCACAAACGTGGCACGTTTTTGGGATATATCTTGTTGCACAGGAAATTTGAAGCTTGCGGCGTCATCGGGCTTCAGTAGGTGCACAAAGGCGCGAGTTACACATCGAAGAACCTGCCTCAGAGAGAATAGAGCTCATTATATGAAGGTAAGGCCTTCGAAGTGCAGACCGCTACTTGTCCAGCTCTTTTGTGGTAGTATGGAACACATCTGGAGCTGACAGAATCTACGTTGAAGCTCTGGACGCATTGTTCGATTTGAGGATACAGGTCTTCGCAGCCCATGGAGGCATGGTGGTGGTGGAAACATTTATTTACAGATAAACTTCGGGAGGTGAAGTATGAGCTGACCCAAAGGGGGCCAGCCCTCACAAGTACTAGGTGGAGGTCCCTAGTTCGGGACCCCAGTGGCGTCGGCCGCTGCCCGGGCTCGCGCGACCAGGGCCCGTTGGGCCTGCAGGTCAGAGCAGCCGAGCAGGGTCGCCTCCCAATCCTCCCGGGTTGGGTTGGGGTGAGGGGGGATAGCAGGGTTGGAGGGGCAGGCCCACACCATGTGGTAGATGTCCGAAGACTTCTCTGCACAGTGCGGACAGCTGCCAGAGAAAGAAGGGTCAAAGTGTTTTAGAGCTGCCGGGCACAGCAAAGTATTTGTATATAGGCGAAGCAGAAGCCGCTCCTCCGCCTTTGAGAGACCTTTACACGGGCGGGGATAAAGACTATGGCCAGATTGATAAAGTAAAGAAATGTCTTTAAACGAGTAAGCTGGAGTGAATTCGAGTTCCTGATCGTCGGGGTCGGAGGGGAATGTCCGGTGAGAGAGCGCGCGGGCGGCGGCGTCAGCTGCCTCATTTCCCTCAAGGCCCATGTGAGCAGGAGCCCAAACGATACGCCGGTGAGCGGGGTCCCCGGTATAGACGCTGTTTTGGAGAATGCGGTAGGCTAGATACGGTACCCAGCCCTGCTCGACGTTCCGACATGCCCCTCGCGAGTCGGAATTAATTGTTTTTGAATTGGAATGCGATGCAGCCAAAGCAATGGCGACCTCCTCCGCGTGTGTTATGTCACGGGCTCGGAAAGTAAGGCCGTTCACTGTTTTGGATTCGTGGACGACTGCGGCAGTGAACCATCCCCCATGGTGGGGGCCGGAGGCATCCACGTAGAATACGCCGGGTTTCGATCCATAGTGGCGGGCCAGGGCTTCCGCCCGCGCCAGGCGCCGGCCATTATGGTCCTCACGGTTCATGTTCGCGGGAAGAGGGCGCACGTCGCGTTATTGAGCGACTCTGGCTTTGCGCTTCTGATTTATTTTTCAAAACAGTGATGTAACATTCGAGCCTATTTCGTAACGTCACCTTGCAAGAAATGAGAGCAGTTCACGACGCACTAGTGTGCGTGGGATGTAGCTAAATTATTGCACCTGCTGCTGAATGGTGCGCATTCCTGTTACGTTTTTTTCTACATTTGTGCTAGCACCTAGGGCCTAAGTCGGAAAGACTGCCTATGACAAAAATAGCGCGTGGGAGCCTTCGAACGATAAGTCTTCCCTTTTGCGCAGAACAGACGACGCTTGGAAGACGGCTGGTTGTATGATTGGCAGGAGAGGCATTTCGCCTTCGTTTTCGTACGTGCCGCTTCTCGGCCCACCGTGCTTCGTGGAAGCGTTGTACACACTTCTACAATTAGTAGTCACATTGAGCGAGCGACTTTACTAAATTTTGCCTCTTAAAAAAACACAGTGCTTACAAAATGAATTTTGAGCTCACTGTGATTGTTGAAAGATAAACACGAAAGGCAAGGGTATAAATAACAGAATAACAAGCGTTTTACGCTCGTTTGCGATGGGCTAGCTGTCATAATTTTTCTTGCTCAGATTGCTGCCCTACAATGCTAGCAATAGCCCACCGCATTTATCACGAACCTTCGTTCATGCAGGAGGAGATGTGTCCCAGCTGGCTGGCATCGACGGTATCAGCCACTTCCAGTCTCTGTACAAGCCTACGGCCGCTGCACCTCGAAGCGAGATTCTTCTGAACATAGATCCCACTGATGGGAATGCGGCGATAATCCAGGATCGATATAAAATGATCGTAGGGCGCTTTCCCAAGGCTACGTCAGAATGGCTTAATGTACCCGGCGCGAGAGAACCGCCGGCGAACGAGACCGAGCTCGCTCGTCAAAGCTGCCAGAATTCACAGGCTTACCAGGTTCGTCGTGGCTGACTATTTCCAATTACGTCTGCGACAAGAAGTGCAAGCGGTTCTAAAGTGTAACTTACGAGCATTTATTTCTGAGTTAGTTAGAGCTGCGTTGCAGCAAGAATTGCGCGAAGAATATAACACGAAGTGTTGGATAGGAAACGCATGACAAAGTTGCTCAGTGAGCCAGAAAGCATAATGTGGCACACTGAGGAGAAACTGAAGTCGACCTGTATCCGTAGAGTACCGCTTCTTAAGGACGCAGGTGGTTGAGATGGTCAGGAAATAAAATAGAGGTACACCAGTTGCAGCCTTTATGATGACAAACATTGATGCGTCCTAGACCTTTGCAATGCGGATACCTCATGCTTGGCTGCATCGCTAGTGACCTTCAAACAGTGATCGCGGAGTCTTGATGTAACGCTTCAGGAAAGGGGCGGGGAATGGTTAAAACTCTATTTTCTGAGCACTAAAGAAGGCTTCTGCGGCAGCACAAACATCTATATAGCCAGAATGCTGCATAAATCACGTTTAAGTAAGTATAAATTTGGAGAAAATGGTCCTTAGTGTCCTCCGGGGAGAAGTAGCCATGGCTGGAGATATGAGAGAGAAGCCTAGTTTTCCCCCCTTTTCGCTAGAGAATAAATTGGGAAGACTTGGGGGTAAAAGGTAGAGGAGAATACCTTAGCAATATTCGATTTGCTGATCACGCTGCCTTGCCAAGTAACTCACGCGACGAATTGCAAAGCATGATGTTGGACGTCGACAGGTAAAGCAGAACTGGGACTGTAAGCAGTATTATGCAGAAAATATAGTAATTCTCAACAGTCTGGAAAGCATCAGCAGTTTACTTAAAACAGCTAAGTGTTGTAAGTGGTAAGGAAATGCGTCTAGTCTGGTCAGGTGCCGAGTGCAGACCCGCACCACGAGAGTGAAGTAACTAGGAGAATGTGGATAGGGTGGAGTGCATTTGGAGGAATTCTAGTATTATGAGTATCAGTTTACCAGTATCCCTCAAGAGAAAAGTATAAAGCTGCTGTACTGTACCGGCACTCAGCTATAGTGCAGAAACGTATGAGCTAACGAATAGGGTTCAATTTAAATTCAGGACGACGAAGGCAGATATGGAAAGTGAAATGACAAGTGTAACTTTAAGAGACATGAAAAGAGCAGAGTTGATCAGGCAAAAAACACTAGTTAATGGCATTGCATTCGAAATCAAGATCAAGAAATGGGCATGGACAGGGCATGCAGTGGGAAGGCAAGGCAACCGGATAGTACATTAAGGTAATGAGATTGATTTGAAGAAAGGGAAAGCGTGGAAGGGAGTAGCAGAAAGTCAGGAGAGCAGTTGAGATGTGAAAGTTAATACCTATAACATGACCTCATCTGGCTTGGGAGAGAATTATACGGAGTGAATTGAAAAATTCTTCTGCCCTGCAGTGGGCGTAGTCATGCTGTTAATGATGATAGTTAGATTGTCGCTTTCCGCAAAAAGACTTTTTTTATATCGCGTTTTAAGCGTGAAGGGCTGTGACAATTTTCTATACCTCAAATCAGCCTGACGTCCCCTGTAAGCGAGGTGGCTGCTGACCCCAGGCAATGTTATACGTATGTTCCGCGTAAATGGTATCGTTTTTCTCGCACCAAAAAGGTTCTCGTCGCCCGTGGCGCCAACCCCAGCTGTGGTTCGGGAGACGACGTGTACTCAGTGCCTGTCGACTGCGGGGAGAGAAAATCCACCATAAAACCCTGCAGCCCTGATCCGGGGCCTTGCCTGTATGACATCATCGCAGACCCGTGCGAGTACCACGACGTAGCAAGTGAAAATCCTCAGGTGACAAATGTGCTATCATATTGGTTCTCTTCATGTAGCTGAGTACTGTACCATGCAAGATTCTTTTTCATATTACGGGAAGAAGTGCAGATTTGTTGATTGCTGGAAAGGAAAGGATTCGAAAGGATTGTTGAAAGGAACAATGTCTCTATCGCGCGAAAAAGTGCTTGAAATCAATGCGTTTGTCGTCTCAACTAAAACAAAATGTTGTCAATAGATACCCCAAGCATAGAGCTTATGTCTGCTCGCTATTTTCTGAATGTTATGCGACACCTGGTGAATATACGGAGCAGACATAATGTTAATGTTGTATTCTCCGCGAGCTTTCAAGACTTTGCGCCATGAACAACGGAGAAAAGCGGCCGGCTTTCACCATAAAACACAAAAAAAGTTCACGCAATGCAGGACACAAGTGGTTTATGAGATACCGCTTAGCTGTGGCTTCGTTTACATCGGGCAAACAGGTCGTTGTTTTAATGAGCGTGCAAGTGAACATTGCCGAAACTTGCGCAACAACGAAAGGAGCTTCCTCATTGACCACTGCAAAAGCTGTTCTAATTGCCGTCCCGAATTCGAGAAAACTAGATTTTGAAGCGTGGAAATGATAAAACTCAGAGAGAGATTGTTGAAGATTTATTTCATCGAGAAAGCTGGAAACAAATGCGTTAGCAGGCCTTCCATTTTTCTTAGCAGCGCCGAGACTTCTTTTATAGAAGGTTTTTTGTAGATCGCAGATTTCCCTAGGTTTTGTGCTCTTATTTCGTCCTTTCTTTCGGTGTTTTACAATTTTTAGATTCTTAGACGCTAAGACGACTGTTCGTCAGGAATAATCTTCAGTTTTTATCACTTGACGCTAAGCGCTGTACCTTCAGACTTCATCCCTCCTTATTGTTATTGTTGGACATGTTTTTCCGGGTTATTTTTTTATTTATTTATTTTTTATTTATTTCATACTGCAGAGTCGCTCGACTCCAAGCAGGCATGAGCACGGGCATGGGCACAGATACAAATAAAAAAACACAAGATATGCACAAACTTCATGCAAGAGCAAACCATAATGCGAAAAAAAGAAACCAAAAAAACATGGGTTTCACATAGAAAAGGCTCTGAAATTATCGACAAAGGTTTCCACATTTGGGCTGTTCACTACACACTTCGGCAATTCATTCCACTCTGCTATTGATTTGAAAAAAAATGAGTGTTTTACTGTGTTAGAGTATGCACGAAATTCTTGCAGCATTTTTCCATGGTTATAACGCGTACTTGCTCGTGAAACAGGAGTAATATAATCATGGGTGTTTATTCTAATCAGATTATTATATATTAGGAACAAAAATTTCAATCTTGCTTCAGTGCGCCTTGTCTGAAGAGATTCTAGGCCAATAGAATTGATCATAGCTGATACACTATCTGTTCGTTTGTATCGATTGCAAATGAAACGGGCCGCTGTCCTCTGCACTCTTTCTAATTTGGAGATATTCTTGGCCGTAAATGGGTTCCATAAGCAACAAGCATATTCCAGACGAGGCCGCACCAAAGCCTTATACGCTGCCAGTTTGACATGTTTTGGGGCCTTTGACAGTTTACGCCTCAAACACCACAGAGTCTTCAGAGCTTTCCCGCATGTAATATTGATGTGAGCATCCCAGTTTAGGCAATTAGTTATCTGAACTCCAAGGTATTTCACAGACGAGGTTTCTGGAAGTGGTACGCCAGCTATACAATATGGATGTATCAGAACAGTTTTCTTTTTACAAATTCTAAGTACGGAACATTTATTAACGTTAAGAAACATACCCCATTGGTTACACCAGTTTGAGATCTTCTGCAGGTTACTGTTAAGCTTAATTTGGTCCGGTGTGGAGTTAACTAAGGAATATAAAACGCAGTCATCTGCAAATAGTTTAACTTTAACTTCGGAATCAACCACGTTAATTATGTCATTTACGTAAACTAAAAACAGGATAGGCCCCAGAACTGATCCTTGCGGAACACCAGATGAAACCGGAAGTTCATCAGAGTACTCATCGTTAACACGAACATATTGAAATCTATCTTCTAAGTAGGCTCTAATAAGGTCAATAATATTAGGATTGATTCCGGCAGTGTAAAGCTTTTGAATGAGTTTAGTGTGCGGAACCTTATCAAAGGCTTTGGCGAAGTCAAGAAAAACAGCGTCTATTTGTTGTTTGTTATTAACTGCAATAAAAAAATCATGGCAAGTGGTTATCAGTTGTGAGACCGTAGATAAACCACGCCTAAATCCATGCTGCTCATCACATAAAAAATGGGTCGATTCCAAAAATTCCGTCAGAGCTCGGCAGATCACATGCTCGAACATTTTGCAGCTGGTCGAGATCAAAGATATTGGGCGATAATTAGATACGCGAGATGGGTCACTGCCTTTAAAAACAGGTACGACACGTGCGGTTTTCCATTCCGATGGGACTGCGCACTGAGACAGACAAGCGTTGAAAATAATATGTAAGTAATGTGATAACCATTCTGCGTAACGGCGGAGAAAAGCTGGAGGGATGTTGTCAGGCCCACTAGACTTTTTTACGTCAAGTTTCAGAAGAAGATTCAAAATACCTTCGCGGGAGATAGTAACATCTGGCATTAAAGAAATGTAGTCGTCTGGCTGAGAAGGAAAACTCGAGGTTTTATCGGTATACACTGATTGGAAGTACTCATTAAACACACCAGCAGTATCTTTTGACCCTGTGACAGGTGAACCATCAACTATTAGTGACACATTGCGTTGTTTGTCGCCATTAATGTATCGCCAGAACTTCTCCGGTGCTTCACTCAGAAAGCGCCCAAGCGTAATATTAAAAAAGGAATCCCTAGCTTGCTTGATCTTGTTTCTTAATAGACTGCCTAGCATGCTCTCATTAGACTCATTTCGATTACGTGAACGCCGCATTCGCTTTAGCCGACGTTTAGTGTGAATAATATCCCGCGTAATCCATGGGTTATGTTTTTTTTTCTTAATAACACTAGGGACATACATTGTCAAGCAGTCGAGGCATATCTTTCTAAACATACACCATAACACATTCACATTCTCCTCAGCTCTAAAGCTGTCAAGGTGGGTCTCTAGAAAATCCAAAATTCCTACATCTTAAACCTGGAAAGCGCATAAAAACAACGGACAACAGAAAGAGACAGACACACGAGCGCTTACTTCCAACTGATTTTTATTTTCATGCGAGAGCAGAATATATGTACACTTCAGATCACCTGCGCATGTGAAGAAAACTCAAACAAGATAAAATATTATCTGGCTGCACATGCAAAAGAAGAAAGATATGCAATCTCTTTCTCAGACAGCAAAATCGACGCACCACTTACACATTCATCCGTTTCTGTTGTCCGTTGTTTTTATGCGCTTTCCAGGTTTAACATGTCTAACCAACTCGCCCAAACGCAGCCATTATTATTCCTACATCATCAGCTCTGTTAAAATTTTTCACAACAATGAGACGCTTTTTGCTGTCAACGTAAACTGATAAGGAAAAAATACAGGAAACAAGATTATGATCAGATACACCCTTCAAAACATCAACAGAAATACACTTAACGGCAGAACTAATGAACACTAAGTCAAGAATGTGGGATGCAGAGGCACAGATCCTGGTTGGTCTGTCAACAATCTGGGTCAGATTACACGTGAAGGCAGTGTCCAAAAGGAGCTCAGAATGACCAGAATTGGAACCCATAGTACACATGTGGATCCAATCTATATCAGGCAAGTTGAAATCGCCACCTAAAATCAACTTCACTCGGTCGCCCCGGAAGCGTTGAACATAGTCACACAGCTCTTCAAGAAAGGCGACATCCGCGTTAGGAGGTCGATATACTACACCTAGTACAATAGTGTGGCCACAGAAATCGATCTTACAGAAAAGACTTTCATGGCTTGGAATACCCGGTAGCATCACAGCAGATATACTTTCCTTAAGTACTATCGCGACTCCTCCGCCACGTGTCGGTCTGTCGCATCGCAATATTCTGTAGGCGGGGGGAACAATTAAGCTATCAGGGATTTCAGAATGAAGCCATGTTTCTGTCAGAAACGTAATGTGCGGGTCCAGGTCGTAAAGAAGTCCTTCGAATTCGGCTGTCTTATTTCCGATGCTTTGAGCGTTGAAGCAAACGAGTCGCAACGGTCTGACATTATCAGCTGGTCATTTATAAGTATTTCGCTTCTGATTCCGTGTGACAACACGAGTCGGTGATGTGGCAGCATTCGCACTGGCAGAATCTTCGCCTTCGGAATCATCTTTGCGCTCATTTAAAACGGCAAGTTTCCGTCTTTCATTCCTTTCTTCGTCCCAGATGTATGTTTCACCGTTGAAAACTAGCTTATCAAACTTTAGGTATACCTTATCCTCAGGTTTGCAATTATCTTTAACAGTGGACCACAGCAGTTTCCGCACTCTTTGAATTCTAAGCGGGTAGTCCTCAGATAATGACATTCCTGAACCTTTCAGCTTCTTCGCATTCCTAAGAAGGTTCATTTTTTCATTACAATCGAAGAACCGCATTATCACTGGTCGATTCTTTTCTTCTACTTGCCTGCCAAAGCGGTGTATGCGTTCAACGCTCCCCACCGTAATACCTAGTTTTTTTTCAAACACTTCTGTTAACACAGCATCCCTCAGGCTCCTCGGAGTTTCCGTGCTATCTTCTTTGACCCCAAAGATAATCAAGTTATTACGCCGAGAGCGGTACTCTAGGTCATCAACCTTGCTACTCAGTGAAGCAATCTGTTCTCGTAGCTCCAGAACTGAACTCTCGCATTCCTCTACCTTCTTTAATGTCTGCGTGATAGATTCTATTTTTCCTTCAATTGAAGCCAGCCTTCGGTTTGATTCTGATATATGACCATCCAACTTCTCCCTGATAGATTTCAGCTCAGTTGCAGACACTTTCTGATTTTCAATGATGGTTTCCAACTGATCAGACATTGACAAGGTGGGGCCTGGATTGGTTTCAACATCGCCACTCAACAAGAGCACCAGTAGACAAAATGAGTCAAAGCAACCCGCAACACACTCACATAGCACTTCTGAGCAAGGGAGCACGACCAAACATAAAGAATCACTTTTAAATTCAGGGTGTTGCTTGTTACTGACCTGCACAAAAAAGACGAGCCAGTTTAGATGCGTCTGCATCTTGCAGCTGCTCCCTTGCTCACTGACGAAGAACGCCTGAGGGGCGTTTCCGGACGCATCCAACGTTGTCGATGTCACTCTGCCTTGTCCATGAGGCGCACGGAAAAGTTCTGATAAGTTCGCATCGCTCGAATTCAACGCTGAACTGTGACGTGTGATGATGGTCAAGACAGGTGCACGCGAACTGGGGGGGCAGGTACACGGTGATTCCGGTGGAGCAACATCTTCGTAGAAGGGACCGCCGCATGTAGCAAAAGCCTGCACAAAAAAAATTAGGAGTCACTTTGGCGACTAAAGTGGTGCAAGGCGAAAGCCTTAGTACAGCATTCTGTCACGAATGTGGTTGTGAATGATGATTCAAGTGCTGCCAGCGAATGACGCGTCCATTGGTTGTCTGCGTGTGTTACTGATGTGTGGTTAACATGTTAAGCTTCGCCTGTAAGAGTGGAACGCGACAGCGTCTTGCAACGCTGCCAGGGAGTCCACAGAACGCCATCGCCAATTCGGCTGTACGCCTTGCTGGACGGTAAATTTATTTTTTGAGGAAAGGAAATGTATCTCTCTCGCATATCTGGGTGGACACCTGCACCTCGCCGTAAGGGAAAGGGGGAAGATGGGAGTGAACGAAGACGCCGTATTAGCTAGACGCGCCTTTGTTCATTCCAAACCATTCAGCTGGCATTACGGAGTGGCTAGCGTGCTCGTATCGCACTCCGGAGACCCTGGTTCGATTCCCCAACTCGAACAATTTCGTTCTCGGTTTTATTGATTTATGCGGTCTAACTAGAAAGGTTAATTAGGCTATTTCATATTTATATTATTGTATTTCTATCCATCGTGTTCTGTCATTCACCTGTCAATTGTTGGAACTGTCTAGGATGTTCGACACAACGTATATGAAACGAGCAACGTCGAACTGAGTGGGGAAGTGCGTGGTGGTGGAGCGAACGCGGCTTCGTACTTATGTTTTTTTTAGCAGCGTCTCCTTCCGCGGACGCTGTTGTCGCTGCGGCGCGCGTCTCTTTTCTTTTCATCTTTCTTTTGACCTCTTCATTCTCCTCTATCTTAATTAGGCTAATTGATTAATTAAGTAATTAACTAAACTCAGTCCAACTTAGTTGGAGCATCACTATACGATCCCTTTGATTGGTTGCATGGTTACTAGCCAAAGTACAATTGGCCCCATTTGAAATTCGCGCACTGTGACGTCACGAGCATTTCGACCAATTGAAAAGCGTGACATTTTCTGTCGACAACTCCTGCTTACAACGATGAGGCATTAAAGGCTTCCGCCTTAAAAGACGAGCCAGTTTAGATGCGTCTGCATCTTGCAGCTGCTCCCTTGCTCACTGACGAAGAACGCCTGAGGGGCGTTTCCGGACGCATCCAACGATGTCGATGTCACTCTGCCTTGTCCATGAGGCGCACGGAAAAGTTCCGATAAGTTCGCATCGCTCGAATTCAACGCTGAACTGTGACGTGTGATGATGGTCAAGACAGGTGCACGCGAACTGGGGGGGCAGGTACACGGTGATTCCGGTGGAGCAACATCTTCGTAGAAGGGACCGCCGCATGTAGCAAAAGCCTGCACAAAAAAGACGAGCCAGTTTAGATGCGTCTGCATCTTGCAGCTGCTCCCTTGCTCACTGATTGTTGCTCATCTTTTTTTCTCAAGTGGTTTTATCTCATAGTCGTTCGATTCTTGCTCTTTTTCGCCTTCATCACGCGTTTCATAATTTGTTAATGTGGACTTGTCATGCCCCAGTGCCTTGTTTCTTTTTTTTTTCTTGTTGCCTTGGTTGATGTCGTTATTGTTTCTGCTGGCCAGAAAACAAGTTGGCTTCCCAAGCTCTGTTTAGATTAGATTCTGTAGTGAGCAGCGATGCTTTGTTACCAGTGTTCGCATGAATTGCCGTTTGATATGTAGAACGTTTACGCATTTGTTGATATGGCTTGGTTGTGGTACAAAAGGCAGGCTTGGTGCAATAAACCCCAGTTGCAAGTTGGCGTCAGTCCTGTCTTTTGTGTGCTTTCTGTGTCCCCGTTTCTTGCGCCATTACCAGTTTTTCTTTCGACACTAAGAAGCAGTCGAAATAAAATATTTTCTAATATATACTTCGACATTCCACTTTGCCCACTTTGTAGGTGGTACAGCGGCTGCAGGAACGTCTCGAAGATTACAAGAAGAGAGCCGTGAAGCCCAGCAACCTCCCGCAAGACGCAGAGTCATTTCCCTCTCGCCATGGAGGCGCATGGGTCACCTGGAAGGACGATGTGCCTTCATGAGCTGGCATATGGAGCGTATAGTCGAGGCGGGCAAGCGATCCCCACCGTGTAACAGCGTCTGTCGCCGTATATGTCTTGCGTACATATGAAAATACTTGTCGCCGCATATGCCGATTCTCGTCTCGTCACTGGTTCGTTCTGCAGGTGGCGATTCTCGTCTTCATTCACGACGTAGAAACTAGAACGAAATCATATCGCCGGAGACTTCAGTGCAATGAAATCGAACATGATGTCGACTAGTGAAGGCGCAATATTAAAAGTGAAATGCTTAAAGGCCCACTGAAACAGGTTTGCTAACCCACTTCATCAGAGCTTCCCGGCGTATTTCGTATTGGTTCTTGCAAACACGGTTCTGTACACGTATTTGCCTTATACATATTGTCTTGCAGATTTTAGCAAGATAGACTTAGAGGTCTCATTCTCCAGAAAATCTGGTGTCGACGTTATCGTTGTCCGCGTTGTGCGCGAAAAATCACGAGAATGGCTCTGGCAGGTGGTTCCATGAGCAACCTAGGAGGCAGGTGGGCCATAAGGTCACGTGACATTGTGGCGTCATTGCGGGCTGCCCATCGGACATGAAAAAATTGCCCACCATGGCAGGTAGAAGTTAAATTAAACATTGGTCGCTTGGGTAGAGCAACTTAGGTCGCACAAGGCCAGCCGCTGGGACCACCTTCGATTGGATTCGTTTTTCCACAGTTTCTCACATTTGGAAACCGTTACTACTGAAGGAGTGTCATGAGTGATTTCAGATAGGCTATAAGCTGAATAAAGATAGAGACAGTGTGTAATATCTATTCAAAAGTTTTTTTTTACTGACTGTCTTCGGGTTAGGGGTCCCTAAGACGTGATTTAAAAGATATTTCGAGCTGCTTGGGAGGCCACGATCAAGGACTAGTGCCATCTGAAACTGTTTGTTTGGAAAGTTTTGCGATTCCATTTGACACTCGGCTGTAAGTAGCCCCCTTTTCCCAAATTTTTCTTTTGCTTAATGTGCACTCAGATCCAATGTTTAGACCTGAAGAAGCACTGAATACAGCACATAGGTGGTGGTCGTGTAAAACATTTATTTGTACTATTTACAAGAGTGGTATTGCTTGGACCGGGTCTGAAGGGCCCGGCCATCACAATCACTAGGAGGGATCCTTAGTCCGGGACCCCTGTGGCCCCAGCGGTGGCCCGGGCTCTTGTCACCAGGGATCGTGTGTCCTGTAGAGTGGAACAGCAGAGCAGGGCAACCTGCCAGTCCTCCCGGGTGGGGTGGGAAAGCACGATTGGCAGTGCATGCCCACACCATGTGATACGTGTCCACAAAGACTTCCCCACAGTGTGGACACTCGCCTGAAGAGGCCGAATTAAAATGTTTAAGCATTGCGGGGCACAGTAACGTGTTGGTGCAGAGGCGAAGAAGCCAACGCTCCTCCGCCTTCTTGAAGCCTTTACAGGAAGGGGGGGGGGGTGGAGTATCGGCCGTGAGCGGTTTGATTTGATACAGGAGAGAGATCTGCCGAAAAGTAATAGCCGGATTGAAATCAGTTGCCGGATCAGGCAGCGAGAGAGGCGATGCCCGGTGGTTAAGCGCGCGGGCGGTAGCGTCCGCTACCTTATTTCCCTCTATCCCCGCATATGCTGGGGCCCAGATGGTGCGCCGGGTTGGGAAACCCCGGTACTCACATCTATGTAATATTTGGAAGGCACGATCTCGAATTTGTCTCTGATCCAAACTGCGGCAAGCTGAGTCGGTAATAATGACTCGGGAGGCTGGGTCCGCGGCTGCAAGTGCGATAACAGCCTCCTCCGCGAATGTAATGTTGGGGGCACGGAAGGTGAGGCCCTGAACTGGGTTGTTTTGGTGGACGACCGCAGCTGCGTACCAACCCCCATGGTGTGGACCGGCCGCGTCCGTGTAAAATACCGCTGGTTGAGCACCATACTGCTCGGAAATGGCCTGCTCTCGCGCGAGGCGCCGGCCATCATGGGCATCCTTTGTCATGTCATTGGGGAGGGAGCGAAACTGCAGGGCGAAGCGCCGGACCTGGGGCAGGGATACAACACTTAGCGCGAGGAAGAAATACACTATAGATCGTTCTGTAGTGCGAGCGGCATACAGCCAGGGAATCTGCACAGCAATGTTCATGGAACGATTGAGGGGCATTTCCGAGACATGAGCAAGACCGTCCTTTATCAACCTTCTGCTCGAACTCGAAACAATGACGAAGAGTACAGAAAATTCTATAAAAAAAAGCTACAAATATGTCAGAAGTCTAGATAAAACCTTCACGGTGTCGTGATGCTCGGCTTTATAAAGGCCGGGCACACAAAACGGTGTTCTGCCTTGCTGAACAGAAATGTGCTACTTTCTTTCCCTGCCCCTTAGTTAAAAAAAGGCTCTCCCGACGGGTCTCGAAAATGAAAGTGCAGTGAAATGAGCACGTCTGGTTCCGCTAAGCAAGTAATTACGCAAAGCCCGCTATACTAAAACTCTCTGTGTCTTGACTTAGCCGTATGCACTAATTTGATGTTTGTAAACAAATTGACTTATGACGATGGTAGTAATGTTGCCGTAGGCTGCAGTGCCCACTGAAGAATTCACGGTCTCTTATGCGGTCTGCCTCAAATTTGGGTCCCTGCAGAGCTCACCAGATTGTACACGTTACTTTTTGCCCAAGGGGTGCCTACTTGCCCAACGGGTTGTGGTCAAGATGCCAGGTGGCTATGTTTATAACATATAAAATAAAGGCTAGTTGGTATTGGATTGCCCTGTTGCTTGAATGGGCTGAATTGTGACAAGAATGTACGGAGGCAACACCCAAACACGCACAAACACTCACACACACACGCACACACACACACACACACGCACACGCACACGCACGCACGCACACACACACACGCACGCACACACGCAGGCGCACACACACGCACGTACACACACACGCACACACACGAACCCACGCACGCACGCACACACGCGCGCGCGCACACACGCACGCACGCACACACACACGCGCATGCACACACACAATCACGCACACACACTCACACACACACGCACGCACACACACACACACACACACACACACGCGCACGCACACACCTTTAAGACAGCGCGATGAAATGCCTCTTGCTCGTTGTTGTATGCAGGAAGTAACACTGTTTTTCGTACTGTGCTTAAAGGTGCACTGAAGAGGAATCTTAACTCGTCTTTTTGCCGCGGGAACTCGATCTACACGTTCCTAGCATTCTTAGCAACTTGGACTTATTGCCCTGTGTGGCCGATTTCCCTAATTAAATCGAATTAATGCCCGGCTCCAGCCTTTTTTTTTAATTCTCCCTCGTACGGTGGGCGGAGTCGACCAACGCGGGGAGTGCCTTTCAGCTAGCTCCGTGGAGGCTTTGCTTTCGCTTCATTTTGTTTTTTAGGTTTCCGCGAATAAATAGTTTCATTTGCAGATAATATAACCCTAAAATAAGCCCGCAGAGACTATTTGCTTCTACGGACTACTACGTATTACTCCGCCGATGGCAGAGCGGCAAGCCGCCACGGGACTGGGTGAAAGGCGTTGGTCGACTCCGCCCACCGTACGAGGCAGAATTAAAAAAAAGGCGGGAGCCGGGCGTTAATTCGATTTAATTAGGGAAATCGGCCACACAGGGCAATAAATCGAAGTTTCTAAGAATGCTCGGAACGTGTAGATTGAGTTCCCGCGGCAAAAAGACGAGTTCAGATTCCTCTTCAGTGCACCTTTAATAGTCGAGATTAACCAACTTCGCAAGGAACGAAGATAGGAGAAATATTCTAACGAAGAAGTTGTGGAACTATTCAATAAAGATCCGATTGAACAGTTTCTAACTTTCATCTATTACGCATTAGTTTTTCACGCTCACTAGAGATGCCCGAGAAATACAAAAAGAAAAAAAACACCACGTGGCAAGCCCGCTTACGTACCGTTATTTCAGTGCTCTCAAACGTTTCTCGTAGGAACGGAGAGATCGTTTAGCCCGGTGTACTGCCGCTTAAAAGGCAACATGGCAGTGACGCAGCTCCCTCGGGCAAGATTTACTCTATCGATACGCTTCCCTCGCTGTATGCTTCCATCGCGCGTGCTGGATGAAATCTCACTGCCCGCGCCTGCGTTGCTGCCCTGCAACTTTTTAAGTGGCTGCACACGCGACGAAATGAGCTCTTGGTTTCCACGGGGAGCGTTTGAGAGCGTACAAGCAGGCATGTCACGTGTAAATTTTTTGTATTTCGCGGGCATCAGCAGTGAGCGCTAGAAAAAGCTAATAAGATTGAAAGACAGAAACTGTTCAAAAAGATGTTTTGTGGATCTTTGTAAAACTTTGTCATTAGGATTTTTAGCCTATCTTTGTTGCTTGCGAAGTTGGTGAAATAATACCGACTTATTATGCAATTAGGCACAGTACAAAAACATTGCATGCCTTGCTCCACATAACAGCCAGCAACATGTATTTGGTCGTGACGTCTTAGAGTGCTGCTTCACACTCAAACCCTGGCGTCAGTCAGCTAGAGCACACCTTATATATAGAGTATATGCACGTGCTGAGGAAGGGCGGGACCAGTGCATGATGTAAAAATAACGTCAGGGAACACAAGGGACGAAAAGGAAACGATCCTGTGCGCTATTTTTACATCATGAACGTTATCCAACTTGCTCAACTTTCGGCTTTGCGAGACCAGTGCCATGGATGTTTTCTTAGCGAGAGTTTTAGAGACTTCACGCATGGAATCTTGCTTCACGCGTAAGCTAACGCGAATGTCGGTTTCTTCAAGCAGCGTCACGCTCGAGTAGAAGAAAAAAAACCGCATTGCCAGTCACTTGGTGCTGAAATCAAAGTTAACAGCACTAAGAATTTCACACTTAAAACCTACCAGTGGCATGAAAATATGCGCGAAAATATTTACAGTGTAGTTTTCAGCCATTACATATTTCCCTCTTGGGGAGGACTGTTAAAATAACTTAAGGGTACCTGCCGCAAAATTTCTATTCTATTGAAGCGAAAAGCTTCACTACGAGGGTCGGAGCCGAGCTTCGCGTACGCCGTGACACGGAATGGCGAGTTGTGCGCATTCGAAACCGAGTGACGTCGCGCGTGGTGCAGGTGGCCGCCAACTCGTCACTACTTAAAAAGAAACTGCGTCGAGGCTGGGAATCATACCAAGGCCTTTGGCATCTGAAGCGGAGACGCTACCACTCCGCCACGAATGCTCAAGGTTTGAGCATGAATGAAGGCGCATCTAGTGAATGCATGGGTTTCATAAATAAAATAAAATAAATAAAAAATAAGAAAAAATAAAAACTATAAAGAAAAAAAAGAAACAGAAACAGAAAGAATGAAAAAATGTAAAAAAAAGCAGTACAACTGTGAAAAGAAAGGAAAACGAAGAAATGAACAAAAAATAGAATACAAAAAAATAAAGATAAAAGAAACAACAAGTAATAAGAAAACAAAAATTAACAAAATAAATACAAGAAAATAAACAAAATTTAAAATGCGATGAAAGAAATAAGATATGAACAATAAAAAGAATAAAACAGAAACAGTGCGCCAGGAAACGCTTTCCCCTTGCAGCACTTTAGAGACCCAAAGTGCCCTCTGAATTTTAACAGCGCCGATTTCCATCTCCTCGTCCGCCTCCGCACAGGCAGTGGGTGGGCGGCCGAACGCCTCCACCGTTATCGGGGTACTCCCAGTGCATTGTGCGCGAACTGTGACCGCCATGACGTCAAACCAAGCCTAACTGAACCTTTTCGCTTGTATATCCAGGCTTAACCAGAGCTAAGCCACTCCCTAATTTTTTCAAGGAATTTTTATTGAATTATCGCGCAGCGGTGCGAATGAGTCAATAACGATAGCTAACTAAGCAGCGCACAGTTTGTCCATACACGAGGTTTCTCGCAGTGGCCACTATTGCATTTCCACAAGCGTAGCGGTCTAATGCGAATTTAGGAATGCCAAAATATATTACCAGGCGTTATTTTGTGCCCCGAAAGCCTCCAGATTTCAGCCGCATGAAAAAAAAACTGTTCATTTTTTCGAACACTCTTATAAGGATATCCTTCTCCTCAGTTTTATTGCCACGGTTGCCTACGCGACCGGAAAGGTAAACACAAGCGCCTTCTTCGTGGCCCGATTTCCAAATGTGCGTTGCGAGGGTCGTGTGAACGCACTTCAAGCGCTGACACGAAATCGACATCGGGTTTCCAAAATCGTTCACGTCGTTCCCCTTGCAGCCTATTGCCGATGTTTTAGGATGTCGCGTCGCCGGATATAAAAAAAGATAGCAAACCAATTTTGTGCCGCGCGTCCTTAGGCAGCAAACAGAAAAACTCCTGATGCGATTTATTGATCAAAATGCCGGGGCTACTGCTTCGGCTGCTGTATTCCGAGCTGTTGCGCCAGGGCCTTTGTGGGCGGACAGCTTCGGTTTCAAGAGCGCACGAAGCCGAACCGGAAAAAAATAGGAAGAAGAAAATACTAGCCGCCAAAAAACGCACTTCTTTCGTTCTCCTCATCCGCTGACCAATGAACGCTTTGTGTACAGTACACGTTGTGCTCTCCTTAATGCGAAGGAGGACATGCAATTACGGAAGCCCCGTGCAAGACCCCTCTCAAGAACGAGAGCGGTAACTTCTGTCGTACAGGTTGAATCGTCGATTTGAGGGCATTTATTTTTCTTCCGCTGTAGAGCATTTCACGGCCCTCGAAAGATCTGGTTTTTCAGGCCGCGGGGAGAGAGCGGGGTATTTTAATACTAAACTCTTTCAGGTCCTACGAGCACAGCCAAATTTCCAATATAGCGGCGCCCTCCGAACTTTATTTTTAAAGGTCAGTAGGTTTTTCTGTGTGAATTAAACCTCATATTCCGCGATCTCCGACCGAGTGGCCACAGAGCTATGAGAGAAACATTTTCTCGCACGGAGCCACTTTCGGTTTTTTTGACGCTGTTTCATACCGTGAAGACAGCCGCAAAAAAAAAATGAAAAGAAGTGAAGTGCTTAGTACAGTTCCCATAAACCTGGCGACAAATGCACTCATTAGAGCATGAATAGCCCGCATAGAGAATTATCCCCGGAAAACAGTATATACCGAGAAAAGTATTTCGTTCCCTAGAGACTACTTTCAAAGCGCATTTTATTCTACGAATTAAAGAGTGTTGACGAGATGTCTTCAGGAAGTTGTCTGTTTCTCCACCTGCCAACTGCAAATCGTCCTCTCTTCATTTGTAAGAGGAGAGGGATGCCAGACTAAGAATGGCTTAGCAAAAACGATAATGTTTAAGAATGACTGCTCAGTATGAATACAAGAATGATGTATGGTTAGAAATGGATTAAGAGTGCATTAGCGAGTGGCAGGAAACTGTTATCGAATTTCCTGCGCATCAATCTGATCGATCACCCCTAATTTTTTTTTTCGTGCCGTATTTGTGCTGTGGGGCTGCTGATGACCTCAGGTTCTAATTGGACACGTGTGGTGGTTCGGGCGGCATCGAGCGCACTCTGCACTGCGGCCCCTTTCAGCGGAACAGAGAAAAACAGCAACTTCTGGGAATATTTCGCGGGCAATGCCATAAGCGATTAAAGGTTTTACAAGAAAGAAAGCTGTGGTGAGGTGGGACTCTTTGTCGCGGTTGTTACTTCTGGTCCCCGCCATAATATGAAATACGATTAATTGAGACACACCCTTTGGCCCCAGGAAATGTAGAATTAACGATGTATTAGTGAATATGTTTAATAACTCTGCCATAGAGATTTGTGGGGCACGCGTCATGTAGCAACTTAGTTCAGAATTTACACATACCGTAGAATCGAAACTCTGCCTTCGACAATAATATATGGATGAAGCGATTATCAGCCAAGCAAAAACCATGCATCGTTCAGGGGGCAGTTCCGCGGATCTACTTCAGCCAAAGCTGAAGAAATACTGCAACATGATTTTCCAGAACTCGAAACACGCGGAGCGAGTATCCACGCCGCTAGAGCGGTTGGGCGAAGATGCCGAGCCGCGGCGCACGTCGGTGAAGCGTCAGATTATGGTAGTAGAGTTGAGATCTGGGTTAGTTGGTACACATTCATAAAAAAACAGCAGTCAAAAGACGGAGCACAGCGAAGAGACGAGGCACACACACGACAATTGATTATGTCTCTGGTGAAGTGAACCAAGCAGCTGCCCACAAGGATAGATATTTAGGCTAGTTGGTTGTACCCAAGGACGCTTGCTTTTCTTTTTCTAAACCGCAATTTCTTAGTATATCACTCGTTCGTTGGGGCTCTAAGGTCTCCTCTCTTCGCTCGTCCGTTGTCGTTTGCCGCGTTGCAAATTTATTTATCCTCCCTAGACTGAGTGGAACGCGGTTGAACACAGTAGCCTTTAGAATAGAGGCGAGCTAGTACTTCAGATAAGCGAACTTGAAACCTTGTCCTAGGGGTAAATATTTTCGAATGTATGGCATATTGCTGCTGCGCACGCACCTCTCTATGACTATTTCGAACGTTCTCTCACTTACTTTATTAATAAGCATATCAAAAACCCTCCTTTGCTAAATAAGAGACTGTTTCCAAAAAATCTGCGCTTAAGGTTGGTTTAATATCCGGAAGCTATGTGGATGAATCCCAGCCAGTTAAGAACGTCAGCAACTGTCGCAAGGCACGGTAATTTGTCTAATCCTACTAGCGTCAATGCATCTTGGTGTCACTTTTAGATACGACAGTTATCACAGCTTGAGCATAGAAAAGCCTTAGAACGGAGGTGCTAGTTGCTGTCTTACCAGTGATTTGAAAATATATCTGATTGTTATTTTTACTCCGCGTCTGTTTTGTACTGTTATGTACGCAAGTTATCGTCCGAGAAACTGAAGGGAGCATCGGGGAACGTCAGCGGTCGTTGGGATTTCTCTCTGACCCAACACAAGCGAATACTTTTCCTCAGCAGCATAAAAAACGTAAAGCGGGCATGTCTTTTGTCAAAGTTTGGTGTAGAGGTCTTCAAACGTATCAAGATAATAGGCGCTGCAACATGCAATCTTCTTTTCCATACCTTGGCGGGATTCCTTTGAGTTTAAGAAGCGGTCGTGCGAGGAGCTGGGCCTACGGAAATGCTATTTTCTTCTAAATCCCAGTGTCGCAACCGTAACATGCCGCTGGAAAAAACTTATTTTGCGGCTGGCCGCTTAATGCTGTTTCCTAAAAGCAGGTACATACGTTACTTTTTTGTATTCCATAGTACAGTAGGCAAATCCAGTCAGACTATCGGCTGTCACGCATGATGACTAAAAGCACTCCCTCGTTTTCCTATCTTGAAGACTGTTGGCTTGTTTTCAAATATTTGTCCTTTTTAGCTGGGATATCTTATATAGACACGCATCCACGTCTGTGTGCTCTTCGGAATGTCATTAAATCTAGGCTTTTAACTAAACCTATATAATATGCCGAACTGCATGCGTTCATATAGTATTCTGGCATGTGAAAAGGATCTGTTTTGCACAGCGGCATAGAATAACGGAGATGTTTTCTTGAAAAGCAGGGAACAGGTTGAAGATAGTGTTCCCAGCTTATCACCACATGATTATCCGTTCTTAAACAAGCGCCGAGGAGAAACTGAACATGTTCTTTATAGGTGGGGTACCGTGTTATAACCCATACCCAACAATTCTGGACAAAACCATTTTTGAGTGGGAAACCGCTTATGAACGCTATTTTTTCAGGTGATGTAAAATTTCATTATAGCAATCAATAACCGTAGGTCGCCTGACGGCAGTCTCGCAGTTTTTTTCTGTTAACGTTTTCGCTATCATCTAAAACATTCCCCATTTGTTTTTTATGGTAGTGTTAACTTTACGATGACATCGATGGAAACACTTTAAAGCAAACATTTTCCTTCATACCAAAAGAATGGACCATTATCCTCCACGATTTCTTAACAGTCTCTTACAATTTTACAATTTTCAAAATTTCTGTCCGAGAATGTTGGACATGAGAAAGGCACCACTGCCACCTTCAACGGAACTTCTGTAGAGCAGGAAAGGTTGGTTGGTTTTATGGGGTTTAACGTCCCAAAGCGACTAAGGCTATGAGAGACGCCGTAGTGAAGTGCTCCGGAAATTTTGACCACCTGGGGTTCTTTAAAGTGCACTGACATCGCACAGTACACGGGCCTCTAGAATTTCTCCTCCAAAGAAATTCAACCGCCGCGGCCGGGATCGAACCCACGTCTTTCGGGTGAGCAGCCGAGCACCATAACCACTGAGCCACCGCTGCGGCAAAAACCAAAAAAAAAATGCAGCCAAAAATATTTCTCGAGGGTGGTTACGTGCTGCCGATTAAAAAAAAAGAGAGCCTACGCCCAATGGAGAATATAAGGTTGGTTTGATTCTATGGGGTTTAACGTCCCAAAGCGACAAAGGCTATGAAAGACGCCGTAGTGGAGGGCTCCGGAAATTTCGACCACCTGGAGTTCTTTAACGTGCACTGACATCGCACACTACACGGGCCTCTAGAATTTCTCCTCCAAAGAAATTCTACCGCCGCGGCCGGGATTGAACCCGCGTCTTTGGGGTCAGCAGCCGAGCACGATAACCACTGAGTAACATTGAATAGCATCATTTCAACGAAGGGATTCGTATTTAAGGCGACAAGCTATTCCTCCATTGAGAAAGGTCCGTTTTCAGATGCCCTATGTGACTTAGGGCCCACAAAAGAAGGAGGCGGCACACGTGTTGACCTAGTGTTCACGAACGCACATGCAGCGCCATTTCATAATTTTTCATGCATTAGTTCGGTTTCCGTGCTCGACCACTATGCTATATTAGTTTGTCTCGAATTAGCTAGCAAAAACTTCTTGCCACTGAAGGCAATATCTTACACTCTCTCAGGGGTACAATACGGCGAAATGAAAACTCCAGACATCCTATCCTCTTCTTACCTGAATTTCTATTTGTAGCAAAAAATTGGGTTCAGGGTTACAACTATTTGTGATCTGCGAAAATGAAAAAAAAATCTCAGGTCATCTGCTGTCGTAGTGTGCTTTACTTATGTCTGTGGTGAACAAGCGACAAGAGGCGTCGAGTGTAAAAAACTTTGTGTTCAGTGACTTTCGCATGCTGCAGTGGTTCCTTTTGGTTGGACAAGATTGGTATCACAATTGTGTGGAAACTTTCGAAGCAGTTATGAATACAAAGATGGCGCTTCATTTTGCACGAAGGGACCCTGGCTGACCTTTGTTTGCATCTACCATTCCTTATTTATGGCTGTCCAGTGGGATACGCTGTGCAGACCTCAGCACTGGAACCCTGGACTAAGGGGCCTATTGGTCTTCGGCAGTTTTTTTCCATCGTTCTCAATAATTCTTTTCACCACCGAAACTTCAGTGAAATTGCATAATAAGCCATCAGTACACCATCTGTCCATGAGTTGCACGTAGTGACAAAGGCTGGCTGAAGCACAACCCCGATTTCCTTTTTCTTCCCTTCATTCCTTTTGCACTTTATTATCTGCACAGCGACATCGCCTGTGATGGCCAGTGTTATTCCTCAGTTGTCATTTCATTTTCCGGCCGTCACATCTACTTCATCAGCAAGGCCTTCTTTCTCTGCGTAACTCGGCCTTCTCTTTTTCCTAGGAGGAATTCGATCTCACGTGCTCCCGATATGAGATTTGCTCTATCAGGGGCAGCCTCTTCCTGATCAGGATTGTGGTCTGCACTGCAGTTTCTAACCATAGGAGAGCTGTTCTCGCTGTCGTCTGCTCCCAGCGCACTTATTCTATAAAAGTCTTCGGGTCCATCTGTAAGCTTTAAGAAGTTACCTTTTAGCTAATAAACGCAGTATCTTGATGTTGAATGGTAAATCAGGTAAGAAACAAACTCCCTCTAAATGATCCCTCATGGCCTGTTGATGCGAAGATGCGCCATACTTTTCCAAAAGTAATTTAGCCCCGAATGTTACTGGAGCGTTCTTTTTTTTAATATAGAATTGTTATATACGGGCGAGTGAAGTGAAATACATTTTTTTTTATCATCAGCATGCCACATTTCTGTAATGACGGTGAAAGTGAAAAAAAAAAACTAGCGGGACGGCAGCGGTCTTTCCTCCGGTGTATAGAACGTTGCATAGAACTTCATTTATAAGGCATGAGATGAATTTTACTGTTATATGGTTCAGGTACACACTAAAATATTGCCCAAAACCATGGTTTGTGCCTTCCAGCTTGATGGAGGAGCGCACAGACACATTGTCACCAATTCGTGACACTCGGCTACTTGAGGATGGAACCTTATCTCTCAACCCGTTAAATACCAGCCACATGACTCACTGTTTTCATGGAAGAAAATGCGATAAACGTGCCTCGGGTCGGCCGCTGCAGTGTCGACAGAGCCAACTTGGGTGGGACCGAAATACATCGCAACCTTAAACATTCACGGCTCTCTCTTCTGCTAAACCGTTTATAAAACGGCAGCAATGAACTCGGAAGTGACAATAAGTTGTCCGGTTAGTGTAAGGGCACCTCCTTTAAGGAAAACTTTATGAATTGTACGAGTTCGCCTGGCGCTATGCGTTGATGACTGGATCATTAAATCTCGAAGTATTTAATGTTTCGAGTGTTTTCACTTATTTTAGGGGTGGGAGGCCAAGGAATCGCTTCGAGCGGCCTGCCAACTGGTGTCTCGTCCCGACGATCGGCGCCTATTCAGCCGCCGCATGCGGCCAGGCAGAAGCAGTCGCATTCTGGAGTAACACACAACTCACACTCTGAGTGGCACACCACTAGGGTAGGCACCGCTGCAAATCAGACCTCCGCCTCTTGTCGTTTTGTACTCTGTACCAACCTTCTGAGGCCGCTGCAACACGGAGTTTCTTGCTTTTTTACAGACAATCCATGGACTTCTATCTACACTTGAGAAGGAGACAGTCCCGGCGCGCAGGTGAAGTAAGCTCAAGTGATCGCTAGGCTGATGCCAGAATGTGCTTCAGGACCATCCTCCGATGACATGAGCCTGAAGGCTTTGAAAATGAAGCGTTATAAAATGGCGGCAAGCCTGTAATATCGAGAAATTATTAAGCAACTTACATATCCATTTGTAATCCTAACATAACCGCCTGTTTACAGAAAGCATTCAGAAGCCTCGACTGGTAATAGAAAAGACTAAGAATGAATGGATAATACCTTAGCAATCTGTGATTCGCTGATGACATTGCCTTGCTAGGTCACTGAGGAGATGAATTGCAAAGCATGATCTATGACTTTGGTAGAGCAGAACGATGGGACTAAAAATTGAAATGCAGAGCACCAAATAATGTCCAACAGCCTCGCAAGGAAACAACTGTTTGCAATTAGTAGCTAAGCTCTGGAAGTGGTAACACAGTACGTGCACATAGAGCGGGTAGTGGTCGCAGATCTGAATCATAAGAGGGAAATAACTAGAATAGTAAGAATGGGGTCGAAAGCATTTGTCAGGTTCTCTCGTACAATAAATTGAAGTTTAACAATATTCGTCAAGAGGAATGCATATAGCAGTTGTACGTTACCGGCACACACCTATGCGGCAGAAACCTGTCGGCTGACAAAATGGATTCAGCTTAATTTGAGAGCAACGCAGCCAGCTATGGAAAGGAAAATGACTAGTGTATTGTCAACGGACAGGAAGACGGCAGAGTGTGCCAGGAAACAAACATGGGTTCCCAACATCCTTTTCGAAATATAGAAGAAGGAATGGGCTTGGGCAGATCATGTAATGCGGATTCGAGATAACCGATGGTCGATAAATGTAAAGGCAGAGAATATAAATACAAGGCAAGCATAGAAGGGGGTGGCCAAATGTGAGGTGCGCGAATGAGTTTATACATGCACTTCGCTGCCCAGCAGGACTAAGGCCTCTCCCATATCTGTATAATTAACACTGTCCTGTGCCAGCTGTGGCCATCCTTTCCTCGGAAACTTCTTGAATTCATCCGCCGTAACGACTCTGCTGTTTTACGGAATTTGTGCCATTACCAGGGAGGCGCCGCTCTCTTTTTGCCACGGTGATGGAAGTGAAAGCTGCTGGGCCTTTAGTAGGGCCCGGTGAATCGGCAGCGGCCGCCCAGAGAAAGCACCTCTACCACCTGAGTGTCTCAACCATCAAGAATACTGTAGTGTACTCGGCGCCAAGTGATGACTCCTCGACCGATGACGGCTTCGTTCTGGTCGTTAGCAAGAGGCCTAAAAAACTGTAAATTGGTTTTACGGAAAGGAAATGACGCAGTGACTGTCTCACATATCTCGGTGGACACCCGAACCATGCCATAAGGGAAGGGATAAAGGAGGGGGTGAAAAAAGAAAGGAAGAAAGTGGGGCCGTAGGGGAGGTCTCAGGAATAATTTGGACCACTTTCTTGACGCGCACTGGCATCGCGCAGCCCACGGGCGCATTTTAAGTTAGGCGAAGCGCAGACTGAGCAAACACGCCGTGTCGTTTTAATTAAGCCCGTTAACGATCATCAGGGTTCGGAGTGGCCTGGCGCACTGTCTTTTTTTGGCCCAGGAACCATCCGACATCCTGAACCTCCTTAACCGGCAAGCCATTTCTATTTATCTGGAAATCCTCGTACCTGGAGGGATTAAAGACGTAATAGTAAACCCCTATAAAAACGTAATTCCCATCGGTGTCAACGAGAGGAGCGCACTGGAAAGTTTGACTGCCATAACCAGACTTGTAAATCTGCGTACATCCACTTTTCCTCAAGGGCAGCTGGTCAACGGCTAGCGTAATTTACAACGTTGACATCGAAATATGTGTCGCCGGTTTAGCCATATTAATCAAGTCCGCGGCCCACATCATTTCAATAATCCCAGTCCAGTGCATCGGAAGGTATAAATGTATCAAGCTGACCTTCAAGGCGGATGGTTACCATCATACGTGAAGTTTGGGAATTTTCAACACCCACTTCGAACTTTCCTTCCTAAGCCACTGGTGCAGGAAGGGCATGAGAATAGGTTACGTGAGCGGCGTCTGGAAAAACTTTGGAATCATTGCGTCGACCCGCATTGGAGAAATTGGAAAGCAAAATGTCCACATACTATATCGGCGTCCGTGGATTTTCTCACGCCCATGTGCTGTATCGACGCCCATCGCAAATTTGATATCTAATTGCATTTTCTTGCGTTTAATAAATGACTAATTACATCTCACCCATCAAATTTTTTCCCGTGGCAGCATTTTATCACACATCATCTGTCACAATCAAACTTTTACACAATATCGAGCCGCCGCGGTTGTTCAGTGACTATGGCACTCGGCTGCTGACCGGAAGACGCGGGTTCGACCTCGGCCACGGCGGTGGAATTTCGATGGAGGCGAAATTCTAAAGGCCCGTGTACTGTGTGATGTCAGCGCAGGTTAAAGAGTCCCAGGTGGTCGAAATTTCAGGAGAGCTTCATTACGGCGTCCCTTATAGCCTGAGTCGCTTTGGGACGTCAAACCCCCATAAACCAAACTTTCACACATTTATCTTAAGAGAACGATGTAATCATGTGGACAAAACTGCAGACTCTTCTCGCTGACGCGACAGAGCCATATAATGCTCACCCATTAAAAACTCCATCGTGTGTCTGACATGCCGCGAGCCACACAGCGGCGACATTTGACTCGCGATTGCTTGAACTGCTCCAACTGTCGAGGCCCTCACGACTCTTCCTCTAAAGACTGCCCCGTCTCAAGACTGAAGGGGCGGGACTAAAGCAAATGGTGCTATCTAATTCTGCGCACAGAGAGGCCGCTGTAAAGGTGCGCAGACGTCGTTCACATTGCCGAAAGCACTCACAGAAGGCGGCGTTCTTTGAAGGGAAGGCACCAGGCTCCAGTGCAGCTTGTCCGGTTCTTCCAACAACAGCACTAAATCAAGGGAGCCCAGAATCTGGTGAAGCTGGGCCCACTGCCTCAGATTTTACTTCGCCACCGCTAACGAAGGCCAGTACGCCTTCTGAGTCATAGACATTGCCGCACTCCGATTGTCCAATCCCTACGACTGCTCCGGACAAAAGCCACGATCAGAACTGCGACCAAGATCTGTAAATGATTAAAAATGCTGATTTCTTTGCTGAATGTCATGCGTGCTTTGTTTTCCAGCTTGCGCACGCCAGCAGCACGCAAAGCACTGCAACTTCTACATCCAGTTACTCCAGCAGAAGTGAACTGTAGCTGAGCTTTGCAGCCAAGAACCTCTGCATGAATGATTGGGATGGCCGACAGCTTTTTTGCTATCGGAAGGCTTACGCTGCATTGCGCTTGGAATACCTCGATACTCGCCTTTGAACAGACGCTAAGATCCTAGGACAGTGGACAAGCAATCATCATCATCATCATCATCAGAGCAATAGGATTAAGTACCCAGCTGTAACTTTCCCTTTTCATTCCCGTGATCCCTCCTCCCCATTGCCAGGTAGCCAACCGGAACCCACTTGTGGTTAAAATTCCTGCCTTCCGTCTTCCCCTTCATCTTTATCTCTCTCTTCTGTCATGAAAAAAGTCCTACTTTGTTAAGGTGATCAGTGCGTGATGAACTTCATGATGGTCGTGTTGGTAGCTGTTCTCTTAGATGTAGATTACGCATAAAGATTGCATGGCATAAAAATAGAAAAAATAATTTTCGACGGTGGGATAAAGGAGGCAAACAAAGACTAACTTTCATCGCTGTTACGCTAGAAGTGCGATGATATTTGAACAAGGTAAAGCGAGATGTACAATTTTTGCCCTTTTTTTTCAATTTGCTCCTTGGTTTTCAATTTGCTCCTAGACGCGGGCCGCAATTTCTAGTTTTGGACGAACAGAGGTTTGTCCAACATACTCTTCATTACAGGCTCGTTGCGCGTGAAATGCAATTTTTCAGAAATTAGGAAGCGGGTCCACTGATAGTAACTAGTTATTGATGCCACTGCAATCCGGTTGCACGTTGGTTTTGACAAGCAGCGCCAGCTTTCTTCTTGAATGAGGTTTGGCTTCTCTCTGGTGATATTATTAAAAAATTGGTATTGACACCGCCTTTTAGGGAAGAAACTTTCTCCAACGGGGGCCTTTAGCCAAGCTGCTGCAATGTCTCTAAAATTAAATAATATTCTGTGGGGAAATGACACTGAAAGTAGATACTGCATTAGATCTATGTGGTCGTAGTCACGTATTGACGTAGTTTTTTTTTTTTTTGGGGGGGGGGTGGAAAAAACAGCGCGAAAGGGACGGAAGACAAAGACGAAGGAAATCACTCGGACGAGCGCTGACTCACAACTATTTTTTATTCAGAAAAACAGACATTTATAGTTAAAAAAGTCGCATGACCTGACGTCCAACCAAAATGAACGTATACCAACTCACCCAACTTTCCATTCTACTACAGTGTTTTCACGTAGTAAGTAAATAACTATAGTGGATGGTCCCTTTTCAGGCATTACGTAAACACCTCAGCGCGTACTAAGCCAACGTTCCCTTCCTAGTTAATTCTTAAGCCTCTTCGGCATTTATCAGCTGCGCATTTCTTACCGCTGCCGGCGTAGAAATTTCTCCTCAGCTTTCAATCCTGTGAGTGCAAGCAGTGGCTGTCAAAAATAATGAAAGAAAACCTAAATAGCATTGTTTCAGAATAAAAGCCTTCGTTTCAGAGTAATACCGATGCCTGCATCCTCAGTTTATTCGTCCTACATGTAATTCAAATGCAATATATTACCCTTCCTCCTAGTCGGCAAAAAGTGCGGCAATAAAACTGACTTATCATTACTTTGATAGAGCAGCACACGTAGTATACCAATATTCAAATATTCAAATATTCAAATATTTATTCCAACATTACACCATACAGATATAATGTCGAGGATGGCAGGCAAAAAGCCTCCTGGAGGCTTGACCGGTCCTGCATCCTGGTGTACACTTGGCAGAGCGGCGGTGGCAGTCAGCTCATCAGAACACAAGAAGTGAATAAAGAAAGCCCAAAACAAAACATAGAAACATTCACAAATATGTATGAAGGAGAGGCAGATGTAATAAAGAAATAATAAAGACAAAATATATTACATTTTATGCAGTATAGGAACGCATGAAGGCTTTAAAGTTTGACGGGTTCATGCTTAGAATGTCGATACCCATTTCAATTAGGGAATTTAACAACCTTGGTAAATTATTCTCAAGCATCTGTTTGCTATAATTAGTTCTGTATCTCGAAACATTCCATATTTCCGTGCGGCGTGTAGTGTAGGCAGGTACATTCTGATGCAGGTTCGCGATTTTCACTAACGTAAAATTATGCTTCCTGCTGCTATAGTAAAAATCCCGCAGAAGTCTGTATGTGTAAATCTCGTGAATCTTTCTTATGTTATACTTCTCGAAGAGTGGTTCAGTGTGTTCCGTAAAGGATACATTGGCAATAATACGTAGAGCCCTTTTCTGCATGATTAATATATTATTAAGATTTGATTGTGTCGTTGTACCCCATACTAAGTGACCATAATTAATGTGCGAGGCAAACAAGGCATTATACAAAAGTATTTTAACAAAAGTAGGAAAAATGTGTCGATTGCGACTTAGCATTCCAACCGTACTGCTTAGCTTCTTGAGGACTGAATCTGCATGCTCGTCCCATTGTAGGCTGCTGGAGAAGGTTACACCAAGAATTTTAATTGAGTTAACAACCTCAATTTGCATGGACTCGAACAGTATATTATGGTACTGTGGGATTTCTTTTCCTTGAGTTCGGAAAATTACTGCTTTTGTTTTACTGCAATTAACCTGTAGGCAATTTTTTTTCGACCAAATCGAAAGTCTCCCGAGAAGTTCATTTGCCATTCTTATTAATTCTGTGTAATTGCGGGACGATAAAAAAATACTCGTGTCATCTGCGTACATTATAAATTTTGCTTCTTGATAAATCGATACTATATCATTAACATAAATGTTAAAAAGTAGCGGCCCGAGAATACTTCCCTGTGGTACACCTGAGATTATGCCCTGGGTTTGCGATTTGAATTCGCTTAATGAGACAAATTGGTGCCTGTTTTTGACGTAGGAAGATAATAAAGCGAGAGGTGTGCCCCTTACGCCGTACCATTCTAGTTTATTGAGGAGAATATTGTGGTTGATATGGTCAAACGCCTGAGTGTAATCAACAAATATACCGAGAGTTAAAAGCTTGTTTTCAAAGTTTCTTAGTATGTGCTCTTTCTGATCTAAAAGCGCTAGTTCTGTGGACTTCTCTTTCTGAAATCCATACTGTGCTTCGGTTATAAGCTGGTGTTTACTGCAAAATGAAGACAGCCTATTGAGGATAATTTTCTCAAAACCTTTAGAAAAAATGGGGAGAATCGATATTGGACGGTAGTTTTTTATATTCTGTTTGTCGCCTTTTTTAAAAATAGGAATTACTCTTGCGGTTTTCATTCTGTCGGGAAAAACCCCGCAAGAGATACACATGTTATAAATGTACACCAGTATAGGGGCGAGTTCATGTATGGCATATTTAACAGGCCGTATCTGTAGGTTGTCCATGTCGCAGCTGCGTGAATTTTTGAGGTGTAGATAAATGGAACACACCTCTTCACTGTCAGTAGGCGCGAAAAAAATGGAATTATTGTTTCTAGGTGCAGTGAGGTCATTGCTAGGACGACCATTCTGGTCAGTATCTTTTGTTACAAAGTACTGATTAAATGCATCAGCAAGCTCCTGGTCCCTCACTAAGCGTCCATTTAACGAAATCTCTTGTGGTTGTTCCCCCTTCTGTTTCCGTCCTGTAAGAGCATTTACCTTGTTCCACAGTTTAGCCGTTTGTCCGGTACAGGATACAAGTTCCTGAATATAATACGCGTCTCTTGCTATTCTTAACTGTTTAGTTAACTTATTTCTGAAGGTCTTAAACAATTTGAGATTTGAGGGTTCTCGAGTTTTTAGAAATTTCGCATACAACCTGTCTCGTTTTCTAATTTTCCTTAAAAGCTCATTGGTTACCCAAGGCTTCCGAATCTTTTTATTTATTTTTTGCTCTTTAGAGACAAAGTGTTTCCTGTATACTGTCACAAAGTGACTTATGAAGGTATCATAAGCCTCCTGTGCTGTATGTTGTAAAAACACGGTATCCCAGCAAGTACCTTGTATGTCGATGCGGAAAGCCTCTAGAGAGTTTTCAGTGATGCTTTGCAAGTTTATACATGCTTTCTTCGTATTCGGTGCTCTTTCGGGTGCTTGATTGATTCCGTAATGCTTTTTGTGAGTGGCACTCTTGCCTTTAGGCAAAGATATACCCATGACCCCAGGGCCTAGCGCATGAGAAACGAAAACGTCGAATCCTATGCAACGCACAAAGAACATTTCAACTGGAGTTTGGATAAGGAAGGGAAAGCGGCGCAGTTCTGTCTGTGATTGGTTTGTAACACAAAACACAAACATTCTCATAATCGCATGCTTTCCGTTCTCTCCAGTTTGTACTTTTCTGTTCTTTAATTCGCAGTCACCGAAACCACACATAAAAAAAATTGCCTACAATTACCTCAAGTGACCTGATAAAAGAAATCAGATTGGAAAAGTGTTCAACAATTTTAGAGAGCGGTAAACTAAGAAAAATAATAATTGCGGGTGTGATAAAAATGGATTACGTGTCCTGTTATGGGAGCTAGGAGCTCCCCCCCCCCCACCCCCAGGCGAAACAGTCGCAGATACGTTGGTCGGCCACACTTTTACCGTCAGCACTGGCTGGTGGGGAGGGCCAGCGCAGCAGTAGCAGCCAATGGACTACGGGACCAGGCGGCCCACCCACATGTTCTGAGAATTCTGAACAAATAAAGATGTTTTAGAGCGCAGCTCTTTGGCGTCCGTTCCTGGGTTTCGCGTCGTCGTCGGCGTCGGCGTTGTCGTCGGCCTCGTAACCAGCTCCGCCCCCCTTTCATCCCCCCAGCGCTATCGGCGTCAGCGGCATCAGTCAGTCGCTGCTATCTCTTCCCTCCTCCCTTTATCGTGTTGTCCGCTTGCTGCGCGCGCTTCTGCCCCCATCGTTTGCCGCTGGGTGTACACGCCGCCCCCCTCCCCCCTCTTCCTGCGAGTCTCCGGTTGTCAAAGCGCCGGCTCGAACTTAATTCCTTTCTTCGCTCCTCCTCCAATGCAACCCCTGTGCGGTGGCAATCAGAGAGCCAGATCAGTGGCGGCGGATATGTATATGTGCACCGCCCGAGCCGAAATTGCGAATACGTGTGAAAAATAAAAGAAAAATTCTGTGATAGCGCATGCATGTGTTGCTCGATTTCTTTGCCTCAATCTATCGAAAAGGTGAAACAGCTTATTTGCTGCGCTCAAATTTCGCATTAGGAAGTAACGTAATCGTCGGTAATTTTTTTAATCAATCAATCATCGATCGACTTCGTGCGCGATAGAAATGCTCGGATTGGAACAACTGGTTCGTGACTATTTGGCAACTCATTACAAGCAAGGAAGTACATTTCTTTGCAGCTATGCTATTATATGTAGCTGATGCCGTCAATATATTAGAGAAAAGCCATAACCACCGCTTGTCTACATGGTAATGTTACATGCAACTTTAGATGCATGCATTGAACATTCAGCTTTACATAATTATTTTAGGCATACTTTAGAAAGCTTACCCTATGGTTCAGCTTATATTTAATGCATTACTCCCAACATCTCAACGGTACATAAGAGACCTGAAGAGAAATACGATTTTTTGTCATTTTTTGATCTCGTGCGTTATGAGAATTATAACACTACCTAAGTAAGTGATTGGAACTGAGTTTATCCTGCCGTGCTTGTTTTCTCCAAAGATATATCAGGCAACAAAGAAATTGATATCTCGCTTCCTTTCGGTTCTATCTGAAAAAAAGAAACAAACAGGTATTCATCCTCTAAATAATATTTTTTTTTCAGAGTGTCTTTTCCTGAAATCGTGATCATGTGCGTTCGTGAATACAGTAGTTCTACTGCGAGATATTTTCAATGTTTTTTTGTCGTCGGATCAGGCTTTCGTATCAAAACACTTGCATTCTTTTCTGCGATCACACGAATTCTTACGAGGAAGGCTTTTTGAAGTTTATTTTCCTTCGAACACAGAACAAAGGTGCTGAGACAAAATGCCAATTGTCCTGACTAGGTTCCGGTACCCATAACAGGGGCAGCGGTTCAAAACAGATGTTAAGGTTTAAAGGGAATGATGAGATTAGTTACACAAAAGCAAGGGAACAAGCACTGCACTATAAACGCTGAGAGCAGACTACAGCAAACGCAATAATATAATGAAGTGATGGCAGCATTTATATAACACTAATGGGCAAATATTCCATTAGAAATAGAAAATGAACATAGGACAATGATTCTGCCTACACAGTTGCAACGCAATAGATGAAAACTAAGGTAAAATTACAATAATGTATAATGATAAATATTCTCAAAAGACGACAAATCGTCAAGAAGTGGTGATGGTAGATGAAGATCAGCATCAATCAAATACCTCTTGATTTTGCCTTACAAGAATCCACCGGGAGGTTGCATCCAGTTTCAAAACTAAATTCATTCCGAATGACTGGTGCGTGATACTTCAAAGTCTGTTTACCGTAGTTCGTATAAATTCTTGGAACTGATTTCTTCTTTTTGTTGAAGAGGCATCTCATTGTCTAAATATTTTTGGGGGTGTCATATAACCGTTTTCCTTTTTGTCATAAGCGAAGTATCATAAATCTGTTTCATTTGCAGCAAACTATGTTTTAGTGAAAACTGGAAAGGTTGGCCAATTTATCGGTACCTCGTGTTGTCCTTCAACTGCCTGCAGAGATCTTTTTTGAACAAAGGGACATTTTTTCAATGTTGCTACTTGTCGTGGTTCCCCATACTACGATGTGGCAGGATAGCATTGAATAGACAAGAGAATGATATATAGGAAATTTACGCCAGAAAAATATTAAGGTGCCATCTTCCAGAGGCATCCAACAGTCCTACTTAAGACTGTAGTTATCTTGGTGACATTAACGCTCCATGAAAGGTTTCGTTAAAGCGGACGCCAAGAAATTTTTGACCACGAACACTACTTATTACTCTATTTGGACACTGTATGCAGAACGACTGAGATATAGATGCATCAGAGGGTTGGAAGATAATATAGTTAGTTTTTTCGAGGCTTTATCTTAAATCAACATTTTACAAGCACATATGATGTTTCGAACCACATATGAGGCCTCTCAGTATTTGGAAAATAAACAGGTGAACGTGTGCGTAGTTCGAGCTCACCTATAAGCTGCTTGCTACTGCGCTGTCATCTCAGCTTAGAAAAGCGGTGTAGGTTACCGCTTGCCTATGAAAGCTTATTTTTCATCGATAGTACTTTCAGGATGAAGACAGAAAAACACTTTCGATGCGCGCAAGCAATCGGAATACATTTACCTAGACGATGACGAAACTACGCTGTGGTCGGAAAAACGTTGCATTATTAATGTGCGCGTTTGAACCAACCACAGCTCAAGCTCCATTTTTCTTGCCATCTAAGATTCGCTACTTCTTAAATTCTGTGTTTTCAATCTTTTTTGTGATGTCACCTGTTTAACCATGCTATGCGAAAAAAAAAATAGCATGCCTAAATTTCAGAGAAATACGTCATTCCGAGCAAGGGCCCGCAATCCACGCCCTGGGGATTCCGTGTCTCGAACGCGCGCTTTGAGACTTGTCTCCGGCTCGTTTTCTGGAAGATGAGGCGGATTGCGCTTCTCCCGGCCGCTTCATTAAACATGAAAATCTCGCTTTGTGGAGTCCACATGAAAACATTTCTTTCCAGCTATTCTTTCTAAGCCCACGAGTCGTAAAATACAACAACCTAAAAACCAACTTCTTTGGCGAAGATGTGCCGGTTTTTCTTTCATCTGTCTCCTTGAGTCTGCTTTCACACTTGTCTGGGTCAACAGAGCATTTTCACGTATAACGGTGATTGCCTTTGTGAAATACGTAAGGAAGATAATAATATTCGTGTTGACGACCCTAAAAGTTTTCACCGGCGCTTCTTTTTGTGCAAGGTATCAATTCCGGATATAGAAGTAATATTAGGTAGGGTATGAAAGTTTCTTAGGGGTTTAGATAGATGAAAATAGCATGCACGGCTAAGAAGCTTGCAGCCGAGGATTTATCATCATAAGCGGGAAAAATAGAGCCGTTTTGATGGCACTATTACTGCTTCCAGATCTTTCCCGAGCTCGTACACTTATGCAGCGGCTTTTCTTCATAGTGCTGTTGCGACCCGGGTAGCATGGCCGGAGACCGGTGATGGGACGAGGAGTATGGGAGACTGGGTTCGGAGGAAAGTAACGAAAAAACTTTATACACTTATTTACATTATTTACATAGAGCGGGACTGAGAATGGCTCTCAGTGGAACGGGAACGTCTTCGTCAACCGTAGTCGACTGGAGCTAGCAGGCTTTTTTCGGCCACACTCACAGCCGAGTTAAATATCGTTCGGATTCCCCAGATCCCTGGCTGGGGAATAATGTTCGACGAGCACTGTCCAATCGGATGGACCGAAGAGGATGTTCGTGTTACCACCCACGGCCGGGCAGGTGCGGGCTTTTCCACTCTCTCGCAGCTGGGTCGATGAGGGGGAGATGCTGACTCATCCAGGAATATCCCGAAGTCTTCCAGCAGGTGAATGACCTTGCTTCCCCGCCGATTCTCCAGAACGTGAGTCGGAGACACAGAAGTCTTCAATTAGCTGCCAGCGTGACTGGCGCCGGCACGTCGCCTCCGCTGTGGTCGCTCGGACAATACCTCCGGCGCATCTCCGGCCTTCGCCGCTATAGTGGTCACCTCCGCTCAAGGAATTTCGCTGGGGTTACTGCTGACAATGGCCCTTGACATTCCTGCTACACTAATCCGCTGAGGCTCGGAGGGGCATTCCAAGCATCCCACTTCCCACCGCCGTCGCGAGGTTGTCGGCCTCGTCGATTATTCACGGTAGCTGCTTGATCGGGCCCACGTGGTCAGAAGTACGGTCACAACAGCTCGTCCGCCGCCAGGTAGAGGCCTCGAAAGGGGCTACAGCTCCTCGCTGTCCTCTGAAGAGGCCGCACCAGCCAGGCAGGTCCTCTGTTTCCTGGGTGATCCAAGGGTCGGTGTCTGCAGGCCAAGGGTCTCAGGTAGAGCATTAGTGGTCAAATCTGCACAATGCCCCCACCCCGGCAAGGCAAGAGCACCACCCTTCTCCCGAGTCGTGCCAGGCAAACAAAGAACAAGGCCTCAAGCTGTGCTGCTCAATTTACTCCCCTTTTTGGCTCCCCCCCCCCTCAGGCGGTCTGGTTGGGTGAGCTGCGGGCGATGAACGTGACCTATGCGGGCGATGTAATGCCACCGCATTTTTTTTTCAATTTTGAAACAGGTTTTGTTCTGGAGAAATTACAGCTGCCGTTGCGATTCACAGACCAACGGCTCCGATAGATCAGACGAGGAGATAGTAGAGCTCCACTACTGCTCACGTAATCTCAAGCGCTAATCTATGCCTAACACACAAAACCCACACACTGCAACTATCCATTACAAAACCTCCAATGCTGTCATACAAAAAAACTATTTTACGCTGAGAATTAACAAGCGTCTTTAAGCTACATCATTACGGCCAGAAAACACGAAGTACAAAATCCCGCACAGGCATAAAAGCTCAACACTTCGTTTCCGTTTTTCTGCCGTACATGAATAAAAAAACATACAGCAAATACAAGACGCATGCATTCCTGGAATACCCTTACTTCAGCCGCGCCCGGCGTGGTCGGGCTGCCGTTCTACCAGCTACGCTTTCCAAAAAGCTGCGGGGCTGATTAGTTCCGTCTCTTTGCGACTGGTATGCAAAGCCTGGGCAGCGCTGAAAAAGCTTTACACGAGAGGCTTTCCCCTCTCGGTTCCCTGCATGTCTCGTCTCGGTCTGACCCGCGCATGCTCTATGGCGTCCTTTTGTCTGGCGGCCGCGCTCTTCTTTCTTCAGCAGGCAGCAGGTGTCACATATCTCATGACAACCCCTGCTGCGGTCCCACAATGGAGCAGGTGGCATACGCCCTGCATGTCGCGGCCCCCTCCGACTCGCGGGTCTTCTGTGGCGCTCTTTTGTGCGGCGACCTTGCACCCTTCTCCCCAGCACGCCACCCGCGTTACAGGCCTTCACGCATAGCCGTTTTCCGGAAATTTCGCCGGTCGACTTTCTTTTTCTGTCAAAATTTCTCGTATTGCAAACAAATGCTAAGCTGCCGGCTCTCGCCTTAGTCGAGCCAGCAATTCTCAAAGGCTCATTGTTTCCGCCATTTTTCTCGCGCAGCAAAGCCACTTGAGCTTTGCCCAGAGTGTCAGGCAACGGCTCATCTGAACAACCGCTCGCTCTCGTGATATCCGCTGAACACGATGGTTCGCTCTCCTGCGGTATGCACCTAGCCGCTGCGATATTGCTTACGCTGAGCTGCTCTTTGTCGGGTGTTCGGTCGCGTGCGGCTGCCGTTCCCTCATCCCTGAGATGGCCTTTGTTTTGATGCAGCGCTGATGCGCATTCCTGGCTTACAATCGATTTTTCAGCCGTCGCTTTCACCGCATGACTGCTTTCTGGTATTGCGGTGCCGTCACGTGTTAAGGTGCCGGCCCTCGCCGCAGCGTCAAAAGCCAACACAGCAATTCCCGGAGGCTCGTCGCGTGCGGAATTTTCCTCGCGTAGGGAAGCTACCTGAGCCCTACTGTCAGTGCTAGCCAACGACCTCTCTGAAAACCCGCACGCCTCAGTTATTTTGTCTGAGCTCGGTGCTTTACTGTCTGGCGTTCTGTCGCTGGCCGCTGCGACTCTGTCGTCCTCTACCTTCAAAGGACCTTTCTCGGGTGTCTCACCAGCTGTACTCAGATGAGATTTTTCGCACCCTATCTGACTCTGAGCTGCCTTTGCCTCGACCTTCCCTTTCAAATCGGCATGGCTCTGAGGGTTCGATATTACACTGTGGCACCTTTCTTTGTTGCCAGTGAGTTCAACCAAATCATCCCTAGTGCATTTGTTATGGCGCAGCGCCGATGCGCATTCCTCGCTTACGATCGATCTTTCACCTGTCGCTTTCAGTGCGCGACTGCTTTCTGGGGGGATACATTTCGGCGCCGCGCCTACACCTATCTGGGTTGCAATAGCGATCTGTGTGGCAACGCACTTTTCCGCTAACGCTGTGCTGTGGCCTGGCGCTTCAGCGCCGCTGTCAGGTGACCCAAGGCAGCCACGCTCTGTGCCGCAGATTATCGCCTCCACTTCCTGACTGCCACTGTTTGCTAACTGCGGGCAGGGCACTTTTTTCTTATTTATTTTTTAAGCCCACACTAATATCTGTTTGCTAACTGCACCGGCGGAGGACCTTCTCTGGTTTTGTCATTTCGTTGACATAAAACCTCCCTGCAGCCTATCTGGCGCGGAATCTCTCCCTTTAAATCATCTGTCGCAGTTTGTGCTGAACTGGCAGTTCTTCCTGGGCTTGAACCTGCCCTGTCACTGCTCTTCTGAGCAACTTTTTTGTGCGTAGCTAACCAAGCGGGGCTCGTTGGCTGGTCGCTGCCGCACTGATGGGAGCGCTGCTCGCTGCCATCACTTCGGCCTTTTGACTTGGTCTCTACACGAATTCTGAAGTATCGGAAGAGGGCACTTTTCGCTTTGTCGTAGTTGTGGGCATCCTCATCAGACAGCCGCGCTAATACGGCGGCGACATCACAAGGGAGGACAGCCAGCAACATAAATGACCATTCGCCCTGATCTAGCTCCTCCTCCGTACATACCTGTTCAAAATTCCCGAGGAAAGTTCTGAAGCTCTCGCCTCTTCGAAAAGTCCTCAACCGATCTCGGGCCCTTCGCCATATGAGAAGCCTTCGCGTTTCACGCTCCGCTTTTGCTGCTTCTGCCTGAATTTCAGCCAGCTTCGCCTCCAGTTGCCTCATTTCTCGCTCCACCTCATTTTTCCTCTTTCGTTCCGCTAATTCCAATTCCCCTTTTCTTTTTCGTTCCGCTAGTTGCTCTTTTCCTTTCTGTTCCTGAAACTCTTCTTTTCGTTTTCGTTCCTCCAATTCCAGTTCCTCCCAGTGCTCCACTATCACCTCATCCTCAAAACCGAGGGCCTCTATCGCACTGACAACCTGCAACTTCTTCATAGTTATCCCACAATGAAGCCCTAATTCCCCAGATAAGGAGATCAGGTCCATCTTCCGCAGCTTTCGCCAATCCATGACTGCCCTTAAATGCTCGGTAACAATGTGATCGCAAGTCTCTCAAGGATGTTGTTGGTGCAGCGCAAGGTTTAGATCCAAACAGGCTACTGCAACCAACTTACTCTACCAGGAAGAGCAGCACAAAAGCTAAGCCTGGCAATACTCAAGGAGAGAAGGCAGTACACTCACCAAAACCGGAGCACGGACACCACGCAGACGATTCCACCGCTGCCAACCAGTTGTTGCGACCCGGGTAGCATGGCCGGAGACCGGTGATGGGACGAGGAGTATGGGAGACTGGGTTCGGAGGAAAGTAACGAAAAAACTTTATACACTTATTTACATTATTTACATAGAGCGGGACTGAGAATGGCTCTCAGTGGAACGGGAACGTCTTCGTCAACCGTAGTCGACTGGAGCTAGCAGGCTTTTTTCGGCCACACTCACAGCCGAGTTAAATATCGTTCGGATTCCCCAGATCCCTGGCTGGGGAATAATGTTCGACGAGCACTGTCCAATCGGATGGACCGAAGAGGATGTTCGTGTTACCACCCACGGCCGGGCAGGTGCGGGCTTTTCCACTCTCTCGCAGCTGGGTCGATGAGGGGGAGATGCTGACTCATCCAGGAATCTCCCGAAGTCTTCCAGCAGGTGAATGAATTGCTTCCCCGCCGATTCTACAGAACGCGAGTCGTGGACACAGCAGTCTTCAATTAACTGCCAGCGTGACTGGCGCCGGCCCGTCGCCTCCGCTGTGGTCGCTCGGACAATACCTCCGGCGCGTCTCCGGCCTTCGCCGCTATAGTGGTCACCTCCGCTCAAGGAATTTCGCTGGGGTTACTGCTGACAATGGCCCTTGACATTCCTGCTACACTAATCCGCTGAGGCTCGGAGGGGCATTCCAAGCATCCCACTTCCCACCGCCGTCGCGAGGTTGTCGGCCTCGTCGATTATTCACGGTAGCTGCTTGATCGGGCCCACGTGGTCAGAAGTACGGTCACAACAGTGCCTAAAGAATTCCGAATCACCAGGGATACAGCTACCGTAAACTACTGGCACATGAAAGAGGCCTTTTCGTTTGGTAGTTTTCGGTGCATTAACATCGAGCCTGTATCAGCACTGTGGTAAACCTACTATGCTTTGCTGCATAGAAACAGCAAAGTTGTTTACATTGACATTTGCCGATGAAATGATCTGGAGTATTTAACGCTTTGTTGTCGTAACCGCGTAATAAATTGGTGCATTTAATTGCTTGTGTTTTGAGAGAATAAATTGAAGTGCGTTCTATATGCCTCTGAAATTCTTGAAGCTGCTTCCCTGGTTTTAACCCGAGCTCAACAAACACCTACCTGTAGTGAAAAGCCGTTTGTGTGCCACGAGAAAAAAATATACACACATACTCCTTGTCAGTACTTTTGTGGGCGTCAGTATTATATCCAATACCTGTGGTTCTAAATTCCGTAAGAATGATAACCTGTTACCGAGCTATGTACATCAGGGTCTAACTGTTCTATACACACATGGAAAGCAAAAGTGTCGATGCAAAATAGCGGACGTTGGTAGACATGGCTAGGTGTGATATAATTGTTGCAGTTCGATTGTGCTTTTTTACCCACACAATAACAGGACATGTTAGGCGTCCGTTGCCTGAGGAAAAGCGGACCACACGCCACAAATTATCCCGGTTTGAGATGCCATCGCATCTTTAAAGTAACATCAGGTCATAACCTGGAAATCTAGCTGACCAGTTTCGCTTAAACGTACCATCAAAATCAAGTAAGTTCATTTCGCACAGGTGACGCATCACCGACAACGCTTTAATTGTTGATAGCACGCGTCAATATTTCTTTCACCGTCGCACGCGTCACAGCGCACATTTTAAAGCCTCCTTTTCAGTACCGCCATCTCACGGTGAAGCGCCGAAGTTGGTACGAGATATTCGAGGGCACGGAGGCGCTGTGACTACACGTGAAATATTTCTTACACCGTGCACGAGAGCGGTGCCTGACGCACTTCGTGTCGGCTCCGACAGGCGGCGCGGTTCGCAGCGTCACCTGAAACTCGCCTGCGCGCCGAAGCAGAACGGTTACCGCGCGCTGCTACAGTGCCCGAAATAAATGCGACAGCAACGATGTGCGGTGCACGATACTTGATTTGGTTCATTTTAGCAGCGTGCACTGATAAAAATTACCACCGCTGTGGCTCATATACGGAGCATTCGCGATGTTGTGAAACCTAGGCGCGCCGCCGCGGTGCCGCAGTGCCGCAGTGGCTGTGGCGCTCAGCTGCTGACCCGCATTTTGAGGGAGGCGAAATGCTAGGGCCCATGCACGATCTCATGTCAGTAGACGTTTATGGTCGAAATTATCCGGAGCCCTCCTCTAGGGCGTCTCGCATAGCCTCAGCCGCTTTGGGACGTTAAACCCCACAAATCAAAACAAAACGCTACGCGCGGATGAACGCGCATCGCTATAAACGCAGTTCTGTGAAAAGACAGTATGCCGTCTGCAGTCTCCAGCAGAGCGCGACGCAAGGGATACCCCTGCGTTTTCTTCTGCTGGTAAAATTTACCGTGTGGTTTCGCTAATGTAGCGGTCATATCGACCGCGTTTCCGCTGCGCGAGCTCCACTGGGCAGAATTTGAATAGTATGTTTACGTAATTCACGACATTGGAACAGCACTTCTTGGCGAGTTAAGCAGATTATATGCATCACGTTTTTATTACATGACCTGAAATGGAAAAGAAATAAAGTCTAAATACATTTATGCAATGACCTTTATTTACAAGGAAATTATGAACATGTGCGCCAGGAAAAACAGGCTCAAGAAGGCTGAGTGTGCACAAATAGAGATGTTTACAAACTGTTGAAACGTGTGTTATGCAGACTCGCCTCACGATGTTTTTGCGATCCACCTGTGCGTTACTGTCTTATTTTTCTCGCACTTTTGAAAGTTAATGCCTTTTGAAAAAAATCTCTGCCAGTGTCCACACTGTGGGGAAGTGTTTGCGGACACGTATCACATGGCGTGGGCATGCCCTGCCAATCCTGCTTTCCCACCCCACCCCCACCCCACCCGAGAGGACTGGGAGGCTGCCCTGCTCGGCTGCTCAACTCTCCAGGACCAACGAGCCCTGGTGACAAGAGCCCGGGCCGCCGCGGAAGCCACAGGGGTCCCGGACTAGGGATCCCTCCTAGTGATTGTGAGGGCCGGGCCCTTCAGGCACGGTCCAAGCAATACCTCTGTATATAGTATAAATGTTTTACACCACCACCATCTCCCGTAACCGAGAGTAGAGTAAGCATGAAATATTTACGGGCCTAATGTCATCTCGGTGGACACCCGAACCGCACCGTACAGGAAGGGAGGAACGTCACCACCCGTTCAGCGCGATGCCTTGCCATTTGAACGCAAGGTTTTTTGAGGAAAGGAAATGGCGCAGTAATTCTCTGCCATCTCGGTGGACACCCGGACCACACCGTAATAGAAGGGAGGAAAGCCACCACCCGTTCGGCGCGATGCCTTGCCCTTTGAACGCAGCGCTTCTCCCCCGGGCCCCTGTGCGCCTGCGCGGCTTTGCTTCGATGCGTGAAGCCCCTAAGAGATCACGTATGACAACGAAGTGTATCGTGGCATTTATGTGCTTTTTGCACGCGTTATTAGAAATCGGAAATTATAATTCCGTGCATTATCAAACGCACACCGACTGATACCTTGATAAATATTGAGAAGGCACTGGCAGCAGTTATTTTTTGTGACTCCTTTGGAGACCAACCGGCGCTTGCATGCCGGTCGCGTAGGAGGGCTTAGAGAGTCTCGTTAATAGGAGGGCTTAGAGAGTCTCGTTAAATCTCGTCAAGTGGAGTATCTACTCCGCCAATCTTCGCGGGCAGCATCCCAGGCCTTAGCTCAGGGTAGGCCCGTGTCGGACCCCACCGTACTACGTCAAGTACGGGCGGGTAGCCTCGACGATACGCGTCAGGTCCGCGTCGACGAGGTTGTTTTGCGGGACGGGACCAGGAGCAGCAGCGCGACAGTCATCCGAGACGCCTTCACGCGTCATTTTTCACTGCTGTTTGCTTCTGGGACCGAACGGCGGGGCAACGGCGCTTTTACGGACGCCCTCCGTAGTTTTTGCGCTACGTTGCCGCAGGTGCCGGACGATCTAGGCGCGCAGCTTAGCGCCCCGGTTAGCCCCGACGAGCTGTTCGCGACCGTTAAGGGCATGAACGCCGCCTCAGCTCCAGGCCCTGACGGCATCCCCACTAGCTTTTATGCTAGGTAGTCTCGACGATACGCGTCAGGTCCGCGTCGACGAGGTTGTTTTGCCGGACGGGACCAGGAGCAGCAGCGCGACAGTCATCCGAGACGCCTTCACGCGTCATATTTCGCTGCTGTTTGCTTCTGGGACCGAACGGCGGGGCAACGGCGCTTTTACGGACGCCCTCCGTAGTTTTTGCGCTACGTTGCCGCAGGTGCCGGACGATCTAGGCGCGCAGCTTAGCGCCCCGGTTAGCCCCGACGAGCTGTTCGCGACCGTTAAGGGCATGAACGCCGCCTCAGCTCCAGGCCCTGACGGCATCCCCACTAGCTTTTATGCTAGGTTTTTCACCGTCCTGGAGCCCCACCTTCTCCGGATGGTGAACGCCTTTGTCAGGGACGGCGAGAGGCCGGAGTCTTTTAGAGAGAGCCGTGTCGTGCTCATCCTGAAGCCCGGCGGGTGCCCATCTGACCCGCAGGCGTGGCGCCCGATCACTCTGCTTAACGCAGACTACAAGATCGTGGCGTCGCTGCTGGCTAAAAGGTTGAGCAAGGTTTTATCGGTGCTTGTAAGCCCTGCGCAGACCTGCAGTGTGCCCGGACGCTCGGTTTTCTCGTCTCTCGCACTAACGCGTGACTTGTTCACGTTAACCTCGAGAACGGGAATTCCGGGTTGTTTCGTCTCGCTCGATCAGGCTAAAGCCTTCGATCGGGTCGAGCGCCGATACCTTTTTGGCGTTCTCGGGGCTTTCGGCTTCCCGCCCGAGTTCGTAGAGCGGTTGGAGCGGCTGTACTCAGACCTCACAGCCCGCTTGCTTTTTAACGGCGCGTTGAGCGACCCGTTCGGCATCCAGCGCGGCATTCGACAGGGCTGTCCCCTATCGCCGTTGCTGTTTGTTTTGTGTATTGATCCTCTCCTGCGCCGCGTAGCAGTGTCTTCCTCTATTCGCGGCTTCCCTTTGCCTGGCCAGGGCCAGGTGAAGGTGTCAGCCTACGCTGACGACGTGTCCCTGTTTTTGCGGGACGAGGACAGCTTCGTAGCGTTTTGTCGGCTGTTTTCTTGTTACAGCGAGCTGTCCGGCGCCCTACTCAACAGGGGCAAGAGCAAGGCTCTCCGCTTCGGGGCCTTCGCGTCCGACCTGCTAGGCGAGGTAGAGTGGGTCCCAGCATGCAAGGTGCTAGGCGTCGTCTTCCTCTCCTCCGGGGAGGTAGCTCGCGAAACGTGGAGCGAGCTACGAGCGACCGCGGAGCGCCGTCTCGCAGTGGCAGCGAACTTCCATCTCTCGCTGTCGGAGCGCGCGTTCGTCAGCCGCTCCTCTGCGTGCGCGTCGCTCTACTACGAAGCTCGCGTCGCTTGCCCGCCGCGCACCTTCGCGCGCCGCCTAGCCACCCTTTGCGGCAGTTTTTTCTGGGCGGGAAAGACGGAGACCGTCGCTCGCGCGCTCCTCCGTCTTCCCACGCGCATGGGCGGGTTTAGCCTGCCCAACCTGCGCACCGTGTGCAGCGTCCTTGCTGTTAGAGGCGTCCGCGACCTAGCCAACTCCACCGACTACCCGGGCAGAGGGTTCCTCGCCTACCTGCTCGGGACTTCGCGGCGCCTATTTTTTAGTAACTGCACAGGTCCTTCAGCTGAACAGCAGCCGGGGTTTTTCCGGTATGTCTGCCGGACGGCTGAGTCCCTCACCGCCACCCTGCCCGAGGTCGACGTCTCTGAGACGCAGGCCTCCCGCGTTTGCGAGCTCCTTGCCATCCAGGAGGCTACACCACACCAGCTACAGCGGAGCAGGCAGGTGCGGTGGCGGGACTTGACGTCACACTCGTTACCATCAGACGTCCGCGACTTCGGCTGGCTGCGAGGCTGGAGTGTCCTACCGACGGGGGTCCGCATCGCCGTGTGGGGAATCGCTCCTTCTTCGCGGTGTCCCCAGTGCGGTGCGACCGAGACCCTCGAGCACGCCATGTTCGAGTGCGTCGTGGCGCGCACTTTTTGGAGACTCATGTCCCGCATGTTTTTTGTGTCTTTAGACGCGCGGACTAGGCCGCGCGATTTTTTTGTGCGCCTCCTGCTTTGCGTGGGCGCCTTTGTTTTGTGGCGCCAGCGTGGCGTCGCGTCCTTACAGGGCCGGCCGCAGCGGGCCATGTTCCCCCTTCTCCAGCGGGTACGGGCGCGCCTCTTCCAACAGGCGTGCCTGGACCGAGTCACGCTCCCTGAAGAAGAGTTCCTCCGGCGGTGGAGCACCCGCTTCATCGCCGTGGACAGGGGTCGCGTGACGGTGCGGCTCCTGCCTTACTAGGAGTATATTGTGCGCGGTGGTAGCTCTAGTGCGTGCTTCCCCCGCGTGTGTCGGACACTTCTGGACAATTTTGGACACTTGTGGTGTGCTTGTACATTGCGAATATTGTCGCTTTTTGTGTTTGCAAAATTGTGTTATAGGGGCGACGTAAGTCGCCGTGTTGCATCTCTGTCTTTATTTGAGGGACCGCGGTCCCTTGTACGCATCTTCGGCTCCAATAAAATTCTCTTTAATCTGTCCCTTGTACGCATCTTTGGCTCCAATAAAATTCTCTTTAATCTGTTCTCGCTTCGGCGAGCGCGGCTTTGGCCGCTTCTTTTTGAGCAGCGTCCGCTCCGGCGGACGCAGTTGTTGCTGCGACGCGCGTCTTTTCTTTCCTTTTTCTCTCTCCTCTGATCTTTTAACTCTCCTCTATCTGCACGTGGCAGCGGTGGTGGCTTGGCTCGAGTTCGTCTAGGTGGTGTTGGCTCGAGCCAGTAGCAGGCCCGTGCAATTTCCTCTTCATCCTTGTCTCAGCCACACCAACAACAACAACGACAAATCTCGTTAAGTCTCGTACGGTGCCCGGATGTTCTCGTTTCAGAGCCCGGATGACTGGAATTCAGTCAGTGCCCGGATGAGTGGATTTCAGTGCCCGGATGATGGCTCTCGGTCTCGGCGTGACGTCACCACATGCCGACAACGGGGGCTAAAAGCATTTCATGCTTAAAAAATGACGCGTTGTAATGTAAAATCGGATTACATTTTTGGGAGCTCAGCTGAGTGTTCACTGCAACCAATTTTGTGGGTAGACTTTGCCTTCACCAGGCTCAGAAGATCCAAAATGCTATCAGCATGAAGTTGTTTCTTGCTAAAGCATTCTGTAAAGATGTCTTGAAGCATTGTTACAAAATAATATAGTGCGCCACGTGGGTAGAGAAGTCCACCTCTGTCCCTGTGTAGTGTCAGTGCAGCAAGCCCAGGATTCTCATCATCAGACGACATAGTCAAGGCATTCATGCAGTCCTGACAATTAGTTTTCATTACACACTTCCGTGCAACATATCCTGAAACATATTAAATTTTGCGAGAGTCACTTCTCTCTATGTGCTTGTCATGGTCTACCGAAGACAAGGCCACTTCGGCGCCAGGTAAATTCCCCGAAGCAATGAGGCCATCTACCCGGTCCCACAAGTCTTTACTCGGAAGGCAACTTGCACTGCTTTTCTGTGCATCAAGTAAGGAACTTACTGCACATGGATCCGTGTTACCGTATCTCATGGTTTTCACCAAACTGTAAAAAGACATGCAGTTCATTGTAAACAGAAATTGCGTAGGCGTCGGGTGGTCGTTACAGCCTGAGGCTTGTCTGACAATCCCCCTAAACATTTTTGATAGGGTCCTGACTAAGCCGGGAGGTCATAATATACATATACCCTAAACTTGTGAGGTAAGACGGATGTTCGAGAGTGCTTGAGGTGGTGACACGAAGACCAGTCGCTGTTGACTCGCTCAAAAACCCCCCAGCTCCTCCTGCATGTATCTCCCAAGAATCAAGATACTCCAGGAAACCCGAAAGAGCTTTGGTCGAAGAAGAGTTGGGTCGCAGGGATTCTTTCGGGAACCGAGACGTCATAACACCGATAAGGCGGCTGATCCTCCTGTAAACAATCATGCGAATAATTATGAGTTTAAGTTCCTTCAAATACAAGCGTTATCATTTAACTTTCATAAGAGCTGAAATCTAACTATTTATTATAAAAAAAGCACATTCACCTACCATGTACAGCCTTTCTCAAAAGCAGAGACCCAGATGGTAGGTTTTCTAAGCCATGCAGTGGGGCTTCTGCAGATATATGGAGGTCCTCCTCATTGGAAGAGACAGGATCAGATACCTTCTAGCGTTCAGGAGAATAAAAATGTTGGGAATGCATTACAAGCCACACGGTGTATCTCAGAAGCAGACACTCTGGGCTCCAAACTTTTGACAAAGGCTGTACATACAGGATAAGCACACATACTAACTCACCGACTACCACATTCACTTAATTGACAGCATCATGACAGTCTCCAAATTTCTTACCTGAAAAACACTTGGGTGCCACTGATAGGTCCAGTCTTTGCCTCAATTTCAGCCTTCTAAAGGTGGAGGCCTTGAAGAACTTTCTCACCGAAGATTTGGAATGCATATGAAACTCTTTGCTGCTCGAATGAATTTGGCTGCAGGTGGCACTTTGTAATGCCCGGCATTGCTTTTAAAGTAAGGCTGCTGAAGTCAATCTTGTGGGCTTGCCTGACATGCCACATTGTTACCTGAAGAAAAAAATATACTAAAGCTGGGGAACAAAGCAAATATAACACTAGATAAGTTTTTTTCAAAAATTTAGAGATATTTATAAGCACGTCCCCTTTTCTCCCTAAATGGCTAAAGAAACAACTTACGTGTCCGTCTGGTGTGTTGAATGGGCACTTCAGGAGCCCATTCCTCAAGCACTTGATAAGGTGCGGAAAGTCTGATATGAAGTGCAAATAACGGCTGTCGTCAACTGGGTGTTCAACTTCGCACTTTACGTTGCCTGTTGTTCCCCTGACGCCTAGCACTTTCCACATCCTACGATTCCATGTTGTGCCATCACATCTTATAAAGTGAACAAAAATCCCCCTTTTTTCAGGGAGTACTGTTGCCTCTATCATTATTTGAGCCAGCAAATAGCCTTTGATGTTGCCTCTTGTTGCAAATGTTCCAATCACTTGCATCCATCTACCAACGAATGGCACGAACAGGACACCATGCCGTGATCCGAGTGCATTGCCTTATCAGCTGCAGAGGTAAACTCCCCTAAATATACAAACCTTTCGATTCGGCCCGACTGTTTCAGAGATAAATGCTCTGAGAGCTTGAGCTCATCTACAAGAAGCCCACCGTGCTTCTTGAATGGATCCATGTCTTGAGTCTTGTGCTTTAGCTCCTCCAACACTTTTATGCTGAAGCCAAATGCTGACTGGTACAGAGCCATTTATCGTTTGAGCGTTGACTTACTTGGTAAGGCAAGTAACTCATTGTCCCTGATGTGGTCATGAAGACGGGAACTTTTCATCTTCATAATAATACATTCAAGGATCCACATTTTGGTGCAGAGGAAATCTTCATTTTCACTGCTGCTGCTGCTGCAAAGTATTGCTTCACGCATTCTTGTTCATTGTGTGGAAGCTGTGAAATGTGTTCGCTTAGACCCTCCTCCGTTACTGCTGCATTGTATGCCCGCATCTTCTCAACATCTTACCTCATTGTGGCAATCCGTGTATCTAAACGCTTGCTTCTACGTACCACGGATCTCACTCTTTGGGCGACGGTTTTAAAAGTCTTGGAAGATGCTTGTCGGACTCTGGAGCTCCGTGTCAAAAGGGCCTTTCTAAAGTATTCGCAGTCCATGCACTGTCCACCTGAAAAGAGAAGTGCAGAGAAAACTGTTAAACGTTTTTATAAAGGACTCAAAGTATATGGTTCCATGTAAGTGGCAAAGCCAAGATCAGGTGACTATATGTTACCCACCTTTGGTTGTTACTGTGCCGTAGCAGTTGACGTTGAAGTATGTCGCATGACTGATTTTGAGCTGCTTCTTGAGTCCTGCTGTTAAAAACCAGGCATCATAATCTTTGGCATTCACGGCACCAACACAAAGTTCTGTAGTGTCCACGCTTTCATGCAAGTTCTCTGCTTCTTCCTGAGATTTCAGGGCGCGTTCCTCGATCAGTCGCCCCCTCATGTACACCTTGCTGTAGGCATCGTGTTGTTGATCGCAGAGGAACATCACAGCTTTTTCCGACGTGACAACTCTTTCTTCAAGGTAAGTCGACGTGCAATAAAGCACTCGTTTAAGGTCAGGAACGTGATGGATGTTCCAGTAGTTGGAAGGGGTCTTTAAACAAAAACAAAACAACACACTGTTTTGAAGCTCTGCTGGAACGTCTTCCTCTTGCGCCGGGCCGTGGTCCGCCCCAGAACCGCCGTCAGCAGCCCGAACAGTCACCGTCGAGTGTGCTTCAGCTCTTTTTCTTCGCGACTGCATCGTCATTTTCGCACCTCTTCCTTTTGCTTCTAGGTGTCGGTGTCTTCGTAAGGTAATGCGGCAGATTAAGAAGAATCGTGGGGACGGCATCTTCCGCCAACAGCGGCTTGTCGCGAGGAATGCGCACCTCTTTGCCATCTGTTAGGTGCACGAAATCCCTTATTATAAACCGCGGTTCAAAATGCACTTCGCAGACGGCACCGGACTCATCTAATTTTTTATCTGCATGGTGGAGATTCCTCTCCCACTGCTTACGTCGTTCTTCATCACGTGGGACGCTGAACAAAGACGCTTTCGGTGCATCCTTCACGCGACTGTATCCAGTTCGGCACCCGGGTGCAAAACAATAATTTTGGCGGCGACTAGGCATTCTTAGTCGCACATACTGCACATTGAGCAAATCATCAACCACAGAGCAGGCACAGAAAGATACCGCTACGCATACAGCAACTGCGAAATTAGCTTTCGTGCGCCGACAACGCCGAAACTACACAGCTGTTCCGAGCGCACCACTGCTGCCGCTGCCGACCGATACCACGGCGCAAGGGAACCATGGAGGAAGAAAAAACTAGGAGGGAGCATGACGTCACAATCGTGAAGCCTAGTCATAAAAAATATAATGAAAAGCATCATGGGAAAAAGGCCCTCACGTGACACGGCAGCGGTAGCTCTTAGTCGGATTTCGGTTTCGGTTTCGCTCTCTCGCTCTACGAGCAACTGCGCGACCACGTGCTTGTGTTCACTGACGGCTCCGTGGTGAGCACGAACTGCTCGCTCACCGCAGCGGCCACAATTCCCGAGCGACGGGTGCGCTGACTGCGGCGCAGTGGAGATATTGGAGCACATGCTCCTTCGCTGTGACGCTTCTGCAGTGCCGCGTCGCGAGATGCTCGCGGCCTACAGGGCGCTGGGAATCATCCCGGACAGAATCGAAGCGCTCCTGTGGCCGTGGTGGTGGTGGTGAAAAACTTTAATCAAAGAGAGCTTGAGGGTTAAAAAAAAAAAATAACCCTGCTGCATGGTCGGTATCCTTAGTCCGGGACACCGCATCACGAGGCCCCGTCTCGCGCCCGCTTGACCAGAGCCCTTTGGGACTCCAGTGTGGAGCAGTTGAGAAGGGCAGTCTCCCATGCCTCTCGGGTGTTGGTGGGGGACGGGGGAAGGTGAGGATTCTGGGTACATGCCCACACCATGTGAAAGATATCGCAGATCTCTCCACAGTGCGGGCAGCGCCCATCTGTGTTCGGATCGAAGTGTTTTGCTATTGCAGGACAGAGAAGGGTTCCTGTCTGCAGGCGCCGCAGAGTTCGCTCCTCCGCCTTACTCAGCCCCTTGGCAGGTGCCGGGTAGAGACGGTGGCTGTCGCAATAATAAATTAGGATTTCGCGGAACCGCAGAAGCGGTTTATGAGCTTCTGAGCCATGAGAGCTAGGATGAGGAGCCCGGTGTGTGAGCGCTCGGGCGGCCGCATCAGCGGCCTCATTGCCTCGTAGACCCTGGTGGCCAGGAGCCCAGATCACTTTTGTGCGAGTTGGATCGGCGAGAGCGCGTCTTAGAATTTGCGAGGCCAGAGGTGATATTTCGCCTGCAAGATAATGTTCACAGGCCCGGCGAGAGTCTGTGATAACCGTTTTCGATTTTGGATCGGCGGCAGCGAGAGCTATTGCGACTTCCTCCGCTCGTGTTGAATTTGGGGCCCGAAAAGATAGCCCATCGACATTCATCCCCCGGTGGACTGCGGCAGCCGTGAAGAATCCCGCGGGCGACGGCCCTGTGATGTCCACATAATAGACGCCCTCTTTATAACCATATTGCCTCTCAAGCGTGCGAACCCGCGCTTGTCGTCTGCCTTCATGTGAAGCCATGTCCATGTTACGCGGGAGCGGAGCGACCAAGAGCATGTGGCGCCACAGCACCGGGATTTTCTCCGTCCCCTCTGGTATGCATGTGTGTTAAATGTGTAAGCGGTTTAGTAGGCGGCGCCCAGGCACCGTCTGCGACAGCCGCGTATATTGGTTCACGAGGTGGGCCTCCCGCAACTCCTGATAGGAGTTTACCACTCCCAACGCCTTCACTTTGGCGTTGGAGGTAGCCACCGGAAGGTCCAGTGCTCGCTTTGTTGCCTTCCTGATGATGGCGTCAATGCGCTCGTCTTGTTGTTTGGCGGTGCGTAGGTACGGCACGGCGTAGAGGATCCGGCTGGTCACGAAGGCATAGGCGAGCCGTAGCGCGTCCCTGCCCCGCAGACCACCCCGCTTGTTGGAAACACGGCGGATCATGCGCCCTACCTGTTCACCTATGCTCTTTAGTTTCGCTATAGTAGAGTCCGGCCTAAGTTTGTTATTGATGAACAGACCCAGGATCCGGAGCTCCGCCACTTCTCTGATGGTACCGCCTGACAGAGATATGTGTAGAGACGTGTTGTCCTTGTGGTTTGTCCTGACGTGTAGAAGCTCTGATTTGGCGGGAGCACATTGGAGACCACAGTCGGCAGCATATGCTTCGACTATGGTGGAGGCCTGCTGAAGGCGGTCCTCTATCTCCCCAAGGCTCCCCTCGGTGGTCCAGATTGTAATGTCGTCTGCGTAGAGTGCGTGTTTTATGCCATCTACCTGAGCCAGTCGGCCGGGCAGGTGCATCATGGCGATGTTGAAAAGGAGCGGTGATAACACCGCCCCCTGTGGTGTACCTCGTGTACCCATAGAGTACGGGCCGTACTCCTCGTCCTCGATCCGGTGGCCGTGCGGCAGTGCGCGCACCCGTGACAGAAGAATGGTGAGCCTCTGTGAGTTCATCGAGCAGGAGGGCTTGACTTCCCGCTTGCTTTTCGCCAGGTAGTGCATGCGTGACACGAACGCTCCGCGGGTGCTACCTTGGACGGTATACGCGGCCGGGCGCCCACCCCGGGCGCTAGTGCAGTGTGCCGCGCTCGCGATTAGTCCGAGACAGGACGCTACGTGCGCGCGGCTATGTACATACAGTTTACTTCTTTTTGTAAGTGATTGTGCGTAGTGGCCGGGAGACCCCGCGCAGGGACAGACGTAAAGCCGCCGGCACTCTCTCTCGACAGCGCGAGAGAGAAATACTTCACTGCTGCACCGAGAAATAGAATCTTGCGCAGCGCGCCGGAGCGCTCGTTAAACACGTCCGTGCGCCGTGAGCGCTCTGGAAGCCACTGCGCCCTTTTTTAGAGCCTCGTTTTCTTCGTCTACTGTCGAGTTCTCCGCTTATAGGATGTGCTGAAATAAACGCTCCGTATGTGTTTATAACGACGAAAGGAATTCCTCTCTATTCTCTTTATGAACCACAGCTGAACAGTGACGACGTCGCGGCCGCACCCTTTGATGAAAAGTTTACCTGCAGTTTTCTACAGTGCACCCAAAAACTCGAGAGTGTAATCAACAGAAGTGTTGAGACGCGGAGCCTTCAGACAACCTCGAGCTCGGTACGCATTCCGCCAAATCTGCAACACAGGCGCTGCGCTTCTGCGCTACATCGGAGCACGGACGTTCACTAAAAAGCACCGCTGGTTGGCAGTCTGGTAACTGTGGAGGAGGGCCTATTTCCCAAGAGTCATTGCGCAAAAGGGCCCTCGGCAACGGCGCCAGATGAGGATGGCTTGCAGAGGCTGAGCGCACTCTCTCCTAGTTTTTTTTCCTCCATGAAGGGAACTACTTCAGGTGAAACAGGCGGCAGCGCCCCTGGCGGGCATCAGGGAAGTCGAAGCTGAGTGCGCCGAGGAGGAGCGGCGCAGGGATACGGCAGCGAGCCCACTTCCCCCTTCTAGAACACTGTAACCATGCTGATGGCTCGAAATGCTAGCGTAATGTAGGCGTGCTGCGCGCACACCAGCTACGGGCTATGACGTCACTCCACGCATGCGCAAAGCAGGCGGAGCGGTGGTGGCACGGTGTGGGCACGCTGACCTCGCGAAGCGGCTGTGTAATGCCGCTATCGGTACAATAAAACCAAGAACAGGCTCAAAATTGTGCTTTGCACTAATAAAAACGCTGTACCGGAACGCGTAACTAGCAATTCTAAATTTCTCTAAACATGCCAACTAGGGTGTAAAACAGTACAAGTTGCCGCCTCTATTATATTCTAACGCGACAGCTTTAAAGGCCCCTTTACCCAGAAAATCTGTCGTCAACATTGTCGGAGTTGTGAGCGAAAATCGCGCGCATACGTCTCGCAGGTGGTGCCCAGAGAGCAACCTAGGAGGCAGGTGGGCCACCTAGGTCACGTGACCGTGCGTTTTTATCACAACCTGCCCAAGGGATAGTGATCAAACTGGCCATCGTAGCAGGTGGGAATTAATTAATGATTTCTTGCTCTGGAAGAGCAATCTGGGCCGTACACGCCCCACCGCTGGGACCACCTGCCATTCCATGGTCGTGGCGCATCACGTAACCGCTGCACCACTGCGCCAGGTGAGGTATGAGGTTCTACCAGGGCTCTATAAACGAAAATAAATAATGTCCGCCTGAATATATGTGAATTGACCCATTACGCTATCGCGTCATACACTTAAGACAGAGCTTAAGTGTCCCCTCGAAATTTTGCTTTTGACTTCATGTTCTAAGTGGTGTGCTCATATTTTTCGCTTATTTTCTTTTTCATACTCTGCTTCGTCCAGGCTGAGGCGGATAATTAAATGCGTTATAGTAACCGAATCTTCACTTCTTTACATGATGCACTTGAGTTTCTGCTAGAAAGCAAGAATATTTGTTTTACGTTTTTCAAAAATCACGCGGTCCTATTAAGTGGCGGTTAATGCGCCTGGTACCTAACACGCGTATTAGAGCTACCTGCTCAAGTATCGCAACGTCCCATCCTCTGTCTGCCTATCTGCGCCCCGCTCTCCTCTCCATTTCTCTCAAAGTGTCAGCTGCTATTGCAGTAGGCAAAAGTAGGCACCACACTTGTGGCAGATCTTGCAAGATACAAGTGAGAGACAAAACTGTAAAGCTGCAGTTGCAGAGAAGAGATTTTCGCCAGTATTTAAATACTGCCGACATGCTACCTGATTTGGCGTAGGGATTTGAAAAAAAGTTCCTCAGTGATTCGATGGACACAAAAAATACGGAAAGAATAAAACTGCAGATTTCATATTAGATTGGTCCAAATTTTAGGGGAATCCCCCAAGGTGGAGTAGACATGTAATAAGGAAGTAATTACTCAATGACGTCCACCCGAGCGCAGCCATACGGCTACAAAGGAAAGCTATGCAGCTTTCTCAGAAACTTTGTAGTTAAAGAAAAATTCGGTCCCCGGGGTTCGAACCATATTAGATCATATTAGATTGTGAAATACTTCGTGTCAAATTAAACGGCATCATAAATGCCCAATGTTAGGGCATAAAAAAAATAGAGTGAAGCGTGGCGTTGATTCGCCGTTCAGACTTGTCTTCTGTCCTAGCCACAGTTACAGCTCTCGGCCAGTCCATAAAGTTGCCGGCAAGGAGGCTGCTATATGATACGTTCTTTAAAGATGGCATGCGTAAAAAGGAGCGAAGAGAATGAACAGAGTGCCCGAGGCAGATTATCATGGATCCTGCGCCGACACATCATGGCATGTCTGAAAGGGCTGGTGTCTTTCCCGTCGCTGGTGTCGTAAAGAGCTTCGTTTCAGCGAAGATTCGTGGGCGTCTCATGGAAGTGCTTTTAGAAGGATGGCAAAGCTCCGATGAAGCAAAAACATCTTCACGCACGCGTCCTGGAAGCGAACAACCCCGAGAAAATGTACTCCACTTTGACATCTTTTGTTTCTTTGTTCCTAGCGTTGGGTGAGTGCGGAACAGCGCTGAGTGCATGACAGCCTGAGCGAGCTGACGACTATATGCTTTGAGGATGGGATAGTGCACTCGCTGTCATGTGAAGGTCGCGGGAACGCCGTGGTAGATTCAGGTTTCTTTTTTGCTGTTTTGGGGTTTCGTAACGCTGCGTTTTATGCTGCATGGAATTCGGGTGTTTTCATTCCTCCATATCGCTAGTGCAAAACGTGTAGGAACATAAAATGCGTGGCTGGCGAAATACTGCCCAATGAAGGTGCTGCATAGAGTTCGGACGTCGCTCGAGGCACACGCGTGCTCCTACACCATAATGCCTTTAGCTGTATGCTGCTACTGTGTACCTATGGGCAGAAAGAACCCTCCAAGTTGTTAAAACGGTAAAGGGAATCGTTTGGAAAACAATGCAAATAGGCTGATGTTCCTGCGCGGGCCGATTCTTTGCTTAATGAATTTTTTTTTAGTGGCCAGGAGCTTCGGATTATTGCAGAAAAGTAAGCAACTCTTTTTTCTGGCTGGAAGAATTTATATTCATGCTGAAAACCACAAAGGTAAAAAAAAAGACGTCCCCTATGGTTTTTGGTTTCTGTGGCTGTTGGCTGTTGGCTTCTTTCATACGTATAACGCGCATTCATTTCCCTTCCCTTCTCTGCATTTTACGCTGTTTGACCTGACGCATACGCCTCATTGATATAATAAGCATAGATCAAACCTGTGCTGCTTTGTCTAGCCACTGCGATTGCTCAATAACATTTTCATTTCTGATAAAATGCTTGAAGTGGGAATTCACGTTCCGCTTCTCTGGACTCAGCAGGCGTATTTTCGCCTTGATATGAACGGTTTGGTTTGGCTTGTTTTATGGGGTTTAACGTTCCAAAGCGACTCAGAGCGAGAGACGCCGTAGTGAAGGGCTCCGGAAATTTTGAGCACCTGAGGTTCTTTAACATGCACTGACATCGCACAGTACACGGGCCTCTAGAATTTCTCCTCCAAAGAAATTCAACGGCCGCGGCCGGGATCGAACCCGCGTCTTTCGGGTCAGCAGCCGAGCACCATAACCACTGAGCCACCGCGGCGGCGCTTGATATGAACGTTACTGATTGTTATTTGCTGCATTCATCAAAATAGGTACGGATATAATGATTATAAAGCTATCGTAATGTGGCGCTTTTCGACAACAAAACATTTTTGTCATCGGCATTGAGTTGCTTAAGGCGTCCGTGAAAATTACACCAGAGGTCCGTATGGGGGCATATATGTAGGACACTCTTAGACATATATACGTGCGGATACACGTGCAATACGCATTTTTAAACCCTTTCTTCGCAGAAACAAATGGGATCAGTCTGTTCGTTCAGTACAAAATTTATTTTTTAAGAAGAGTGGTATCCCCCTTCCCTTCATTTATCATATCTGAAGGCAAACAAAGATAACGTATATGCATCTTTATTAAATAGGTGCCATAAGGGTAACGGACAGGATACCAAGAGAAGGCAAGCGTGTCAGGGGGCGGCAGGACGTTAGATGGGCGGATGGCACGAACAGGGTTCATTGGAGAGGTATAGGAGAGGCCTTTGCTCTGCACTGGATGCAGTTAGGCTGCTGCTGATGATGATGATTACGATGATGAATGTTGGCAAAAGCTATTTTTTCTTGACGGCTTCATACTGGTCCCGCATTGTCTAAATTGAAGCAACCTAAATGTTTCAAGAGAGGATTTTTAGGTTAATGGGAGCGTAAAATAAATTTACCCGTAAGTAGCCTAGCGCACTGTAATCACTGCTTGTTTCGTAGTTAGCGTAGTTAGAGTTATTAAGAAAGCATTTTGATAAAACATCAAAAGAGGTGTTAATTGTACATACCTTTCTCTTTAACAGTACAGCCTACTAATCCTGCACACAGTATATGACGAGAAGTGCGTTGGAGAAATCTCATGGTGTTACATTTAGTAGCGTTATGCTCCATTGGCCGGTTATAACTCTAGGAAGAAGTGCTATCTTGGTAGGACTGAGCGCAATATTTTGAACAGGAGATTTAATCTTGTTGCATTGAATGCATTTTTCTGAGAGCTTCATGGGGTATGCGATATCACACCTGTTTGATCGCCATGAAAGCGTAATTTAAAATGTTGTCGCTCAGAGTAACATGAGGGAGTCGGTAAAGGTCCTATAAAACTTTAAGTGCGACAGCAAGAGGGGCAAGCACTCCGCTAATGGAGACTAGCGCAAGAACGAGAGCAGATTTTCTCCAGCAAAAATAATCTATGCATGCTGCATTTCCGAGGAAAGCTGTTTCTACTGGTGAAAAATGCAGCTGAACCCGGAAAGGGTAGCAACAAGCCTCCTTTCAAGAAGGCTGGAGAGAGCGCCGCCCTAGCAACGAACTGCGCGGGCGGTTCATAATGCATTCCATAATCCGTCTGCAAGGACGGTACGGGGAAAAGTATAAACCCGCATAGAGCAGAAAGCGAACGAGCTAAGCAAACAGAAGCCTGGTTTCCATGGCTACTGGCTGTACTTGCATGGCGCAATACCTGCAGGCGTGCGCCCATCGGGCGCTTGTATTTGCGCTCGGGGCCCTCTGCAGCCACGAGCCCGATATGTGTTCCCTGCTATTTAGAGCGGAGGCCTGGAGGCACAGCCTCCATGGAGATAGATGTGCGTCGAGCGACTCGCGTCTCATAAAGGCACCTTTCTTTCAGGTCCGGTAGGGGATAAAACTGATTCCTCGTATTTCCTCTTTTCACATGCTTTCAATCGCACCTGCCATCCTTCCACGCGCTCTCAGTATCATCGGCTTAGTATCTATTTCTCTTCTCGTCGATTCTTGCGTTATGTTCCAATAGTAAAGCCAATAAGTAAGGTCAATGTCCCACTATGTAATTGGCCTCCGGCAGCGTCTCGTACATTCAGTACCGCGAGTTGGTCTAGTTGCTGAAGCTTCGTGTTTCGCACGAAAAGCCCTGCTAAGACGAGGAATCATGAAAAGAGGTGACAATTACACGTTCTACGAGTAACTGAAGGTATTTATAGTTGTGAAAACTTGTTTACTTTAGCCGCAAGTCCATGCTGGGCGGAGGCGTCCCTCGTCTCGGTGCTGGCTGTCTTGCCAAACAACAGTCTTGTGTTAATAATGGACTGCTGATCAACAGATCTGTCTGCTTGTATCCTTTGATTTGGCATTGGAATGTCATCGCCCGATTCGTGAAGTATTTTTTATTTCTAGAGAAGGAAAGCAAAACACACGCGCACACGCGCACGAACACAGTTAGTAGCGAATTTGGGAAAAGCTTCATTTAGGTAAGCATTTATTTTCATTTAATGTTTATTTGCAGTTACCTCTCGCGAAGAATCATTAATTTAACTGCCATTTGCCACGGTGGTCAGTGTTCTCACAATCAGGTGGGGAAGTTGTGATGTCGCCACAAAGTCAAAAGACAAGACAAAATTCTTGCTCGGGATCGGTACATTTGGAGAAGTGCTTTGCACTAAAATTATCCGATGAATAATCTTTATAAAGGCTGCGATGGTAGCGGCAGCTCAGCCTATAGAAATTCAATGCACAATAGAGCTGCAACGCACGCACGTTTGTGAGACTAAGTGCACAGGACCGGCGGTAATTTTAATCGCAGCGTGCCACTTTTATTCCATGATTTATGATATAAGCTGAGCTTAGCTGCGTAGACGTCCCCACAGATGGGTTTTACGTTAACACAAATTGAAGGAACAGAGGAGACACACGGTTGCTATAAACATTTTTGTGAGCTCAAAATAAGCTGTTCTGAAATATACTGCGCGGCCCACTGTCGCACTCTTATGCTAAAGCACCGCGCATTTAGCACATTCCGACGACCCTGCAAAGCAGCCTTCAATGAAAGGGAGAGGGCGCTTGAACGTTAATTAGTAGCGTCTTCAGAGGCTGCAATATATACTGCAATACAGCAGATGCCTGCTATGATCTTCGGAATATTACAGCATGCATATTTCAACTCCCAGCAAGCGCCCATTTGCTCCTTTCATCCAGCTGAAAGCAGCAGTTGGAGTGAAGAGAACAGCGCAATTTATGGTGGTAGTTCGTGGTATAAAAAGATCATCTCAAAGAATCGCATTCTTTAGAATACAACGTCGTGTGCCTTGGACGCAAGAAAACTACAGCAGGTACGGAAAACACTGACGCCCTTCAGATAAAAGACGAAAAAACATAAATCATTTGATGTTTTAGACAGGCTGGCGTAGCAAACTGTTTTTTCCTTGGTTATTTTCTACTCAGCTATCTGTAGTTTTTTAAATGCGCCTTTCCAGGAACGAAACGAAGCAATGTGTTTAGATAAATATGAAACATTCATTCCGTTGTCCTATTTTTCTGCCGCCTGTTCAGTGCGATAAATGCACGCCAAGACACCTGCTTTTGAGTGTTATTTCCGTCTTCGAGCTGTCAGCTTGAGAATAGGGATCTAGCTAGCTGAGTTGCCAAATTTTTGTTTTCCTACGAGTTGCCGCCTGATGAGGACGAGTACTTTCAGCAGTGATGTCAGTTAAACTTTAATGATTCTTTATCCAGCGTCGGTGGCGTAGTCATAGACGTGTTGAATATGATGTCATGATGTCACATTTTTGTCTTCATTCGTTCGCCGGGCACGAAAGTCGTCTTGTAGGAAAAATTGGCAGTCTTTTAGCCCTGGTTAAATGTGGTGGATTGCGAAAGCAAAGAGGAGAGAGAGAGAGAGGCGATGGAGACCGCGCAGCAGCGGTGGCGTCCCCGGCATGGTAGCTATGCGCCGCTACTGCGCATGCGCAACTGCCGAGCGCGGTGGCGGGACCTTTGAGTCACCCGCGCAGCGACGGCTTGCCAGCTGTGCGCCGTATGACGTCACGGCTCATCGCGCATGCGCAGTATGGCCCTTCGTCAGCTCCGCGAAATGGCTTGGCGACTTGCGTAGTGTTGCTTTCGCAATAATACAAATATCATCAGCATTTACGACTTCAAAATAACATTCAACAAGCAATACCTGTCCAATCATTTCTAGGTACCCCTTGCTCCCCTCAAGCGCATTTAGCTCCCATGTATGCTGTGTGCGCTGTTCGCCCGGTGTTGGCTTGTGAAGGCTGTCGGCGTTTTTTAAGACATGGTTCCCCTTCGTTGTTATCCCGATGCTGTGTCTTGCGTACGTCGAAGTGCTGTCGCGAAAATATAATCTGAGAGACCAAGAATATTTTATTGATTCATTCATTTCCAACACTACCAGTCTCATCCGAAACCACAGCAGGTGGGCTAATAAAATGAATAAAAAAATTAGTTCAAGCACTGTGCTCATGGATTGCATGTCAAAAAGCAAAACGAAGGTGACCACACAAGAACTAGGTAAGCTAGAAGTATCAGAAATACTAATAAAAAACACAACATATCTAGCAGTCTGGTGCAGCATCAGAATACAAACATCAACAAAACCAGCAGATGGGAACGCGATTCAATAACCGTTGAAACATCAAAGAATATTACAACTTCAGAGTAGCGTCTGTCGCTCCTGCTGAAAAAGGTACATGCGTCACTAACGGTCCTATTTCTTGCTAGATATTTTAACCTGTCTCAAATATGCTGTCATAATGAGTTGTGCAGCTTCACAATCGGCCGATGCGGCAGAGATAAACATAGTTGCCTAGAAACGAATTATGTAGGGAATGTAAAGACAATTCGACGATGCAACATGATGAAAAGAAACAAAACGCGAAAGAAAAAATGAAGGGGACACTTTTGCTCCGCCTTAAGGAAATGACGCAATAGAGTTAATCTGTTAATGCCCATATATGTGGAATTGGTTATTCTCAGCTTTACATTCATAGGCTCTGGCAGTCCTCACACCAATCCTTCCGCAAAGATGCAGCAGTTAAGGGATGCATCACTGCCTTGCGATGGCAGGCGCAGCAACCGGTGGGGCTTGTGTGACCTAAGTTCGTCTTCCCGAGCAACGTCTCGTGATCATTAATTCATTTTACAGCCACCTACCACTGTGATCAGTTCCCTCAAAATCCAGTGGGCAGGCTGTGATGAGGCCACAAGGTAACGAGACCTAGATGGCCCACCCGAGTTAATCCTCCGGCGGGTGGCCAAATAGGCCACCCTACGCAACCCTAATTTTGTTACAACATCGAGACCGCCGCTGCCGGATCATCTCCGTAACGAGACCTTTAACGCTAAAATAAAGTAAACTCCCTTCATTATAGTTTAACGACGCACTGAAGTAATAGATGTGTAAGAATATAGGAACAGGATGGCGTTATTTATTACCTGATATGAATTGCATGAAATGATACAGGTTTATATTGATATCGAACTTTTTTTTTTACGTCGAAAACACTATAATGACTCATTTTGTTACTGCAGCGCCGTTCATTTATCTCTGTCACATACACATACAGCAAATACTTCCTATTTACTATGCGCTCGGCATATACGTATTCGCTGTGGTGACTCTTTCGGGGCCTGTTTGTATGCGTCTTTCAGGAGTTGAAACGAGAGAGGATAAGGTAGTATTGTCCTTCGAGCCTCTTTCGAAGACTGGCCGGAAGCTTTGGTAATGCGGTGTTCCTCAGGATTTGTCTGTCGGGAATGAAAGCGCACCAAAAGCTCTCTAATGCTGTCGCAGCTGTCAGCTACTGGGCGGACTTAAGCAGAGCTACGAGAGAGCGACCGCCTCTGGTCAGGACGCTTTCTGTTGATTTGACTGCAGCGATTGACAGCCTAGAAATTGTTAAGATGGCTAGAATGTGTTGTAGCCAAAGGAGCTGGCGACCTCGCGTTTTCGAAGTTCTAAAATTGTGTCTGTATGATTAACGGAGAGCTAGAAACGTCTTATTACAAGAAGGCGCCTAAATGAAATCGTCAAGAACCATACCATTAGAGAGAGAAAGAGAGAGAAATGGACGGAAAGGCAAGGAGGTTAACCAGGCGATACGACATCGCCAACATCGTCTAGGCCTTACTTCTTTCTTTTCTTCGCAGATGGTCGTACTTGTCTGGGAAGAATCAAAAAGCACAAACTTTGCTACTTAACAAGAAGCAGGTAATGAACTGCTACCCAGACACCGACCGACTTACACAGCCACACAAACCATTAGAGGTGTCCAAATCGAGCTAGGCACTTCCGAATTCTCGCAGAACACCCATCCGAATGGCATGCGGATGACTGAAAAAGTGAGCATGAAATGGTCGAATAGGTCCCTTTAGTACAAGCCACTGAAAATGATGTTCATTGCTCCATCAGCCACTAAGTGCGGCAGCGGTTGGCATGATCTATGGTATCTGAAGGCTACTAAGCCGTTGTACTGTTTTGCTAGTGCTGCTTCGTATGTTCCTGTTAAGGGGACGTTGTGGCTTGAATAAAATTTGAGGTTCATATTGAGCGCTGTTGTTGCGTACTCATCCTTCAGGTCTCCTTTTTTATTTATAATTGCCAGCTTGCTATCAGGAAATGAAGCGGCGGTTTTACCTGTGGAGTGGTTTTACCTACCGCCGACCGACAGGCCAACAAAATAACCATTCATCAGTGACAAAAAGAGTCGTGAGAGCATCGGGACTCTCTCAAAGCAACTGTAACATAGCAAAGTTAATTTGAGTTCGATTAATTCTATAATTCTCTAAGCAAACCAAATCTGGATATTAGACTAAGCATATCAGAGCTGAGCGAAAACATCTAATAAAACTAGCGTACCATTATTCCGAGAGTGCATGTTATCGAGTTGCGTAAAGCAACACCACATGTTTGTGTTTGTTTTCCTTTGTGTAGAAATGGCGGAAATGTACTGCGTTAACGTCTGCATTTACAGAGCAAGCGCTTTAAGAGATCTGGGTGGCGTTAGAATTTCGAAAGCAAAGTTAACATGGTCAAGGAGCGTAAAGCTAGGTCCTGTGATTTTTTTCCATCCCTTCTTGCTTTCCTTCCGTTTTTAACCTCTTCTCTCCTTGTTGAACGGAGGAGCTTTACAGGAACTCCCAGGCAGGTAACGCCACGAAAACGCCCAGAAGAAAAGAGCGCGGCTTGCCCACAAGCAGATGATTTCCTTCCGTACTGCGTCCCTGTCCCCCACCATTTCAATAGCCAGTTACTCTCTCTTTACACACTGTGAAGTGAGAGAGGGTGTGCGGGGATAAGACTGTCCCGTTTTCGAGAGCAGGAATATAAAGAAGTCAGCTGAGTGGTCTGGACGAAACATGCCTCCGCGCTGCAGCACTGTGAACAAAGAGCTGGGATACTCCGCAGCGCGTACTAGCCCACAAAAAGAGAAGCACTAAAGACAATAGTAAGATCGATATTTTGCGCTCTTCTTTAATAGACATTGCATTTAGATTAGAGAGATTGAGCTGACAGGAGACGTGTCTTCAACGAAAAAGGACGAGCAGGTGCACAATAGAGGTTGAAGATCCCTTATAGGGCTTAACACGGGTTCCACGTACCAGGCTTAGGAAACTTTCGGCAGGATGTTTTTTCCCCCCACAAGAGTAACGAACTTTTGTTTCACGGTGCCTCTCGGACATTGGAGCGTCAGATGACATTCTTCAGCATGCTGTAGTGGAAGGTCCGTTTTCTTTTCTCCTAGGTTCGATTGTTCACGTTTTGCATATCTTTCTTGCTGCCATGCCAAACGCACCAGTGTTTGCGCTCGATATTCTCCGGTTTGGTTCAAAACATATGTGGCTTTTTATTAAACCATCAAAAGCAATTTCCCTTATTATCTTGCGAGAACAAATTTTTTCATCGTGTGAAAGCCCTTTGATTTTTCCAGAAGAGTGCAATACTAGGCTTCCGTAAAAAAATTCATAATATGATGTAAATTTGTTTTGGCCCGACAAATTTTTGTTTTTTGAATCACGTATATGAGTTTTACATTTTGTCATCTGGGAAGTCCTCACCGGCACAACGTTTTTGTATTTTCTAGTTTGTTTTTTTTTAGCTGAACACGCTCTATTGGAACTTTTTTAAGAAGTAAACGCAACATTCGTGAGCAATATAAAATTTTCACTGGATCACTCTAACGTGTACTACATGGACTAGAAATTTTACACTAAGATTAAACTGAATATTGTTCAGCAGAAAAAATGACCAAATTCAGGCTACTTCTTGCCAGAATACACGCGCTTTCGAGATGCTTTTAGGCAAAGCGACCTCTCCAGTATACGTAACTCGTCTAAAAAGCCAAAATGTGTTGGGCCACCGCGCCGAGGTTAACCGGGATTTCGAAATTCTAAAACTGATATGGATATTACTTACGGTGTGCTGTGCGCCCCTCAGTAATTAAGGAGAATAAAAGAGTTAAAAAGCTAAGTGCTCGATATTAGTTAACCAGCTTCCTAGTTTACACGTCTTAGCTATATTCATGTTCTATACCGCTCACAATGCTGTGTCAAAGAAAGCGGGACCTTTTAACTGGAAACGCCTATTTTTAAAAATCTTATAAAGTATCAGGTGAAGCACCGTGTGTACACTCTATCCAGAAGCAAACTTACCCTCGTAGCGCAAAAATTACAAATTAGAGAAAGTTGTTTCATTTTCAATAGCACAGAGAACATATTAAAGAGATCAGTTGTTTTCAAAGCATACAGCAGTAATGCCTTATGGGCAACTAGCTGGTGAACCCAGAATTACATATGAGTGCACTAACTTCAGTACAAGACTGGTCACCGTAGAAAAAGCACACAAGCGACATTGGACTTGGTGCCTTGCAATATCTGATTTCTTTTTTTACCGCGGCGTCTAGTTTGTACTTAAGCGAGAGCATGCATATGCTAATAAAGCTAATATTGTGTGGCTCGTGTCGTCGGCTGCGTGATTATTCTTATTCTGACTTTCCTGAATAAACGAAGTGTTCGATGTGGAAGCCTCTAAGTGAACTGTACACGTATAGGTACCTTCGTGTGGCTTCTTTAACCTTGCACTCAACACTCTTTTTCTTTTTCATGAGGCTGCAGAACGTGCAATGTCCTGTTAGAGGGAGAGGTTTCACCTTTCTACACGCGTTCTCCGACCACGATCACCTTATCTGCTTATGGTCCCATTTCGATAGGCACAGGGTAATTTTTCCCGAGATCTGTTTCCTTCTTTCTTACACTGTTATATCGTTTCGTATTCCGCTTAAGTAGCACCTGTTCTCCACTGACCGTGTTCTGGTATGGTGAATAAATAAAATAAACAAGAAAAAGTCCAGCACCGGGTTTACAGAAGTCGGTGTCACACACTAGAAAAGCCTTGTAGTTACATCGCGCTGGTCTTATCTGTAGTCACAAGGCCTACGCTTGGATTTCTGGTTTAGGTCTAAAGTGTTTTAACTTCCCAAAGCGACTCAGGCTTCGACTCCTCTATCACATTTAACATGCACGCGATACTGTATTTCGTCTCCACAGAACCATCATATTCAGATAAACCAGTCGAAAGGGAAGGCCGGTAAAGGTAGACGCGCACAAGCAGCTGCATTATTAATAGAACAAAGAGCATGTCTTTTTCGGGATCTCTTCGGCTGGCGGCACAGCTATTCTAGGGTTAGAAGCCAGCGTGCATAGCAAATCTAAGGTGAGCGACGAGCAAGCGTATTCTCACCGCACAGACTTTTTATATCTTGCCTTGGTCATCCTACTCGTGCTAACGCACCGTAAATAGCTTGAAAAAGAAGCCCGTCGGCTCACCCAAGCTAAATGACCATATAAGGTCATGCACTGCGCAACTGGATAATTTCATAGAGCCCTCGGGCAGTTCAGCAAATACTTTCGTGGGTGGCTGGAAGACGACCCTCCCTACATTCGCAGCTGACATGGAGTCGTTGAGCCTGTGTAGACTGCGTGCGATTTCCGTCGCCGAAAATTGCCTACTGTATAAAGTATCCTACGCAAACGGTTCTCGTTCGCGCCTTGTAGTCTTGGGCTTCAAATGTTATTTTTAACGTCCCACATTCCGCCTTTAAAAAAAAGCGCACTAAACGCTAGAAGTCGTAGACACTGCCATTGTCTCTGGGCTCGAAAATCTCTGATTGTTCCGTCCTGGGTAAAATGGGGAACACACGGCTCAACTTGCAACAACCACCAATGCAGGGCGAAAGCTCGAGGGGTAGGCGAGAGGCACTTTGAGATGCCTTGAGTACCGCCATTACCGTTCGAGTACACCGCGCCTTTCTTGAGAGCATGAGGATCCATAGCACTCAATATTGAAGGGACACAACAGGAGCGCTAACCCTGACCTTTCTTGAGAGAACTTGCTCGTAGTATCTGGAACCGCATTCAACAAAGACTTGAATTTCGCAGTATGTACGTTGCAAACAGTACACTTTCGGGAGCCTTACTATAGGCAGGGATTCATCACGGCACTGCTTTCTTTTACCTATTTATACTGCATTTTTCTGCCTCGGTATACGCTGCCTTACCATAGGTAGTCAGGGCATCACATGTTAAATGTGAGCACACAGCCACATTATTGTGCCTTAGTGACATCCTCAACATATTTCAGTTAAAACAATGAGCTTAACATAAGTTAGTGAACTTGGAACAGGAATGGTTAGGCAGAGCAATCTGCCGCCGTCCTGATTAAATTTCCAGAAGTTGACATAAAAACAATTTTGTATTCATTATTTTCTTTCCTCTACGAAGTTAAAATATTCTTCATATCTGGCTGCTTCACAGGTCAACACTTAGGTGTGTTTCTGTGCGAAAGAAACCGGCGGATTTCATATCTTCGCAAGCCGTACAATCGATTTTCTGCTTCCATTTGTTTTGTTATTTTGGTCCGGATCGGGAATGACGGCGAGTTCCAAAGATCGCACCAAAAGGAAGCAGTTCTTGCGACGACGGCTGTTGTATTTTCCGGCTACATTTGCAAACATAAATGGAAATTTAAAGATATCGGCTACGTCGCAAGGTACCGCTACTGGGCACACACTAAACACTTCGACCCCGAAGCGTATGTACATGAATGTGGGTCAGCCGCGTGCGACCCCCTATGTTGAGTAAGCGGAGTCCTCGAGCAACCGCTGGTTCCTGGCAAAGTGCCATTGCGCACTGCTCTGTTCGAACTCATACCCAAAATATCTGGACAAAAGCATTTTTGAACGGAAAAGAGTTGAGACATTCGCTGCCGCAACTCGGCTGCACAAGTCCGCGGCAAGCACTCGCCGTCTTTAGGCCACAAACTGCATGTATTGATTTATGCGGCCGGTGAGCGAGGCACCCGCCTGGCTCCGCCGGCGCGTATCACGCCCAAGCCGTGTTTGTGTCTACCGCCTAGACAGCGTGATTAATGGACAGAAGTGGAGGTATGTGAAAGCAAAGGGCAATCATGTCAAGGAGCTGCTACTGGAGCCACTCACGGGTTTATGCTGCGAAAACGGCACGCCAACGTCCGTCCAACGCAAGGAAATTCTCCTACCCCAGCGCCGAAATCCCTACATTAGGTTTGATCTGCATGTCCTCTTTTCCGCTACATCAAAGCATTACTGACGGCAATGAAAAACTAAAGCCTACATATGTCAGTCTCTTTCTAGTACTCTAGTCCTAAACGTCAGTCTATCATGAGACAAGAAAAATTCTTGCCGTGTATGCTTTTTCATTGGAGAAGCACAACTATGTGCCATGTACGTGTCCCAACTGTGGCGACAAAATTGCAGCCGAGTGTCTAGAATAAAAAAAAACGAACGAAGAGCTTAGGACGACAAATGCTGCGCTTCGTCATGGTATTGTTATGGTGTATTAACTCGCCCAAACAGCGGCACTAAAAAGCTCATCTCCGCAAAAAACATTGAGAGGCGGTCTTGTAAATCTTAGTTATAAGTTCGCTTTTGCCTCTTGATCTCGGAATTTCGGTGTTGCACCTTTTCCCTTGGCATGAAATAATTAGTTGCTGTGGCTCCGCTCGGTGGTGCTGTCGGGCGACGGCGTTCTAGATTAGGTGCACTATCGCGCTTAATATGACTTGCGACGCCCGGCAGCGTGGCCGCAGCGGTTACCCGAACCTTGGTTGGCCTTGCAAGCGGCGCGCTTGAAAACGAAAGGGAAAGTATTTTGCGGTTCCAGCAGTGACCTTTCTACCCTGTGTCGTCTGGTCTTGAAAGAAGCATAGCGGTATCGCATCGCATAGCCAAAGCTAGCGCGGCGACATCTGTGTTACAATGCAAGGCTCATATCGCAATTGTTCTTGTTTCGTTAATTTCTTATCAGCTGATTTTGCTGATATAATCTGCGGCCAAAATCCCGCATCGATCACAGTATGCGTGAAGTGGTCTTGAATACTGGCGCTTTTCTCGGAACTGACTGTATGGCTCCTGCAATTATGCCTCTGGTTGCGGAAAGTGAACGCGTACGGATCATGGAACTTTTCCTGAAGTCGTATTCTCAGCGCAAATTTGCAGAGATGACCGGCCGCTCAATATACACAGCCAACCGCATCATGCAAGCATACCGAGAAGGACACATTTCAGATGCTCCCCATGACCGGCGTCCGCGGACAACTGCCGAGGCGGAAGGCGAAGTTTCGATCGCGGCAGCGTGTGCTAACCCCTTCGGGACCGCGCAAGGACTCTCTGATTCTGCAGGTGTCTCTGTCTCTTGCAACCGTAATACGACGTCTAGTAGGAACTAGTCTAAGGAGCCGGGTAGCAGTGCGGAAGCCAGGATTGAATGCGGCAAACAAAGCGACCGTCTCCAGTTCGCCAATGAGCTCAGCGGCTGGGGCGGTGACCAGTGGAGGACATCTGTCTTCTCAGACGAGACTACATTCACCACCGTCTGGGACCAAACACGCTAAGTGCGGCGTCCTGACAACGCTCGCTACGAAGCCGAATATATTCAGGTTGTGGCTTCAAGCGGTATGACAGCTGTGAACGTATGGGGAACCACTGCACTGAACTGAGGGCAACCTGACATATGAAAAGTTTTGCGAGATTCTAGACTACACATTGCTCCCATATGTCTTCGATGGCCCTGTTCCAGAAGGAAACTTCCTCTTCCAACAAGATCTATCGCCCACTCACTAAGCTAGACGGGTAAAAATATTCTAGAGGAGTGTGGAATGTCCCAGCTTGAATGGGCCCGAAAGGGTGCCGATGTGAATATTATAGACCATATCTGGGGACGAATGTTAAGCACCCTCGCCAAGCAAGGCCTCCAGATTGCATCCCGCGACGACTTGTAGATGGCCGTTCAAGCAGCCTAGAACGCCATTCGAGCGGACACGAGCTACTTGGCAGCTCTATACGCGCCCCGTACTTTTAAGATGCGAGAAGTCATCACACCCCATGGAGGAATGACACGCTACTGAGCAATTCCAGTTGTCGCCTTACTTCCTGTGTTCAAAGCGAGGGCGCTGTATCTCTTCCTGTGGGCTGCTCTCTCCAGTAGAGCACTTTGGTAACCTGTAGTTAAGTCATCGGCCACAGCATAAAACATCGCTTTGGAAAAGCAAATACGTCGGCGCTTGTGAGCAATGACGATCTAAGATTGCGTAGAGCATACACCGCGGGGGATTCGGATAACTGGTAGCAGAGCAGAACCCTTTCCACTTTGTTTTCAAGCACGCCGCTTGTTAGCACCACAGTGGGTCTGGAAAGCGCCGCGCCCACATGCTCGTGTTTCAAGTTTTAATGAATACGATCGGACACTTCCTACTGATACAGTTCATACGCTATTTGTCTCTGCATATCAATTTTTTCTCTTAACGGGCTTAGCAAACATACAAGGCGCCGCACGAACAGATTAAAGATGAAGAACACGATGATATCCATCGCGCAGTGCGAAAGGATAGAAGTTTAACACGTAGCGTAAGAGGCAGAGGCAATGACAGAGTGATTTAAGAAGCGTCAGTAATATTTTTGCGCCGCCACTGATTCTATGAAATGACAAGCTTATTCTGCTCCCTCCCTTTTGGGAGGCCACGTTTCGAATGTTTCGCACTGAGATCGAGCTTTCCTGATATTTTCGCGAGTGCCTCAACTTCAGCTTCTGACAACGCACGACGCCTTTTTGGGAAATGGTGCTTCTACAGCTAACGCAGTAAAACAAATTGTTCTGTGCAAGCCAGCAGCAAGCTATCCACTCAGCGCTGTACTATTCATCAGATGGAAAATTTCAAACGCGAACACGGGCTTTCAATATATTTCATGATTTTGTAACGAAATACCGCGGTTTCTCCATGCTTGTTTTTCGCGCTATCTTTTCATACGATAAAGTGCAAGCCTGCTTGAACATTGCGTCTTCATTTTTGCGCACGTTTAAAGATTTTCGCATCTACACATATCCGAAAACAAGAAGGATTAATTTACGGTCTCAGTCTGCGAGTCAGAATAGCGATTTTTTCCCGCACTCTACTTGGTAATAATGCATTTTGCGTAGCATAATTCCTGTTTGGCTAAACTCTTGGCGAGCAACACTGCGTTCACAAGACAAAGCAGTTATTAAGATAGATGACATCAGTCTCCGCTATCGAATTTGGTAGTGCCAGTTTGAGTGCACTGAAACTGCTATTAAGCATTTGCAATCATATTTCACTGCTGTCAAGCTTCGCTTTTACTTCGCGTTTACGGCAAGAACTCGAGTTATGAATCCAAACATTGCCGAATACTCGCTTGGGTTGCAGTCATCATCATTATCAGCCTTACTACGCCCACTACACGATAAAATCCTCCTCTCTTTCTCTCCAGTCAATCCTGTTCTGTGCCTGCTGCCCCCACCCTATCCCCGCAAATTTCTTGATCTCATCCGCCCACCTAACTTTCTGCCGCCCAATGCTACGCTTCCTTTCCCTGGGAATCCAGTCTGTTACCCTCAAGGACCATCGCTTACTTTGCCTTGCTCAAGCCCATTTCTTCCTCTTGATTTCGACTAGGATGTCATAAACCGGTGTTTGATTCCTGACCCGCACTGGCCTTTTCCCTTTGTATTAATGTTACACCTATCATTGCCCTTTCCATAGCTCGCTCGCTGTTATTAACTTAAACCAAACCCTTTTCATTAGCCTCCACGCTTGTGCAATAGGTGAGTAGCGGTAAGATACAGTGTTTATATACATTTCTATTGAAGGATATTGGTTGACGGCGTTCATGATATGAGAGAACCTGCAAAATTCGCTCCACCCCACTTTTAATGTTCGGTTTTTTAAATCGAAAGCCTTTAATGCCTCATCGTTGTCGACAGAAGATTGTCAGCAGAGGGTTGTCAGCAGAGGTGTCACGCTTTTCTAGTCAGACCAGAAAAAATAAACAAAACCTAGTAGGAAATTGGTCATGTTGGGGAATCGAACCAGGGCCTACGTAGTGCGAGATGAGCACGCTAACCACAACGTCATACCAGCTTTTTTTTCTTCATTGCTTGGCTTTGACACATAACATTCAACAAAACAAACAATCAACAAAGCACGATAAACGCTATGTACAGCCCCCGTCAAAAGTATACAGCCCAAGGGGTTTGCTTCTAAGCTGTTTAGCGGGGCCCTCTAGCATGTCTAACAATCCAAAGCTTGGGAAAATTAAGGACGAATAGCCATTCCTCTTTCGAGATGTTGCAGTCGCTGAGGATGCATAACGAGGCTGACTGCAGGCCTCACAAGCAAACCCCTTGGGCTGTATACTTTTGACGGGGGGTGTACATACACACGGCACTGTCGTGGTCAGCCAACATGAATCTGGCTTCGTCAGATTAAAATTCACGCAAATTGTGCAGTGGCTCTAGTCTCGAGACCCATTCCGGAGGCTCCGCAGCGGCTTTCTGGATGGACAGAAACCAGTCCATGCATTACCGAAACTAAGTTTTGGCAGGTCTTGCGTCTTTGGCACAACGGTAGCCTGCCATTCTGGAGCACCATATACAGCGGAGGCCTATCAGCATTATTAAGTGAAACGATACCCCATCCCGATTTTCTACAGATAAGTACCGGATGCCATACGGGTCTAGTGGTAATTCTTTCTTTAGGTTTCGCTGCAATACATCCCAAAAATGAACCCCTCCCCAATAGTGTAAATGTCTATTTTTTCCGGCTCTCTTCAAATTAAACAGTGAAATCCTCAGAGTAAAAAAAATTCCTTTCCTTCTAAAAATTTTTTTAACCGGTAAGGTGCCAGTGTGCCGCTTAAAAAAGAAGGTTTCTGTTTCAAAGAGGGTAAAAAAATGCAGTTGCCGCCAGGAACGAAAACCTACGCCAGGCGAGATCGATGGTCTGGAATGAACAAATGCGCATGCAGTAAAAACGACGTCTTCGTTCACTCCCATCTTCCTCCCTTCCCGTTACGGCGAGGTACAGTTGTCCAACGATATATGCGATACAGATACACTTTGTTCCCTCAAAAACCAATCAATTTACAGACGAGCAAGGCGTAGAGCCGAACGGGCGATGACATTCTGTGGACTCCCTGGCAACGTTGCAAGACGCTGTTGCGTTTCACTCTTAGAGGCGAAGCTTAACATCTTAAACACACATCAGTGGCACAAGTAGCAGCACCGCGCTTAAGGCTTTCCCCTCACTGCACTTTAGGTCAACAAAATGCCCCCCTGAATTTTTCACTCTCGTGATCCGGATCTGCGGTCACAACCCACCCTAAGTAGACGTATTCAATTCCCACATCCAGCTTCTCGCTTCCAATAGGAGACTGCTGTTCCCTGTGGAGGCTGTTGAACATTTTTCTCGTTTTCTGCATGTTTATGTTTAGACCCACAGTACTGCGCTGCCTGTCTAACTCATTGTGTGTGTGTTGGCCGTAACGTTCCGCAAAATGTTAGATGCTGTGTTTAGTAACTTTCGAAGCCGGGATTTTTCTTGATTTTTTTGCGGGGTTTGCTACATGTGCATTTTTTCAAATACCTCATCCTAGCCTTTCTTTTCCCCTTTCTTTTAACTTGTTCCTACCTTCTTTATTTATTTATTGGAAATACCTGCAGCGCCCGTAGGCATTATTCCAGGGGGGATGAGGATACATAACAGAAGAATAGGCCAGAAAAAAAAGAGAAAGAAAAAAAGCAATACAACAAGGCATGACACAGCAAGTACAAACGAATGAAATATGAAACAACAACAAGACATGACAAAAAAATAAAGCAAGCCAACTGCGCACTCATGCATCCGACAGCAACGCGCGGAACATAGCTTCGGAACGGCACTCAACAATTTCATGGGACAATCAATTCCAGTCATGAATGGTAGATGGGAAAAATGAGTTTTGATAAGTGTTAGTTTTGCATTTCATTTCTCTAATCTTCCATCCGTGGTCAAGTCTGTTTGACCTCAAATGCGGTGGAAGCAAATAAATTTCTTTATTAATTTTTATTTTTCGGTGAAAGATTTTATACAGCATTTCAAACCGGAAGTTGGTACGGCGTTTCCGTAACAGCTACCATCCCAGCGTTAGTTTAATGTTAGTAAAACTGCTGTTAAAATCATAATTACTTGAGACAAACCGAGCGGCAAAGTTCTGAATACGCTCAAGCATATATGTTAAACTTAAAGTAGGGGGGTGCCAAACCACACAAGCATACTCCAATATTGGCCGAATATAGGTGAAATATAGCAGGTCTAACTTTTAGTGGTGCCATTTTAAAATTTTTTCTTACAAAATTTAGCATGCCATAAGCTTTAGCAGAAACGTGCTCGACGTGCTGATTCCAGGTGAGATTGGACGAAAAGTAAACGCCGAGGTATTTATAGTGAGAAACTCTAGAAAGTCGGGCAGAATCTAGTTTGTATTCAGCCAAGAAAGAGTGATGCTTGCGTGTGAAACAAATAAACTGACATTTATTGGGTTCAGAAACATCTGCCACATCAAACACCATTGTTGTATGCGGTTCAAGTTGCACTGCAAATGACAAGAATCTGAAGAACTGTTAATGACATGGTAGATAACACAATCGTCAGCATGTAAACGTATGTTACAAGTCATATATTTAGAAATGTCATTAATATAAACTAGAAACAGCAGAGGTCCTAAATAGCCCTGCGGTACCCCCGAAGATACAGGAACATAATCAGACTGGAACCCATTAATCAATAAGCCGCCGCGGTGGCTCAGTGGCTACGGTGCTCGGCTGCTGACCCAAAAGACGTGGGTTCGATCCCGGCCGCGGCGGCTAGAATTTCTTTGGAGGAGAAATTCTAGAGGCCCGTGTACTGTGCGATGTCAGTGCACGTTAAAGAACCCCAGGTGGTCGAAATTTCCGGAGCCCTTCACTACGGCGTCTCTCATAGCCTTAGTCGCTTTGGGACGTTAAACCCCACAAAAACCAAAAACCAAAACCATTAATCAATACTCGTTGTTTGCGTCCCTGCAGGTAACATTGAAGCCAGTTTAGAAGGGAAGTTGGAATCTTGATCAATGATAATATATACAGTAGCAAGTCATGAGGTACCAAATCAAACGCTTTCTTGAAATCTAAAAAAATGCAATCCGTTTGTAGACCCCTGTCAAATGATGAAAAAATATCATGGCTAAATTCTAAGAGCTGCGTCGTACACGAGTAACCTGATCTGAAACCATGTTGAGCTTGAGTGAAAAATTCATTTTGTTCCAAATGCTTCATCAGTGCGCTATATATTATGTGCTCAAGCGTTTTGCAACTAATACTTGTAAGCGAAATCGGCCTGTAATTAGCAACTATGTTTTTTGGACCACCCTTATGAATGGGCACCACGTTAGCGTTTTTCCATTGTTGGGGTATTACTCCTGTATCTAACGATTTGGAGTATAGAATAACTAAGTAATGAGCAATGATTTCAGCACAGACCTTCGAGTCATGACCGGGAACATCTTCGGGCCCGCTTGCCGAAGACACCTTTATGTTATTCAGCAGGTTTAACACACCGTTGTATGTAATTGTTAGCTCAGGCATTGTCTCTTTCACATGGGCATCCAGGACTGGCATTTCATGATGCGAGTTCGCTGCGGAAACAGACTTAAAATAATCATTGAAACAGCATGCCTTATCAGAATCATCAGTTATAGGTTCAGCGCCGTTATTCAGTGCCGGAATACCGACTGATTCACGGCCATTAACTTTAAGAAATTTGCACCGTTCTTTTGGATTGCTCTGAATTTTAGCACCTAACTCATTCATGTACCTTCTTTTCGCAGCTTTATTTTTAACTTTTATGTCTGTTCCAAGAGCACGTACCTTTTAAAGTACTTTCGCGTCCCGGTATTTTTTGTACGTGTTTAGGAGACGACGCTTTTTCTTAATCAGCAGCTTAGTTTCCTGAGTTACCCACGGCTTGTCCTTGCGCCGCTTAGCAGATATGTTTTCGAAAGGAACATATTTGTCAATGAGCACATCAAGCTTCTGCTTAAATATGTCCCACAGCGCAGTAGCATCGAAACGCTGGCTCATGAATATGAAGTCTTGTAAATAGTTGGCAAGCTCGCTAGATAGTGATGAGTAATCGCCTCTATCATAGAAGAAAATTTTTCTGGGGTGCCTGTGTGGCACTGAAGGCTGGGTCATTGGCACGTGTGCAACGACACAGTCATGGTCATTGATACCTGGGATAATATAACTATTGCGCACAAGTGAATCTCGGTTAGAAAAAACCAAATCTAGAACAGACGAGGAACCATGGCGTGACCTGGTTGGTTCCTTAACAAATTGATACAGGTAGTTTGCAATAATGAGGTCGCGGAAATCAACGTACAGCTTTGACAGGTTGGTAAGGACTGGTTTATTGTCAACCCATGTAACTTCAGGCATGTTGAAATCACCTCCTATGATGTAATCGTTGTGTATCTTACTTATGAATTCAGAAAGGGATACAAATATATCTGGACTAGCCCGCATAGGAGAACGATAGAAACAGCCAAGTGTAAGCAGCTGCCCGTTCTCTAAATGTAGATTCCGCCAAACAGATTATTCGCAGCCATTAAGTTCCGGCAGAGCAGAACAGCGAAGACTCGAGTGAATGAGCAGGAAAACGCCACCTCCACGTGAGTGTCTATCGCAACGGTAAGCTTCAAAATCTGCTGGAAAGACTTCGGAGCTGTGAATCGAATCGTCCAGCCAGGATTCAGTACCCATGACTACATGCGGTTGGACTGAGGAAATAAGCGTGGCAGAATCATCAGTTTTATTCTTTATGCTACGGCAGTTCACCACAAGTACAGTAAGATCAGATATGGACTGAATACTGGCAAGACCGCAGTGGAAGGGGCGCTGGAACCCATTGCACAGCTGCCTGGCCTTTTGTTAAGGTTTATGCTCAATAACCTGGTCTTGAAGTGGGTTATAAACGAACCACTTTTTGTTGATAAGCATTTTGTCATAACGAAGTTTGAAAGTAACTTTCTTGGCACGAGCAAAGCTTACAAGCTTAGCTCGAGCTACCCGCATAGCCCGGGTGAAATCTTCGCGGATCGCGAAGTCTGTGTCTTTCAATTTATTTACGCAAGACAAAATGCGTTCCTTGTCTTTAAAGTTGCAGAACCGAATGACTATCGGGCGGTTTTTATCGTCTTGGAACTGCCCAGTACGATGTGCACGTTCAATACTTTCCGAATGAACGGGCTCACCCAAGTGGTTTGGACAGAAGGCACGAGCCTTCTCTTCGGATTCACTCCATGTCTCTGTAGCCGAGTCAGCCAAACCCAGAAGAACAAGAACCAGGTTATTTCTTCTCGATCTGTTGTTCACATCATCAAGCGATGTCTTAAGCTCGGCCAAATTCCGCGCTATATCATCAACGGCCTGTGGTTGAGCACATACACAAGCAGCCTCATTACGTTTGATCACTTCCATATCATTTTCGAGAGCTGCAACTCTACCCAGAAGACCATCCAGAGATGTATTCATGGCATTTTGGTTCTCTCTTATTGCCTGTAGTTCTTAAAGGAAATTAGTTTGGCCCTGTTCTAAGCGTTTAAAAACCTCAAAGATCCCAGCGATAGTGGCAGTATCGGTGGTTACACTCAGTGTACTCGATGTACTGTTTGCGGAATCAGGGCCAGGATTGCTTTCAACGTCCCCGGAGATCATCAGTAAAACTGACTCAAACCGAGCAATACACAATCTATAAAGGCATGGCACACTCGCACGAGACGAAACAGGTCGCTGGGGCACGACACCGCAATAACACAGCGATTCGATCTCCGGTAACAAGAGGCAGGGTACAAATAACTAACCTGGGCGAAAAAAAAGCGTAAACGCATGGCCGTAACGATGTCGTGCCCCGGGAGCCTCGCACTGAGTGGCCGCTTAAGTAGCCGCTCCACCAAAGTACCGCCCCTTGGTTGTTGCCAGATGAGCTGCTGCGTCGGAGTCAAGCCTGGATGCATACACGGATGAGCTTCAGAGCCACGATGCGGTCGCTCCAGAGCACTGCTGTCCGCCTTGTTGAGTGGCACAGAAGTAGATTCATGCCTTGCGGCATTCCACGGTAGGTCAGGATCCTCTGATGTAGCACCCAGCAGTGACAGAGTCAGAACCTGGTCGAAAAAGACGCGTAAACGCATGGCCGCAACGATGTCGTGCCCCCTTGTTTACTTCTGTTTTCAGCTGTTTGTATTCTGTGTTGTATATCTGTTGTTTTCTTTGATAAATCCCCCGCTATCACCCTAAATTCAATACCCTAAAGGCCCGCATTGGGCCTTTAGGGTATTTAATAAAAATAAAATGGTTTGCAGTTCATCTTTTGAGGTGCTTAGCAAGGCAGTGTCATCAGCGAATCCCAGATTACTGAGGGATTCTCCATCAATTCTTACCCCCAATTGTTTTCAATCGAGGGCGCTGAGTACCTCGTGTTAAGAGCTGGGAATAGCATTGGCGCGGTCGTGTCTCCCTGCCTGATACCCTTTTCTATAAGAAATTTGTCGCTGATTTTTGTGGACTATGGCATTCGCGCATCCGCAATACATATATTCCAGTATTTGTACATAACACTTTCCTACATCCTGATTCAGTAATGCCTGCATGACTGCGAAAATTTCGACTGAGTCAAATGCTTTCTCGCACTCTATGAACGCTATACATATAGGGGTTCGTTATAGTCTGTACATTTCTCCGTTAGTTCTTATTCCCTAACGTTTTCCAATCCAGAGCTTTGAATACCTCCTGTAAAGAGGCGGTGAACAGCGTTGGCGAGATCGCGTCTCCCTGCCTGGCACCCTTCTTTATAGGAAAATTATCGCTGACTTTTGTGGAGGACCATGGTATCCATGCGCCCGCTATACACATATTCCAAAGTCTGTATATTAGAATTTTCTGCACCGTGATTCAGTAATGCCTGCATGACTGCTGAAATTTTGACATAGTGAAATGCTTTCTCGCAATCTATAGAGGCTATATGTAGGGGTTGGTTACAATCTGTTCATTTTTATCACCTGATTGATAAAGTTAATATGGTGTATTGTTGACTTCCCTTCACGAAAGCCTGCCTGATCATTCGGTTGAGTGAAGTCTAAGGTTGTCCTGACTCTATCAGAGATTACCTCAGTAAGTACCTTATGGGCAATGGAGACTGAGCTCATCATTCTGCAATTTTTCAAGTTCTTCACGTCTTTTTTATGAATTAATAAAAGCTGAAGCTTTTTTACTTAAGCTGAAGCTAGCGCTCTTCCAATTTCTCGTACGCTCCAGGTCATAAGGCATTGCGTATAGAGGGTGGCTAGCTTTTCCCGCAAAATCGCCCCGCCGTTCTTCAACAGGTATGCTGCTACGTCATCCTCAAGAGCTACCTTTCATTGCCCCTGAAGTCTTATTTACTTCCTCTTTCGTTACTGGTTCGATGTCCCAGGGCTGTGCACTACTACCACCGTCATTCACGCCCTGATTACAATGGGTACTCTATACATTTGTGTAGAACTCATCTGCTACTTAACTATCTTATGTATGTAGTTAATGATGTTGCCCTCTTTGCCTCTTAACGAGCACATCTGCTTTTTACCTATGCCTAGTTTCCTCTTCGTCGATTTTAGGCTACCTCCATTATTTAGAGCATCCGCGATTGTCTCCATATTGGACTTTCATATGTCGGCTACCTTGCGCTTATTGATTAACTTTGATAGCTAGGCCAGTTCTATTTTTTCTGTGGGGTTTGATGTTTCCATGTTTTGGTGTTTCTTAAACAGATATTTCGTCTCCTGAGATATATTACCGGAATTCAGTCAAACCATCCTACCACCTACTTCCACTGCGCACTTCGTAATGATAGGTGTGAGGTTATCGTTCATTGTTTGAACATTAAGATCGTCTTCCCCAGTTAAACCACAATATCTGTTCTGCAGCGATACGCTGGGTTCCTCAGCTTTCCATATAATCGCTAGCTCGTTAATGCGCTTTCGCTTCACTAATTTATTACATTACTGTTGTAGCGGCGGGTGCCGCCCAAGTACACGAACTGCTAGCAACCAAACAATCCCCCTTTATTGCCACATACAGTCATATATATGCACATAGCGACACTGGTGCCTCTGGCGGCAGGTGATCCCCAAACCGGAACCGAAACCACATATACAACATATTCCCTTCCTTATAAAAAAAAAAACAGCTACATGGGTTAGTGATTGAGTAGTGGTAATACGTTAGTGCTCCTTTACAGAATTATATTTACAGTAACAACAATGTGTTTGTCTTATGCACTTAATACAAAAAATATAAAACAAAAAGAGGGAAAACAAGATACAACTCCATTTATGTCCATATTTCACAACGTCAGCAAACTCAACAATCGTGCAGATTGTGACAGGTTCATGTTCACTGTAAAACGTGTCTTTCTGTACTTAGTGTCCATAGCGGTCTGGAGGTCGTCTATTCCTTGATGGCTGTACCCTACGCTGAGGTCCCGATGCTTCTGAGAAACCACTGGCGGCAGGCGAAGTCTCTTCCGGCTCACAGCCGGTCACTTGTGGCATAGGCGGCTGCTTCGCAGCAGCCACAGCTGAAGTTCCGATTGGCGCTTCTGAAACGGGTCTCTCCAAGGTAGGCGGTGAGCTGCTTTCCCTAGCGGTGTCATTTGTATCACTCCTTTCCCCTCACCCACAGAGATGCAGAAGCTCGTGGAATCCTTTACAACTTTGAAGCCTTCCATGTTTTTGCATCATCAAGTTGGAAATACGATTGCCCCTGCTTTATTATCACTTTTCTTGGCGGCTAAAAGCCAGGTCACCTTTAAAAGCAGTTGTCTGTCTGCGTACTCGTGCAAGGTGACTAACATCCACTTTGGTTTCCCTTGCGGCCCTGCGAGAGTCTGTGTATAGTTTACTGGATTGCTGCTTTTGCTTCACCCGCTCGCGTAGGCGGTGGAGCTCTGAATTAGGGTCGGTTGCAAATATTGCTGACGGATACCCAACGAGATCGAGCCGAGTCCTTGGCAGACGTCCATGCAGGAGAAGTGCCGGGGCAACTGCAGTTGTGGCATGCGGCGTACAACGGTAAATGCCCAAGTATTCTGTTACCGTTTGGCGTAAGGGACGCTGCTCGAGTGTAGCCACTTGAACACAGCTTTTAAAAACTCTGTTTAACCGTTCTACCTGTCCGTTTGCTTGCGGGTAGTATACGGACGAATGCCGCAAGCGGATGCCGCGATCCTGCAGAAAAGCTTGGAACTCTAGAGATGAAAACTGTGGCCCGTTATCGCAAACAATTTCCTCTGGGCAGGCACAAATAAAGTTTACTCCAATCCAATCCTCTGGGCTAACCTTCACGTGCGAACACTGACACCAAGAAGCCTGTTAGTGTGCGTGTTGTGGCTTGGTTGCAAAAGTATACTTCTGGCCACTTAGAAAAGTAGTCGACCAGCGTGATCGCATATCGACAATCGTGTGGTGCTCTCTCAAATGGGCCGACAATGTCATTGCCCAGCTTTAGCCACGGTTCCTTTGGTAAGGGGACCGGGTTCAATGGTGCAGCCATAACCTTCGTGCTCTTGTCCGCTGCCTGGCATATACTACACGTTTGAATAGCTAGCTCGAATTGCCTGTCCATTCTGGCCACCAAAATTTTTCCCGCAGACGTGCTTTCGTTCGTACAATTCCAGGGTGAGCCTCATGAGCAGCGGTAATTATCCGCGCTGTAAGTGATGCGAGAACCACAAGGCGTTCGCCACGCAAAATCAAATTGTCCACCACTGACAGTTCATCGCGAAGTTTGAAGAAAGGTTGAAGCTCACCCGGCAGAGATTTTTGCGCAGGCCAGGACGATTCAATGTAGGCCTTGATTCGTTGCAGTCTGCTGTCTTCCGACTGGGCCTGTTCAAACTCTTCCCTGGTAATGCAAGAAGATATAAGGGCAACTGATACAGTTTCATCTGGTTAAGTCTCTTCTTCCTGAGGAGGTGACGCAGGGAGACGAGAGAGCGCATCTGCTACTCGATTTTGCGAACCCTTCCGCTACTTTACTGTATAGTTACTGCAGCAGGCGCTCCGCCCACCGTGCTATATGCAAAGGACGCCTTACTGGCCCTTGAGTAGACAGCAATGCGACCAGGGCTTGATGGTCAGTAAGCAACGTGATATGGCGTCCCCACAAGTAAACATGCCACTTCTCGCACGCCCAAACACACGCAAGCGCTTCGCGTTCTCCTACTGAGTATCTCCTCTCTGCAGATGAAAGCGCTCGAAAAGCAAAGGCGACAGTGTGCAGTTTCTCTCCCCCCACCTGTTGGAGAATCGCTCCAAGCCCACAGTCTGAAGCGTCAGTGGAAACAACAACTGGAAGAGATGCATCGAACATCCGCAGGACCATGTTGGACGCAAGTGCCTCTTTGATCTTTCGAAAACCGGAGTCTACCTCGCCAGACCAAACAAATGGTTGCCCCTTTCGAAGCAGAACGCGCATCAGTTCAACCATATCGGCAAAGTTGGGAACGAACCTGGAGCAGTATTCTACCAGTCCCAGGAACGATCGAAGGCTGGCTGCATTGGTGGTGCCGGTGTATCCTTGATGGAAGCAACCTTTTCCTCCAGCGGAAAAATACCACTTGCTGTGATCCTGTGACCCAAAAATTAAAGTTCCTGCGTATCGAAAATACATTTGCTGTTCAGTTTGAGTCCTGCCTATTCAATGCGTTTAAGTACTGCTGCAAGGTTATCTATGTGCTCCTGCCGGCTCCGCCCGAAGACTATAATGTCATCTATATAGAAGAGCGCGCCCTTACATCCTTGCAGGACTTTGGACATCATAATCTGAAATGCAGAAGGCGCGGAAGCCAGTCCGAAGCACACTCGTTAAACACGAAAGAGGCCTTCGTGAGTTATAAATGCGGTCAAGTCGCGGCTCGCAGGGTGAAGCAGCACCTGGTGGTAAGCTGATGCGAGGTCTGGCTTAGAAAAATTTGTAGCCTCCCACTAAACTATGCAATAGCTCTTCTGTATGAGGAAGAGGAAAGCTGTCTTTTACGACCGTTTTGTTTGCTTGTCGAAGGTCTACACAGAGGCGAATACCTCCCTCTTTCTTCTTAACGACCACAATGGGTGACACCCATTCAGATTCCTCCACCCTCTCTATCACGTCCAGATTTTGCAACCGATGGAGCTCTTCCGAGACCAATGGTCGTAGCGAGAGCGGAAGGCGCCGAAGTTTGGATTGCACTAGCTGCACCGTGGACCGCGTTTTGACGTGATGCACAAAACCTTTCGCGAGGCCAAGGCCTGGATCGAATAGAGATCCAAACTCGCCAACTAATTCCTTTGGGAGGTTAATATCCTGCACGGCTTTCGTCGGGTCAGGGTGCTGTTCCCTTCGAGAATTCGAAGTTAGCGTCGTTTCAAGGCATTGAAGAGATGACCCATCAATCTGTAGACCGAGGGCCTTGATGGCATCGATACCCAAGAGTGAGGTGCCTTGTTTTACGACGCAGAAAAGAAGGCTTGTTGTGCTAGCTTTGTACGTAACGTCAGCGAAGAAACCGCCACGAACCGGAATTGGCTGTTTTGAATATTCCAGTAACCAAACAGTCGGGGCCAAAAGTACTTGGCCTTCAAAATACTGCTTAAAAAGATCGTGTGCAACAATGAAAACTGACGACCCAGAATCTACAAGGAAAGTTATGTCCGCACGGCCAATCGAAACTGTGACTAGAACAGCGGAGCGAGCGGCCGACAGCACAGCCAGAATGCTCAAAACTTCCTCGCTAGGAGAATATTGGCTGTCTACCTCACGCACCGGAGCGGAGCCTCGTTTCTGGCACACACAGCGGAAGTGACCCATGACACCGCAATGGTGACAACGCTTGCTTTTGGCTGAACAGCGAACTGATGCTGCATTGTGCTGGGATGAACCGCAGCGGTAACAATGAGACTGGCGGTTGTGCGACCGCTTCGAGCTCTCGTAGGATTCTGGTGTACGCGTAGGCGTATTTCTACGAGTATTTATGCGTCCAACATCTACAGAAGGAAATTCTTGCTGATCATTGTACGCCTGCTCAAACTGCCTTGCCAGTAGTACTGCTCTAGCGAACGAGAGAGACAATCCTTCAAGCAGAAGACGCTCGCGAAAGCTCCGAGACGAAATACCAGCAACGAACTGGTCACGCAGCGAATCTTCATCGACAGGAAAAGAACATGTAGCAGAAAGCTCCCGCAATGCAGTGGTGTACTCATTCACTGATTCACCAGCTTGCTGAACTCGCCTACCGAAACGATGCCGTTCGGCAACAACATTGCTCGTTGCCGAAAAATGAGCGTGCAGAGCGGCGACTGCGATACCGTACGACGATACTTCAGGCCTTGTGTCGCCTGTGCCTTTGCTATCTTCCGCTTTCTCAGTAGCAGTTTGCTCACCGAGCTTGGCGTTGTCCAACGATGGAAGTGGTAATGTGTAAAATATGCGCTGACCTTCTACGCCGAGGTTGTGAAGAAGTAGTGCTTTGTGACGATCCGGCGTGCAGTCAGAGGCCCCCGAAGCAAGCAGGTAGTTCTCGAAGATGCGGAACCATTTCGGCCACGCAACAGCAGGTCGACCAGGCACAGGCAGGAACGGGGGCGGCGGCGCGAGTCCAGAAATCCTCATGGCGCCGGAAAGCAAGCCGCGAAAGTCACGCCCCACGAAATGATCCCGTCCTCGTCGCCAATGTTGTAGCGGCGGGTGCCGCCCAAGTACGGGAACTGCTAGCAACCAAACAATCCCCCTTTATTGCCACATACAGTCATATATATACACATAGCGACACTGGTGCCTCTGGCGGCAGGTGATCCCCAAACCGGAACCGAAACCACATATACAACAATTACCTTTTCAAGTCTAAGCTAATTTGGAAGCTTACCATCCTGTTGTCTCTACAACGGACCTTTCCGAGGCCCTCCACATTCCGCACGATGCCAATGTGATCGCATAGTGTGAAGTCTGTTTCATTTAGTCTCATCATTCGATCTCTTACACTTCGATTTCCTGTTTTCTCGTTTGCGGAAGAAGCTATTCATGATCCCTAAATTATATCTCGCTGTGCACTCTGCTAATAACTTCCGCCTGCTATTGCCAGCCCCCAAGACATAGTCGCCTACTTCTCCAGCCTGTTTCTTCACTACCTTCGCATTGAAGTCGCCATCAGTACAGAGTACTCTATTTTTACTTTGTTTTTTCCCGATTACACATCCTCACTGAAGCCCTCTACGGTCATCATAGGTAGATGTAGGCGCGTAGGCCTGTACCACCTTAAGTTCGTACCACTTATTAAGTCTAATTAATATTATGTGATTCCTCTAAGTTGCCAGCTATGTCCTGATTGATGAGGAATCCCACACGTAGTTCTCATCTGTCCTCTAATCCTCTATAGCATAGTACGTGCCCGCCCTTTAACACTGTATACGCGTCATTTGCCTTCCTAACCTCACTAAGCCCCATGACATCCCATTTAATACCCGCTAGTTCCTCGAACAGCACTACTAGGCTGGCCTCGCGGGATAAGCTTCTAGCGTTAAACGTTCCAAGCTTCACTTTCAGTGAGCAAAAAAAGAAGACAAAAAAAAAAGCCCAGTCTTGATTTCATTTCTTTGTTTCTTTCTGCTTTCAATTTTTATGTCATTCGTTTCTTGTTCTTCGTTTCCTTCTTTTTCTTTCTACTTTCTGTTTTATCTTATCCTTTTATGTTCATTTCAATTTTCGGCCATTCTCTCTTCACTGCATTCTACGGTAATACCAGTGAGATGTGAACGCGTATATCTGCAATTTTACTTCCTCCGTTTAACGCATGAGACGTGCGGCTCTGAGCATTGGCGTGGTAGCTATAAAAACGGTCTAATCTTTTCAATTAAAATCATGAAAATTAGCACTGCTGCAAATTCTTCATCGGTCACTTCACTTCCTTTTTTCCTTGTTTCCCTAGTTCATCCTCGGACATATTTATGATGGCTGGTTTCCTTTGAATAAGAAGCCGTCTTCGAAAAAGGGCGCGTTACAAAATTTGAGCTCTTAGAGCTGACAGCTGAAGGCACGATCTCGTCAGAATGCGTGCGTTACGCAGCAGACACATAATCAAGTAATCCAAACAGAAAAGAATTAAAAAAATGGAGGGGACATTTAAGCTCCGCCTTAAGGGCATGTCGCGATAGCATAGTGGGTAATTCCGATGTATGCAGTCTATCCTTCTCTACTTTTAATTCGTGAATCCCCGGGAATCCCCATACTCCTGCTGGCGCAGTGGTGCAGCGGTTAAGCGATGCGCCACTTCGCTGCGGTGGCAGGCACTCCCAGCGGTGGGCGTTGTGCTACCGAGGTTGCTATTCCCGCGTGACCACTGATTATGCCTAATCGTCTCCTGGAGCGGTGGGCAGGTTTAGAGGGTGCCGCAAAGTCACGTGACCTTTGTGGACCACCTGCTTTCTTTTTTCCTCGCTGAGAACTACCTGCAGGATCCGTGCTCGTGATTTTTCACTCACACCACCGAAGCCGACAACGTCGGCGCCGAATTTTCTAGTGAACAGGGCATTTAACGTAGTCGCGTTAACAAAAGGGCACCGAAACTGTAGGCGATACTTAGCCTCGACAGTACGGGTATCACGCGAAAGCTTTAATGAATTAATGCCCATGTATGCGCAATTGGTAATTATCTCCTTTGCGACCATAGATCGCTGAGAGTCCTCATACAACTCGCGCTGCAGTGGTGCAGCGGTTCAGCGATGCGCCACTGCCTCGGCGGGCGGCTGTTTCAAAAGCAGCCACCGGTGGTGGGACTTGTGCGTTTCAGGTTGCTCTTTCCCAATAACCTCTCATTAACAATCATTATTTTAACGGTCACCTGCCACGGAGGGTAATTTTTGATGAAATGACAAGGTCACATGACCTATTTGGCACGCTCTGCATTCCATCTGCGCTTTGCGTACGCACCGGCCGCAATGGTTCGAACGGTCGCCAAATCTGACGAGGTATATATTTTTTTCCAACATTTGGTTACTAACGCTTCCAAGTTAAAAAAGAATACGAAGTTCCAATTTTAAAGCTGACCTGGGTATAATAGGCGTAATCAAGAAAGGATATGCAGCCCGCCGCCAGCCAACCATGCTGCTTTCCGCTTTCACTGCGTGCGCAGGTGTCGTGTGTCACCGCCGCGCTCATTTCGGGCGGACAACAGAACTTTACCCTTCCGAAGGGACGGAAGACACCCGAGGAGACTGATGGATTACCAGAGAGAGCCCAATATTGAAAGTGCGCACGCGCTGTGGTACGACCATTGTCCGCAGCCTCACATTTACTGAGAAGCTGTTTAATCGAAGGAGGAATAGGGGGAGGGTGTGGATTAGGGCGTTTTTTTCGCCGTATGTGAGCTCCTCTGGGCCGTTCTGCCTGGGATCTGCAAATTAACGCCCGTAAAAGAAGACATGCTTGGATAAGCCTGCCGTCTCTGCGAAGTGTTGGAGGCTTAATTAAGTGAACTTGTTCGCTTCAACGCTCCGCTGTCATCGGAAACGACAGGACTTCGCTGGTGTCCGAGATGAGGCCAGGGCGGCGGATCGTCTTTAGCGCAGGCGCGCGTTTTTGGTCTCGTGCCGCACATAGCAGAAGAATATGTTCGACGGACTCCTCCTGACCAGAACCTCAATACGCACCGTTAGCGGTTAGGCCATTTTCGAAACGGAGTGCGCCTGTTAGCACGCAGCCCCCGCGTTAACGTAGTATGGTAGCTCGTTCTGCACCAATGAGCAAGTGGCTTGAGATGTTAGGGGGTGCACAAGCCGCGGCAGCTCTCGGTTCCAGCTATTAGCGTTGATAAGCGTTCATTAATTGCAGGTCGCACGTGACCTTTGTGCTGAACCTTTTCAATCGGTTGAAGACCATTAGATGCTCACGTGTGCTTATTACCCACATCTTCCCAGTGATCCCACAGTGACCCTTTTATACGCAGTATTCGTGTGCATAATCTGTTCAGGAGACGCGGCCTTGACTGGAATTGAACCTTTTGCACAAAGAACTGCATTTCCATAGATTGTGCCGCGAAATTTCATGGGCAAGGATTTTATTACGTTAAATGAAGGTCGGGAATATCGGCTAAGGCCCGGGCGAGCGCGCCCATGCCTAGGTTACAGAGAATGGGAGAGAGGACGGCACCTTGTGTAGTGCCACCAGTGAGTGGGATCGGGTGAGACAGTTTGTCTAGGCAGCGGATACGGGCAGAGCGGTGGGAGAGGAAAGCACTTATGTAATTGTGCATGCTGTGTCCGCACTGCGGGTCAGCTAGTTTGGTGAGGATGTGGTCGTGTGATATGTAGTCAAAAGCCACTCTTGAACGCCTCTTTGCCTCCCACACTCCAACAGACGAGAACATAAGAAAGGCATTGGACACAGCGCTGGCTCTGAACTGCGCGGCAGATACTATAGCTCAATGATGCACTAACCGAGTTGCGGAGGACGCGCTAAAGTTCAGACCAGTGCTTTCTACGTATTTTACTGTGTTCGAACGATATCCAGACTGAAGCTTGGCCCTACCCCGACCTCACAGCCAGCTCGAAAAAGACGGCCAAACGCTTGTAGTCGTCTCCAGACAAACACTCACCCTAGTGTGCACATCCTAACCCAAATTCTTGCAACATCCTACTTTTAACTCTTCGGAGACGTGGCCGTACAATATCACATCTCGTAGGGGTGCCAACGCAACACAGCAGTCCTTGATACACAGCATCCATCACGGGAGCAGTGGGAGGAGGCTTTGATCCGCTAAAACTTGGTACACCAGCCACGTCTGGTGCACCGGGCGACAGCTGCTGGGGTCCACAGAGTCGCCAGGGAAGGCTTCCTCCGACTCAGTACACCATCATTCATTCATTCATTCATTCATTCATTCATTCATTCATTCATTCATTCATTCATTCATTCATTCTCAGTCTCGCGCCTCTCCGAAGCTTAAGGGGGCGGGGGGGGGGGGGGGCTGCAAGAGCTCCACTACAATGTCCTTGAAGCGAACATTTTTCGCTCGTATCTTTTCACAGAGAATGGTCATATTGAAGGAGCATTGCTACAGTGCGCACGTAAAGACTGATAAAGGAAGCTTTAGTCTGGCTAACAACTTTATTTAGTGGTGTGGATCACTTGACGTAAGTTTAGGATATTTTGCGCATCCTTCATCTAGTTTCTTTAGGTGTAATACGGATGCTTGAAAATGAATTACTCATTAGGTTTTGATTACTGGCCACAGCACGACTGCGTTATTTTTTACAGAATGCTTATGAACAATAAAATAAGAAAGCATTTGTTCGTTTTCTGACGAGGTCATGGCACCGGCAGGCGCGCAGTACCTTGAGAACCGTCTAAGTGATGTACTGTGCGGTAAATGTCAAAGATCCTAGTCGAAGTAATCCACAGAACCGGGTCAAAAATGCCATAAAATGTTTTGTTCTTCATTTGTTTGTAGAATTTTTTTGTACTTTTCCGTGTTTTGTAATTCTGTGGCATTTTCCTGTAGTAACTGAAGAAAATTTTACTGTTCCTACAAAAATTTTTCTTGCTACTACAAGCTCATGGGCAAAAATATAAAAAAAAATCTGTTGTGAAAACAGAAAATTCCCTGTTGTTTTTCGAATGTGATATTCCAGCACTGGGCATAATTTTACACTGCGCGCAATTGACTGACAATAAGGGTGCTACTGGGAGCCTGAGTGATTGAATGAATTGCGGTACTTCTTACTTAACTTGATTTAGTCTCTCGTTAGTCACTGAGGTGACATTCCTCAATCGCTAGCTCTATAGCCAATTTCGTCCTGCTTCATTAGACGCTCACATAACACACGGTCCATTTAAAGTGAGCATGGTATAATACAGCCTGAATTTTTCTCACCAGCCGAAGTATCAGAAAGATTCTGCGCAGTCCCAGTAGACAGTTGGCAAAACTTCAAAAAGTTGCCGAAATACCAACTGTGTTGCCTCGACTGCCACAGAGACCCGGAAGCGCTTCCCAAGACAGCAGCAGAATAGAATAAACTCAAGTGCTGATACCACTATATGTACATGAACAAAGTAGCAAAATGACGGCTATACCGAACTATCAACAGAATCTCGGAGTTTCTAACTGCCCTCAAAAAGACATCATTATGGCCTCGCCTGCTTTTCACATTGCAAAATAAAATACTGAATCCCTCACCTTTTTTCGTTCAAGCACTGGCAACGATGAAGAAATAATGCAGAAGATTATAAGCATTGGATTCGGAAATAAGATGAAAGACACAAATAGTTTCCTCAATAATCTTTTTCTGCTTGCATTTTCATAAACTGAAAGATGTGTTGGATATTCGCAATCTTAGCGTTACGAGCAGCGCAGTTCGAGCACTTCCACCAGTAGGCAAACCTAGCTCCTCAGTAGCGTATCTGTGCAAAATGTTCATAATATATGGATGTTCTTGCGACTGTGCGCAGGCTGCTTCACCAGCATCTTTTGTACACGAATTAGGTTGGTTGGTTTATTATTATTTGTTTATTTTTATTTGAAAATACTGTTGGCCGTGAGGCCGTTACAGTGGTGGGGCGTGACACTTGGAAAGCAAAAAGGTTTCGACGATTATACAAAAATACAAAGTGAATCTTCATCTATACAATCATTTCTTACCGCGTAATGTTTCACTTTTTATACAGAAGCAGTGTTAATAAATATTAACTTGAAAAACAGTTATTTCACACAGAAAAGGAAAAAAATAACAACAAAAATTTCTACATTCCCGGCCTTCACCTTAGGTGAGTTGATTAGGCGTATGACACACACACACACACAAAAAGAAGAAAAAAAAACTTTTTAGTGCGAAGTTGAGATAGCTTTTTCGAAAGTTGTTAATGTACTGGACTGTAAGAGAGATGCTGGTAAATTATTCCATTCTGCTATCGTCTTCGGAAAATAAGAATTAGCATACACATTAATGCGTGGGTTCGGGGTTTGGTAACAGTATTCATTTTGGGTTTAACGTCCCAAAGCGACTAAGGCTATGAGAGACGCCGTAGTGGAGGGCTCCGGAAATTTCGACCACCTGGGGTTCTTTAACGTGCACTGACACCGCACAGTACACGGGCCTCTAGAATTTCTCCTCCAAAGAAATTCTAGCCGCCGCGGCCGGGATCGAACCCGCGTCTTTCGGGACAGCAGCCGAGCACCATAACTGCTGAGCCACCGCGGCGGCTGTACACGAATTTCGTTCGCGCAGTTCTTAAAAACTTAGCGCCCGTTGTCACGGCGCTTGAACTAAAAACGAAGCTAAGAACTTCAACTCTCAGTTGAGGTTATCTTTTGGAGCACTTGCAGATGGCTCGTTATTGTATTCAAACTTCTTTTTCCTGAACAAGTTAGAGAGCCTGCTCCCTCCCCGTTAGGAGTTTCGCAGAGGCTCGGGCGGGGGCTTCGGCACCACAGAAAGTCATCTTTCCCGCGAATCAGACTTTATTCAATAAGCAGCAATCAAGGCTTCATCTTCAATTATCAACGGCGCTCGAAATTGGCCCAAGGACTCTATTAATATCCCGGAAACACAGTATCTTGCTGAGCCGGCATAATGAAGAGATGATTTTTAAACTTTTTTATACCGTGGTATACTTAAAGTCCTTGTGTTAGTCTGCTTTTTCATGTCTTAAAAATTGATTAGCGAAGACGTTGGTGTTGCAGTTTGAAAATGAACAGTTATCTCTGTGTTGTTAGCTTCCACTCCTGGTTAATGTTTTAAAGGTCGTTTAGGAACTTTCCCGATCCCAAAAACCCGCCCAAAAACCCAAAACCTCAAAAACCGACCTCGGTCCCAAAAACCGGTGTTAAGTTTTGCCTCGGGGCACTCAAAGCTAGTAAAGAATGGAACTGCAGTGACCACCTTACGTTCAAGGCTCACAAATTCATGCCATCACTGCATAGCGGACAGTGTGCTGTTACAAGTAAGTAGATTAGAAGCCGCAGGGTTTCCACAGGTGGTGATTTCAGCAACTTGCGAGAAGCTGGTGAGGGCAGTGCGGAAAGATTTCTTGAATACAAAATTGGACAGAACGGGAAAAAAATTTGCTGTTATTCCGTATGTGCACCGAACGGCTCATAATCTAAAAAAGTGGCGGGCAGATTTGACGTGAATGTGGTGTTTTCTGCGCCAAACAAGTTGGGGGGCTTTGTCGCGTGATAGGGAACCGCCATGACAACACAAAAAGAATTAGCCCATTTCGTTGTTTGGTGTCCCATAGATCAAGGTGTGTAGAGTGCGCATGTTCAGTTGTGTATGAACTTCCTCTTTCATGTAAAAAAGTATATATAGGACAGACCGGCCGATGTATCAATATTCGACTTAGGGAGCATCTTCGTTCACCATCGGATTCAAACTATTCGCACTGCAAAGCTTACAAGAAAGAAAATAAACTATGCATACCTTTAGTCGCGCACACACGTATTTTATTTCGCCATAGAGATAAGACTGAGATAAGGCATATCATATTCGGAAAAGACGGGATGAATGCGTCGGTCAGACTTCCTTAATGATGGTCGATAAAGATGTCGCGTTTCTTGACAGCACGTGATTTTTGCTTTGTTTTTTAGTGCTTTTGATTTTTGTTTTCTGGCTGTCTCGTGTTTTTTCGGTTAATCACAGTGTTCTGAAATCGCGTTGTAAGGTTTTAATCTTGACTCATGATATAGTTCTTAGACTGTTGTACTCTGGGCATGTGCGCGGGTGACGTCAGGTCATGTGACTTTTTCAGCTATAAATGTCTGTTTTTTTCTGAATAAAAATAGTTGTGAGTCAGCGCTCGTCCGTGTGGTTTCCTTCATTTTTGTCTTCCGTCCCTTTCGCGCTGTTTTTCCACCCAAAATTAAAGTATACCAACTCGCCCAACTTTCCATTCTGCTACTACGAGGCTTCATCATCTTCGTAACGAGCGCCACTTGCCTGTAGCTAAAAATAATTGCTCCAAACAGATGTTGTCACCTTTCAGGAACGCCATCAGCGAATGTGCACTGTCCTCGCAGCTCGTGGGGCTCTCGGAAGGGGCATCTTATTTTAAGAAAGATCTATTGTGGTTCAAGCCGCAGTTTAAATTTTCTATGCACAAGACAGCGATTTGGCATGGCCTTTGCTGCCATTCATCAGGTCGATTCATCAGATCATTCATCAAATTGACAAAGCAGCTTGATTGCACACTACAACCTAGATATCTAGGCAAGGTACAAGCGAAAGGGCGTCTTCCTGTGCGGACAGGGCGGCGTCTTTTGTTTGTGTTTGCAGGGTTACCAGAACCACAACTTTTTAAAGTGTTGTGAACAAGCTAAACTTCACATTGAGTGATGTTCTTGCCAATAGCCCCAAAGCTCTCGCATTAGAAATTTCCAGATAATAACCAGTTTTGTCTTTTTCAGAAAATGTTCACGCTGGGCCTGGTGCTGACACATGACAAATACTGAAACGAAGTATTTAGCACAAATCACTAAATATCTTGCAATATATTTACTCATTGAAGTGTGAAACATTATGTGGGAATCGTGTCTGAGGCAAAATATTCAAATAAATAAGTAAATAAAAATAACAATAAAAACGTCAAAACCATTGTTTCTTTGAATGTTGTAAGAACTTACCAGATTTCGCCTCAGATTCCTTGCCTTTCTTGTTCTGTAGGACACTACTGCCAGCGCTGAAATGCCGCTCCACAGAGGTGCTGGAATGCGCAGCAGGGTCACGTTTCTTACAGTGACCTTAAGTGCCCAGCAACTTCAACATCGGTGTCACCTCCAGGTTTCCATTGTTGTACCCTAAGGCTAGCTGGTAATTTATTTGTTGCAGCACCTTTAATGCTGCCGATAGGAGACTTGTAAAGCGGGCAGAAAATGCACTATTGTATTTTAGATCGTTGCTCTTTGTCATACAGCGCAGCTAAAGTGAACTGCGCAACCGAGCAACTCCTCTCTCGCAGCTTTTACCACTATCTGGGGCTCAATTTGTGGTACCTACTGATAGGCGGCGGCGCTCCAGGTTTGTAATCTCTCAGTGATCAGCTCTCCACCAAACCTGTCAGAAAAAGCATTAATAACGCTCGTAAATTGGTCGGAAGACCAGCCAATTCATTCTGAATAGCAGCATAACCAAGTGAAAGTTCTACTGAAAAATCAGAATACAAAAAAACACTTAGATCACCTTTGCTTGAGGCCGACTTTAGGGGCTATACCTACATTCCAACGCTAGTTACACTAATTTGCGGTCTGATATTCCTTCGAAAACCTGAAATAGCTGCTTTCGGCGGATAACAACGACATTAGAGGGTTATAGCATATCGTTACCGTGATTACGTTACCGTTGCGCGCCCGTTACCGAGCCGCTAGCACTTTACGGAATCTCTTTTAGCGATGCAGAAAGAGTCAGCATTCGCTCGTAAACAAACACGGTGGTGCCCTGCGCGGCCGCTTCGGACCAAATACAGCATCGCCGCCGCATTCTTCGGCGCCATTTCCCGCTCTAAATGAAGGTATTCGCTCTTAATTCGCATACTCTCACTCATAAATCGAGGTTAAGTGACAACTAGCCCACGTTGTTCAGATAATTCAGCGGTTTTCGAGCAGTTGAGCCTAGCTATCCGCTTACGTAGCCGAAGCAGCAGCGACAACACTGTAGTTTTTGTGTCAACTTTAACATTTTCTTCTATTTTCGTTGTTTCCTTCCTTGAAAAACAAACACATTCTGGTAGTGCTTGTCATATTCACCACTATATTCCGAAAAAAAAAAGGTTTCTGCAGTCCAAAGTTCAAGCGCTTTGACTTAGCGTCAACAAACGGCGCCCCTATGTTTGCATCCAAAAATGCATCCAGATATCCAAAGAAGCGGCGCTGCTCGCGGCAAACAGGAGGTGTCGTACCTGCATTTTTTAGAGCATTCGCACCACAGTAAGAGCAGCGTACGCAAGCTTAGTGCGTTCTGTGAGGTAAACTTCTCTGCTGGTCAGATTGCTTTTAAAGCTGCTGAGCCGGCCGTTAGCGTAAAAGTAGTATGCACGTCTCGATATGCAGAGGAAAAGATTATTGAACACCATGTACCATCTCACGGCAAAGGAATATTTGCAATGCATGCATATTTTTGTTTGTAAGTAATTCTGGGGCATCCGCCATCATCATCATTCGGTTTCGCCTTACGGTAACTCGTTACGGGAGACACAGTACGCTAAAACCTCTTCTAGCGTGCACAGCGCTAACCGGATAGTCCCGCGTCCGGTAACACGGTGAACGGTAACGTAAACACCTTAACGATATGCTATAACTCTCCATTAGGCAGAAACGGCTCCAGAATTAATAGCGTGTTTCTTTAATACGGGTAGGTGCTTTGACAAGCTGAGCAAGGTTTTGCAGTATTTCAATATGAACAACAGGTTCAGAGGCACTTGAAAGGGCGTAAGGGAAATCGTTATTCCAATTTTCAGACGGGAAATTAAAGTGCCTGGATTTAGCATACTGCACTGCTTATTCCTATAGAAGCATAGGTATCAATTACCCATGTCAGCAGCTCCCACTGGTATGTGTGCAAAAGACGAAACAGAAAAAAATATTCCTTTTAGTGGACAACGCTGAGGTTAATCATCTCTGATATAACTGTGCCTCATTCTATTCATTCTACTTTTGAGGGATGCAAAGCATGAGTTTTTGCCCACTTTAATCGCAAATAGCGCTGGAATTAAATTGAAATGGAAGTCACCTACACCGACCAACCCATTCCCTTAAAGCAAGACTGATTCCCTAATGGCTTTTGCATGTCGCCCCTTGCCTTTCGACAAAAATACGCGCCCAGCAGAAGAGCCCAGAGCATAGGTAATTAAGGGTCGTGCCCTGTGTAGCGCACCGAGAATACGTGAAGCGGAAAAACAGCAGAACGGAGGGCGGTTTTGTTCGCTGCTGCTTTTAAAGGGCGAGCAGCTGTACTCATGTGGCTGCCTTCTTTTTGTTAGCCGTGAGTTGACCCATTTTAATTATCTTTACACGCGCAAAAGTGCAGCTCCTGTAGTAGGGGTCTCACGGACACGGTTGAGAAACTATTCTTGAAGATAAGTACATAAGTGGGCGGGAGAGCTGCTGCGATGTGCGAGACCTATGAATTCTAAAAATAACCTGAGACAAGAAATCAGTCTACAAATTTTTTGTTCGTATAATATGAGAGAGAAATAAACGAAAAAAAATCTCCATTTGATCATAATATCTTATGTAGTTTTTTTTATATCTGAGCGTCAGATCTTTCGGGATCGTTGCATTTATCAATGCAAAGATACGCTCTGAGGCATTGCGATGCTTCTTTAGACAACTGCCGAGTGCAGACCGAGGGGCTCTAGTGCATCGCCAAGCTTCGTCTGCAAGAACAGCGCATTCTGCTCGCAGACAATCGTCACCTTATCATAACCTTTACTGGGTTAAGGAGTTTTCGCAGAAGATAAAAGGACCCTGACAACGTTTGTAACCTTAGCAAGCCACCGTGAACTCGAAACCACGCACCAAGAGTGACGAAAAAGTGTATGTTTTGGCTTTCTCTACAGCTCGAAGGCATTTCCATCGCTGCCGTCACCACGCGGAACACGCAATGTGAGACCCACTGGTTTCTCCTGGATTTCAGCCATGGTCACTCTTTATTTAAAATCGTGAACATTGATCCTCTGAAGGGTTTGATGCTTGCAGAGTTCGCCCCGCGACTGAAGCCGGGGCAATGTACCGTAAGAACAAATACAAATACATCTGCATTTCCCACGACCAGATGTAGCCATACTGACATGAAGGCGAATAAAACAAAGCCCTGTGAGGGTTCGTTCTGGTTGGTAGCGACGGGAGAATTCGTAACGTGCGGGGTCGTAGGGAAGAAAACAAACTGTATAAATGCTAGAAAGACCTGGATACAGCTTGGCTAACCGAGGCAAGTGTAGTTATGCTGTCTCTTCCTTTCGTTTTTGTTCCTTTTGGAGGCGTTTCCGCAACGAAGCTTGTAGGAAATAAACTCAACTCTTCCAAATTTTTTTAATATGGCCTGTTCGCTTTCCTTCACACCAATATTTTATTTTAAAGCCAATAGATTTTCAAATAGCAACCACTAATTTAAACACGACCATTAGTGCGCTATTTACTTGTACATGAACTGCTTTTTGAATAAACAAGCAAGGATATATTGTACGAGGATTTTAGGGCAGGAAGGGTGTCAAATAAACCACCCAAAAATGAACGCTAATTCTTCTTCGGGGAATAATATTTATAATATTTATAGGGGAATAATATTATATAGCATAGTGAGGATGCTGATTGCAGGAATGCCAGCCACAGGCTACGTACCTGGTCAAAGGGTGAAAAAAACGGGGATATTTGAAAATAGATTCCTAGCAACTCATGCTACTCGTTTCCGGCAGCGGTTTCCTTATAGTCCCTTCAAATTCTCCTTAGCTAAGAACATACTAATACCTTGAAATATACCTAAGTTATTCGCAACGACGTAAGGGCGATTTATTGGGTAACATCGCAGCGAACGGATGCCGAAGTCTTTCGGCGTTTGCGTTCACTACCTTGCTCGCCGCGCACCCTAAGGTGGTGAGGCATTGGCACTATCAAAAGGGGTAGTAAGTGGTTGCTGAAGCACTTCACATGAAAGATACTTTACAAGGTTATTTAGAGCTTCCAATAAAACATTTAGGCTACTGTGCACTCAATTTTTAGGAAGCTTTTTATATCGTTTTGCTATTGCAGATTGTGTCTTGGACAATATACAAATTGTAGAATTGCTTCTACAGCTCATGGGCAGTGTGGTTGCGATGAATGGATTGGGCACCTACTCTGACTGCCCTGGTTTTGAGAGAGAGCGCCTTCCTGGTTGTTACTTTCCGCCACTTGGACTCTCCTCCTCTAGCAGAATGAATTATTGCAAGGCCTTAGACAAAACCTTCCTCACAAAGCAAAACGGTCAAAGCGCTCCTGAGGTTCTAAAAAAACTGGGGGTTGTGTTCCCCAGTATAAACTTTATGCTTTAAGTGTGCGCCCTCCGTCCCCTTGTCATAGTGGTCGATGGACACTTGAAAAATTCATTTTGTTGCCGCTCCTTTTCCTTTTTCCCCCTTTGTTCCCCTTCCCACGTATCGGATAGCCTGCTGGGCATCGCCTGATTAACCCCCCTGCCTTTCAGTCCTTCTGTTTCTCTCTCTCTCTCTCTCTATAGACATAAGATCTCCTTGTGTTGTGCAAGAACTATAGCAGTTTCTATTTTCTTCCGGGCGAAAGTTACCGTAGGCGTCATTGAATGCACCTAAAAACATTTGGTGCAATTCTATGACTCGGGTTGTGCATATCTGTATTTTAAAGACATAGCAGATAAGACAGCAGTTCGTTCAGCGCTTATTTCAGCATGAAACTTAGGCGAGGCAAGTACCCCTCGTACAAGCAGAAAAGTATAGCATGTGTCACAGTATTCTTCTCTCCTGCTGTGATAATACATGTGGAATCACGTTCAAAAATCCGCCTAAATCTTGCCAAAATATTTTTTAAAATGCAGGATGACAATCATTATATTACACTACAGGAGTAAGCGGCAGCACTATTGGGAACGAGAAATCTCGTTTATGTTGCTTGTGGTGTGCGAATTCTAAGCACACAGGCTTTTCTGGCCGTCAATGGCCTAATTCCAATAAAGAACTACAAACGTTTGAAGAAATTGCTTAAACCGATATTATAAAGTTTGATTATGGCCGGCTGCAGATTTAGTTCCAATATTTTTGCACTGTTAGCTCTGCTTTAAAGTATTTAGGTTCAAAAGTTGAAAAGTTATGTTTTAAAGTTTAGTCCCCGTTCGCGCATGGAAGGCCTGAGAATGATGACACGCGTCTCTTGCCAACGCGGCCTCCGTGACTGGGCAGCTGCAGCTAACATGCCGCATCTGCCAGCTTGGTGCTAAAAGGTTGGAAAGATGGATGAAATTAACAGCAGTGGAAGCGTCCGTTATGATTCGGACACGGCATTGTCAACGAATCGAAAATACACTGGACTATACAGCCATACGCCTGCACGCTGCCTCTTCCAGCGAGAAACCATACGCACCCGACAGTCAGTCTGGGCGAGCTGGACCAGCCATACGTGAGAACTGTGTATAACGCGATGACACATCCATTCAAACGTTAAAATCTGCTTCGCGGAATTGGACATAAGTCCCTACCCCAGCGTCATCGCCTTCGCTTGTTGCTCTGTCCACGTTGAAAGCAGCAGCTGAGCGTGAATGTGCCGCTAGTGCGTAATCGCAATTAGAAGCAAATGAAATGGGATGTTCCGATCACGTAAACAAATACCAAAAATTTATTCAGAGCACGCGGTAAGTAAACAGCCAGTTCATGCGGAAAACATCTTGTGTTTTATGCCCAACAAGAGCACTGGTGTTATTGAGGTGTTCATGCCTCAATGTTATTGGGACCTCTTCGAATGGCGTCTGTGCGCCACTTCGTGAACACTGCCGCGCTTTGCAAACGGCAAACGCCATTCCACGTAAAAGCCGCTGATGTTATTTTGGTGGTCTCGAGTATGCAGTAGGTAGCTCCTTTACCATTTTTCATTGTATTGCATTCGCCTAATAAATGTGCTTTATTTCACAGCCAGGTGTGCATGTGGAATCGGTGCAGGGACAGGCTCACCGTTAAAGAAAGGGTCTGCTGCAGAGAGTGATTCCAAGTGCTGAGCCTTACTGCGAACTTTGCGGGCATTTTAAACCACCGACTATTCGAGCTGTGCTGCTGCAATCGGAGCTTGAGCACGTAATATGAAAGTATTACTGGTCATCAAGCCTTAAACAGCTGGAACGACTCGACTAAGCTTCGATGATATCCTAGAGAACCACAAATGGAGAACAGTGTTCTAGTTATTGGTCTGTGTCAGCAAAAAGCCCTAATAGACGAATGAAGGCAGTGGTGCTTTTCTGCCATGGTTTCCTTCATTATCGTCCTATCTCTCTGATTGACCTGTATCTCAAAAAGGATGCTCTTTCAAAAATATTCTGAGCCAAAACACAAGTAAATAGTACAACGCCGCCATTCCCGCAAAACACCGTTTCGTTTTTCATGACTTCAAACCTAAGTTGGTCAGTAAAATGAACGTACAGATTACACTAGGTCAAAGGAGGTACGATTTGTTCCCTTTTCAGTCCTTGCTACACCTTCCCGCAAAGCCGATTGCCCACAGAAAACAGAAGAAAAGAGAAAAAGGGCGTCTAAGAATGCCACAGCAGTCGCTTATAGAGCGCGCAGAAAATACGTCCGAGTGTTCTTGAGATTTTTATGACACAGAAATCAGCACCTGTTTGCAAGTATTTCGCTTTTCAGCCGCCGCTTCGAAGCAAAATAACATGTGTAAGGTGGGATTTGTTCGGTGAAGCTTCTCAACGGTAGCAGGGCTAACAGCAGTCCGAGGTCAGCTGGGCGAGACAGGAGCGCGCACCAGGCGATGGCAATGCGGCTCGCGCGTATGCCCGTCGTCTTCCTTACAATGACCCCCGGACAGAAGAGGAGCCATCCTGGCGACTTAAAGGGCGGACAAGACAGCGGGGTCGCAGTATATCTTGAGGCGGTGGATATGGACAGTATGGACAGTCTCACGGCCGCGGCGCATGAGATCGGGTGACGACGTGAGGGGCTCAACAATATAGTTGACGGGAGATGATTGCTGCAAGACGCGGTAGGGCCCGTGATACCTAGCGAGGAATTTCCTGGAGAGGCCCGGAGTACGGAGAGGTATCCACAGCCAGACAAGAGAGCCGGGCGAGAAATGCTGCGGAGGTTGATCTTCATCGTGGCGGGTGTTTTATGAATGGTCTGGGTAGCTGTCGTGAGCGCCCGGCCGATCTGGCGGCAGTCTTCGGTGTGCCTGGCGGCTTCAGAAACGGTGATGCACTCAGATGCGTCAGGGTGGTAGGGGAGAACAGTATCAATGGGAACGGAGCGATGTCGGCCGTAAAGGAGAAAGAAAGGAGAAAATCCGGTTGTAGACTGCGTAGAAGTATTGTACGCGAACGTAATATAGGGGAGAATGAGGTCCCAGTTCGTGTGGTTCGGACCAACGTACATAGCCAGCAGAGTTCGGTTAAATCTTTCAGTGAGGCCAGTTGTCTGAGGGTGGTAAGCGGTGCAAGTCCGATGGATGACGTTCCACTCACGGAGAAGAGCTTTGATGACGTCAGATAGGAAGACGCTGCCTCTGTCGCTGAATAGCTCACGCGGGGCACCGCGTCGAAGGATGAAGCGACGCAGAAGAAAGGATGCCACATCCTGTGCCGTGGCACCCGAGAGCGCGGCGGTTTCAGCATACCTCGTGTGTTGATCGACGGCAACAATTACCCATCGTTTGCCAGAAGCAGTGTATGGGAGGGGCCCATATAAATCAATGCCAACGCGGTCGAAAGGGCTATGCAGACAAGACAGCGGCTGCAACTAGCCAGTAATACGGTTGATGGGTTTCTTGCGACGTTGGCAGTCGAGGCAAGAGCGTACGTATTTCAAACGAAATTGTACATGCCACGACAGTTGTAGCGGAGGCGGAGGCGCGTGTAAGTCTTGAAAAGGCCCGCGTGACCCCAGTGCAAGTCCGCGTGAAAACATGAACAGATATAGGACCGGAGGTGGCGAGGCATGACGAGGAGCCGTTTTCGTCCATCAGAATGATAACTACGGCGAGAAAGCAGGTAATCTCTGATCTCAAAATGTGAAGCTTGACGGCGCAGGGCGCGGGATGGTGCAACCGCCGATGGGTCGGAGAGAAAGTCGAGAAGAGCACGAATCCAGGCATCCTTGCGCTGCTCAGCAAGCAGGTCAGTGATGATGGGAGACGAAACAGGGGCGTCGATTTTGCAGAGGCTGGCAAGTTCGGCGGGGAGCGGGGAGCGAGACAATGCGTCGGCGTCCTGATGCTTGCGGCAAGACCGGTACGCGCTCGGATGTTGTATTCTTGATGACGCAGCGCCCATCGCGCCAGGCAGCCGGAAGGAACCTTTAGTTAGGAAAGCCAACGAAGGGCGTGATAATCCGTTACGAAGTAAAAAGGACGGCCGTACACGTAAGGGCGAAACTTGCCTAAGGGCCACACTATGGCGAGGCACTCTTTTTTAGTCACAGAGTAGTGAGACCCAGCCTTGGTAAGTGTACGGATGGCATAGGCAATGACATATTCATCGAAGCCAGATTTGCGCTGGGCGAGCACTGCACCAAGACCAATACCACTGGCATCTGTGTGGACTTCAGTGGGGGCCGCCGGGTCGAAATGGCGCAAGATGGGTGGTGCCGTGAGGAGACGACGTCAGGTGTTGTAAGCGTCGTCGCATGCGGTTGACCAAGCCGAAAAATCAACATTGCTGCCGAGCAGCTGAGTCAAAGGGGCAGCATTTGAGGCAAAGTTGCGAATGAAACGCTTAAAATAAGAGCAGAGCCCTAGGATGCTGCGAAGTTCCTTAGTGGTGGAAGGTTTGGGAAACTCAGTCACTGCTCGAAGTTTCGCAGGGTCAGTGCGTGCACTATCTTTCGACACAACGTGACCTAAAATGGTCAGTTCGTGGGCAGCAAACGTGCATTTTTTTAAGTTCAGCTGCAGGCCTGCGTTTGTGGGGCATGTCAAGACGTGCTTCAGGCGACATAGATGCGTTTGAAAGTCAGGCGAAAAGATAACTATATCGTCCAGGTAGTACAAGCATGCCTTCCACTTGAGGCCGCGCAAAACGGTATCCATCATTCGCTCGAAAGTAGCAGGAGCGTTACAGAGGCTGAAAGGCATGACGTTAAACTCGTAGAAGCCGTCCGGGGTCAAAAACGCGGTTTTGGCGCAATCTGCAGCTGCCATTGGGACCTGCCAATAACCGGAGCGCAAGTCAAGGGAAGAAAAGAGCTCCGCGCCTTGAAGACAGTCCAGAGCGTCATCAATGCTGGGCAAAGGGTAGATGTCTTTGCGTGCGATCTTATTAATGCAGCGGTAATCGACGCAAAATCGAACGGAGCCATCCTTATTCTTGACGAGGAGAACCGGTGAGGCCTAGGGGCTGGTGGAAGGCTGAATAACGCCGCTATGAAGGATGGTGTCTACCTGTTCTTCAAGAACTCATCGTTCAGTGCGGAAACACGATATGGGCGCTGTCGCAGAGGGGCATGGGCGCCGGTGTCAATGCGGTGCTCGACAGTCGTCGTGCACCCCAAAACACGTTGGTGGCAATGGAAGGAGGACCGAAACTCCTCAAGAAGCGCAAGAAGCTGGGTTAGCTGATTTGGCGGAAGACTGGCGTCAATAGAGCGAATGAGTAGGTCGGTCGACAGCGTCGCGGGCGCAGGAGTAGGTGAGCTGAGGGCGTCCATGGCGAGCGGCGGTTATTCTGCGGCAGCGTCAGGGTGGTTGAAAACAGAATCAAAGATCTGCACGGTTCCGACGCATTCCCCGCGGCGCAATGCGAAGAGGCTGGAAAACGGGTTTAAGACCGACAGTACGGTGAGGCTGGCGGATAAAGTGAGCAGGGCATAAGGCAAAGGCAGACAATGGCGGCGTAGAAAAGTAGGAGACAGCGTGAAGATGACACTGGTATTGAGAACCAGTCACAGGAGAGAGGCACAATCACGGAAGAGCACGCAGGAATATCGGTACTGTCGGCGACAAAAGCTTTACCAGAAACAGGGGAACCACAAATTTCAATGTCTGGCACGGGATTCGGCAGCGTAGAGAGAGCTCTACTTGAGCCCGAGCGCAGTCGATGACCGCGTTGTGGAGCGATAGGAAGTCCCAGCCCAAGATGATCGAATGCGAACATGACGGCAGAGGGTTGAACTCGACCAAAAAAAAATATATTCTATGACTACTCGAGCAGTACAGGCTGCTAACGGCTGGATGAGGTGCCCACTTGGAGTTCGTAACGACAGGCTAGAAAGGGGCGTCTTCACTTTCCTCAAGAGAGCGTCAAAGCGCTGCATCCATGACAGAAACCGTAGCACCGGTGTCGACAAGCCCCATGACAGATACGCCCTCTACAAAAACTTCAACTAAATTAGCGGCAGACAAACGAGTCCTTTCAAATTTCAACGACTGCGCAGTTCTCACCTCAGGAACTGCGGCACCTAGTTTTCCTTTTGAGCGGTCGAGGGACGCCGTCGCATCGGAGAGATGGAGCGCCAACGTGGAGAAGGCGAACGGCGTCCAGTGAAGGCGGTTCGCTCAGGAGACAGAGAACGGCTTAGGGGCGGCTCAGCAGGGGGCGAACCCTTTTCGCCTCTTCCTCCTCAGACGCTGAGTAGTCCTGTCTGAGTAGCGCTTTCTAGAGAATACGTTTTCCACAGCGTCACGCTTAATGCGCTGTCGTTCCAATGACATGACAATTGAGGCTTCGCATTAGTACAAAATTGGTCTCGCAGTAGCTGCCTGTGAAATCGTCCTAGCAAAGAAAATCGCCCTGTGAAGGTGTCCATGTTGGTCGAGACGACTGCGCCGCCTGCATCCGCATCCTTCTGAGCTTAGTATTATTTGCGAAAACGTGACATGGTATGTCTCTGCCGAAAGAACTGTTGGGACAGCTTTCATTTGTGCAGTACGTTGCCTTCTGCTCCTCTTGTCAGCGAGCTACATGCCAAATATTTTAACGCAGGAAACTGAATGCGTGAAAATTCGTAGCGGCGATGTCATCGGCACTTCCACCACGTGGAAACACGCTCTAAACGTCTGGTCTTTTGTTTTTCATTTTTTCTTTTGTTCGGTGTTCCTTCTTCACCTTCAGTACGCTCTAAAACTGCCGCAGCAGTGGCGCGACATAGCTGCCACCGGATGTCATGGAGACCAGTGTCGTCCCAGCTGATTAGGGGCGTAGTTGCAGGTGCTACACGTGTTCACCAAAACATTTCTCCAGAAGTTTGCTTTGCAGCTATATTCTGGAAACCCCAATGTTGTTTGAGCTCTTTTCCATCGAAGGTGAGATGGCAAACGGTAAAATTTTAATCCAGAATCCCTTCAAGGGCTAACATTATGACCTGCTATATGAGTTAGGGAGTAGTTTAAGGCGTTTTTCTTGATTAACTGCATGAAACCTAAAGCACGTTAATTTTTGCTCAGCACAATTCTCGGAGCATGCATTGAGCCCAATTTCTTAAAATTCTTCAAAGCATAAATACACTATGAGGAAAAAAAATTGATAAGCAAGAAAATGGTAATAGTGGCATACTTAAAAGCAATAAAATTTATCCTAATAACACGGACAAAATACACAAAAAGAATGTTTACACGTCCACATTTTTTAAGTATTCTAAATGCACATCTGACGCCCGCAGCAGTGCCTTTATTAAGTTCAGCCCACGGCAAATTTCTCTTGTGGTTATATGAAGATGCTAGCTGAGCAGTGAGCGAAAGCAATCATGATACCATCAATTCTGATTGTATAATAGTGGAAGGACCAAAAGTACTGGATTTCATGTATGCATCTTTTCACAAATTTACAGGAGATTGGTGCATTATGCCCAGAATATTAAAATAGACATTGCGCGTCGAAAGTTACCATATTTGAAATGTGCATTCACGCGGTAGTGCCGTTTTATGAATGAGCTTTGCAGCGCATCACGTGTCTTACTTAAGTCTGCTTACCTATTTGTCGTCGTGAACTGAGAGCTTCTATGTACGATGTTAAGTGCATTCATGAAGAAAGTTAGGAAGTGTGTATTATTCGCGGTGGTTGAGGTAGAGTTTTTTATCGCCGCTATGTGTATGGTAGGTTTCTAAATTTGGTGCAAGAGTAGTGAATAGTTGAATGAAATGTATATTCCGAGTGCAGATTTATAAAACTACTATCTAATACTGAGGAATTTGCTTTTGAACGTATGTTAAATGAAGGATAAGACAATTGAGATTTTGTAGGGCCATTACGTGCCCAACAATTCTGGACAGAAGCATTTTTGAGTGGGAAACCTTTTGTGAGCGCAATTTTACCATCTAATGTAAGATTTCGCTATAGTAATCAACATATCCGCAGATCACCCGGCTGCAGTATTGATTATTTTTCTTATAAGCTTGTTGATATCCTCGAAACCATTTCCCATCAGTTTTCTATGGAAGTCTTAACTGTTCGATGCGATCAATGGAAACACTCTAAAAGAAAGATTTTGCTACCCATCAGAAGAACGGACCATCGGCCTCAATATTTCCGTAAAAGTATATAAGAAGCTTCCAATTTTCAATTTATTTTGCCAAAGTGCTGGACATGTTACTACGCCGGCAAAGTTTATTACTGAATAAAATAAAAACAAACTAAAGAGGTATGTGAGGAGAGAAAGTTACTATTTACAGAGCCGAATGCTTGTCAGCATGTAAAATAGCTACTATGATTTGATGCACAGGTGTGAAGAAAAATTTCCCCGAATAGTTAGTTAATAAAGACACAGAATAGGTCAAAGTAAAAGATAGAGATTAGATCGGCGAAGAGTTCGTTACGAATAAAACGACTTAGTGTGAAGATACATGCTGATCGTGAGGCAGGAGTAGTCTTAATTTTCCTGTTAAAGCCAATGCCCCTAATTGAAAAGAAAGTTAAAATACTAATGTTGCTTTCTTAAATAAATGTTTGTTCCTTCTGTTGCATAGTGATGGCTCCGGCCGAGCTGACATAGCCGCGCAAGCCGGATTATATCGGAGACATTGATTCAAGGTCGCATGTGACAAAGATATAAACGAAAGAACAGAGTTCAGAGTAAGGCAGCCTGTCACTGATCTTCAAGAGACGCGTCGCATAACGTCTGGCAAGACTGCTGTTGTTCCCCTTGTTTCCGCCGCGAAAAGGTCCCTTTCAGAGCAGATCCTCGGGAACTTCACGGAAGTGCTTTTTGAATGACGGCAAAGCCTCGATCAAGCAAAAGCGCCTCCTAGCACACATCCTCGACGCAGAGACTAATGGAGGAGGCTTGTAACCGCCTGTCGACCATTTTATTTGTTCGGAAAGGCGGTCGAATGCGGTACGGCGCAGAGTGCATCGCATGACAGCTTGGGAGAACTGGCGACGGCTAAGCTGGAGGATGGCGTAGTGCTGGCAACCGTAGAGGGCTTGAGGAATTTCTTGGCAGCTTTTGTTTCATTCCAGCCACTATTTCGTCTCCTAACGCTCTGCTTTTATGTGCTCTCCCGTCCACCGCTTCTTCGAACCGAGGAAAAAAAAACATCTCCACAAAAATTGCGCCGCTAGCGAAACACTGTCTGTGTGTGTGTTCGTACTTGCGGCGTCACTAGATGCTCGTATCTTTCCCTGCAACATGATGCCTTTTACTGTGTACTGACGCAGTGCGCCCCGTAGGCACAAGAATCCTTACCAGTCGTTCACCAGAGACAGTAAATTTAGTGAAAGCGGACACACCTCTCGATGCGCGCGATCCAGTCGCTTCTATGTGCAATGAGTGCTTGCCATTCGGACACCTGAAGAAAACGAAGTGCTGGGAAAAGAGAATAAATAAGATTTTTATTTATCTAAGAAAAGATATACATTCCTGAAAATGCGCATTCTCATTCTAATTTTCATTCTATAGTGTTGGTCAAATGTTTAGGGGAAACCCCCAAGGTGGAGTGGATTTGTAATAAGGGAGTAAGTACTCATTGGCATCCACCCGAGCGCATCCATACGGCTACAAAGGAAAGCTACACAGCTTTCTAAAAACTTCGTAGATAAAGAAAAATTCGTCCTGGTCCGGGGTTCGAACCCGGGACCACTGCTAGAACCAACCAATCGAACCAGGGTCTCCGGACTGAGAGACGAGCACGCTAAACACTCCGCCACGCCAGTTCGATGGTTTGCAATGACCAAAAGCGCATCTAGTGAATACGGTGTTGTCTTAGAAGGATGCTCTAGAGACATGTACTGCGGTCTGTATTAGTAATTATGAGCCTGGAAATTACTGTGGTCCCAGTTAAGCGAGTAGCAAAGTACGTTTCCGCTACTTTTCCTCTTCGCTTGGCGCGCACGTAGCGCCCTCAGGCGGCGCCCACTAAAACCACTCCGTTCTCCTCGCAATGCACGCCACTGCCCAGACGGATAGCGCGCGACGGAAGCACCTCCCGCTCGTCTCGTTCGGGCGCAGTGGGGCCATGCGGGGACTCAGGAATCACGCGGTGACAAACAACGCAGCGCACACCCAAGGCGCGTTCACCACGAAGCTTGCGGCTTGCTGCCCGTTCGTTTGGCGCGCAAGCTATGCTGGCGTTGGTGACGTCGGGTTTGTTAAGCGTCCTCCTAGAGTGACAGAGCGATTTGTCCAACGGGCTAGGCGTCGCGCCGTACGGGCGATGGCGTTCCGCGGACTGCCTGGCTGACTGCGACGCGCTGTCGTGTTGCACTCCTAAAGGGGAAGCTTAAGCGTCCTCCAACTTTTTTTGGGCTTAATAAGAAGGTTACCGAATTTTTATTGACTAATTTCAAAAATCCGTACACAATCACACACACACACACACACACACACACACACACACACACACACACACACACACACACACACACACACACACACACACACACGCGCGCGCGCGCGCGCACACGCACACGCACGCACACGCTCACACACACACACATATATAATCATTATATATATATAAGAAACGTCAAAGCATGAGGACGTCTAACTCCACAGACAGGATAGAACTAGCAGAGCTATCTAAGTTAATAAATAAGCGCAAGGTAGCCGACATAAGAAAGTTTAACATGGAGAAAATCGAGCATGCTCTAAGGAATGGAGGTAGCCTAAAATCAGTGAGGAGAAAACTGGGCATAGGTAAAAACCAGATGTATGCTCTAAAAGACAAACAGGGCAATGTCATCAGCAATATGGATAAGATAGTTGAATTAGCCGAAGAGTTCTACACAAATCTATACAGTAGCGCATGTAATCATCAAGTTACTGAGGGAGGCAGTCGAGCACAGCAATGGGACATCCCGCCAGTAACGAAGAAGGAAGTAAAGAAAGCCTTAGGAGCAATGCAAAGAGTGAAAGCAGCTGGTGGGGATCAGGTAACAGCAGATTTGCTGAAGGACGGAGGAGAGATTGTGCTACAAAAACTAGCCACCCTGTATACGCAATGCCTTGTGACCTCTAGAGTACCAGAAGCTTGGAAGAACGCTAACATTATCTTAATTCATAAGAAAGGAGACGTCAAGGACTTGAAGAATTACAGACCGATCAGCTTATTGTCCGTTGCCTACAAGGTATTTACTAAGGTAATCGCTAATAGAACCAGGACAACCTTGGACTTTAGTCAACCAAATGATCAGGCAGGCTTTCGTAAAGGATACTCGACAATAGACCACATTCACACTATCAATCAGGTGATAGAGAAATGCGCAGAATATAACCAACCCCTATATATAGCCTTCATTGATTACCAGAAAGCATTCGACTCAGTCGAAACCTCAGCTGTCATGCAGGCATTGCGGAATCAGGGTGTGGAAGAGTGCTATGTGAAAATATTGGAAGATATTTCTAACAATTGCACAGCTACTATAGTTCTCCATAAAGTAAGCAATAAAATTCCAATACGGAAAGGTGTCAGGCAGGGAGACACGATCTCGCCAATGCTCTTCACTGCCTGCTTACAGGAGGTATTCCGGGGACTGGAATGGGAAGAGTTGGGGATAAGAGTTAATGGAGAATACCTGAGTAATTTGCGATTCGCTGATGACATTGCCTTGCTAAGGCACTCAGGACAAGAACTGCAAAGCATGATAAATCAGCTAGACAGGCAGAGTAGAACGGTGGGGCTAAGAATTAACATGCAGAAAACCAAAGTAATGTTCAATAGCCTTGCAAGGGAGCAGCAGTTCGCAATTGGTAGCGAGGTGCTAGAAGTAGTAAGAGAATATGTCTACTTAGGGCAGGTAGTGACCACAGATCCGGATCATGAGAGGGAAATAACTAGAAGAATAAGAATGGGGTGGAGCGCGTATGGCAGGTTCTCTCAGGTCATGAATGGTAGCTTACCAATATCCATGATGAGAAAAGTATACAACAGCTGTATCCTACCGGTACTCACCTATGGGGCAGAAACGTGGAGGCTAACAAAGGGGGTTCAGCTTAAGTTAAGAACAACGCAGCGAGCTATGGAAAGGAAAATGATAGGTGTAACTTTAAGAGATCGGAAGAGGGCGGAGTGGGTGAGGGAACAAACGCGCGTTAATGACATCCTAGTTGAAATCAAGAGGAAGAAATGGGCTTGGGCAGGGCATGTAATGCGAAGGCAAGATAACCGCTGGTCCTTAAGGGTAACGGAGTGGATTCCAAGAGAAAGCAAACGTAGCAGGGGACGGCAGAAAGTTAGGTGGGCGGATGAGATTAAGAAGTTTGCGTGGATACAGTGGCGGCAACTAGCAAAGGACAGGGTTAATTGGAGAGACATGGGAGAGGCCTTTGCCCTGCAGTGGGTGTAGTCAGGCTGATGATGATGATTATGATGATATAATCATTATTTCCATAATGGCAGCCGACTGCTTCTAGCCCGCAATAAAATTCTTTTTTTAATGTTTCAACCGCTGTAGGGTTACCCACGACGGGAAAAACATTTCAAGGTTCTGGTTATGTTTCAGGGATAGGCACATTAGACTGGGATGGTTAGAGCAATCACTTTTTCTTTACTTCTTTAAACTGAGGCATACCTTTAGCGACCAGAACCACACTGTCATTTCTCTCAAGCATACAGTTTTGTAATTGACTACTTAATTATAAGGCGCAGTAAACAAATTACTAAATTGCCGCTGGGTTAGATGAACCTCTGTACGCCATACGCGTGCACAATCACTTACAACCGTCAACTAATGTGAAATAGTTGAAGGCATGGTCCCATATGCAAAATACATTTTTTAGGCTTGTTCATAGAAAAAAATGCGGGCAGAGTGCTTCTTCAAAATGAAATTCCTCGCTCAGGATCCAAGTTTTCCTGCCCCCCTCCAGCTAATTGGCTTACGGCCACATAAGCATATATGGGACTGGTTTAAAAGGTAACCTTCCGGAGGTAATCCACATTTATATGACAAGTGCAGGCTGCTGGCTAAGAGCTCTTCCTCAATAATGGAAAACAAATGCGGGAAAATATCTGTAGTGTCTGGCGACCGACGTCACTACCATGACGGTCGCATTTGTGTGCAAAAAACGCTAGGAGCAGCTCGCTCGCTCTTTTCCGTACCGCCCACTATGTGAATAAGCAAGCTGCTTAGACTCTCAGTCCCCGGTTATACAACCACGACTGAAATAATATTTGTCTGTGAGTTCCTGCGTAAAAGCAGAGAAAAATTCGTGGCGACAGTAGTGTTCTAGTTGTAAAGAGTTTACCTTTTCGAAGGCTCGATCTCGTTCAGCGGATGACCACTTCGACACTTTTCTAGCGCGCCAGTGTTTTCGAGAGACAAATGGTTTTACCTCCCATTGTCGGCGAAATCTAACGAACATCGTTCGAAACTGCAGAAGAATATGAAGCCGAGCTTGATGACCAACATGACGCCGAACCAGTCGCAAACATTCCGAACGTTTTAGTGGGATTGTGAGGCAGCACAAAAAAAAAATTCAGAGGACACTTAAGAAGGCTCGCATGCTTTGTAGCCGAAAGCATTAGTGTGTCATCGTGAGGAGGAGGAATAAACTTTATTAAGATTTTCTATCGTCGCTAGCCCACTTTTGCCCCAGGTGGACTCCATGAAGGGGCGACCTCGAAGATACAATCTACGATGTTGGCTTGTACTTGTCTTCACTGGGTATTATCTTTTCCCAGCTATCACCGCGAGCGTTCGACCACGATGCACGTCGTGCACTGAGAAATCAAACGAAGATGCGCCTCTGAATGGTGATCCTTCAAACGTCGAATCCACAAAGGTCGGAGTAAAACACTCGGACACTGGGTTTGAATACCTGTCGCGAGCTGGCCTCCAACTTGACTAGCAGATGCCCGCTATTTGCGTCAAGAAATCGTAAGAAACCACCCGGAACACTGTACGACAAACGGTTGCTCACAAATTTGATGCCAATGATGTCCGGAAAACTGGCGCCATATTGAGGTCAGGAAGTGGGGAGTATATACAGAAGAAAGAAGTGTATATAATTGATTAACGTGGCTGTGCTTGCTTCGCGCATCCTGTGGCCGCTTTATGACGTCACCTTAATTTTCTTGTCACCTTAATTTTCTGCACCATCTGCGAGTAAACACACTACCACACACATTAACATGCTAACCCACGCCGCCGGCTTTTCTCGTAATGGCTACCGCCATAAGGCTACCGCCATAAGATCTTACGCTACTTATAGCCTTAAGCGGCATTCGAACCAAGGCCGGCATCAACAAAACAGCTTCGCTTTGCAATGTCTTGCACCCGTGTGCTGTAGTAGCAGCTTTTCTCAACTTATGGCATGAAAGAAAAACAAGATCTCTGGCTTTCCTCGTCCCTTACCATGTCCGACATTCTGGGACAAAAATTTTGAAAACTAGAAAATCGTAACATACTGTTATGGAAATATTCACGGTAATGGTCCATTGTTCTCATATGGGGCAAAATATTCATTTTAAAAAGTTTTCATCGATTGCATCGAACAGTTAAGACTGCTATAGAAAAGCAATAGGGAACGCTTTTTCACCACAGCAAAAACACTAATAGAAACAAAATTGCGAGACACCCTTCGGGAGATCTGCCGATACATTGGCTGGTATTGTGAAATCTGTCATTATATTTAAAAATACGTTAATTAACAGTTGGGTTTCTAACCTCGTCGTATTTGACAACCTTTCATCCATTTTCACCTCCACATACTGAGTCACTCCGTCTGTAATTTAAAATTCCGGATGACACGCACACACACGCTTCAAGAAAGGACAACCGGTCAGGAGGTTTATCTCGCGCAGCATATGGCCTCTGCATTAAAGCGCAGTGTTCTTTGTGCAGTGACATCTGTGAATGCGGTGGTTACGCTTGTAGGTCCATCATGCGCCTTCTCCACTGGGTGAATAGTACCACGAGCAGCGAAAGGTCTCACGGAATCCTAGAGCAGGAGAACTGAAATTCTGCTGGCAGAAATCTTACAGTCCAGGGCTTGATCTCGATCACTTTCTTGAGAGTCTCCTCCTTTTAGTCCGTCGCCGCAGTCTCTCGCGCAGCGTGTTATAACTGGTAGCTCCAAGAGCTATGCGTTGAAAATGCACGTTTTCCTCATAATTCATCCGTTTCTTCTGCACTCCTAAATACTCGCTTTCAGGCTGCCGCCGACACCTTGCAATTGGGCCGGTGAAGTCAAGAGAGCGAAATTCTCCTATGCCACCAAGGGCAGCTCTATGTAACCGAAAAGGTACGTGGCAAGGCGGCCGAAAGCGTCGCTAAGTCTGACAAAGAGCGTCCAAACGCTATGGCGTGTTCAAAGGGGAAGCAGCGAAGGAGGCTTAGAGACCTGCCAGGTATGATAAAGAGCAATTGCTGAACGCAGTGGCACGTAAAGCACCAAAAGCGGCAAAGAAGGCAAAGCGTGCTGTCCAGCTAAGAAAAGCGGCTAACCGCGGAGGCTCTTCGATCTGCGTAAGTATCCAGGGCAGCAGACCATGCGGCCGGAATAACAGAAGTGGATGAAAGCGAGTCATGTTCAACAACAAATAAACCTGGTCGATACCCCAGTGCGGCTACTACCATCCATGAACGATCTTTCAGTGCAATACTTAATTCTAGCAGTACACTCTTGCTTATACCTACTCTGGAAGACGAGATAGGCTGCAGTTTTGTTTCCTTAAATCTATAGGAATTGCCCTCATCTTTATACCTGGCTACTAAACCCAACCCGCTAGAGTAACTATTACCATAGCGCTCAAATGGCAAAACCTGAAGCGGCACATGTACAAAACTCAAGAATCCACAGCTTTTCACCATCTTTTCCTATTTTGGTGGCAATGACATATAGAACTGCAGAAATGAAAAAAGCAGACATGGTAGATTACGTTAACTACTCCAGCCATGAAAGCAAAAGTAAAAATTAAAATTTTCAATGTTCAAGGAAAAGTAAGGAATCATCGAAAACACTGGAGTCGATGTCTAGGCGACGGGTTGCCCTAAAGGATTGTGCGGCGGGCGCCACGTATTAAAAGGTAAAATGGCCACTATCATTTTTACGCATTCATTTTCTCTCTTAGACGAAGTATTTTTGAGAGGAGATTAATTTAATGAAAGAAAAAGTACTAACCGATAAAATTCATTCAGGCGTAGCTCAGGTGCCTGCAAATAGCTGATCTAAAAGGATGAATGCTTTGCCTTGACGAAGACAAGTCCATATGTCGAAACTTTGTTAAGGACCATGAGGCTTTCATCTTCCTTATTCACTTTCTGCGTGTCAAGAAACCATCCGCCTGCCATTTCTCTACCATTCGATTTAAACGTAGTTCGGTCGATCACAGAAGCGATCGGGACAACATTCATCGTGATTATAATGTGTGCCTGTGTGGAAAGGCAGGAATGAAAGTGTCTACTGGCTCTCCAGTTGGATACGCTTACTTTAGACTGATGGCCGCTTCTAGAAAAAGCATGTAGGATAAGGGGTGGGACGGTTGAATTGGTACGTGATTTTACGAACGAGAGATAGCCAAGAGGCTCCGCGCCGCACTGTATTTCCAAGAAATCTGGTATTGGGGAACATTCAGCCAGGAATACCTGGAAGACAAAGCTTTTCTCAGAGTTGCACCTTCTACTAAACAGACAAAAGGTATATGGTTTGAAGAACGATGGACAAATCTTAGTTTTAAAGTTTAGTTACGTTCTGTTATATCAGGCTCTAGGCCTAGAAGCAAGATATCTAAGCATTTACAAAGCGACACTACTGTTAGAAGCAAGGCAAGCGACATCACATTCGGTATAAAGACTATGTGACCCTGCTCGTCGTCTAAAGTTATCTACATGCTTCAATACTCCTCTTGTCAGAACCAATATATCGGAGAAACCAGGCAATCAATGAGCGCCATCGAGCTGACACAGCAAGGAACGGACGGAAGACAGTGTCGGAACATTTTATTGAACATGGTCATAAATTCACTGAACTTATATTATTAATTCCTAAGCCAGGCTTCAATATTAGAAGACATTTGCAAGAGAAAACTTAGAATCTCTCAGGAACATTCCGGCACCAGCATAATTCTTTAAAAAGGTCTTGCTCAGAGGGGAAAAAAATTACCCCGGTTTTCTAGCAGTTATAACGCCGCTTTATCTTTTCTTTCACGCTACATCTCCACGGCGACTCGTCTTTTAACCCTCCCCCCCCCCCCCCCCCCCCCTAAAATAAAATAATCTTCCTCGTTTGCTTTTAAGGGGACAGGGTAGGCCCTATAACTCCCATGTATTTTAGCCTATGTTTGTGACCCGTTTTCTCAGGATCTGTTAAGGTTAGAACAATCATATTGGTACCGTTGAAATTAGTTGTCTAAGTTCTCTTTACTGAACCATAATTATTATGTAATAAAAAGAGGCTTTTTTTGTTCTTGTTTTTAGTGCACCTACTCATTTTTCAGGCAAAAATGGCAAATGAATAGCTTGTGAAACAAAATCCCTTCAACTAATTTTAATAATTCTGGTTCAGTAGATGCCCCCCAAGGCTGTAATAATGTTGGCAAAAAATTATGTTTCTAGCTGCGGCGGTTCCAGAGAAAAAGGGGCAAACGTTGCGAAAATCGACATTTCGAGATAGAAAGCTTTAAAGAAAATAAAAGTGCTTTATTCCAACCCTGCACGCTATGAATACTTGCGGATGTATCAGATCAATAACCACGAGCTTCGTAACCACCTCCAGAGTCAATCTTTCTCTTCTTCGTTTGCTGCCTTGCTTTTCGGGCCTTTTTTGTAACCAGCTGCGCAGCCCTGTATGCATAGTACAGTCGTCACTCCCAGCAGCTGCAGCTTTTCCTATGCGTCGTAACGCATACACATCCTCCCGTTGACTTCATAGAGGCCCGACGTTGTCTTTTCTGACGTCTGGATTTGATGCGACGAAGAGCACCTTACGCAGTTGAGAGTGCAAGTGCAAGCAACGCCAGCTCTTCGTGCTTCATTTTCGAAATGCTGCACGTCCCCACTGCACACTTTACACGCACAGCTTTCCCGATGGCACACGACAGCTTGTCAGTGTCAATCAGACCATAGCCACGGTCACAAAAACTCGCGTTTAGGTCATCCATTTGTGTTGCCGAGTGCGACAGCTTTGAAGAAGACGCGCACGCGGTGGCCATTGCGTCCAGCGTCGGAATGCGTTGCGAGGACTTGGTGCCATGAGGAACGAACTTATGACCATTCCCGTGAAAGCGCCGCTTTTGAAATAACTTTTTCGTCTCTGTCATATCATGAACGCTTAGAATCTAGCCTCAAAACAATAAAAAACAGACTTTGACCGTGAAAGCAAGCCGAAAGAGAAGCAAAACAATCCGCGTCGTGAGATGTACCGTCAGTGTCTGAGAATTGTTTTCGGTAAAAACGGAACGCTAGGTATTTACTGCTGTTGCCAGGCAAGCAATAACTATTCTGCTAAACATATAAAAAACGGCGTTTTTTTTTCATTGTTTTTTTCAACCTAGGAGACGTACAGATCTCTCATAGGAGTTAAAGGAGGCGTGGCCGGTCCCCACCTAGGTTTCGGAAAAGGTCAATTTTTGGGGTAAATAATTCGTGCACACGCAAGTGACCTATTGGGAATCGTGGAAGAAAGACTGGGAATTCCAAATATCGTAAAAACAAAAAATCATTTTTTTTCAAAATATTTGCCTACCCTGTTCCCTTAAGCATGAAATGCTTTTAGCTCCCGTTGTCGGCAGTGTGGTGACGTCACGCCGAGACCGACAGACAACATCCGGGCTCTGAATTCCACTCATCCGGGCGCTGAATTCCACACATCCGTGAGCTGAAGCGAGAGCATCCGGGCACCGTACGAGATTTAACGAGACTCATACGTGATTTGTTAGGGGCTTTGAGAGAAGGCCGCTTAGAGGAAGAGGGGAGCTCCAGGGCGAGAAGGGCTTTGAGCGGAAAAACTTCTTCCGCGCCGTCCCCAAGGATGGCGCCGCGGTCCCACACTCCCGCATGTAAAAGACCGGCCGCTGGGCCTTCAGCTCATGACGTTTCCCCCATTGGCAGGTAGATGTATACACGCTCGCGCGGTATTCGAACGCGCTGCATACACATTCTTGTCAGGCCTGCGTCTCATCGTGTCCGCGTACGCTTCTGCATCGTCCTGCATTTCAATGCCGCCAACGTCGCAGCTGCTTAAGCCGAGCAATGGAGCCTGATGACAGGAGAGGTAAGAAGCGTCTTGCGGAAAGCGATCGCTTTGCGAGTGATACGCCACAGCAGAAGACTCCTCGCCCCTGCCGACAACGCCATGATTATGCGGCCGCTCCCGAAAGCGACAAGGCCGACACGGTTCGCGGCTGCCTACCTAAGCCCGCACTAATGCAGGCGATCGTTTCGACGCAACAAGAAGAGTGTGGTGTGCTGTGTGGAACACTAGACCCATTTGAAGATTTTGACTAGTACCGTCTACAACCAATGTTTTATGCCCGTAAACATTTCATGCTTACTCTACTCTCGGTTACGGGAGAGGCAGATATTTTTTTCTTTCTTTTCTGTGTTTAGTGTGTCGTTCCACCCTTGCTTCATGCCCTACGGCTCCGGCTATAATTTCTCAGAAACCATTGGCTTCCACATTTGTCCCCCCCCCCATCCTCTTTTCTTTTCATGCTCTTTGATCCCGCCCTCAAGTTCTCTTTTTGCATTTTTATTTTTAGGATCCTCGTATTAAGTTCTCCAATGCTGCTTAATTCCTTCATCCTAGTTCTTCAAGTTAGTGTAGCCAGTCGTATCAAACCACCTGTCGCAGCTGGACACATAGCCTTTCAAGCCCAGATTCACTATCTCTCCACACCCACGGATTCCTTCGTGCTGAACTGGCCTATTTCCTTTCAAAGTTTCGTAGGTAAACCAGTTAATCCTCATCAGCGACCATCATGCGTGGACGAGATTCACGCGATCTATCCTAGCACCCTTCCCACTTCTCGCCTTCCTCCCCTTCACCGGGCCTTCCTCCTTGAAGGGATGATCCTATTTGAATCCTGCCACTGCTGGTGAACGCTGCGCCCAAATGAAGACAAGTCCCCTTGTGGAAACGTTTGCAATCACCCTGAGGCTTTCCCCTCCCTTGTTCACTTTGTGTGTATCAAGAAACCATTCGCCCGCCCTTTCTCTACCATATTCTATATTTTACCCTACCAGACTGAACAATTTTACTGCAAGGAACACCTCCGTCTGTGAACTTTTTCGGCCATCGACTTGGCTCCCGTTGGATCGCTATCATATGAAAATGCACCTCATTATTTAATGCTGATTACACGTGAACGAGTGGCCAAAGGTGATATAAAGTTCCACTTTAAGTGCTGCCAGCAGAAAGTGCAAACACGCTTGCATGGCGAAAAAGGCGACAATGGGGACCATTTTCGTGCCAAAATTAGCTATATGCATGCTTCATCCCCAACGAAAGCGGATCCTGGAGTACAGAAAGATGCAGCTTAACCGGAAAGGACACCAACGCCTCCTTTCAGGATGGCTCGCGAAAGCGCCACCCTAGGGAATACGCGGCGGGCGATACATAATGCATTCCAGAAGGAGGCTGCAAGGACAGAATAGATGAAAGTATAAACCTGCATACGGCACACAGAAAAGCAGATAAAAGCCCGGTTTTAATCGCTACGAGCCAGTTATGCATGGCGCAGTACCTGCCGTCCAGCCACTGCTGGGTAAGGGCCCGAGCTTGCATTCATACTCGGGGCCCGCCCTTACCAGTCCCGGGGGAGACATATGTTCCCTGCTACTTGAAACGCAGGCCTCTCGGTACAGCATCCGTAGCGAAAGATGTGCGTCAACAGACTCGTACCTCATCCGTACTGCTTTCTTTCAGGTCCCCTGGGAGCAACTTGATTCCTCGCATTTTCTCAGCTCCCATCTTTCCAGACGCTCTTAGTCACGGCGGCTAAACGGAAAGCTTTATCATAGCGTGCACGTGTTACCGTAGGCATATTCAGGATTAGCGGATGCCAGCTGCACGCGCGAGTAAGGTATGGCACGCACCTACCCGTGCGCACGAATGACTGGCATACATTAATCCGTTCTACGTGTGCAGTAATAGTTCTACGCTGAGAAAGAAGGCCCTATATATATTATACTAAATACTGCTATATAAGTAGAGCTTGTGAATGTCTTATGTGTCTTTTTTCTGTCCTTTGTCCGTTTTTGCGCTAACTTCTACAGAATATATACTCGCGTTCTATGCTTCCCTGGAGTTATGTTCCGCTCTCATGACTCACGGTGATTTAGCTACATAAAACACCAGCGCATGTGCCGCCCTCAGCGTAGAGCTGTACATCCTTCCTCCACTCCCGTTTTGTGCAGACTTATTCTAAAAAGAAGTTTTATCCTAAAAAAAAAACAGTAGCTGTTCTGTTTTCATTGCAACGAATACTACAGGTTTACCTCAATCTATGCCTGAACTGAACCGCACTACCAATTAAACAAGAACACACTTTTTATTCGTCACTTTTTACAAGAAAAATACACTTCTACTTCACACTAACAACCTCGTAAAGGAAGTTTCTCAAGCCCTCAATGTCTTAAGGGCGCTCTCACGACAATGATCGAAGCCCGACTGAACATGCCTTTTACAAATCTATCACTCTTTGGTGGGCTCCAAACTGGACTACGGGCGCATAGTATATGGATCAGCAAGAACATCCTACTTGAATAAATTAGGTCCTGTTCATAATCTTGGTCTGCGCCTATCATCTAGAGCACACAGAACATCTCCAGTAGCCAACCTTAACGCTGACGCTAAGGAGCCCACTTTATAACTTCCAAGAATCGCCCTTACATGCAGATACGTTCTCTTCCAAAGCTTCTCTGCTCATCTAAAAGATTATTAAAAAACAAACCAAATTTTATCAGGCCACTAATACCGTGCTTTGAAGACGTATTCGAAGACTTAGCTGTACTAGAAGCTCTGCCTAACATTGCATCGAGGCAAGACCATTTGCCACCATGATGCAGCCTCCCCGCAATATGTGACTTCCCAATGGCACTATTAGAAAAAAAAAAGCAAAAGCTATATGTGGCTATAACAGAGGAATTGTTCGCAATGCCAAAAAAGTATGATACCTACACAAAATTTTACCCTGATGGCTCCAAAAGAGAAGAGTTTGTTGGATGCGCAGTAATTGCATTCAAAAGGGAAAGATGATACGGCTTCCACGGTTTGCATCGGTTCTTATTGCCGTGTGTTACGCGATCTTCGTAGCTGTCGAACAAATAATAAATGTGTACAACAAGAACAGCACCATCTACACCGTTTTCCTGAGTATGCAACATAGCAGTGCACTTTATAATTGGTGCTGAACCTATAATAGGAAACATCATACACAACATAGTTAAATATACAAAAGAAAAATATAACATTATATTCTGTTGGGTCCCTAGCCATGTGAGAATTCTGGATATTGAAGAAGCAGACGCATGCGCTGCACAAGTCCGAATTGGTTTAATAAAAGTAGTAAACATGCTGCACAAGGATTTCCGATGTTAGTGTACAGTAAACTGAGAAGTGGCACTCTACACCGTAATCCATATTTTAATTTCATGTACAAACCTTGAACTAAGAAAAGGGTACTTTAGAACATTCGACATTGAATACATCCCATTACACCCCATGTTGCTTTTCGGAGATCAAGCACTGACTCTTTTTTTTTTCAAGTTTCTTAGAGAAGCCAGTATTTAAAACAAACTGTAGATATCTCCAGTAACACAATACATTCTGGCCCTGTGTTTGGCGCATCATAAACTTGTTTGCTTTTGCGCCATAAAATCCAGCATGTCTAACTAACTAATCATTTACGGATGACAACAATGCTATTTTCTTATCTGCAGGTTGTTTGTATCATTCGACCGCAATCTTTTGCTGTCTGCTAAGCAGAGAATGCAGTTTCAACCAACCCCCCCCCCCCCCAAAAAAAAAAAAACGGCAGTCACCGGCTCCTCGTAGCAGGCCTCGGAGTCTCTAAAAACTTTTGATGTTTTTCGGCTTTTTTTTTCATCGCCGATGTGCTCGCAAATGTCTGTTCGAGTGCCACACTCTAAACATGAAAGCTATGAAAGCAAGTATTTTTTCCTTCCGCGGACTTCCTTTTCTAAAATGGGGTTCGCTAGAAACGGTTTACTCCCTTTTTTGCTCCCATATAGTCTTTTTCGGGTTAGCAGTGCAAGAACTATTCAGGGATTAACATTCTGAAATAGAAACAGGTCACCCCTCGAACTTGACACACCGGCTGCTTTTGTGTCTCACGCACCCGCAGGTGTGAACCTCGGGCCAGCGAAATTGTACAAGCGACGAAACAGCAACACAAGCAAGCGACTGCAGAGGGCAAAGTAGTTGAGCATCTGCCTCGCATGCAGGAGGTGCGGCGCTCGATCCCCAGTGCCGGCGGGTACCCACCGGTGATACAATGCGTGCAAGCTTCCCCTAGCCTGGTGCTTGGCTTAATCAGGGTGAGATGCTTGGGAAATGGGTCTTTGACCCCACCTTGAGCAAAGAAACAAAAATACTTTATGCTCTTTGGCTGCAGATGCCCTTGCGCCATACAAATTCGCTATAACCATCAGCAGTAACACAAGCTATGAAGACGCAAAAACAGAGCACAAAGCGTACGTCTTCTTCGAGGCATGTAAACTAATTTTCTTCACCACGTCACGGGACTGCTTCGCGCAGTCGACGCCGGTCATAAGGAATGCCTCCATCTTTTATTAGACGAAGCATTTTCGAGCTAGAACACTCGTTTTTTGCTATGATGGGGAACATTTTTAATTTGGAATTTTTTGCTTCGTTTTTTACTGTGAGATAAAGGCTTATGTTTGCCAATTCTTTTGCGATCTTCGGTGAAATTTTGTGTGCGACGAAATAAATTTAGCAACAAATCTTCAGTCTATGTGTAATGCTTCCCACTTCTCAAAGGCGCATTAATATAGCCTAATTTTATTCTGCGGCATTGAGTTTATGGTGCAATTAAAAAAAGACCCATGAACAAAAGCCACTTTCCACTTTGCTGAATGAAAATCTTAACCTATAGCTCGACATCTATATTTCTCATCTCCTTTTTTCAACTGACGATTACCTGCCCGTAAAGAATTCACCACCTCCGATACGTGTCTGCAATCTGTCAGGTTGGATTCTGGCATAATTTCCATTTGGCGAACTCATGCAACGCGATCGCAATTACTGCCGCACTCTGCTCAAGTTTGTCTACGGGATATGATTCAGCAATACGCCAACCTTAGGCCCCGAATGATTGACTGCCTTTAGCTGCGGCTCCGTGGCAAATAAATTTATTTCCTGAAACGTCCGAATACGTTTTGGATATTTTGATGCAATTTTCTTCTAGAGCCTAAATTTGTGGACTACCACGCCTTTAATTAATGTGCTTATCATATTTTGCTCGACGCATTCAGCAGCTAACTAAAGAACTAGCGGTTTTATTCGTGTATCTCAAATGTGTCTCCTAGAAAAGGTTAAATTACATGCTCAAACGAAAGCTAGACGACTTCAAACAACGCGGGAAGGGAGCTTCGAGAAAGTTCTGCAAAGTCCGGAGGGGTACTGAGACTTCTAGTCAATGTAACCAAAACATAGCCAACGAGACCGCGAAAGAACCGATCCCTTACACTTAGGTACTGCAGACGGAAAAATCTTTGTTGTTCTCTGGGGCTAATATCATCAGTAGGGCGGTGTGGTTTCTCATACCCATTCAATGCGTACCTCTGCTGACGTTTAGATTGCTCCCCAGCCTGTTAGGTCCACGCCATACTATGTTGGCCTAACAGCGTGCTGCAAAAGATGTTGGTATTTCAGACAACAGCTCATATTTCCAAATGCGTCGAAAGAAACAAATGAACATTATTGACGATGAGATTCCTGTCGCGCTACATATGGCCTGAGGCTTCAAATCATTTCAGGCCCGCCCGCCCGCCCATCGCTTTCGTTCTCATCTCTATTTGCCGATCACTACAGCTTCAATTTCCTGTCGGCCTTTTCTGAAAAAAAACAAACAAACATCTGTTGCTTCTTTTTCGGCCCCATGAGTGCTATGCTTTCCTTCCCAGGCATCAATAAAGGGATACACTTTTATATTTATTTTGTTGAGTATTCTACCTCTTCAATTCACCGCTCAAGCAGCAGTATCAATGTTTTGAGTGTGAGCCTTTTCCGCCCATTTTTTCTATCAGTGAACGCTTCTTTGAGTCGGTGTGACGAGCATACTTGTATTTTTAATGCGTACTTTTTGTGGATCTTGTGACGCCTCTGCGTCGCTCGAGTCAACTACCTCTTGCTACCTTCCTGTAGCATTATCCTCCACTACCAGGTCTGCATTGCAAACTCGGTCCCTCTTGTTTTTTGCGATTCCTGCCTTGCTTCAATTTTCGCTCCCCCCAACTTTTATTATCTTTTCAATGCTGACCGAGTGTTTACTGCACACAAAGGAAATAAGTGTTTGCTCTCAGACGGGCCGACAGGGCAAAAGAACCTAGGCACGAATGGCCTCATGCAAACGGTATTAAGCATGAAATGCTTTTAGCTCCCGTTGTCGGCAGTGTGGTGACGTCACGCCGAGACCGAGAGCCATCATCCGGGCACTGAAATCCACTCATCCGGGCACTGAATTCCAGTTATCCGGGCACTGCATTCCAGTTATCCGGGCACTGAATTCCAGTCATCCGGGCACTGAAATCCACTCATCCGGGCACTGAAATCCACTCATCCGGGCACTGAATTCCAGTCATCCGGGCTCTGAAACGAGAACATCCGGGCACCATACGAGACTTAACGAGATTTAACGAGACTCTCTGAGCCCTCCTACGCGACCGGCATGCAAGCGCCGGTTGGTCTCCAAATGAGACAAAAAATAACTGCTGCCAGTGCCTTCTCAATGTTTATCAAGATATCAGTGGAGCTGTGGGTTTGATAATGCACGGAATTATAATTTCCGATTTCTAATAACGCGTGCAAAAAGCACATAAATGCCACGTTACACTTCGTTGTCATACGTGATCCGGGGGGAGAAGCGCTGCGTTCAAAGGCGCCGAACGGGTGGTGGCGTTCCTCCCTTCCTTTACGGTGCGGTTCGGGTGTCCACCGAGATGGCAGAGAATTACTGCGCCATTTCCTTTCCTCAAAAAATCTCTGCCTCTCCCGTAAACGAGAGTAGAGTAAGCATGAAATGTTTACGGACCTAATGTCATCTCGGTGGACACCCGAACCGCACCGTAAAGGAAGGGAGGAACGCCACTACCCGTTCGGCGCGATGCCTTGCCCTTTGAACGCAGCGCTTCTCCCCCGGGCCCCTGTGCGCCTGCGCGGCTTTGCTTCGATGCGCGAAGCCCCTAAGAGATCACGTATAACAACGAAGTGTAACGTGGCATTTATGTGCTTTTTGCACGCGTTATTAGAAATCGGAAATTATAATTCCGTGCATTATCAAACCCACAGCTCCACTGATATCTTTATGAACATTGAGAAGGCACTGGCAGCAGTTATTTTTTGTCTCGTTTGGAGACCAACCGGCGCTTGCATGCCGGTCGCGTAGGAGGGCTTAGAGAGTCTCGTTAAATCTCGTTAAGTCTCGTACGGTGCCCGGATGTTCTCGTTTCAGAGCCCGGATGACTGGAATTCAGTGCCCGGATGAGTGGATTTCAGTGCCCGGATGACTGGAATTCAGTGCCCGGATGACTGGATTTCAGTACCCGGATGACTGGATTTCAGTGCCCGGATGACTGGATTTCAGTGCCCGGATGACTGGATTTCAGTGCCCGGATGAGTGGATTTCAGTGCCCGGATGAGTGGATTTCAGTGCCCGGATGATGGCTCTCGGTCTCGGCGTGACGTCACCACACTGCCGACAACGGGGGCTAAAAGCATTTCATGCTTAAAAACCTTGCGTTCAAATGGCAAGGCATTCCGCTGAACGGGTGGTGGCGTTCCTCCCTTCCTGTACGGTTCGGTTCGGGTGGCCACCGAGATGACATTAGGCCCGTAAACATTTCATGCTTACTCTACTCTCGTTTACGGGAGAGGCAGAGATTTTATAATACGAATTATGAATATATTGAACAATTTTAAGAATGAAATGCTTTTAGCCCCCGTTGTCGGCAGTGTGGTGACGTCACGCCGAGACCTAGAGCCGTCATCCGGGCACTGAAATCCACTCATCCGGGCACTGAAACCCACTCATCCGGGCACTGAAATCCACTCATCCGGGCACTGAAATCCACTCATCCGGGCACTGAAATCCACTCATCCGGGCACTGAATTCCAGTTATCCGGGCACTGAAATCCACTCATCCGGGCACTGAATTCCAGTCATCCGGGCTCTGAAACGACCCAGGCAGCACAACAACATTGGCCGAACGTCGCGCAAGTGTTGGCAAAACTTGGCACGAACATAGGTCCTACACTGGCATTTGGGCCGAGCGCTACCACTTCACACATTGGCCTTACTTTCATGCCAGTTTTGGGCCAACGCTCGGCCGATCAAGCGGCCAACGCAGTCCCGATGTTCGTTCTGCAGCATGGACCAGCAAAGGTCTCATACTGGCATCCAACTTTCAAACATTGGTAGCCAAGTTTCAAACATTGGTAGCCAGCTTTCGAATAATGGTTTCCAGCTTTCGAATATTGGCATCCAGCTTTCGAATAATGGTTTCCAGCTTTCGAATAATGGCATCCAGCTTTCGAACGCTGGCACATGCAATTAACCCACTCGCCAATGACCGGCACTGTGGATAGATGTACATACATAACATTCTACCTAGCAAATATTCATAAATGAGGGTGCGAAAGAATTCCAGAAAAAAGACCCGTTTATTGCTTTGAGTTACAAGAATCACGCTTCTAGCGCACACAGGATGGTTTGCGCTACCACCAGCCACCCTGGGGAGTAAAGAAAAGGGGCCCAAGAGCATGGTGGCAGAGGCTGTGGGAAAACAATTTATTTTCAAGTTTGGTGAGTGCCGATCAGGTTGGACAAAGCATCTCGGCAAGCTGCTGCGGCACGGCTAAGGCATCCAAAAAGCGCTCAACGGAGCTGTCCTCCAGTGAACTGATCAGTCATATCCGAAGTAATCGTTGCACTCCACTTGCAAGGGGGCTGCTGGACTGCATTCAAACAAATTCCTCGTCCAGTTCTTGCACGATGGCCTCACGAAGTGCCAAGCCTGCAAAGAGATGCATGATGTCATGGTAAGTTGAATTATGGCCATCACAGAACAAAAACAAACATAACAAAGATAACACCGAATTTTGTGAAACACAGTAATCGTGAAGACACTAGCAACATATTTTACAGGATAATTTTTAATTTATTCTTAAGAACCAGCCCCATATTAGTTGCACAAAGTGGAATTTAATTTACTAAACTTCCCTTACACCAAATGGTTTAATTTAGTTTAATGCGTCGTGTCGCACTCCCAGTAAATATATTCAATGCGAGATAAGGAAATTAATGTGATATTGAAAACATATTAATGTATTATTTTGTTTTAATATCATAACTTGTGTCTCTAAATTGCGAGGTAATTTTTTATTCCAGTAAATATGCACAGGTTGTAGCGTCTCTTCCACATGGACGTCAAAACAACATTTTTGATTAGTTTTATTTAATGGGGTCAAAAATGCGGCTTGCGACTTTTGACGAAATACGCTGAACGCAAGGAACTCAGGGCACCTTTGTTTTACCTTAGTTGCTTCGCATGCATGCTATAGTTGGATTCGAAACTGCAACTTGAAAACCACACAAAAATACTAGTCTGATAGTCCAGAGTAATGCCCTTTTTCATTGCGAGAGAACTTGGGCAAAAGCTTTAACCAGTAATTGCGGATTTTCTATTGAGTCTGCAAGAGTAGAATGCAAACAGAATCACTACGGAAGTATTACACATATCCTTACCAACTAGTCTGCAGTGGAAAATTAATTAAGCGGTTCTGATTTCCGTCGTGCATAAGCGGTAAAGGACATATTCCCGAATGCATCCTATCTCAATTCATATGAGTTCAAACCCGCTGTTAGCCAAAGTAGTGAATCTTTAGTGAGTTCATCTCACCAAAGACGAAAAATTAAATTCTCACCATTCGGCCACAATTCCACTGCGCACGACGTCAAGCAAGCCATTTCGCAATGAGAGTGGGTACACAGAAGTCGTCCTCGTGCTTTTTGGCTCGCTCTCTTCTCCTGCCGAAAAAATAAAGGCGCATGTAGTCAAAGCAACATTTACTACAAAAACCGCTTTAACTTCCAGACGTATATCAAGATAAAAGAGTTTTAGTACTTACAAAAGATCTTGCAGGCGGTACGAACAGCGTCGGAGCTCTCCTAATATATGAGTGTGGCTTTTCGCGTGCGCAGACTATGAACGGTGCTAGCTCGAGTGTGCATGCATTTTCGTCGCGTTGGTTTGCACGTGGTTGAGGTCCGCCGTGCAGTCAAGAATGTCTTATTGTGATGAGTCGCGCGGTTCCAAGACGAGCAGTGGAGACGATGGTGTGGGGGGGTGGGGGGTTGGCTGGAGGGGAGAGAGGAATTTTCCTTTACTCAGGTTTTGCGGTTCCGAGAAAAGTCCTCGAGCTGAAAGGTGGAGACAGGTAGGTGGGGGTACAGCGAAGCGCGTAGCTGCGCGCGAGAGAAAACAGGTTTGAGAAAGTGACAACCAGAAAGAAAAAATAGCGCTTCGCGGGGTGGGGTGTTAGCCCGCTACCTGGAAAAGGGGCACGGCCGGGAGAACAGGTGGGGAGATATTGGACTTGAAGACTTGAAAGAGAAAGGGAAAGAGGCCAAAACACATGAAAAGGGTTTGGAATTTTTGGAGAATGAGTCACATGGCCACATGCAGTACAGAAAGGAATATCTACAAGAGAGAAGTGGATGGGAAACACGGAAGCGTCAAAGTATTGCTACAAAGCTGCAGCAAAAGCCTGAAAATTTTGAAGTGAAAAACTTGGAGCTTCAAGATGCATTTCGCCAAAACGACTTGAGACACTCGCGTATTTTGTGGGGCCGTATGATGTGGCTTCTGTTAGTTCAAGATAGCTTAAAATGTTACCACATAATAACAAAAATATAAAGCAAAAAAAATATCCAAGCAGAATGCGCGCTCTTTCATAGTTTCATGTACCGTACATGCGCCAAACAAGCTAGGTTAACATGCGTCTAACGCCAGTTGTCAGTCCATTTATTCAGTGGTCGTCGAAGAATCCTCAAATTGTTTGTTGGTGTGGAAGTTTCGCGCAAAAAAGCAAAAACAAACAAAGGCATGTTGAATTGTGGTTCGCAACTACTTTCGACGGTTTTCATCAATAAAGGTCATGTTCGAAAGAAAAAAAAAACTTGCGAGTAAATATGCAAGGACGTGAGCAAGAGCTATATTGCCCCCAATGCAAATTACGCAACAGAAGAATAAAATGGTCAAAAACAACAATTTCCAACACAACGATTTGCAGAAAAGGAAGGAAATAGCAAATCAGAAAACACGGGAAAGGCGCAATCACAGGGCACGACGTAGGGAAGCGTAGGAATCGCTTAGCACGTGTCCGCGTGCGTTTATGAAGCACCTGCCTAATATTTCACGAGCGCAACGCATAATTCAAAATTACGAGGCGACTGCTTCGTTTCTGGACGTTGCCAAAACTGAGCACAATTTCGGTTTAGCGAATGCACTTGCGCTAATCTATTACGTTTGTATCGCGATCTCCCTGAAGCAGACACCAGCTGCGCACTGCGGCAGTGAATTCCTAGAGCGAATAAAAAAAAAGTGATTTTTTATTCCAAAAATTTAATAAAATGAAACTTATTTGATTTTTGTTGAAGGCACCTGTTCACAATTTTTGTTGAAGGCGTCTCGGGTGTAATCAGAACGTTAATTCTGATCAACAGGACTTCGATCGCAAATCTAAACGTATTATTGCTGCTCACTGCGCAACCAGAGTGCAGTTTCTCCAACGGAATCATGGGTAGCTTTGCTCACAAACTGCAAAAGTGTTCGCTTAAAATATAATAATAAATAAAACCAAATCTTTGAACTGGCATGTTTTAGCGCGTTCGAAAATTATGAACTGCCGATATGGTACTCGACAATAAAATTAATTTTGAACCCATTTTAATGGATGACACAATGTTTACCAACGTTTGCCAGTATACTTTGAACACTGGATAAGCGGTGGTAATCCTAGGCCAATATAGCCAGCTCCCGGAAATGGCATAGCCAATTCTGGCAAAGAGTGGAACAACACTGGCTAACATGGCCCATGATAGCCATGATTCGATGATGGCACAGCCAGCAATGGCAAACAGTGGGGCAATCCTGGCTAACCTGGTCCATGATAGCCAGGATCTAATGAGGGCTCAGCCAATACTGGTAAAGCGACGGACAACCAGGGCCATTGTTGGATGTGCTAAGGAGTGGCACAACCAATATCGGATGCTCACTGGCAACTCTGGGCCTAGTTAGGGCCACGCTTTGCCAGTGGATTTCCAATATTGGCCCGCCGTCGTGTGCTACCTGGGGAGAACATCCGGGCACCGTACGAGACTTAACGAGATTTAACGAGACTCTCTAAGCCCTCCTACGCGACCGGCATGCAAGCGCCGGTTGGTCTCCAAACGAGACAAAAAATAGCTGCTGCGAGTGCCTTCTCAATGTTTATCAAGATATCAGTGGAGCTGTGGGTTTGATAATGCACGGAATTATAATTTCCGATTTCTAATAACGCGTGCAAAAAGCACATAAATGCCACGTTACACTTCGTTGTCATACGTGATCCGGGGGAGAAGCGCTGCGTTCAAAGGGCAAGGCATCGCGCCGAACGGGTGGTGGCGTTCCTCCCTTCCATTACGGTGCGGTTTGTGTGTCCACCGAGATGACATTAGGCCCGTAAACATTTCATGCTTACTCTACTCTCGGTTACGGGAGAGGCAGAGAATTTTTAGTTTAGATCTATCCGATTCACGTTTATTGCCAAGTGACCACTCTGCCACCCGATAACTAATTGAACTCGCCTTGATATCTGAGATTTATAGTTGCCTCTCAAACGCTGTAAAATGTATTACCCATGTACACGACCAGGATGTTGCCCAAGCAAGCTTTGATGTTCAGCAGCGCTCTATTTTAAGCATGAAATGCTTTTAGCCCCCGTTGTCGGCAGTGTGGTGACGTCACGCCGAGACCGAGAGCCATCATCCGGGCACTGAAATCCACTCATCCGGGCACTGAAATCCACTCATCCGGGCACTGAAATCCAGTCATCCGGGCACTGAATTCCAGTCATCCGGGCACTGAATTCCAGTCATCCGGGCTCTGAAACGAGAACATCCGGGCACCGTACGAGACTTAACGAGATTTAACGAGACTGTCTAAGCCCTCCTACGCGACCGGCATGCAAGCGCCGGTTGGTCTCCAAAGGAGTCACAAAAAATAACTGCTGCCAGTGCCTTCTCAATGTTTATCAAGATAACGGTCGCTGGGCGTTTGATAATGCATGGTATTATAATTTCCGATTTCTAATAACGCGTGCAAAAAGCACATAAATGCCACGATACACTTCGTTGTCATACGCGATCTCTTAGGGGCTTCGCGCATAGAAGCAAAGCCGCGCAGGCGCACAGGGGCCCGGGGGAGAAGCGCTGCGTTCAAAGAGCAAGGCATCGCGCCGAACGGGTGGTGGCGTTCCTCCCTTCCATTACGGTGCGGTTCGGGTGTCCACTGAGATGGCAGAGAATTACTGCGCCATTTCCTCTTTCCTCATAAAACCTTGCGTTCAAATGACAAGGCATCGCGCTGAACGGGTGGTGGCGTTCCTCCCTTCCTGTACGGTGCGGTTCGGGTGTCCACCGAGATGACATTAGGCCCGTAAACATTTCATGCTTACTCTACTCTCGGTTACGGGAGAGGCAGAGATTTTTTTTTTTTTTATTAGGATCGTGTATAGCGCTCGTCAGTGTTGTGTGGAGGTCTTCAGCTGCTCTCTCAGGATCAGTGCCAGTTAAATTTTTCACTGCTCGGCGTAATGTTAAGTGTTGGCGTCGGTGTTTTTAAGCATGAAATGCTTTTAACCCCCGTTGTCGGCAGTGTGGTGACGTCACGCCGAGACCTAGAGCCGTCATCCGGGCACTGAAATCCACTCATCCGGGCACTGAAACCCACTCATCCGGGCACTGAAATCCACTCATCCGGGCACTGAAATCCACTCATCCGGGCACTGAAATCCACTCATCCGGGCACTGAATTCCAGTTATCCGGGCACTGAAATCCACTCATCCCGGCACTGAATTCCAGTCATCCGGGCTCTGAAACGAGAACATCCGGGCACCGTACGAGACTTAACGACATTTAACGAGACTCTCTAAGCCCTCCTACGCGACCGGCATGCAAGCGCCGGTTTGTCTCCAAACGAGACAAAAAATAGCTGCTGCGAGTGCCTTCTCAATGTTTATCAAGATATCAGTGGAGCTGTGGGTTTGATAATGCACGGAATTATAATTTCCGATTTCTAATAACGCGTGCAAAAAGCACATAAATGCCACGTTACACTTCGTTGTCATACGTGATCCGGGGGAGAAGCGCTGCGTTCAAAGGGCAAGGCATCGCGCCGAACGGGTGGTGGCGTTCCTCCCTTCCATTACGGTGCGGTTTGGGTGTCCACCGAGATGACATTAGGCCCGTAAACATTTCATGCTTACTCTACTCTCGGTTACGGGAGAGGCAGAGAATTTTTAGTTTAGATCTATCCGATTCACGTTTATTGCCAAGTGACCACTCTGCCACCCGATAACTAATTGAACTCGCCTTGATATCTGAGATTTATAGTTGCCTCTCAAACGCTGTAAAATGTATTACCCATGTACACGACCAGGATGTTGCCCAAGCAAGCTTTGATGTTCAGCAGCGCTCTATTTTAAGCATGAAATGCTTTTAGCCCCCGTTGTCGGCAGTGTGGTGACGTCACGCCGAGACCGAGAGCCATCATCCGGGCACTGAAATCCACTCATCCGGGCACTGAAATCCACTCATCCGGGCACTGAAATCCAGTCATCCGGGCACTGAATTCCAGTCATCCGGGCAATGAATTCCAGTCATCCGGGCTCTGAAACGAGAACATCCGGGCATTGTACGAGACTTAACGAGATTTAACGAGACTGTCTAAGCCCTCCTACGCGACCGGCATGCAAGCGCCGGTTGGTCTCCAAAGGAGTCACAAAAAATAACTGCTGCCAGTGCCTTCTCAATGTTTATCAAGATAACGGTCGCTGGGCGTTTGATAATGCATGGTATTATAATTTCCGATTTCTAATAACGCGTGCAAAAAGCACATAAATGCCACGATACACTTCGTTGTCATACGCGATCTCTTAGGGGCTTCGCGCATAGAAGCAAAGCCGCGCAGGCGCACAGGGGCCCGGGGGAGAAGCGCTGCGTTCAAAGAGCAAGGCATCGCGCCGAACGGGTGGTGGCGTTCCTCCCTTCCATTACGGTGCGGTTCGGGTGTCCACTGAGATGGCAGAGAATTACTGCGCCATTTCCTCTTTCCTCATAAAACCTTGCGTTCAAATGACAAGGCATCGCGCTGAACGGGTGGTGGCGTTCCTCCCTTCCTGTACGGTGCGGTTCGGGTGTCCACCGAGATGACATTAGGCCCGTAAACATTTCATGCTTACTCTACTCTCGGTTACGGGAGAGGCAGAGATTTTTTTTTTTTATTAGGATCGTGTATAGCGCTCGTCAGTGTTGTGTGGAGGTCTTCAGCTGCTCTCTCAGGATCAGTGCCAGTTAAATTTTTCACTGCTCGGCGTAATATTAAGTGTTGGCGTCGGTGTTTTTAAGCATGAAATGCTTTTAACCCCCGTTGTCGGCAGTGTGGTGACGTCACGCCGAGACCTAGAGCCGTCATCCGGGCACTGAAATCCACTCATCCGGGCACTGAAACCCACTCATCCGGGCACTGAAATCCACTCATCCGGGCACTGAAATCCACTCATCCGGGCACTGAAATCCACTCATCCGGGCACTGAATTCCAGTTATCCGGGCACTGAATTCCAGTTATCCGGGCACTGAAATCCACTCATCCCGGCACTGAATTCCAGTCATCCGGGCTCTGAAATGAGAACATCCGGGCACCGTACGAGACTTAACGAGATTTAACGAGACTCTCTAAGCCCTCCTACGCGACCGGCATGCAAGCGCCGGTTGGTCTCCAAACGAGACAAAAAATAGCTGCTGCGAGTGCCTTCTCAATGTTTATCAAGATATCAGTGAAGCTGTGGGTTTGATAATGCACGGAATTATAATTTCCGATTTCTAATAACGCGTGCAAAAAGCACATAAATGCCACGTTACACTTCGTTGTCATACGTGATCCGGGGGAGAAGCGCTGCGTTCAAAGGGCAAGGCATCGCGCCGAACGGGTGGTGGCGTTCCTCCCTTCCATTACGGTGCGGTTTGGGTGTCCACCGAGATGACATTAGGCCCGTAAACATTTCATGCTTACTCTACTCTCGGTTACGGGAGAGGCAGAGAATTTTTAGTTTAGATCTATCCGATTCACGTTTATTGCCAAGTGACCACTCTGCCACCCGATAACTAATTGAACTCGCCTTGATATCTGAGATTTATAGTTGCCTCTCAAACGCTGTAAAAAGTATTACCCATGTACACGACCAGGATGTTGCCCAAGCAAGCTTTGATGTTCAGCAGCGCTCTATTTTAAGCATGAAATGCTTTTAGCCCCCGTTGTCGGCAGTGTGGTGACGTCACGCCGAGACCGAGAGCCATCATCCGGGCACTGAAATCCACTCATCCGGGCACTGAAATCCACTCATCCGGGCACTGAAATCCAGTCATCCGGGCACTGAATTCCAGTCATCCGGGCACTGAATTCCAGTCATCCGGGCTCTGAAACGAGAACATCCGGGCACCGTACGAGACTTAACGAGATTTAACGAGACTGTCTAAGCCCTCCTACGTGACCGGCATGCAAGCGCCGGTTGGTCTCCAAAGGAGTCACAAAAAATAACTGCTGCCAGTGCCTTCTCAATGTTTATCAAGATAACGGTCGCTGGGCGTTTGATAATGCATGGTATTATAATTTCCGATTTCTAATAACGCGTGCAAAAAGCACATAAATGCCACGATACACTTCGTTGTCATACGCGATCTCTTAGGGGCTTCGCGCATAGAAGCAAAGCCGCGCAGGCGCACAGGGGCCCGGGGGAGAAGCGCTGCGTTCAAAGAGCAAGGCATCGCGCCGAACGGGTGGTGGCGTTCCTCCCTTCCATTACGGTGCGGTTCGGGTGTCCACTGAGATGGCAGAGAATTACTGCGCCATTTCCTCTTTCCTCAAAAAACCTTGCGTTCAAATGACAAGGCATCGCGCTGAACGGGTGGTGGCGTTCCTCCCTTCCTGTACGGTGCGGTTCGGGTGTCCACCGAGATGACATTAGGCCCGTAAACATATCATGCTTACTCTACTCTCGGTTACGGGAGAGGCAGAGATTTTTTTTTTCATGGTTCAGCAGGCATTCTTATGGGTCCTTTTTTTTCTCTTCGGTATTCATACGCCAGTAATTAAGCAGGTTAGGCGAAGTGTCCTTAAGGATGATTTATTTTGCAGTGAAGACACTCGAGAAGATTTTTGCTCAGCAGCTCACAGCATACAGAACTCCTCTTATTTATTATACCAAACCTTTTTTTTTATGGTTAGGTTATGAAATTACATCATCCGTTCGTACGCGAGCAGTGTCTGCAGCAAAATTGTTCAGCGTTGGTGGTAATACGAACTACGTAATATTGGATACAATCTTTCGGATATTTCTTTTGCGTTTCGAAGCACAATTTCGCCAAAATCAAAATTTTCTCAGGAAATGGAAAAACTGTACCTTCCAAGACCTCAAGACGTTCATAGGGGCATTTGAGATATTAACAAATAAACAAAAGAAAATTACAGGTCATGCTCTGCAAGAGAAAGTACTGAATGCGCCAGCAAGCAGTTGACCACATTAACGATTTCTTGACTTTTAAGTACTGCTGTAGTTGCCTATGTGCCATTAAACCCAACACAACACAACACATTAAGTACTGCTGAGCCGCTGCCAGCACCGATTTGTCCACAGTGATTCTTTCTGCTTCTTTTTTTTGACGTTTACATTTTTGCCTTTTTAGTTTTTTTACTACTGCTGCTTTGCCGCAAAGGCCATGTTCAAACCTATCCCTAAAATTACATGGCATGCGTCGCGGCTGTGAGGTGCCGTACTCGCAAACCACTAGAACTTCCTGTCGAATCCAACCCTCGGAACTTTTTTCCGGCACTTCTTTCCTGTTTGTGTGACGCAGAAGGGCCACACACACAAGTCAACTGTTCATTATTCATATACTAGTACAATCAGCCCCAAAGGGGCTATAACAGACCATATTTGAGACAGTCCAGCAGTAATACAAAATACGGAAAACAGAATGCGAGAACAGGGAGTTTGATAAATGAAAATACAATTGTGCAGAAAACGATTTGAAAGTAGAATTAATAAGCATAAAAAATATATTATAGAAAGGCCCATCAAATGAGCGCCAAATCTCGCTATATAATGCAGATATTCGGTTAGTATTGAAGACAACTAAACATGAGGGCAGTTCAATGGGACCAAAGAACTACATTCTACAGATTTTGCTTTGTAGCAGTGGCGTACACATCAGTTTCTCTCCACCTTATTGCTGTTCTGCTGTAGTGGTAGACAAAAAAATGAAAAAATTAATGGTTTTAATGACTTCATGACATACATGAGGCAATATGATGTGTGTTTCGGAGCAACGCCGGTTTTCATGACTCTAGGTAGCTGCTCTGAACTGCGTGCCCTGTTGGAAGCGACCGCACAACAGCCTGCTTTACACTCGAACACTTCTGGAAAAAAGAATTGCGCGGACACTTAAGCTACACCTGTAAGGATATGACGCGGTCGCGCTAATGGGGCCCGGCATTTTTGATTCCCGACTTAATGCCCCAATTCTAATTCCAGAGCAATTCACTCAGTTTATATAACTCATGTCCTAATTATGCTTGGGTCACGTTGAAACCATCTTATTACCAGTTTTCTAATCCTTTACTCATTTTTCAAATCTGGCGCTTCGCGTGTGAGATAGCGGCCTTTACGACCAATATGGATTTTTAAGGCGTAAGCCTTTCTTGGCTCATGAGTGGCGTGGACGGAAGTTGTAGGCGGAAGTTTGTGGACGGAAGCTGTCCGCACGCACTGTCAATCATAAGTTGTACGGTAAAGAAAATAAAATGTAAAAGTCGGCTTAGCAACAGTTGATAAGCAACATATAAGTAATGAAATAAACACCACAAATGAAAAAAAAAGATTTATTCCCTCTTACAAATTTTTACTTTTCCCATTTTTTCAACGTGAAAATAAACCAAATAAGTAGCAAAAAACAATAAAAAATGAAAATTGAAAAGAGAAAAGTGAAAGAGAGGAAAAAGAAAATTTTCGCATTTCCGAACTTAAGCAGACTTAAGTGCAATTAAATAAAATGTGATGGGTTATTAAGGTAGAGTTGGTAAGCAACATACATGTAATGATAGTGATAGTTAATAGACGGTACAAAATAGTGATAGTAATAATTTTCGCTCACGACAACAGCGCTGTAATTTATAGCAACTGATCTCAAACAGACATAAAAACAATTTAAGTCCTTAAGGGTTCCGTTACAGCCTAGGTATTACTGAATTACTTGCCAAGGACGAAGCGTCTACCTAATCCATTCTTCAATGCTTTTTCCTTCCTTTTGAAAGCGTTGAGAAATGATGAACTTCGGGCGGTCATTCCCGAGACACATTTCAGATTCCATTGAGCCAATGAAACTCTCCTCTTGGTCATCATTAGCCTGAGTACGCCCACTGCAGGCCAAAGGCTTTTCCCATGTCTCTCCAATTAAACCTGTGCTTTGACAGCAGCAGCCACCGTATCCCCGCAAATTCCTCAATCCTAAAGCAAATCCTCAAGCAAATCTCATCCGCTCACCTAACCTTCTGCGGCCCCCTACTACTCTTGCCTTCTCTTGGAATCCACTCCGTCCCCTTAAGCACCGGCGGTTATCTTCCGTTCGCTTTACATACCCTGCCCAAGCCCAATTCTTCCACTTGATTTCGAATACGATGTGATTACCCGCAATTTAAAGTTTATGAAACTCTCACACAGCTCCAATGGGCCAAGATCACAGCCTCGAAAACCGAACTGTGCTAAAAAAAAACAAATGAATAAAACATTCTGAACTCCTCTCCCACTACTTTGCAGCCACCTGCCTCTGCCTCTGACATGCAATCACTCCAGCCACCTCTCGCGCAGGATTTTGACACGCGAATTTTTTTTTAGGCAACTTCCTCGGTGGTCAGTCTGTTTGCAGACGTGAGACTTGTAGGACAAATTTTTTAAGGGAATTCCCCAAGGTGGAGTAAATTTGCAATAATTTGTGAGCAATTACTCCCTTATTACAGAGACTTGTAGAAGTCGGACACCCTGGCTAATTAGCTACTTTAGCGCCGATTGCCGTGGCGCGATGGGCGTAGGCGCCGTGAGGCGATGGGATCGCCGCTCATCGGATTGGGAGATGTCGCGAGAACGCCGCAAACGAAAGGGCATTGCTTTTGATACCTAGATGTACTCGCAGCTCCGCCAACGAAGACACCGATAAGTGGTTTAGAACGTGACAGCGGGCTCGCTTTGACACAGACGATTCTCAACAGCTTTTTAACGCGTCGTGCGCGCTCCTTCCTCGGCGCCAGCGACGGACCCGCTTTCTGTATGCAAGAAGCCCATCTCCCGTCATACTGGCGCCGTTAAGCCGATAGTCACTTCGGCATGCACCGCTCTTTTGTGTATGTCCGTGCGGGCCATGCGGGCAGGGAGCTTCGAGAAAGTTCTCCAAAGTCCAGAGGGGTACTGCGACTTCTAGCCATTATAACGAAAACATACCCAAAGAGCCCGTGAACGAGGCGATCTCTCACACGTAGGTGCTGCAGAAGAAAAAATCCTTTTTTTGTTCTCTGGGCCTAATATCATCAGTAGGGCGGTGTTCTTTCTCATACCCATTCAGTACGTACCTCTGCTGACGTTTGGATTGCTCCCCAGCCTGTTACGTCCACGCGATACCATGTTTACCTTACACTGAACCATAGCTGTTCCAAGAACCCTGTCGAAAGGAAAGAAGACCGGCCGGTTGCGGTAGGTGGGCAGAAGCTAGATCATCAGGAATACAAACAGTTGGCCCTCTGAATGGATATACTGCTGCTACTGCAGCTATTTTCGGATTAGGCGCCTGACTGCCTCCTATGAACGCAGACAGCGACGTCCAAGATTCTTCTCTGTCCCTTCTACCGACGGCGCAGTCTTCTCATTTCCTGCCTCGGTGCTCCCTCTCGACCTATCGGACCGGAAATAGCCTGTACACACTGGCCGTCCGTACGCGTGCGCCGAAAATGCTGGCAAGGTCGCTCGATACGAACGTCGGCCCTTCCTTCCAGCCTTCAGGCAGTTCGCCAAATACGGTCGCGGGCGGCGGGAAGCCGACCCTCCCTTCGGCTGCAGCTGGTATCAAGACCATGAGTCGGTATATGCGGCGTTCTCTTTTCGCTGCCGTGAAACCGTCCATAGCTAAACGAAGCGTTCTCAGACAGTGCTATTTCCCAAGCCGGAAACTAGGGTCGCACTCGTGCTATATTTTTCTTTTTGTTTGCGACTGTCAGCTTAGCGTTTGAAATCAGGAATGAACGAGGTAAATTTCAGGCGAGCCTCAGCTGCGAATAGTAATGTGCACACCAAAGCTGAGAAGTTACAGTAAGCGTTGTTTCTTCTGAGCTCGGCAATCATCGATTGCTTCTTCCTGGGCAAACAAGGCAATAATTGTTTCACATACGGCATTGAGCTAGTGCACAGGCGGCAATAGTCGCTATCAGGAACAACCAGTTTTGAGACTCAATATCGAGACTATTGAAAGTGCGAGGTATGACTTTCGCATGAGCCCTGAAGGGCAGTACCTGACACGTGATTCAACATTCTTTTTTAGCTTTAGAGGATCTGAATGTCTCTTAGAGGCTCCGACTGAAGTTCTGGACTAATTGATGCACTGATAGAAGCTCTTATGTGCGTGTTTGCTGTATATTCTGTTGCCTCCACGCCGAGGTAAGTTATAAAGTCAATAAAATGCAGTACGCGATCAGTGAAACTCTAAGCACCATTCTTGACCATAAGAATTACGAATGTGTACGAACCATGCAAACAAAATTGTTCGTGAAGCAATCAAAGTAGTTGAGCTTAAACTGGAGCTGGCGCAATCAGTTTGTTGCAGTGACGTGTGCGCAGACGAATGCAGCGCTATACAAGTTATACTTCTTTCAATTAGGTCGCGTCACGAGAATTTCAATATTGTCTTTTGTTTATTTTTTTTATTCAGAAATGTTGAGGATTCGAGTCTAGTTTACATGTCGAGAGTAAATAAAATTTTCAACTGCGCCGATGTCACCGACTGATTTCCTTAATTGGCAAAAAAGTGGGCCTGCTAATGCGACAGATTTGACTGAGGGAATGTTGAAGACGAGGACCAATAAATTTCACATATGTTGGTATGTTTTTTTCACTTCGTTTGCTCAGCTCCGATATCGAATGGCATCGGGAAACGTTGTACAGGTGCATACTTTTCGATTTTAGTGGGAACACTCGTTCCTTCGCTTGCTATCTCGAAATTTATCGATATGGTATCGATTGAAGAGCCGCCAGGTTTTATGAGTAAAAGAGTAATAAAAAAAAAGTTTTCTAAGGAAACGTGATTTTAAGTAGAAAGAAGTAAAGACCTGTTCACGTTTCTGCACACTAATACAGATGAATAAAATTACATCTGAAGGACTACCTGTACACTGTCTTGCGGAATTTGACAGGCAGTGAGAAACGTTTCTCAAGGGTTGCCGTATTAGTCATCTGCACTAACGCTCTTTGCTAATGGGTACTTTCGTGTTCATTTTGCTTCTGCCACATTACGGCTGTTCTTTGTTTTATTTGTCTCTGTTTTTCTTTCCTCTATTTCAGTTTTTAGCGGTAGCTTGTCGGCTTTCTTGTGTCATCTACCTAGATCGCCTGCGGTTTCCAGTCATGAATGTTGTGCTTTCATTTTTTTGTTCTCTTCATCTTGTAACTAAGTCTCGGCGATTTTGATTCTTGGCTTGTCTAGATTTTTTGTTTCTTTTTTAACACTTCTTCATTTCAACATTATTTCGGGCGAGTAGCTCTTAGGTTTTCTTCAATTGCCTTTACGCCCCACGAAGCTCTCCTGGTCCATGCTTTCTTCTTTTTTCTCTAATTTATGTTTTTTTTCGGAGCAGCCATCAGAAAGCAAACAGACTACTTCTTACAAGATGTTGTACAACCTGAGTGAAATCTTTAGCAGTAGGTCAATTTATATGAAAACATTTTAACGTAAAAAGAAGTGAAAAAGTAAAGCGCTGTCGTTTGCGTTCGGGGTTATGTACCTGTAGTGTTACGGAAACAGCTACAGGGTTTAAAAATTTTTGTTCATTAAAATAATGGCCATCTTTAATACAGTTTGGATAGCATTGCTTATCAGCCCATTGGTCACGAGTACGCAACTTTTTTTGTTTCTTTCTGCATTGGGCCTGGTTAGGCTGCACTTAATGTTACGTGATTTCTGTTCAACCAGCCTGTTATTGTAGAACACTACGCGCACATGAAAAATGTTTCAGTAAAAAGAGCTCCATAGCTGTTTTCGTTTTCCTTTTTCTACTATTTTTTCAGCCGGAATTAAGCAGTTTCAATCATGGCCACGATGGGCTTTAAATTGAGATCACGCTTACCGCATGTATATGTTCAACATTGCACCGTCTAAAATAAGCTTTCAAAAAGTTTTCGAATTGTGATGCGTTATTTCAACATCTGCTTCGATATCCTGTACATAACGGTGTTACAGATCAACCCCCCAATGTAAGAGTCCACTAAAGAAACAAACGTTACATAAATGAAGTCATAACTACCCCGAATCATGTTAATAGCTCCATTGGATAGAGCCAAATGCATGACAAGAAGCTATGAAGAACCGTATCACCGGGCCTGATTCTGCCTTTGGTATTCACGATCACGTTGGGCTTTACTGAATAGCCCTCCAGGGCAGTAAATCCTTCTGTTCGCGCCGGTCCGAACGGTGCAGCCACTATTCCTGCAACGTGTCTTCTTGTGAGCAATCCCTGAATGCGTCTCAGTAGCGACAATATACGCCAACGCTTACATAAATCACCCTTCTTTCCAATATGCTGTGCTGCGATAACAATTCCGGGACCGTCACGACGGTAATACCTTTGCCTATATACTGCCTCCATACTGCGAGATTGCTGCTTCGGTTATGAGGAATAGCTAGCCTCGTGTTTCCCTTTCACCGCCACCACATTCACCAACATACTTTATCTACTGACGTGACTGTCTTCTGGATTTCGGTGACCGAGCAACCTTTTATCTATGTTCCACCCCCTCATGATTGCTATATATTCTCTGTATTTCGCAATAAAATTCAGTTGACAGTCAGCGCCTGTGTACGTCCTTCCTTGTTTCTTGTGTCCCGTCCTTTGCGCTGCTCCACCACGATTTCCCTGAATGTTTTTCCACATCCTGCCCTATATTTCGGAGGTCTGCCATCAGAACTGTTATCTATACATTCTGCTAGAAAAGCGGATGCGGTAATAGAAGACGCATAAACAAGAAATCGAAGTGACTTCGGGTGCTTGCCGCTCCCATTTCGTAGTTTTCTTGTCAGTCTAGTCTTGTGGCGCTTTGTCCTCTAGAAGCAATGCACCAACAAACCCCACACATTGTCATATTTTGTCTGGTTTTGCTACGTCGCCTAGGAGGGCACCAGACGGAAGGGAAAGGTACAGGCTCTTGCGCCTCAGCTGTGGCTAAGAATGTCCTGATTCCAGGAAAGCTCTGATAGCGAAGGAAGAATAACGGGTATCTCCCTGACAAAAGGGCATCTACTCACTCTTTTTTGAGACTTCGAGCGAACGGGTCAGTTTCACAATCAGTTTCTCATGAGTTTTAACGATAAAATAAAAATGCAAAGAAGCACAAAAGCACACGGAGGTATTTTGGAGAAAAAGAAATACTGGGAAGCACAGCACGAGCGTGATGGACCCGCGAATGATAGGAAATTAGAGAATACAAAAGCTCATGAATGCATATATATCTCTGTGAATATTTACTCAGTATATTGCCATTGCATAACTCATTTAGCTGCTGGTGCTCGTCATTCGCATTGTTTCGCTCTGACAAGGACACGGAAAAAGAGGGCTTGTTAAGATGCCTTTAAAAAAGAAGGCAACTTTTTTGCTACGTGTGGCATCAATGCACTAATCACAATCTGCACATCATTCACAAACTTTCTAAACAGGTTAAGAAAAATTGCCTACGATTAAGTTACTTCCTGATGCGATGCGAAATTTGAGCGCAGACCATCAGCTGTTTCAGCTTATCGATAGATTGAGGCAAAGAATCCGAGCAAGACATGTATGTACAATTACAGACAACTTGTTATATTTCACGCCTATTCCTTCTTCAAGAAACAGTCCACTAACAGTTCTTGATTGTCATGAAAGAAGGTTTGTCGACGGAGAAATAGAGGCTACATGCTCGACTTGCTGCACCAATGCCTTGCAGGAGAGTTGAAATCTGGCTTAGTTGGTAATTACTTATGAAAAAACGAGCCAAAAAGACGGGGACAAAGCAGAGACCAGGCAAGCACAACGACTGGGCTCCAGTCCACTCGTTGTGTTCCTCGTCTCACCTTTGTCCCCGTCTTTTTGGCTGTCTTTTTTTGTATGTACCAATGCCTGGTTCTCAAAGACGAGGTCTGCGCAAGTATTTCGCGAGGTTGTCACAGCTGTGGGAGCCGTTACGACCGAGAGCAACGGGATGTTCTCCCGCATAAGTGGTAAGAAATTCCCGCTTGCCTTTATATCTACATTAAATCCCAACCCACACTGCCATCCTGGCAGGTGGCAGCGTTTCTGGCACAACTATGTCAATGCTAAAGCATGCAGCCCACATCTGACTACCGCCATGTAGTTTAAGGCATAATTGAGGTGTCCACTGTTACAAGAGGGCAGTTATGCGCCTCCCTTCTGGTTCAGGTGTCCACCGAGATGTGCGAGACAGATATTCCACATTTCCTTTCCTCAAAAACCAATCTATAAATTTTACCCTCTGCTTTCAAAGCCCCCGCTCTATTGGTTTCACAGCTGTATGAGGCAGATACTGCGCATTTCATTTCCTCAAAAAAATACCGAAGACACTTTGGAAATTCTAGAGTGTTCTTGACGAAAGCCTTGTGGTCAACCCACTGCTGCTTCCCCGAACCGCTTGACGCGGAATCATTGGGCCGCCTCGGCGCTATGCGTCTCACTCACTCGACTGCAATGAGAGGTCTGACGAAGGAGCGGTCACGCAGGGTTGCCAGATGGCTCCGACCTCAGGTAGCCAAATTGGCCTCCGTAGTAGCCCAAACGTAGCCAACAGCAAAATTTTTGCGTAGCCCAAAAGTAGCCAAAAAAATTAGTTTTTTTGACATTTCTTAAGCATATTGAATTAATTTTCGGCAAGAATATTTACATATTAGATTTCTTTCCCGCAGATAATGTCTGAGGGGGTGCGCACGGCGTGTTCTTTCCGTTGTTACGTTTCGCATCCGTCATGCGCGCTAACCAGTGCGGCTAACAGGTGCGCTAACCAGGTCCTAAATATAGGGCCGCAGTTCCACTTTGCAGGCGCGGCAGTAGGCCATATCACCTGAGGCGGGTGACGCCAGCCAGTTTGCACGCGGAAAACAACGGCGGCGCTATATCTAGTTTAGGAATATTTCACCTTTTAAATGTTCGCGCGCAGATTAGACACGTCGACAGTGAAAATACCTTACTGTATACATACGCAGCCTCACTTTCAATTGCATGCTTTAAGAGGAAGGTTCTCACTGAGAGCGTCACCTCATAGCATCGAGCATGCGCCTTCTTGAAGCTACATTCTACGATATGCATGAGCTCAGAATAAATCAAGGATATATGCCATTAGATGATAATCTATGTCGATTTTATCTTCAGTCTAACAGCACCTTCACAATAATGAGAAAAACAATTACCCTGCAATTCCGGCTACTTTTCCCATTTCTTTTTGTAGTTCCGGATGTACATCGCCCACTTGCCCATTCTGAAAGTTCTCGTAGCGACGGAGCCATGTCATGCCACTAACTTCCACCGCCTTCGTTAGTTACAGTGCGTTCCGCGCCGAAGGATGGCTCCACGGCTCCGCATGAGTGCACGCAGATTACGCAACGGACACGGCGCTCTCGCGTCGCTTGCAATGAATCTCGAGGGCTGCACGTGTGCCGCTTGAGGCTGCAGAAAAAGCGTAGGCTCTTGCGAGTGGCGCGCTTGCTGTGTCCAGCACGAGAATAGGGAGGAACAGAAAAAGACCTTATTAATGCGTAAGCATTACTTGCCTCATCTTGAGCAGAATGTGTCCGCAGAACCAGAATGAACAATACAACAAAAGAACATGCCTGGCGGTGGGTTTCCGAACAGCCACCTACCGCAGCCGCAGCGGACGCCCAAACCACGAGGCCATGTCTGTGGTTAACGGTTAACACGTGAGGATCACGAAACCAGGCAACAGAAGCGAAATAGTAGCATTTAATGCTTACGCATTCGCACCACGTAGGGAGCGCCGCGGTGGCTCAGTGGTTATGGTGCTCGCCTCCTGACCCGAAAGACGCGGGTTCGATCCCGGTCGCGGCGGTTGAATTTCTTTGGAGGAGAAATTCTAGAGGCCCGTGTACTGTGCGATGTCAGTGCATGTTAAAGAACCCCAGGCGGTCGAAATTTCCGGAGCCCTCCACTACGGCGTCTCTCATAGCCTTAGTCGCTTTGGGACGTTAAACCCCATAAACAAAACAACAAACAAAAAACCACGTAGGGAGGCTTAAGTTCTCTTAATGTTTTCTCTCTATTCTGGTACCATGGTTGTCATGGCCACCCGAGGTGCACCGTCAATGAGAGAAGGCTCACATGTGCAGACGGCAACAGTCTATATTCAATGGCGCGCGCGCGGGTGGCGTGGATTAAGTGGAATATATAGGCCGTGAAGTGTTTCCGCGGGGGCAACTTTCACGTAGTGTCAACTCGTTATAAAAGAAATCGAAAGGCCATGATCCTTGACCGCCTGAAATACAAGTTTTCTCGAACACAGCGTTTACAAATTGTCATTTTGTAGCAGACGGGCTCAATTTCTTTAACCTTCTATAGCGTGCATTTTGATTCCAGCATGCCTTTTATTTCTGTCACTGTATAATTCTAACAGAGCACATTATAACTACTTTGACTTTTGTTTTCACCCATGAAAAAGAAGTAGCCCAAAAGTAGCCACATAGCCAAAACGAAATTTCTGACGCCAACTCGGACAACAAGTAGCCCAATTTGGCTATTAATAGCCCAATCTGGCAACCCTGGAGCGGTGGCGTAGGTGCCACCACCGACGTGTGCGCGCTCGTTCTACCGCTTCTGTGTGACGTCACGGTTGCTTTGCACAGCTGCGCCCTCCACTGGCGCGCCGGTTGCTGAGGAGGGGTGGAGGTTGCGCTTTTACTTTCTCCTTTCCAAGCTCCCGCTACATTGCTTTCGCAGCTTAAAGGGTGTCCACTGCTGGTTACAACGGACAACAGCAACGGCGACGCCGCGAAACGCAGGAACGGGTGCCTTAGAGCTGCGCTCTAAAATTATCACGTGCAATACTTGCAACTATACTGTAGCTTTTCACCTCACAAGGGCATTTTACATCGAATCTGGAAAAGTGTTAAGCAATGCTCAGAATCTCCTTGTGCTTGCGTACAGAACTTGTTTCAAAGTTCGGTTCCAAGTCCAACACCCTCGGACAAAAATTTTGAAAAATAAAAAATTGTACGATGCTTTATGGAAATTGTACACAGGAAGACGCACATTCCTGGCAAATACGAAGACGGCCATCCGCTTCAGCCGTTTGGCTACCGGCATTGATGTCTGTGCTCGACCTGGCTGACGTCGGACGGCTTGTAACTCCCGCCTTGCCAGTTCTTTGCTATAAACCCCTTTTTATCATTTGTGGATAGGCCGGCTAACAGCCCTGGAACTCCGCAGCCGTACTCTCCCGAACTCTGCGATACCCGTCGACGTGGGCCCAGCTGTTACCTGCGCCGGCTCCCTTCGACAACGGGACCCGAACATCTTCAGCGGAACCCATGAGCTGGATGTCGAAGATTGTCTCAAGACTTACGAGCGGCATGTGGTTGTTTTTTTCATCTGCTTTTCTAATCAATTAGCTTTAAGCGATAACATATTCAGTAATATTGTAAATTGATCAACACCACAAATTAAATAAAAAATTAAAAAAAATCCCCTGTGCCCCTTGGTTTCTGTGGCTGTTGGCTTCTGTCATATTTATAACGAGCCCCTCATTCCCCTTCCCTTGTATGCTTAATTGCTTAGCGAGGGCCTCGGTTCTGACAGCCTTGACGCCATAGGAAGCATAAGAGGGTTCTCACGCAGCTTCCACCCTCTCCGTTCGATGACGTTTACGTCACACCTGCGGTAACTCAGGACGTTCCACGACCGCCGCTTATGAACGTGGGTGGCGCTGATGAACACTCTCAAGGCTAGGTTACTTGTAAACATAAATACCCCCGAAAGCAGAAGATTTGACAGCCGTCGCCGTAGCTCAGAGGTAGAGCACCGGACGCGTAATTCGGAGTACGTGGGTTCGGATCCCACCGGCGGCATGTGGTTGTTTTTTCTTCTGCTTTTCTAATCAATTAGCTTTAAGCGATAACATATTCAGTAATATTGTAAATTGATCAACACCACAAATTAAATAAAAATTTAAAAAAAAATCCCCTGTGCCCCTTGGTTTCTGTGGCTGTTGGCTTATGTCATATTTATAAGGAGCCCCTCATGCCCCTTCCCTTGTTTGCTTAATTGCTTAGCGAGGGCCTCGGTTCTGGCAGCCTTGACGCCATAGGAAGCATAAGAGGGTTCTCACGCAGCTTCCACCCTCTTCGTTCGATGACGTTTACGTCACACCTGCGGTAACTCAGGACGTTCCACGACCGCCGCTTATGAACGTGGGTGGCGCTGATGAACACTCTCAAGGTTAGGTTACTTGTAAACATAAATACCCCTGAAAGCAGAAGATTTGACAGCCGTCGCCGTAGCTCAGAGGTAGAGCACGGGACGCGTAATTCGGAGGTCGTGGGTTCGGATCCCACCGGCGGCATGTGGTTGTTTTTTTCTTCTGCTTTTCTAATCAATTAGCTTTAAGCGATAACATATTCAGTAATGTTGTAAATTGATCAACACTACAAATTAAATAAAAAATTAAAAAAATCCCCTGTCCCCTTGGTTTCTGTGGCTGTTGGCTTCTGTCAGAACTAAATAACGTAATTTTTATCTCCACAGCGTGGCTAACTTCTGGTATCGAAACCATGAGGTGGAAATTGAACATGGCCTCCCATCCGGACGACTTTCTCCGAGGTGTTCGGGCGTCCTGCTGTCAGGAAACTCCACGCCGAGCAACGCTTGCGTAAACGGTCTCAGCAGGTCGGCGAAAGCTTCGCAAGCTACATCAAACATTTCTTTAACCTATGCAACTTGTAACCCTCAACAAGTCGGAAGATGACGAAGTTAAACGCATCTTGAAGGGCAATAACGACGACGCCTTTAAAGATACTGTTAGCGCGCGACTTGCACACCGTAGCTGGAGTCGCTACTCTCTCTTCCAAAGCTTCGAGGAGCTGCGAAAACAGACGATCCTGTCTCGACAGCAGCCCACACAGGTTAAGCTGCTTGCTCAGCTGACACCATCAGCTGACACCTCCTCGCTGCTGCAAAAGATGAAAAACTTTGTCCGAGAAAAAGTGCCGAGTCAGCTCTCTCTTTTGCCGTGCCCTTGAGAGCGAGCTCCATATTTGGCTCTGCCTCTATGATATGCCTTCCAAGATCAGGTTGCTGAGGCTGTTTCTCCCGCCCATCCACCTCCATCTGTCGCCGCATTGGGGGGGAAATCTGACTGTGCAGCCTGCTCGTGGCCCCCCCCGCCACCGAATACGGGCCGGTGTAGTTTCGGCTACTAGGCTTTGTTTCGGTGCATTGCCAGCAGTGGGGATGGGATGGCCGGGACCCATCCTCTGGGGATGCAAACCCCCAATGGGAGTGGCAGCGACTCCCAGACGACTGTGAGGGCCAGTCGTGCACGTGAGGTCCGATGCCTGAGCGGAGGCAGGCCTGGGTTTATACTCAGGTTGGACCCACGAAATCCGGCCCGGAAGGCATGTCAAAACGCCAAAAGGTTTTCGAATACATGCTACCTTCCTTCCTCTGCGCGCGGGGGCGTGCAAGTCTGGCTACCGACGCGTCGGTTTCTGGTTACGGAGAAACCAGGTCCGCGCGGGGGTTCATAGTGGCCAGGCTCTGAGGACCGCCGCCCCGGGGAAGCGGCCTTACGGCCGGCCGCAGGCTTAACCGCCTGCGGGATGCCGGGGGATGAGGGCTTAGTACTGCCTCGTAAGAGTCTGGCGAAAACCGAAGATGTGTGGAGTACCGGTGGAGTAGGCCCGGGTCATCTCATCCTAAGCCACGTTCTTGGTTAGTGGCCCGGTCGCCCAGCCTTGAACACTCTCTCCTCAGTAGGAGAAGAGTAAGCTAGGAGAGGAAATAAGTGCATGGATGGTTGGAGGAAGCACAGATGGGCCCCCCGGAGTCTGACCGGTTCTGAGGCCGCGAGGCCGTTGACGAACTGGACGTCCAATGGAGTGGACAATCACACATACTTCCGGTGTCCGAAAAACCGCGAAAAACCTTCAACGGCTAGTAGCCGGCAGGTGGGAAAAGCCTTCTAGTGAGCGATGAGGAGCCCCAGGTAGCTACTGACCCCGTGTTAGGTTTTCCTGTCTCCGACGGTCGGAGCCCGTTGCGTATGGTGGGTGGTCGGGCATCCCGTGAGTGGGGCCGCACCATTGGGCAATCTCGATGCTCTCCCTGCCCTGGCCAGGCGGGCCAGTAATGGAGTCGAGATAATTGAAGGATCAGAGCAAAAATCTCGCTGTCCCCATTCCCTTCCCACGTCCCATTTCCCTTTCCGCTACTTCCCAGGGGAGGTCAGGGGAGCCTCCCCGGGCCCGCTCTCTCGGCTGTGGGTCGCTAATGTAGCATTATCCCTAATATTTTATTTTTCCACCCACGGGTGGTCAAATTACAACTTGCCTACGGGCTTCCTCTTTTATTTTCCAATTGGGTTAAGTCTGTTGTGTGTAAACGGTGCAGGCAGGGGCCTATTATTTTTATTTCCTTTTCGGTTGCCCCAACCTATTCAATGTCGCCGCATTGTCGCTCATCCGACGCCTCATGGCGGACGTCGTCGGCCAACCACCGCGCACTGAAATATACGGACGTCGTTGCCAGGCCTAGACCGCCAACCAAACCTTTGCCTCCGGTACCTGTGCTAGCGGTGGCTCATTATCTTCGACTGGCTCCGCTTGTCAGCAATCCCTGGTGCACCATTGACAACCGGCCTATTAGCTACATTTGCGGCTTGCTTGGTCATGTCGCATGGCTTTGCCGTCGTCGTCTCCCAGCGTCTGCGCCACCTTCTCAAGCTCCCGCGTACTGACCTTTCACCAGTTAGTACTGCGGGCTTGCTGCGCCACCGTCCAATAGTCCTTCTTCCTGTGAGCGTTCGGCCGTTTCTAGACACCGTTCACTATCGCCGAGGCTCTGCTCAGTCTCTCCTATGCGACGTCGACCCAGTACTAATAAGGAGTAAAACTAGGCGCCGTAGTTTTCCTAGGCGAGACCTGCATCGCGTCGAACTTTCCAGGGTTTCGTATATAACCTGCTAATCTGATAGAAGTTTCTGTCGAGGAAATTTCTGTCATGGCGCTGGTGGGCACCGATTCTGCGATTTCTGTTATGAACGTAAAGGTTTGCCGCTTGTTAAAGAAGGTAACGACGCCCATTGCTCGACTATCACCGTGCACGGGCAGCGCTGAGCACATCGAGCTGTCTGCAGCGTGTACCGTTCGAGTTGTGATTGAAGACTCCCTTTATACGATATAATTCTTCGTTGTGCCTTCTTATTCCCATGATATTATTCTGAGTTGGGTTTCTCTTTCCGCCATGACGCTCCTATAGACTCTGCTCGAACGGAAGTCTGGTTCTCTTCTCTGCCCAAACCTTTGCCGAACACTACTCCTTCTATTTCTACTCCTCGTGCTCTTCCGTTTTTGTTCACCTGTCTTACGACTCTCTCAGCGACGACACTGTCCTCCCTACTGCAGCCCATACTTTTATGCACCACACGTGTCTTTGCCACACGCCGCACTGCCAGACGCCGCACTGACTCTGTCCGCTGGCCTCTCGATACTTTTAGTCTCCGACCCATTTTCCTAGCCTTGCGCTCTGCTCTTTGCTGTATGTCTCGGCAGTTTGCAGCCCATCGCAGCTCTTCTCCTCCGCCAGGAGACTGATGACTCCCCGCACATGTACTAAATCTAACACGGAGGTTTATTGAAAGTAACTGGGAAGACGCCGACAGTGGCGAAGACAGTCCAAGACACGTCAGGTCGAGCAGACATCTGTGGCAATAGCAATACTGCTCAAGCGCATGGTCATCTTCACCATGAACCCGCTCAGCTGACCTTCCTCTTCTCCAGGCCCATCTTTTGCCGTGTTGGACTTACGGTCAACCGACGCCGATCTTTCTTTGCCGCAAAGGGCACAGCTTCTCAACCTACTTCATCAGTTCCTCTTTTCCTTCGAAGCTCACCAAACTTCTTTGGCCGAACTACCACCGTCACCCGTCGCATCAACACCGGTGCAAATGCGCCACTGCGGCAGAACCTGTATCATGTGTCTGCAACCCACCGCCAGACCGACCGCCAGAAGCAGTCACTGGGCATCGCCTGTTGTCCTTCTAAAAAAAAGATGGCGCCATACGCTTCTTTGAAGATTACCGCCACGTTAAAAAGACTCTGCGCAAGGACATCTATTCTCTCCCACGCATAGACGACGTTCGGGACTATTTTCAAGTGGCAGAGCTCTTTTCCTCTCTCGATTTACGGTTTGGGTGCTGACAGGTTCCCCTTCAAGTCGCCCATCGTCCCAGAACGGCTGTTGTGTCCCCCGACGGCTTGTACAAATCTACTGTGGTGCCGTTCGGCCTTTGTAAAGTGCCTGAGACCTTCGAAAGGTTGATGGACACCATTTTGAGGACTAAAGTGGAAGATGTTCCTACGCTACCTCGACGACATTGTCGTCTTTTCCCCCCGACTTTGACACCCAGCTGTCTAGCCTGAAGCAAGTTTTCACCTGCTCCTCTGATGCCGGCTTGCAGCTCAACTTGAAGAAATGCCGTTTAGCTGCGTGTGAACTGACCATTTTACCCCACGTTGTCTTGAGGAAAGGCGCTTGATCCGACCCGGCCAAACTTCGTGCTGTAGACGCCTTTCCCAAGCCTACTTCCATCAAAGACCTGCGAAGCTTCCTAGGTCTGTGCTCTTACGTTCGCGGATTCTTCGCAACTTTTCTTCGATTGCTGCGCCTTTAACGCAACTGACCGGCACTTCCGATTTATAGTTGTGGTCTCCAGCTTGTGACGATGCATATATACCCTTGCTCAGCCTCCTCACGGCACCGCCCATTCTGCGCTATTTAGACTCCACCGCTCCTACCGAGGTCCACACGAACGCCACCGGTGGTGGCCTCGGCGCCGTAGTCGCCCAGCACATCTCTGGTTTCTATAAATACGTCATTGCCCATGTACGTCGCGCACTTACGAAGCCTGAATCGTATTACTCTTTCAGTTTAAAAGTGTTTGGCTACCGTATATATACCCCTGCCAAATTCCGGCCTTAACTATATGCCGCTCTTTTGACGTTGCGACAGAACATCATGTTCTTGTCCTTGTCTTTTTGTGCGCAGTACCCCCCCTTGTATTCACCATGATTGACCGACTAGCCCAACAACGTACGCTCTTAAACTATGTTTCTTCTACCGTGGGCCCTTTCTTTTGTGTTTCATCATGTTCTTTTTTAACTTTCAACCTTGAAAGACCCTGCCGACCGCCTTGTGGTAGAGCATCCGCCTCGCATTCGGGAGGTGCTGGGTTCGATCCCCAGTGCCGCCTAAGTCTAAGACCCTTGGTCTAAGACCCTTTTCCCAAGCATTTCACCCTAGAAGAGCCGAGCACCAGGCCAGGGGAAATCTTGTACCCATTGAAGAAACCGGTGGGTGCCCGGCGGCACTGGGGATCGAACCCAGCACCTCCCGAATGCGAGGCGGATGCTCTACCACAAGGCCACGCTTCGGTCCCGTGGTCTACCGCTCCGGCCGCAAGCATCAAGGCTCTGATGCCCTGACCCGCTGGCCACTTCCAGCCGAGATCGTCAGAATTTCATCCCTGACGCATCCCCGCCATTTATTTATTTATTTGTTTATTTATTTATTGTACCCTGAGGGTACAAATGTACATTATAGAGGGGAGGGACGGATGCAGAGGCATACACATTTTACACAAAAAAGTTATTAGTACAAAATATACACAATATCTGTAAAACCAGTACAAAAAAGTAAGTGAGCATACAAAAAGAATGAAAAAGAACAAAGGTACAAAGAGTAAACTACGACATCGGTAACGGTGTTAATAAATACAGAAAAATATGGCAAGGAAAACAATAATAAACAAGGAATGCAGTTCCTAATAAACAAACAGTCGTATTGCGAATATGAACACCATGATGATGACATGAGCACTAGCTATGAAAAGAAACTGTGTAATGCTGATTTAAAGTTCTCAATTTCAGATATACTTGTTAGTGATGCTGGTAGGTTATTCCAGTCATTGCTTGTCCGAGGAATAAACGTTGCTTCACGTAAGTGACGTGCCCTCAGCGCTGCGTACCCACCCCTGGATCGCTTCTCTTCTCGACCTCCTCTCCAATCTGATGGTTGCTTGTCCTTAACATGCTGTCCGGAGCCATGCTTCCGACATCGCGATTTGTGATGATGTCCTACGCCGCCGGAACTGCATTTCAGACAGGCGCAAGTGTTTGCTCGTTATTCTTCGCCACTTGCGCACTCAAATATGCGCATATTTTCACGCTGACGCACAATGCGGTCACGCGGGAGTTTTAATGATATACACCCGCATCAAGCTGCGCTACTCCTTGCGCAGCACGTGCATCTTCGTAATTAAGTACGTACTCTCCTGCTTCGTTTGTCAATGTCGCAAGACGTATCCTCATCGTTCCGCTGAAGATTAGCAGCCGCTCCATCGCCTAGCACGGCCTTTCGACCGCAGCGGCATTGATTCATACGGCTCGTTTCCGTACGCTCCGGCCGGCAACCGTTGCGCTATTGTTACGGTAGATCATCTGAGGACGTATGCCGCAATCGCCGCCCTTCCGTCTGCCACAATAACAAATGCTGCCTCCTTCCTTTTACAGAGTATCGTCCTTCGTCATGGTGCACCACGTGAACTGCTTAGCGGCCGAGGACGCATCTTTTTGTCCGATGTCCTCAGATGCCTGCTCAGGCAGAGCAACATAATTCATTGAAACACTTACGCAAAACATCCGCAGACCGATCGCCTCACGGAAAGATTTAACCCCACCGTCGGGGACATGCTACGTCGGATCCAACCACTCGAGTTGGGGCCTCGTTCTTTCGCTTACTGTTGATTTTGTGTTGAAATCCACAAATTACATTTAGACCATCCGCATCTCTGATATATAGCGTGCTGTAGCTGCGAACCACTGTCTTAACTTTAATACTGATCATAAGAAACCACATCCAGCTCTAACCTCTGATCTTAATGCAAAAAAAAATTGTTGGCGTAGTAGGTAAAATTTCAACAGAAAAACAACAAATTTCTCAATTGAGATTACCCTGAGCAACAGCAGAACAAATTTAGTTGCGCTGCGGTTCAGGAAATTTTACAGGCGCCGATATTCCGTTGTCTGTTGACGCAACACTAAAGCAACACGATGTCAACGGAAATTCAAAACTCATGTTTGTAGGGTTGCTTATGTGACTTATGCATACAGTACCTCTCGGCAGTGCATTACCGGCCTCTCTTTTTTTTTCTTCTTTACGGCTGTCATCCGTCTGCTGCAATAGATACCACCCTGCTGAAAAAGTTGTATGATGCAATAAACTCATACAGTTTATCATTCAAATATCATAGAAAATTATTGTACAGATCATAGAAAATTATCATACAAATGTCATACATTTCTGTAAAATCATACAGTTATCATACAGATGTCGTAGAATATCATACATATTGTATGATATATTTTTCAAATGGTATGATATTCTATGATGAAGCCTCTATGAGGTTATTGCATCATAGAACTTTTTTTAAGCAGGTCATTATGCTTATTTTTTTTACCAACCTGATCTCCGAATTAACTCCTGCTTCGGAAGCTACGCAACACGCAGAAGACTATCGCCAAATTGCCCACTCACTCACGACTGGACTGATACCCAGTATCGCTAAAAATTCCGCCACGACAACGCTCACACGACATCGCGCTTCTGTGGTGGCGCCGTTGTGTGGCTCTGGATACCGTCAAGTACCCCTGGACTGTCCCTGCCGCGGTGGCTTAGTGTTTAAGGCGCTCGTCTACCGAGGCGGAGTACCCGGGTTCAAAGCCGACCACGGCGGCCCTGTTCCGATGGAGGTGGTACGCAAAAGACGCCCGTGTGCTGTGCGATGTCAGATCCCCACGTGGTCGAAATTATACCGCAGACTTCCTCTACGGCACTAGTTTCTCTATTTCATCTTTCACTCCCACCTTCCTCCCTTCCCTTACGGCGCGGTTCGGTGGCCACCGAGATGTGAGAGACAGATTCTGCGCATTAGCTCTCCTCTAAAACCAATTTATCCTGGACTGTCCTCGAAATTTCTTGCCAAGTATCACGGCCCCTACCGCGTCCAGGAGCGCACATCTCCTGTTAATTACGCCGTCTAACCTCTCATGCCGTAACCCAGTCTCCACTGCCGCGACACAGCTCTTGTCTAGTGCCACAAGCCTTACTACAAGTAGAACGTTTTTGCGGGCTAGTTGGTTCATTGTAAAAAAGATAAGTACTGCGCGAATGGGACAGGAGAGGAGAACGAGGAACCTATTATTCTCGCCAAAATGTTCTTTGTTATTTCACTGCATATATTCTTCTGTCGTTTTTCATGAATATATTTTTCAAAACTCACGTTTGGCTCCGATATTTTGTCGTAATCCTATGGAAATTTCTTTATTTATACCGCTATACCTTGGGCAATCCCCCCACGTGGGTATGTGCCATTATAAAGAGGTGAAGAAGAAGAAGAAGACAACATTACTAAAACACCGCCATCTTAGCGTCGCCGTAGGTCGCCAGGACGCCACCTCTTCGTCTCGGGAGCTATTGTAAAGAAGAAGGCGCATATTCATGGCAAAGAGGAAGATGGCCATGCGTTACAGCCGTATTGCTATCGCCACGGATGTCTGCGTTAGACCTGGCTGACCTCTCTGTTTTCGCCGCTGCTACCGTCTTCCCAGTTCCTTTTATTGAACCCCCGTCTTTGAAAATATTGAAGGTATTGGTTCATTCTTCTGATATGTAGCGAAACCTTTCTTTTAAAGTGTTTCCATTGATAGCATCAGACAGTTAGGGCTGCCATAGAAAACCCAAAAGGGAACGCTTTTTACGATAACGAAAACGTTAATAGAAAAAAATTTCGAGACTGTCGTCGGGTGATCACCGATATAGTGATTTATTTAGTGAAATCTTACATTTAATGAAAAATTGCGTTCATCAAAGGTTTCCTGCACAAAAATGCCCTGGTCCGGTATTGTTGGGTACGATTACAGTCTAGTTATTATTACCCGCTATGCTGTGTTAACTCTATCCCGTATTTCGCTTGTGTGTAAACATTCTGTACACCTAGTGCCGACAGCTGCAAATTTTAGTATCTATTTCTACGATTTATAATGAAGGCTTTGAAAATACACTCACTGACGAGGAGCGAAAGTTGCCGAAAGATCAAGCGTACAGCCTCCCGTCAAAAGTAGACTGCCCAAGGGGTTTGCTTCTGAGTTCTTTAGCTCGGCTCCCTAGCCCATCAGGCACTCCAAACCTTGGGAGGATTGAAGACGAGAAGCCATTTTTCTTTCGAGAGATTACGGTCGCTAAGCATGCATAACGAGGCATGCTGGAGACCTCATAAGGAAACCCCTGGGGCTGTATACTTTTGACGGGGGCTGTACATGCGCCGAAATTGAGCAATGCTTAATGCGTATATTTACTCTTGCGGCAATTCGACTATTCATGCGTTTTAAGTAACTAAACACCCCTACTACCAGAACATTTCGTGTTACTGCTTTTTGTACCATTTTGATGCCATATTTTGTTTATTTATTAAGTTGCTTTTCAGCAAGCGCCGTTTCTGTTTTGGACCTCCAAAGGCAAATGTGGAATGTGTAGTAAATTTATTTACTTATTTAATAAACAAATTATACCAGAACCGATGGTTGATTGGAAAAGCTGCTACTTGCTGGTACAGACTGGGTTCTATTGCAGAAATGCGCCAAAATGCGCTGAGACGAGCTGTTGCCAACTCCAAGCCCTGGAGCCACCACCCAATATGAATTGTAGCCACTGCACTTCTGCGCCTCTCCACTTTTTCAGCGCAGCTGATTAGATACAGTCTAATCCAGTTGACAGCTGTATTGACAAAAAAGAGTGTGAGTGCGGGTAACGGCCTATAGATAGATGAACGCTTATGCTCCTCCCCGCGTTGTTCCTTAGGCCAGTGTTTGCGGCTGAGTTCCTTCAGGACAGCAGCAGCTACAGTTCGCCTTAGCTTCCAGCAGGGCTCTTAGCTTATACCAGCTGCGAAACAAGACTTCAAAATTGACTTACCCCAGTAGCCACTTTTCGGGTGCATACGGATGGTGGCGCCATGTGGAAACGATATATAAAAGCTGTTGCCATATGTCGTATTTTGTAGCGTCCCGTAGGTGCGCACGCTCTTCGTGGCCTCGCTGGCTTCGCTTCGACTGCATGGTTTCGGCTGCGTCACGATGGTGCATTCTATACTAAAAGCGAAGATTTTATGATATGGTTTCGTCTTTGTCTTTTCAAGTTCAATTTTTGCGTATTGCATCCCGGTGATGTGTCGTGGGCAGTCGAAGCCGAAATAACTGAGAATTAGGAAAGCGCTGTGCGTTGGCTGCTCGCAACCTTACGGCGGACTTGCTACGCCTCGGCCGCTACATAGTCCCCATCAAAATGGCGACAGGATACCGCGGACAATAGCTTAAAAATTAAAGTTCTCTATCTCTGTCTCTCTAATGGCAATTAGGCTAAACCTGCGGGAAAGAGTGCTGTTCATTTTGCTCTTTATAACTGTGCAAAAAGTAGTTCTAGCCTGCGTATCCCATGGTAGAAGAAATTACTACTACGGAACCCCACGAAACGCATAGTGTGCGGGTTATCCATGTGATATCACTATAGTTTCGGATCACGGTGAGCAATTCTAAAAAGCACAGCAATCAACATAAAACTCTCTAAAATGGCGTGTGACAGTTACAAATCAACACTCTAGCGGCCCGAATGAAAGCGCTATTTTAGAAATTCTGCAACTGCTGATAAGCGAAGGCCATGGCTTTTTTGCGGCGTGCCATTAGATAACGTAAGCAGGTGATTGTGCCGTTTATTTCTTTTGAATTCAGGAGCCCTATTCTCCAAAATTCATTATTTTGTCCAAATTGTGACGTACTGGTGACCTGTAGATCAAGGCAGCGCCAGTTTACGTAAACACAGAACCTGACTGCATAAAAAAGGCAGAAAACTGATAGGACTAAATACCGCCGTCTGCTACTATTCTCGCCACGTACTAAAAAGAGAGCCGCTCCAGGAGCTTGCAGTGTGCATCTGCGTTACCAGGGTATGGACTTTTGCGTATCATGATATAGATGCGGTCGGACGACCGGCAGCAGCTATAGACAGAACGAGTGGGATTATTCAGTGTGAATGACTCGCAAGACGGTTGTCAAAGAATTCAGTGTTCAGTGCGAATTCAGTGCGAGCGAAGGCGCAGTCGACTCTCCAGTCGAGGTGAGGGGATCGCGTACTTGCGAGACGCCAGCGACGTCACAGAGATGCGCGTGTACTGTTGGTCAAAGAAACGGGCGTACATCAGGAACTGCGCCAGGATATTCGTAATGGCGTACGTGCTGGTTGGAGCGGGAAGCGAATGCTTTGGCCGGCGTGATGTCTTCGCAGCATTGATCCTCTTATGAATCACGACAGCTTCGCATATTCGCTTACCAGCCACAATTGAATGCAGTAACTAAGATGTTTAAGGCACTTTTCTTGGCGAATAAAGTGATCTCACCCGGGACAGAGAGGGAAGGAGCCGACAGCTAGATTGAAGGAGCATGAAGCGGCACCTAAATACGCGCAGGCCGACAGTCCCTGTCTGAGGACAACGCGCGCATTCTCTATGTATCAATAGCATTGGCAATTGGCAGCAGAAACCCATCGTTTTCTAAGCGAGCGCCACGCCAACTACCGTCAGGTCAGCAGAAGTGCTGAAGCTTTTGATTGCTACGTATCGGCTTCAGCGGTGTAGAACGCGAAAAGCGGGGTAGACCGGAGTAGTGTGTGTGGGCGTGCGCAATTAAGGCTGCGCATTGTATCAGACTCTGTTGTTGGTCAGGTTTCCAGACGCGCGCGCACGAAAGCAAACTGCGAAACACGAAATATCTGAGAAAGTCTCCTCAAGGAGGGCGGCCCGAGCGCGTATTCCTTATTGCCAAACCTCTGCAATGCAAACCGTAAGAAACGATTCTTTTCTGGCATTAATGACAAACAATACTAAGCACAGTGAAAAGTCCACTGACAAAAAATTTGAACAAAGCGTGACTTCCAGAGTTGCCAGATGCCGTTGAGCAAATAAGCAAACAACCAGCCCAAAACGAGCCCCCCCCCCCAAAAAAAAAAAAAAAAAAACGGCACGACTTTTGCTAAGAAGCCCAAAAGAAGCGGACGATAACAAATTCTCTCAATCTTGAAAATTGTTTAATAATTCTATCCAAAAGTCGCAGAAATACGAAGGGAAGGTGAACAAATCAGTTTATTTTGAAATGCGACGACAACCACAAGAATGAGCGAAAACACTCATGTACTTTTAAACATTGTCCGCTGGGTAGTCTGCACCCTGTTCATTGCGCGTTTGCCAGTATACACGTATGAAGTAAGTTGTTGACTCCTGCAACGTTTGTTTGATTTCACCGGCTCAACTACAAAGAGTCATCGTCGGATGTGTTCGACTCATCGCGAAAATACTCCGCGTCCACTTCGGAACCGTCCATTTTTTTTAGAGTTGAATAGCTGTAACATTTTTAACGTCGGTTGAAAGTAAGTCCCGGTAGCAAACACCTCGAAACTTTAGGCTGTAACGTACTGAAGAAAGTTTTATGAGGCAATAAACTCATACAGTTTATCATACAAATGTCATAGAGTTCTCATACAAATCACATAAAATTATCATCCAAATGCCACTCATTTCTGTGAAATCATAGTCATCATTGAGATATCATAGAATATCATACGAATTGCATAGATTGTATCATATTCTATGATATCTCTATGACGACTGTATGATTTCACAGAAATGAATGACATTTGAATGATAATTTTATGTGATTTGTATGATAAGTCTATGACATTTGTATGATAAACTGTATGAGTTTATTGCCTCATAAAACTTTTTTCAGTAGGTACGTACGTCCAGGATCCCGCTCAACATAGCATTCTCCATTCTGTTTCGATGGCGCGACTTCACCACGTTCATGTGCGCGAACACGCGCTCGACATCGGTGTTGCTAAGAGGCATGGTCAACAACAACAGAGCGAACTCTGCTACTTCCTTGAAACAAATTTCACCGCTTCAAGCCTTGAAATCTAGCACTTCTACCCAGAAAGAAGTGCCGTCCTTGTTGCTTACATTTTTCCGAAGAAGGAGGCACAGCCGTCTATACTGAGTGTCCAGGAGTCCTAGATCTCCCTTAAACAGTTTGAGCAGAGGCACATCATGAAGGGACATGTTTTACTTGGCTCAGTACGATCTCGTGCGAGAATAATCTCATGAATTCCAAAACTGAATGTTGGGAGGAAGCCTACGCTGCACTTGCTTTGCAGTCTCAAAAATGAAATCCTGGCGCAAACGCGCGTGACGGGCATTAAAATAAGAATATTTGCAGGAGAAGTGCGAGTGAGCAAAAAAAAACGCGACAAGTGACTGTAAAAATTTAGAAGCAACTCGGCGAAAAAAGAAGCTCACATCCTCTTAAAAGCCGTTACAGGCTTTTTGCTAGCACCCCGTAGCATCACCAGTTTTGTAACATCATTGCTGATGCTAAATAAGTTTGAATTTGAATTTGAATTATATTAAGCGGAACTGCCAACCCTGGTGCCCTCACAAGATCCTATGATGTAATCATGTTTTGCTTCGTGACGATTAAACATGTGGTGAGCCTCCAGGCATAACATGTATCCATGCATGCACTGTGTGGTATAAGTGGCACTAAATTACTATATAAAAATAAAAAATGCCGTCAGATATTCTGCATGCTTTTTCTTCCTTGGAAATGCATCGATTTTCAACTTCCTCTGAAGTGAACATATAGCACTTGCCCAAACCACAAATCGGCATCTGCTCTGTACGTGCGACGCATGTGTGCTAAATGATTTATGAGATGGAACAAATTTTCACCTTGCGTACTAACAGACGGCCTCACCTCTCCCGCTCTCCACGCCAGCAACACGAGTTAGGCAACGTCCTGCAATTATGTTACACATGATGTTATGGTAGGTGCACTATCTAGACACATACGATAACATCAGGCAGCTCATTTGAATGCCTGATCAGGTACAGTGTAGCAAGCTTGCTTGTAACGAAGAAATGTTTAGTGCCAGGAAGGGGTAGAGGCTGGTGCAAAAATATTCCATCACTTCCTATTCCGCAGTGGGGCAGGGGAGGCACAGAGGTAGAGAGTGAAGATGGGTGGTGACACCACTTTAATATGAGACCATGCACTGTGCAAGTTACTTTCTTTATGTTCCTGGTTCTGTAGGGTTTTTCGTCCCAAGCCGACTCTAGCTATGAGGACGCAGTAGGGGAGGACTCGAACCCACGTCTTTCGGGGCTGCAGCCCAGCACCAAACTACTGAGGCAAAGCGACGGCTCTATTGGCATGATGCAACCTTTTGTTGATTATGGATTTTTATGGCCAAAGGGCGTCTGTGGCCAAACAGCGCCATGGCACAAGGATTTTCCTCACACTCAAGGTGGGGTCAGAGAGGGCTTTTCCGGGCATATTATTACGGGGGGTTAGCCCAGCGGCAGACGGGACAGGCCACAGTCAGAAGGCACACCGAGCTAAATCACTCCAGCACAAACTGCCACGTCCTCGTCATCGTCCACTGCCGAACGTCCCAAAACAACGTCGTCTTCACCTAGCAACTATGCACCGTAACACTATCCCCCCCCCTCCTCCGCCGGGCAGAAGGAAGCACAGTCCCTTGGCGTCCTAAGGTGGTGGGTTTTGATGGTAGGGCTTAAGACGGGCGACGTGTACGACCTGTGTGGAGGGGGCCGCACGAGGAGTGGGGTTGCAGGGGCGCGATCTCGTAGGTCACACTGCTCAGTTGCCGCAAGACGCGGTAAGGACCAACGTAACGAGGCAGCAACTTCTCACACAGGCCCACACGACGCGCAGGGAGCCAGAGGAGTACCAGGGAGTCGGGAGGGTAATGAGCGTCACGGTGATGAAGGTCGTACCGTCGTTTTTGAGCGAGTTGTGAAGCGTCGAGGCGATCGCGAGCGATTTGGCGGGCGGCGTCAGCTCGGGCAATGGCGTCACAAGCGTAACTGCTGGTACAAGGGTCGTGAGGCAGGAGGCTGTCGAAGGGTAGCAACGGGTCGCGGACAAAGAGCATGTAGAAGGGGGAGTAGCCGGTGGTATCATGGCGTGTGGAATTGTAGGCGAACGTCATGAAAGGTAAACTGGCGTCCCAGTCACGATGGTGGTCTGAGACATACATAGACAGCATGTCCGTCAGGGTGCGGTTAAGACGCTCAGTAAGGCCGTTGGTCTGAGGATGGTAGGCCGTCGTGAACTTGTGGCGGGTAGAGCAGGAGCGCAGAAGCTCGTGGACCACTTTAGAAAGAAAGCAGAGGCCTCGATTCGTAAGCAGTTGACGAGGAGCGCCATGAAGTAGGACGACGTCATGGAGAAGAAAGTCGGCGACATCGGAGGCACAGCTGGTAGGGATAGCGCGCGTGATAGCGTACCGGGTAGTGTAGTCGGTCGCAACGGCAATCCACTTGTTCCCGTATGTTGATGTGGGGAAAGGACCAAGCAGGTCGAGACCAACACGGAAAAATGGGTCAGTCGGGATGTCGATGGGCTGAAGCTGGCCACTGGGTGGAAGTGGGGGCGTTTTCCGGCGCTGGCATTGATCACAAGCAGCAACATAACCGCGGACAGAGCGGTAAAGGCCAGGCCAGAAGAACCGCCTGCGCACGCTGTCGTACGTGCGTGACACGCCTAGGTGCCCTGCAGTAGGAGCGTCATGAAGTTGAGCAAGTATTGTGGAGCGGAGATGGGTCGGGACGACGAGCAAGACGTCGGCGCCATCTGGGTGCATAATGCGCCAGTACAAAATATCGTGATGCAGCACGAACATTCGTAGAGCAGAATCGGAAGGGTCGCTGCGGAGGCGGTCGACTATGAGGCGCACAGATGGATCACGGCGCTGCTCGTCACCAATGTTTAGAAAGTCTGATACGGACAGTACACAGTCGTCGGTATCACGGGTGTGGGAATCAGGGGGATCGACACGATGGCGGGACAGACAGTCAGCGTCTTGGTGCAGCTGGCCGGACTTGTAGACAACACTAAATGTGTATTGTTGCAAACGGAAGGCCCAGCGACCCAGACGGCCTGTAGGGTCTTTAAGGGATGACAGCCAACACAAAGCATGGTGATCCGTAACTACGCAGAAGGGCCTTCCAAACAAATAAGGGCGGAATTTTGTTAACGCCCTAACAAGAGCAAGGCACTCCCGCTCCGTAATGGAGTAGTTACGTTCGGAAGGAGAGAGCAGGCGGCTGGCATAAGCAATCACATGAAAGTGCTCGTGGTGGCGCTGCGCAAGAATGGCGCCAATACCATGGCCACTGGCGTCTGTGCGAAGTTCCGTAGGCGCAGATGGGTCGAAATGGGCCAGCACAGGTGGAGCAGTGAGGGCCGCAACAAGTTCCATGAAGGAGCGAGCTTGGTCAAGGCCCCAGGAGAAAGGGACATCCTTCTTCAGGAGGGTGGTAAGGGGACGGGCCGTGTGGGCGAAGTTCGGGATAAACCGGCGAAAATACGAGCAGAGCCCGAGGAAACTGCGCACATCGCTCGAGGAACGGGGAGTGGGGAACTCACGAACGGCACGAACTTTGTCAGGGTCAGGCTTCACACCAGACGCATCAACCAAGTGACCGAGGACCTTAATTTGGCGCTGGCCAAAGGTGCACTTCTTGGAGTTCAGTTGGAGACCAGTGCGACGGAAGACCGCAAGGATAGTAGCAAGACGGCGTATGTGGCTTTCGAACGTTGAGGAGAAAACGACAACGTCATCTAGGTAGCACAAGCACGTTGTCCATTTGAAGCCACGCATAAGCGAGTCCATCATGCGCTCGAAGGTGGCAGGAGCGTTGCAGAGGCCGAAAGGCATAACTTTGAATTGGTACAGGCCATCGGGGGTGATAAAGGCAGTCTTCTCACGATCCCGTTCGTCAACAGCGATTTGCCAGTAGCCTGAACGGAGATCAATAGAAGAAAAGTAGCTGGCACCATGTAGACAGTCGAGGGCGTCATCAATTCTCGGAAGAGGATAGACGTCTTTCTTGGTTACTTGATTAAGATGACGATAGTCGACACAAAAGCGCCAGCTGCCATCTTTCTTTTTGACCAACACCACAGAGGATGCCCAAGGGCTGCTAGAGGGCTCGATAATGTTGTTCGCCAGCATCTTGTCCACCTCTGTTTGGGTGACATGGCGCTCAGGAAGAGAGACACGATAGGGCCTTCTGTGTATAGGGCTGGCATCGCCCGTATTCATGCGATGGGTCACGACAGAAGCTTGGCCAAGAGGACGATTCCCGAAATCGAAGACATCACTGTAGGAAGCTAAAAGGGCGCAGAGGGCGTTAGCGTGGTCAGGTGGCAAATACGCCGCGATCATTGCAAAAGTAGGGTCCGGGCGTGAAGCGGCCGAGCGGGGAAGGGCATGGAGACCAGCGTTAGGCTCAGCTGTTAGAGCAGAAACTGTACATTCGGCCAATGGAACCAGTTCAGCGAGTGTGATGCCACAGGGTAAAGCTTGGGGGGAGAGACTGAAGTTCAGACCCGGAAGGTAGGTGCGGTTGTCGGTGACGGTCAGGACTGTGTGTGGAAGGATGACGTTACGCTGGAGGACAACGTCCTTGATTGGGTACGTGAAGTAGACACCATCAGGAACGGCGGGAAACGGGGACATAGGGACATAGATTGCAGCGTCACGCGGCAAGCGAGTAAATTCAGCGGCACGTAAGAGAAGCGGCTTGGTATCGGCGCTTTCGGAGCAGAGCGGCAAGTCCAAACGAAGAAGGCCAGTGGCGCAATGAATTAGAACCGCGTGCGTCGTTAAAAAGTCGCTGCCGAGGATCACATCGTGGGGGCAATGGTCGAAGACAGTGAACGCGACAGGGGTTGTACGACCAGCAATGGAAACACGCGCAGTGCACAGTCCAACAACGGCAGCAGCACTTCCGTCGGCGACGCGAACGGCTCAGGAAACGGCAGGTGTCACAACCTTCTTCAGACGACGGCGAACCTAGGAGGTCAGGACAGAAATTTGGGCGCCAGTGTCAATAAGAGCGGTTACTGGTGCACCGTCCACGCAGATATCGAGAAGGTTGCGGCGAGGAGCGAGGGTCAGGAGAGGATTTTCGGGCCGGGTCATCAATGCAGCATCACCTCCGGGAGCTGCATTGGTTAGTTTTCCGAGTGAGAGCCAGGTAAAGGTGGAGTGGACGGGCGTCGAAATTGCGGAGAACGAGAGCGGCGGATCTGAGGGGAAGGCGAGCGGCTAGACCTTCGCGGGGTCGAAGTGTCGAAAGCGTGCGGAGACTCAGCACGGGAAGACGTCTGGCGTGGTTCGAAGCCGGCACGGTGATCATAATTGGAACTAGGTCCGTAGTCTGCACGACGATCGTAAGTGGAACGAAGGTGAGGTGGTCAAAACCAACGGCTGCGGCAGTGACGGGAAATGTGTCCGACACGCGAACAGGTGAAGCAGATTGGGCGGTCGTCCGGGGCGCGCCAATCCGCAGGATTCCGGTAGCGGTAACGTGGTAGTACGGTCGGAGTCGGTGAAGCAGCAGCAACCAGTGGAGCGGTGTTTGGCAAACAGGGCGACGCAAACGGCAGGCCAGAATTGAGGCCCACGTTCGCACCCTATACAAGCCGAGGACCAAGCGTGGCAAAGCTTGTACCTATCGTATCACAGCTTGGTATCCGGCGGCACGGGGGTCGAAACCGCTCCTCCCGCATGCCAGGCGGAGGTTCAAAAGACTAGCCCTCCACTACGGTAGCGCAAGCAGTTGCTATTCCAATGTTCACGTCTACAGACACATTGCCTAGTACACATCACAAAAAGTTTGAACTTGTGTTTTGGGACCAGGCGCTCTGGCTGATTTTGCACGCGTTGTTTAAAGAGACAACTAAGTGGTATTATGAGCCACAGAGCTGAAGGAGAACGAGCATATCGGGAAGCTAAAGGCGCTGCAAGCAAGGAGCAAATTAATTTACTTCCATACTCTGAAGACCTAGAGGCATACAAATAGGAGTGGGGGAACACAGAAAAATCGGTAACCCCTTTTTTGAATTCAATACAGCAAGAGGTTGCCCCAATTCAGTCAAGAACATGGCAGGCAAAGCGCAAGCATACAATAAGAGAAAAAAGAGGCAAGAGATTCAAGGCTGACGTGGCCCACAGCAGAGTGTTTCGGAGGCAGTAATGGAGACAGCGGTAGTGTGATGGTCAAGGTACTGTTAACACAAAAGTCTCCAGCACACACAAAAAGTAATCTAGCCAGCGAGGGTAGCCACTGGCGTTCAATGCTTTCGGTAGATACAGTAATTACGTAGGACAAAACTACGACAGTACAAGCGCTACTTTCAACAAATATTTGTATGCTGCTCTGCAACATATACATGAACTTCTAGTTCTCGAGGATAAAGAGGGAAAAGGAAACGGCAAGACTGCTACGTGTTACCTGCTCCGATTCCAGCTCTGTCTTTGATATAGCTACAGACGGTTTCCTAACACAATCATCGCCTGCCCGTGATATCAGCGAGGCTTCCACAGTTGGGATAGCACGGTTGATATAACCACTCCATCGACCTGACCAGGGAAATTGTAGAAGCGTCGCTGATAGCACGTGCATGTAATGACTATGTTAGCAAAGCGTATGCGCTACCAAAAACAGAGCTGGATTTGTTGGCGTTGGTAGCACGTAGCAATTTTCTCGTTCCTTTTTCCTTCTTTGCCCTTGCGAGCTAGAGGCGTGTATATCATATATATATATACGAGAGAAGCCAACAGCCACAGAAACCAAGGAGCACAGGGGATCTTTTTAATTTTTTTGTGGTGTTGATCAAGTAAGAATATTACTGAATATGTTGTCGCTTAAAGCTAATTGATTAGAAAAGCAGAAGAAAAAACAACCACATGACGCCGGTGGGATCCGAACCCACGACCTCCGAATTACGTGTACGGTGCTCTACCTCTGAGCTACGGCGACGGCTGTCAATCCTTCTGCTTTCGGGGGTATTTATTTTTACAAATAACCTAACCTTGAGAGTGTTCATCAGCGCCACCCACGTTCGTAAGCGGCGGACGTGGAACGTCCTGAGTTACCGCTGGTCTGACGTAGAACGCCATCGAACGGCGAGGGTGGAAGCTGTGTGAGAACCCTCTTATGCTTCCTATGGCGTCAAGGCTGCCAGAACCGAGACCCTCGCTAAGTATAAATACCCCCGAAAGCAGAAACATAAATACCACCGAAAGCAGAAGGATTGACAGCCGTCGCCGTAGCTCAGAGGTAGAGCACCGGACACGTAATTCGGAGGTCGTGGGTTCGGATCCCACCGGCGTCATGTGGTTGTTTTTTCTTCTGCTTTTCTAATTAATTAGCTTTAAGCGACAACATATTCAGTAATATTCTTACTTGATGAACACCACAAAAAAAATTAAAAAGATCCCCTGTGCTCCTTGGTTTCTGTGGCTGTTGGCTTCTCTCGTATTTATAACGAGCCCCTCATTCTCCTTCCCTTCTTTGCTTAATTGCTTAGCGAGGGTCTCGGTTCGGTTCTCGGTTTCTGAGAAAGCTGTGTAGCTTTCGTTTGTAGCCGTATGGCTGCGCTTGGGTGGATGTCAATTAGTAATTACTCCTTTATTCTGAATGTACATTATTTAACAGGGAAAATCATTTCTCCATGAGACGATTGGAAAGGTAGAGTTTCATAAAAGAATTATTTACAGTACGCATAGAAGCCGACCTTGTAACCAAGCAGACGCGAAGGGCGATCAGTCTAATAGTAGGTTTGCCACACTTCCCGTATCAGCAGTGAGTTTTTTTGGGGGGCTTACAAAAAAATGCATCAATATCTACGCTCTCACTAAATTCTTTTCTCATAAAAAAAATGGGTTTCAAGTAACCAGCATTAGTTGATATTGTCACCGACAAACGGGTGAAGAAATAGCCCAGGTTCTAATTAGACGAGGTGGACATGCCAGCCAGCAGGCAGCTCGAGCAAGGAAGAAGACGATCTTTTAGCAGCTCGAATGCCCAAGGCTTGGCAAGTCCCAGCTTAAACAGTTCGGCCGCGGTACGGCGCCACTGATTGGTTTGGGCGGTGGCATTGCTACCCCTCCCTGAAGGGCACCGACTCGGTGCCGCAGCAATGGGCAGCACGAAGAGAAGGGACGCTGCATGTGTCCGGCGGCAGGTGTAGACACGCCTGAAGCGCTAGCGGGCGTGGTATAGCTTCATCCGTGCAACATGGACAACTTAGGAGGTCGGCCGTCTGGAGGAGCGAACTGTTCCTTGGGGAAGAACTTCATAGTTCGCCTCACTTACTTGGCGGAGTACCTCGTAGGGGCAGAAATATTGGCGCAGAAGCTTTTCGGAGCGTCCACGCATGCGGATTGGGCTCCAAACCTAGACTTGTTCGCCGGGCTGGTAATTAACAGCTCTGTGGCGGAGGTTATAGCGGCGAGCGTCGTGGGTTTCCTGGTGCCGGATGCGGTTCGAGCGAGTTGGCTGGCGGCCTCGGCGTGACGAAAGAAGTGGTCAGCACCCACAACAGTTGAGGTAGTACTAGTCGGAAGCAACATTGCGTCCAGCATGGTGGTGGCTTCGCGACCATGCAATAAATGAAATGGAGTGAAACGCGTCGTTTCTTGTAGTGCAGTGTTATAGACGAAAGTGACGTAAGGGAGTATGGCATCCCAGTTCCGGTGGTCTGCGTCAACATACATGGAGAACATGTCGGCGATCGTATTGTTGAGCCGTTCGGCGAGTCCGTTCGTTTCAGGGTGGTAATCGGTGACTCGTGCCGCTAAGGCGCCTAACCTCCTGTGTGAGGGCCGAGGTGAACGCCGTTCCCCTGTCAGTTATAACGACGATGCGGGCACCATGACGAAGCACAATGTTTTGAACCAAAAAGTTCGCAATTTCGTCAGCGGTACCACGGGGGAGAGCTTTAGTTTCACAGTACTGGCTGAGGTAGTCGGTAGCCACCACAATGTAGCGGTTACCCAGCGAGGACAGCGGAAAGGGGCCGAGTAAGTCCATGCCGACTTGGTGGAAGGGGTCTTGTGGCGTATCAATCGGCTGTAGTAGTCCGGCTGGCTTAGTCGGAGGCGTCTTGCGACGTTGGCACTCGCGGCAAGTTCGGACGTAACGCTGTACAGCTGCAGCAACACTGGGCCAGTAGTACGTTTGGCGTATCCGCGGCAAAGTGCGAGAAAAACCCAGGTGACCAGAAGATGGGTCATCATGGCACGCCTGCAGGACTTCTTCGCGCAAAGCCGCAGGTACGACGAGCAGATAGACAGCTTCCGTCGGGCGGTACTTTTTCTTATACAGAACGCCATCGCGCAAACAGAATGACGACAGACCACGTGAGAAGAGTTGCGGAGGCGACTCTGCACTTCCTTCAAGATACTCAATGAGAGGCCATAGTTCACTGTCGTCTGTTTGGTGTTGAGTGAGGACGGACGTGGAGATGGCGCCGAGAAACACATAATCATCGTCGGGATCAGCTCGGTTGTCCTCGACAGGGGCACTAGACAGACAGTCGGCATCACTGTGCTTCCTACCGGACTTATAAACGATGGTGACATCGAACTCTTGAAGACGAAGGATCCAGCGTGCAAGCCGCCTCAGGGATCTTTCAGGTTCGCTAGCCAACACAGCGAATGGTGATCACTGACAACTCTAAACGGGCGGTCGTACAAATATGGGCGAAATTTAGTCACTGCCCACACAGTTGCCAGGCATTCTTTTTCAGTAGTGGAATAGTTCGCCTCCGAACGTGACAAGGTGCGGCTTGCGTATGCGATTACGCGTTCGAGACCATCCTGCCACTGCACAAGGACCGCACCGAGGCCGATGTTGCTGGCGTCTGTGTGTAATTCAGTGTCGGCGGACTCGTCGAAGTGGCCAAGGATGGGCGACCTTTGGAGACGAGTGCGGAGGTCTTCGAAGGCCTGTTGTTGCTCTTGGCCCCAGAAGAACGGTTCGGCATCTTTCGTGAGGCGGATGAGGCGCTCAGCGATCTGGAAGAAGTTCTGCACAAAACGCCGATAATAGGCGCAAAGACCCTGAAAGCGGCGCACACTGCGCCTGCGCTTATCGGTTGGCACGGGAAAAGCAGCGACAGCGTCCGTCTTATCGGGGTCATGGCTAACTCCCTTAGCGCTCACGATGTGACCCAGAAACTTCAGCTCCTGGAAGGCGAAGTAATACTTTTCGGGCTTGAGGGAAAGACCGGCTGAACGAATGGCGGCAAACACAGCCCGCAGGCGCCTCAGGTGCTCTTAGAACGTGGCGGAGAAGATGACAACGTCATCCAGGTAGACGAGGCAGAACTGCCATTTTAGATCGGCAAGCACGGTATCCATCATCCGCTGGAAGGTGGCAGGAGCCGAGCACAGGCCGAAAGGTAGCACCCGGAATTCTTACAGACCATCCGGTGTGATAAATGCGGTCTTTTCCCAGTCGCGGTTGTCCAGCTCGATTTGCCAATAGCCACTGCGTTGATGTAGTGACGAGAAGTACGTGGCGTGGCGTAGCCGGATCAGGGAGTCATCAATGCGCGGCAGAGGATAAACGACTTTTTTAGTGACTGTTTAGACGCCTGTAATCAACACAGAACCGTAGGGTTCCATCCTTCTTCGCCACTAGAACAACAGGCGATGCCCATGGGCTCGTCGACGGCTGAATCACGTCGTCCTGGAGCAATTCTTGAACTTGTCGGCGAATGGCATCATGTTCCTTCGAAGAGTTCCGATAAGGCGGCCGGCATAACGGTCGCTGGTTTGCGTCAACTATAATGCGATGCTTTGTGAGTGGAGTCTGTCTAACCTTGGAGGTCGAGGCGAAACAGTCGCGGAACAATTTGATAATGCTCTCTAGGCAGCGTTTCTGATTAGACAGGAGGTTCGGGTTCACGTCGGTTTTTATGGGAGTGGTCGGTGCCTCCACTGATATCGGAATTTCGGACAACGCGTGCTGTCCCGAGAATTCAGCAAGTTCTTCGAAATACGCAATAGCTGTTTTACCAGGCAAACACTGAGGTTCAGAACCAAAATTGGTCACCAGAAGTTCAGCTCGCCCACTGTTCAATTGAATAATTCCACGAGCTACACAGACTTGCCGACCAAGGAGAAGCGAGGTGTTGGTTTCAGCGATGCCACGAGCGCTGGGGCTGTTATCGCACTCTACAGTAACAAACATGCTGGATCTTGACGGGATTACTACCTGGTCGTAACAGACGCATAGCTTAGCCCTGCGTGGCTCGGTATCGTCGTCCACAGGGCCTTGGGTGCAAAACGACACGATTAGCTCCTGTAGATTGATAACGGCACCGTACTCTTGAAGAAAATCTAAACCGAGTATGAGGTCCTTGGAGCACTCTGGTAACACAGCAAAGCAACCAGGGAAAGCAACTCCGCGGTTCTGGATTCGCCAAGCGCAGACACCGATCGGAGTTACGACGTGGCCACCAGCTGTCCGGATCTGCGGCCCGGACCAAGGGGTTAGAACCTTACTCAGGGCCGGGGCTAACCGACTTCTCATTACAGAAAAATCGGCGCCGGTATCCACCAGTGCAGTAACGTCGTGGTTGTCAGTGGATACCGGAATTTCGGCAAAAACCAGTCGGTCGGAGCGCGTCGTTGAGGTCGTCGGGTCAGGTCGTCGTCGGTCGGAGCGTCGCGGCGATCTTCGAATGGAGGCTCTTGGCACGGTCAAGTAGCGGCGGCCCTACCCCCGGAGGACGCCGTCTTCAGTTTTCCCGATGTGGGGACGCACCTCTGAACTGGCCAGAGGGCGATGCGCGGCCGGGCGAAGAGAACCGCCTTGGGGATGGCGATCAGGACTGGCTCCGCTGCGGGGTCGAGGACTGCACGTTATCAGCCAGGTACAGCTCGATATCCCGTGGTCTTTCACCATAGCGCGGTCGAGGTGCGTCAGGTTAAAATCTCTTTAAACCCATTCTGCGGTAGAGGCAGTGGCGGAGGATATGGTCGGGCTCCCCGCAGTGGTAACAGAGCGCCCGACTGTTTGGCGTATGCCACACGTGCGCTTTGCTCATGGGGGGCCTGTACTCCTGCTGCACAGATGGTACTGCTGCGGTCGGGTACTGCAGAGATGGCACTGGCATTGGAACGACCGGAGAAAAGGCTTGCATCGCTGGCCCAGGTCTTCGTAGTGCTTCGCTGTACGTCATAACAGAGGGCGCCGGGTGTGGAGCTGGGGGCGGCTGCACAGCTCGTCGGATTTCGCCACGGACCATGTCCGTTACAGCAGCGACACTGGCCTGTGGAGCTTCCAAGCGAAGTTTCGCCAATTCCTCGCGCACAACGCTTCTTACAAGCTCCCGAAGCTCCTCGGCGGGCAGCGACGTATGCGTGTACTGGGAAGCGGGTGCTACAGTAGCCTCACGTCCGTAGTGCGCGCCCCGTTCCTGCAGTGAACGCTCGATACTCGTTGCCTCCCTTGGGAAGTCTGCCACTGTTCTTCGCGGGTCACGGACCAGTCCGGCAAATAGCTGCTCTTTTACGCCGCGCATTAGGTGGCGCACCTTCTTGGCCTCAGGCATTTTTTTTCTTTATTGCCTTCAAAGGCGTGGGAATACAGTGAATTACAACATATGTGACTATTTACATGGCTAGCAGGGTCGGCCCGATTGAACAGTCGCGTCATATCCTCGATGAACATCGTGACGCTCTCGTTTGACTGCTGTGACCTCGAGTGCAGGGCGATTTCAGCCTTTTCTTTTCTTTCGCTGGTGGTAAACGTGGCTAGCAGTTCTCGTCGAAACACTTCTAAGGTGGTAAAGGCGGCTTCGTGATTTTCGAACCATGTTTTGGCTGAGTCCTGCAGCGCAAAGTAGACGTTGCGCAATTTGCGCTCGCCGTCCCATTCGTTGAAGCCCGCCACTCGGTCAAAGCTGCCCAACCAGTCTTCTACGTCCTCGAACCTGTCCCCGTGGAACAGCGGCGGCGACCGAGGTGCGTGAAGGACGAATGGCGGGGCATTCCCGGAATTCAGAGTTGTCTGGCTAGCCACGGTTGATGTCATTGCTCTTACCGGCGCTGTCAGTTGGGTGAACTCCGTTTGTAGGCCTCGCAGACGGCGGCTCGCTTTGTGGACGGGTGTTGCGTCCAAGCGTGGAGAACAGGTGTCGAGAGTGTCCTCGCAATCCGAGTACATGGGACGGCACCCAGCACCTCCACCAAAAATGTCACCGACAAACGGGTGAAGAAATAGCCCAGGTTCTAATTAGATAAGGTGGGCGTGCCAGCCAGCAGTCAGCTCGAGCGAGGAAGAAGACGATCTTTTAGCAGCTCGAATGCCCAAGGCTTGGTAAGTCCAAGCTTAAACAGTTCGGCCGCGGTACGGCGCCACTGATTGGTTCGGACGGTGGCAATATGCAATGTCCCTCCAGAGGGAATAATATATTGTCACGTGCTGCGCATGGGCTCTGAGGAACAAAGAAGACGTGCGGCGGCTGGAAGAAGAAGAGAAAGTCCAGTATCCTGCCGCCGGCGCACCAGGCTCTTCTCGACCTGCCTTGTAAATAGTATTTGTAAATAGAACCTGTAACAGTGTGGTGGAGGTGCGGGGTCGATCACCACGGACCCCTCTCGCAACCGCTGCAGCCGAAGAATCACCGGATTGCCACCGTTGCCCGTGCAAATGCCCAAGGAAGCCGACGCACGTCCGACCGGCGCAGCAACGCCCGCTTGGCAGCACTACCGTGAGCCGCGGACGTTTTCCGGGAAGGCTGGCGAAGACGTGGATGATTGGCTCACCAATTACAAGCGGGTGAGCAAATACAACGGCTGGGATGCCACTCTTCAGCTGGCCAATGTCGTCTTCTTTCTCGATGGCACCGCGCTAACTTGGTTCGAAAACCATGAGGCATCAATAACGAGTTGGGACCGCTTCATGGAAGAGCTCCGCAGCTGCTTCGGGGATACCGTTGCCAAACGAAAATGCGCTGAGCAGTCTTTGCTTCAGAGAGCGCAAGTGCCTGGAGAGACCTGCACGACTTACATAGAAGAGGTCTTGAAGCTGTGCAAAGTCGTTAATCCCAGTATGTCCGACGAAGATCGCGTTGGTCATCTCCTCAAGGGCATCGCAGAGGACGTCTACAGCTTTCTTATTAGTAAAGAAAATTTAGACTCGCCCACGGATATCATCAAGCACTGCCGCACCTTTGAAGCTCTAAAACTGCGTCGAATTACTCCCAAGTTCGGTCGCCTGCCTAACGTCACCACCGTCGCCAGCGTGGATTTCCACGAGCGTGTGAATGCGGCGACTCTCCCTGACGTCATTCGTCAAATCGTGCGTGACGAACTCTCCCGGCATCAAGATGTTGCGCGCCGCAGTGAGGTCCCGTATGAGAGTTGTTCTCTGCAGGCGGCTCCCGCCTACCGCTCCTCCCCTTGGAGTTCGTCTGGCCAGGCCCTTACCAGTGCTCCTCGCATTGATTACAGCGACGCTCCCCGGATCACCCGCCCCGGCCCCAGGGCGCCAGCTCGTCCGCAACGCCACCTGCGGCAGCCGGAGTACGATGGTCGTTTCGACACTGGCTACGAGGAGTGTTATCCCGAGTGCCCGCCCGACCCACCACTTTGTTACCGCTGTGGTATGGTCGGTCACATCTCTAGATTCTGCCGTCGCCGGGGCCAGTATTCCCGCTCCCAGCGCCAATGGTCATACCCTCGCCCCAGTTTCAATGCGCCTGTTCATGACCGTGTCTTCACATCGTCTCAGCGCCCATCCAGTTACGCGCCACCACGGAACGACTCCCCTGCCTCTGACCGAAGTCTGACTCCACCTCCGCACCGCTCTCGCCGCTCGCCTTCTCCCCAACGTCGTTCCCCACCGTCCCCGGGAAACTAGCGTGTGCGGCCGATGGAGGTGCGGTCGCCGGATCATCGATAGTGCCAATTCCTCTGCCCATTGTTATGTTAAGGAACCGCCTTGAAGTTTTAGTGGACGGTATTTGCGTCATGGCCTTAGTGGACACTGGTGCCACGGTGTCAGTGATGAGTTCAACTTTCAAGAACCGCCTGGGTCGTAAAATAATGTTCGCTTGGGATTGTGCTGTTATATTCCGGGGTGTAGGGGGAGAATCATTGGTTCCGATTGGTATTTGTTTTGTGAATGTAGTGATCGCTGGCCACATGTTCCGAACTGAATTCACGGTGCTCCCTCGTTCTACGCATGACATCATCCTCGGTATTGACTTTTTGCACCAGTGCGGCGCTACTCTCGACTTCCGCAGTGGTGGCATATCGTTAAGTCCTGACCTTCGGTCAGCTCTCATAGAAGACTCGCCAGTGGTTGCCCAAGTGTTTTCTGTCTCTGAAGATACCGTCGTTCCAGCAATGTCTGCCATATTCGTTCCCGTTGTGTCCTCGAGCACGATTTCTGATGCCTTCGATGCTGTGGTGGAACCTTGTTCCCTTAACTGTGCAAAGAAAAGTGTGCTAGTACCCCGCAGCGTCGTCCATGTGACCAAGGGCCATGCCACTCTTTGGACTGTCAATCACTCCAACGAACCTGCAGTATTGCCATGTGGTTTAAAACTTGCTGGCTTTGAAGAACGTTTTTCTGTACCAGTTGCCGCGATCACTGACAACGTGTCTCGTCCAACTAGACGCCGCGATCTGAGCGACTCTCAATTCCTAGCCATGGTCAACAAATCCCTACCCACTAGCGACCGCCAGGTACTAGTGGCCGTTCTTATGAAGCATGCTGACGTGTTTGACTTTCGTTGCGACCAACCACCGCCGATTCCAGCTTCCCGTACCCATCACATGATCAATACTGGATCTGCACAGCCGATTCGACAGAAGCCATACCGCGTCTCGCCTTCCGAACGTCAGATAATCGATGAACAAGTCCGTGACATGTTGCACCGCGGCATCATTCAGGAATCCTCAAGCCCGTGGGCTGCTCCAGTGATCCTTGTCAAAAAGAAAGATGGCACTTGGCGATTTTGTGTCGACTACCGCCGGCTTAACGCTGTCACAAAGAAGGATGTTTACCCGCTCCCGCGCGTTGATGATGCCATTGACTGCCTCCACTCAGCCTCCTACTTTTCCTCGGTGGATCTACGGTCCGGGTACTGGCAGATCCCGATGCACCCGCAAGACAAAGAGAAGACAGCATTCGTGACACCTGACGGGTTGCATGAATTTAATGTTATGCCTTTCGGCCTTTGCAACGCTCCTGCCACTTTTGAACGATTTATGGATACGCTTTTACGTGGCCTGAAGTGGCAAGTTTGCATGTGTTATCTGGACGATGTTGTTATTTTTGGTAGGACCTTCGCCGAACATAACAGCCGCTTAGCCATTGTCCTAGACTGCATAGAGAGAGCGGGCCTCGTGCTGAACTCGAAGAAGTGTCGCTTCGGTGAACGCCAAATTACTGTGCTTGGTCATCTCGTTCACAAGGATGGCGTCAGACCCGACCCGCAGAAGGTTGAAGCTGTAAGCAGTGTCAAAGAACCCAAATCAGTGAAAGAGCTCAGGAGTTTCCTAGGACTTTGCTCATATTTTCGGCGTTTCGTTCCCAAGTTTTCTGATTTAGCCTACCCGCTTACAAGTCTCCTGCAGAAAGACACCCCTTTCCACTGGACTCCCGAATGCGACTCCGCGTTTCGGCAGCTCAAGTTTCTCCTCACCTCGCGGCCACTATTACGTCATTTCTGCCCGACAGCACCGACTGAACTCCACACTGACGCCAGCGGCATCGGCGTGGGTGCTGTGCTTATCCAACGCCATGAGGGCAATCAACACGTTGTCGCTTATGCAAGTCGCACCCTCAGCAAGTCGGAACGCAATTACACTGTAACAGAGCAAGAGTGTCTCGCCGTTGTTTTCGGCGTACAACGGTTTCGTTCGTACCTTTATGGACGTGCTTTTACAGTCGTCACAGACCACCATTCTCTGTGCTGGCTGGTCAATCTACGCGACCCCTGCGGTCGGTTGGCCCGCTGGGCGTTACGCCTCCAAGAGTTTAACTTCAAAGTGTCTTACAAAAGTGGCCGCCAACACGCCGACGCAGATTGCCTCTCGCGGCTGCCGCTCACGGTTACTACTTCCGATGATGAAAACTTCGACGACTATCTCGCTGCCGTTTCCCAAGAGTTTCCAGATCTTGGCACTTTCCAGACGGAACAACGCAAGGATCAGCACTTGGCGCCGCTTTTTGCCGAAGCCCGTGACCCGACATCCGCAAGCCCTTTCTGCATTCGCGACGGTTTACTCTATAGAACGAATTACTCGCCTGGAGGTGCGCGCTTTCTCCTCGTCGTTCCGGCTACTCTGTACTCCTCTGCTCTGCAGGCAATGCACGATGACGTCACGGCTGGGCACTTGGGGTTTGCCAGGACCCTTAACCGCATCAAAGAACGTTTTTACTGGCCAAAAATGCGTCATATGGTTCAGCGCTACGTGGCCACCTGCGTGCAGTGTCAGCGGTTCAAGCTTCCCGCGACTTCTTCGCCTGGACGCCTGCATCCTGTGCCACCTCCAAGCACGCCATATGAACAAGTTGGACTCGATCTGCTCGGCCCGTTTCCCCGCTCGTCCAACGGTAACCGCTGGATTATAGTGTGCGTGGATCACCTCACCCGTTACTGTGAGACCGCCGCCCTACCTTGCGCCACCGCTGCTGAGGTCTCGCTCTTCCTTCTTCGTGCTGTCATCCTCCGGCATGGACCTCCTCGAGTTGTTATCAGTGACCGCGGTCGCCAGTTTACGGCAGACGTTGTGGAAGAGCTTCTGCGTCTTAGTTCATGCCATTTTCGCCACTCGACGCCGTACCACCCCCAGGCTAATGGACTGGTTGAACGTACCAATCGGACACTCACGACCATGCTGGCCATGTATGTCGATTCCCGCCATAAGAACTGGGACGATGTGCTTCCCTTCATTACATACGCCTATAACACGTCGAGGCATGAAATAACTGGTTACAGCCCATTCTTCCTCCTTTATGCCCGTCCGCCTCGAAGCTCCCTCGACAGCATCTTACCTTTCTCTCTCGACACCGAGCCTTCTATTGCCAACACTCTATGTCGCGCTGAAGAAGCCCGTCGGATTGCCCGGATACGCACCTTGGCATCACAGCATCGCTCTTAGCAGCGTTATGACCGCCGGCGCAAGGATGTCTCCTACCTGCCCGGTGACGTTGTATGGTTGTGGACGCCCCTACGCAAGCGTGGTTTATCAGAAAAGCTGCTATCCCACTACACAGGCCCGTTCATCGTTGTTGCTCGCCTCAATGACCTCAACTATGTCATCTCTCCCCAATCAACACAAGGACGCCGCTCAAGGACAACCCAGGTCGTGCATGTCGCACGGCTGAAGCCATTCCACTCTCGGGATCCCGATTGATTCACTGGCCCAGAGGGCTTCGTCTGCGAACGGGGAAATGTCACGTGCTGCGCATGGGCTCTGAGGAACAAAGAAGACGTGCGGCGGCTGGAAGAAGAAGAGAAAGTCCAGTATCCTGCCGCCGGCGCACCAGGCTCTTCTCGACCTGCCTTGTAAATAGTATTTGTAAATAGAACCTGTAACAATATAATAGCTGTGCTCAACCATGGGGTAGTAACGTGGAGGCTAACGAAACGCGATCAATTCAAATTGAGGACAACGAAGCGAGCTATGCAAATGAAAACGATTGGTGCAGCGTTAAGGAAAAAAAAACATAGTTGGTCTGGGAAGAAATACAGCTCATTCACATCCTAATCAAGCACCAGAAATGGGCTTGGGCAGGGCACATCATGCCAAGATAACCGATTGTCGTTTAGGGCAACGGACTGAATCCCAGGAGAAGGCAAGCTTAGCAACGCGCGGGAGAAAATTGGATGTGCAGTCGAGATTAAAAAGTTTCCCTCGATAAGGTGGCCGCGACGGGCGCAGGACTAGGGTAATTGGAGAGTTATGAGAGATGATTTTGTCCTGCAGCGGTCTTAGTAAGGCTGATAATGATGATTATTTTATTGCGAAAGCAATAGTACTCCCAAAAACGGCTTTTCGCGTAGCGGCGGCCGGTAGGCACGTTTGACATTTAGATTACCTATGACGTCATGCCAGTGTGAAAGATGGGCTACCAAGTCGAGTGGTCGCGCTGCGGCTGCCGGTAGCCACGCGTGATCTTTAGAATGACCTCCGACGTCATACCATGTTTATTGCTCTATACTCGAAAATTAAAAGTCATAACGCTTAAGGGCAGTTATTACGTGTTATATCTCACTTCCATCACGAATTTAAAAATCGATCGCGAATTGTTAACGCTGTGCTACTTAACGCGCTTAACTCCGCGAAATCAACGTGGCTCAGCGTCCACCAGCTTCGTGGTCCCGGCGCATGTAAGTTGAAACGCTGCTATCACCCCTGCGCGAGTCTTTACAGGAACATCGGCTAACACCTCTCTGCATGCCATCTGTACTGAGTTGCTCATAACAGCTCGGCTCCCGTCCGGTTATCTTTACAAAGGTTTACACTGGTTCTGGAAGCCATATTTTGAAGGTTTCGCATTTATGTATTCAGCGCTCCTAAACTGCTGCTACGTACGGAGCTTGCGTACTTTTTCACAAGTGCGCACCTCTTCTAACGCATTCTGCAGTCTGTGTAATCGATGGGAGCCCAGGAGAGGAGAGAAATCACCGCCGAAAATGTCGATCATGCTGGTAACGACTCATGAAAGCCTCAACAGCAACCCGAAGGTTACATTGAAAAGCTACCTCTAAGCGGCTTGAAGTGGCGCTACTATAGAAGGTGCACAGTGCATAGAGGGTGATGCAATTTAGTCTAAATAATAAAGCCTGACCATTCACACCAAACACTAACACTTAAGATCGCCAGTGACCTTTGTTTTTGTTTCGAATACAACACTACTGGAGCCCTCCTGGGCTTGTCGAGGGTTCTGGTGGCGGTGCGCCTACCAAACGACCTTGAATCGCCGTTGCCTAGCAACAGCTTCAGCTGCGCTCGAACGGAATGCGCCGCGCCGCTGCCGCCTGTCGTCTACACACCCAGAGGGCACCACCCTCGCACAGGCGCTGTGTTTCACAGCTCTTGACGGCGTTGGCCGACCAGGGAGCCTGCACGAGCTAAACCAAACGTTTAACCACTAGCTAACATGGGTTTCTCGGGAAGAACAACATGGGTCGCAAAATTCCGACGGGTGGCTGGGATAGAGACAGCCACCTGCCGGTGCAATGGCGCATCGCTTAACCGCTGTGCCACTGCGCATGTAGTGGTATATGAGGACTCGCCGCCATCTATGAATCTTAAGTGGGAATTACCAATTCAGCATACATGGGCATTAACCCACTAAAGATATCATGCCACACACCTAAGGCGGTGTTTAATTGCCCCCTCCAATTGAAGAATGAACACTTGCTTCCGCAGGTCTACTCGGTTTAGCTACGTTAAGCCCCTATCAATTTTTTATTACGTATATGTGGCAGTCAGTCATTGCCGCTTTACCACCTCTAGCGTTTCTCGTTAAAACTCTTGATTTGTTGTCACGGGGCGCATTTATAGGCAAAGAAGAAAAAGAAGAGGCCGCTTTGTCACAGCTGCCGCTCCTTCCATCCTCTGCGACACACAGTTGGCAGTCGTTGACGGGATGCAGCCATCAGTCACGGCAGAAGGCAGCCGCTATCAGTCCGCGCCACTATTGCCCGGGTATCGGCCACCGCAAGCGAGAGGTGACGCAGCCCTTGTTCTGTCAGATCCCCTTCCGACTCAGTTCACCAAGCCGCCATGGACCACAACGACCCGGTCAGAACCTCATGGCGCGGAGCTGCTCCCGCAAGCGCCCCAGCCACCTGCGCCTCAAGGCCTCGCCCCACTCCGTCATGTAGCTGGAGTGAGCCTGGGCAAGACGGTACCAACGACCTCGACATGGCGGCGCAATAAGAGGGAGTCAAGACAGCATCGAAGAGCCAAGCGAAGGCCTTCATCCCCGCAGATGAGAAAACAATTGCAAAAAGTTCGCGAAACGTCTTCCGATGACAGTGACGAAGATGAATCATCAGGGTCCTTGGTTGCTTCACTTAAGAAAATGCCTTCGCCTGCGAGGTGGCATAAAGCATGCAGGAACCCTGGCCTCACTACGACAGCGTCACGTAAGCGGAGGAGCAATCTTCATCCCACTTTAGCCAGCTTATCGCGGGATTTCATTCCCCAGTGGAGCAATGCCGTGCCATCTACATCTGTGCCTGGCAGCCAAAGAGCAAAATTAGCAGTTCATGCCCAGGAACAGCCCCACTTTCCGCCAGACGATTTCGAGACTCCATGTTGTATCCAGGAAAATAGTGTGCTTCCGAAATTTCCTGACAAGAGCATGCTCCCTGTTCCTGTCGCCCCGATGCCACTGCGGTCTGCGATGCCACTGCGGCCACTGATGCCTTATGCGGACCGACAGTTTACTGCCACCGAGTTTACTGCCAACCCAGTGTCTCAGAACCGTCACATGAACGACAAAATGGAGCGAGAGCCATCGGCACTGGGTTACGGCTGGCACCACTGCAAAACCAACGCCTACGATTGCGGCGTGACCAGCTGCGGCCTAAGACGACAGGACGAATACGGTCCACGAGTCTCGGCGGCGGTTGCAATCCGTCGGGCTCAAGCCTCCGTCGCTAATGACGTTAACAATAAGTTAAAGAACGGCTCTGTGGAGAGCAGCGCTACCGAGGAGTCCAGTAGCAGCAGCAGCAAGCTCATCAGCGAAACGGCCGCTTCTGGGTGCGTAGCGCGGAAAACCTCGCTCGCCCTGTGTCTCGCAGCCACCACGCTGCTCTTCTTGTGGGGTTTCTATGCCATAACTTACGTAGCCATGGGCGGACGTGGCCTTCCGGGGGACAGCCAAGACCCCATGACAGTTCGACCTGAGGGGGAAAGTGTCCGCGGCTTAAAGCCTCGTCTGACAATTTACCAGCACGGGCCACACGTTGCTAATCTTGAAGCACTTTCAGCAACGAGTACATTGTTGCCGCGCTTAGTTGAAACAGCTTTAACGATGAACGAGACAAAGTTCAATATAACAGACGGTCTCTAATTTTCCTAGAGGAAAGTGTGCCTAGAATGTTAAATCTGACTGCGCTATCTACTTCCATCGCGTTTGCGCACTGTGAAATTCTAACGTGCGTTTTTGTCAGCGGCCATGTAGTCTGAAACTCGAGACATGTAGTCTGAAACTCGAGAAATCAACCAATGGTCCCATCCTAACAAGTCACGTAATAAATGCTTGAAACTCCCCCTATTTAAAGGATGACTACAGTTATTTAGTTTAAGGAACCGAGGACTATTAGCCTTATGTGGGAGAGAAATTGTTCATTCTTCCTTTTTTCCATCCAGAAGCACTCGTTCCTGTTTATTCTTCCTTCAATTCCAGTGCAATGGCCAACATTTCATTACTGCACCGGTCATTCTTCGTTAGTATCCTGCGATCCAGTGGCAGCGACATTCATTAGAAGTGCCAGAAGCGAGGGGAGGTTATGCATCCTGCATCTAGTATTCTTTTTGTGTCGTCAAAATAAATAACAGAAAAAAATTGATTTTCTCTTGTCTACCATCTAGAATTTTTTATGTACACCCCGCGTGCTCTGACGCACTGCGTGCACTGGTGCACTAGCTTCTGCGTAACGATGTGGCTGACTAAGGACAGCTAATGTCGACATGAGCGGCCCACCAACTGGCGCCGTCATCTGTTATTCATTTAGGAAAGGAACTCTTGCACATTTAAACAACAGATGAAATAACTGAAATATGAGCGCCGTGGTCTAAACGCGTACACTGAGAATTTGAGATAATTTATTCGCGCTATCCGTTTTATTTTGTAAATGTATGGGTGCTCTCTGAGAAGTCAGCGAAAATTTCTCTGCTACTGAGAACAGTAGTTGCAAATAACGGCACGTGGTCAGCGCAGACATCACTCACTTCCGCGAGGCACCCGATACGCATGCGGTGTGGCAGGTGAACGCGGTTGCACCTATCGCTTATGCTTGTCGCCAACGCAGACTGTGCACATGCGGTTCAAGCTGGCAGTTTATTTCCAACGAGCGCAGCTCAGAATAGGCCGTTAGAAAACGCAAATCAGCTTTGTACATCTACATATCGAGCACCATCAGTACTTTAGGACCTTCCGCTTGCCTCTGTTGCAGGATAAAGTTTATCGATCTACACCCCAAAAGCCGTCAATGCGCATACTCTGATATTTACCCGCTCAGGACCCTAGTCCAAGCATGATGTTCTCATGACGGCTCGCTCCCTTGGCCACTCTCATGACGTTATAGCTGAAAACTACGTGAAGCGCTTTCTTATAGCACGCCCTGAGGAAACGGCGATGCCGCTAACTCGAAAGAGTTTTTCATACGACTGCCGGCTTTAAGACAGCTGTAAACGTGTCAAGTAAGAGTTTTGCAAAATACAATCTGAATGTCCACCAAGGAAAATTCCTAAACGCGATAACAAAATACCAAAAAGTATAAATACAAATGTAAATATAGAAACACTCACAAAATTACAGTAGGTCGCAACAACAGTTTACCTCAAGTAAACAGCAAAACGTACAAAACTGCGGCTAGAGTAAATAACTAGCTACATATAGTAGATAACGAAGAGTAAACACAAAACTGGCAAAACGTAAGACAGCAACTACTGTGAAAGGGCTTAAAAAGTCATTTCGGCTGAAACACCCAAACAGCTTGAAAAAAAGAAAGAGAAGAATGTACAGGTATCGAAATTTCATGCGCTTTAGAAGAAATGAGGTTAACCTCAGCAGCATTTAAAAGCGGAATGATAACAGATTTCGAGTACACATCGCTAAAGGAGACTTAAACTTGGTGACGTACTTCGAATGAATGAATTGTAAAAACATGGAGTTTAATCCGAGCGAATTTCAATATTGTGGCGACTGTCACTGCGACCGGAAAATTAACATGGTGCTGTTATTAGTCTTTTAGATTCCGGGTTCTCGTGTTATATCTTGTGGAACAAGCAAAGATGGAATATTTTTCCCGGTTCCCAGCAGCAAACATGATAAGTTTGCTTTCACAGGGATGACGCTGAATTTACAGTGCTAAATGCAGTGAATCGACCCGCACTGTTCTGTCCTGATTCGATTTGGTATTTGAGCTTGTCTTTACCTATTCATTGAAAAGTTGCTACAAGCTCTAATCTCGCACGCACTCACAATTTGCAAAGAGGCAGTTTTACGGTTCAAGAACAAAGTTAGAAATTGCGGCTGATGTATCCTAACATGCAAATGACGTCAGCCGCTGGAAGGTGTATATTCGTCTTCAAAAAATATTTAATTCCTGAAAATAAATGTCACAACATACCAGTAACAGGAGAGCGATTAAATGTTGCTGTTATTAGGATGGTACGTAGGCAGCATATAATTACAGCCAGAAACAAGCAACCGTTTATATTCGCTGATATCTATTCCCTTTTTCCAACGGTTAGTGTCATCAGAAGTGTGGTTGATATGCTATAGATCATAATCAGTCTTTTGTGACCATCATCAACATCACAACTAATCAGAGCAACTGCAAGAGCGGCCAAAGTTGTTTGAGCGTCCGCCTCACATAGACGAGGCGCATGGTTCGATCCCCAGCGCCACCGATTACCCACCAGTGATACAATCGGTACAAGCTTTCCCCTGGCCTTGTGTTTCGCATCTGTGAGAAAAAATGTTTTAACAACGGGCATTTGACCACACGAAGCGGATGCCTTATACCAAGGAGATATTAACACGAGAGCGTTAATGCGCCTGTTGTGGGAAAAAAATCCGTCATCTTAGGCGTTGTGAGCGATGAATAGGGTGGCGTACAGTGGCACAGGCAACCATTCCAGGAGAAGCAGCCTAGGTTGGCTACCTAGGTCACGTGACCTTGTGTCATCATCACAACTGTCCACCGGACTGTGAGCAAACTAACCACCCTGGCAGGTGACAATGAATGATCGAGACAGGTTGCTCGGGAAGAGCAACCTGGGTCGCACAAGCCCCACCGGTGGCAGGCACCCCTGCCATCGCAGCGCAATGCTGCACCATTGTGCAAACAGTGATAAGAGGAATCCCAGGGACCTACGGATGTAAAGTTATGAATTACCAATCCCGCATGTATGAGCATTAACCCTTAAGACCTAGGCTAAGTGTGCCCTCCAATCCTATTGAGCAAAGGTGCCCTTACGGCGTAAAAATTCACCGCAACACACGTCACAGTCACTGGTACTGGGCCGATGACTTGGGGGTGTTGGAAAAGTGTAATCTTTGCTCACGTGATTTAAGCAGCAGTGATGGTGGGCTACCTTAGGGGAGAGGAAGAAAGGCTTATGGCCCAGCTCTTCCTGCCTCATTTCGAGATAGGGCTTTCTCCAGCCGCTCTCGCCAAGTCTTCTCTCGCTAACCTCTGTAGACACAGCGCTTTAAGGCACGAAAGGAGTGATTACTGGGCGAGTTAGTGCACAGGTTGAGATGGTGATGCGGAAAAAATGGCAGCTCAGAGAAGTAGGAGTGACAGCACACGCGCTACTTGCATCTCTATTGTATTCAGGACGCAGCTGACTACATAGTCATGGGTTGAGGATGGGTGAATGGGTAGGATAACCAGGTATATAACCACGCCTGAAATAACAAGAACAATAATACAAGAATATTCATAATTTTGCGCGTGCTCATACACCTGTTTTCCTTCTCCTCAATCTACACCTAATAACTTTAAAATCACCTGCGTGTTGAATCCAATAAAGAGTTGCAAGTAAATCATGTCCCGTCGTTACTAATTCTGTGTGCCATATTTTTTGCACTTCATCTTCAAAGGCGTTGACTAGTGCCCAATAAGTTAAATGTTTTGCATGTGCAGCTTGTACACGTACAGATTCTGGCAGTTAGGTTTTATGCGCTAAAAAAAGGGTGTAAGGAGGGCTGCCAATTTACCAGCTCGTTCACGGGCGCGACATGACCGGCGTGACCTTCCAATCGCTTCAGTGGCCAAGAAAAAAAAATACATCGGCCCTGAGTTCCGCGGCAATTAACGTGGCCGTTAAGGTACCAGTACTGGCACCTCCGCAGCGAGAGGGCTACTGACCGCACTCAGAGTCTCCCTGCGATATTTGGCAAACCGCCACGTGGACAGACAAGTACAATGCTTTGGGACAGTACTAATGCCCCTTTCGCGTAGGTTCACCGCACGCCTTTCTTTTCGTAGCTTCTGTAAGCTGCCTCGGCAAATTATAGGTCCATCGCAAGACGGGCACAATGAAAACTTTCATCTGGTTCATGTTTTGCCCTTCTGCTAATATATAATTATGGAGCCGCCGCGGTGGCTCAATTGTTATGGTGCTCGGCTGCTGGCCCGAAAGACGCGGGTTCGATCCCGGCCACGGCAGTCGAATTTTGATGGAGGCGACAGTCTAGAGGTCCGTGTACTGTGCGATGTCAGTGCACCTTAAAGAACCTCGGCTGGTCGAAATTTCCGGAGGCCTTCAAGAACGTGCCAATGAGAGTGTCTTGACGAGGGAGGAAAAGACACCGAACACACACTGAAGGCAGAAAGAGCATGTATATGCTGCTAACTTCTGAAGCAGCTCTAAATTGTTAGGTACAAAGCTGGATAGTTTCTTTGCCCCGAGCGGTCACCAGTTAACAAAATCTCTTTCAGCTTTAGCCACCAACTTTGCGAACAAAAAATAAATAAATACATAACTCGGTTGCGCAAGTGAATCAGATGACTGTATTTTAATTGGAGTCATTTAGTGGAAATTGGAGGAAACAGTTTTTTGCTCTGAGTAGAAGTTGGTACATTGACTAAACCAATCTTCTGATTATCCCTGTGAAACGGTAAAGTATGGTATGTGTCTATTATTGTGTATAAAGTGAGTTTTTTGCCGTGCGAAAAGCACTGTGCCCTACGTGCGCCCCTACATCGCAGAGAAAATTACACGAAGGGTAGCAAAAAGCTCCAAAACGTTTCCCCCTATCCAGGAGCATGACTATCAAGCTGAAACGCTCCCTTCTCCTCGGTCGACATCAAACCCATAACCATAAGTGGGGCAGTGTCGAGTGCCCTGCGAGCCCATAAGCCCTAATCACTAAGACCCATTTACGTACTATGTTAACAATATTTGTGATAGCATGTTAACGTGGGAGATTCCATTCACTAAAACTACATAGCCAGCCTCGGGCGTCATCATTCTGGGGAACATTTCCCTGAAAGTTTGGGCAGCAAAACAGCGGCTAAAAACAACGCACACAGGGTCTTATGTTTGCAATAGTATCATACAAAAATCCGGTTCAGCCTCCAGCAAACCAGCTAACTCTGCTATATATTTCACTTCACGACTTTAAATGAGGCTTCAGCTGAACAGCCTATGAAAAGTACCATTTCTGCCTAATTTCAACCAATTTAGAAAAGCATCACCTTTGCACAAGGCTTCAAGGTGAAATCCAAGTGCGTATCGGCCTACAGCTGATTTTTCCCTCCGCATCAGAGTGGTTTAATGGAACGAGTAATGTTTTGGAACCAGTGAATGTTTTTTTACAACCGCTGCGATGGTTCAGTGTATATGGTGCTCGGTGCACACCCGAAGGAGGCGGGTCGATCCCGGCCGCGGTGGTCGCACTTCAATTGACGCGAAATGCCAGACGCCAGTGTACTGTGCGATGTCTGTGCACGTTAGAGCCCAAGGTGGTCGAAATTTCCGGAATCGTCTACTACGGCATCCCCCATAGCCTGAGTCGCTTTGGGGCGTTGAACCCCATAAACAACACAAAACCATTTTTGTTTCCATAGGAGTAGCATCTTTCCTAAAAGGAACAGAGAAATAACTTCCTGACTCATACAATAAGCACACAAAAGCTCAGCGTTCGCAAAGCTTCTAACTATACCGACTGCTAAAATAAATAAACGGGAAAGCATTTACACGTAGTGCGCCCTTTCGGAACGAACTAAAGTTCGAGTGGCACAATGCACGATAATGATCAGACGCTCTCAGCCCACTTTCTTCCCAACATGTCAGTGAAGCCATCTGACATTCATTGGGCCGGACAAGCAATCGCTTGGGGGCAACTAGGCACTTGAGCGCTTATCGACAGAAAGGCGAAATGATGTTTTCGAAAGGAAACACTGATTACGAAAAGTTTTCCGGTACGCGCAAATACAGATATAAGGATGCCTGTTATGCTGTCTTAATGAAATAAACAATTTTCATTAATTAAAAGACGTTACGAAGGATAGAAAAAAAAGAGTTCGCCATAATCTCGAGGGCAGAGTGGCGCAGTATCTCGCTTGTGAGCAAGTATCCCGCTTTAACGGGATAAGATGTAAGCAGCGTAGCCGCGCTGAATGGAAACCTTGCATGTAAAATTTTGGTGGGAACCATTGGCTCAAAAAGAGCGATAACTAAAGAGATTATTAGCGAGCTATTTCAGGAAAAAAACGGAATTTTAACAAGACACGCGAGTAACATGCAAATTCCATATCTTTCTTGAGCAGGATTCACAAAATCATTGAATAACGAAAGGTAAATGGCGGGAAGAGTGATGTCATGAAGATAAATTTGGAAGATCTAAAGTATAGATAAAACGGGAAAGAAGCATGATACTGTTCACCTGAAGAAGTCAGATGCACAGCCTGTGTGAAATTAAAGAGCTTGAAGGGTTTGCTTCCAAGCCTTGCAATGGGCCTCTTGTTGCATCCATAGTTCTACAGCCCCGCAGCGATGGCTCAGTGGTTGCGGCGCTCGGCTGCTGACCCGCAAGACGCGGGTTCGATCCCGGCCGCGGCGGCCGAATTTCGATGGAGGCGAAATTCCGTGTACTGTGTGATTTCAGTGCACGTTAAAGAACCACAGGTGGTCAAAATTTCCGGAGCCCTTCACTACGGCGTCCCTCATAGCCTGAGTCGCTTTGGGACGTTAAACCCCAAAAAACATAACCAAACCATAGTTCTACCTTTCCCAGGGATGAGAACTGATGTTTTTTTCGCCTTCAAGGGGTTTTAGGTTGCCGGTGCTTAAAGAGCCATATCATCATCATCATCATCAGCCTGACAACGCCCACTGCAGAGCAAAGGCCTCTCTTCTCTCTCAAATTAGCTCTGCCCTTAGCCAGCGGCGGCCACCATGTCCCCGCAAAGAATCATATAGCGCGGCACACAAGTTAGCGGCTTGACCTGTTTGATTTATTACAATGGCTTTACGTGGTGAGAGGCAGAGGAGGAAGCTTGGTTTGCAATTCAGGCAACACGTGATTTCTAATTTGTTGAAGTAACCGAGGAAATCAATGTAGAGTATTCGTCATTATTTCAGCCCACTTATATCCACTGAGTGTCTTTTGTTTGTTCGCGCCCACATATTTTCATCATGAACAACCTACAACTAGCCCAGCTTTCCATTCTGTTGAAGAACCGTTCGCACTACCCCTGCAACTACCCGGTCCTGCGTCAACTGCAGCCATCTATATTCGCGGTTACAAAGTAGCTAAAATAATCAAAGCACTGTAAGAAAAAGAGGCGCACAAGAAACCGAAATTGTCACCGCAGCGATGGCCTAGTTGTTTGCACAACCACTTTGCGAACCTCGCAACCCCGGTGCGAGGTTCGATCCCCAGTGCAGCCAGGTACACACTGGTGATACAATGGGTACAAGCTTTCCCGTGCCTGGTGCTCGGCTTCTTTAGGGTGAAATGCTTCGGAAATGATTGACTTTCTAATTCCACCTTCAGTAGCAGAAAAAACCATTGGGTCATGGCATTCTTTGGCCTCAGATGCCCTTCCTTCATAAAAATTGATCATCGTCATCAAGAAACCGAAAGTTATTATTAACTAGGGGCCAGTAAAAACAGCAGCGTGGGCAGGCCTAGTTAGACAACCACCGGAACGCAGAAAATTCTGATGTGTTGAACGAAGGCAAAGACGCAGCCCTTTAGTGCATTTCCTTGTTGCATTAGGTGTTACAGAAAAGAATGAGGCAAACAAAATGCGAGCTCTGGGAGGCATAGCGTATAAGCCTCGAAAATTTACTAACCAATTATGCTGGTTGCCCTAGTAACATACGCAACTCGTAAATGACTGTTTAAGCAAAATTGTTCGTCTTCAAGGGACTTAGGAAGCCTGCTAACTTTCAGAAATAATATACAGTGAAGTCCACTTATAGCGAGCCTGCGGTAGCACAGATTGCGTTTGCTGTGTGCGATATTTGCAGTGAGTGGAATCCCTGCATTAAAGCCGAAATTATTAATCCGCCAGAAGGGGCGCTTCCTGCTTAAAAACGGCATCATGCGCGTCTATATCTTCAAAGTAGGCCCTACCACAGCCCTTTCAATGCTATCTGGGGGGGTCATGGTCACTTCGGCGATATCCTTTTTGGAAAATATGTGCTTTCGGGACAGAATAAAACTAATCGCTGGTGAAGCGTCCGCCTCAGCCGATGACAGATCGGCCACGTTGTTCAGGTACCTACCGGTAGGGGAATGCTCGCCATTCGCGTAGGACGGCTTCGTCAGAGCACTGCTCTGATTTGATGTCGTCCACACCAAAGTAGCCATCCGGGGCAACATCCGGCCAGCAATGCATCTACGACGCGTTGCAGCAAATCGACATGCGTGTAGCATGGTGTCCTGAACAACTTGAGCTACCGCTCCTCTGCTCAAGCAGCGGTAAAAGTAGCGCAGTGCACGTGCGCAAGGAATTTGTCAGCTGCACTGCCTGCTATGTGGCTCTGCCTGCGCGTGGAAGGAGTGCAAAATTTGAAACCCGTTGGGCAGGAGATGTACACCGTAGCACTCGCAGGGGCAGCACCGCATCCAAACTTATAAAATCGTGGCTACTAGTTGAGATACGGTCATGCACATTAGTTTCACTTTAGGCGGTGCCCTTACAATGTCCTGAACGCGCTTCTGCTTCAATTTGCGGTGCTTCTCCCGGCGGTACACGCGCAGGAAACAATCATCCTTATACACCATTGGCGGGCGCTTGGCCGGTGGTTGTCTGTAGTTTCAAAGCCGCCTGCTTAGTATGCAACACTACTTCGCGGGATGAACCGCAACCAAAGATCTTATCGCACCCGTGATCTGCTTCGCTATCCACTACACGAGAGCACTATGCTATCGCCGTAGCCCATCACCCCTCATGTTAAACTACAAGATAATCTCCCGCTGTGCATTCCAGATCATCGTCTTCGTCAACATCCATCTGCGGCACGAGCAGATCGGATCAGCTTAACATCAAATAGAGATTAACGAGTCTAATATCGTTGCCAGACGACCCAGCACGGCAAAACCATTAGGGAACCACGCTAAACACGTTGTTTCGCAAGTCGACTTGGTTTATCTATGTTAAAACCCTACCACTTTTTTTACTTTTCTAGGTCGACATTTCTTTCCGGACGGTGTCGCAGCGGCTGAGAGACGCTCTTCAGGTAGATGACTCCCAAGATAGAATGGACAGCAGGCTCTTCAGCATGTACAAAAGGAAGGAACAGCTAAATAACCAGCTGAAACGCCAAAGGTGGAACAGAAACCTAAGGAGGGAAATAGCTAGACACAATGTAGAATTAGAAAGGTATGCTCGACAGTTGGAATCTCAGAGATGGGATAATAGATGCGAGGAAATGGAGAAAGGCATGAGAAAATCTAGTACATGGCAGTTGCTCAAATTTCTTATAGACCCAAATAAATCTAAGACGGCTATGAGAACTGAGCAAATAAAAGCAAGGTATAAGTTTAATGGCACAGATGAGCAACTTATTGACACGCTCAAGTCACTGTATATTGCTCCCCCTGGGGCCGCTAAATATGACGACTATAAGGGACAACCAAATGAGGAGTTGGATGCCCCCATATTAAGAGCCGAGGTCAGGATGGAACTGCTGAAGCTAAAACGAAGGTCAGCCCCGGGGCTCGACAGAGTAGAAAACAGAATGTTGAGAAATCTGGATGAAGAATCAATAAACAGCCTCACTAGGTATCTCAACCAAGTGTGGAAAGCAGGCGCTGTCCCCGAGGAGTGGAAGAAGGCCAAGATTACGCTTATACACAAGCAGGGCAAACCTCCGAGCTTGGAGAACCTCAGGCCGATCTCACTAACATCATGTGTAGGGAAACTGCTTGAGAAGGTCATCCTGACCAGACTGACCAAATACATGGAGGATAACGGCCTCCGGCCAGATGAAATGGTCGGATTTAGGCCTGGGCTCACCACCCAAGATACAATGCTAAGACTCTATGGAGATATAGTAGATCAGCTGGACCTCGGCAACCTGAAGGCGATCTTAGGTATAGATCTTAAGAAAGCCTTTGACAATGTCAGCCATGACGCCATCCTTGATGGGCTAAATGAGATAGCTGTAGGAAAAAACACCTATGACTACATCCGATCGTTCCTAAGGGACACGACAGCTATCATTACCTTTCAGGGCATCACATCCAATGAGTTCCCCATGGGATGCAGAGGAACCCCACAAGGGGCTGTACTCTCCCCATTTCTCTTTAATCTGGTAATGAGGGACCTTCCCCGCAAGCTTAGAGAGATAGAAGGCTTAAACATCAGCCTCTACGCAGATGATGTAAATGTCTGGCTAAACAAAGGAGGCGAATCAGAAATGAAAGAAAAGCTACAGAAGGCAGCGGATATCATTAACGAGCATGCGAAATGCGTGGGTCTCAGCTGCTCTCCGCAAAAGTCGGAGCTATTTGTAGCAATGAGCAAGCGCAGTCAAAGGATACCGGCAATCGAGGTTACACTTGAAAATAGAACGATACCAATTGTCGAGGAAATAAGAATACTAGGCATGTATATTAACAGAAAAGGGAAAAACAAAAGTACGCTAGACAAGCTCAAAGCGCAAGCTGAACTTGTCGTCAGAGCCTTCAGAAAGGTATCTAGAAGGGGGGAAGGACTCTCAGAGTCCAGCAAACTAAGACTCACGCAGGCCTTCATCGTTAGCAGGATATGCTACGCAACCCCATTCCTGAAAATAAACAAAACCGAAGAAAAGGCATTAGACACAATCATCAGAAAATGTGTCAAACGAGCGCTAGGGCTGCCCATTTCCACGTCCAATGATATACTGGAGAAAATGGGCCTGCATAACAATTGGAGAGAACTGACTGAAGCGGTTAGAACATCGCAAATCGAAAGGTTAACATCCACACCCGCAGGAAGGAAATACCTAGAGCTAGCGAAATGGGCAACCGTAGATAGCACAGTGAACACCAGAACAGATCTGGGAAGAGAAATAAGAGAGCATCTTATTATCGCTCCCATACCTAGAAACATGCATCCCATCCAGAACAAAGGCAGAAGGAAAAGCAGGGTCGCACAGCTGGCTGCTAAGCTAGGCAAGATGTCACAGGGAACCGTGGCCTACACTGATGCCGCGGTAGGCACGCTAGGAGACACCGTCTCCGTAGCCGTCGGGGACTCAGGCAGAACGTTACGTGTTGTAAGACACCTTGACTTAAAACCCCTTGTGGCGGAGGAGGTTGCAATAGCGATCGCTCTAACTCAGCCAGGTACCAAATACGTAGTAAGCGACTGCAAAGCCGCAATTAGAAATTACAGCAAGGGACGCATCCACGAAATGGCGGCTAAATATCTAAAAGACTTTATCCCAGCCCACAATATTCTGATTATCTGGACCCCAGCACACTCGGGTCTGGTTGGAAACGAGGCCGCCCACAGGCTCGCCCGCTCCTCTTTACCCCGGGGAGCCGTGGACACCTCATACGAATTCAGCACTAAAGAGGAAACCAATACCTTTAATAGCATCACAGACATTCAGAAAAAGAACAAAAGGATCTATCCTCCTCCGGATAGATCGCTTAGCTCGGCTGAGGCCTATGACTGGAGAAGACTCCAAGCTAGAAACTTCGCATCCCCGCTCTGGAGGAGCTGGACAGGAGGTGACACGAGGGAGGATGCGGAGGTGTGCGAGTTCTGCGGGCATACCGCTACACTCGAACACATACTATGGAGATGCCCCAGTGCCCCAGGATATGGCAGAATCAATAATGCAGAGGAATGGGAGACCATACTCAGAAGTGCCGACCTTAGCATACAACGATACGCTACCCGCCTGGCAGCAGAAGCTGCGCGACTATACCGTTGCTAGTCTTCCAGCTGCGACGCTGCCCCTCCCCGGACGCCTGCGTGCGGACCCGGAGGGGCACGGGTCTTCTTCTGGCGGAAATAAAGTTTCTTCACTCACTCACTCGGTCCACGTGCTAAGCTGGAAGCGCGAGTTCTCAGTTACTGGGGCGAGTTTGCTTTAACTGGGTGGCATAACGCATATGTTGGCTTAACGCAAATGTTGACGGTAGCGCCGTGCTCGTTAATGAAAGCGGGCGTTCTTTACATCTGCGGCCGTTACAAGTGAGGTCGACTGTACCTTATTCATGCCTTAAATTAAGTTCCAGATATCATGACGGGCAGGCACGAAACATAAACACGAGTCGACTAAAGGAAGTCTTTACAGGTTACAAAAAGTGAATTCGATTTAGTTTAAGTGTCAGCGGTTTGGTAGGCAATGCGCAACAGTGTTTGCAGCCAAGACCAGGTCAGGAAAATAAAAAAAATATCTACAGACATCGCAGAGCGTCAAATGATTGTGACAGGAAGAGTAAGACAACATCGCTCACAGAATAAGCCAGGTGGGCAGGCAGTATATCTGCTGTTATCTGCAGCAAACCTTTAGCCAATGCTTATGCGCCTGCGATAAAGTCAAAGGCAGGGATTTCCTAAACTTCATTTAAAACTTCATGACGGTTTCGTGGAATGGTGAAGGATTGCCGCCATACTGGTCATATCCGGCAAAGGTTGACTGCTTGAGGGACGTATGAAACGGGCTTCAATTTGTACACGAGAAATTATACATCAATTAAGTGCTTCCAGTTTTTCGTATGCTATAGCTAATATTGTTCGCTAGTACATGCTGTCCTTTTGTAAGCGCTTTTTGGGGCTCAAGACGACGCAGTGGTGCTTCCGTCCACGCTCCTCGTCGAGAATTTCTTTTAACTAAAACATCAGCACCTCAATTAGAATGCCCTTGTTCTAGGCATTTTCTCTAATTTGGTTTGGTTTTGTTGTTGGTTTTGTGGGGTTTAACGTCCCAAAGCGACTACGCCTATGAGAGACGCCGTAGTGAAGGACTCCGGAAATTTCGACCACCTGTGGTTCTTTAACGTGCACTGACATCGCACAGCACACGGGCCTCTAGAATTTCTCCTCCAAAGAAATTCTAGCCGCCGCGGCCGGGATCGAACCCGCGTCTTTTGGGCCAGCAGCCGAGCACCATAGCCACTGAGTCACCGCGGCGGCTTTCTCTAATTTGATAGAGGCTTTCGTTAGCATCTGCGACTACCATGTTGAAAATTTCTGCAATTATGAATTTCCTGAGCCGTACGGAAAACTGTTCTCCAGATAACCATCAAACCGCCGGCCTGGATTGAAAATCACCGATGTTGAATGTTCGTTCATGCTCATGCAAAATTACGTCTCACAGAAATATCAGGCTATGGGGCTACTGCACGACATTTATACAAAGACGGCAAGCAGCCTGATCTCGTCTTTAATCTAGGAAATCTGGACAAACGCGTCTAGTTGGCACAGCTGCCGCATTGTTCCGAGTGGACCTAGACACTCAAAACTTCCGTAGGAATTTTGAATGCTTGGTACATTCTATTGGTATCTGATGGCCATTGGAAATACCTAATCTGAGCGCAGAAAGCATTTCAACTGTTTGATATAGCAGCGAAGAGGAAAATTCAGTCTTGATAGCGGCTATCTGCCGCGTATCTCTCGGGACTCTCTCCTAGTCCTGTAATTACTAGTTAAAAATATCGCCATTTGCTTACGCATCGCTTCAATCAGGCGGTCATCATATAACGCAAGTTTCTGAATGCTAAGAAAAGACGGGCAAGCTATAAGTAAATAGATATTACCGCTATTATATATCCCATGAACGATCCAATCCGGCCGTGGGTTATCCTCTCAGAAGAGCTCGAGGAAGTTATAGAATAATTTTTTGGAAATAAAGCTTATCCGAAAAAGCTGAGACACCTTTTTTATCGAATGCAGCAGGAACCCTTCAATGAAAGTCAATTCGCATGGCTCACTGCCTTTTGTATAGACGCTTCTATCACTTTTTAGGGCTGTCTGTTTGCGATGTGGCTGAACCATGCTGCGCTTACTATGTCTACTTAAGCAGTTGCTCCTTAAACAAGCCAATATAACTCGGGTAGTTTACATAGCAGAGCCACTGCTCCCCTTGGAGTAGTCCTGTGCTTTAACGTCAAGTTGTGCCACTTGAACCGCGTAAACTTTGGGTCAACAATCCTGTAAAAATCTCTGGTATTGCATTTAGAGCTAATGGGGAGCCTGCGCATAATTTTGAAATTTTCGTCCAGGGTTCCTGTGCCCAATAGAAAACTCATTCGTGGAAAAAAATTCACAACACTACTGTGCACAAATATTGCATGCCATTTCCAACGGCAGATGAGAATTAATTAAGGCAGCCTACGCTGGATTTCACTCTTTTGAAGATCTGTTCTGTTCATTGATTCTGACAAAAAATAATGTTTATCCTCTTGCATTAACATGCTTTGTACTCAACCTTAGTCATTAATTCGTGCACAGCTGTTTAAGCCTTGAAGAATGTACGGGCATTTCACCGAAATGTTTCAGCAATTCCTGAAAATATAATGGCCGAAAAGCCAAAGAAAGCTTTCAGGAAAAAAATCTCTAGGCCGCACCAGACGTGTAATTCTAGAACAGCGTCTTTAGATGCATAGTTCCCTGAAATTTGAATTACTTTTTTAACTAGTGCTGTGTGGGGGTTAGTCCAAGTGGAGAATCCCCAGCGATGAGCGGGACATTGACGTAAAGAAGTAAAGGCAGCCAGACAGGAGATCGTTGTTATGCGGCGTATACTCGCGGCACCAAAGTACACTGCTCTGTGCACAGAGACTTCGATCTTACAGTGTAGGGTTTGATCTCAAAGTCGTTTTCGACAGTCTTTTGAAGAATGTCCCCAAAAAGCAAAAAGCACGGCATTGCGAAGAAGTTTGAATCAATAATCTATAATCTACGGCTGCTGACAGAGGCGACAGTTCACTGACCATGCCAGAAACGTCCCCGCAGCACGGAGCCGCGTTTTGATATCTAGGGTCCTCGTGTCCTTTCAGGCTGATTGAGCACACATCCGTCGCATCCGCTTTAATACACTGTTGTCTAGAAAGGCTACGTAAGGAGCGCTGCGAACACATTGGTATAGAAAATAAGGCTGCAAATACAACTTTTTTCATCTTTTCAGGCGAGATTGTGCAGGTACTCTGAGAAAAACGTACACTAAGGAAATGAAGTATACTGAAAAATTCCTTAATGAACCCCACAAAAGTCCCTCAGGTCTATGACTAGTGGGCGCGAAAAGAACATCAAATAGGCTCTTAATCGTCTGTTAAGAACAGATTCGAGGAGAGGATTACTTGCTGTTTCAAAAAAGGAAAACCTTAAAACAAACTGATGGACTAACAAGTGCTGAAGGCTAGCTTCACCAGGCTTCAGAGGGAGAAACAAATAGTTCCGACGCATAAGCTCCCACTCAGACAACCAAGCAAAGGTCGCAAATATTCTGTGCACACCCTGTGCTTTTTTTCTTCCATAATGCAAGATTTTAACAACGTAGGTGGGCTTCGAAGCCAAGAAGATATTGCATACTCGTCCTCGTGCAAACGCTGGCGGGTCTCCACTTATCCAAGCCTGGGTCTGTCGCATACTAACGTGATCTAAGAATAAAAGTGGGGCCCGCTATTGTGATATTAATGCAAGAAAAACCCCAAGTACTGTGAATCTTCGAAGTTGTACCTGTTGCTTAGAGAAGGCTTCGTTTTGTACCCCTGTGTCCCAGCCAAAATTTCTTTATTTGTAAGGGTCAAAAACCGCACCCAAACTTTCACAAAACTGCTCAGCTACGTAGGAGGCCTCAAGCATACGTGATTATCAAAACTGAAAAGGGCATCTTCGCCAGCATAAAAGAAGAATCATATGTTCACATACGATAGCGAAAAGGCATGAATTCCTCTTTGTTGATGATCCTAAGGCACAGGGGCTAATTATATTTGGAGAACAACAAAGAAGAATAACCGGAGAATAACCGATAATTTAATTGAAACCGGATTAGTAAGCTTATTATTAACGATCAGTCTTGTAGCGGACGCATTATGACATTGTTCTGTGTTTTTCAACAAGGTATCTTTTGCACTCTCCAAGGCAGAAATAAAAAATCTATTGCGCACCTTATCAAAGCTTTTCCGAGATAAATCTGTATAAGAACCGGATTCGATCCCGGCCGCGGCGGTTGAATTTCTTTGGAGGAGAAATTCTAGAGGTCCCTGTACTGTGCGATGTCAGTGCACGTTAAGGAACCCCAGGTGGTCGAAATTTCCGGAGCCCTCCTCTACGGCGTCTCTCATAGCCTTAGTTGCTTTGGGACGTTAAACCCCATGAACCGAACCAAACCAAGAACGTCATCTGACACCGTCTCCAACAACGAACGTTTAATATGGATATCGTTTTAACCACTGCGCCCTTTCATTTCAAGCAGTTGGTTCGCCCCAAATAATCCAATGCCACAAACTACACATGAGAAGAAATAAATTTCGCATATGTCCTGTAAACCGCGTCGCATAAGAATATAGGACGACGCCCTCCATCGGTTTTCAGCCGATCTGCATCTGCGTTTTTCGGATTTGGTATAATGTGACCAGTATAGCACGTGGTGGATAGAATGCCCACGTTATAATCGGCACTGAAATCTTACAAAAAGGCAGGAGCTAGGCAAGACAAACACGTTTCACAAAACTCACTACTAGACTATCCGGGTCGGGAGACTTCTTACTCCGTAGAGTGGAAACGGCCGATTTGACCTCGACTGAAGTAATAGGCCCCTCAGTGACAGCACGCTGCTCATCTTAAAGTCGAGGAAGCGATTCTTTCAAGTGGCTGAAATCTGACCCACTGATCTGGGTGCCACTACTCCTTGAGAGCCACATACAATACTCTTCGAAAGCAACCAGAATACTTGTCGTGTCATTGTACGCATCTCTTTCATGTCATTAAAACTTCCTGTTGGGCGAGTTGGTAGTTCATATTGAATTAGAAATATTATAGCGCAAACAAAGACACGGACAAAAATAGAGGAAACACACACACAAGCGCTAACTGTCAACTGAATTTATTCGGTGAAAGCCACACCTTTTATAGGCCGAAGGACCGTGAGAGAAAAAATGACAAAAAAAAACAAAAAACAAGGGTTGAGTCAGAGCCATCAAATCGCGAGCGCATGCGCGGGTAGACAAGGGCATCACACTTCGGTTTATGGAAGATGGAAGATAAACCGAAGTGTGATGCCCTTGTCTACCCGCGCATGCGCTCGCGATTTCATGGCTCTGACTCAACCCTTGTTTTGTTTTTTTGTCATTTTTTCTCTTACGATCCTTCGGCCTATAAAAGGTGTGGCTTTCACCGAATAAATTCAGTTGACAGTTAGCGCTTGTGTGTGTGTTTCCTCTATTTTTGTCCGTGTCTTTGTTTGCGCTATAATATTTCTCTTTCATGTCAAATTTCCAAAGCCTCTTTGGAAAGAGCAGCCTGCCTTTCATAATTAAACGCGCAGCGAAGTGGTTATCTTTTACCGAACCTCTCTGTCCGCGACCTAACTAAGGCCCCCAGGTATTTTTCTACGCTGAACTGTTGCAACTGTGCTTTAGTATTGTTGATGTCACCGAGATACGATTCCAGAGCAAAATTTTCCACCTCATATAGAATGTGCCCAAAGAAGGTGAAGACGCTTGAAGAATGAAAACTCGTGATGACACTTCAAAGGACAAGTTCTTAACCGGTCTTTACATATCTAGCACTTTTCAAAGGCTGAGAAATTTGACGTGCCTACGTATCTCTTATGCAGTAGCTACAGCCTGCAAAAAATTTTCATCTGTGAGGAGAAAATTGTTTAGCTTCATTAACATCCACTGTGGTTGGAATAGACGCCGAGTGTACGTTCCTACCTGCGTAGACGACATGCAGTGGCCATTAAAGCATATCGACCTCACCAGATAGCCATTTTTACCAGTTAATGTGCCAGCAGAACCGTATATCTTGTCAAGCCGCTGCGGAGGCTCAGTGATTGTGGCGCTCGGCTGCTGACCCGAAAGAAGGCGGTACAATCCCGGCCGCGGCGGTCAAATTCCAATGGAGGCGAAATTCTAGAGGCCCCTGTACTCTGCGATGTCAGTGCAGGTTAAAGAACTCCAGGTGGTCGAAATTTCCGGACACCTTCACTACAGCGTCCCTGCAGCTTGAGTCGCTTTGGGGCGCTAAACCCCCTTAAACCCATAAAACGCGTATATCCTGTCAAGGCTGCCATTTAAAAGGTATTGGAAACGCGTGAAATGTATGCTATCGCTTTGAGCGGGACAATGTCAACTTTTGGTTTAGTTCGCAAGCGGAGCCAGCGACAACAGCACAACTGAGGACATAACGCCCGTGATACACTGATCAGTCCTCATTGTTACAAATTCACTGGAAATATTCCATCAGTAAAATTTCTCTGTCTTGACGCAGGAGGTTTACAAATGACAGAAAAATCATATTTCTATGTGGCAACTTTACAGGCCCGCACACACAAATTCCCCCCTGCTGAACCGAAATGGCGTGGTCACAGCGTGTGAGCCGTTCCTCACCAATGTGGCACAAGAGGTCAGTAATACCCAGTCTCAAAACATCATGCACCCTCCAGAACAGCCTCTCGAATGCACGGATCATGGTAATATTATGATTCAAATAGCTGAAGAACAGTTTCTGTCTCCTCAATAGCTAGTTTAGTTTCCTGAATTCCTGCCACATACACGTTAAACCTTTCAAATAGGTGCTTTAACTAGTTCTGCCACCGTCGATGGCGTAAGCCTCCAAGATTAAGGGTAGCTAGCGACTTCAAAAGCCGCGCCATTTTTCTGTGAGCCCCATATGTAACTCTATCCGTCGGTGAGGGGAGAGCCGCCGGTCAATTGGCGGCATTTAACGCTTGCACTGTCCTTTTTTTGGAACCATCTTTCCTTTGGCATTTGAAAGTGTATATGCCACTCCGAGCAAACAACGATTGCACGAAACGAATTATAGTATGTCCGGATAAATACTACTGTGCCAAATGATACACGATATTCCGCGCAGTGGCGTTAGTAGTGAGTAGCATGTACTGTACAAGCAAAAGTGCAGAGTAGATCCACGCCGCAGTGGAACGGAAAACATTAACCCCATTAGAGATGCCTGCCTTATTCGGCTAATGAGCCAAGAGTCCAAACGACACGCGTCATTTACTCCAGCAATCCCTGATATCTGCATGAACGACAAGCTCTTAACATCCATTAGAACTGCTGCGCGGAATTCGACCGTGATCGATCAGGCTCTGCTCGAACCAAACAGAGCTGATCGCCGTAGTCATTTACTTACCCGGCTGCTTCAGTGTCCACTACTGCGTGACCGGTCGATTGCCTCACAGTCGGTTACTTGCCTGAAGGGTAGGCAGAATGTTTTCAGTAAGTCGATCGCTTCCAGAGTAATTTTTATTTGAGCTGGCTAAAAATTTGAGGTGGCGTAAACAAACATTGGGAAGTAAGAGACCTGCATCGCTGTGCAGGTCTTGTAGCTGGTTAGGCTTGTAGCTGGCTATAGGCTTCCGTATAAAGAAGCTGCGGTCACAAAGGGGAACTCTGCTGTAGAAGATCAGCACTTTGTGCCGAGGAACTGTGCTGAACTTTTAAAAAATTTAAACTACGTAGGTTTGGTAACGCATTAGGGAGGGCACACACATGCTGAGTGAACGCGAAGCTAAGCTTGCCTGTTTCATAATTCCCCCTGCCTTACGACTCTTCATTTAAGAGAAGAAAGCGAATTATTTAACCCAAATGTGCCTAAATTGAAACCCTTTGACGTATTTTTGAGATCAGCGAACATTCCTGCATGCAGATTGGGGGATATACTTCCATAAATTTAAAACTTTTGGTCGTCGCTGTCTATGTATTGGTGCGAGCAAAACAGCATTTCCTTCTTCAGTGACGCAAAACAAGCCATGCGTAGTTTGCAATTATATGTAGTGTGTGTGAGCTATAAGTGGCTGCACTAGAAATAACTTTTTTTTAGCCACATCTGATACCTGCGGGCTGTACACCAGTTGCGGATTAAATCGAAGAAATTACGGTACTTTAAAAGAAAAAAAAAACCTAGGCAGAGAGATATTCAAATTTCATCATCGCGATACATGATTTAGTGTCAGGACACGGATTGAAGTGCTGGTACCTTTAAGGAGTTCGACGACATGACAAATCGTAGTAGCCCCTTGGATGTCTACCAAAAGCACTCACAAGCTTCGAAAAGCAGTTAAAGCGTTCTGTCCAACATGTGTAGTTTGCTAACTGACATGATGATCTCAAATTCTGCCTCCTTTAAGAGCCTATCTCATCTGCGAACGTGTGGAGTTTTTGTCAATAGTGAAGACCCGAAACGAATTTTCTAAGCCGTGTCTTGCGACTCTTGTAGCGCCCTTAGATGTCTTAAGTTTTCGAGGAGCGAGAACGAATGTTGTTTCACCTTCACGAGATTTTGCACGCTGAACATGCATAACGATCCGCACAGCTTGGCTCTGATAGAAACCCCCCAGGCTCTATATTTATCACAAAGGGTGTGCATATGTTTTCCCAGTAGCGCGCGGAAATTGCTCAGTGCCAGTGCTCAGTGCGATATGAGTGCCAGAAAAGCCGCCGCAGTAAAATGTTTGCATTGTTTGCCCTGCAACAAAACGGAGATTGTTCTTTATGTTCGGGGCGTGCACTTAAAGTGCAAATGACATCATACATTTCCGTTATTAATGTTGGCATTTCTCCTATGTACTTTAAGTCCGAAGATAGTGACCCCCTAGTACTGTGCCAGATGATTAGTGTAATCCAGAAGCTGCACAAGTAGTCTGACTACCATGCGTCTTTCAGTACGTGTGAGCGCTTAGTAATCACCTTAGTTTTATGCTAATCTCGTGTGAAATAAGAATCGTTCAACAATTCTTATAGAAACAATAGCCATGCATAATTGGTGATGAGTGTAAAATGTATGACAAGCGCTAACGAGCAAAAATAAGCGTAAGGAAGACTTTGTTAATAAAAAGCGGTGTTGCTTTCTTAAACGCTTGCAGCAACTAACATTGGCTTCGTGGTGCCGCCAAGTGTTATATGTATAACCGTACTGACGTGTAAGCCCTTTCTTGTATACGACCAACACACGAATAGTGGCACTGCTGTCAGTGTCTGCCGCGTCCTCAGTTCACTGTGCCATTGTAACCGTCGAACTCCATGAAGTACGACATCTCCACATCTACAGAGCGAGGAAGTTTAAAGTCGAATGTTACTAAAATTCCAAAGCCTATGAAAGCTAGTGCACTTTGCTTCTGTAGAAACACCTGCTTTAAATGCACGTCTGATGTGTTTGTTTTAATTGCTTGAAATATTCAATATTTCGTCATCAAATCCTACTATAATAAATTAAGTCATCCATTTGGTTCCTAGCACATTGCATTATGTTATATACACCTATTGTAGACGCAAGACAACGCTGCGGTTTCCTTGAACTGGATTAGCTTCAATTTAAAGTTTATGAAAAGAGAGCAATTCAAGGAATAACAAAAGAAACGCAAGCACTTTCCTGGCTTCTTTCATTCTGGGAAATCGTAAAGATGGAACTATTCTCTGTGAGCAGTCGTTTACTCGCAATTGTGCTTACAGCCACTGACAGTACAGGACATATATCTGTCTATCTGATCGTCTGAAATATGTAGCGCTATATTATTCTTCGAGAAACAATGTAAGGCCAAACTAGCCTATCAAAGTGTTTTCTTATGCATGGCTATTTGGACCGAAAACAGCAATAAAATTTGGCGCGTCTTATCGTTTAACACTCCGTTGGGTAAATTCTGTTATATTTGTTCAAACGATGCAAAATATTTGTAGTAGTATTTGGTATTTTCGACGCATTTTGTTTCAGTCTCGATTGCTAGGTTTTATGAACCTGCTGAACTCGACGCGCCAGGAAAAACGCCAAATTTCTTGCGGATCTGCGGAAATTAATAAAAGTTTTCGCGTTTACTGCCACCCACTTCTGTGCTCTCAAAGAAAATGAAGGCAATGATGCATTTCGAACACTTAGAAGAAAAAAAGGGTCAAGTGACACGCGCGTCTTATGCGTTTAGGGTCACTATTTGTCGTTGTAGCTAGCGCTCTTTTCAGATGTAAGCAAAACCTATAACTTCGTTCAGGTAGTATTTAATTTGTGAATTCACGCTTGAAAAAAAAAACTGTCGTTACGGCTCACTTCGAACGCGACATAACCTCACATACAGAAAGGAACAATAAGCTCCGCTAATAGTCTGGCAGACGACGTGAAAGAAATGTGTGTGTCTGTACTACAGCAACGCGCCCTTGATAGTCTGCCACCGTGGTTATGTGCCACTCGAAAAAAGACCAATAAAGCAGCAACAACAACAGCCATCTTGTCAGAAGGCGGAATTCTGTGCTATATCAGTGCTTCTGTGCCCAATGTCAGTTGTACTTTATGGTGGCCGAGGTGACGTCGGACCCCACTTCGCGCACTCCCGACGGCCTTCTATGAATGCGGGTTTGACGGCGGTCCACCACAGTCGGAGCCGACACCTGTAAGGACAGTAACCTCAGTTCGGATCCTTACCCCACACAACCAAAGCTGTAATCGCCATACACAGGTCGGGCGCACAAAATACGGATAGTGGCAGAAGCCCGACTTCTCAGATAAGTTCAATTCAATGCTTATTTTGCGTCTTTATGCAGAAAACAATGCAGGCAGTGGAGGCAAACAGCTTTTCTGAGGCAATCTTGACTGCGTCCCCACCCTCTTTACATGGAAGATTCTGCAGCAGCTCTTAAGCAACAGTTAAATAAAAGTGCGAACGATTTGCAGCCCATGCCATTTTCACGCGGGAGGTGGATAATATATTATGCAACAATATTACAAATACGAATACTGACACTCGCGTAACAATATTATCACGAACTTCAAAGATGACAGTGACAATAAACTCGCCTGGAGAGAACGGAAAAAAGCAGCAAAGACTAATCGAAACACGACCAGAGTATTTTGTAGTGAAAAGACGCATTGCATGCATCTTTTTTTAGTTATGAAGATAGCTGATAGCGTTCAATCTCATGGACTAGTTATGAAATAAACTTTTATATATATCTTAGTTGCTGTTTGGGGGTCAATTCCTTATGTATTAATTTGTGTCATATTCTAGGAAGGCGATTTTAGACTTTATCGATCCAAAGTCTGACTCTGAAGAATGGCGAGTGTCATGTTTTTTCGTTCATTGATTAGTACTCAGCCTGCAACAGCCTGCAACAACGAGCTGCCGACTACAACCGCGACATGAACACAGTATTACCTGTCGTCTCTAAGCCAGCTCCAGCGGCCCTGCAGACTCCTATAAAGGAGCTCGTCCGGTGAGTAAAATCCATTTTCTTCTTAAATGCCACTGACACCTACGTGTCCGTCGTTAGCGGAAGTTGTTGGAGAAGTAGTAACGCAGTTGGTTTCTGGACCAGTTTCCGTTACTTTCTCAACATTACCAGCCATCCTGCCGACGTACGCGTCGGTACTGCAAAACCACAACGGACATAACTTTTCTTGCGCCAACTCAACATCACTCCAGCCGAGCTGCCGCCGTGCCCACCTGTTTTCCGACATCATGGCTGTCTCACAGACACACACACAGTCTTCGCTGTCTCCCCACCTCCTAGCACGCGGCAGTATGCATGCATTACTGAAAGCATTTACGCTAGCGAAACCTGAAGCGATACTCCGGCATCTTCCCAGCAATGCCACAATACTTCTCTGAGGTAGAACTACCAAAAATAATAAAGCGTCAAAATTTTCGTGCCTACCCATTATCGTTAGTATTACAACTTTCAGAATATTTCAGTGTTTTCCGTTCATTTCCCTCATTCAGAATTAGACGTTTTTGTTTTACATTTATGCGTTTTTTGTACCGCACAAATGATCCGTCCGTAGAAAAATTTGCCCGCTTCATTCGTAGGCGGCCCCCTTACGAGCATCGGCGCCGCATTCTCAGGCACTGTCTGGCATCAAAGGCACAGAACAGGGCAGGTAGCAGGCAGCTGTAGTTCATGTAATCACCACAGATGATGCTGTATGCGTACTCGGTTCATCCGGGGTCACAGGTGGTAAATTTTTAAGACAATAGTCTGCCACACGAAACCTGAAATAAAAGAGAATATCAGCGCTGGTGTGACCCGGTCACTCGTCCTGGATTTCGTCCTTTCTTTCCAAGTGCCATTACTTACAAAAACGCCTATTCCACATGTACTATTCCTGCTGGTTTTGTCGCAGATGACTTCCTCGTTAATTTTCTTAGTGCAATGCTTCAGTATATTTTGTTAGATCGAACCGAATACAAACAAAGAGGAACTGTTTTGATATCTGCAATCTTCACTGAAAGTACCCGTTGTGCCCTCACTCATTCTCTCGCTACCAATAAACTTTTTCGACATACAGAGGAGGATAGCGCTGGCGCAGGATCGCGTTTGAAGCGTATCCTCGCAGCTGCCTTGGGCTTGCGATGACAGCATCGCTACTCCAAAGCAATCCTGCTTTCTTCGCGGCGTCTGTAGATGTTTGGTTTTAGAAAAGATGCGACTGTACACAGCTCTTGATTATAAGCTGACCGTTGTATTCCTATTTCGTCTTTTGAAATTTGTTTGTACGTACTGTTTTCAATCAGCTTTTAGGGTTTCTACAAGCCCCCGGTGGCGTCCTCCTTTCTTTTCTTATACTCACGATAACCCCTGTTCCACCCGCCAAGAAAATGAAACGCTCTGAACGGTCAGCTTGAGCTGCGTTTCCCTGTTCTCTGTGGCATATCTTGTTGTTTTTTTTTCTTACTGTCATGAGGTGCATCTTTAAAACCACGCGCATAGAGGTAGCTTGCTGGGTTATCATTTTTGGGGTTTTGTAACTCTACCGTGCATGCTGTCCGTGTGCAATTTAGGGCCCTCGGGAGTAATAAATAAATTAAATTTCACAAACCACCACTGCGTTAGGGACACTATCAGGCTTGCTTTGCTCGCCGAAGAATAACAGGCGCCATGCATCCAGCCGAAGTTTTAGTGGAGCAAATTACTGCAGCTGTAAGACTAAGCGAAAGGACGGTACCCGATGTCTTCTGCGCGACACACCTTGTTTTTCTGCCGTTTATTTGCTCATTTATTATATTTACATATGCCCTCAGAGGAGCAGCATTATAGAGGGGACTGTGTTTCTACAATAGGTTAACAACACCACAGATGTACAATCAAACAATGGCACCATCATAGCGAGCTCATTTTTATTAAATAGAAGCAAATTAACACAGCAACGCGCAAATTTCCATGTACTTGCCAGCAACCGCAATGTACTCGTACTTAGATACTTCTCCGGTGGACTGGGGCCAAGAAAATACGCGTCGGTTACTGTCCACCGCGGTTTGAACAAATAAACGAAAAGATAGAGTTTCAGAGCTCGCACTCACTTTCAAATGAGCTCTGCATTTATCTGAATCTGCTTAGAGTTGTTCCGAAAGAATTAACAAAATAAACATAAGTTACGGTCAAAGATTTTCGAATTCAAGACCTCTTCAATTAAAAGCAGCTTCCTGTCACACAAGAAGAAGGGGCTTTTTTTTCCTTCGTTCTGCTTTGATTTGTTCTCGGCAGCATTATTTACTTCCAGAACAGCTTTCCTTCATTTGGTGATCCACTTTTTGTATTCCCCCCTAAATGTATATTTTATCCTCTGAGGTGTGGAATTTTTTCCGCGCCACATTTCTGCTTGAACGATCCTCCTTTTTCCTTTCCTTCATGAAAAGCATTTTGATATCTTTACCTTTCACTTTTTCAGAGGCAATCGCTGCGCTAATCGCTTCGTTATGTGCAGTTGCTGCCTCACTGAGCCTCGCTTTAATTCCGCCTTAGTTAAGAGTTGCAGTACTGCAGGAGACACTGAGCACTAGACTATCCAGCCAGAGAGCAACCACGGCGCTTCTTCGGCAAAACCTTACCAGCTTGCTGCATCTGCCGCGAGATCAGCATCTTCACCTAGCCTAGGCATTGTCTCGTTTTTCTAAATTTGTAGAGATCTCCACTAACTTGGTCGGCACCAAAATAATGATTGGTAAACACCATATCTTCTCAAGGGGATGAGCTTTTACGTGTCGCACAAAAGGCTCGACCAGTAATACAACCTTAAGGCAACCATGGCAGAATGCAACTATTAGACTTTTGGGAAACCACTGGTAACTGACTGACAGTTTGGAGAGGAGTCAATTTTAGAAAGCAAAACCAAAAATCCTTCAGGCAATATTAACTAGCTCCACAACCTACCCACAGCTGGTATGAAGGAAGAGAGAAGGCATAATCGCGCAATATATTATGCTTTCAGGGGTTGGCCTCTAAATTCAACAGCCTAGCACTGGCTGCAGTCTCCAGCATACAACAGAGAAGTATAAGCTGGTGACCGGCAAGAGGAGGGACAGCAAGGAATCTGACTAGGCTCTTTCTTTAGGTCGCAGTCCCAAGACCATATGGTAGAAGGTTGGGCTGGCCTGCGCGGAAGCTACAATTTTCAATGCGTCGGTGGGTTGACTTGCATGTTGGTTTTTTGCTTGATTTTAGGTCTTCTTAGCACTCCCAACGTTCATCCATAGTTGACCAACACATAATTGTCATGCATATCTGAATCTGGAAAGAAATGAAATGTCATGGGTTTGAAAAACTACCGACCGATAAACTACCTGCTTACTTCCTGCAAAGTATTTAGCAAGGTAATCGTTAACAGAGTTAAAGAAATATTGACTTAACTAAGCCATAACACCAGGGAAGCTTTTGTAAAGGCTACTCAGTAATAACCCTATTATTTATTTATTTATTTCAAAATACTGCAGGCCTATGTGGCCCAGGCAGGAGGGGCAAACAAATACACAAAAGAAACGAAAAAACAACAGAGCATCATTCGGCGATAACAAAGGGAAGATAAAAACAACAGCATTAAAAATACAAAATGAGACAACTTAACCAACAAGGAAATGTTCTTCCAATGCGTTGCTAAAATTGCTATTTTGAAAAAGGGATTCTGGGAGCATGTTCCAATCGGAGATGGTTCGGGGGAAGAAGCTATACTTAAATGAATTTGTTCGTGCGAAGATAGGCTGCAGTGTGTGTTCCTTAGTGTGTCGTGTACGTCTGGTGGTAGAAGGTTGAACATAGTTAGGTATTGGAATGTTTACCTCGCGTGAAAGAATCTTACGGATGAACAAAATTCGGTTTATTTTTCGGCGGTCTGAAAGAAGTGGGATATGATTTTCTGCCATTAGCTTTGTGGGAGAATCAAATCTGCTGTATTTGTGGAAAATAAACCTGACTGCTTTCCTTTGAGTGATTTCAAGGGAGTTAATGTTCTTTTTTGTATGCAGGATCCAAAATAATAGATGCGTATTCGAGCTTCGTCCGAAGAAAAGTGTTATATGCCAAAAGCCTAATATTAGAGGGAGCGGAACTGAGTTTTCGTTTTAGGAAACACAATGTTGAGAATGCTGAAGAGCAAATTTGGGATATGTGCGCTGACCAGTTTAATTGATTGGTAAGTATTAGTCCTAAATACCTATGGCTGGCAGCTTCTTGAATGTTGGCGCCTTGAAGAGAATAAGTGAAAGTGCTAATATGCTTTTTCCTTGTTACACGTAGCAGTACAGTTTTCTTGAATTTAAGAGCCATGCTACAATCCACACACCATCGATTAATAGCTGCCAGGGAATCTTGGAGAACGCCATGGTCTGAGGATTCCCTTATCTCTTTGAACAATACGCAATCATCAGCAAATAATCTTATGGATACTTTATTTGGAACAACACCTGGCAAATCATTTATATATAGGAGAAACAATAAAGGACCCAATACACTTCATCATTAAAATCAAAGGCGCCAAACCATACACACACACACACAGGAGAAGAAAGAAAGACGAGACAGAGCGCTATGAATGATGAATAACTACCGTGAATGATGAATAACTACCAACTAGCCCAACAACAAGTTCTTCCAATACACTTCCCTGCTGTACACCAGAAAAGACGCCTAGGGAACCAGAAACTGCACCATTTACATCAACAATCTGACTCCTGTTTTCCAAATATGCATCTATCCATTGAATCACGTAGACAGGAAGACCGATGAGCTCTAATTTATAAATAAGCTTATTGTGTGGGACCGTATCGAAGGCCTTGGCAAAGTCTAGGAACAGTATGTCAACCTGTCCCGAATTTTCAAGAACACAAGAGAAGTCATGAACGGTAGTTACAAGTTGCGTAACTGTTGACATTCCCTTTCGGAATCCGTGTTGAAAAGGTGAGAGTATGTCTTTGCTACTGAGAAAATCCCTTATAATACCAGCCAGTATATGTTGTAAAAGTTTGTAGCAACGGTTAATTATTGATATAGGACGATAATTGGATAAATTTGTTCGATCGTCCGATTTATGAATTGGTACTACCCGTGCGACTTTCCAGTCAGAAGGTAAATCACTTGAACGCAAGGAAGCTGCGAACATGTTGGCTAAGTATTCCGCTATTTGTGAAGCATAGCGTCTCAAGAATGTGTTTGGAATACCGTTAGCTCCGCAACCTTTCTTAATATCTAGTCTACGTAGCAATGATAAGACACCGTCTGCTGAGATAAAAGGAATATCAGAAGGAGTTGCGCATTCTTTTGGCTTTCTAAGGCCGGGATTCGCAGTCAAAACGCTTTGAAAGTAACGATTAAAAGATTCCGTGATTTCCTGGCCCTCCGTTAACGTAGTTTCATTAACTTTTATTTTATATATCGCTTCCTTTCTCTGACTGAGGTGACGCCAAAATATGCAAGGATTAGAAGCTAAAAATGACGGAAGTGTAACTCTGTACTACTGGTTCTTTGATGTTTTTAACTTTTGCGCTAGTACGTGCTTTAATTCCTGAAAGCAGGTCGTAGAACTTTTGTGTTGCCTACGATGTCGCTTGATTTTTCGTTTCAGGTGAATAATCTCTCGGCTGACCCAGGGATTCTTTCGATATGGTCTTATTTTTCTCAGAGGAACAAAACTAGCAATAGCAAACATTACTGTTTCTTTAAATCTATTCCACAAAACATGATCATTGTCGCTGTCGCTACTAATTAGGGAAGTTTCTAGATAGTCAATGATGGCTGTGTCGTCAGCTCGACTAAAGTCTCGTATGCATACAGGTGGTACATACCGAGAAAATTCTTCACACTTAAGAGGACAACAAAACGATAACAAGTCGTGATCAGAAATACCCCGTTCAACGCTCAAAAAGCCATCAGAAAAAACTTCACTCACGAAAAACAAATCAAGAAGAGCACTTTCACGGGTGGGTTCCCGAACTATTTGATCCAAATTCAAAGCCACCATAATACCCAAGATCACATTATTAGATTCACATTGCCCGTAAGCCAAACACTTCCAATCTATACTAGGCAGATTGAAATCAGCTGTTAATATGATATTATTACATTCACGCCTCGCAGACAAGTGATCATACAAACTTTGAAGGAACAAATCTGCAGAGTCGGGTGGACGATATACAGAACAAAGTAAAAAAGATGTACTCCATAGGGATACGTACAAAAATAAGCTCTCATGGTCAGGTATTTGGTCTAAAACAGTAACCGTTACAGAGGACTTCGTTATGACCGCCACCCCTCCGCCGTGAGAACAGCGGTCACGCCTGTAAACTTTGTAACCAGGAGGAACAATTGTATCGCTAGAAATGCCGTCATGCAACCAGGTTTCTGTCAGGATGACTATGTGCGGGTCGTACGAAAGAAGGAGGCATTCGAGGCTGTCGACTTTGTTAACAATGCTCCTGGCATTGAGCGAAAGCATGCGTAATTGGGGCATCTGAAACTGGGACCGCTATGCATCCGGCTGAGTGGTTCGACTGTCTTCTAGCTTTCGCATATTGCATGAGTCATGCTAAACGTAAGAAGCTTTATCGACACGAAGTTTATCTCCAACTAAATATATCTTTTTGCCTGCGTCTTTCTCTGCTTTTGCGCTTTGCCAAAGTAATTTTCGCTTCCTTAGAGTTTCTGCGCAGTAATCGTTTTGAATGGAAATGCCAGAGTCTTTAAGCTTGCGTACGTTACGCCACACCGTTTGCTTCTCAAGATAGTTCTGGAAGCAGAGGATGACTGGGCGAGTAGAGGAACCCTGCCCCAGCCTATGAATGCGTGCGATTGATGTGCAACTTACCCCTAGTTTTTGATTGAATACCTCATGGACAACCTTACGACGCAGGTCATCTTCAGTTTCGTCATCCTGTTCTTTAATGCCAAACACGACCAAGTTACTTCTGCGACTACGATCTTCCAAATCCGTTAGACGCGATCTCTGTGAGTGAAGTTCTTCTTGGCATTTCTCAACAATTTCTTGCAATCTTTGAATCTGCTGCGAGTTTTTATACACTTCCTTAACATCTTCTTCCACCTTATCTATACGCACGCCAAAATCCAATACAGCTTTTTCAGTCCTCTCCAGTCTTTCCTTTACTACAGCTAGGTCATTGCGAATTGCTTTCTGACCTTCCAGAAGAGACTCGAACATATCCGTTACCGAAGAATTAGTGGGACCAGGATTTTCCTCGATATCGCCGCAGAGCAGCAACTTGCAAACATGGAAACAATCAACAGCAATAAGAGCGAGAGTGCTTAGTGCTTATAACACAACCCATCGGATGATAAACACTAGTGTAGAGCAAAAACACCCTCTTATATAAGCTTCATAAGTTACGCCAAAGCACTAACTCCGTCAGAACCTAACCTCAGCCGTGATGAAGGAATTTAGGAATCAGGGTGTAAAGGAGACATATATGAAGGTACTGGAAAATATGCATAGCGGCTGCCCAGCGACCACAGCCCTCCGTAGGGCAAGTATAAAGTCCTTATCAGAAACGATGTCAGGCAGGAAGACATGCTCTCCCCAGAACATTTCCTCTCCTCTGTAAAAGAGCTATTCAGAGAACTGGATTGACAAGAGTTCTATATGAAAATATTGAAGAATACCTTAGTAATATTCGATTAAGATGACATTTATTTGCCAAAAAAGGGGATGAAAAGAGGTGCTCGTTCTGGCACACATGACGGAAGCCAACAGTCATCGACACCGTGGAGCATAGAGAAAATCCTTTTTTAAATTTTTATTAGCCACTGGGAGATTAATAAAAGCAGGAGAAAAAAACAACCACATGCCACCGGTGGAATCCGAACGCGCGGCCTCCGAATATCGCTCCCGGTGCTCTACCAACTGAGCTACGGCAAGGGCTGTTCAATCTTCTGTTTCCAGGGGCATTTATGTATAGTGTAACCGAACCTTGAAAGTGTTCACCAGCGTCACCCACATCCATAGCGGCGGCGGTCGTAGTCAGTCCTGTATTACCGCGAGCGCCACGTAGGAATGCGGTAAAACGGTGAGGGTGGAAACTGCGCGAGAACCCTCTTATGCTACCTGTGGCATCAACACTGCCAGATTCAAGGTCCTCAATACAGTATTCAGCAGAAAAGGGGGTGGAAAGACGCGCTCATTATGACATACATGACGGAAGCCAACAGTCACCGAAAGCATTGGTGAATTTTGGCTTCCACCGAAAGCAGAATAAAGAACAAACACACGTCCCAGGTGGGCTCCTAACCCACAGCCACCGAATTCCGAGTTCGGTGCTCTACCAAATGAGCTACAGCGACTGCTGTCCAGTCTTCTGCTTCCGGGGTTATTTATGCGTAGTGCAACCGAACATTGAGTGCGTTCACTACCGCCACCCTAGTCCATAGCTGCGGACGTAGTACAGTCGCGAGTAAAAAATATAAGCACACGAGACGGAACACCGGAGCGCCGGAATGACAACGCGTGGCGCTGCGGGTGATAACGAGAGTGCCGGGCCGTTCTCATTCTACAGTATTAGGGGTGTTCAGCGGACTGTCACGGACCAGCAGAATTACTGGCTAAAAGCAGCGCTAAGTTCCTTTTGACAAACCATCGCGGACATAAAAAAAACTAATAGAAAGAAGCCATCTTTGTTCATGATAAAAGGCAAAATAAATGCCGCATGCACAGTCACGTAGGGTCGGCGCTTGAACGCTCGGGCGGTGCACGCTTGATAACGCTTACGTCCTGCCTTCCCCCCCTAGGCTGCAAACATGGAAACGGCCCGATAGGCAGGTCTGCGAACCCAGCGCCGCGTGGTGAGATATCCAAATTCTGATTGCCAGTGATCTGTGCTAATATTTTTTGCTCGCAACTGTACGTCCTGTATTACCGCTAGTGCCACGCCGGAACGTGATTGCTATCCCACCGGCGGCATGTGTTTGTTTTTTTCTTGCGAATTTATTAATCTCGCAGTGATAAAAAGTACAAATTAAAAAAAAACGACGACTATCTCTATGCTAAATGGTTTCGGTGTTTGGTGGCTTCCGCCATGTAAGACGTAACCAGCACCACTTTCCATCCCCTGTCTGCTGAATTATTTATCGAGGGCCTCGAATCTGGCAGCCATGATACGGTGGGTAGCATGAGAGGGTCCTCACACAGCTTCCGGCGTCACCGTTGGACCACCTTCCTACGTAGCACTCGCGCTAATACAGGATGTTCTGCGACAGCCGCTCTGGACGAGGGTGGCGCTATTGAACACTCTAAGGCTCAATTACACTAAAAATAATTAGTCCCAAAAGCAGACGATTAAGCAGCCGTCACCGTAGCTCAGTTCGTGGGGCACCAGACGCGAAATTCGGAGGTTGTTGGTTCGGATCCCATCGGCGGCATTTGGTTATTTTTGTTCTGCTTTTATTACTGACCTATTGAAGAAAACTAATAAACAGAAAAAATAAAACTTCCCCGACTCTCCGTGGTATGGGTGACTGTTGGCTTCGGTCATGTATTGCTTTCCCAAGTAACTTAAGGGACGAATTGCAAAGCAGGAACAAGCAATCAATGGTGACTGGTGGGTCTAAAAATTAATGTGCATTATACAAAAATAATGTTCAACAGTCTCCGAAGGGAACAATGTATCAGAAGCACTTAGAGTTTAGTTTAAAGTATGCATAATTCGGTATGTTCTACTGAGCACTCATAGTCTTGAGAGCGCTTCAGGTTTATATCGGTGCTCACCTGGTCCCTCTAGTGATGTTGGGGTATTGCTTTGAGGGATGCCCAGAACACTGACTTTTGATATTGAACAAGCGTTTATTCGTTACAAAAAAAAACGCTCGGCACCTGACAACCAAGCTCTTCTCTCTGTTTCAGACGCAGCAATCATAGTAATCATCCGCCATTAGCAAGTCATAAAACCTCATCAGTCGTGTCCGTGCTCTTCAGGCGCCGAGAGGCCCGCCTTTAGCTCTTAGCGTCCCTTACCCCTCCCAGAACTGATTCGTCGTGTATACTTCGCTTCAGAACTGAGCTAAGAAAGCGAAGACGGTCCGGCAAAGCGAAGCGCTTTGCCGGACCGCTTTTAGCTATCACAGTTAGTGGCGCTCTAAGCTGCGTAAAGCTCAGGTTTGGCAAGGTTTCGTTAAAATATTTTACCAAATTTCAGTTGAACTAAGCTGGTTATAAGTCATGCATTCGTACTGCAGCAGTCTTTTTGAAGATATCTGCAGACTAGCGCTACTCCTGGATGTAAATTTGGAATTATGTGCAGTTGAGCTAAAGCATCACCGCCATTCTTTAGTTCTGTGGCGGAACATGAATCCTGCTTCTTTCTCTGGAATTTTCAAAAAGTCCCAGCGTGAGTTGTATGGGCATAGCCACTTTTTGGCGCTTTTGGCTACCTGACAGGATGCATACGTGCTGACAAATACGACGATATTGTCACGTTACAGAGCGCTGGGTACTTTAGTTCACACGGAACAGCCGAGCACGAGACGCTTGCGCCCACCTGTACTGTGCGCACGTGCGCTTGATGTCCTATTTCCGGAGTACCATATACATTGCAAGGTGCTTCTGATGTAGCCTATATTCAGAAGAGTGGCGGTTCGGGCTAGTTGGTGCACGTTTGACATTTTTCGAAGGCGCTAAAAAAACACGGACAAAGAAGGAACAGACAGGGACGAGCGCTAAGCTAGCCTATGTGCGCTAGCGTGTTAAATGTTAGGACAGTGAAGCATGTATTCATGCAGTGCATCGTGGGTCCCTATTTTCGACTGCAGTTTTTTTTTCCATTTTTTGAAGTACGGCCCGACATAAAGGTAAACATTTTCACACGCAGGTAATGATCACTCACCCCCCTGTGGATGCAAAGAAGAAATTTTTATGTCGTTTCCTAAGCATACTTTCGTGGCTTGATATTCATTGCATTGGTTGGCCAAGCCTGAAAAACAATAAAATAATGCCTAATTTTCTGTTTCTTTTGACTGCTTCCTTTAATATGCGACTGAATCCTAGGAAAATCTCCAATTGCTTATTTCGTTTTGGATCCACTCAAGAACCCCTTGTTAAAGGTATCTCAAGCTGCCCATTTCCCGTAGTTACTATATTGAAGTAGGTAGGCTGAAGGCGGCGCTTCTGAATACCCCCTCAACGACACATAACACACTAAGCATTGAAAGCTGCTTTTGCAAGCTTCTCCAGGGAACACTGTAAAGCAGATGGCACATTTTCATGCACCTCTGTACGCGCCGTATGCAAACACACGCATGCTCTTCAGGTCAGTCCTTCTTGTTTTCACGTTTTTTTAGAAGCAACTGAATGCCCTATAATAACGCCAGGATGGCCATTCTAAGAACCGCTAAGTAACCTTGACTTCTTCTATGCTTACCTCATTTCCCTGAAATCCATGTGCGGTCGGTTCAGAGCAGAAGACGCAGAAGGAACAGTATATATTTTTCTTTATTCGTATCACATGTTCTGAACACATCCGCAGTGTTTTATTCGGACAAAGATGGCACGTCAACCCTATATGTATGTATACTGAAACCGGCATCAGAGTCCCTTTCGACAAATAGGCAGAGACCACAGAATATCACGCCGCAGGAAAAACAAAAGCAAGCAACGCAAACGCAGTATTGACGACACTCACAACCCTCTCCGAGACAACATTATATACTGGCGCTTTGGGGCTGCGTGAGCCTTTATGAACAGATTTACACAGTGCAGACGTTACGAACGACAAGTGCACATACCATCACCAGTTTACACACTTCGGACGCGTTTTCTTTTTTTTTTTTTTGCTTACGCTAAATACGAAGAACTCCCCATTCCTATTATCCCACGACTAAATTATATGCGAGGCAGATTCGAGCGCATCTATTGCCTTATGCTTTGTATCTGTGCAGGCAAAAAGAGCGAAGTGCTTACAGCTCAGCTTGCCTTGTCGTGGTCAAGAGGTTAAAGAAAAGCTCGCTCAAGAAAAAGGAGCTAGCATAACCGTAGTGGAATAAGACACAACAATGAGAAGACACAGAAAATACCAGTTTACTATCAGATAACACTCGCGGCGGAACACCTAAAACCACCAGTCTTTTTTTTTAGTGAATGCAATGATGACCAGAGATCTATACGGTTACAATTTTTTTTTCCGGAAAGATAGAGCGAGAAAGAAGACAGACTCTGTTTGCATCATGCCTGGGGGGTGCATATTTTCTGTGCTTTCCCATCTGAGGTGTAAGTAATCGCATCTAATGCAGTTGACACCGGTGGAATGCCAATCGGGGCTTTCGATTTATTATGGCCATGGTTTCAGTGCTGGTAGGCAACAAGACTGAAATAGTGCTGAAGCGAAACCGTGCTATTACTGACCGTACTATGATGGCGGCTTTTCAAATATTTCATGTACGCATTTCTAGATAAGAGGAATTCTGTTTTAATGGTGTGCATGGATGAAGGAGATTCTCAGCATTCATAAAAATGGTTTCAGCTCCATAATGCGCACTTCTACCAAAAATCGCTAGTTTTGTTCTGATACGGGTAACTACACGAGTCCCTTCTCCTAAAACGCTATCATTTCCCGCCTTACAGTAAGCACTTGTTTGCGGTCAGCGAAGGACTCAGCTCGACACTGCAGGCAGAAATGCGGCCTGTTAATTCATTCGCTACATGTCAGAGGCATTTGTGTATACATTTGTGAGACAAAAGGACAAAAATGGGCATATCAATGTGGTAAGTAGCACTCATGATAATGCATTTAAATCCCTCGATTTCAATACATTTGCAAAAAGTTGGCCTCATTTTAGAGCTCTAGTAGCAATTCTAAACTGTTGAAGAAAACAACATAAAATAATTTCAACGCCTGTGGCGTCAACAATGATTAAACAAGGACAGATTTTGCAGAACCGGAGAAGAATTATCCTATGTTGTTTCTCTTCCAAACACGCGAAGAATAAGCTTAATTTCAAAGAAGTTTACAAGTACACCGTCAGTATTTTTAGCTTTCAATACTCAAACACGGCTAGAATGCACAGCACTACAATTTGCAGCTCTATATCTCTTAGTCATTCTGCGAAATTTTACAGGAGAATTCCAATCCATTCCTACGGAAGAAGGTACTACGGGCTCAATTCGTCCCGGTGCTTTAGAATAACACTAACGTTTAGTGCTTGTCGGCTTATTTCGGCACCTGGCCGGAATACCTGTTCACATCAGCAGTTCTTTCTTCAGAAAATCAGACGCTAAAATCTGTCATGCACCAATGGAACGCCTTGCTTCCAATGCACCTTGAAGCATCACTGCTTCGGCGCGCTCTCTGGCCACTCTAAAAGCGGCGCGAAAGGCCGAGAACCAAACTCGTGGCAGGAGCAGCGCACGTTTTACAGACACAAAAATGGAACCGAAAGAGGCGAGAAGAGCAGCTGGACAAAAATAAACAACAAACAGCAGACATAATTCGCCACAACATACCCGCTACTCACCTGAGAGGCACGCACCCGGTTTACTTTCGTCAAGGAAACGACACGCTGCCTGCAAATGGCACCCTAAGGTATTGGGTGGATGGCGGCGCACCCTTTATCCCGGCGCGCAGTTCCCGGCGTCATCTGTTCTGCCTTCGCTGCAACTCTAGCGCCGTGACGTGGATGTTGTCCGCCTTTGGCTGGGCTCTGCTCAGTGATTCAGCAGGAAGTCGGCCACGCATGTCTCGGCGCATGCGCCCTGCGCATGACCGTGCTTGGCCTGGCGCAACAGCAGTTGGCTGACCAGCAGCCGCGTGAATTGAGTGGACCCGCCGCTGCTGGCGCCACCGCCGGGCCCGCCCTCGCAGTCTTCAGCTCCGAGACCGTAGTAAGAACCCTGCAGATGAAATATTTTTGTATATTCATCAAGGGCATAGGAGCGCACTGATGGAGCAAGCCTCGCCTTATATCCGTAGCTATAAACCGACGGCTACAACTTCGGCCTCCTGTAGTGTTAGATCTCCGTGATAAAGGTCGTAGAGGTGATGCGTGAGAAAAAAAAAGTACCTTCTCTTTAAACGCAGTTTATAAGCTCCAATTGTTTAGAGCCCAGTATTTTGCGGCACACCAAGTGCAGTACAAAAGCATTTAAACTTTCCTTATCTTTCCGTCCTGTACATTGTCTTAGCGGTTGTTTCTTTCACGAAAGCAAGTGCTACACCGAAGCACAAAATTTCTTGCCGATGTATTGTAACCATCATCTGGAACCAGCAAAAAAGTGCCTGAAGATGAAAGCGCCTTACCAATGGCAGAAGTGTCAGGGAACGAAGTACGGTTGTAGTGCTTTCAGATTTTTTATAAATAACCTGCTCATTTGCTCACGGCAGTCGTGTTTTTTCACTCAGTGCAAAGGCAATGTGAGGCACAGTACGATTTGCAACACTGATATTCTGTAGTTTCTGAAATTTAGCCCACCATTCCTCTTATAATGGGCGCTAAAGACATTTGGCGAGACATGGCAAATAAAATGAGAGGTTCAGTTTTAGGATACTATTTCCCTAGTGTTTCTTGCTTCAGTGGTAAATGCAAGATGCGCCTGCACACAGACATCATCTTATTGTTAAAGCTGATATAAAATAACCAGCACTGCGCTTGAGAAAGGACTCGTCTTTTTTCTATTGGCCAAAAAAAACACCATGTGTGTTGTTGCGTGTGCCATATAGCCGGGAGTAGGAAGAGGGTAAAAAAGTCGAAATGCGAAGCATGCGTAAAGGTGTTCTGATATTAGTATCTTTCAACACAGCACTGCACACAAACATAAAGATCAGGAGAATTCTACATCTGCTTTATGAACAAGTTTCTAAAACGTAGACCGCACTACGAAGGGGTCAGTAACTGTGCACTCACACAAACGAAGCAAATCTGCTGCCACTGACAGGCATCCAGCAGCAGCTGCTGCATGGCTGGAACAGGGGTGAAAGACTGCACGGCTGCAGGACACGTGCTACTCAAAAGCTGCGCGGCGGGACAGCTGTCTGCAAAAGGAGAAAACAGTTCACAGTAGCGTTACACGCTGAGAAAGCTGCAGTGAATTGCTTGCGGAATATGTACAGAGGGCAAAACGTATGTCTAGAACACGTTCTGGGCGTGTTTCGGGCTGAACACGCGATAACTAGCGATACGATTTGGTTAAAAATGGTCTGGATGTAAACATGTAAACATCAAATTTCATCGTAATTTTTTGCCTGCTTGCTCGCAGCGGCTTTGGGAGCTGCGGAACACCCAGTTTGGTTGTTCTAGGCATGTGTTTTGCCTCCTGTACTTTGTTCTGATGCATGTAAACTTTTCACGAAGCACCGGATATAGCGCACATAGTCTATACCGCTTGTAGGCATAAGCTAGTCGCATTAACTCGGTCCTCTTATTAAGAGGAATCCCATACGGGGGAGTGGAATTCAAACAAGGACCACGAACAAGGTTTTTTTTTTGCTGCAGGAGTTCTTTCAGAATATCTTAGCACCGAAGCACGCGTCGGTGTATCCGGTTTAGTCTGCTTAACATAAGACGGAGATGAAAGTTCTTGACCTTCCGCTTTATTTGAGCAGTGCAAAGTTCCGCTACAATTAAATGTAGACGCAAATGCCTTCAGCCCGTCGTCACTAAAGGTTGCGCAACACAATTTTTACTAATGTGATGTAGGCATGCCAGTAAATACCCCCTGCATTCATTACTTTTCCAGGTGAGTTTTACACCATGCGTAGACCCAACAGTCTGTAATTTAACCGTTTTACGTGTTTCTCATTATTGCGTTGAAAAATAAATATTCTTCCCCGTAATTTATATATCCAGGCCTCAAGAAAGCCATGTCATTACTTTTGCAACAGACCACACGAATGGGTCATTTGTTACATTCATGCACAAAAATTCTTACGGACGGTCACTCTATTTGGCAACTATTATATTAAAACACCTGTTATAATAAAGTATAAAATGCACTGCATAGACATCGTTTAATCAATTTATTTTTCGAAGACGCATATCGCGCTAATGATTCAGAAAAGGAGTACTTGTTATAACATTGGTGACGAAATCCGTCTGCAAAACATTGGCGGAGGACTTGCTCTAACGCTCACTGTTTTGAGAAATATTATTTGCTTTCGTTCGTCCCCAGCCCCGCCGCAGTGGCTCAGTGGTTACGGCGCTCGGCTGCTGACCCAAAAGACGCGGGTTCGATCCCGGCCATGGCAGCCGAATTTCGATGAAGGCGAAATTCTAGAGGCCCGTGTGCTGTGCGACGTCAGTGCACGTTAAAGAACCCCAGGTGGTCGAAATTTCAGGAGCCCTTCACTACAGCGTCCCTCATAGCCTGAGTTGCTTTGGGACGTTAAACCCCAATAACCAACCAACCCTTCGTCCCCTTGACCTTATCTTGCGCTGCGTCCGCATAATACGTGACAACGCTGTACGCCATTATTAGCAGCGAGTTGGCGCTAGTTCGCTGTTACGCAGCTGGTTTTAGTTTCGCGGCAGCAGCAGCATCAGCTCAGCTCTCACTAAATTCTGCAACTTGCCCGCAAGGATAAGCACGAGTGAATTTTTCTTCGCACTGTGAAGACTTAGAAAGCTTAACGTTCCTTCGTAGGCCCACAGGTGCACACCTGTGCAAGCTAGCTCTATATAATCCCTTGCCACCACGCCCTTCAACCCCAAAGTCGATTCGTATTGCTGGCATACTGCTCCAGGATGACGGCAGTGCAGAACAAATGCATAAAGATTGGTGATGGCGCTCTTTGCACAAAAGCAGTGAATGTAAATGACAGACTAAAAATGATGCTCTGCCAGCCTGTACAAACTGCGAAAACAAACGCGTACTGGGCACAACCATCGCTCGACATTCAGCTGCCCGAAGAGGACCGCCCTGAGCTCACCTATGGTTCAGTTTCTCTGCATGTTGTAGGTTATTATTAGGATCACAGCCCTAACATCCCAGGCGGTGGCCCTGCCGTAAGCGACATCATCACGCGACAGCACTCTGAGACGCCAAGTGTAAGCAAAACGGTGGTATTTCTGCTGGTCTACGGTGCATACATAGGCAGCGTATGCGCGAGACGGGTGTAAACCTACTAAATGTAAGGTTTAACTCTTTCGCCAAACGACACATATTCACGATGAATGATGGGCAACTACAGGATGGGAATAAATTAAAATTGTCGAGGAAACATAATGAAACGAAAAGAGATATGTGCTGGAACAAAGCCCGCGCTAAGTCTCAAAAATAAAAGACTCTTAGGCTTGCTGCAACGATAGCAAGAAGGGAAAGCAACAAAAGATTTGTCGGGGCACGGGCGAAATTCAAGAAAAAATTTCCTGTTACATACCAGATATTCCCAGGACTGTTCACAACCAAGCCGGCTTCTGAAGACAATAAAATCTGGTTGTCTACTTTCAGACAACGAAAATAAAAAACAGTAACATTGACTCGCCTAGCTATTGTGGTTCACGGAAAAATTGGCACAAAGGAGAACTCTCTTATCAGATATTGGCAAGAGCAATTTGCACCGGACAATGCCAGCAGTACTTTGTTAGGAGACCTCCAAATCTCGTGTTTGTCAAAAGTTCCTCTGCTTCACGGCTAAATGAGCTGTTGTTGACGAGGGGGGGCTATTACTACAGAGGCACTTATTTCTTGAAGGCCTGCGCACTTCCTGCTTCAAGCTTGATGGACATAAGCATCTCTCTGAAAGAATGCAAACTAGGAGACTCTGCCTTGTTCTTCCAGACAGCTAGGAGACACTGCCGTGTTTTTCCAGACCACGCCGCTCTATGCAGATATCGAGGCCAAAGTAACAAGGCACAGGTGGAGGAGAACAAATGGGTGCAACCTTTCAATCTTTGGCAGCGTCAGCTGTTCTTAACTAATTACCAAGTGCTATGGAGTTGGAATTGTGCGCAAGATCTAACATTGGTGAAAACAGCACGAAAGAAGAAGCCCGAAGGCGAAACGAGGAAGTGACAGGAAAGAGCGCTGTTTTCACCAATGTCAGAATGGACCAACTAGCCCAGCAAAAAGTTCCACAAGATCTAGTTTCGATCTTTGCGCACGGACCGTGCCAAGAAATTGTGGCATGACGCTCTAAAGTTTAGCGCGCAGGGAGATTAATGATCAACACCACATATTAAAAAACGAACACCATAAAAACCCCTATGCTTTCATTAATTTCAGTGGTAGTGTTCTTACTTAATACGCATGGCAGGACAAGCCTCTCATTCCCCTACCCTTCTATGCTCTACAACGTACTAAAAGGATTCAAGTAAGACATAATTGCCTTGATTTAATTGTAGTGCACAAATTTCCACTGACAGTACCGCCACTGTTTTCTTCCTTTCATTTTTGTTTGCACCGTACGCTTTTGTATGATATTGTACTGTGTTGTATGCAGTTCCAATATTTTGCATAACCGCCTTGTCCCCCCCCCCCCCCCCCTCCTGCAATGCTCCAAGGATCGATAGTAAGTTTTTAAGAAACGTGACTAGGAGAGAAATTGTTCATCTGAAACGAACAGGAGTAAGGAATGTTCCCACACGTTGTATAACATTGCACGGCCAAGTTACGGCTGCATTTTTTTTTTTTTGGGGGGGGGGGGGGGGGTAAATAAATGATCGCAAAAGGTTTCCTTCGGCGCATCTAAAAGGCTAGGCGTTTTACCGGTGCTGAAATATCGTGATATACGGTCTAGACCGAGATTTCAGTGCTGAACACCCATTCGACTCCAGGATTCTGCACATTTCAAGTAAATAAGTTTTATGGTTTATTGAGGTTTGACGTCCCAATGCGACTGAGGCTACGAGGGACGCCGTTGTGAAGGGCTCGGGAAACTTGGAGCACCTGAGGTTCTTTAACGTGCACTGACATCGCATAGTACACGGGCCTCTAGAATTTCTCCTCTATCGAAATTCAGCCGCCGCGGCCAGGATCGAACCCGCGTATTTCGGGTGAGCAGCCGAGCGCCGTTACCACTGAGCTACCACGGCGGGCACTTCAAGTAAATAGCATTCCTTCACATGAGCATTCTGTGGAGTATGAAAACGAGGTTCATGTAAGTCAAAGAAGGAAGGACACGCCGATCAACTGAACGCTTACTGTTATCAGTTCAAAAAAATAATGCATATTTAGAAAATAATTCTCGCTTCGCTTATTTGCCGCAGTGCAGCCAATGGAACAAGGGGACAAACCTTTTACGCATTGTTCCTGACAACAACTTGCACTGAAGCTGGCTATATCATGGAGGTAACTCAGCTGCATCAATAAATACGTTTCTCTGTGTACCTGAGTGTCATTCGGTTACTTATTAGTGGTGACGTATGAACGGCACGCACGCGTATGGCATCCGCATGTTAGATGTGCCTCCGAAAAGTAACTAAGATATAATAAACAAAAAAACGCTCATTCGAGAGCATCACCACTTACATCAAAGTAATGTTTAGCATACACCAGGAGCTACGGATTATTGGCATTATGCCATTCATCTTTGTGTGCTTCGCCCATAAATCAGCTCTTAAGCTTTTGTCTTGTGTACGGAGCAATTTTTGACTCGGCCAGTAAGCTGCACAGTGAAGCTTCGGTTTTTAGATTTTCTCTGCATGTATTGGCCATTTTCTTTGCTGACACAGTACTGTATTCATGTTCAACGTGCCAATGTCCTTCGTTCTCGGCGTTTAAATGCAAGAATAGCCATGCCAACACAAGGATAATCATAAGAGAAGTTGTTTCGCACGATCGCATTCGTACCGCTTAGTACCTGGCGTGCATTACGTCGGACACTACTTATGGCCCCAAGGGCCCATAGAGAACACAACGTCATACATGCATCGGCTGCAGCAACGCTTCGTACAGACAGCGCATACATGGCACATAGCTTACTGAGGACAGTGCTTACTCATGAAAATGTGCCTCTTTTGATGGAATATGCTGCACGTCCCAAAAAAAATGCCATTTCAAGGAGTGCGTCTTAGACATGGGGTATGCCAGCCAGAAAGCAAGAAATCAGGAATAGAAGGAACGTCTTACGCAAGTGGAACGTACGCATTGCGTCGTTCCCGGTCCCTTGGCGTACTTTAGGATGCATTATTTTTTCCAATCAACTTAATGATGTAATTATCCAAAACTAACTAGCGAACCGGTTTGGTTTGGTTTGGTTCATGGGGTTTAACGTCTCAAAGCGACTAAGGCTATGAGAGACGCCGTAGAGGAGGGCTCCGGAAATTTCGACCACCTGGGGTTCCTTAACGTGCACTGACATCGCACAGTACAGGGGCCTCTAGAATTTCTCCTCCACAGAAATCCAAGCGCCGCGGCCGGGATCGAAGCCACGTCTTTCGGGTCAGAAGCCGAGCACCATAACCACTGAGCCATCACGGCGGTTA